>NC_035107.1:289417382-291817382 GCF_002204515.2 Aedes aegypti | reverse complement strand
AGGAATATATTGAGTACATTGAAGGTAACTCTTGTTCCGTAGTCTCAGGGTGCCGAAGCCATCATTTACCCTAGTTAGGTTCGTGTACCTACAACTGATCAGCTAAGAGCAAATATTTGTCATGACTTTTGCGTTTTCCGAATGGTTGTTATTTTGGTTATGTATCCTACAAATAAAAACTACGAGAAATTATATAGGGAAAGTGTACCAGTTATGGACATAGTTGTTCCCTATTTGGCCATATGCGAAATTCGGATAACTTCCACATTTTTAATCTTTTTGAATGTATTAACATCAAGATATATCGTTAATTTTACTGCTAAAACACAAAACACTTTTAAAAATGTTGAGACATTCAAATTATCACGCATGGCGAAATAGGGAACCACTATGGCCATAACTGGTACACCTACCCTATTTCTATTAAATATTGCATGTCAACTTTGCTATCAGGCAGGTACCAGCAACATAAGAACACTTGAGAGAGAGGAGAAAGCTCACTGACAGCTGGCATGTTTTCTAGCCTTCTTTGAATTCTTTTTTTCAATTCTTGGGTAGTGCACAACGCTCAGATGAACTTATTTTGGTTAAAATCATATTTACTTCATGTTGTTCACTATGAGAAAGGATATGAACACAAAAAATTCGCCAGTTCGCCAACACACAACTATAATTAGATATTCTACTTTTTAAAATGTGAAATCATCAAAAAACATCTAGTAATTTTAATTACGTTTTGACGCTTTTTCACGTTCTGCCCTTCAAATGTGTTGGTTTCCCAGTGACAGTTGGTGACAGGTTTCCTAGACTTTTGGGAGTCCGCAATCTAAGTCAGTTTTCTCCTCTCTCTCAGAAGAACACTATCCGCACTCATATCGCTCCTGCTCGTAGCTATCATGAATCGCATCACAACTCTCAACTTTTTACACTGGGATACACGCCCGCTAGTTCTAAGAAAGGTTCCAATTTCCTCGTCACAGTCGAGCCATTCCTGCCAGCGACCTGCAGCCATCCCTGTACTATGTACGAGTAAGGAGGTGGGGTCTTCCGGACGCACTTTGCAGGCAAGTACGCACACCGTCAATCAAATAAGTTTCCAGTAAATTCTACCGCTTCCAACCTCATGCATCATCAACCACGCCGACGAACATCACCTCGAACAGAATCAGCTATCTGTACTTTTATCGCTTCTGGTTACTCTACGCAGTCTCAAACTCACCAGAAAATCTTAGCAATTCGGAAGCCTTATCAAACGTCCTGATCTACTATCAAAATGTCGAAAACATTCGCATCACTGGCTGTATTTTCTCGAATCGATAACTTGATCTGTGTTTTGCTAGTAAGGACTTGAGTCTGGATTGCTCTTTCATGCGGGCGCCTTCGCCTTTAGTAAAAAACTGTTGGCATTACCCTCCACTTCATATTACCATGGGAAGAGCGGCTCAGCTTGACTACGTTGATAGTACATCAAATGTTTTCTACGATTTTTCTAAGGTCGATTTCTGCAGAATCTGTCTTTCTCAGAAATGTAGATTAGACTCAGATTCTCAAAGAAGATGATGCTAATGAAACAGCTTCAACATTGACTAGTATTCTTCTCTATACTATTGATCAGTTTGTGCCACTGAAAGCACTTCGTGGATCAGTGAAACCCGCTGGGTTTCGTTCAGACCTGAAGCATCTAAAAGAGAATCACTTAGAAAGCACAGCAAGCACCGCACCGACACCACCAGAGCGGCTTATGCCGAATCTAATGCACTGTATACCTATCTCAACGACCGTATTTACCGTGCGCATCTAGTGCAGATTCAAGATCGTCTCAAGTCTGACCCCAAGCGTTTGGCGTCATGTCGGCCACCAACGAAACGAAACCAAACAGGTCCACTGTCTTCAATGACAAACGGAGTTGACTTGGAAGCGAACTCAGCAACAGAAACTGCAGAAGTCAGCGGTGTATTTACCGATAAAAATCTCACAGCTCATGACATCAGTATAACTACCCGCAATGTACCACAGCGGTCGAATCCGAGTCTTCCTGTATCAGTTACTTCCAGCGCTTGGGACAAACTGAAGTCTTCGAAAGGATACGGTCCAGATTTGTTCCCATCGGATCTTCTTAAAAAATGCGCAAGTTCTTTAGCCGAAACTTTAAATACGTCTCTGCTTACTGCCTAATTTCCGACTTGTTGGAAGGATTCATTTGTATTTCCCGTATACAAGAAAGATTGCACACAAAACATTGGAAAATATCGGGGAACAGTTGCATTGCGGTGAATTTCTAACCTTTCGGTAAACTTATTCTGACATGTGCACAATATATCTCTCCCAATCAACATGGTTTCATGTTCAAACGATCGATAAATCAATAATCTGTTTGAGGTTCCAAAAACGGTAAAAAGTGCACAGCAAAATATATAAGTATTTTGTAATATCACGTAATTTTAGCTAGTCCCGTCGCAAATATAGTGTTCAATTACATCTTTAAGACGTATAAAAACAGTCGTCGAATGCTGAAAATCGGGGTCTAGCAATCGGTAGAACCAAGTGAACATAAAAGATGTAAAAGTTTGGCCGGGATTCGAACCTTGATCTAGCGAGTGAGAGTCGCGTCCGATACTTCTCAGTCATCTCTCCACGCTGATCAGAGTGAGTTTATTCTGCTACAGGTTGTGTGTTAATGCTTGGTAGGTTTTCATTGAATAACTTGAATAACTATTTTTATGGGACATAAATGCAGTGAAAAAAGTGGACTGGATCGAGAATCTGAATTCCATTGTCCCACACTAATGTTCATATGTTTTTAATTATATAGAAAATGGCTTTAATTTCTGAAAGGCATTTATTTAGTAGAAAGGCATTTTGTAGCAGTTATTTTGACAGTTCCAGTTCTTCCGGAAATTTCACATGAATTTCTAAAGTGATTCTCTACTGCTCATGTTTGCATAGTCCACACATGATCAAATTGTAGTTTTTTTTGAATATGTGTTCGGACAAGCAAAAACATTTTTTTTTTCGAAAATATTTCAATTTTAAACATGCGTCTTGTCTAGCGTTTGTTTGGATAGTTGAGCGTACATAGCAAACAATAAATTGTTAAATCACATAGTTTTAGCTGCATATCAGTTCCATCCTAAATTTGATGTACAATTACATCTTTAAGCATATGGAACCAGCCAGCAAACCAGCAAGCAAATGCTGAAATCGGAGACTAGCTACCGATAGAAACAGTCATCGGTTATAAAAAAAACTACGCAAGTTTAACCGATAATTGAACCTTGGTCCAGCGAGTGAGAGACGCATCCGAAACCTCTCGGCCACACTGAAGAAAGTGAGGTCAATTAGGCACAAGTTATGTGTTGCTACTCGAAAGCGGTTCTCATCGATCAAATTCGATTACGTTTTGAGCGGAATACTGTTGTAAAATGGATGTGATAAAATTTGTTAACATCCGATTCTCGATGCTTAACCGAAAGTTACGTCGGCCGATGTTAATTTATTTTTTGGTGTGTATAAACCAGGTTGCTATGGTAGTTACCATATTTTAATATCAAATCATGCATGCAATCGTTCATAAAACAAATTGGTGGTGTGAAAATTGATGAATGCGTTTTTAAATTAGAAAACACAAATGAATAAAAAAAATCTACCTAAGTCGACTTTTCAACCCATTGCTTTATCAAATGCACATATTATGTTACCAAAGTTGTTACCAAATGCAAGAATGCTGTTCGTGCTGGTGGTTACATCGACCATGCAAACATGGTCAGTTTAGGTATTGGAGATTTCCAGATTTCTCCAGTAATTCGTTCAGAACATCCTTGATTATGTTTACTACGGATTATTTTTGCGATTCTCCCAGGGATTTCTACCGAGAACCTTTCCATAATAATTCCAATAATTTTCCCAAAAAACCCTTCAAGAAACTCTCCAAGAAATCTTCGACGAACTTTGCAAAAGAATCCAACCGCAATTCTTTCGGAGATTATAGCGGAAACTGCCCGAGGTATTTCCCTAGAAGTGCTTTTAAAGCTTCTCTAGATATATATCCTCCCACATTCCCCCAGAAATCCCATTACCGGTTATTTCAGAAACAAATTTCTCCAGATTTATTCGGTTTTGAAAGAAATCCTACACTTCCATTTTTGTTTAAAGATAAACCTCTAAATAAAAATAAATAAAAATATTTTGTTCGAAGCCGCAATTTGCTGTGGACAAAATACTGTGAAATATTGATGACCACTTCTAAAAAACGATCGTCAAACAATCAAAACTTGAAATCCTGATCACATGGGGGGTCTGTAGCCTTGAGGTTACGCTTTCTTTTCATAAGCGGAAGGTCATGGGTTCGAATCCCAGCCCCTCCACAAAAAACCCGTCCAGCCACCAGAAGACGCCTCACGGAGGATCGTGCTTTGGGGAGCACATCCGTCCTCCGTCAGTATCAAATGGTGACTGAGACAAACTGACCCTCTTCGCAGGCAGCTAGTCTCACTAATAGCAGAGCTCTCTCCTACCTGCTCGGTGTGAGAGTAAAAAGAGTAGGAGAGAGTGAAACTAGATGTAAATATAGATAAGTTGAAAATAGATCTGTATCGATAAAGAAGCTACAGATCAACTGAGTCCGGCACAGTAGTGGCCACGAGCACGAACTGCCTAAAAAAAATCCTGTTCACATTTTTTTTCGTAAAATTATAATTTCATCAACCTTTCGCATAAGGCAATCCATGAGACAGCAGCGATCAGCTGGTTTTTTTGTTTACCATATGCTTTTGACGTTTCGCGATCGGAGTGACTTTTCGATAAGCCATTTTATGAGACGTTTCGAATCATATGGTTTCCGTTTGTTTACCAGCTTTGAAAGTTTCTGGCGGGCCGATTTATTTACGTTTCTTCTAGCGCTACATTTGAAAGGAGCATATTCAATAATGGCGCTGGTGGCAATGCAACAAAGTTTTTAATGTTCGCATGAAAAAATTAAATCAGTAGGCAGGGAAGATATTTTTCATCTACGTTACCTGTAATACATATAAACCGGGTAGAAACATGCGCTGAAAGAGACGGGGAAGTCATCGGCAACAAAAATGTGACCAGCGCCATTCAGATATCATGCTAGTTTTTTGAACAACAACAATGAGCGGCCCGCCAGAAAACGTCATTCGAACGTCTCGTAAAATGGCTTATTACAAAGGAAAATGTTAAGCTCCGATAACACTCGCATGATTTGTTTACTCTTTTATTTCGGTTGCATTCACACTTTTAGCTGTCAGTCCTATCACGAAAAGTCCTCATGGATAGCCTTATTGGTAACATGATTTTTCTTTGTCTATTTGAGTAAGTTATAACTTTAAGGCTGATTTTTGTTGATTATGGAAATACCTTGAATTTCGTCCCAAAATTTTGATATCTGGCCCATAGCGTGCTGGTGCGATGACCAATATCTGTGTACATATTCGGGAGATAACATTCCACTGCATCAGCAACAATAACAAAGCAAGAAGGAAAACAACGACCGAAACTCGCCGCTCCACTGACTGCAGAAAATCTGCCGAGCCGAGCTTGCAGACCAGCAGACAGCTGGCCGTTTTTCGCTTATTCAATTTTGTTTATGGGATTTTATGTGGCGAACGCGAACGTAACGCGCGTTTGCAAGCCCCCGGTCTGTGTGTCTGTGTGACGTAGGCCAAATTAGCGTATTTATCGTTGATAATTTAATTGAAGTGGCAATAAATGGCACATTTTTTGACCGCGATTTTGATCTCGGAGCAATTGCAATTGCAAGAGCGAGGAGTAGGCGTGGGTTTTTCTTCAGGTTGCATTCTGTCGAGCTCGAGGTGAGATCGCTCTATGAACGTTTAGAAGACTGTTCAAGGCTTTTTTTTAATTGAAATTGCAAGGACATTTCATGGCTATAAATGAATTCGAAGATGTTTTACGGAAATGCATATAGAAACTAAGGAATATTTGATTCTGTACCGTAACTGTCATAATGTTCAAAACAACTTTTTCAAAAAGTTACATGATGGAGAAAAGCAACTGCATAGTAAGTTTTTGAACTTTTGTTATAATAGTTATTTGTTTTCCTCTTAAATGCCGGAATTAGCATTTGAAGCTTTAATTTTTTTAGATAATTTCCAGAAGAGCTTAGAGCCTGAGCGAGATGGATCAACTAGGTCCGAGCTCTAAAGACAGCAAAGAAAAAAAAAAGAGCTTAGAGCTGGAGAGAAATTGAATTTTCAAATTTGTTTGCTTCCTTATTTAGAAAAATGTTGTTTAATTTCTTTTCGGAGATCCTACCATGTAGTTTTCATAGTCTGCTGCACCACGCTGAATTTCCCTTCTCCTCACGTTTCTTCTTCTTCTTCTTGGTATTAACGTCTTCACTAAGACAAAGCCTGCTTCTCAGCTTAGCGTTCAATGAGCACTTCCACAGTTTTTAACTGAGCGCTTCCTTTGCCAAAGTTGCCATTTTCGCATTCGTATATCGTGTGGCAGCTACGATGATACTCTATGCCCAGAGAAATCAAGGAAACTTCCATTACGGAAAGATCCTGGACCGACCGGGAATCGAACCCAGACACCTCCAGCAAGGCCTTGCCTTGTAGCCGTGGACTCTAACCTCTAGGCTAAAGAAGGCCCCATCTCCTCACGTTTCTAAGATGGATCAAGAGTTTTAGATCGTCGTGTATAACCACGGATTCGAATTTTATATCATATTTTGGTATTGCAATTCCCCTAACTTCAACAATTCCGTTTGTTAAAATTTCGATTGCATTATCAATTTGTTGACGTCAAGATTTTATCGATATATGTTTTAAATGTGGATGGTGGAACTAATAGAATTGAAAATTGTTGCATAAGAAATTTGAAGGGTTCTTAGAAGGGGAAAAACAAGCAGGACTATCACGGTATTGAATTGAGATACATTCTTAAAAGCATTCATCATATAGAATCCTACCTTTAACATTGCCATGGGAATTGTTACACGAACGATGTTTGACATTAAAGTCACCAATAACAAAAAAAATTAGACCTATTGCGAGTCTATTTCAGCAATCAGTTCGAAGCAGATATACTTCTTTTTAGTATATTCAGAAGGCAAAAAGATAGTTTAGCTAAGAGCTACGTTTCCACATATCTGAAAAAATGGATCTCCTTTCTGTTCAGCATCAGTATTGACGTTATATTTCATTACCATTAATTGAACTGCGTGAAACAGTAATTAAATCGGTTGACGTCGATAGCAATAGGCACCGGACTTAATTGGTGAGCTCGTTTTATACTAATTATGTTTGTCTGGCAGGCTTGCTTTACGTTCATTGCGGATATGTTTCATTTGCGTTCTCTGAGTCTGAGCTTGTTTGCTCATTGTCTCTTTAAATAATTTATGAATTGGCTATTGCAAAATGATTCACAGCTAAAAGAGATAAGCCACTCTCTCAGTGTTGTAAGCAATAACTGTAGTCGACACGTTTTCGCTGATATTCTGCAGTGCTTCCTCTAAACATTCTCAACACGAGCGATCAAACGAATGTCGAAAAGAAAAATGTCAATTGAATGCCACTAACCACGATAGCTTCGCTAGGAAACGTTATGGTTTTGTTTGTTTCTGTTCTGCTTTTACTGTATGTGTGTCACATTCGACATGACAAGCAAGATCAAACTATTCATGTTGTTTATGATCCGATGTCTGAATTCAATGCAAAACTAATGATTTATGCAAATGTCATTGTGTCAGACGACATTCAATTGACACTTTTTTTGTGTTTGCCGACGTTCATTCTAAAGCTCGTGCTGTGACTGCTGACCACGGCAACGAAACGAACGTCGCAAAAAGTGTCGAATGTTTACAGCACTGCCACTCTCTAGAAGTTTCTTGATGTGGATGTAGAAAACTCCATCATCGCCAGGAGCTTTAATATTTTTCAATTTTTTAACAATAGTTCTCACTTCCTCCAAATCAGTCTCCCAGAAATTTTCGAATACGTTCTCTTGATTGAGAATGTTGGACTATTGGAGTCCCAAATTAACATTGTGCGCGCTACATAGCATGTTTTTGAGCTTTTTCGCTATCAGTTAGTAATAATTTGGTTTTCCTCTTTCAATGCCGGAATTGGCTTCTAAGATTTTTAAAATTTTTAGATAATTTCCAAAAGAGCTTAGAGTCAGGGTCCAATTGAGAAATTTTTTGTTTCCTAATTAGGAAAATCGTTTTTTTTTTTAATTTCTTTCTGCAGATCCTGCCATATCATTTTCATAGCAAGATCGTGAGTTCCTTGAAATTGCATTCTTTTCACGTTTTGAAGAAGAATCAAGAGTTTAAGATCTTCGTCTACAATCACGGATTCGAATTTTACGTCACATTTTGGTATTGCAATGTATCTTGCGTGAGCAATGAAATTGGTTTAAGTTTCGAGAGCATTATCAATATCGAAAAAAAAAATGAATTTGGACCTCATAGGATTCTGAATCGCTTCATGGCATATTTGAAATGTAACAGGGACACGATCAGAATCAAAATCAGCTTGAGTAACTAATTGGCTACAAAGATGACTGGAGTCGGTTAAGCCCAAATAAATCGTAGATGGATTTCTGGAAGAGGAAAAACATGTAGGGCTATCAGGGTATTGAATTGAGAAATATCCTGAAGAGCACTCATCAAATAAAATTCTGCCGTTGGAATTACTTTGAGAGTTTTTCGATGACCGATGTTTGGCATTAAAGTCACCAATGACAAAAAAAAATGACTTATTGCGAGTCAATTTTCGCAAGTTTGGAGCAAATTAACTTAATGTCTAGAGCATTGAAAAGGTAAATAGGCAAAAAAACTTTAGTTTCAAATGACGAAAACAGTTGATGTTTTATACTCCTATCAATGATGATTGCAACTCCTCCACATGCCCCATCAAGTCGATCATTACGATAAACAAAAAAGTTAGGATCTCTTTTGAGTTTAGATCCAGGTTTCAAATACGTTCCAGTAACAACTGCTATATGCACTAGGGTGCCAATGGAATGTATGGGAAAAATTTTGTCATCGAATTTCAAAAAAAGGTAGTGCTCAAAAGTTTTGTCTCCTCGAAAAAAGTCCCCATGCAAAATTTGAGCTCAATCGGACTTCATTAAGTGGACCCCCAAAGCGGTCAAAGTTTGGCTTTTTTGACCCATGAAAATTCTCCAAAAAATTTTTCAGATAACACCAGATCTCGACGTTTCCCCCCCACATGAAATTTCCGAAATCGAATTTTTTTTTTGATGCCAGATGTCTTAGAAATGCATGAAACGTCGAGATCTGGTGTTATCTGAAAAATTTTTTTTTTGAAAAAATCGACCTTTTGGGACTTAGTAAATTTTTGAGTTGGGGAGTGAATTGAATTTGAAATGAACGATTTGAATTCAATTGCTGAGAAATTCAAGGCAATAGTATTGAAACATATCATTGTTGGCCACTGAAAGCATATTATATGTGATATTTCATTAGGGTGGTTCATTTAATTTCCATTAGGGTGGTCCTTTTTGTAAAAAAAAAAATAAAAAAAATAAAAAATATAATTTTAATTGAATATTGAAGACAATAGTATTGGAACATCTCTCACATTTTCGTAAGCCATGGTGTTTTATTAGGGTGGTTCACTTATTTTCCATTAGGGTGGGCCTTTCTGTCAAAAAATCATAATTTGAGTGGGATATTAAAAACAATAGTATTTTATCACCTCTTTCATCATCGTAGGGCATTTCCTTCATTAGATTCGTGATATTTTATTAGGGTGGCTCACTTATTTTCCATTGGTGTTTGCCGAAAATTAAAAAAAAATCAAGAAATTTTAACACCTCTTTTATAATCGTAGGCCATTGTCTTCATTTTTGTTTAGAGAGGCTTTAAATTTCTCTGAATTCATGCACCTCTAGTTCCATTTGATATGCGACATCATCGTAGGACACTGTTAACATATTTCATTAGGGATTTCTTTTGGACCTTTGAAATTTAATTCGGAATATTCTTAGAAATTTACTTTACAATTTTCTTTGGAATTTCTACAGAATTTTCTTGAGAATTTCCTTACAAATTTGCTTTGGATATTCCATAGAAAATTCCTTAGAAATTTTCTACGAAATTTCCTTTTGACTTTATTTTTCATTGGAATTTGCTTCGGGATTTGCTTTGGAATTTTCTTTGGAATTTCCTTAGAAATTCCCTTATGAATATGCTTGAATATTTCCTTAGGAGTATCCTTTAAAATTCCTTTGCAGTTTTCTCTGAGGCTCAAATCAAATCAAATCAAATTTTCTTCAGAATTTCCTTTGGAATGTCTTTATTACTTCCTTCAAAATTCTCTTTGAAATTTCTTTCGGAATTTCGTTTGAAGTTTACTTCCAAATTTGTTATAGAGTTTCCTCGGAATTTCTTCAGGAATAGCCTTTGGAATTCGGAATTTTATTTAGAAGTTTTGATTGGAATTTTTTACGGAATTTTCCTTTGGGCTGTTCTACGTAATTTTCATTGGAATTTCCGTTGAATTTTCTCGGAATTTACTCTGGAATTTCCTTGAAATTGTTTTTCGGAATTTTCTTAGGAGTATCATTTAAAATTCCTTCGTATTCTTCGGAACTTTATATCTCATTTACTTCAGAATTTCCTTTGGAATTTCTTTTAGTAAGTTGCTTTAGGAAGTTATTTTGGATTTCTTTGGAATTACTTTCGGAATTTCCTTCTTCACTTCTTCAAAATTTTCTTCGGCGTTTCCTTTGGAATTTTCTTTGGAATTTCTTCTGGAATTGCCTTCGGAATTTTCTTTGAAATTCGCTTCGGAAGTTCCTTTGAAATTTCCTATGGAGTTTCGATTGCAATTTCTTTTAGAGCTGGCTTCGGAATTTCATTTGGAATTTTCTGCACAATTTTCGTCCGAGTATTTTTTGGAATTTGCTTCGGAATATCCTTTAAAAATCCATTCAGATTTATTTTAATGGGATTTCCTTTTGAATTTTCTATGGAATTTATTTTGCAGCTCCCTTTGGAATTTCCCTTAGGATTAAATTCGGAATTTCATATGGAATTTCCGTCTGAGTTCCCTATTGAATTTCCTTCTTAATTTCATATGGAATTTCCTTCGGAATTTTTTGCAGAGTTTCTATTATAATTTATCATTGCAGTTTTCTACGGAATTGTCTTCGGCGTTTCCTTTGGAATTTTCATCGGAAGTTCCTCTATAATTTTCGTTTCCTCTGGAATTTCCTTCGATACTTCCTTCGGAATTTTCTCTGGAATTTCCTTCGGAATTTTCTCTGGTATTTCCTTCGGAATATCCTCTGGAATTTCCTTCGGAATTTCCTCTGGAATTTCCTTCGGAATATCCTCTGGAATTTCCTTCGGAATTTCCTTCCGTATTTCCCCTAAAATTTTCTTCGAAATTATCTCTGGAATTTCCTTTGGAATTTCCTCTGGAATTTCTTTCGGGATTTTCTCTGGAATTTCCTTCCGAATTTTCTCTGGAATTTCCTTCAGAATTTTTTCTAGAATTTCCTTCAGAATTTCCTCTGGAATTTCCTCTAGAATTTCCTGTGAAATTTCCTCTGCAATTTCCTGAGAAATTTCGTCTGGAATTTACTTCGAAAGTTTCTCTGGAATTTCTTTCGGAATTTCCACTGGAATTTCCTTCAGAATTTCCACTGGAATTTCCTTCGTAATTCCCTCTGGAATTTCCGTTGGAATTTTCTTTGGAATTTCCTTCGGTATTTCCTCTAGAATTTCCTTCAGAATTTTCTCTGGAATTTTCTTCGAATTTGCAAAACAGAATTGGAAAGGTCACTGAAGCTCAATGCTTGATCTCTGAGATGAGTGCATCTGAAATCACGATGTAGCAAGTGGATTGTGTATGAGACGAGGACTCCGAACTGGTTCAGCTTAGTGAAATGTTGCATTCCGAATGAAAATCACGCAAAACTTTTCAAAAGGACCTTTCTAACAATGAGAGGCTTTCTAGAAAACTCTTTTGTTGTTAACTAAGTTACCTTTACATTTTTCGTCGAACATTACACAAATATTATGTAGTAGTCCACACCATAATCTTTCGGTCTGTAGATATTGAGGTTGAAATTTTTACAATGACACCATAATTAAGGAAAGTGGACGAGACTTTTGCGAGAAATCATCATTTCAAACTATACGAAAAATGATGCACCCTAATGGAAAATGAGAGAAACTTCCTAATGAAATATGTTAACAGTGTCCTACGATGATGTCGCATATCAAATGGAACTAGAGGCGCATGAATTCAGAGGAATTTAAAGCCTCTCTAAATAAAAATGAAGACAATGGCCTACGATTATAAAAGAGGAGTTAAAATACTATTGTGCTAAAAAAAAGGATCAAATTCAAAATTTCTTGATTTTTTTTTAATTTTCGGCAAACATCAATGGAAAATAAGTGAGCCACCCTAATAAAATATCACGAATCTAATGAAGAAAATGCCCTACGATGATGAAAGAGGTGATAAAATACTATCGTTTTTAATATCCCATTCAAATTATGATTTTTCGACAGAAAGGCCCACCATAATGGAAAATAAGTGAACCACCCTAATAAAACACCACATGTTAAATGTAGAAAATGGCTTACGATAATGTGAGAAATGTTTCAATACTATTGTCTTCAATATTCAATTAAAATTATATTTTTTATTTTATTTTATTTTTTTACAAAAAGGACCACCCTAATGGAAAGTAAATGAACCACCCTAATGAAATATCACATATAATATGCTTTCAGTGGCCAACAATGATATGTTTCAATACTATTGCCTTGAATTTCTCAGCAATTGAATTCAAATCGTTCATTTCAAATTCAATTCAC
Organism: Aedes aegypti; assembly: GCF_002204515.2. Lineage (NCBI taxonomy): Eukaryota > Metazoa > Arthropoda > Insecta > Diptera > Culicidae > Aedes > Aedes aegypti. The sequence continues at coordinate 291,804,535 of NC_035107.1, read as the reverse complement.
TCCCCCAACTCAAAAAAGTCCCAAAAGGTCGATTTTTTCAAAAAAAAATTTTTTCAGATAACGCCAGATCTCGACGTTTCATGCATTTCTAAGACATCTGGCATCAAAAAAAAAAATTCGATTTCGGAAATTTCATGTACCCCCCCCCCCCCCCCCCCTTTGGAGAATTTTCATGGGTCAAAAAAGCCAAACTTTGACCGCTTTGGGGGTCCACTTAATGAAGTCCGATTGAGCTCAAATTTTGCATGGGGACTTTTTTCGAGAAGACAAAACTTTTGAGCACTACCTTTTTTTGAAATTCGAAAAATCGATTTTCATTGGCACCCTAATATGCACGTTATTAGCTGTGAGAAAATTGAACAACTCGTCCTCTTTACCATTCAAAGAACGAGCATTCCAATTTAAAATATTTAAATTATTATTTATTGGATCCATTAGAAAAACGTAATTCAATACCAATTTGATTAGTAAATTTTACACCGACTTGGACTGCTTCGGTCATAGTGGTGGCTTTGAATATTGCACCAATCATTAGATGCAATTGTTCAGTTAGAAAAATAAAATCAGAGGAAGACATATCACTTGAAATGGATACATTACCTGATGATTTTCCGTTAGACGAATAGGCGGAGAAGAAGTTTTCTGTGGCTGCAGGGTTTTTTTCCATTTGATTTGAAACAATTAGGACGAGAACTCGTAGTATGAAAAGGGGAGAAATTCAAATTACATGCTACGATATCGGCAAAAGATTTTGCTTGGGTAGATACATTCGAAATTAAAATATTCGAACCACTACCCGACGGATTAAAATTAGTTTGTGAATGAGCGTGATTATAATCTTCTTGATGGGTATGATTCTTGATCAAGCGATCGTTAACTGAAAAATGAGCATTGTTCGATACTATACAAGGCAAATTCCGGAAACGACCGTTATCGTAACGGATATTACTGTTGATCTGCCTGGCACGGGCCTTGACGACTAGCCTACGCGAAGGGCAAGCCCAAAAATTTGACTCATGATTGCCCCCGCAATCGGCGCATATGAATTTATCGGTATCTTCCCTCACTGGACAGACGTCCTTGGCGTGAGAAGAACCTCCGCAAATCATGCATTTAGCATCCATGCAGCAAATTTTTTGTTCCATGACCCCACTTTTGGCACCGACGGCACTGAGTGGGGTTCTGGAAATTTCCTCCTCCAGGTTTCTGGAAATGTTAACATGTGAACTAAATAATATTCTTGAAAAAGCCCTTTCCGAACAATGCCAGATTGGGTTCTCTTTTTCATAATGATTACTTGGACTGGGGAAAATCCAAGTAAATCATTAATTCCATTTTTGATCTCTCCAGCTTGAGCTTGATTGGCCGCCCGTGGATATAGGATTCCATTTTTGATCTCTTCAGGTGACTTACAGTCACTTCAAGAGTTTCTTGCAAAACGCCACAGTCTTATTTCTTTACGATTTGGGAGGAAACCTTGATTCCCCTAATAAAGTTCAATATCTCCTGCCTAAATCCCCCAAATTCGGAACAACTGACCACGATAGGTGGCACTCTTTGCTTCTTCAATTGAATCAAAGAGCCTGGGCTAGAGACAGCTTCGATTTGGTGTTCGGAAAATTTGTCTAGAGCATCGAAATGATTGCTTATTTCGATGCAATTACTAACATTATCCATTTCACCCTTGGAAGAAAGTCCACATTCCGGAGAAACGTCCTTTATTCCATTCTTGCCACGTTTAGTGACAGTTTTAAATCCCACTTTTTTGGAAGGAAGTTGTGAATTCAGAAATTCACCCTTCCTTTTGTTTGTAGTTTCTACCAGAGGTTTTTTCCCAAGACGGTGTCCAAAACGGATTACCACCGTTAGCTTTCGCCAACGGGTCCAATAGAAAAAAAATCGTAAAGGGATCAATAGAAAAAAAAAGTACTGAAAAGAACTGTTTTATTGCTTTAGGTAGTTTTTAAAAAACTTCCAAGAGCAGAGAGAATTCGTGTATGCACAGCACAAAGGTACGACGCGTACAAAAAACAAATGGATCTCTTTTGAGTTTGTTCCATGTTTCAAATACATTTGAGTTATAACTGTTATATGTATGTTATTAGCTGTTAGAAAATTAAATAGCTCGTCAACTTTACCGTTCAAAATATGAGCATTCCAATTCAAAATTTACGAAACAAAAAAATTGGATCCATTAGAGAAACCGTGTTGCCCGTTGCCTAATGTTAGTGATTGTTCAGTCCGTGCAGCCTTTGGCTGAAGACGGTGTAAATGGTCTTTTTAAAAAAGAAAAGTTATCCAATAAATCCGTAAAAAGCTGTGTACGACATTTATCGGTATCCTTTGTCCAAAAACCCCTTATGTCACGTCTGCTGCAAATCGTCAACAAACAGTTCCCCGAATGCACTGGCAGGGCCCAATTTGACGTGCAACCCAGATACGTGCCCTAAGCGCGGATTTCTCGAAAAATAAAATAAAAATAAGGCGCACACATACACATTGCATAACCGTGTATCGTAGACCGTTCGGGAGAAGCATCGACTTGTACGGATTATTATTGTTACTATTCGCGCGGGGTACAAACTTTCTGGTTCCCATGATAATTTGTTTGTTTGCTTACTTACGCTCTGGGCTGTTGCCCTGCCTTGCTTTGGTCGGGCTTGTGGGAACTGAGCACCAAACAAGCGACAAGTGTCAGTGACTCCAGCGAGCACCCCTCAGGTTTTTTTGTTCCTATCGCGTTTACCGTGAAATAGGGTGAAGTTGATCAATACCAGTTCATTTCGTACAGAAAGAGTAGAAATATCAATGTAATTTGTGGAGTTGGAGGGTAGTATGTGTTAGCTATTATAGGTTCATACGTTCATGGAATACACGACACTAGAGGCGACCTTACAGTTGAGATCTAAATACGCGTATCTGTCAAAGGATACAAACTCTAGTGGAATCAAATGATATAGCACTAAATTATATTTTCATTTATTTGACAAAAGTCATCAATTTCACCCGAAACCACGGTACCGCATTTATGAATAGTTGTAGTAACGGTTGCGAAGGTTGAACACGACTCCTCGAGCAGAGGTGCTCTGGCCGTGAAAATGAGGATGAGGCTTTTCACGCTCGGTGATAACGGTGTGTGAGACGATTAAATCAATGACCTTGTCGCATCAGTGGATGCGCTCGAGATGTGTTAGCTACACCACTTCTTAAAGGTCATGGATCTTTGACGGGCTCCCAACTCTGGTAGCAAGCAACTGATCGCCACAGCGTCGTACAACCGAGTGAGAAAGACGCGGAAAAAACATCTCGGAGACAGACCAGCCATCATCTTTGCTGGTGTTGGTTTAAGATGGGTTCAATGGTTGGCCCCTTGAAAGCGATGCCAGATATTCAGAGCATTGTCACCGTAGGTTTTACTGACATGGTAAAACTAATTGAACTAACAATAAATCTTCGATACAAACTTAGTGGAATTGAATGGTATAGTACTAGGGTAGAAGCACCGGATTCGGTCATACGCCTATCATAGCCATAGTACATAGATTATACGCCGTTTCCGTTACTACTTCAAGGCTAGTTCAAAATATGATTTCTTTTCCACAAATTTATTAAGAAATATTTAATGATTTCAACAAAATGAATCGAATCAAAAAGTCGAATGAAAAGAATCGATTCACCCGATTTTAAGTGCTCCAAACATTGATTCAAAAAATCGATTAATCGGAATGCAAACATTGATTTTCGGAACATCAATTCAAAAACAGGCAAACGCTAGATCACACACGTTAAAAAAGCGTTCTGGAAAACGTGAACTGTCAAAAATACACCGTGAACGTTCTCGGAACTAGGCAACGCGTTCATAGATACATGATCTAGTTCACGTTGTATTTTTGCTTGTTGACGAGTTCACGTCTGCTGTTCATGGATACGAGAACGGATTTTTTTCTGTGCATTTACATGATCTACATTCATTCACTTGTCCGAATTGATTCAAAACATAAGAAAAGTAATTAATTTTCCTTATAATTTCAACTCCCATTCATCTATCCAGGGTACCTCTGGCTGAAACTGGTTCAGGTGGCCTATACTGACCAACGAGATTTTCAACGCGAAAAAAAAAATTTCAGCTCAGTTTATTTTCCATACATAATATGGATTGAAAGCTTACGTTTGGCATTTTTGTAGTATCAATAGGGCTTTCCATATTATTTTTGAACATTTTTTTTATCTTAGGCTGGCCGGTGCTTTTGCCCGAAATTCGGTTTTCATTTATCTGATTGGACTAATTTGTGGATGATCGTTTCAGGATTTCTTAAAACAGTTCAAGGCAAAATTCTTGGAAGATTTTTTGACAAAACATCTGCTTTTAAAGGAATTATTGTAAAAATCCCTGACGAAAGCGTACGAGTCCTGTAAGAACTAATAAAATAATTTCCGGAAATCATGAAGAACAACTTTAGTGGGAGAGATTCCTGGAATTGTACCGTAGGGCATAACAGTAGGAACCTGTAAAGGAATTTTTGAAGGAATCCCTGATATAATTCGTAGAAAGTCCAGGAGGTATCCCTTGTTGAATTCATGAAAACACATCTGGAAAAACTTTGGAAGGCTGTAGAAATTGCTCTAAAAATAATCTCCGAGAATTCCTCGAAGATTCCTGTTAGATTTCCTGGGAGAATACCGAAGGATTTTTGTTTAAGAAGAAAATCAAAGAAAAGTACCATGGTTTTATTTAGGGGGAATACCTGGTGTGTTTCTGATGAATCTGTAAAAACATTGCGAGAAGAATACGTAAAAAAGGATTCAGAAAAATGCTCCTGCTAAAATTTCTCCCACAAAGGAATTTCTTCAAGGATGTTCATATAAGAATTTGTGAAGGAATTATTGAAGAATTCAAGAACGACTATTTCGATTTACCATTGGTTAATACTGGCCATTAGAACAAGATGGACAATGTTCCTTAGGTCTGTGCAATCACTACGAAGTAAGTTTTCCAAAAATGATGAAAAGCTGCAAATCAAGATATTTGAACTAAATTGATTTCCCGGAGTGCATCAATATCGTACATTTTCATGTTCATTTTCTGAAACAATTTTATGAATTTATCCAAGAAATTAAGTATTTTTACATGAATATGTATCGTTTGTTTAACGTAACAATTGTTATCCATATTTTTTTAAATCTGTGGATAGGGAATTTAAAAAAAAGTAAATCAATTCTCATCGTCTTCAGCCAAAGGCAACAACGGGACTCACGGAACAATCAGCTGACCAGTGAAGACATTTTCGTCTGACAAATAGTTACCTTCGACTGGGGCGGGAATCGAGCTCGTTCTTTGTAGCACAATAGAGTAAAGTGGGGCAAGAGTTTCTTTTTAAGATTTCTAGCTCATTTTGAAACCAAACTTGAAAATGTCGTGGTGGTTCGAATGCTATTCAAATAAGAGACTTTCACTCCAAATATCATAAAATTTGATTGAGATTTGGAAAAGTTATGGGTATTTGTTGTTTTTTGACGTGAAAATTGCAATTTTTGGTCGAACTTTCATTGCATGGAACCAGATAAAGATACAATCTTTCACGATTTTTTTTTTTTGTAAGGGCGTTTCTATGCCTATTATAAGGATGCTTTGACGTGTATCAGTTTTTGCATAAATGCTTGGAAAAAAATGTTGGCCCATAGTGGCAAAAGTTTGAATCAGAGGGGGAAAAGTTCGACCCATATATAAACTCATGAAAAATTATCAAATTATCAAAATATTATCTTTAAATTTAGCGAAATTTGCCTGATCGTGCGAAAAAAGTCACCAAAATTTCGAATTTTGGGTATACAGTGATACCTCCATGAGTCGATGTTCCATGACTCGATATCGACTCATGGAACCATACTAAAAACAAAATTTCATGGTTACTATGATGGTCCCTAGAAGCAGCTTTCCAAAGAATTGCCTCGATATTTCCATGAATCGATGGTCCCTTCAATATCGACTCATGGAGGTTTCACTGTATTACAATTAACTCTGTTTTGGGCAATTTTTGATGAAAATTTAGTGTGTATTTTTCTTTAAACATAAACTTATGGCTAGTATAAAGTATGCCTATCGTAAAAGTATCACTATTTTGTGTTCAAGTCAGCGAACTTTTGCTCCACATTAGATTCGAACTTTGTTCGTTTAAGACAAGCAATTTTAAAACTGTTATAACTAAAAATGGGTAACTATTTTGACAAAAGTTTGTTGAGCAAAATTAAAGCCAATATGTTGAAGGTTCATTGTGTGGTATTTATTGCTTTTCAACTGCTATTGTATTTTTGGAAATTTCGATTATACCACTAAGGTCGAACTTTTGCCCCACCTTACTCTATGACTAGTAGAGTAGTTCAAAAAATCGTTTTTGCTCCACACCGCTCATTCGATTCTAGATCAAATTCTGAGTGTCCTCCCAAAATTTGAACTCATTTGGATGAAAACTGAGACTGCACAAGCCCTTTGAAGTTTATATGTGAATTAATATGGGAAAAGCAAGCAGTTCATTCAATCGGTCATAGTGTTTGCCTACACACTACGAAAAAATCATGTGATTTACGTCTTTTAGGATGCACATAAAAGAAGCGAGCCGAATGACGTAAATTAGTGTCGAATTTAAAATACGTTAGTGTCTAATTCTGGAAATATTGGTCACAGTTCCATCGTTTTCGTGTCCTTTAACATGTAAAATTACATTTTTTGATCAATACATCTTCAAAGACACATTTTTGTGTCGTTCCATCACTTACATCATGTGTCTTTCAGTCATAACCAGAATTACGTCCACAGTACTTTTCATTATTTTTAAGAGTGTATGTGCTCTTGGGGATTAGAACTACGTTGATACTTTGAGATACAATAGTCAGCTACAACTTTGCCGAAGACCGTATTTAAATCGAACGCCCCAGTAACTAGTTATTGATTTTTGAATGAGTTGTAAAACTTTGGCTATAATTATTGGGCTGTTCTGCGGGCATCACTGGATATATGCAGTAAAACATAGTAGCCATGATTTGTGCGTGCTATCTTTCGCGCCATGTGCAGCAATGTTGCCTGTTCTGAAGTTTAATGAGCACTGCTGAAGAATTTGGGACTGGATATAAATCAATAACTAATTACTGAGGCGTCCGATTTGAAAACGGTCTTCAGCAAAGTTGTAGCTGATGAATGTATCTCACAGTATCAATGTAGTTCTAATCCCCAAGAGCAAATGGGCAAAAACTATGACCGATTGAATGAACTGCTTGCTTTTCCCATAGTAATTCACATATAAACATCAAAGGACTTGTGCAGTCTCAGTTTTCATCCAAATGAGTTCAAATTTTGGTAGGACACTCAGAATTTGATCTAGAATCGAATGAGCGGTGTGGAGCAAAAACAAGCCTAGCAATGACGTCGCTAATCGCATGGCTGCAGAACCTACAAAAATCTGGGGAATTTCCATAAATTTTTTTGGAGAAATTACCAGAGAAGTATCTTTAGGAATTCTCAATAGAATAGGATCTAAATATGAAAAGTTGAAAGTTAAAGAATAATATTTGTAACAATTGTAAAACAAACTAGATCAATAAATGATAATAAATAAATTCAAATTTGTACATGTTTTTTGCCGAGTTCTAGTAAGAAATTTAGAAGCTCTTTATGACAGATATATTATTTACAGACATTTCTGTAACAAATTCTTAGGCTTAATATCTCGCTGATTTTACTTCAGAAGCAGTTCTTAGAGAAACAGGGGAAATCTTTAGAAACAATTCTGGAGGACATCATATTATATTTTTTAGAACTTTGTTTCCTATTATCTTACAATTCTAGAAACAACTATCAGAGGAATCTGAGGAAGTACTATTCTAATGATCTACTGAAATTCTTGATTATAGAGTGTTGTCCCGTATTAGAGAATTAATGTCAATATTCAACATATTTGCTGGAAAAAGATATCCAGAATTCATTCGGAAAGTGCAGCATGTTTTTTAAAATCCTTATCTTCATTCCATATATCTAAGATTTGCTTCAACCAGATGTTTAGCCTTTATTCCAAAATCTTCAGGTTGTGTTTAAAATTTTCTGCTTTTCTTAAACTCTGGCCACTTTTTAAAACCAGTGAAAGTCTTAACAATACTCTTTGTTTTTGTTCGATTACCCAGTTTCCTGTCAACATATTAATCTTCACCAGATCTCAACACTTTTCCCCTCAAATTACCAGATAATACTTTTCGTCAGTACACGTGCAGTGGGCCATTTTTTTTGCACACACTTTAACATTATGATCTTGTGATGGTTCTATGGGGGAACTTTTTCCAGAATGATTCCAGGGTCAGCCTGCTTGATGAATTTCAAGTGTTTATGGTCTACCATGACATTTTAGAGAACTTGTGGTATCTCTTATATACCAAAAATAAGTTCCAGCCGATTGATAGCCATATTTTTTGGGGTGCATTAATAAGGGGCCCAAACGCAAAGGGGTGTAAGTGACATTTTGATTGGTTTTGAGTTAAGTATACTGAGAAAATCTACTATTTCCAAGCAACCTGAATGATTTTTCATTCAACATAAAAAATAACATAATTCCTAGAAGATTGGATTGTTTTGTATGGCAGCACAAATTGTATAATAAAAAATGTTTAAAAAACTTCAAAGTCGATTTTCTCAAAACAAGGTTTTTGTCACTCACACCCCCTTGCTTCTACCCCTTAACCATAGCCCTAATGGAAACCTGTTACCAATGATCATTCAATGTTCAAAATCTATGGTTCTATGGCTTCAAACTCATATTGTTGGGATTACATTTATAAGTGTTCGTATCCTACCATAGACTCTCAGTCAACCTGCTGTTCGAGATCCGCACATCAGATGAATTCATAGTACAGGTATGTTCCGTTTTTATCAACACGATCGGCGATTTTCAGTTGACAAAAACGGAACCGTGACAAAAACGGAATAGTTTTCTTTGACAAAATATTTTACAAATATGAAATGAAAATTGCAGGTTTGTCAGGATAATACACATTTCCATCATATAAATGCACAGTATTGATGTTTAGGAGCTGTGAAGAGCATTTAGATTGTTCATTCTTATATGTTCGTAATGAAAGTTGATTGCAGACCCCTATCGATCAATATGATTTTGTAATAAATCATTAATAGTTTTATTTTTCTTGGTAATAATTTCAATGAATGTAATATAGAATATTAAAACGATAATCACATAAATGTCCTTTGCATCACAAGGTACGCCATGTTTGTAAAAAGAACTACAAGAAAGTGGGGCAAGCTGATCAATGTGTTTTTTAAAGAAATATTAAACAAGAAACAACTTTTTTTTTCTACTGTTCATCCTCATCCTTCTGCTTCTTCTTCTTCTTCTTCTTCATCACATTGCATTACATTTTGGCATTACATCTCAATTGAGAAAGAGTTTTCTTCTCAGCTTAGTGTTCTTATAAACACTTCCGCAGTTATCAACTGAGAGCTTTTTAGCCAAGGTACTTTTTTTTGCATTTTTGACTACATCTGATTGATGATTAAATGTGAAATTATGTTGCGAAAATATTGCAAATTGAAATGAATACTTACGTGTTCCTGCGCTTTGAATTGCCAAATTGACCAATAAAATAATTGTGGTGATTTTTCTTCTAAAGTTATTACTACCAACTTCGCTTTTTAGCTTTATGTTAGATTACAAATAGACTGGCAATAAACTAACCTTAAGATCTACTTTTAGTTGAGTAAAAATAAGCTTTGTTTCGCCATCAAGTAGGCTGCTGAAAATGGCATGCAATCTTCCATACAAAACGACAGATTAGTTTCCAGGTGTTTATCCAGTTATTCAAGATAATTTTCCAAATCGTTTCCTTTATTCAAACACGTTAGAACACTTGACCAATGTAACAGTGAATTAATCATGTAAGTCTATCAGGCCGTTCTTAAGGCATTTCGTGACGTACAAACACAATTCAATTTTTATTTATATAGTTTATCAAAAACACAAAAGTGTACAAACTCTAGAACAAGCATCACCAAATAAGAACTTTTTGGTAAAAAACTCTTTTGTAAAGTTTTTTGAATAAGCGTATGGCTGTTGGTATAAGACTCCTAATTAACCTTTTAGTCTTCATGTGGGGAAGGGGTTCATGTCTGCTCAAAGATCAAGATTCCAGCTAATTTGGGATGGCAACAAAATCTTCTACAGATTACTTAGTTGTGCTGGACCTCTTCCCTTACCCCTTGGAACAGGATCTAAGCAATTACTGTTTTTATAATTTGTGCGAGGCTATCGAGTTTGAGACATAGAAGATAATATCCAAAATATGACAAGGCCGACAGTCTTATCAAAAATACAATAAATTCGATAATGTCTCTTGCCGTTGCCCAAACATTCTTGAGTTCATCCCCAAGTGCATCCCTTATCAAAAAGAACTGAACATACAGTTGACTCTCCACATCTAGATGTTCTGCATCTCGATATCACTCCCTATGTCGATGATTGCTTCGGTCCCTTTATTCTGCATACGATCTCTCTCCATATCTCGATACCCTCCTTATCTCGATATCTTCATATCTCGATGTGTTCCTGATGATTTTATGTTCCCAATTCCCCTTCATATGTCAATATGAATATTATCAAAGGTTACTAGACCAAATTTAAGCGATTCAGAACAATTTGGATACCGTTTTGTCTCAAATTCCGAACAGACTCATATTCCGAACACTCCGTTTTTGTATGGCGATTCGGTTGAAATGTTTCGCTGAAATATGTCATCAAATAACCAGGAAATGGCAGTCGATTGCAATTCAGTTTTATCGTCTTTAAATGTATTTTATACCTCGGGAGTATTGATGATTCTTAAGTTCAAGACCAGTAAAACTAGCTTGAATACATTTATTTGCGAAATTATTCATTTGAATACGCTTTATTCGTGCTGTTCGGAATTTGAATCAAGGTGTTCGGAATATGAGACAGAATGAACGCAGTGTTCGGCATTTGAATCAAAATGTTGTTCCATACTATTACTTTAAAACAATACTAAACAAGTTCAAATAAACATTTTTATCAGCACACTACACAGCTAACAGTTAGGCTTTCCGAAGAAATTAAAACTTTTACAAATATCAGTTAATTTATGCCTGCCAGATGCATTTGAAGTCACTGCTGGCCATAAGTGTTCGGAATATAAGTCAAAACGGTACTCGAGATCTGACAGAGACTCGCGAAGAGGAAAAATATCAATGTCATATGCATCCCAGATTCAGTTGTCACGAAACGTCAAATGCATCCAGCCGTTTTAATGGCTGCAAAAGTGAAAAGTATTGTATTCACAATAAACTTCTATTAAACACCTCAGTCGATAGAGCAGTCTTTTCCAAAGTTGCTGATAAATCTAACACAAGATTAGTTATTTCTAATGTCTCCTACGTTTGCTGGCATGAAATTTATGATTTGATGTGATGCAAACGTAATCATTTTTTGCTGAGAGGTTCATGTGAGAGTTTGAACGGTTTGTGCATGGTTGGCATACAAAGTGGAATAAGAAAAAACTTAGCAATCACAGAAAAAGAAGACCGTCTTCGCGAATCTCGTGTCAGCTCGAGATGAAGGTTGTTTGTTTATTATTTTCCTAGTAACGGAGTGATTTTCAATCTAGCGTTCAATAAATTAATGTTCTATGTCTCCATCTCTCCCTATCTCCCTATCTCGGGTCCCTTCGATATCGAGATGTGAAGAGGCTACTGTAAATCATGTAAGCGGTTATGGGTGGAGGCAGGGTGGTTTGAGATATGTTGAGTGCCATACATTTTTTTTTATTTTCATACAAAAAATCATACCATAGGGGGAGGGGGTTAATATATGTCTGTCAAATTTACATAGAAAATTCTTTAATTCCATGTTGTATAAAAAAAGGAGAGGACTCTGCAACTCTCTCAAGTAAGTGTTCAACTAATCACAAATTCCAGTTGTTGCTAGGACGTGGCCAGATTAGCTCTCGATTGTTGAAGGATGGGCCAATCTTGTCCAACAGACCATGCTAAGTTTAAAATTCCAATTGAATAGTTGCATAAGAAGGAGTCAACCCTTATTGAATCGTATATGACTTGACACCTACCATATATCAATATTAACAAAATGTCGTAAATTCAACTCTGAGTTTATTTAAATGCATTTCAATAACTTCAAAATAAGTATTTAGTTTTAATTCGAAACATTTTGAAAATTTTAAAAAATCATTTTTTGTGTGTTGATAAAAACGGAATAATTTGTTGACGAAATCGGAACGTGACAAAATCGGAGCGTGACAAAATCGGAACGTGATAAAAACGGAACATACCTGTACTAGAATCTTCTGATGCCCTTTCTGGAAGTTGTATTGCCCAGATTGCCGATTACATACCGAAATCCACAGTTGAAATCGTAGCATAAGAATCAATAGCTTTTCAATCTAAGTGCTTGTGTGTTATGCAGACAAACTGTATCAAATATGTAAAGCAGTGGTTTCTAATAATTGTCTTAAACACCGCCAGACTTAAGTGGGCTGGTCATTCAGTGCGAAGAATGTAGAAATAATGGGAAGCTTACAATATCAAAGATTCGAAAGCATAGAGACAAATAAAGGTCTCCGGGATACGATCGGCCTAAAACTGAGCTTCTGATCAAAGAAAGGTAGTATTAAATATGATGATATTGACATTAGAATACAAATTTGTATCGTAAAAATCTGTTGCCAAAAATAGATCTTTTTTGTAACCACAATCAAGAGCTGCCAAGAATTGCAAATGTAAGGAATCTGAAGCGGGGTTGGTGGTCTTCAGGTCATGGGTTCAATTCCAGGCCCGTCCCTTTCCTCGTAGTTTGTAGTAGTAACTTTCACTTGCTTCTATCTTCCACTCTTAATATTGCGGGGAAATTTAAAAATTTGAATAGGCTCGCGGAAATAACGCGCAACGAGCTATCTCTGCACAGAACAAAAGTCACACAGTGTGCGTTGAATTCTGATTCATTAAAACATCGTCATCCCTTCACTACACATCTTCATGTCACGCCTAAGATTGGTCATTTTATTCCTTATGTTTATTTGAAAGGCACTCTGTGCTCATGGCCGCCACTGTGCCGGAATCATAGTTCTTCTTTATCGATACAGATTCTATTTTTAACTTTTTATATTTACATCACTCTCTTCTACTCTTTTACTCTCACACTGAGCAGGTAGGAGAGTGCTCTGCTGTTGGTCCAATCAATTTCCATATAATCCATAGTCCATTTGCTCTTGCGGTGGTTTATTTTGCCGTGTTCCTGAGTCGTTTGAGGCTAGCCGCCTTCGAAGAGGGTCAGTTTGTCTCAGTCACCATCTGATACTGACGGAGGATGAATGTGCTCCCCAAAGCACGGCCCTCCGTGCGACGTCTTCTGGTGGCTGGACGGGGTTTTTTTTTGTGGAGGAGCTGGGAATCGAATCCATGACCTTCCGCTTATGAAGCGAAATGCGTAACCTCACGGCTACGGACCCCTCTAAGATTGGTCATGTTTTTGGAGAAAAGTTTTCCAATCCTATTCAGATGGGAACCAGAATGGTTCCGTGAAAAAGGATCGGAGACGGTACATGGAGACTAGTAATTTATGGGATTTCGAGTTATTACTTTGAACACAACATTAAAAGCTTCCTTTCTTTCAAAAACAACGGTACCGCCGTGCGGGGTGACATTGGTCCTAGGGGGTGACTTTGACCGCCCTTTTCGATGCATCTCTTGACTAGCACGGGAGGCAAAAAACTAATCCATGACCATCAAATGGCTATTTATAACGTATTCTTGAAGCTTGCCACATTGTTTTCATTATTCTGGCTTTAGTTTGCTGTAAAAATCTTGGCCCAAAGTCACCCTTATGGACCAATGTCACCCCGCACGACGGTAGTTCACAATTTAAATCTGAAGGCATTGTATTGCTATAGGCAGAGATCTATAATAGCAGTTATACAACCGTGCCCAATTGCCAGCTTTCGCAGCTAGTTTTCTAGTACCTATGGGAAGCGTATTGTTCATCGGGACGCTGTAGTTGGACCGACATGAAGTTTGTAATTATTTTCAGCCAGAATAATACGTTTTGTAGCAAAATAACTATGAATCAAATAAGAAGATATTTGAAGCATCAGTGATATTGAGCAAAATGGGAGACGTAAAATCATTCCAAACAAGCTATCGCACCTAACGACGCACAGTGGTGACTTTGATTAGAAGCCTAGAAAATTTGCCATTCGAAGTCGTTCGATTTTCCAGGAATCAAAATTTTTCTTGCAACGCATAATATATCACAGTTCATAGCATTTGCTAGAACCAAACCTTTTCCCTGCGCTACCATTCTTCCATCTATAGCACGTCTTTCCATTCGCCTGATACATAGGCAGTCTGGTAACCCAACAGCAAGCCTCTCGGCCATAAAATAACATTGTCCCTATACCTTTGCGCATGAATTGGCGTAGATGCAGAGGTATATCCGTTCTACTGTGGGCCAGATTCAAATACAACATCAATTACTCCACCTTCCTTTCATTAGTCTGCAACCTACCGTGGCAGGCGCTATCGTTGTCCGCTAGTCTCAAGCAGCCATCTGATTGGTTCCTTGTGTAAGGGCAGCTGATCGGACGACACTGGAATAGCAACCACGAGTATCCAATCAAGCTCAGCTTTGAACTCATTATCTTCCCAACTTTTCGTCGACAATTCAATAAAAACTACATTAAATTCTTCTTAGCCTTAGCTTAATTTCGTCATTATGTCCCACGTTTTAATCGAGTATCACACAAGAAGCGTACGATACCGATACATTAATAAACGTACGTACGATCAACACATTCACGTAATGATTCTCAGTTTAACACTCTTATTAGCATTCCACAGATATCAGCTGAGAGCTTATTTTGCCATTTATATTGCTAACCTAACTGTTTTTTTTTATAACGAAGTTAACACTATGAGAAGAAAAAAATACTGTCTTGTTGTTTATGTCTAAGGAGTGTAAATCATATACCTTTTTAATCATCCAATTGCGAAAAAAGAGACTACAGCGCCCATTTCCCATAAAAACCTATCATTTTAAAATACATCGCGACACCGCATCACCAAATTACCAAAAATGTTGGTCACTACCAGCCATGTTGAATATGCCTATAGATAAATCGTTTTGTAATCTTATTCCCATAGGTATTTCTGAAACAGGTCTGGTTGAATCCTTTGGAATAATTCATAGAGAAATCCCCAAAAAAAAAACTCAGGATGATTTCTTGATGCAATTCCTCGAGAATTCCCAGGAGAAAATCCTTCGAGAAATCTAGAGGAATCTTTAGAAAAATATGTATAGCATATCCTATTGAAATTTTGCATAACTTTTGGATTTCCATTGGAAAAATACATGCAGAACTTTTTAGAGTGATTATAGCCGATATCTATTTTGTGATTTAAAAAAAATTTTTTTGATGAAACTGTAGAAGTATTATTCAAGAAAACGCTGGAATTATTCGGTAACACAGAATTTTGTCCCGTGTCTAAGAATTATTTTCTAAACGCTTACCCTGCTCATTTAATCCTCAATTTTTGTTTTTCGATGCCTTCACTAGACCTGTGCACATTTTGAAAAAGTTTTTGGATTTTCAAATACACAATCGTATCTTGACTGGCAGTTTTGGAGTCTTTGGCGTAAATTTTAGCTGATTTCATAGATTTTTTTTTTCGATTCGATTCGATTGCGTGTAATAAATCATAAGCAACAACATAACAAAATAAATTATTTATCCACGAAACGATAGATGTCTGCTAAAATTTTTCTTGAGAAAGTTTGTACCATCAAAATGTGGTTTTGTGAACATTTTGCTCTGTAAGACCAAGTTCTATGCTATTATCAGAATTGTATTTCTTCAGGTCTCCTGAATGATTTGTTCTTCTTTCCTATAGTTGTAGGAATTCAAGAAAAAATAGATCAAAATCGGGAAAGTCGAATACGCTTTTCGATGAACTATGAAACTATGAAACTACCGACTCTAGGATTAAGAAGTAGTTTTTGTTATGTTATTGTTAGTTATATTTTTTTGAATACCAGAACTACAAAATCGATTTGATGTATTTAATTAAATCAATTGAATTTGGAATCAGAGATTTTTTTTAGGATGCCTGTCAGAATACAAGTGAGGAACAGAAAATCTAAGACTTTATTCAAGTGAATAGGCCGTTCTAGCAACACTCAGCAAGTCTTTAACAAGACTTTAACAACTAACTAAGACTAACAACATTCAGCATACTCACTGAAAAAATGAGATTCTACACTCATTCGAAAGCTGCAGCATTTCTTTGATATCGATAGCTTTCTTACAGGATTCTAAGATTTGTTTTAAACACCATTCGTGTACCATTCGAAACCAATTGAATTTTCAACAAACTGTCAGCTTTTTTCTCTTTTACGCAGTTTTCTGTCAAAATCTTCAACTTTACTGGATCTCAAAACTATTTCCCAGAACTTCACATCTCTATTGCGACATCCTAAGTCAAGCCCTCAACTTATTGTATTGGAACACCCAAGTAACCATTAGTCCAATTATTCGCATTTTTGGGCTTAAAGGGATATTCTACGGTTAATATGAGATATTTTAGCTCTTTAGTACCAATCAAGCTGCTCGCAAGATGAACTTAAGTGCCATTACTACTTTGGGCAGTGTAAATCTCAAAAAATAAACAAAGATATGTATGCAACTGCATAAAAAGTATGTACAAAATCAAATTCTGTCCATTTCCTTAGAGAAAAATTGATTTCCGTAGATGCTATCTACGAAATCTGCAGGTCCGTAAAAGGTCCCCCATTCCGTATGATCTGGCATCGCTGCCCATCTTAAGATATACACAACGACGACGCCGAATATGATTATTCCACACTCGCTAGTGGCTCTTGTGGCTGCTCCTCCGCGGGCTCACAACTGCTTGAACACACATGAATACTTAAACCTACCTTTTTTCCCTCTCCGCGCGTAAGCATGAAACATTCCTTTCAAAACTGGTATCGATGTGACGACGCGTAGCGTACGTGTGCTTTAACGCAACATTGGTGTGCTTAAGCAAAGTCACTGGCCTATTTAATATCTCTTCGACGCGATAATTTTTCGATTGATTTCTTCTTCGTCTTCATTGCGTTTTGCAGTTTCCGATCACTTTTGCATTTCGGAGTTTCCTCGGTATGATTCACACGATGCACGATTTTGGCACTTTTAACTTTTGAATTGCTCTCGGGGGATTCTTATTGGCATTCCGCGCCATTGAATCACTGCAGAGACGAGAGGCCAACTTTCTCTTCCTGTTGGTGGCTGGGTGTCACGTATGACAAATCAATTCAGGAACCAGCAGGATTTGCAACAATACGCAACTCACAATCACTTCACTTCCGCCTGGGACACCTTTTTGCACAAGTTTCCCCCCGGATCGAGGCCATTTTCCAACCAGATTTTGAATATTCAAATCTAATAAGCTAATAGGGAGAATTTCTTAAACGTGTCACTTGCCAGCAGTTAACAGGTAATACCAAACCACATCTCACACAGTTCAACCCGTCGTCGTCATTTATTCACTGTCGTCGTCGTTTTAGCTCTTTGGATGATTGGGCTTGGGAAGGTAGCAGCAGCAGCAGCAGCCTTAGCCTCAGAAGCAACCACCAAACACAGCACCAAAAGAGAGGTGAAAAAGAAACCGTAGAGTTACCGTATACGCACCGATTTCCGTCAGCAGGCACCATTCAGATGTAGATCCACTCCTATCAGCATACCGGCAGTCGGATCCCTCGCCGTATAATTTTATTTTTATTTCTTCTTATGGGCTTTATCTTCTTTCTCTTCACGTATGGCAGCATAACACTCGCCTCCCGCACACACAAGCACACTCAATCTCTCTCTCGCCCAGGAGTAAAGTGACTGGCGCAGTGCAGGCTCTTCTGATACCTACTCGGAACGGAGCTCGACACTTCTTACATCTGGTGTAGCCGAACGCGCAAACTAAACTAAACTCTTCGTCGTCGGGTTTGAAACGAGTTTCGGACTTGAACTCCTCTCGGTCGCAGCAACCACCGACCGACCACCGGTGGAACCCAAACTCATTCACTCGCCTGTTGCTTGCTTGCTTGGACTGGATTGCTGTTCACTGCCACCCTGGCTGACTTAACATTATGGTGGCCCATTTTTTTTTAAGAAAAATATCAAACTATAATAATCTCTCTAATTGATTCATTTAGACCACGAGAAGCTACCGTCAAAGTTTAGGCAGAATCCGTCAATTTTAAACGAGCTTAAAGTTTGTATTGTGAACATCGATCAAATATTCAGTTACTACCAAAAACAAGTGCCCAATTGATTAATTACGCAAATTTGCGAAAATTGTGTGTCAAAAGGCAAATTTATTGTGTTTAAATGTTTGTAATTCAAAGTAATACTTTAATCTTTGTGGTACAGAGCAAACGTTATCATTTCTGAATACATTTTGATTTTTACAAAAACGAAACAAATGCTCAAATAAAATGTGTCAACATTAAGTGTCTACTTGGTATTGCCTTCACATATCAATATTTTACTTTACAGGGTGTGCCATCATTTATGTAGGTATTTGAAAATTTAACAACTTTGTAAAATATCAATCAATTTCTATATATGACATATTTTCATTTAATCTGACCTTTTGCAATTTATTTGAACTATTTCACAAAAAAAAACAACATCGATCAAGTGACTTTTCTTAATAACCACAGCAAAATAAGCTTATTTTGCTGCATTTTTCAATACTTTTTCGAGCTTTTCGGGAGGGTTTGCGATGATTTCGACACGAGTGAGTTGTGTTTGATCCTTCGACCTTGACGCTTGCTTCTGCGGGAGCCGGCGAAGGGGGCAGGATCAAACATGTCGCGCGATCGGTCGGGTAAAATGAAAAAGTGGCGCGTTCGATTAGTTCTTTTTGATCTTTCGAAGTTGACACTTGCTCCTGGGCAGTGCAGCAAGAAAGCCCGAGCAGTCGTCAGTTGTTTTCCCTCTCGGGTCGTGCGCCTATTTTCTCTGAGTGCTTTTATACAGCCGATCAAATGAGTGAAGCTGAAAGTGGATTGTTGCTGCTCAAGGATGACGGATCAATTGGTGAGCTCGTTTCATGCTACTATTTCTAATCTATAAAATATGTATGACTGCACCTTTAATCGTTACAACGGTGACACGTAAATATGATTTTTCAACAAACTATGAAAGGTTCGTCACTGTGAGTGTCGACATAAACTCTGATTCATAAATTATTAATGTCTAATTTTTTTTTTCAAAACACCATTTTCCTTTTACCTTTATTTTTGTAATTAAAAAAACTTTGAATGGTTCGACACTACGAGTGTAGACTTGCGAAAGGTTCACTTTATTCAACAAACTTTGAAAGGTTCGTCACGTCAAGTGTCGGCATAATTTTTCTCTACATAGATATTGTTCATATCAAATGAAAAAATAATATTTACATATAAGCATGTTTATATCTCACCAATAATTATTTATCATGGTCTAATCGCTTATCAAAGTGAATCCTGTGACCCAACGATCCTCCCCATTAACAAACATCCCTCCCAGTAACCTTTGTGGAGATGCAGAGGCAAACACGGTCTCCAAATAGCAAAGGTTACACACTAACATTCCTTCCCCCAATCCCACCTGACTGCAAGGACGTGGCCGGCGCCGTTATTGACCATGTATAAATTGAGGCACTGAATTATGCACACTGAAGAAGATTATGGCCAATCCCAGCCGATCTTCTAGTTGATTCTTTGTGCATTTTCACTGACTCCGGTCAATCACGGAATAGCAACCATTGATATGTGTAGTCAGTCTAAGCTAAGCTAAGCTAAGCTTTTCGGGAGGGTTTGCGATGATTTCGACACGAGTGTTTGCCTCGAGCTCGTCAATGGTCCTAGATATACTGGCATAGACTTCTACAAATAGCTGCATAAAAATTATGAATGGGGGATCAAATAAGGATCCCCAAATCCAAATGAAATGTCTCTTCCCTAAGACATCAAACGTCCAGAAAATTTTCGTTGCAGAAACTGAAAAGTTTGTTCTGCAGTGAGACAAGGAGCACAATTTTATTGAAAATAGTAACCGCCAAGACCATTTTCACGCATTTGCGAGCAACATGCGAGTCAACATCCAAAGATATCGGTTCCCATCGACTGTTCCATATTGTTTTTTTTTGTTCCTCAAATGTGGCATTTTTAGTTATAATTGCCATCTGATGGTGCCTGTTTGGCCATGATATTTTCAAGGGTATGAACGCTGAATTAACATTTGCCTTAACGAATTGCAAAAAGGATCTCTGAAAAAAATTCTATATATATTTTTTTATAGATTTTTTTTGATAAATTGCTAAGATAACTGAAAAAATTGCAGTCCCTGAATAATGTTCTACAAGACATTTTGAAGAAATTCCTTGATGTAATCTTAACTATCTATAAATGATCGGAGCAATAACTGTAGTACAGTCGACACTCCTCATCTCGATGTTCTACATCTCGATATTTCTCCTTATGTCTACGGTCCCTTCATTCTGCATATAAATTTTCTCTCCATATCTCGATATCTTCTTTATCTCGATATCTCCATATCTCGATGTGGTTTTGTTGATTTTTCATTCTCGATTTTCTCTCCGTATGTCGATAATCACTTTATCAAAGGATACTAGACCAGATTTTCATGACTAAACAAATTTGAGGAGCATGAAATGACGTCTGATTGTTTATTATTATTCCTATTTTCCTAACAACGGATTCACTAAAATTATGTTCTATGTCTCGATCTCTCCCTATCTCGATGGACCCTTCGATATCGAGATGTGGAGAGGCGACTGTAGTAGCAATAACTTGCTGTACTATTAAATGGTGTGAAACCTTGAATGAGGTTGTGAAAAATCCATGAAGATTTCAAAATTTTATTTGAAAAACTATTAGAAAAATGTTTGATATAACAGCAATACTATTTTATAGATATTCTGGAGAAATGTCGAGCTAGAGTTCTGGAGGAACTCAATGAAGAATTCCAGGTCAAATTTATCGAGGAATTCATGGAAAAGTTCATAATTGATTTTATCGAACAATGCCTGAAGAATTTTAAGAGAAGTTCATTATAGTCATCGTGGATGAATTTTGAAATAGAATTCGTTTGAAAATGTCTGGAATTAACGAAAAAATCGGCGTAGGATTTATTGTAGGGCTTCTTGAAAAATGTTGGGAAAAAGTTTATTATTTTTGAACAAGCGAAAACAAATTTGAAAAAAATTGGAATGTTGTTTCATATGTTCATGAACAACTGTAACAACTGGAACTGTACTTGCCTCTACCAACTTAGCAGTCTTAAGTTCTGCTTGCTTGTCTACACGTATCATATAATGATTTAATAAAAATCGTTCAGAGGTTTCAACAGCGTTTTGATTGCGGCGCAGCCGAAAATTTTTTACCATGTATGATTGCTTCAAAATAATCTCCCTGATTGTAGCCAAAATTTCCAGAGAATTCCAGATTTTTTCCAGGTTAAATAATATTCTCTGATAATTCCAGGTTATCCAGATTTTTCCGGGTAGTAGACACCCTGATTAATTTTACTAACTTATTCATTTGGCTGCATCATTATCATCTTCTCACTTGGCTGCATAATAAATTTATGTTTGTAGTTTAATTCCTTGTGTAAAAGTCTAGTTTAGATGTTCCAATACTATTCAGTGCACGGCAAGCCCAATTCAAAATAATAGTAATAATAATTTCCTTCAAAGTCTGCTGATGAACTTTTGGTGTTCTCAGAGGTATCCATAGATAAATGATAGTTAAACCTAAAGATAGCATTAGATGAAGTCCAGAAACAATTCCTTAGGAGTCGTCCATAAATGACGTAGCATTTTGAATAATTTCGTTAAAAAGAGTAGAAAAATTTGACAAACAGTTTTTTATCAAACTTCATTGTCTGAATTTTTTAACTTAAGTCAAAATTTCAAACATTCAAAACATGAATATTATAAAATTCGTGTCGGTACGTTGTAGAGTGCACTTGTGATTCCGAATCCTCCTGTTAAATTAGACTTAGTTTTTTAAAAAGTCTTTTCAGAAGACAAATGTGTTAAGTGTGTTATAAAATATTATAAAATTATGAAGCTTTAAATAGTTATGTGAATTATATATCGTAGTTGTGTCCAAATTATTTGATTTATAAATTAAAAAATTAAAAGTTTAATAAGTTAAGTAAAAATCAACGGTTCATTTACTTGGAAAATAATGTTTTTTCATTAATTAACTGTTATACTTTATTACACATTTTTTGTTAGAGCATTATTTCCTCAAAAGAATATAATATGCTCATTTAGGTAAATATTAAGGTTATTATAGTAAAAAAAGATGTTTAAGTGTTACATGATATCTCCACTCAGTCAACTCAACAATTTGTTTTGATATAAACTGACACTAATATTGAGCTGTTCGGTAATCCAATCCGCATGGTTATTAAATTAATTAACTCATTACGCATGGTAAAGATGGACAAATTATGGGTGAAATTATGAAAAAAATCCACGTGCTCGGCTGGGATTTGAACCCAGGACTCTTGTATGCTAGACGAGCGCTTTACCAACTAAGCTACCGAGCCACTTGGTGACCCAATAACTGAGTTGGTTACAAGTTTAGAATTCAAATCCCTACAGACCACGCGGACCCCTTTCATAACCAATATCCATCCATCTCTTGTTCCTACACACGCGGAGCGAGCGAGTGCGATTTATTTAGTGTTGAAACTGTTTGCCTATCGTACCTACATCGCTTCCATAACAACTGTATTGTGGAAGAGTAAAGATGTGGGAAGGCTATCAACGTGTCGTTCTCACTCAAGTGACGACATGACTACTACAGAGAGGCAGTACACTCTAATATAAACTGACACTTATATTGAGCTGTTCGGTAATCCAATCCGCATGGTTATTAAATTAATTAACTCATTACGCGTGGTAAAGATGGACAAATTATGGGTGAAATTATGAAAAAAATCCACGTGCTCGGCTGGGATTTCCCACATCTTTACACTTCCACAATACAGTTGTTATGGAAGCGATGTAGGTACGATAGGCAAACAGTTTCAACACTAAATAAATCGCACTCGCTCGCTCCGCGTGTGTAGGAACATGAGATGGATGGATATTGGTTATGAAAGGGGTCCGCGTGGTCTGTAGGGATTTGAATTCTAAACTTGTAATCAACTCAGTTATTGGGTCACCAAGTGGCTCGGTAGCTTAGTTGGTAAAGCGCTCGTCTAGCATACAAAAGTCCTGGGTTCAAATCCCAGCCGAGCACGTGGATTTTTTTCATAATTTCACCCATAATTTGTCCATCTTTACCACGCGTAATGAGTTTATTAATTTGTTTTGATATATCAATGATCTTGATGAAACAGCCTGGATAATAATAATCTGGGTTATCTTCCCAGGACCACCAGAATCCTTTTTTACCATTATTTTCAGTATTTTCGTACATTTTAGTTCCTTTTAGGTTGTTCATTACAAATTTATTCCAGTATTTATTTACAAATTCTCCCAATAAAGATGGCGTACCGTAAAACGGGGTAACTTTGATAGTTTTTTCGAAGAAAACTTGAATATTGATGCATATTTTTTCAAAGAATTATAACTTATATTTTTAAAACAAGTACTGGCATCCTAACTATCGATTGCAGTTGACAGATTGTCAAAAGATTTATTCTGAATGGATATCTAATTTTTCATATAATCGAAAGTCGGTTTTCTGTTTTGGGGTAATTTTGATAATGAAGTACAAATCGAACAAAATTGAATGAATTACGGAACATTTATAGGGCGTTGCATACCTCTAGGCGTTTAACTCTATATGGGAATTTCTTACTTAGATTACAAAAATGGCCCCAGTTTTTAAAAATGGTTTTCGCTAAGAGATTTGAGACCGAATCCATGTTCTACTCTAACCAGGCTGTCAAGAATAAGTGACGAACTCATTATGACTCCATCAAATAGTGATCGTAGAACAGATTGTTTGTGAGCGTTTCAAAAATGCTAAAATCTTACAAATTTTTAATATTTCCATATAAATCATCAAATGTACTTGACTCCAATGAAAATAACTTTGACATGAAGTGTCATACTAATACTCTTTACTTTTGCATTCGTTTTGCTTAACTAATTACCAGAAACTTTATTATTTCGTTTAGTATGTTGTGGGTCTCGCACTATCAAAGTTACCCGCATTATCAATGTTACCCCGTTTTACGGTACTTGAACTTGTTTGTCTTCAATTTGTGTGAGAATATTTCAGTATAGGTGACGATGATGAAGTTCAGTTTAAATACTAATAAAAATGATTGTATAAACATCGTTAGTTTCAAATATTAAAAATTTTTTTTTTCTCTATGTAGTTTGCTGAATGGATTTGAATTTAGCAAATTATTACAGAGGTCCCTTACATATTAAGGTATTTTGTTGATCATATTCACTGAAATCTGCTTCTCAACCGCGAAAAATTAAAAAAAATCCTCTAATAACAATATTTCTGTTTAATATATTTTAAAATATTTTGAAACCTTACTTATTGCTGTTAGATTTATCAATTCGGTTTTATCAATATCAAAGTACTACAAATCAAACTTAACCAAAATTTAACCAAATGAAATTTAAACTTCGAACCAAAATTATGTAACTTAAACAGGAAATAAGTTAGTTTAATCTGTTTCCAAATGATTTTTGAGCGCAACTGTATATCATCCTGACGTTTCAGTCAGTAATTAATATCAAAATTTGAATTTCTGCATTTTAATGTTTCGTTTTAGCCCAATCACTGAGGAAAACACATTTAAAAAAATTAAGGGAGGGTGGGGGGGGGGGGGCTGTGCTTGATATGCTACGTATTTTCTAAGGGGGGTATCGACATTTGTGACGAAATGCTACGAGGGGGGAGGGGGGGTGTAAAAAATCAGTGAAAAAATGCTACGTCATTTGTGGACGGACCCTTATGCAACTTTGGAAAAATTTCTGTTTTAATTTTTGATGGAATTCTGAGAAAATCATTTCAATTTATCCTATGATAATCACAGGAGTAATTCCTGCACAAGTCAATACAATACGAATTAGATATAAATCGTGTATGAAATCATATTGTGCCAAATGAGGTTCTTTTGATTACTTTCTTGGATCATTTTACCAAAGAAGTTCTTGAAATTTTCCGAAATTTCTATAAACAGAAAATTTCTATAAACAGGAACTTTTTGAGAAGCCCCTAAGAGACCTACAGCAATTCCTCGGAAAAACTCTGCCAATAATAAAGCTTGGAGATGTTGCAAGTAAAATTCCTAACAGAATCCCTGAAAAGTTCCAATAATAATTTCTGTAAGAATCCTTCAATAATCTTTGCATTTTCAAGAGGAGTTACTCAGAATAATCAGACAGAATTGATATTGGTGTAAAAGATGATAAGTGGAATTCATAAAAAAAAATTAAAATGTTCTTGAGGGAGTTTTCACAGGTATCTTTTGATCAAAATAATTCATTAGTCTTAAAATGCAATTCATCAAGAATTTCTAGAAAAAAAAATCAGGAAAAGGGTTTAACGGAAAGATACTTCTAGAAGCTAATGAATTTCAATAGAACTGTCAAGAGCAATTTGTTCAGGAACATCTTGAGGAATCAGGAAAGATATTTGAAGAAAAAACTCGGAGGATTTTACAAGAATTGAAGGTAAAATAAATTCTTGAAGGGAGTCTTAAAACGAAATTCCGGTTTAAACTCCTGGTCGAAGCAGAAGAGTTCTCAAAGGTGCCATATTAGTTGAAACTAGAAATCCCTATAAACTTCCAAGCAAGTTTTGTAAACTTCTAAACAAGCCATTTTTATCGTTTACAGCGCCTATGGCCTATGATCAAAAATGTAGTTGGAACAGTTTTTCCCATATATTTGGTAATTTATCTCCAAACAATCTTCAAGCTCGTTTAGCACCCCTTTTTAGAGTTCATGGATTCACAGACGCTTCTGGGGTTCAAATGAACAAATTTAGGGGATGTAACTTAAGATTGTTTGGTCATCATGGACCACCCTACTTCACATTCATTCCATCACACCGCTGCGCTTAAGCCAACCCGAACCCGAACGTGGCAGAGAGTTGGGCTTAATCGCACCAGCTAGAGCTAAGGCGACTCACGATCCGAATCTTGTCGTCGTTGTCGTCGTACACTACACTACACTGCTCTCAAACAAGTCGTCGAATCCGGTTTTGAACCTGTGTTGGTAATCGACGGGTGAAATGGCGTTAATCTTCTCTCTAACTGTGACTATGACAAATTTTGAAAATCGATAATTTCCACCGATTCTTCGGCCCAATCGAACGAATTTCCACACCACCGGTTTCACTGTTCCCTTCGAAGGGAATTTTCCACGCTTTCCGCCGCTTTCGGCTCAATTGTTTGTTATAATTGTCCACTTGGATGTGACCCTTCGTTCTTCGGCCATTGTCACCACACTGTGTTCAACTACACTGTCTGACTGGTTTCGACTAACTGACTTTGCGCACAGGTTCCTTCCCCACCTGTTGGATTGCTCTTTCCTTGTCTTCACAGTTCCCGCTTCGCATACATCCAAACCCAGCTAATAACATACCTTTCCCCCTTGCTTGGCCACACACCTCTTCCACTAATTGCTGCTGCATTTGCATCATGCAGTGTTTCCCATCGCAACGAGAAACCCTCCTTTCCCATACCCCTCGCGCGTTCGCAATGCAATTGACCCTCTCGAAATGTTCTCGTCAAGAACAAGAAACGAAAATAAACCACCTTCGCCCTGCTTCGAGCTGGCCTCACGCACGCATCGTGGAATTTAGGGTGTGCGAGGTAACGGCCACCGCAGGTATCCTACCCATACCCAACCCACAGTCAGTGTGGTGATACATTCTCGAAGTCGCAGCCGCACCTCTTTCCTGGGTTCGAATGTACATTCATGTATGAATGGCTGCGTCCGCACCCTGAAAGTAGACGATCGCCTTTGCCGTCGCCGCATCGCCTTTGTGGATCGTGGCGAGTTTAACCTTCCTCTCCCGCAGACCTTCTGAGACTTGGATCATTTGTTTTCCTGTCACTGATTCTTTTTTCGGTCCGTTGTATCGAGTTTTCTAGTTCAGGACCGAAAATAGAATCGGATGTTGAGATGGTGAAAGAGTATCGTTTTTACAGCTTACATTCCCGTACAAAAGATTGGGATCACCCCAAAAAACTTACAAAATTTGTTTGCCCATGTCTCTGTAATTACACGTCTAATTGAAACTCTGTTGCGACATTTAAAAAATTATCGATTTACTCAGCATTGGGTCGATGTAAGTTTACCACTTTAAGAACGACTTTTTTCCACACACAATTTGGGAACTTATTGGAGCTGTTCTGTTCAGATGGTTCTTTCATATTAGTTATAGAAAAAGCAAATTATTGATAAAAAAGTTTTTTTTATGTTCTAGGGCATCGAAAATGTTCTGGAGTATCAATGCCCTGATGAAAATAAACAGAAATGGATAACAACTTCTCTTCTATCAGCGAATGTCCAAGGATATCCATTGAATCACGGAAATATTTTACTAGCATAAATAGTAGGGGGAGATCCCCCAGTACCGGACACTTGAGCCACTAAATTCATAATTCGAAAAATATTGATTTTATGGGCTCGTGTTACCCATTTATGACATTATCATTTTTATAGTGTACAAAAATAAATTTGAAAATATAAATATGAATTTTGACATTGTGTTTTGATGATGTATTTTAGTACCAAATTGATCGATCTTGAAAGGTGGCACCCAATACCGGACACGATCTGGAAATGCATCGAATTCTGTAAATTTGAACATCATTGATTGTGTACACTATAGAAATAGTTTATAATTACCAATTCAATGCAATTGCAACATTTACAAAAATAATTTGAGTTTTTCTTAGTTTGCAAGATGCCTATCAAAAACCTCTTTCATATATGATGAAAAATAGCACATTTTACGATGTTGTTATGAATGTTCATTCTTCTTAATTTTATTGCATGTTTGATACCATGGTCGACGGAACCCATGAAAAATGAAAGTATTTTGAGACACTGATGCAATAATTACAAAGATATCATATAACAAATCAAGCTGTCCGAAACTGAGGGACAGGAGGTGCTTAACCAAAATTGTAATTTGTCCATATTTACTTCAATTATGGTACAAAATACATTCATACTATCAAATTAGGATTACCCAGGAAACCAATAAGCATTTGAATAAGTCGCACTGTGGAATGTTTACAGCAGTGCAACTGCTTATTGTTCTATAGAAGCATGTTCATTGCTTAGCTGCCTTGAATGCGCAGAACAACTGCTATTCAAAATCATTCTGCTGTTAATGAGCATTTCAACTGCACGTCTGTTTTTGGAATGAAGCAACCAAAATGCTGTTAAGTTACCGCATGACTGCTTAGGGAGAAGAGTGCAGATGATGTGTTATTTATTTGACAATATATTCCTCCTCCCTCACACAATGATTCTGTGGATTTCGAAGAAACGAAGGTAAAAGAGATTTCTCACTCGCACTTACACAAAATATTATCAGAAACCGTCAATGAGAACTCGAGAAAAACAAAAACAATTATCTCGTTTTTTCTCACCCAAAACCCTAACATCCAATTTTGGAAGCATGAATGTGATAAAATGTT
The DNA here is from genome assembly GCF_002204515.2 of Aedes aegypti. Taxonomy (NCBI): domain Eukaryota; kingdom Metazoa; phylum Arthropoda; class Insecta; order Diptera; family Culicidae; genus Aedes; species Aedes aegypti. Next base: position 291,775,753 of record NC_035107.1, on the reverse strand, counting down.
TACCTTTTTATCCTTGTTCTCAATGATTCACTTGATAAAAACCAGGAAACATAATTGAGTCAATGATCTCGAGAGACGGCCTTTATCAATTTTTCCTCTGTTGGAGAAGCGGTATAAAAAATTGCTATCACTGGCTTGTATTGAACATTATTACATGCGTGGAAGCTGATCGACCTGGTTTTTGATAGTGCCGCAGCAATCTTATTATAACATACCTTATAATGCGCATTAAACCAGTGCTTATCATCGAATTGACTGTGGCACATCCTGGAGCGCGGAGAACATCATCGTGTTTACTAGCTGACCAACCATCGGGTTTATGGGTTTGAATCTCTATCATAAATAAGGAAGCAAAAAAGTATGCAAAGCAGCTACGGATGTATGAAAGAGTGAGAGGGTAGAAAAAACATTTTTGTTTTTGTTTTGCTCTTCACTGAGCGAGGCGTTACGCTTATTTTGACAGTAAAATGATACGTTTCTGAAAGGTTAACATTGAAGCAGCCCGATATTTCGCCAAACCCTGCTTTTGGGCTGCACTACCAGCAGCTATATGTCTTCTAAGCATTTAATGACTTGCCTTGTAGGTATCAGGTATCAGAATTTGGGCTCAGGCGGCACGTTCCCCTACAAATGGGAGATTTGTGCCTCGCACGTCATAGCCATTCATCACTTACCCGATGGGAAAAGGACTAGGAAAACAAGGAGAAAGGAAAGGAAACTTGTAAGGGATGATAAGATTCATACAAACACCCTGGAAGGATGCTTGTAAGAATTGATGAGCATCAAAATTCACTTCTGCACCCCCGGAGGGATACTGAAAATGATTTTTAAACAAATTCACACACTCTATGATGACGTTACATGATTTACCACAGCAGAAGATGCTTTGCCCTTTAGAGTACGAGAACATGTATTATTTCAGAGAACACGACAAGAAACTATATGAAAAGCCGTAGTTTATCAAAAAGTTTCGTCCTTAAATGAAGATTGAATAACAATCACAAATACTGAAAAAGAACAGAGGTTACCTTTTCAGTCTATGTGTCTTTTTAATCCTTCTGAAGTTTTCCAAAACAGCTGAATTCTGAGAAACCATACGATTAGACACCATTTTGATTTAAATCTTCAACAGCATTCCGGGAAATGCGACAAATACTGCACTGGTGAAGATTATAAATTTAATAATGAATTTGTAATCAAATGGCACCTTTTCATTTATTATTAGCAAACTTTATTTGAGCCAGTCTTGGCTTTCCTGGTTTCCAGATGAAACCAGATTTTCCAAGTCTGAGCTCAAAATCGAAGAATGATAAGATTAATGAATTAGGTGCCATATGATATTGCGTTTGAGTCCTTCATCAGTTCATCCTTCATCGCATTCATAAAATATGCCTTTTAAGCCTTATTTGCAAACGCAATGAAGTTCTTGAACTGCTAGTTTTCCCAAAGAGAGATTATTCCGGTCAAAGCAGCTTTGCGGTATTTATCTCTCTGGGTTTTCGCATAATTTTTGCCTTTGGCGGCTAAACTAAGATCACCACTATTCGTGGCCAGAGGCTTCACACATTGTAGTTCTTTTCCAACATGCAGTATTTCTCCTTTAGCACGTCCAGTAAATGCTTTAGAAGAACTCACTGAATGCTGCACGGAACTACTAAAGGATTTAGCTAAACGCTCAGCTATTATACTAAAAATAATATAATCGCAAAGTCAAAATAATCAAACGTCCAGAGTCAGAAAAAAAAATTGCCTACTTCTGATCGTCTAACTATAATTGTTGTTGAACCAACAAACAAACTGTTGGCGAAAAATTGAACGCCAAAAGCTATAGCAAAGAGTCTATACAAAATCATAAACGAATTGCACTACAGGGATAAAGTCAAGGCGCACATTTTGCCATACACCTTTAAATACCCCACGTAGTACAAGAAGCTCAAAAATTATAATGCACTCTTATACTCTCATGTAGAGAAAAATTTAGTTTGCAATACATGCAATAAATCATAACGCTGTATTCCAACCAAACGACGAACATTTACTGTCATACGTTTCCCATGAACATATACAGCTTTATGTTATTTTAGTGGAAATACCAAATAGTGAACAATTTGTAATACAGGGATATTTTACCGACGCACATAATGTCATGCACCCGAAAGATACCCCATTCAAACAAGTGATCATAATAATAATTCCACTCTTCCACTCTCAAAAAGAGGCTAATCAATCAATTTTTTTTTTTTTTTTTTTTAATTTCTTTATTAGTATCATTCCAAACATTACATTCATTTCTTATATCTAGGTGTTCTGTGTTATTTGACAACACTATCATCCTAATTTGGTAAAACAAATTTAAGATTTAATTAACATTTTGTTAACAACATATTACATTTCATTTGCCGTAGCAGTTCAGTTTTTTTACAGGTGAGTTGATTTCACCTGCTTATAAGAGAAAAAAAACGTTTTTAATATACTTAACCTAACTTAACCTAAACATATAACGCATTAATCGTGGCAATAGAAGATTGTAACGATTTTTGCCTGAAATTATTAATGATTGTATTTGACATTTGTTCCAATGTTTCAACATTGGATATTCTATGTAACTCATTGGTACTATACCAGGGAGGAAGCCTCAGAATCATTTTCAAAATTTTATTTTGAATTCTCTGCAGAGCTTTCTTCCTGGTATTACAACAGCTAGTCCATATTGGTACAGCATACAACATGGCTGGCCTGAAAATTTGTTTGAATATCAACAGCTTGTTCTTAAGACAAAGTTTTGATTTTCTATTAATAAGGGGATAGAGACATTTTACATATTTATTACATTTGGCTTTAATGCCCTCAATGTGATTTTTGAAAGTTAAATTCTTATCTAGTATGAGCCCTAGATACTTAACTTCATCTGACCAATTTATTGGAACCCCTCTCATCGTGACAACATGTCTACTTGAAGGTTTCAAATAAAGAGCTTTTGGTTTATGTGGGAATATTATTAGTTGAGTTTTGGAAGCATTAGGAGAAATCTTCCATTTTTGCAAGTATGAAGAAAATATATCCAAACTTTTTTGCAATCGACTACAGATGACACGCAGGCTTCGTCCTTTGGCGGAGAGGCCTGTGTCATCCGCAAACAAAGATTTTTGACATCCCTGAGGTAGCGCAGGTAAGTCAGATGTGAAAATATTGTATAATATTGGTCCCAAAATGCTGCCTTGTGGAACACCAGCTCTTACAGGAAGTCTTTCAGATCTGGAGTTCTGATAATTAACCTGAAGTGTACGATTTGACAGATAACTTTGAATTATTCTAACAATGTATGTTGGAAAATTAAAGTTTTTTAATTTTACAATCAAACCTTCATGCCAAACACTGTCGAATGCTTTTTCTATATCTAGAAGAGCAAGACCAGTAGAATAGCCTTCAGGCTAATCAATCAATAATATTTTCGTTCGCACGGTTATATTGATATACCATATACCCCCACCGATGCACGCTACCCTGTAGGTAGGTAGTGTCAATAGGAGATACATTGTTGAGCGCATAGTTTTGTACTTCAGTTGTCCCATCACAGCCAGCTGCGTACAGAACTATATTGCTCTATCGGGCTGTAGTTTTTACACACGGCTATAACAGAGCCCGAAATAAATGAGTTACACTAGCACATTGAAGATAACTCAGGTCAAGCTCACTACCCTTATAAGTGAAAACACTATATGGAAGATGAGATGTTCTCGTATACAAGTAAGGTGCCGCACTTTCTACGTGTGAGGTAGAAATTAGCCATTGCACCAAATGACGAAGTTGCGCTTCACAAACTAGAAATATTTCTTTCACTATATTTCTATTTAGACGGGTCAGAGACACTTCACTTTTCTTCACCCGTTAACACAGTGGTAATACACTTTTTAAAACTCATTGCCTGAAGGGCAATTGAAGGATGACACCAAAATAATATTAATTAAACTGGTACATCATACAGCAAGCGTCCACTACCCAACGGCACTACCACACTATTCACACTATTGCATATAGTGCTAGAAAAATGCTGTTTTAACTGCTTATTGGTTACTTGGGTATGTTCGATCATGCTTGCGCGATCCAAAGTATTTTTTCATATACAAAATAATTACTAAATAGGCTCAAAATTAAGAAGATACGTCAATTTTTTAAAAATTTTCAAACTTTTCTACTTTTTTTTAAAAAGGGATGCATATTTCAAGGATGTGTTATTCTACGCAAACATTAGACTACATAATAGCTTTCTTTTCTACTAATACATCATCTTGATTGGACCATGATTTCTCAATGTTTCAACTTTGTCCGGTATTGGGTGCTGTCCGGCAGAGGGGGATCTCCCCCTAATCAATGTTCTTTAAATTGTTATGGAGTTCAAAACCTCCAACCCTTTTTCTTTTTGTTCAAAAATAGTTCCATGACATTATATCATAACATGATCTATGAAAATTTTGGTGTGAAATAATATGTTCTAGGTTCTTCAAAGTGTGCTGGAGTTTAATTCGTTCAACCAAAACTTGTAAGAAGTTCCATTGAACCGACCCATGTCCAAGTAGATCCAATACATAGATCTCAAGGAAACTCTTCCAGCTATGCACAACTAAAATATGTTGTAAATTTCAGTTTATTTTCATGCACATATTTGGATCATCAACGTGATGCTGTAACAGTAGATGAATTTGATTTACTCTTACTATATTCTTCTGTCTGCACTACATACAGTTAACTCTCCCTTACTCGATATTCCGTATCTCGATATCGAGTTAGAGAACCATAGTAAAAGTTGGTTTTCAAGGCTAACTCGATGGTCCCTTGAAACGCAGTTGCACTGCTTTTGTGTTCTGTAACTCGATAACTCCCTAACTCGATGGTCCCTTCAATATCGAGTAAAGGAGAGATGACTGTAGTCCATTTTACGAGACGTTTTTGAACAGCTGATCGCTCATTTTATGAATGAAATTTTGACAGTAGGTGGTGTTGTAACGTGTGAAAGTAACAGCAATATCATCAGTGTTGTCGTTTCGTAAAATGGACTTTTGAAACTTAAATATCTGTGTGCTCAACTTAGTTCAATCTGGTTGCACATATCTATGGTTGCTGCTTTGCGATTGACCTGAGTTAGTTATAATCTAGGGGGTGCGAACTGGATATCAACAAGCAGCTAGGCTGCTGTCAAGTCAAAATTTTCATCAAAATGATCCGAGTATGCCCTGAGATCGTAGTAAGCTCTGCTTGCGACAAGTCGATTTTTTTTCTTGTCACGGATTTTCTCACTAGCGTAAATACTATAGTTTGATGTTTCGGCTGATCAATTTTCATATTAGGTTTTATGAAAGCAACTTAGTTGAAGTGATCAAATGTGGATAGTGTTCAAAATGAATGAAAAATGTGTACAACAGTCAAGACTGAAGCTGAAGGGTTAACAGTGTGTTGGAAGTATCAAGCTTGGTGACTTCAAGAAAAAACAGTAGGACAGCTACTGAGGTTTCGATGAATGGAGCAGTGTACTGCCCATGAATGCATACCAGTCCCACTAGCAAAATAGCGAACCTAAGAAAATCGCGATAGAAGTCGTGAACGCTTTTATGCTTTATTTACTCAAATGAAATTGAAAATGCGATGTTTTTGCAACCAAATTTGCACTCAAATGCTGCAATGAACTATTGATTACAGTATTACATGCATTTTGTTTATTAATTTTCTCAAATATGTCGTTAATATATGGGAAAATATACGCGTGACTGATATACGTTTATTGGCACTTGAATGTACGAGAATAAACGCATAACAGTATCAGTGCTTACTATGATGCATCGGTCTTCACATGTGAGTTATTGTTGTTTTGAAAGTTTAGTCACAGACAAACAGACGTAACACTTAGAACAAATCTCGATCAAAATCATAGTCACGAAGACATATACGCCCAATGGTAAAATCAGTGTGTTTGGCCGACAGGCCAACAGTTTGCGGTAGTGTGTAAACGTCAAACACGAAAAAAAACGACGCAAGCGCTGCAGGTGGCGGATTAGCCACCTTCAATATTTTTGAATCGACCGGTAAAAAGGTGGTCGATGGACAATGATGAGAGTGTGACGTCTGTTTGTCTGTGGTTTAGTGTTCGCATTGAAAGTCGCGAAATTGTCTGCCCTCGATTATTTGAAAAGTTATGGTACTTCTGATAGTTGCAAGGATCAGTGCAGGAATTTTGTCGATGGCGACCCGTTGTACAATGACACGGGCGCTGAAGGCAACTTCGCTGGCTTCGACGATCAGGACGGCTGAGACGGCAATGCTGGCGGAACCGGCAGATTTCAGTTTCCACCGAAGACGTAGCATTGAGTAAGCTGATGAACTGATGAAATGGACTTAGACGGAAGTTATACGGCCGTTGATGAATTCGCCAAAAAACGCAAGAGAACAAAACAATAATTGAAAGCGAGATAAATACAACACCAAGAAGCGCCGTTTAACGCACCAAGTAAAGCTTGTCGATTGTAGGTGTATAATGAACTGTTGGCTTAAAATCTCGAATGAAGACCGTATTCGTCTTAACAGGATGCTCTGGGCATAGGATTCACGTGAGTAAACTATATTCGCCAAAGCGTGGAACGAGTGGATGTTCAAAAATGGCATCGCTACTAGTACGAGGAAGACGATCCAAAAACATCCAATAGCTTTTGTATTTCATCTGGCTGAATCGAACGGTTCTTCCGTCAAAGTGTGTCGGAGATTTTTTCTGAACCCTCTGGGCTACGGCAACAATTGTGGATAAGTATGTTTCCCTTACTTGACTTCCTTATCAACATAATTTGTCTCAATTCCTTATCACTCAAGTCGCGAGACTGACATGCGTTTATTAGTAACGTGGGACAGACCAAGTTCGATGTTGTTTTTAACATTTCTACAACAAACGTATTATTTTCGTATAATAACATGAAAGTGCATGTAATTTAATGACGTTTCCCGTAATTAACTAAAACTTGACGAAAACTCACGTGGGACTGTTATGCATTTATGGGCAGTGTACCCCTAGCGGACATTCAATTCCTGTTCAGACACTTCAAAGTGTTCGGTGAGAGCTTTCCATTTACCATTTCCATTTAATTTAGTAGAAGACCAGTGATAATGGTTTTAAGTTGATGATCGATGGTCTTGGCTTACTATAGTAAATTTCTATATAATGGGAGAGGGACAATTTGTTTTTTCGTTTCAGAGAGCGAGTAACGGCGCTTTAGCCGAGGCTATAATGCCAGGACATAAGAAAGAAATATCTTTGTCCCATCCCAGGAAACCGATCTCAACAATGGAGTGTGCATTAACTTTCTTAGCAACCCCACTTCCAACGATTTGATCTATCTCTCCCTGAATGAAACGGTTGGTACGGTTGTCCCCGTTTCTTCTTTCCTTAAATTGAAAAATTTTCGTCTATCACGTTATTCATTCGTGGATAATTTGATCACCGTGAATTTCGCAATTATCTTCAAACCCAAGTCTGCACAGTGGGCCTGGCCATTTTAATACTTGTATCATATTTTCGATATGCTGCAAATATTAATGCTGACAAGAAAACACTAGAAGAAATTCTGGTGTTTCCAGGATGCTTTTCATTATTGGCTGTGCAAGCACTTAGATTAGATTAGATTAGATTAAAATGATCCGAGTATGCCCTGAAATGCGTAGCCATTACTTCGTCACGCTGTATTTTATGCGATACAAAAATTATCAACTGTTGAAAAACCGTTAACTTGGTCTTATTGATGCGCAAGTATTTCAGAACTTTTGTAAAATATAATTTTAACTAACATACGGTTATCTGATAACTTTAACGGCTCTTGTGGATCCCATATGTGATGCTCTCGGAGTTTTAGGCTCATTTAGTGGCATACTCGACCTTTTTCTCCCCGCAATAGAAGAGTATCTCAGGGAATTAATCATTTTATGGCCCCTCCTTGTTTCGATCATATCTTTCGATGGCTGATTCATAAACTCTCATGAACTGTCATAGTCTTAAACCGGAATTAGACACATTTCAGTTTTTGCTTCACAATTCCGATTGTGATATATTTGCACTTTGTGAAACATGGCTTTCTTCTGAAGATGGAGTTAACTTCTACGATTTCAACATTATTCGCCTGGATCGAGATGATAATTACGGGGGTGTGTTTTTAGGGATCAAAAAGTGCCATTCATTCTACAGAATCTCGACTCATCTAGGCATAGAAATCGTTGTTTTCCAAATAAACGTAAAGGGTAAAGATCTTTGCGTAGTTTCTGTTCATATTCCTCCAAGAGTTTCAATAAACCGCCGTCATCTTTGGAATGCAGTCTCCATGCTATCATCTTCAGTTTTAATACTGGGTGATATGAACTCACATGGTATTGGATGGGGTGAAACTTATGACGATTAAAGAGCCGCTATTTTCTATGACTTATGTGACGATTTCAACTTGAACATTTAGAACACAACACTCTACCACCGTTGGATGATTATAGATTCCTTACAGGAAAACCCCCAGTACAGGTGACAGGGTTGAAATCGTGAAAAAGGAGCGAAAAGGAGCCATGGATCATTAGTAGTGTTTGATCTATTGATCGCGTCGTCTTGCGTGGGCGAGTGATGCACACTCGTTCGGCGTACAATGCGATTAGAGAATTATATCGCGAATCCGGTTAGGCGTGATATTATCATGGATCGCATCACCAAACATTGGTGACGCCCAGATCTCTGCCTTATTCCACTAACCTATTATCCTTTCCAGGACAACTGTGGAGATGCAGAGGTATACTCAGTCTCTGGTAACAACCGTTGTCTCCCCTTCCACCGATGACCGTAAGAACGTAGTCGGCGCCGTTTCATTAAAACTCTGTGCAACTTACACGGTAAAAATCAAAAATACTGAATAGCTTAATGTTTAATATTTCATTGACATTTTTCATTTTTATCATTTGCTATGCTTATCAAATATGCACTAGATGAATATATGTTATACATTGAAATGAATATTAGGTGTTTATTTCCTCATGTGCATAAGTGTTGTGGTTTCCAATCTTTGGACTTGTCGAAATTGATTGAAATTTCCAGGCAGCAAGCAACGACACGTTCGCTGAAAGTTGTTGATCTGTAGTGAAGCCAAATACCGTACTGATGGAGTTGTGTTAAGAGGTAATTCAAACAATAAATAGTATTGAGCTCAATTAACTATGATATTATATATGTTTCAGGAAATTTCTTTGGAGCAGACGAGGACAGCAGGAAATTTGCTAGATTTCTACCTGATCAGCAAGAGGCGGGCGATTTTGTAATACTATACTGCTTTTCGGTAAAAGGTAGACCGGAATTTGTTCCAAATCAACGATAACATCACCGATTTATTTATTTATTACAGTGAACCACACGAGGAGGAATATGATCCGGGAATTCATCGCAGTGCAAGACGACAAGCGTCGTTGTAAGGAAAAAAAAGTTGGATGAAAAGAATATTGATTTCTGCGTGCTGCAAAAACAAAGCTGGCCCATAGATTCGCAGGGAACGGAATGTTGGAACCCAATGGATTACACAAGAACCCCGTCGATGTCGAATTTGGACCCGGGAGTCAGGATACTGTGGGAAATATTCCCGGCGTAGCACTCATGGCGACAATCAAGCGAAGAGCGTCCGGTATCCAATCCGCAGTTTATCTGCACATTTTCGTTGCAGTTCTAAATGAATGACAAAAGTAAGCAGTTGGCGAAAAACTCATCCCTTACCCCTTTTTTTAAATACAATTTTCTCTAAATATGAACGATAATTGTTTTTTTTTTATTTTTTTAACGAAAACTAAAATAATTAATAGTTTTAAGCAATTTATAGAATTAACTTTCATAATACATTGGACTATTATTAGCGAAATATGCATACGCTGCTATAAAAGTCGTTTATACTTGCGAGGCATATTTCATGAAAATTCATTGACAGGAGTGAATAGACCAAATATGATTTTAGTATGACTTTTACGCTATTTAGCATATAAATTTTTAACCGTGTAGATTGTTCCGGTCAATCTCGGAGTAGCAACTACTATGCTCATGCTAATGCTCATGTCATGCTGACGATGCATTAAGAACTTTTGTTTGTTTCAAACACCTATGAAGTAGGATTTACAAAATTGCCTTTCGGATGAGCCATATAGTGTTTCAATTAGACGTGTAATCTCAGAGATATGAACAATACACTTGTATGTTTTAATTAGGGTGACCCGAAACTTTTGCACGGCAGTTTAGTCGGCGCGCTGCTGAGAGAGCTCATCTGCTTTCGTGTGGTCCTCTGCCGACTGTTCGATCAAGCGAACGAGAATGCTGAGACCGATGGTGCCTATAGAATGGATCAGCAGGGTGAAGGTTTCTCGGAAGCATCTCCGCCGTTTGCTTGACGCAGTGTTAAAATAATGGCTTTGGATATGACTCTGACTGAATTCATAAGGCAATTAGATTACACGCTAAAAACAATGCACTCCGTTGAGTGTGGCTTTATATACTTACGTTGAAGTTGATTTCGCTTGATTCCAGTTTCATTGATCTTCATGGGGGCAATAATTTCTATTGAACCCACGAACTTTCAAAAATAGTGATTTATTTTTCTGTTTACTTCTATTGTCAACCCGTGATAATTATTTTCCAAACAATGTTTTCTGAGCATTACGTTTCAACTGGAATAAAACTTGCTTATTATAAAAGCATTTCAACAGTTATTCATTGAGAACTTTCTTTGCCAAAGTTGCCATTCTAGCATTCGTATATCATGAGGCAGACACAATTATACGCTATGCCCAGGTTGTAGCCACGGACTTCACCATTATGCTAAGGAAAGCCCAGATCCATAACCATTTGTTATGGATTGGAAAACTGTTTCAATGAGCAATGCCGCAAGAGGTAAAAATGACAAATAAAACCTTTTCGTCCACACGATCTAACCTGAGTAGAACTATAAAATCATAGACTCGACCGACCACGTCAATTCTTCTTTATGCTTTCAGGAAGCGATCGCTCTCGTGGGTCCAATAAATGGGTCCGTCCCTTTCTTAATATTTTCGGTGACTCTCTTTCATATTTGTCCATTCATCGTTCTTGTCCAATGTTCATCCACATAATTGAATACCGTAATCCGGGGTTACATTGATCATTTTTTTTTTAATGTTTCTTAAACATTTGATTTGAAAATGCATGTGTTGTTAATTTTATATTTTTAAAACAAGTACTGGCACCAATTGCTCGTGTCTATGTACTGTATTTTGTTTTCTGAAAGTTTGAAGCATGTTCAATAAAATGTTTTAAGTGATTTTTTTATTTAGCTGATATGGGGTAACATTGATCACCCATGAAAACATCGTTCGGTAATATTGAAAAGATCATTACTTACTAAAATCATGGTTCCTGAAGCCGAATATGAAGGCCAAACTCTTACAAGTCATTTACTTTTTGAGTTATTTTAAAATTAAAAACACCTTGGATTGTGGAATACGCCTAAAGGTAGGCAATTTCCTAAGGAAATTTTGCACGCTTTATAGTAATTTGTGAATTATGCTATTTTGAACATATTTATGAAAGTTTTGACAACGGAATCGTTTTCGGCGATGTCATTTTTAGTAGCAACCGCTTTTCTTTTGCTCATATCGTTATCAGAACTCATGTGAGACATGATTGTTTGATGGTGTTATGTATAATCATAAAAATCATTGTTTCCAAAAGTTGACAAATTTACGCATGAACACAACTTAATTTTCGCAAAAATATTATTGTTTATTAGCTCATTAATAGAAGAAAGAGAATGACCATTCATGCATTGAAAATATTTCATCAATAAATGGTGATTCGAGCTTTTTACGAAGAGGGTCATTGCGATCAATTTTACCCCGCTGATCAATGTTACCCCGGATTACGGTAATGACAATTTAGGTATATGTTTCTTACTCCTGGTAAGGTAAAAGCACCGGTTTTGGCCAGCCTAAGAGCGAATGTCAATAAAAATTATATGGGAAGCCGTATTCATACTACAAATATGTCAAATGCAAGCTTTCAATCCATATTTTGCATGTGAAATATCGAAGCTGGGAACATTTTTTTCGCTTTGAAAAACTTGTTGGTCAATATACTACCACCAGCTTCGACCAGAGATTTACCTTCGGTTTATAGATTAGCCAATCACAATGATTTCTTGGCCAAATTAAAATGGATGATTTTTTTACTTAATTCGGTCGAGTAAATGAATGTAGCTCTATCATGTGAATGTGATCTACTGAACACAAAAGGTTTCATGCTAATTGCCTATGTGAAAAGGCGTATAATCCACTATGGCTACAACTGGCGTACGGCCAAAACCGGTGCTTCTACCCTAGGCACTTCTGTTTCTTTACGACAGGGTTTTATTTACAGCTAGGGCAAACGCTCCCTTAGTGGAGGTAGCTCCAATAGTGGAGGTAGTGTGTTTTGGCATGTTTCGCGCTAATAAATGATTATGTGATATTTTTGTATTATGTACGATGCGAAAATGATACAAGTAATCGAATAATATTCATGAAATTTAACCGTAAAACTATTTAAAACAATTATTTTGCTTAATTTTTTTGCTCCTTTGCACCTATAGTGGTGCATCAGTACCCATAGTGGAGGGTCCCATAAGAAATCAATGGTTTGCGCCACTAAAGGAACCATCCTTAAAATATACCTCCACTAAAGGAACAGTGTTCCTATTATTGGTGCAAGGCTTTTTGCAGGGAAATTTCAAATGAATCGTGATTTTTATACATTTGAATGATAGAAGGATTTGAGATCTATCGAATGATACGTTAAAATCATATATTTCATGATCTTAACACCGTGTTTTAGCTGTTTTCCCTTAGGTGCACCACTAATGGTACACTTGCCCTACAGTCAACTTTCGTTCGTTGCACTAAATCTGTAGCCCAACTGCAACTGCCATCAAACCATCAGCGTATCATCAATCTGGATGATTCTTCGTGAGGCAGAGTTTTCATGGAAGTCCATCGAGCGTCGAGCAATCCAGATTTGGGATGATGAAATTATCCGTTTTGTGAAAGAATTTTAATCTGTTCAGTGGGATTTATACAATCTTGTGTTCCTCGGCTAGGTAGCTTTCGACAATCGAGAAATGCTTCGAAACAAAGTATACGGCGTTGCTGGACAGAAAAATATTTACCGAGGAGAATTCTGTAGAAAACCTCGGGTATCCTTTCTTTGTTTTTTGGGGCTAAATGGCATTGTTGAAAGTTGCTGGACAGAGGGAACTTTCAATAGGACGAAATTCTTCGATTGCTGCAGGAAATTTGCTATGACAAATCCGCATGTTCAACAATATCCAGGATTTCATTCCGTTTGGATTATGGATGCCGCAAGAATCCATTGCGATCCGAATTTAATACGATACCTACGCTCTATTGGGATGATTTCTTCCTCCGTATTGCCCGTTTTTCATCCTGATCGAAGTAGTTTTTGGGTTGATGAAGCAGTTTCTCAGGAAACATCATTATGAAATCTCTCCAATTTTGCGAGACGTTTGTGGAGCAGTTGATAGATATAAAAGATAGATTGACCGAACTTACAATACATCATCCACGGAATCGCTGAAGATATCTCTAGAAGACATTTGGCCGGGACGAAGCTGGCTTCGGAAAAATGTCCCTTTGAAGGAAAATACATAGTTCTCGGTCGCTCCAGCATCCGAGGGCTTGTTGGCATCATTCAAAGCTGTTTCTCCCTCGAAGATCTTCTGACCATAATCAACTGAATCATTCAGGGTTTGGTTCACATCAGGCATAATTGCTTAGGTGTATAGTTGATTTCTTTTTTTTTTCTTTCAGAGGTGCCTTCCAGGGGATCATCCTCTAGCCGTTCTTCTTCAAGGAACTCTTCACTACCAAATGATCTGTAATGTAATGATGCATTTATTAATGTTTGTGACAAAAAAGTTTAATACTATTTAGTTTGTTTTCCTACCGATCCATTATTCGTTTCGTATTCCACAAATTTTAATTTTTCAACCAAAACAAATTTCTCTTGAAGATGGATTAAAAACAATGTCAATCCGAATCAAGAGTAAGCAACAGCTGCACACTAAATGGCGTAGAGCGAACTAAAAATAAAATGTTATACAATGAACAGATTAAATAAACGTTGCAATGATTTCGTCATTCGTTTTGGCAACAATGATGACTTTTCAGATTGCTTTTCAAAGTGATAAAACTCAGAATTGATAGTTTATATTGACTTGAAAAAGTATCACTATACGCGCTAACATGCATAACGTATGCTGATACTTTTTCAGCTGTGTTAGTGCAAAACCAACTGATTTTCTTTGATTCGAAATGGTGAGATGAATTAGCAACAATCATCAACGAAACGTACAAATTTCAATGACAGCCTACTTCGCCCTCAATCGAATAAGAGCAGAATCATATACGTATATAGGTGAATAACAAAATTTGGCGTGCAAATATTAACATTTCATTTTGTTATGTTACAATTTATTTGCACGCACAATTTTAAATGTTTTAACTCTCTAATGAGTACTATTTTTTAGACATAGGTATATGCAAACAAGTTCGCAACTCGCAGGCTGAGTTGCGATCGCTATTTGGTTTTTATCAAATAAGTCAATATTTAAAATAAAAATAAAGGAAGCTGGATCCTGTTCATGACCAGTGTTGTGAAAAACGCAATTTCTCATAACTCACGCTTGAGATGTTTTTATGCGTGAGTTGTTAATCACGCAACTCAGCAGTCAAAATATCATGGATGAGTTGGTTCTTTTTGACTCATTGTCTCGTTTTTTCACAGTTAACTCACACACGGCAATAATTTCTTGTTAGTCTGTTATTATTATAGTGTCCGACAATAACTGAACAAATAGGTAACATTTCTAATTGAATGTTTTAGACATTGGAAAGCGTGAATTTTCGGCAAAAATAAGTCTTAATGATTGTTCCGTGTTTGGCATACATTCGTTTGGCATAATGTGTGATTTGAAATGAGCAGATTCAAGCACAATATATCATATATAATTAATGATTTCTTCTGCATCCTTAAAATTGTTACACTGATTTCTTTTCCTTGAATTCGACATTTTGCGAGGCTGTTCGGCCATCCACAAATTACGTAACACTCTAGGGGGAGGGGGGAGTAGGCTCAAGCGTTACGGCCCATACAAAAATTTGAAATTTTTCATACAATATGCGTTATGGATGGGGGGGGGGAGAGGCGGTCGAAAATTTTCAATTTTAGCGTTACGTAATGGACGCTGCCATAACAACAATTACAGACAGTGACAGTGACAACAATTTGTCAAACGCAATTTAGATTGTGTGTACATCCTTATGTTTTAACCTAACCAAACTGACACAAAATCTTGGAAAAACAATTTTAGAAACATTAAAAAAGTGAAGTTTTTATTAAGGTATCAGCAGTGGTTGTCAAGAATTGTTGTCACATCACATTTCACGAAAAACACTTTGATTGAAAGTAGGTTTATGTATGACGGAAATATTCACAAACAGGCTTTCAGTGATTATTAGATAGAATAATTTGATAAAAGTAGGGAGCCGGATCCTATACTTGGCACTTTTGATTCACTACGGCTGTGGGATTTTTTGAAAGCTAAGGAGCTTATATTTGTCCGGCCACAATATATGTCGTACTCTTTGCAAACTTTCAGACAATTCGGTCGAGAAAAACCCCCGATGCCAAAGTGAATCATGGAAGTGCCCAAGTAGCTCTGCCCCCTACACAACACTTGATGAAGACAAACTTGGTTAAAGAAGGGAAAAATGTAATACAGAATATTGAAAGCTTCGTGTAGTATCCGAAATTTGGAGCCACACAACTTTCGGCCGATTCGACCACCAGCCGATCATCATCATCATCATCATCATCATCATCATCATCATCATCATCATCATCATCATCATCATCATCATCATCATCATCATCATCATCATCATCATCATCATCATCATCATCATCATCATCATCATCATCATCATCATCATCATCATCATCATCATCATCATCATCATCATCATCATCATCATCATCATCATCATCATCATCATCATCATCATCATCATCATCATCATCATCATCATCATCATCATCATCATCATCATCATCATCATCATCATCATCATCATCATCATCATCATCATCATCATCATCATCATCATCATCATCATCATCATCATCATCATCATCATCATCATCATCATCATCATCATCATCATCATCATCATCATCATCATCATCATCATCATCATCATCATCATCATCATCATCATCATCATCATCATCATCATCATCATCATCATCATCATCATCATCATCATCATCATCATCATCATCATCATCATCATCATCATCATCATCATCATCATCATCATCATCATCATCATCATCATCATCATCATCATCATCATCATCATCATCATCATCATCATCATCATCATCATCATCATCATCATCATCATCATCAATCATCATCATCATCATCATCATCATCATCATCATCATCATCATCATCATCATCATCATCATCATCATCATCATCATCATCATCATCATCATCATCATCATCATCATCATCATCATCATCATCATCATCATCATCATCATCATCATCATCATCATCATCATCATCATCATCATCATCATCATCATCATCATCATCATCATCATCATCATCATCATCATCATCATCATCATCATCATCATCATCATCATCATCATCATCATCATCATCATCATCATCATCATCATCATCATCATCATCATCAATCATCATCATCATCATCATCATCATCATCATCATCATCATCATCATCATCATCATCATCATCATCATCATCATCATCATCATCATCAATCATCATCATCATCATCATCATCATCATCATCATCATCATCATCATCATCATCATCATCATCATCATCATCATCATCATCATCATCATCATCATCATCATCATCATCATCATCATCATCATCTTGTTTTTACATCTGTTTTTGTATTCCATCTTGTTTTGAAAGTTTTTACATCTTGTTTTGGAAGAACGACCAAAAAAAGCACATAAAACCGCATTTGAAGAGTATAATGAATGAACTAAGTGTGAATTGAAATCATGACCTATTTTGTTTTATATTATTTTAAAACTAAAATCAAATCTGACAACTTTCTATCAGAAATGATAAAATTGGTGTGATCCCTGAAGAAAGTTGCAATGAAAAAAAAAACATTTTACATAACCTATGTGCGCTCAATTTTAGAATACTGTAGCATAGAGATTGGTCATAATTTTCATTAACCCATGAAAATAGTACAGAATCAGTTTTACAACGATTTCTGTTGTTTGCACTTCGAAAATTAGGCCTCTACCATCTTATGAAGCACGATACATGCTCATGAATACTCAAACATTCAAGAAACATCGTGAATTTGCAATGGTCTGATTCGTAAACGAAATAGTTTCGCATCGCATTGACTCAATGACACTTTTGTCAAAATTACATATTTTGCTCCTTCAAGACAACTGCGAAATGAAAAACATGACAACGATGGAGGATAACCGAAAATCACTCCACTCTGTGGATAATTTGTTTTTCACTCCATCATATTTTCGCTCACCAACTGCTCCCGAGAATTATCACTATGTGGATAAACAAAAACTAGTGCCGGCGACGGGATTCGAACCTAGAACATTGCTAAAAACAACCGCGATGCGTGCACGCTAACCATGCTACCACACCAACTTGACGAAAGGAATGGTTAATTTGGTGCATAAAAGCAACTGCTGCTCGTGGCGATGGATACGGGAAAAATTCTCCATAGATCGGAGAAAGAGAAAAAAAACTTCTTACAGCTGCGGAAATGTGAAATTATCTATTTTCGCTTTGTTTTGTGGACGGATAAAATCGCAAGGCAGCTGATCGCTGAAAATTGCTATGAGGGATAAATCCATTATCGTGAGAGTGAGTGAGAATTCGGAAGCCTGTGAAATATACAAGTAAATAAATTAGAAATAGTGCTACTATAGGCTCATGTGTTCTTAAAGTCGCACAAGCGATAATAAATACAAATATTTGAGTTTTTGTAGTTTTCATATTTTTCCACAAAACCAAGATAAGAACCTTTCAAATTATGTAAAACTAATGTCGCTCGTATGACTTTTCGTTTTTTATAAGAATATTTGTTTTAAGATATACATCGACCCTATACAAGACAAGTAGATTGATGAGATCGCTACATGGGTTTATAGACCCTTTAAACTATGATAAAAAGCGTATGAAAAGTAATAAAGTTTGTGATGCCAAATACATAACTTTGTGATGCCAAATACATCCCAATAGTCGTCAACCTATAAATCAAATAACATTTTAAATATTTTAAAATGATTCAATGACTTCGTTATGTACACTACAATATCCACCTTTTGGCGTTCAGTTTGTAGGACTTTCTCGCAAACCATTTAACTATTAAAAAAGAGCATATAGAACACAGTCACTACATACTAAAGTTTAGTTCTCTGATACAAGGTTCCTAATGAATGATGAATAATAATTACCTATAACCTATATGGACATATAAGAATGGTTCAGTCTCACCATCGGTGAATTAATTCGAGTTTTTTTTTACTTTACAACCAACTAATGATACCCCTCTCTCAGAAACTATGTGTAGCCACATTGAATACCGTAAAATGGGGTGTTAAGGACTCATGGGGTTTTAAGGGATTGAACTTCTCCATCAAACATCTGCAATGCTTGATTTGTTCGGAGGATTGTGAGGATGTCTTTTAAAATAAAATATTGTGGATTTTAGGTATTGAAAACCTTTTAAATGAATTTTGTTCAAACTTTATATGCTGAATACATTTAACTACAAAACTGTGAAATAATAATAAGAAAAATATGTGAGCAACTTAGAAGATAAGTATATTTAATTGAGATCATAATGCAGATAGAAACTTCTGAAATGTTATTTAGATTACAATTTTTATTACATATTTTCTTTGTAAAAAGTCTCTTATTGAAAATAAGAGGGGTGTTAAGGGATTATCCTTTGTACTTTTTCCAAGTTATTTAAGTCGATTTATGTCATTATATATTACAATATAGTTTTGGTTTGTTCCGTGAAGTAAAACTACATTAAAAAGTGAAGGGGTCTATTTTGATTGTTACTGAATATTGCCAAAAATGTCTAATCTCGATAATCGGTAAAACTGGTAGGAAAGGCTTGATAACAACGTATTAAAGTAAATGTAGGATTTTTCTTGATACTATTTTCAAACCTCGTTCGATCACACTGGTGAAATGTTTGGAAATAGGAATGTTTTTTTTATTTGGATATGGTTTTGAAGCCATTGATCCTTTTAGTGATAATCATATGAAGTGGTGAAAAATAATAATATTTTTGTCATTTCTGAGAAGCTTTCCTGTCTCATCGGGCACTAAGCGCATTGTGTTATAGAGTGTGCATTAGATTTCCACTCCGTTCTGGAACACTTTTCAGTATTTTTTCGACCATGCCACTGGATGTTGCATGCAAATACGTGGTTTAGTGTAGCGTTTTATTTTATTAAATTTGCCATTCCTCTATTAAAACTAATAGCTTGTTGAAATTATCCTTATATGATAGGTTATTTACGAAGTTGTTCTGCATTGGTTCTAGGATTCGTAAACTACAAATATATAGGTTATGATCCTGTTGCATATAAGTATAAAATAATTTCAAGACAATTTTACGATGTATTGATAGTTCCCAAATAGGATGATGACTATGAAAGATTAAGCAGTAAAAATAAAACGGTTTGCGTTTGAACGAGTTCCAAGTTCAGTAATATTGATGTTATCTGATTAAAGTACGTAACGCATGGAACTGATTGAAAGCATCTAAGTTGTTGATCAAAAAGATTATTTTTTGTTGTTGATAAATATGATTTTATTTACGAAGCTCGAATTCCTTAACACTCCATTTTGCATTTCCGTCAAAAAACACACATTTTCAATATTATCTCAAAAATCTGTCATAGGATCCTCATCCTTGTATTTGGCTTTTGATATTCACGACGAGATAATTGTAGGGCTGTCCTTTGTTCAATTATTGACATAGAAGTTGCTTAAAATTCGAGATGATTTTTTTTTCATCATCCCTTAACACCCCATTTTACGGTACTCACGAGAAAACTGCTTTGTGGGAAATCAGCAGTACTGCAGTCGTTTGCAAGTTTTAATTAAAAGCCAAGTTTAATTGATGCTTTTTGTACATCAAAGGAATTCATATCAGTCTTTGCAAAATCGAGTGAAAATGAAGTTACCCCATGAGCCGATTTGAACAGATTTATTGAGAGCTTGACCCAGTAGCACCATGCAAAGTATTCGCCTCTTGATAAACCTGGCAAAATCCAAACTCACTACGCTGGACGATGAAAGTGACTACTTTCGTCAAATGGAGTGGGCAATGGTGGTAGCAGGCATAAAACTACCATCCCAAAATTCCACCTACCAAAGGCTGTTCGACTGCTATCGAATCATTATGCTCCTTCAGTTTAGCATTTGGGTTGATCGGGTCTACGTGGCCTACACCGAGTGGAACTCTCCTGGAGAGCTAATTGGCGTAGTCGCCTTCTGCTTGGCGTTGGTGATGATCCTTTCTAGGGCAGTGCTGATGAGAGTTTATTTGAAGGATTTGCTGAAGGTGCGAGATGGTTTGAAAAATCGACTTAATAACCATCACTCGGAAGGTCGAGTTCGCTCGTACCGCTTGATACGTCGATTCTTTATGGTGTTGGAGTGGATTTACCTAGTTGATCAGATCATACTTTATGCGTTTGGAATCAACGAAGAGCGCCAATACAGTGTTCCGGACAATCTGCGAAGGTTGAGCAAAAGATCGAAGCTAGGTTTCGATATTTTTATTTGTAGCAATCATTTCATATTCTCGTCAGTTTATGCGTCGATCTTGACCATCATGAATACGGTGTTCATGGGTTTCTCTACCGAACTGGAGAATATTGTATCGGAGTGTGATGGAATATTTGAGCGTGTAAAGCAACAAGTGGCCGTTATCGCTATTTACGAAGAATCTTCAACAAATATAGAGATGCGGAAAAATCTCTTATTTTGGAGCGCTTTGAAAAATGAAATAAGTCTTATTGCAGAGCGTTACTCTGTACTGACAGAGCATGTCGCAACAGTTAGAAATTTACTCAAAGTGAGTTTTCTGCTGATATTTTACACGGAGATTGTGTTCATCGGTTGTGCGTTATTCTACGTAAAACTGATCGGCATCACCATGAATACCGTCATCGTAGTGAGTTATGTGGCTGCAATTCTATTGGAGTGCTATTGGTTCTGTCGTTTGGCGGATAACATAAACGACACGGTAGTTCTATAACACCACTGTTGGTTGTTCATAATAATTAAAATTTGATTCGTGTTTACAGAATATCGCAATTGGATTTGCACTGTACAATCTGGACTGGCCGATACAATTGTGCGACCTGCCGAACTCACGGAAGCAATACCTGGAAATCCGGGCTTCTTTACTGGTCATGATGACAAGATCACAGCAGAATCTAGGCATTACCTGTGGAGGGATGTTCGAAATGTCAGCGCAAGCATTTGATGAGTTGATGAAAATGATATACAGCTGTTTGATGTTCCTGCTCAGTATCGCCACATAAAGAGTTTATTTATTTTTTGTAATTTCTCATCGTAATAGGCTGTTTTCCATCACGCCATTCTGTCATGAAACAGCCTATTTTCCTGCACTGAAGTATGCAGTGCGGGAATAGTCATTATGCAACTGAAACCAGTGCTGTAATGATTCATTACGCAACGCTTTCTCAGTACGCAACTGTTTTGAGTTGTGTAATGAATCATTACGCAACCATTTTTCAGAAATTGTTAAATTATGGTGAATGCATTCCGATATAATTGCTGATACCCTTAAGTGGTCTTCTACGAAATTGCAAAAAAAAAATGTTGTACGTAACTCGTTGCAGAACTCGATTTTTACAGCGCCCATCGGAATTCGGCAAGCCTCTAGGATAAATTTACGACTCGTGCTGTAAAAATCATCATTCTGCAACTTGGTCCGTAAATTTGGCTCACGGTTTCGCGCATGTTTTCGTCGCCGGAGATTTTTTTTTTTTCCTGTTTGCAAGCGTCTTGCTGGGTAGTGCTTCGTGAAGCCCAAGCAGGACAGTTCAGTTTTGCGTCGTCCGATAAATTTGGCTCACGGTTTCGCGCATGTTTTCGTCGCCGGAGATTTTTTTTTTTTTTTTTTTTCCTGTTTTCAAGCGTCTTGCTGGGTAGTGCTTCGTGAAGCCCAAGCAGGACAGTTCGGTTTTGCGTCGTCCGATAGATTTGGCTCACGGTTTCGCGCATGTTTTCGTCGCCGGAGATTTTTTTTTTTTTCCTGTTTGCAAGCGTCTTGCTGGGTAGTGCTTCGTGAAGCCCAAGCAGGACAGTTCGGTTTTGCGTCGTCCGATAGATTTGGCTCACGGTTTCGCGCATGTTTTCGTCGCCGGAGATTTTTTTTTTTTTCCTGTTTGCAAGCGTCTTGCTGGGTAGTGCTTCGTGAAGCCCAAGCAGGACAGTTCAGTTTTGCGTCGTCCGATAAATTTGGCTCACGGTTTCGCGCATGTTTTCGTCGCCGGAGATTTTTTTTTTTCCTGTTTTCAAGCGTCTTGCTGGGTAGTGCTTCGTGAAGCCCAAGCAGGACAGTTCGGTTTTGCGTCGTCCGATAGATTTGGCTCACGGTTTCGCGCATGTTTTCGTCGCCGGAGATTTTTTTTTTTTTTTTTCCTTTTTGCAAGCGTCTTGCTGGGTAGTGCTTCGTGAAGCCCAAGCAGGACAGTTCAGTTTTGCGTCGTCCGATAAATTTGGCTCACGGTTTCGCGCATGTTTTCGTCGCCGGAGATTTTTTTTTTTCCTGTTTTCAAGCGTCTTGCTGGGTAGTGCTTCGTGAAGCCCAAGCAGGACAGTTCAGTTTTGCGTCGTCCGATAGATTTGGCTCACGTTTTCGTCGCCGGAGATTTTTTTTTTCCTGTTTGCAAGCGTCTTGCTGGGTAGTGCTTCGTGAAGCCCAAGCAGGACAGTTCGGTTTTGCGTCGTCCGATAGATTTGGCTCACGGTTTCGCGCGTGTTTTCGGCTCCTAAGATTTTTTTTTCTGTTTTGGAGCGTCTTGCTGGGTAGGTATTTGGAAGGCACAAGCAAGACGGTTTGTTTTCGGGACGCCAAGAAGTTTTGCTGTCAGTATCAGTTTTGTGTTCAGTCGAGGATGGATTACCAACTGGTGAGTTCGTTTCATTCTTGTGATAACACATATTTTCTTGAAAGCGTAACTTAAGTAATTTTAAAACAAACTTTGTATGGTTCGTCACTATAAGTGTCGGCATTATGTTTTTTTCTTATACAATTTCAATATACATATATTTGTCTCTTTTATACGTTATTAAAAATTATCTTTTGAATTGTTCGACATTGTGAATGTTGACGTATTTTTTAAAACTTGTACCATATCGAGACAAAATGCACAGTAATACTCATATGTAATTTTCAAACAAACTATGTATAGTTCGTCACTACAAGTGTCGGCATTATTCCTGTTTCATATAATTTAAAATATATACATGTAATTTTCAGTTTTCGTCATTAATAAAAACATCTTTTGAATAGAGTAGTGTTTGATCCTTCGACCTTGACACTTGCTCCTGCTGGGGCGGGTGATGAGGGCAGGATCAAATATGTCGCGCGTCGGTAGTGAAGCGGTGAAAAAGTGATCGGTTCGTAAGTAGTGTTTGATCCTTCGACCTTGACGCTTGCTCCTGCGGGGGCGGGCGATGGGGGCAGGATCAAACTTGTCGCGCGTCGTTCGCTCAGAGAAATGAAAAAGCGCCGCGGATCGCTAGTAGTGTTTGATCTATTGATCGCGTCGCTTGCTCTTGCGTGGGCGAGTGACGAACCCTTGTTCGGCGTTTAATGCGATTATAGAATTATTTCGCGAATCCGGTTAGGCGTGATTATATCATGGCTCGCATCACCAAACATTGGTGACTCCCAGATCTTTACCTTATCCCACTAACCCAATATCCTCTCCATGACAACCGTGGAGATGCAGAGGTGATCTCGGTCTCTAGTAACAACGGTAGTCACACTAACATTCCTTCCATTCCCCGATGACCGTAAGGACGTGGCCGGCGCCGTTATTGACTTTTAAATTTGAGCTCTCGATTTGTGCACATTGAAGAATGGTAAGCTAATCCCAAGCCCCATTCATTAATTCCCTGTGCAACTTCGATTGTTCTGGTCAATCACGGAGTAGCAACTACGAATTGTACGGTCATCTATGCTTATGCTTATGCTTATGCTTATTCTGCAACTTGGTCCGTAAATTACTATTATTAACCTGCTGTTACATCAATTAATTTGATAAAACCTCGTTAACGTTAACATCAACATCTTCGATCAGACTGAAATTTTCAAGGATTGTGTGAATCGCAAGTCAGTCCCATTTGTAAAAAGCAGGCATTGAGAAAATGGAAGAGCATTGGAACATGTTTCAATCTTAATGAAACTTCCACAATTTGCTTTTCACCATGATATCTTTGCGAGAAAAATGTAAAGATGATCAAAACACTGTTCATTTTCGTGTTACACGATGCGGAATACTTTAGTGGGACTGATATGCGGTTACTTTTCATTATGGGATAATTTGACTTGCTGTTTTTTTCAACTTTTTCCGAAAAAGTCTTATTATCTATTAAGGGCAGCTTAAAGAGTATTGGGAAATAGGTTGAAAACTGAGCTCAACTTAATTTTGACCAAACTGCAGATGGAACTGACTTGTTCGCATATAAATGTTTTGCAAAATTTTAGACTTTTATATCAGGGGGAAGTGGGACAAAATGACCCCTAATTTGATTATGAAACTGGACATACAAAATCACAAAAACTGATATCACTATATAAAACTGCACATATTATGATGAAATTTGGCATGATTCCTCTACGTTATTTAAACTTCAAGATAAGCATGGTATATAAATTTTAAAAGTACTTAAAAGCGAGAAAAAAAAGTTTTTCATAAAAAGTATGAGTGGTTTTCAAATCTACTTTTTTCTTACCAACCAAACTAGGTCAAAAAACTAAATATGACGTTTTGTAGGGCAACTCATGGGCTTTCATTTGAGTTGTAATCCAAATATGTCATTAAAAAAAAATTCAAACAAAATTTTTTTTGGTGTGGTGTTTGAACTTGAGCCATTTTGCGAGTACCGCAAACCCCTTGTCTAGAGAGGTTGCATTGATGTTCTCCAATCGAACTGAAATTTACAGGAGTTGTTTTCCTATATAAAAAAAGATGTTTTGTAAAAGTTCAAATTTTCATTTAAGGGGGAAGTGGTACAAAATAACCAATAATGAATTTATTTGAAAATTAAGAATACAAAACCAATTAAATTGCTACAGCTTTAGTAAAAATGGGCGAAATTTGGCATGTTTTCTTTACGTCATTTAAACTTCAAAATAAACATGTTTTTTTTTATTAAAAAAAGGTTTTTTTTTTCAAATTGACTTATTTTTGTCAACCGAACTAGGTCAAAAGACTAAATATGGAGTTTTGTAGGGTAACTCAGGAGCTTTCATTCGCGGTGTAGGCACCGTAGTGAATCAAAATTCAGACGGCACCTTTCTTATCCGAGTGGTTAAAGTCCGTGGTTACAAAGCAAAAAACTGCTGAAGGTGTCTGGGTTCGAATCCCGATCAGTCCAGGATTTTTTCGTAATGGAAATTTTCTTGACTTCCCTGGGCATAAAAGTATCATGAGCAATTCTCGCTGAAACCAGGCCGCCATCGGCACCCATCGTTAGAATTCCAATTTTATGTCACTGATCGCTAGTTTTCGATAAAACTTAAGGGTCGTCCTTTCTGTTTTCTCAAATTGATGGACCCCTCGTACGCCAGTTAGCTGAACAGTTTGCGAAAAAGCCCATTTTTTGATAAATCTTGGGTATTTCGTCACGTGATATGTCTCATATTTCGCTTGGAACACACAGCAAACTTAGTGGCATTGTATAGAGAAAGGATATAGCTTTCATTTGAAGTCGAAAAAATTTTGGCGGCCATTTTGAATTTGGCCGCCATCTTGAACTTTGATAGAAAAATCGTTTTTTCACCATTAGCCCACCGCTAGTTTTGAATTCTGAGATCACCATCAGAAAGCTGAGGAAAAATTGCGTAAGATAGGCTACAGAAACTAGGTGAGCAATTGTATTTACCCTATCAAATGAACGATTTTCTAAATCATGTTATACGATTTTAACGTATATGGCGAGTGCAATCAATACAAAAACCTTTTTTGTACTAGAAAGAAACAAGTTTTCAACCTTTGTTGTTTTATTCGAGTCGAGTAAAGAATAAGAATATTATTTTAAGTGAAAAAATCGGGCGGCCATCTTGGATTTTGACGCCATTTTGATTTTAAGTAGAAGAATGAATTTGTCACCTTGATAGCACTCAGCATGTCGAATTTAGTGACCACCAATAAAAAAAAGATTACGTATACTCTTGTTCTTATTATTCTTCATTTTCCTGACGTTACGTCCCTACTGGAACCGAGCCTGATACTCAGCTTTATTAGTTATAAATCCAGGTTATTACACAGGAATTTTCTTTTATTATGCGTTTTCTGACAACAGAATAATTCTACGACATATCTTTGAATTCAGTAATAATGAATAAATAAACTCAATAAATGAAAACAAGCCAAAAACATTCATTGTATCAAACAAACATTTTTGTACCATTCATTGAATGAAGTTTATAGATTGGGCAACGGGACATTAGTAATTCTTGTTGTAATATCTGTAGTTTTAGCGTAAATCATTGACAAAAGTGCATTAATTTAGAATGGAAATCTTACATTTTGAAGCAAAAAAACATGCTTAATTTTCTGAACCATAAAGTATCGTTTTTACTACCATCCAACATGCATGTGAAAAATAGCGAAATTGAAAGATTGTGGACGTAATGCCGAAACGCAGGCATATTATTTTGAGGTTGGAAAATCTGGCGGCCATCTTGGATTTCGACGCCATCTTGGTTTTTAGCAGTTAAATGATGTTTTACCATCTCAGTGCTCATCATGTTGAATTATGAGGTCTCCGTTAAAAAAATAATTCTATTTTTCTTATCTTATCTCAGCTGTTCAACTGATTGTTCATTTCTATCAATGGTTTAGACCAAATAAATGAAAGAAATAATGCTATTTTTCAACTCGAAGATATGCAGAAGAATCATTCAGGTAGCAAACAAGCGTTAAAAAATCATATTTGATAATTTGTTTTTAAAGCTAGTTAAGCTGAGAGGCTGGCTCTGTCCCAGTAGTGACGTAACGTCAGGGAAAAAAAAAGAACAAGAAGAATAATAAGTGTAACGGTAGCATTAAAGTTCAACATGTTGAGTGCCAACAAGGTGAAAAATCATTCTACTACTTAAAACCAAGATGGTGTCAAAATCCAAGATGGCCGCCCGATTTTTTCACTTAAAATAATATTCATATTCTTAACTCGACTCGATAAAACACCAAAGATTGAAAACTTGTTTCTTTGTAGTACAAAAAAGATTTTTGTATTGATTGCATTCGCCATATGCGTCAAAATCGTAGAACATGATTTAGAAAATCGTTCATTTGATAGGGTAAATACCATTGCTCACCTAGTTTCTGTAGCCTATTTTACGCAATTTTTCCTCAGCTTTCTGATGGTGATCTCAGAATTCAATACTAGCGGTGCGCTAATGGTGAAAAATCGATTTTTCAAAATTCAAGATGGCGGCCAAATTCAAAATGGCCGCCAATTTTTTTTCGACTTCAAATGAAAGCTATATCCTTTCTCTATACGATGCCACTAAGTTTGCTATGTGTTCCAAGCGAAATATGAGACATATCACGTGACGAAATACCCAAGATTTATCAAAAAATGGGCTTTTTCGCAAACTGTTCAGCTAGCTGGCGTACGAGGGGTCCACCAATTTGAGAAAACAGAAAGGACCACCCTTAAGTTTTATCGAAAACTAGCGATCAGTGACATAAAATTGGAATTCTAACGATGGGTGCCGATGGCGGCCTGGTTTCAGCGAGAATTCTCGATTACTTTTTCAAATCGACGTAAGTAACTTTCATACGGTTTTGAGAAAATTAATTCAGAAGAATCATAACCTGTCTTCTAAAACTGTTTTAAAATGAATCACCTTTTTAACATTTTTTCGCAGTGTACACCACTTAAATTTTGCATACAATCAGCTCGCGTTCAAAAACTACGTAGTTTCTATTATTTCCCAAAACAAAATTATACAAAATGATAAGCCGTTTCATCAAGTTACTTTCGACGTTTTTCTATCAGTGTAAAATCGGCTCAAGTAGTGTTTTGTTTTGATTCGTGGTTAAGTCACTTTGTCTCTCCATACAGCGGGTCGGCGAAAGTAGTGGTTAGGTTGCGAAAGTTGAAAATCTTACTTTCGTCGTTTTGTAAATCCGGAAATTAAACGTTCTAAAAGTGAAAAGTTGAGTTGGTACAGAGCGGTACGTGTAGAATTCCGCCTGCTTAACACATAGGATCGATAAAGTAAGTTTGTATACTTTTTTGACTTGAGTCTGTATGAATAAGTTTTCGAGAATTGCTCTATCATACCTGCCACACCATATACGAATGCGAAAATGGCAACTTTGGCAAAGAAAGCTCTCAGTTAATAACTGTGGAAGTGCTGATTAGAACACTACGCTGAAAAGCAGGCTCTGTACCAGTGACGACGTAAATGCCAAGAAGAAGAAAAATAAGAAGAACTGCACAAATATTCGAACACTCTGATAATATGTACCAATAAAATGTTAAATTGAAGGTTAATATGTTTTTTAATTCTTTTTGTTTGTAATAAACATGATTGATCATTTTACACGCATTTATTTTTCAGTTATGCCATTCATAAATAATTAACATCAGAAGGATCATCACCAACGCCAAGCAGAAGGCGACTACTCCAATTAGCTCTCCAGGAGAGTTCCACTCGGTGTAGGCCACGTAGAGCCGATCAACCCAAATGCTAAACTGAAGGAGCATAATGATTCGATAGCAGTCGAACAGCCTTTGGTAGGTGGAATTTTAGGAAGGTAGTTTTATGCCTGCTACCACCATTGCCCACTCCATTTGACGAAAGTAGTCACTTTCATCGTCCAGCGTAGTGAGCTTGGATTTTGCCAGGTTTATCAAGAGGCGAATACTTTGCATGGTGCTCTTGGGTCAAGCTCTCAATAAATCTGTTCAAATCGCCATAAGCCGACTTCAACTTCATTTTCACTCGATTTTGTAAGGACTGATATGATTTCCTTTGATGTACAAAAAGCATCAATTAAACTTGGCTTTTGATTAAAACTTGCAAACGACTGCAGTACTGCTGATTTCCCACAAAGCAGTTTTCTCGTGAGTACCGTTAAATGGGGTGTTAAGGGATGAAAAAGAATCAACTCGAATTTCAAGCAACTTCTAGTATGTCAATAATTGAACAAAGGACAGTCCTACCATTCTCTTGTCGTGTATATCAAAAGCCAAATACAAGGATGAGGATCCTATGACAGATTTTTGAGATAATATTGAAAATGTGTGATTTTTGATAGAAATGCAAAATGGAGTGTTAAGGAATTTGAGCTTCGTAAATAAAACCATATTTATCAACAACAAAAAATAATCTTTTTTATCAATAACTTGCTTTGCTTTCATTAAATTTCATGCGTTATGTACTTTAATCAGATAACATCAATATTATTGAACTTGGAACTCGTTTAAACGCAAACCGGTTTAATTTTACTGCTTTATCTTTCATAGTCATCATTCTATTTGGGAACTATCTATAAATCGTGGGGACGGACCTGGTGTAGGGGTTAGAAAACACGCCTCTCACGCCGAGGACCTGGGATCGAATCCCATCCCTGAGATAGTCACTCAAAAATTTCAGTAGTGACGACTTCCTTCGGAAGGGAAGTAAAGCCGTTGGTCCCGAGATGAACTAGCCCAGATCTAAAAATCTCGTTAATAAAGATAAAAAAAATACATCGTGAAATTGTCTTGAAATGATTTTTATACTTATATGCAACAGGATCATAACCTATATATTTGTAGTTTACGAATCCTAAAACCAATGCAGAACAACTTCGTTAATAACCTATCAAATAATGATAATTTCAACAAGCTATTAGTTTTAATAGAGGAAATGGCAAATTTAATAAAATGAAACGCTACCCTAAACCACGTATTTGCATGCAACATCCAGTGGTATGGTCGAAAAAACACTGAAAAGTGTTCCAGAACGGAGTGGAAATCTAATGCACACTCTATAACACAATGCGCTTAGTGCCCGACGAGACTGGAAAGTTTCTCAAAAAGAGCTCAGAAATGACAAAATGTTATTATTTTTCACCACTTCATATGATTATCACTAAAAGGATCAATGGCTTCAAAACCATATCCAAATAAAAAAAAAACATTCCTATTTCCAAACATTTTACCAGCGTGATCCAACGAGTTTTGAAAGTAGTATCAAGAAAAATCCCACATTCACTTTAATACGTTGTTATCGAGGCTTTCCTACCAGTTTTACCGATTATCGAGATTAGACATTTTTGGCAATATTCAGTAACAATCAAAATAGACCCCTTTACTTTTTGATGTAGTTTTACTTCACGGAACAAACCAAAACTATATTTTAATATATAATGACATAAATCGACTTAAATAACTTGGAAAAAGTACAAAGGATAATCCCTTAACACCCCACTTATTTTCAATAAGAGACTTTTTCTAAAGAAAATAATAAAAATTGAAATCTAGATAACATTTTAGAAGTTTCTGTCTGCATTATGATCTCAATTAAGGTGAAGATGAATCGAAGCCAAAGTTCAAATTTTCAAGAGCACGGATCTGGAGAACCAAACATCCGTTTGAGCTGAAAACCTAATCGATTGGTCACCACCAGCTAGTGACCAATCGATTAGGTTTTCAGCTTAAACGGATGTTTAGTTCTCCAGATCCGTGCTCTTTAAAATTTGAAGCTTGGCTTCGATTTATCTTCACCTTAAATATACTTATCTTCTAAGTTGCTCACATATTTTTCTTATTATTGTTTCACAGTTTTGTACTTAAATGTATTCAGCCAATAAAATTTGAACAAAATTCATTTAAAAGGTTTTCAATAGCTTAAATCCACAATATTTTATTTTAAAAGACATCCTATTAAATATAGGGCAGCTCGCAATCCTCCGAACAAATCAAGCATTGCAGATGTTTGATGGAGAAGTTCAATCCCTCAAAACCCCATGAGTCCTTAACACCCCATTTTACGGTATTCAATGTGGCTACACATAGTTTCTGAGGGAGGGGTATCATTAGTTGGTTGTAAAGTAAAAAAAAAACTCGAATTAATTCACCGATGGTGAGATTGAACCATTCTTACATTTCCATATAGGTTATAGGTAATTATTATTCATCATTCATTGGGAACCTGATATTAGAGTAACTAAACTTTAGTATGTAGTGACTATGTTCTATATGCCCTTTTCTAATAGTTAAATGGTTTGCGAGAAAGTCCTGCAAACTGAACGTCAAAAGGTGGATATCAAACTTTATTACTTGTCATACGCTTTTTATCATAGTTTAAAAAGTCTATAAACCCATGTAGCCATCCCATCAATCTACTTGTCTTGTATAGGGTCGATTTATATCTAAAAACAAATATTTTTATAAAAAACGCGGCATTAGTTTTACATATTTTGAAATGTTCTTATCTTGGTTTTGTGGAAATATATGAAAACTACAAAAACTCAAATATTTGTATTTATTATCGCTTGTGCCACTTCAAGAACACATGTGCCTATAGTAGCACTATTTCAAATTTATTTACTTATATATTTCATGTTGTCATTTCGCAGTTGTCTTGAAGGAGCAAAATATGTAATTTTGACAAAAGTGTCATCGAGCCAATGCGATGCGAAACTATTTCATTTACGAACCAGACCATTGCAAATTCACGACGTTTCTTCAATGTTTGAGTACTCATGAGCATGTATCGTGCTTCATAAGATGGTAGAGGCCTAATTTTCGAAGTGCAAACAACAGAAATTGTTGTTAAACTGATTCAGTACTATTTTCATGGGTTAATGAAAATGATGACCAAACTATGCTACAGTATTCTAAAATTGAGCGCACATAGGTTATATAAAATGTTTATTTTTTCTTCAGGCATCACACCAATTTTATCATCAGGGTGCATTTCTGATAGAAAGTTGTCAGATTTGATTTTAGTTTTAAAATAATAAAAAAAAAAAAAATAGGACATGATTTTAATTCACGCTTAGTTCATTCATTATTCTCTTCAAATGCGGTTTTATGTGTTTTTTGATAAGATTCTTTTTTTTATTTCTCTACTGAACCATTTAGGGTACTTTGAGTTATGATTCCATCTTTTTTAATAAAGAGTATATCGTCGTGTATTATTTCGTATAAAATTTGTAACACATTTTAACAGCAGGTTCAACATTTTATTCGTTTCTTAGCACATTTTGCCAGCTTTTTTGATTGATTTTCTGTCTTATATTCTCATAATTTGCTGAGCGATAATCATGAACTTCGAATAAAGTGAACTCAATTGTTGTATGAAAGAAATCGTTTTTCCATAAGGGAGTCAATGATTCTACCACACAGAAACCTTCATCATTATTCGTTATTCAAAAATGTCTGTTATTAACATTTGCTGATTTTTAACGTGGTTAATATGATTTAGACCTAGACTTGCAGGTGTATCACATATAAATTGCAAAGCTTCATTTTCTCCAAAAATTGGCAGCAGGATGCTCTCGTTGTCAACGTCTGGGAAGAAATCCATATCACGTTGATTGAATTCTTCATCCGCCAAAAACATGTTCAACAATATTGTAAAATTAAGCACAAGCATAAGCAATGGACATACCGTAATCCGGGGTATCATTGATCAGCGGGGTAACATTGATCGGAATGACTCATCTCGTAAAAAGTTGGTATCATCATTTATTGATGAAACATTTCCAAAGCATGAATGTTGCTTCTCCTTCTTATATTAATGAGCTATTAAAATTGAGATTTTTGCAAAAATTGCGTTAATTTTATGCGTAAATTTGTCAAGTTTGCGAAACAATGATTTCAATGGTTAAGGATGACACTACCGAAGATTCATGTCTCACATAGGTTCTGCAAGCGATATGAGCAAGGAAAATGCGGTTCTCACTAAAAATGGCATCGCCTAAAACGATTCCGCTGTCAAAACTTTTATAAGTATGTTCAATTAGGCAACATTAACGACACGTTCGTTATCCCGTCCAGTCAAGTCGCGTGTGCGTGTTGTTCCTGTGAGCAATGTTTTCCGCTTGGATAAAAGTTGGCTTGCTGATTGAAAAGAGTGTCATATAGTTAAAAAGCATGTAAATGAGCAGCATAATCCAAAGAAGAAAGAAAATGTGCGTTTAAACGTGAAGGAAAAATGAAAATTTAGGTAGAAGAAAATCTTAAATTCGGAGGCATCAGATATTTTGCGGTGTTAGTGAGTGTGAAAAAATACCGTTGGTGTGAATATCTGATTGTAGCGGTACTAGTGTGTGTGTGTGTGTGGACTGTGGAGCGACAAGGTTGCGACTGTCTGGTTGAAAGATGACGGAAGATGCAGTTTCGTTGTATTCGTGCAGCTTTGGACGCCATCAGCCAAAAAGTGTAACGTTAATGAAGGCATCAGCACCAAACGTGTTTGAAGTGCATGGTGAAGGAGCGAAAGGCAACAGAAGCGTTTGCAGGCCTGACCGCAATTGCGTGGACTCGAAGCTAAGTATAATTTCATTTCATTATGTTTCCAGGGTAATCGCGTTTACATTTCAACTTTGTGGAAATATTACAAATATTTTTATATTTTTGCCCTTTGTGTACAGCAACTAATAATTATTGTCCTGATTATCAGGTCTTATATAGTTAATTAAAACGTGATTCTATTTGTGGCATTCTGTCAAGCAAATAATTATACAATTCCATTGAATAGCTAGTGTACACTTCCAAATTGTTCGCGGTATGGACCTTTGCACGGGTTCACTATTTGACGTTTTAGCGGTATCATAACGATAGAAATTTTCCATTAGGTACCTATTTGCTCTACTTGCGCCCACGCGTCTTCATAATCATCATCATCGTCATCAATTGGTCGGCGTTAAGTCAGAGTGGACCAAGTGACATTTTTGATATATTGAGAAAAATGGGTTTAAAGTCTAACGCTCTGTAATTTTTGAACTTGTTTAAATTTCGGTTCAATATTTTTACACGTCTTTATGTTACTTTCAAACAATATAATGTAAAGTGATAATCATGAAAAATCATAATCCAAACCTCTAACAGAACGATTTTTTTTATTGACTATGTGTACTTGGTCCACTCTGACTGAACCAAAAACCACCGTTCAGTGAGCTGGTTCACTCTGACTGAACAATTTCTTGAAAAATAACAATCATTTAATGCTTGCATGGTCAAATTGGGTGCATATCTCTAAGATAAACAGATTATCAAGACCCTTCGACACCAGTATCGTAAATTCTTAAATAACCCATATAGTAAATACTAAAATCAGTGGCATTACGATAGCTTGAAAATTAAGGTTTCGCAGGGTTAGAGCGTTGAAGACCAGAAATATTCAAATATGCGTTCAGTCAGAGTGGACCAAGTGAAAATCTTGAGTACCGACCAAAATATGCTGGTCCAATAAGCGGATTGTAGGACATGCCATACATACACCATAGAACTACCGTAAACTTCTATCGGA
Organism: Aedes aegypti; assembly: GCF_002204515.2. NCBI lineage: Eukaryota > Metazoa > Arthropoda > Insecta > Diptera > Culicidae > Aedes > Aedes aegypti. The sequence continues at coordinate 291,740,810 of NC_035107.1, read as the reverse complement.
CTCTGAAATTGACTCAAAAAATGCAGTAATCAATCATTTTATTGCTTTTCAACACTTGGTCCGCTCTGTCTGCACAGAATTTGTTGCAATTTCTGACCACCCATCCGAATGTGATAAATTGTCAAAAATCAAAATCAAATGCATCGAATCATGTAATATTTATAAATTTCTATTGATGGATAAGTAGAAGAATGATTCGATGTCGAAAAATCTGACAAATCTCCTGAAATGTCTTTCATTTCCTCGCATTCCTAAGCGCGCTGATCATTTTCGCTGTTATGGTAATAAGCACTTGGTCCATTCTGACTGCACACTTTATCGATTTTTGTTGATCATCCAAAGTAAATTTATTACATATCTCTCGTAGTTTACAGCATTCTTCAAATCTGATCAAAGTCTAACGGAGGTAAAGTAATTTTGCATCTAATGAGAGAATAATCCAATTTTCTCAAGTTTTGTACTTGGTCCCCTCTGACTTAACGGCGACCAATTGGCCATTAGGCTGACACGCGTTCGCAGAAGTGAGGTGGTGTGCGTGATACCTGGCGCCCTTTCTCTCTCTTGTATGTAGTTTTCGAGCATCGCAATTCTCGCGGTCGTGTTGGTAGTTGTTAGAAATTAAATGCCTCTTGCCTTATGGACCGATGCACGTGTTCACTATTTGACGTTTGAGCGATGCCGTGTTGTTTATGTGACCATGGAAACAAGTGAATTTGGCACCGCTCAAACGTCAAATTAGTGAACTCGTGCATCGGTCCATTTCATCATGCTGCGCGTGCATTGTCAATGATTAGAATCAGTTACGCAGTGCATTTGTGGGTTTTGGGCATTTGTCGAAAAAAAAATATATATATATATATATTCTTCTGTGTGTGTAGAAAACATTGATCATATACACTGGGTGGCGTGTTGTAACACTGAGGACTTGAGATGTGACTGAGCTTCAGGCAACGAGCGCGCCGTTTGCAACGTTAAATCACAGAATGGACCAATGCACGAGTTCACTAATTTGACGTTTGAGCGGTGCCGTGTTCACTCGTTGCCATGGGCACATAAATAACACGGCTCCTCCATGGTGTCACACGCTTCAATCATATATTTGTGTTCTGACTGACGATAGAGCATATTATCTTATTAATGATATGTTAACCATTAATGTTTGTTATGTTCTTTACATAATAGAGGAACCGCGCATTACGATGAGTGACTTTCAGATCTTTTTCCTCCCTAACTAATCAGCACCCTTTCCTTGATGCAGAGGTGTTCTCAGTCTCCGGAGGCAGCAGTCGTTACACTATACCATTCCTTCCCCATACCGGCTGCCTGTGGGGACTTGACCGGCGCCATTACTGATCAATAGTGTGAGATCTGCTAGAATGTGCACTTCGAGAATAAGTGGAAAGTTCTATCAAGTGTTCAATTGAATCGAAGTGCAATTCTTTCGAGTCAATATGAACTTGTATAATATTGTCTTTTACTGCTTTAAGGAGATATAATTTTCAGGTTGACGGCATATTATATTTTATTATTTAAAGAATTCTATAGATATAATTTTACTTAGATCACTGCTTTTCACAAAAACAATTTCATTCATGGTTGCTAACAATCGATTACAAATCATTCGATAACTTATACTACTTTTTAGCGTAGCACTTTTATATTCAGAGGGAGTTGAATAGTTTAATTTGATCTGAAGCTTCTCCATCAAGCCAGGAATAAGCATAAATCACAACATTTCAATACATTTCCTAGCAGCATTGGCGTTTTTAATCGAAAATAGAAACATATCTGAATACTTCTGTGAATGTTTTTTTTTCAGCTTCGGATGTTTAACATGGCCATACGTAGTACCTACTTCCAGCACAGCCTCCCGTATCGGTACACCTGGAGATCACCCCAACAGACTGAATCGCAAATCGACCACGTTTTGATTGATGGAAGGCACTTCTCGGACATTATCGACGTCAGAACCTATCGCGGCGCAAACATCGATTCGGACCACTACCTTGTGACGGTTAAAGTGCGCCAACGACTTTCCGTTGTGAACAACATTCGGTACCGACGCCCGCCCCGGTACAATCTGGAGCGACTCAAGCAACCCGAAGTCGCAACTGAATACGCGCAAAGCCTTGAGGCAGCGTTGCCGGAAGAGGGAGAGCTCACCGAAGCCCCTCTTGAGGACTGCTGGAGTAGTCTCAAAGCAGCCATAAACAACGCAGCGGAAGGTGCCATTGGGTTCGTGGAAGCAAATCGACGGAACGGTTGGTTCGACGAGGAGTGTCAGACGGTTTTGGACGAGAAGAATGCAGCGCGGGCGATGATGCTGCAGCAAGGCACCCGTCGAAACGTGGAACGATACAAACAGAAGCGAAGACAGCAAACCCATCTATTCCGGGATAAAAAGCGCCGCCTGGAAGAGTTGGAGTGCGAAGAGATGGAGCAGTTGTATCGTTCTCAAGAAACACGTAAGTTCTACAAGAAACTAAATGCATCCCGCAAAGGCTTTGTGCCGCGAGCCGAAATGTGCCGGGATAAGGATGGAGGTATCTTGACGGACGAACGTGAGGTGATTGAAAGGTGGAAGCAGCACTACGATGAACACCTAAACGGCGCAGAGGAGGAAGATCAAGACAGCAGGAGGAATGGCTTCATCAGTACGGCGGATGAGGGAGACGTGCCAACTCCCACAATAGGTGAAGTTAAGGATGCTATCAAACAGCTCAAGAACAACAAAGCAGCTGGAAAGGATGGTATTGGAGCGGAACTTATTAAAATGGGCCCGGACAGGTTGGCCACTTGTCTGCACCGATTGATAGCCAGGATCTGGGATACAGAACAGCTACCGGAGGAGTGGAAGGAGGGAATATACCCAATATACAAAAAGGGTGACAAGTTAGAATGTGAGAACTATCGAGCGATCACCATTCTTAATGCAGCCTATAAAGTGCTTTCCCAGATCATCTTCCGCCGTCTATCGCCACTGGCAAGCAGATTTGTTGGAAGTTATCAAGCCGGATTTGTGGACGGTCGATCGACGACAGACCAAATCTTTATGTTGCGGCAGATCCTCCAAAAGTGTCGCGAATACCAAGTCCCTACGCACCACCTATTCATCGATTTCAAAGCGGCCTACGATACCATCGACCGCGAAGAGCTATGGAAGATTATGGACGAGAACGGTTTTCCCGGGAAACTGACTAGACTGATCAAAGCTACGATGGATAGTGTACAGTGCTGTGTGAAGATATCGGGTGCATTATCGGACCCGTTTGAAACACGCAAAGGACTTCGACAAGGCGATGGTCTTTCCTGCCTCCTGTTCAATATTGCGCTAGAAGGTGTTATGAAACGGGCGGGCTTCAACATGCGGGGCACGATCTTCAATAAATCCAGCCAGTTCATTTGTTTCGCTGACGACGTGGACATTGTCGGAAGAACGTTCCAGGTGGTTGCTGAACAGTATACCAAGCTGAAACGTGAAGCAGATCGGGTTGGATTGAAGGTAAATACGTCGAAGACGAAATATCTGCTGGCTGGAGGAACCGAGCGCGATAGAGCTCGCATAGGCAGACGCGTGACGATCGACGGGGATGAGTTCGAGGTGGTGGACGAATTCGTCTATCTCGGATCATTGATAACGTCGGATAACAACTGCAGCAGAGAAATTCGAAGACGTATCATCGCCGGAAGTCGTGCTTACTATGGACTCCACAAGACCTTGCGGTCTGGTAAACTTCACTTCCGTACTAAGTGTACCATGTACAAGACGCTAATAAGACCGGTAGTCCTCTACGGGCATGAGACGTGGACAATGCTCGAAGAGGACCTGCAAGCGCTAGGAGTTTTTGAACGACGTGTGCTTAGGACGATCTTCGGCGGAGTATGTGAGAACGGCGTATGGAGGAGAAGAATGAACCACGAGCTTGCGCAACTCTACGGTGAACCCAGTATCACGAAAGTCGCCAAAGCTGGAAGGGTACGATGGGCGGGACACGTTGTGAGAATGCCGGACAACAATCCCGCAAAAATGGTGTTCAACTCAAATCCGGCCGGTACAAGACGAAGGGGAGCGCAACGAGCTAGGTGGTTTGACCAAGTGGAGCAGGATCTTGGAAGTGTGGGGCGATCGAGGAATAGGGTCCTAAAATGTTGAATGAAATCTTGTTTTTGTTTAATGACACGAAAGAGCATGTTACTGTAACTACTTTAGCATTTTTTCCCGCTCAAATAACGGCTATATCATGTTTAAACTTTAATTTAAAAATTGAGTCCATAAATGAACCTTGACACTTAAGATCATGTTTGACGTTCGCTCAGTCGACAAAAACACCACAGGGGTTATAGTTTTTTCACTGGGGTTGTTCCTATCTGACATTTCGGAAGGGACACGGAAAACAAAATACACCCAAAATTTGAGTTTAAGCCAAGGGGTGTGCCAAAATCTAATAAAAAACATAAAAAATGTTTTGTGGACTTAAACAAACGGAAAACATTAAAAAATTGAGTAAACAAGTGTTTTTGGCCTAAACTTAAGCGTTTGGCACTAATATTGGGACAGGGCTTTAGGACCCAATTGGAGGTTAGCAGCCATGGACCGAGTTAGTTGGCGTAACATTGTGGCGCAGGTCATGTCTTGAAGGACGTAGCGCCAGCAAAAGTAAGTAAGTAATGTTTAACAGCAAATTTTAATATTTGGAATAATATTTCATAAGGATCTTCGATTGGATCTTATATAATCTGTATTGCATTATAATGTATTTTATATGTTTTATGGTTCGATTGCACATTATAATTATATGTGAGAATGATAGATATTGGCTAAGTTGCTAATTTTAACCATTAATTCAAAAATTGATTACAGATTTTCTTCAACCATTTCCTATGATCATCAATAAGGACCTGCAAGTGATGTTTTTAATTCATGATTTTTTTTTCAGGATATATCAGCAATCTATAATTGCAGGAAGCCGTAGTAACATGTAGTATATATATAGTCATTGTAATTTTTCCAAATTTGTTCGAACAAACTAACAACAACAACAATAACAATTATATATTTAATATTAATCATCTTTCAATCAACAATTCTAGGTCAAACCATCGAGTTATTGCATGAATCAGTGGAAAATGATATGTTGTTTTGGTAATCCAAACACTACGTTTTTACTTTTACAGATTATATAATGTTTTATTGCGGTATTATATTATGTTATATTGTATTATATTATATCATATTATGATATATTATATAATGTTATATTGTATGATATTGTGTTATATTATATAATATTGTATTATGTTATATTATATTCTATTATATTATATTATATATATTATATATATTATATTATATTGTATTGTATTGTTTTATATTATATTATATTATTTTATGTTATATTCCATCATGTTATATTACCGCACCGCCACCAAACCGAATCGCGCCAGTGAGACTCGCGACGCGCCTCAACTCGCCGCATTTTGAAATCAGTGTTTTAGTGTAGTGTTGGATTCTTACGATTTTTATGAACACAGCGCACTATTCACATATTAGCTGCGACGCTCGGGGCCCGAGAAAACAATAATTTGAAATAAGTGTTGGCCTTGATTTCTACCGGATGCATAATACTATATAAAACTTGTTATGCCTAATGACTATCGTTAATTTTACAAGCTTCGTCTAGGGGATGTACAGAAAATGGAACAGTTACAAAACACAAATAATTCTTCAAATTCATCATCAAACCTTTCAGGAAAATGAACAGCACATCAGGGACGACTCAATTCGAACAACTCGCTCTCATAAAATGCTCGATTGCACGAACACCAGTCATTTTATATGCAGATATATTATTTGTTTTGTATTATTTTGCACTCTATATTATTTTGTTATATTGATTTATATTATAGGTTCTCAGTGGTTTTATTTTTATGCTGATACAATTTTAATTTTGAATCTTTGTCAGCTGGAATTTTGTTTTTGACGTATCCGTAAACTTTATTAAAAAAATCGATGAGTTTTTATTTTTATTAAAATTATTTGTTTTACCATACTATACCATTACCATTTACCATTCTTCCCTCGATCAGCCCAATATCATCAGTAGGACAAGTATTCAAAAGAAAAATAGGTGTTGGCCGATATAATAATGCATGCATTCAAATTCTGTTTCATTGCGTTATATTTTATTGTTACTACCATTATATTTTCATACTTTATTACCATATTATTTCATATTATGATTTTCTCAACTATATAAAATTTCACTATTACCGGAAATAACATGTTTTGGGAAGGGAGGGAGCATCAGGGCATCATTGAAGTTACAACTGGACAATGAAGTGGAGTGCCAATCGGAGTCAGGAGGAAAAGTGCTAGTCGTTCGCGTCTAGTACTTTTCTCTCCAACAGTTGTAAAAGATTTGACGCGCCCTTCTTCAAACAAACCTTTCCGTGGAAAGCTCGACAAGTATTGCAAATTTTAATACTCAATCTGTTGGATCATATGGCTGGAAGGAGATTCTCTATTTCCCGCGGGTTTCGCGTAAGTGTTTCTGCTTACGGGTCCGCCACACCCCTTTTGGCCCTTCATACAGCGGTATGTTGAATGCAGATTGGTAATAAAATTTGACCTTACTGTTGAGTGGAGCCGCATGCAGAGCAAGACTCAAGCAAGGATTGGTGGCTACCTACATACATACCTACATACATACCTACATACATACATGTTCAATTAGGCAACATTAACGAATTACTGTTAAGAATGTAAAATTCCCTTAGGAAATTGCCTACCTTTAGGCGTATTTCGCAGTTTGAGGTGTTTTTAATTTTAAATTAACTCAAAAAGTAAATGAGATGTAAGCGTTTGGACATCATATTCGGCTTCAGGGGCCATGATTTGATTAAGTAACGACATTTTCAATATTACCGAACGTTGTTTACATGGATGATCAATGTTACCCCATATCAGCTAAATGAAAAAATCACATAAAACATTTTTATAAACATGCTTAAATCTTTCAAAAAACAAAATACAGTGTGTAGTCACGAGCTATGGGTGGCAGTACTTGTTTTAAAAATATAAAACTCAGAACATTTGCATTTTTGAATTAAATATTTAAGAAATATCCTAAAAACTGATCAATGTTACCCCGGATTACGGTACCTGAGAAGAACAATAAAATCATTGACTTGACCGACCGTATTGATTCCGGGTCCGTCCCTTTCTCAATGCTTTCGATAACTCTTTTTCATATTTGTCACCATTCGTCCACATAATTAAATAATGACAATATAGGGAGACGTTTCGAATCCCCCGTAGGTACCGTCAAACGGGGTAACTTGCAACAGGGGTGAAACTTGCAACACTTCGACATGTAACCGAATTGTCGTTTCGTTCAGCATTGAGTTATTTTTTATAATTTATTTCGCCATTAATTGACCTCAGGTATACAACAGAAGATTTTGGCGAGGGTTTGGGTATTGTTTATTTTTTGCTTGGTTTGCTGGAGGTGAAAATCATATTAAACATTGAATAGCATGAAATAAATGCTGAAAAACGTTCTTGGTACTACACAAACGGTAGAAATATGTCATTCGAGGCATTTGCTATCAGTTACAGTACTTAGTAGTGTACAAATTGACAATATAAAAGTTTTGATAATTTGATGCTTGAACATTATAAAAATTCAAAAACATTTTTGACTACCCTTATGGGGTAACTTGCAACAGCTATTTTGATCTCAATTGTTTGATATTTCTTGTTGTTTATCATCAAAAACACATGAAAAGGCAAAATTGAATATAAATTTGTTCAGTAATATTGAATTTTTTGTACCGCTATAAATTCAATACACGAATGACACTAAATATAGAGAAATTTACATAAATCACATTATTATTAGATTTAGATTTAATTTGTTCATGAAAATCATGAAAATCTGTATAAAAACTAACTTGCAGATCTGCCATTGGGAACCTTCTGCATGAAGTATGATAAAAGTTGTTTCAGAACACCAACAGAGACCAATTTAAAACATACATATCAATATGTGTTACGTCGCTTTGATTTGAATTTCTATAAGCAATAAGTTATGTGAAGCATAACCTAAAGTACAATTGTATTTGTAGAATAGTTGCATTAAATCGTTTCAATGGCTTTCCAATTACTGTCGAGACTTATGATATGCTAGAATTTCCCCATGTGGCACCCTATGCAATACTAGTGAAGTTTTCAATCAAATTGGTTTAATACTCATAATTCAATCAATACTAATTAGTTTTCTAAGAGTACAGCAACTGTTTCTAATTATTGTCATACTTTTACTGCAGAAAATTATTAAATGATCATAATAACACGATATAGGTTAAGTTTTCAATAGTGTACTTCAGGTAGCAATGTGTGTTGCATGTTACCTCACATCAGGGGTAGCATGAAAAATAAATATTTTTCGTCTCTCATGATCCCAGAAAACCAAAAACTTATAAAATTAATACTGCGTGGTATTCTTTACGTGGCGATTAGGATACTAGATGGTTTTTGTCTCATCTGAATCCTCAACATTTTCATCCATATAGCTTCGAACTTGAAAATTGTTGCAAGTTACCCCGTTTGACGGTACTTCTGTTTCTTTGCGACAGAGTTTTATTTGCAGCTACTGGGCTTATATTTTGCAACAACGTGCACCGTACATACAGTACTGGACATAATATATTATATAATAGCTATTTTTATACAAAATGGTCAAGTTTTGAGACTTGAATGATAGTTTCTAATGCTCCAATCGACCTGAAATTTTCACTGCAACTAAAAAGTAAAAAAAAATAACTTTAGCCATAGTTTTTGAGTAATTTAAAATTTAATAAACAGGGAACAGTATTTTAAATGGATCAGTCTGTTTTGAATTTTCTTATCTCTTTTCAAGTGCACCAAGATGCACATACCAAAGTGTCGTAGCTCCGGGACTCCATTTTTTTGTTGAATTTTTGAGTTTTCACAAACGCGTGTTATCGCTTCGAATTTAGAACACTGAATGATCTTATGCCGTGAAGACTCGATTGCATCAACCAAAGTAGAGTCTCCAAAATCGATGAAAAGCTGAGCGTCACACTCATCTTCTTTTGGCGCTCTTCAAATCTCCAAACACGCTTAAAATTCTTGATACAGTGGCAGTACAACCTTCACACAGTGAAACTTACACCGAACAAGTGTGAATAGATTTTCCGTTGATGCTTTCGTCGAATTGGAGGTCGATCAACAAATCGCGTTTACTCGAGATCTCCAAACTGTGCTTTTTATTTTACCGGCCTTGCGTTAGACGCAAACATCGTTTAGGTATTTTTTTTGTTCTTCAATCCTTTCGGTCTTTGTGTAAACAAAGCTTCCTCTTCACACAGTTATTTCAATTAGTGTTTTTATTTTAGATTAGTACCCATCATATATCCCACAATATTCCTTTCTTCTACTCTTTTTTTTCAGAGAATGATGTGTCATCTCCGATGTTAAATAACAATTTTGAATATTGAAACCGCAGGAGCCTGTCCTTAGTCAAGAAGCAATGAATAAATTGACCTCCGTTTAAAATTACATTTCTCGACCCATTCACAAATTTGAGTTAAAACAACTTATATTTTTTTTTGTAGTCTGATTTCTCCGTGCTGTTCGAAAAGGCCTTTTTTTGCATCCCGTGCACTTGTGATGTGACGCCCACGTAGGCATCACGCCTTGACTTCGCAAACGAACAACTGTCAATGTCAAATGTCAGAACTTTGGGCAACGTCAGTTTGTTTTTGTTTGTTTTCCATTGAGTTTTTTCTCCGCTGCTTTTCATAAATCAAATTTACGCTGATCAAGCCCCGCTAAATTTGTGCAAAATCTCGAAACAATAATAAGTAATTATTACTTTATGTAAAGCGATCATTGTTTCCCCGAAATCGACTACACCAGACGACACCAGCCAGGAGGAAATCCCGCCCAATCCGATCGCTTGATTGCTAGGCCAACCACTGTAATATGCCAAGTGCCAATATCTCGCATGAACGGACAAAAATACATTGCAAGCCCTTACTTCAGTTAGATGGACGCAGGAATTAGGAAAATAATGTATAGGATGGGCAAAGATAAAGCGTTTATTTTCTCAGGTAACAATGTTCATTTTCTTACAGCTAATTTTAATCTTCTTGGTTCCAGTTCTTGCAAATGGAATCTACGTCTTAAGTAGTAACAAACCGTGCCTCACTGGAATATTCTATAGACAAAATCGTTGTTGAATCGCGAAGGTTTTTTCACTTCTCTTCGATGAAGTCCTGATCGGGTCTGTATGTAGGTCTTCTCAGGGCTTTCCATCTGGGCGACAACCTTCTTGTCTACTTCGTATTCCTCATCAGTATCCGTTATAGTTGGTACGCCAGGTGCTGGGCCACAGGGAACTTTCTTCAAATCGTTTATGCTCCTTGCATACTGTACGCCGTTTCCGCTAACGATCACCATCTTCGCCCCCTCTTGTGCGACCACCGTATATCTCTCAGTAGAAAACGTTGGGTCTGTTTTGGATTTCTTCTGCTGCTTCACAAAAACTACGTCCCCTATATGGATTCCTGAGGGTTTGGCCTGTCGTACACGGTCTGCATATTTTGAGCTTGTCAATTTTTGTTCCGCGTCATCTTCTCGAACCTTGTCCCGGTCAACTTCTCTTTGAGTCCTATCACTCCACAGACTTGGAAACGTTCCTCGGAATTTCCAGCCCGCAAGAAGTTCGAAGGGTGTAACATTCAACCGAGAATGAGGTATCAAAGTGTTGTGATTGTGCACAAACACATCCAGCTCTTTCCTCCAATGTTTGCCTTCAATTTTTGCCGCAGATAATGTCTTGATAATTGCTTGATTTTGGCGCTCCACTAGACCATTGGACTGTGGGCTCAGTGGGATCGATTTGCGCACTTTTACCCCTCTTTCTTGCCAGAAATCACAAAAGGATTGACTTTGGAAAGGAGGACCGTTGTCACTCTGTATTATGAGTGGTAGTCCCCACAATCTAAAGATTTCTTGTAATGCTGAATTGGTAGCTTCAGCGTTTGTCCGTTGCATCTCGACAACAAATAGAAACCTCGAATACGTATCGACTAGCATGAGGAATTCTCCGGATCCAAAACCTGGGACTTTGAGGAAATCTATTTGTACTATCTCCCATGGTCCTTCCGGAAGTTCTCGTGATGACAAGGGAACCGGAGGGTTCTTTCTAGATATTAGTACGCACGTTTCACAATTTTTGATGAAATTCTCAGTATCGGTACCCATTTTCGGCCACCAAAAGAAATCACGCATAATACGCTTCATAGCTACCTCCCCGATATGTCCGCTATGAGCAGATCGCAGCGCTTTTCCTCTCAGTTCTTTCGGCAAAATTATCTTATCTCCTTTACAGAGAAGTGCACCAAGAGTGTGAAGATTTTTCTTATGAACTTCAAACTTACGTAATTCCTTCGGCCATACGTCATTTTTCAAGGCAATCCGCAGCTCGCTCAGCTCTTCGTCTTGTTCGGCATACGACTCAATCTCGCTCAATGTAATTTCCATGCAACCTGCGTCCAAAGCGCACAGCACGTGGTAGTCATTATCGTCATCGAAGGGTTCTGGTTGTTGAGTTTCGCAAATCAATCGCGATAAAGCGTCTGCCACATTGTCTTCCCCGTTAATTCTGTCCAGTGTAAAATCGAACGGCTGTAATCTTAGTGCGTAACCTTCAGCTCTGGAGAAAGCACGTTTCCCAATGCGGTGATTTGAATGATAAATAAATTCATTCGCTGAAGCGTCCGTTCGTACAACAAAAGGTCGACCGGTGAGGTAGAACGTGAAGCGTTCAATACCCCATACAACTGCCAAAGCTTCCCTATGAGACTGAGGGTAATTCTTTTCCGCCGCCGTGAGAGCCTTCGATGCACACGCAATTATCCTTGGAATTCCGTTCGAATTGTATTGAACTAATACAGCTCCTAAACCAACTCCAGAGGCATCCACAAAAAGCTCCGTCTTGTCTGTAGTACTGTAGTAGCCCAATGTCCTGATAGCTTCTAGAGCATCGGTCTGCATAGAAACAAATTCAGCTTCCTCCATGTCTGTCCAGTAAAATTTAGCAGCGTTCGACAATGTCCTAAGATGTTCGGTCTTGGTCGCACGATGAACGAGGAATTTATCCACAAAAGTTATCATACCAAGAAAACTTTTAACCTCAGCACAAGATGTGGGCCGTTTAAAGTTTTTAATGGCGCTAATTTTCTGCTGATCAATTCTCCATCCCTCTGCGGTCAACTCAAATCCCACAAATGTTACGGTTTGGCTACCGAATACGCTTTTTGAGTGGTTGATCTTTACATTATGGTCTCTTAGCCTATCCTGAACCTTGGAGAGATTCCTATCGTGCTCCTCTTTCGTATCACCAAAAATTAGGACGTCATCGAGATAGTTGCACACCCCTTCGCAGTCTGCTAGAATTGTGCGCTCCATGACTTCCTGGAAGATGTCTGGTGAGTTGCACAATCCGAAGGGAAGACGTTTGTAACGAAACATGCCAAATTCAGTCATAAAATTTGTCAAGTGTCTGCAACTTTCGTGAATCTCTATGTGAAAGAAAGCGCTGGACAAGTCTACGGTAGAAAACCATTTTGCACCTTCCAACTTCGCAAGAATTTTGTCCATACTAGGCATAGTATATGGGCTACGGAGAATGTATCGGTTCGGACCCCGCAAATCCACGACAAGTCTGAAGTCATTTGGTCCTTTCGGTACAATGAGCATTGATGAACAGAACGACACGTCCATGCCATCTGATACTCGCTCGATGATATCCGAGGAGATTAACTCCTCCAGTCGATGATTCACAGCCTGTTTCATTGCAGTTGGTACGTTCATATAAATGTTACGGCAAGGTGGCATAGACGTATCATAGCTTATTTTCACTGCTGGAATGTTGAACTTTGGAAATGGTCCTGCAGTACTTACGAAAGCAATATTCCGCCAGTGGTTATCGCACTCTTTTCCGAACTTAGTAGCATTGACAGGAACTTTCAATCCAAGCAGTAGGATGCTGTATCTGGTTGCTGTAGATCTACTTAGCAGCGAACGCAATTCTCTTACCACATAAAATCGTTCCAGAAACACCGGACGATCATCCGATATTTGTAGGAAAGCTTCGAACGTACATAACACCTGTATTGAATCCGCTGTTGCGTAGCCTTTCAACGGTCGATCAGTGCCGGGTTGAATATTATGCAATTCTTTGCTATATTCCTCGTTTGCGAGCAACTGTTCAAAATTGGCTGCCGTCATTGTGTTGACCTGGGCGCCGGAATCAATCAAAAAAGTGCACGGCATTCCCGCCACCTTGGCATTTATAACTCCGCTATCTGTTGGCTCGCACACCTCTGCCATTGTTGTTACTGTATTTGCATTTCCCATTTCGGTGACCTGGCAAAGCAAATATTTTAGTCAAGCTATACGAAAACCATCATCATGATGGGCAGAACAATAATTTTGAAAGTTCTTGTCATCATACGAAATTAATAATTGTAACATACTAAACTAATGTAACGAATTCACTTGGTTTATTTATGTTTTTTTTTTTGTTATTCAAAATGGTAATCAATGAAAATCAATAAACATATCTCTTTACTTGCCCATCAATAATATTGTAATTGTTATTTAAGCTTCACTTACAGATTTCTCGTCGCTGTCATCGCCAACCTTTGCTTCTGGTTTGGTTCCGAGCACATCTACCTCCAACTGCTTTTCATTGAGCTTTCGGTCATCGAGTTGCCGACGGTTTCTTGGTGCCACCGGCAAGTTACACGCTCTCAAAAGATGACCAACGCCACCGCAGTTATGACACGTTAAATTGATCGCGAAGCATCTCTCCGCAGTATGGTAAATACTGTTGCACCTTGTGCATCGTTCTGGAACAGGTGAGCTTGAACCTCGCCACATCCTTACTGGTCGCTGGCCTCGTCCTCCTCGAGGGTTAGATCGCTGGTAAGGAGTCCTACCATACGCTGGAGTCGTGTAGTTTGGAACATACCGTGAAGGCCCAGCAGTAGCTCTTACTGCATTCACAGAGGCTGTAATTGGTTCGGTAGCGGCATGCTTCTTCGAGACATATTCTTCATTCAAACGTATAGTCTCAATCTCTCGAACCTTATCGATGAGATCGGCGAGTGATCCCTTTCGGCTCATCATTTTCAGAGCAGCAACTCGTACCTCCTTATGCTTGGCCTGCTCTGCCACAGTGCTCAAAATTTCTTCGAATTGCTTTCCTTCTGGGTACTCACACTGCCGTGCCGCTAATCCAACCCTTCTGATGAACGCTAGGTCTGATTCAGTAGGCATCTGCGACATGAGAGCAAGCTTTCTGCGTTGGAGCATGACGTCCGAAGTAGATGCAAAGAAGGTCTTCAGACGAAATATGGCATTTGAAAAAGGGCACATTTTCTCATCTGGAGCTTCACTGGAAGATTCCGTCGCTTTGTAGACTTCCAGAAGCTTCTGGCCCGCCTTCACCTTAAACACCGCCATCTGTGTTGCTTCGTCGGTAATGCCTGCCAATGCCAATGAATTCGTCAAGAGATCTTGCCAAGCGTCGAAATCAATCTTAGAAATATCGTCGCCCTCAACACTCGGCTTGCATTCCGGCACATTGATTGATGACACGGACATCTGGTTCATCGATGAGACAAACCGAGACAACTCAATAGTAGTATCGCTTCTACGCTGTGCTTGTCGCCTGGTACTGGTTGGCCCCAAATCGTTCTCAAATTCAACGCTGTTTACTTCGCCGCATTCGCTTCTGGCAGACGACAGACTTGTTTGCAACGAACGGATTGTTTCTTGCGCTTTTGCCAGCTCTTCTGCTAGGAGAGCGTTACTGATATTGGCTTCGGATAGATCTCGTATAGCCGCATCCAATTTGGAACTCTTTTTCTTTCTGTAAGTGCAATGTTCTTAATGTCAGTTCTATAACCTCAATTTGTTTTGACTTCCAAGTATGATCAAATTTGTGTAACCAATTTATCGAACTCTGATTCATCTTCATAATGGCTTATCTATTTTTTTTGCCATTTGAATTCAATTTCTGGATTACCTTATTTTCTTTGCCATTTTGTTCAGAATAAGCTCATCTTGTTTTTTTGCCAATTCGTTTTCAATTTTTGCATCCTTCGTGAAGCTAGGCTCAACTTTTCTTTTTTTTTTTTTTTGCCTGGTATGAGTAAATGGCTTACCTTTCTTTTTTTGCCAAATTCAAACTTTGAAACGGCTTATCTTTTTTTTTGCCGGAATTGGGTTACACATGCTTGGAAGTTTTCGTGCTTTTCTCAGAGAATCTTATACTTACTTGCTGGGAGCGCTTACTACGCCAATGTCGTAGCTCCGGGACTCCATTTTTTTGTTGAATTTTTGAGTTTTCACAAACGCGTGTTATCGCTTCGAATTTAGAACACTGAATGATCTTATGCCGTGAAGACTCGATTGCATCAACCAAAGTAGAGTCTCCAAAATCGATGAAAAGCTGAGCGTCACACTCATCTTCTTTTGGCGCTCTTCAAATCTCCAAACACGCTTAAAATTCTTGATACAGTGGCAGTACAACCTTCACACAGTGAAACTTACACCGAACAAGTGTGAATAGATTTTCCGTTGATGCTTTCGTCGAATTGGAGGTCGATCAACAAATCGCGTTTACTCGAGATCTCCAAACTGTGCTTTTTATTTTACCGGCCTTGCGTTAGACGCAAACATCGTTTAGGTATTTTTTTTGTTCTTCAATCCTTTCGGTCTTTGTGTAAACAAAGCTTCCTCTTCACACAGTTATTTCAATTAGTGTTTTTATTTTAGATTAGTACCCATCATATATCCCACACAAAGCTAGATCTATAAGTTGGTAAACCGCTTATTATTGAGTTGTCTCAATAGCGTATCTGCTAGCAGATTCCACAAAATTGGTGATAACCCAACTAACATTCATTTATTTAACAAACACCATTATGGCAGTTTTATTCAGCCTTATGTTCAATACCGAAACATTCATATCGTCTGTGTAAATTTATTTCGGGTTAAAATTCTCTTATATTTTTTTTTATTAGAGCGTTTATTAAGTTCTCACTTTTTATTCAAGGATTTTTCTCAGTCCAATCACTTATAAATTAGCATACGCAGAGCAATAATAGTACTAATCTCACTCAATGTATCTTATCACATAAATCAAATTAAAGTAAAATATATGTGCTTGCATTGCACATCCACCACATGATTTGGGGTTACATTCGTCCGGAAGAACACCGTACGGTTAGATGGCGTTCGATGCCATCCTCGGGACTGGCTCTGGCCAGTTTTTGTCTTCTATATACGTCCATTATAGCTGTCATTTCACCCAAAGTACAAAACTACACCCTCACCGCCATCGAGTACCTATCGGAGCACCATCCCGGACGATTTGAGTGCACTTTTCTGGACGTCAGCGGCGGAACTTACTTCGATCACGATTTTCAAGAACTGATCCACTCACCCCGGCTGGGTCTCATCGCCAAGTATGTGATCAATGATTCCACCCTGTTGAGCTATAGGGCGGGGCTTCCGTGGTTTCCGGCGCTGGTGGTGATCAACGTTCACGCGGATAAGGTCGATTTTCACAGCGACCAGTTCGAAATGAACCCTAACACCAGGATATTGATACTGTTCAAGATGGACTACGCGTATTCGGTGGTGATGTCGGCCATGTTTTTCTCTATGAGCACTCATTTTACACGAATGGTTTGTCTCGAGTCGGCTGATATGATTTTCATACGGGTGGGATTCAACGGGTCGTTTCATGGTTATTTGAGCTACATGGAGCCTAGTGAATTGTTCAAGAATATACTGCATGATATGGGAGGGCGAACCATCGGCTATAGTGGCAGTATTCGGATTTCGCAAAGGCATCAGAATTGGATGAAAGAAACCGCTCGGTATCTCAACGCAACATCGAGATATCTGAGAGCTCCGTGTGATCGGAGATTGGGAGGGATTTCTGACTGTTATCCACGGTTTTACAAGTCCAATCCAGTCGTCATCGCGTTGGACTGTAATTTTCTCTCATCGATATCAGCCCAGATGTATCGGTCGTTATTTGAAATTGTGCCCGAGACAAACGTTTTTGCTATTCCAATGTCTAGAACTATCAACGTTTTGGAGATGTTCTTTTGGCCTTTCTCGCTAGCCGCATGGATTGTTCTAGCGCTGATTACCGCCTTACTTGAGATACTCAGTATATTCTATCCCAAGCTATTCAGAAACGATCCAACTCTACTCATCATATGTGGTTTCGAGCGCTACAATTTACACACCGCAGGTGCTAAAGAGAAGCTGATTTTCCTTTCTATGATCATATTTTTCTTCCTAATGACAAACGCCTACGAAACAATGATCATTTCGTTTATGATCGAGAAGCCATCGATAAGCAAAATTAGAACCATACAGGAGCTGATCAACTCAGGACTGCAGCTGGCAGCGCAAAAAGTGTCAAAGATTGCCCTTTACAATGATCCAAGATTCAGTGGAATGCTACTGGACATATCGAACCATTCAGTGGATGACTTCGATGGCAAAAGTGCATTCTATGGCACACTGTCCTACATGGAGGATCGCATACGGATGCCGATTAATTACGATTACAAAAGACGTCGACCGACTTACTACATACTGGATGAAACCTACGGGATGGTCGTTTGCCTCTACTGGATGCCCTGGTTCGATTCGTTGATGGAAATGTTCTACTACACAGAGCGGATCTTCTTTGAAGCTGGACTACTGTCCAAGTGGTATCGGGACGATACCGGCAATTTTTCCGCATTCCAAATTCAGTTGCTGCCCAGGAGAGATTTGAATTTTGCAGATTTTGAAGACAGATTGGGCTTTGGAGATATGCTACCGGCGTGGATTGCGATTGGGATTGGATTGGCTGTTAGTTTGTTGGTGTTATCTGGTGAATATGTGCTGTTCCGATGCTTTAATTGTTGGAAGTCGGTAAAGTGGTCTCCGGATCAGATCAGAGGAGCAGATGAATAACCACAGTTATTCCATTAAAACGACGATGGATAAACCTACCCTAAAGATGTAAAAAACATAAATGCTTAGTATGTTTACATGTTTTATTATACTTTAATGCGCGGTGTAATAAAAAAAAAAACAAAACATGAACTGAATCTTTGATATTGTTACTCTTTTGACTCATCTACTTTCGAACATCTATAACATCAAAAGTTGTTACCTGCCTGTTTGTCCTTTGGAATTATCAGAGACATTTCTTTATTAAAGTAACAGTTTTTAAACTCCCTTTATCAATGATACCCTATTACCAAAAGGAAAATATTAGTTAGCACTTTTATGATCATCTTGTATCGCGCCGCCTAAGGAAGGAAGCGTTTTTAGCTTTGAAGTACTTTATTATACTTGATGGGCTACAATTCACTACGATGAATCTGCGCGCAATGGATGAGTCTTCTCCACTGGGCTCGTTCCTGGCCTGGGCCAATCGTTTCCAGTCGCCCTGAACGTTAAGTGCTCTCAAGTCCTCATCAACTGCAAAAAGTCATCGCATGCGTGACAACCACAAAGTCTTCGGCCTCGCCCGAGTTCTTTGTTGAATATTATCTTTGCTTGTCGCTCTTCCGGAATACAGGCAACGTGACCAGCCCAACGCAGCCTGCCGTGCTTTATGCGCTTGACAATATCCACCTCTTTATTCACTTGGTGCAACTCGTGATTCATGCGACGCCGCCAGATGCCGTTTTATAGTTTACGGCCGAGTAATGTTCGCAGCAATTTACGTTCAAACACCCCGAAAGCTCTCCGGTCGACTTCCGTCAATGTCCATAATTCATGGCCATATAGGACAACCGGAAGGACCGGTGTCTTGCAATCTCGTACACATCATCCACACACTTGATTTCGATGCATCAAGCGTTGCACGAATCAGTCTAATCAGCTTCGTCGGAAAGCCATAATTTGCCACAACTCGTTTCTCTTCACTGAATCGTAAGCTGCTTTGAAATATACAAACAGATGATGAGTCTGCAAGTTTTTTTTATCTAGGATTTGACGCAGGGTAAACATTTGATACGTCGTTGATCGGCCCTCTCGAAAACCAGCTTGGTATTCGCCGACAAAGGACTCTTCATGTGGTCTTAATCTGTTGAATAGAATTCCAGACATGATTTTGTACGCTGAATTAAGGAGTGTTATCCCTCGGTAATTGGCGCACTCCAGTCGATGCCACGATGTATAAAAGGCAAATGAGACCTTCCAGCCAACTTGTAGGCATTTGTTCTTCCTCCCATATCCTCGAAATAATACGGTGAAGGAGTTCGTGCAGCCGTTCACTTTCGTGTTTGAGAAGTTTGGCTGGGAGTTCGTCCTTCCCAGCAGCCTTGTTGTTCTTCAGCCCATTGATAGCTTCCTTTACCTCATCTAGCGTTGGAGATCCACAGCCTGTCCATCGTCATCGATTTGGATTCTGCTACCAGATCCACTTCCGTAATCTCCGTTTAACAATGACTCGAAGTATTCTTTCCACTTGGCCACCATTGTTTTATCCGTCAGCAAGATTCCTCTGCGGTCGTTGCACATGGCGAGAGACGGCGCTGTTTTTCTCCGCACACCATTGACGGATTCGTAGAAATGTCGCATGTCGTTCTGTTCCATAGCTTCTTGTGCCTGAGCATTTACTGCCTTTTCATGCTCCTTTTTCTTTCTGCGATGGATCCGTTTTTCGGCTGCCTTTGCTTCCTTGTACCGCTCTCTGCTCTGACGGGTACCAGACACCAGCATCCGGCTTCTAGCCAAGTTCTTCTCGTTCGTCATTTCTGGAACTCCTCTTCGAACCAACCGTTCCTTGGTCTTCATTGAGCAGCACCTAGCACTGCTCGCATTGCTGTGCTCACCGCTCCGTGGACTAACTCCCACAGATCTCTGAGGTTGACGCTTTTGTTGATTTCGCTAATCCGCTCGTCGAGCTTTTGATGGTAGTCCGCTAATACACCATCTGCTGACAGGCGTTATTATTTTTTTTTTTTTAATTTAAATAGCTTTTCGGTAGTTGTTAAACTTCCACTCGGCTGGTTGGCCATAAACCACGATTCATAATTAAAAACAAGTAAAAAGTTTGTGTTTGAAATATCGTGATGTGCTGGCCAGAAACAAATCAGTAACATTGTAGTGATAATTCCAATTAGTGTGATGCCGAGATTCATGCCTCTAAGCTTGACCATTTTGTATGAAAAACAGCCAATGCATAATGTATTATGTCCAGCGCTTAAACGCTAATAAATAACAAGATTCTTTTGCTTTTTCTGAAAATCAAACTGAAGCATTCATGTGAGAAGTTTGTCAGCCATTGAAATATATTGAAATCTTTTTAACATCTTAATAAATCTTTCAGTTACCTCAGTATTTTGCCAAAGAGAAGCGTTTCTTCAGTTTTTAAATATTACGGAGAAAGCTTTATTTTCTGGATTGTTAATTTTGCTACATTGGACGGTTATGTTTCCACAGACAATATGGCGCTTAACAGGAGGGCGTTTGAACGGTATCAAGCAAATGTTTTTTAATCTGGTTTAATCTAGCATGTTTAGTAATGCTAAAAACATAGCTATTTAAATTCTAGCATGCATAATGGTTTTAACACAGATAACAGATGTTTATGCCAGAACAAAAATCTTCTGAAAACTTGTGTAAATATTCAAACTAAAACACGTTGGAAACACTAACGCCGCCACACAACGTATTGCTGCAATCAGTGGTGAATATAAGTATCTTGAAATGTTTCATATTCACCACAGACATCACCATAGGAACTTAGCGATAACAGCGCCACCACGATGTTGCTACTTGTGTTGCCACTTAAAATCACCATTATTTGTCTTACACAGTTTTACAATCGGACATGAACATCTGTTATCTGTGGTTTTAACAATGCATAAATGGTCTATATGCATCATTAGAAAAAAAAACACCTCTTTTCGTATAAGCCCTTTTCAAAAGTTGGTCTCGAAAACTTGTTTATTGAAAACAAAACATCAAATTTGTATCACAAAACTCTTAAATATAACATGAGATGGCAAAAATATTTTTGGCCGCCAGTCTATATGGAAACCGCCCACAGTGCAGCCGACTCTTGGTCTGCGCGCCATTGGCGACTACGAAACAAAAAGAGATTTACAAAGCACTCGCACTTATGGAAAACCTCGTAAGGAACTGTCATCGTGTGCGTGAAAAAAAAAGCAAAAAATATATCTCTCCTTGTTTTTCTCACAGAAAACCGAGAAAAACAGCAGCAGCTTCGTAGTCCCGAATAAGTGCTGCAATTCTAGCATAATGTGAGTGACAGCCGTAGTTACTGAATTCCAGCACTCGGCATCCGCACACATTCTCTCTGTTATATTGTCGGGGGACGTGACCGAGCATGCGATCTCTCACAATAATGAAACGCGGGCAACCGAACACGACATGCTCCGATGTTTCCTCCACACCAGCACAAATGGGGCACGTAGGAGATTCTGAGTGTCCAAACCAATGCAGGTACTGTATATAGCAACCATATCCTGACAGAAACTGCGTCAGGTGGAAGTTCACTTCCCCATGGTCCCTACTATGTTGTGAAGAATTCAATTTCTCATAACTCACGCTTGAGATTTTTCATGCGTGAGTTGTCAAAAACGCAACTCAGCAGTCAAAAAATCATGGATGATTTGGTTCACCTTTTTAACTCATTGTCTCGTATTTCCACAGTTTACTCACACACGGCAATAATTTCTTGTTAGTCTGGTAAAATTATAGTATTCCTTACTAACGTAAACAAGAACATTCGGGTTTCACGAGTTTTTGACGGGTTTTGCGACTGAATCTTTTTTTTTACGGTTTTAGTTGATTGAGTGGTTTTGCATCAAAATCTCATGCGTGAGATTTGCGAAGCAGATCTCTAATGAGTTTGCTCTCACTGGAGTGTATATTGATTAAGATTTAAGTGTGAGTCTATCAACACTGCACATGATCCTATACGTGCATTCCAATCGCTATAGGTTCCTGCTTCCAAGAGCTTGCGTTTGCTTGCAATTACAGCAGAGCTGTAAGACATCCTCGACAGTGCCGCTATTGCCGTAGATGCCCTTTTATAGGCATATTCAGCTTGTCATCGAGTCTGACCTTGTCATTATCCCCAGATGCCTAAGGGATCGCTTGGACTCTATGGTGTCATCAATTACTGAGATGAGCACCCGTTGCTCGGACTTGCAGAGCTAAGAAAACGGTTTATATCAAAATTTCCGTTTGAAGCCAATAGTGTGACAGTAGAGGACTGTCTTTTAAGGGTACACCTACCCTATAATCATTTTATGAAACTAATTGAGCTCCTTTCAAAAGAGAAGAATGATTATGTGATTTAATGAAGTAAGCAGTAATGCTGCAGCTAGGTACTAGGGCTAGTCATCTGTTTTAGGATAAAAAACGTTGCTTGGAGGATGCAGAGTGAGTAGCGCTCTCAACTAACGCGAAAGATCTACCAAAAACTCAACACATCCCGTAAAGTCTAAAGCTGCGTGCCGAAATTTCAGACGAGAGGTGATCGAAAGGTAGAAGCAACACTGCATCGAACATCTGAATGGCGCTGAGGGCACAGGCACGGAAGCTTAAGGCAGCGAGAGAAACGATGACGTGGGAATTTTGGAACCATCCAGTTTAAGAGTGATGATGGTGCTCAAGAATAGCAAAAAAAAAGAGAAGGCTATTTAAGTTGAACCTACTCATAGAAGTAGGTCGCTTGTCTACATCGGTTTTAGAATCTGGAAGACATAACAGGTACCGGAGGATCGGAAGCAATGGGTTATATGCGTTATCTACGGTTATCACGACAAGCTGCAGTTTGAGAGCTATCGAGCGACTGATATTCTAAATGCTGCCTACAAAGTGTTATCCAGGATGATCTTCCGTCGTTTGTCACTAATAGCAAATGAGTTTGGGGGAAGCCGTCATGTGCTCAGCATATACGGCTTTAAGGAAAAGCCCCTAGTATTACTGATTACACATGCAGATTTTTTCAACAAGTCTTGAGAAGATCTGAATACCTGCATACTGCAACTCCAGAGAATACACGAGAAACCTACCATTTCTAATATTATAAATTCCACTCCATCGATAATTTACATGACAAACTCACTTTTTCTAAAACCCACAAGGCTTCAAACATTTTTTGTGAACCCCCGTGTTAGTTTGTTAAATGAAATCTTACTGTAGACAGGAACGCTTCCACTTCAATAAGGCCAGTCTAACCTGTTAGCGGAGTAAAGTAAAGTGGGGCAAAAGTTCGAGTGGGGTAAAAGTTTCTTTTTAAGATTTCAATCTCAATTCAAAACAAAACTTGTAAATGTCATGATGGTTTGAATGCTATTCAAGTAGAAGACTTTCATTCCAAATATCATAAAAATCGGTTGGGATTTGGAAAAGTTATGCCTATTTGTTGTTTTTTGACGTGAACATTCTAATTTTTGGTCAAACTTTTGTTCAAAGGAATCAAATAAAGATAAAATCTTTTTCAATATTTTATTGAAGGACGTTTCTAGGCATAAGGCTGCTTTGAGGTGTATTAGTTTTTGCGTAAATGCTCGGAAACAATTTTTGGCCCATAGTGGGGCAAAAGTTTTAATCAGCGGGGCAAAAATTCGACTCATGTATAAAATTACGGAAAAAAATTCAAATTGCCCAAAATTCACATAATATTATCTTCAAATTTAGCGAAATTTGCCTGATGGTGCGAAAAATATCACCAAAATTTAACATTTTCACTTAGTTTTGCGAAAAATGCTATTTTTGGGTATATTAAAATTATCCCTGTTTTGGGTAATTTTTTGATGAAAATTTAGTGTGTATTTTCAGGCAAACATAAGTTTATGGCTGGTATAAAGTCTGCCTGTCATAAAAGTATCAATATTTAGTGTTTTAGCCAGCGAACTTTTGCCCCACACTAGATACGAACTCTTGCCCCACCGGTGGGGCAAAAGTTCGTTTAAGACAATAAATTCTGAAACTGTTTTAACTGAAAATGGGTAAATATTTTGACACAAGTATGTTCAGCAAAATTATAGCCAATATGTTGAAGGTTCACTGTATGGTATTTATTTTGTGTCAACTGCTATTGTTTTTCTGGAAACATTGATTATATCACTAAGGTCAAACTTTTGCCCCACCTTACTCTACTCTCCAACCGCAGCTCAATCAGTAACATCGTCATCTCTACTCGCAAAGCAAGACGAGAGAGCATGATTCATATTTTTAGCTCCGCTCGTGCTTCAGTCGCCAAAACAGAATTTCACCATCAGGATGCGAATTCTGTTCGTCTGCATTGGTAAGTAGTTTGATTCTCTTAAAAGCACATCCTGCATCATGCATCCTGTAACGCACATCTCCTTGTAGGAAACTCATGCCGTTCGCCCATGGCTGAAGCCGTAATGCGAGACATGTTGCTGCGGGAGAATCTGGACTGGACGGTAGACAGTGCGGCGTTGGCCGATTGGAACGTGGGTCGTTCCCCGGAGGAACGCTGTTTGGCCGTGCTGCGGGAAAATGGACTGGATTTGGAGCACATTGGGAGGCAAATCGAGGCAGATGACTTCCATCGATTCGATTACATTTTCGGAATGGACGAAGGCAACGTGAGAGACTTGATGGCACTGGCTCCGGAAAATTGTCCGGCTAGTGTGGAGCTGTTGGGTAACTACCGGATGAAGGAGTTGGATAAAATCATTTTCGACCCGTATTTTGTAAGTGGTGCTTAGTTTATTGGGAGTTCATCAATTCATCAAGTTTCGTTTGCCTGGCAGGAACGTGGAATTCATGGATTCAGACGGTGCTATGACCAAATTGTGATATGCTGTAGGAACTTCATTCAGCAGAAACGGCAACCCCAGTGATTGTGATATTGTTAGTGTGATTTGTGGTTTCACAGAAGAAGTAAAGTATTAGAATAATTTTCCAGCGATTAGATCGTCCAAGAATTGGTCCCACTTTGGCTGGAGAACTTCCGAGTATTCCGTGCGTTCCTCCGGTGTCAATGAGCTATATCTAAAACAATAAATTCAAATTTCAACTCAACAACATCCACGTCATTAATACCAACCTCACTGAATCCCAAACGATTTGCTTTAGGAATCCAATCCCGATCGAACTGGGTGCAATAGCCATCAATGCGTAGTAGAAATCATAGCTGACGCCTTTGCTGTCCCAAAAGCCTGGATCGTCCGCTGATATCACAATCGGTATGCTCTCGGAGACGTAATACACAGCCGGATGGTTCCGCAGATCGTTCACCAAGCGAAGCACCTGGTTGGACAGAGGGCACACCTCCAAAGCAATCCCTTCCGATTTGACCATCTTCCGAAGGACCGGATGTTTGTACAGCGAGAATCCATGCCCGATGCGTCGACTGTCGAGCAGAATGGCGTCAATCAGATTGAGATCCGACTCGCTGCCGTAACCATCTGGAAAGAGGTAGAACATGAAGATCTTTGGCGAAATTTAAAGATAACCTAACAAGGAATACTTGTCTCTCCAGCGTGGAAAAAGTATGGGGTAGTCTTTCTGAACTCCTGCAGTTCTTCCAGGAAGCTGGTTAACGGTTGGTTAATGTCCTCCTGGCCGACCAGGTCGAAACCGACCACCAACTTAGGGAACTCCTTGCTGGAATGTATAGTTCAGAGATGATTAAGACTTAAACTTGAAATTATAAAAATCGCCGTCAACTCATCATTAACCCATTACCGTCTGAATTGTTTCACATTTATATTAATCACCTGATATTTTCTGGAGAATCGCAATATGATAAGGGGTCATGCACAAATTACGTCACGCTCCAAGGGGGGATGGGTAAAGCCAAGCGTGACAAGCCTTGCAAAGTTTTCGAAGGACTCATAAAAAAAGTGACAAAGGGGGGGGGGGTCGAAAAAGTTGAAATTTAGCGTGACATAATTTGTGTACCATCCTTAAGAGAATGTGAAAATCCTTATTTAAATAGAAATAATAGCTCACATTTTTCCATGATAATCCTACATGACTTGTGAAGGTTTCTCACAGAACTTCAAATGGACTTGAACAGAATTCCTACAGTATTTCCACAAATTTTTCGAAGAATAACACCCTGAATCCCACAAAATTTTCATCGGAATATCCTCAGGATGCCCATAGAAATCACACGCAATTCTCATTATTCCTGCAGTATGCCAACACACAAAAATTCCAGAGAATTCTCACATGATTCTTGTTGGATACTTACACAATTCCCTAATTATTTCCCCAGGATATCTATTTGTTTCTATTTGTTTGACAAAAAAAAACTCATAAGATTCCCTCCGTACTCACACCGGATAACTTTCAGCATAACTTTCACAGATTTTCCACAGTTTAACCACTGATAGCCAAGAATTCTCACAGGAATCCTAGGATTCCCATTAAACCATTCCCACTGGAATGCCATAATCCTCACTGGAATACAAGAATCCATACTGAAATCCCAGGATCTTCACTGGGATCTCATAATCCACTCTAGAATCCCATGATCTATACTTTAATCCCAGGATCTACACTGGAATCCAAGGAACCTGGGTATCCCAATATCCACACTTAAAATCTAGGAGCTGGAAATCCGGGACACATAATCCCCGGATCTACACTGGAATCCAAGTATTCGCACTGGAGTCCCAGAATCCACACTGGAATCTCGGTATCCAAACTGGTATTCCAAGATCGATCCTGAAATACCACCCAGGAAACCCAGGATCCAAACTGGAACCCCAAAAGCCTCACTGGAAACCCAGGATCCACAATAAAACTCCGAAATCCACACTGGATCCCTAGGATACACAAAGGAATCCCATGATCTGCATTGAAGTCCCAGTGTCCAAACTTGAATCTTAATATTCACACTGAAATCCCAGGGTCCACACTGGAGTCGGATTCCGTAAAAAAGACTTCAACGGTGGATGCTATTCGAACGGTCATCGCGTACGGGGATAAAGCGTCCAAACAGAAAAGGAGAGGCTGCGCAGTGGTAACGATGGATGTTAAAAAGCGTTAAACAGTGCCAGTTGGGCAGCCGCCCTACACGGAATGCGGATCTACGAATCTGTGTAAAGTTCCACGAATCAGAATACGGATCCCCAAATCTGTGTAAAGTTCTGCAAAGCTACTTTCTGAACCGAGTACTGGTTTACTTCATGTCGTGAACCAGTACCCGGTTCCAGGGACGGATGTCAACCAAAGTAATGGCGAACCTTGACACTGCCAAATTGAGTCGAAATCGTTGGGTACACAGATTACGTCGTTTTTGCGATAACTGGCGAGACTGTGGAGGAGGTGTAGATGCTGATGGTGGATTCGATAGACATTATTGAATCGTGAATGACTGGAGTCAAGCTGAAGTTGACTCATCACAAAACGGAAGTGGTACTGTCAGCAACAGT
Organism: Aedes aegypti; assembly: GCF_002204515.2. Lineage (NCBI taxonomy): Eukaryota > Metazoa > Arthropoda > Insecta > Diptera > Culicidae > Aedes > Aedes aegypti. The sequence continues at coordinate 291,713,288 of NC_035107.1, read as the reverse complement.
AGTTCGAGAGCATCGTCGAAGGACATGCAATCTAATCGAAGCGCTCTTGGAGTAATGGTCGACGACAGGCTAAACTTCAACAACCACTTACACTATGCCTGCGAAAAGGCAACGAAAGCAGCTTACACTGTAGCTATGATCATGCCCAACATTGGAGGACCAAGAAGCAGTACGAGGCGTCTTGTGGCGACCTTATCATCATCCATACTGAGATACGGAGTCCCGGCTTTATCTGCAGCGTTGACAACCAAACGCAATAGAGAGAAGTTGGCAGGTACGTTCCGGCTCATGGCTATACGGGTGCAAAACGAGTGCTTACCGCACTATATCGTCGATGGCAGTGTGCGTTATCGCCGGAATGATCCCCATCTTCATCACTCTAGCTGAGGACATTGCATACTACCAGTAAAGGGACACTAGGAATGTGAGGAATACCATCAGAATGGATACAAAGACGAGGTGGCAGCAGGAGTGGAATAATTCGGAGAATGGAAGGCTAATTTCTAACGTGTCGGTATGGACGATCAGAAACATGGAGAAGTTAACTTCTTCTTGACCCAGCTTTTGTCAGGCCATGGATGTTTCCGGAAATATCTGCACAGCTTCGGACACGCAGAATTTCTACATTGTCCGTCCTGTCCAAATATCGTGAAGACACCGGAGCATGTTATATTCGACTGCCCTTGATTCAGGGATATACGAAACGAGATTATGTCAGAAACCGCAAGTTTCCTAAGTCCGGACAACATCGTGCAGACCATGTACCAGCATGAAAGCACTTGGAATGCGATTAACAGATTATGTCGTTGCTGCAAAGGAGATGGCGTGAAGACCAGAGACCTCCGGGCTGCGATCGAAGTAGGCTAGATCCTGCGTCAGGGACTAGCTGAGTAATTCGTGAAATAGCGCCAGTGAACCGGAAGCCATCCCCAACCGGAATTGCTAGACCAACTTCGGCACTCCACCGGCAGTATCGAAGCATGAAGAAACGTGTAGCCGGAGTAGACTAGCTCCACCGTCGGGGACTAGGCCGAGTAGCATCGATAGTCACAAACCTGTTTTGGGTCGTCGGGGCGCCAGTGAACCGGAAATCATCTTCCATCCATAATCTTTGGACCGATTTTGGTATCCAACTGGTCAACCAGGAGAGCTCGAACAGTAGCAGCGGAAAACGAGTCGTCGTAGAGTAGCGAAGAGTACATGAGCGTCCAGTAGAGGTTCAACAGGGCTCTAACGTGGGGCCAGCCCAAGAGTAGAATGCGTCGTCAGAGATCTACACAGGCTTCCCAGGATCCATTCTGAAATCCAGGGACCCAAACTTGAATATCAGTTTCCTCACTGGATTCTAAGTATCTTCACTGGAATCGTAGCATTCATACTGGAATGCCAGGGTCCACAGTGAAATCCCAGGATCCGCACTGGAATACCAGGTTTAATGCTTGAACACGGAAATTTACACTGGACTCCCCCAAGATCCACACTGGATCACCAGGATCCACACGGGAATCTAAGGATCTACACTGGAAACGTAGGACTGAAATCTACTGACACTGCGTTTGGCATTACAATCCCAGGATTCACATTGAAATCCTAAGGTCCACGCTACAATTCCTGGATCCCCATAGAAATCCCAAGATCTACACTGGGAATCCGTTCATTGCTGAATTCATTGACTCATTTCCCCAGATATTAAATTGAATCTTAGAAGTAATCTGCTAATTTTTCCAAGAGTTTCAACTAAAGTTTTGCAGATCAGATTCTTGGGAAGATTTTACCCATAAAGGAACATCCCAGGAGCAAGGTATCTAGAAGGGAGGTAGTTCAATGTGTGAAATCGTTCATTCCGCCATATTAGAATCACATATGACAGATAACTAGTTTGTTGTAATAAAACAGACTAGCATGCCATGAAATTGAAAACATTCTTTGACGGTAGATTCCAATCGCCTATTCTCCAGCAACAATAGTTCCTTCGAATCTGCTCGGGGTGTATTAGTGAGAGAGTCTAAATAACAGCAAATGCACTGCATGTTAAAAATGGATTACAACAATGCCATACACATCGAAATCAGCTAGCCTTTTTGGAGCTCTTATCGTCGACAAGTTGAGCTCTGTCTGTGTTTCAGCTCAAACTCTAATGCATTTTTTTTTTTAGAATTTTCTATATACAAAGCTCAACAAAGAGTATCTGGGGTAATAAAATTGTAGTCCACTTGGTCTATGGATAGCCCCTTTTCTTTCGACAAGTGTCAGTATTTACAGAACTTTATTATCAATTCTTCTTTACATTTAAACTAGATTTTCACAGTAACTTTCAAAGCCTTTCAATATATGCTTTAATCATAGGTACATCCAGTAAATGGTCCTCCAAACTCGGAACTTCATCTTGCAGTGCTCGCAAACATTCTGCCGATCCGTGTGCACTATAAAGTGCGCAATGGTGGTCCGTTTCGCCCAAAAGCTTCTCCGGCAAGGGGTACACATGTAAACCCGGGTTTTTTGTATCTGTTAACGCTTGAACGGATTATTCACTGATATCCTCAGTATGTCTTTGTCCGGATTCATATGGGAAAGGTCTCCCAGAAGGCCTTCCGATGGAATTCATCGTCGCAAATAAAGCAGTTGGACGGGCGTGTTTCGGGGTGCGCTTGATCATAATGGTCCACGAGAAGAACTTCATCGATGATCGCAAACGTAGAATTTGCATAGCTGTGTTTCAAGTTCTAAAATTTAAATAGATTTACATTTAATATTACGTCACATTATAATTATTATGAAAAACTTACTTAATTTATTAGGGTGATTGCTCGGCAAAAAGGAGGACTATTGACTGACGCGAGAAAAATTTCTGCTTGTTTGATAAAAACAAACAACCATTAGCAACCTCGGTTTCTAAGGGATCGAAAACAGAACAACGTACACAAACTAGCCAGCTGTCATTTCCACCGCCCCCGCAGTGTACCACACCCCGCATCCACTGACTGCTTATATTGCTTTACCTAGCATTACAGGTACCTTGCCCAGGAGTTTTGAAGAATCTTTTCAGGATACCAGCAAATATCTATGAGGAAATCTGCCAGGGTTGGTCCAGAAATATACTGAGAATAACCCAGAGATATCTGCAGAAAAAGAAAATGTTTTCACATTGCAATTTATTCATCAATTACGACAAGTACAGGCATTTCAAATGGCTTCATTTCTAATCTGAGAGGTATTCACGACTATCTATGGTTTTATGGAACACTGCCCAGACAGCCAGAAATCGCATAAAAGTTCACGAAATAACTCGTTCATTCATGCAAATTACATCAAACTCGCAAGTTTCCTCGCATAAAATGCTTTTTGTCTGAGTTCATTTGCACAATTTGTTTCGTCCCGTACACTCGTACAAAGCAAATCGATTCAATTCGTAGCAGCTGTCAAATCAAAATTTGTTATCATAAGTTAGGTCGCATAAGATCACGGTTAGCTCGGTAGAAAATTTATACACTCGCATTGTATGCTATAATTCATCACATATGCACGTTTATCACCTCCACTTTTGTACGAAGAAGCCCTTTTCGCGACATCTTATAAGTGAAATTTTACACGTATACGGTATCCAGGTGATTTAGTTAAACGTACATTTTGGTTGTTTGGGTGGTTGAGAAACATTGGTTTAAGTTTTTCCAAGAGTTACTTGGAATATAGTTTTTCTGACCTACAAGCGTAACGAAGGATATTACCTAGCCTTGCGAACAAGAACAATGCGGAGATTGAAGATAGAGACAACTCAAGAAATCCTTACTAGTGAGACTCGTTTACTTATACTCTACAATGTTTTGAGTTCAACGATTGTTCAAATAATTCGAGATCTCATTTAAGTACAGGTCTTCAAATTTACAAGCATAATCAGTGATATTTCGAAAGTTTATTAAGAAGGTTTTCACATCTACAACTGTAACCAGTGAGTCAATTGTTGCTGTTGCAGATATTTCAAATAACCTCCTAGAACCTGCCAATCAAGCAAAGCACGGTTCAAATCAAACGACCCGCAAAAAGTTATGACAATTATCAGTGCTAAAAATCCTTCGGGGCACTGGGCTATTCGGGGAAACGAGGTATTCGAGAAACCGACATTCAAGGAACAGTAGCACCATATTTCAGAAAATCATTCCAGGATTTTTCTAGATATATTCAATAAATCCAACCGGTATTTATTCGTGAAAATCCATCAAGTATTTCCTTTGGAGGTTACTCTTTTAGCATTTCACCAGATGTTTATCAAGAAGTTGCATTAGAGCTATTTTTGAGTTTCACTTAAAAACACCTCCAATTATGTGTGAAACTTTCTCGGTAATCCTCTGGGGAAATTCTGGGAGAAACTAGCATTAGTCAAATTGTCAAATTTATGAAAGAACCTTTGGAGTCATTCCGGAAGTAATTTTTGAAGTAGTGCCTATAGGTGTTTTTAAAGAAACTCAGTGTTATATTTATTTTATGCATATGTTTCACTCCTTCATTTAAAGTACAAGTACATATCAATCACCAATACCCAAATGCAGTCCAGGCATCTCCTTCTTATATTTTATAACCTTACTTTGTAGAATTGTGTAGACTTAAGTTAGCATTAAATCTATTTGAATAAAGTAAAAGAGTCTAGAATCGAGAGTCAAAGTGGAAGGTCGATGATTTTACGGTGATGACACGACCAGCACACACCAATCAATTACACCGGTATTGATCGGAACTGGTAATTGCTCTACGATCCAAATGAATAACGGCGCAGTCCAAGCGCATGAAGATAGTTGTTATAGTGATGGAATGAGACGATTGTTGCTTCTAGTGACCGAGAATACCTCTGCATCTCCACAATCACAACGGGATGGGTGTTTGTAAGTGAGGATGGGTAAAGATCTAGGAGTCACATTTGGTCGATAATGCGACCCATGGATAAGGAGGAAAATATGACTCTTACTTAAAACTAGTGAAAAAATATTGGTAAAATATTTAAATAGAATCTAAACCACAATTTATCCTTTTTTATTTACGTTGATACTTATAATGTAGAACTATTCAAAGGTTATTTCAGGGTATCTACTCGTTTACAGAAATGAATTTCCCGGATATATCCTGTTATTCTCAAAGTTTTACAAAATAATTCCAGATTCAAAAATTATTCTTGATTCATATATATAAAAATATATGTACAAAATAATTTGATTCAGTAGCGTTTCACGCTCCCAGATTTTTTTAATGCATTAGTTTTTTTTTTAACTGAATTGTATTTAATAAGAAACCTGCATGTATTTGATAAGAAGACTCATTTTCATATCCTTTGTAAGATTAATCATCATTGGAAACTGAACGGAACTTTCAAGTGCATCAGTATGCTTCATTCTCAGAATTTTCATTTTTGGCCTGTGTTCAGTAAAGAAATCTCAAATGGTTACCATGGGCCATTGGGATACTTAAGACAACTAACATTACGACAGTTTTTTTTAAGGAATTTCATCAGAAATTGTTTTGAGTATTTGCCCAAAGATTCAGATATTACTCCGAAGATCCTCAGGCTAGGATAGAAGGATAGATTTTTTTATTTGATAGATTTGCAGCCCTAGGCTAGTTCATCTCTTAAATTTCTCCAGGACTTCTCTGCCCATAACTGCAAATTTGTCACATTCGACATTTTTGACAAATTGGAGTTAATACCGTGGAGGGTCATCAAATGATAAATACTTTCGATCAACTTACTGAAATCTGTGAGAATGTTCCAGAAAATTTAAATTTGGTAATTATAACCGCATAACAGTCACAATGAGGTTATAAATAAGTCTAGTAATGTAATAACAATCAAATTTCTATCAGAATTATTTTCTGACTATTCACCTAGTATGCGATACTGCCCAGACAACCAAAATGTACGTTTAACGAAATCACCTGGAGGCTTTGTATGTGCAACATTTCACTTATAAGATGTCGCGAAAAGGCCTTCTACGTACAAAAGTGGAGGCGATATGCGTGCATACATTATGTGATGAATAATAACATACAATGCGAGTGTATAAATTTTCTACCGAACTAACCTGTGATCTTATCCGACTTAACTTATGATAACAAATGTTGATTTGACAGCTGCTACGGAGTGATCCGATTTTGTTTGTACGAGTGTACGAGACGAAACAAAATGTACAAGTGAACTCAGAAAAGAAGTGTTTTATGCAAGGAAGGTCATAAATCTGACGAGTTTATCCACGGTGTTTTGCGGGTTTGATGTAATTAGTATGAATAAACGAGGTGTAACGTGAACTTTCATGCGATTTCTGGTTGTCTGGGTGGGCCATACATACTGCCATGAAATGCACACTTGATATTCCATTTACTCAATGCCTACTTTTGTCGAATGTTACAAATATGCAGTTATGGGTAGTTCATGTAATGATTATTTGTCTTTCGAGAACTTTCCTAAGAAAATAAGTTTTGAATCTAAAAACACAACCTAGTTTTTGCCAAATATAATCACAGAAATTAACTCAGCGATCGTTCCTTTCTTTTGGACATTTTTCAAGAAATCCCCAAATCCTCCAGGATTTTATTCAGTGATTCTTCAATCGATTTTCCCACGACATCCCCTTAGACTTCCGTTAAGAACTTCTTAAAAAACTCAACCAGAAGTTTCTCCAAAGATGCCTCTAGGGATTTCTTAACAATTATCCTTCGGAATTTATTAAAGATTATAACTACGAATTTCTCTAAGGATATCCCCAGGAATTTTTTTCAGAGATTTCATTTTGAGTTCCTACAGTAATTCTTCAAAATTTCTCAGGGAAGTCGTCATAATTTTTCCAAGTATTATTTCAGGATTTTTTCTGGGCATTTCTTTATGTTAATCTGATTTTATTTTTCTGAGATCTGAGTAACTGTTCATAAAAATTCGTGGGTTATTCCTAAAGCAAATTTTGAAGTAACCTCTGATGAAACTCATGTGAGGTTTTAAGTCACCTTGATGAATAACGGTTACTATTGAAACTCATAGATTCTTGAGAAAATCTTAGAATTTGTAGTTGAATTGGATGATATGATTAAAAATAAGTATAGGATTTTCTGTAAAAATGCTGCAGTGTTAATTAGTATAGAATCTTGAACTTTTGTAAGTCCTTGGGATTTTTTTTGAGAATGTTTAGCAGTCATAATTCTTTGCATAAATTGTGGAGATATTCATAGAATAAAAAATCTGGAAGAACTCCATAATGAAACACACGGTTGAGTTTGAGGAATTCTTTTAAAAGTTCTTAATGTATTTTCTCGAATAACTCCTAAAGGTTTTTTTTAAGGAAATTCTTAGGACTTACCGTCGATGATTTGACGTAGAAATTCATGTAGGGTTTCTTGAAAATAAAATCCCTGGATATTTCTTGCAAAAACCCTTTGCTGATTCTCTTGGAAAAAAAATGTTGATTCTCTTGGAAATTTTTTGGAAGATCTCCTAAAGTAACAACTGGAAAATTTGGTTGCAAAATTAATGGAAAAATATCTGGATGAAGTCCTAAGAGGTGTTTGTAAAAATCTTCAAAGTTATCCCTGAGCAAATAACAAGAGAGAGGATGAAGTGCTGGAAAAATATCTAGGAGAATTCACAAAGGAATATCTAGGAGAATTTCTGGTAGATTCCTGTAGGAGTTCCTGGAAATATTCTAGATTAAATCTCTGAAGAAACCGCTTTCTCGAGGAAAAGCTTCGTGAATCATCCACGTCTCGTAACAGTCTGATGTTTTCTCTGGAGCCTGCATAATTTTGCATCAAAACTTACTGCAAGGGATATATTAAAAAAAAGTACTTTAGAGACCATTTTGGTTGAAAAATAAAGAAATCAGATACCTTATATCAAAAATAAAGACCAAACCTCTAAAAAAGACCTGCTGTCAGCCCTGCAATTGATAAATTGATTGTTTCGACGTTTTTAAATTGAATGTTGTTTGCATTCTAAAATACTTTCCTAAAACCAATTTTTTTATTCAAATTTCGAATAATTTTAAACATTGTGCATGAAGGTATGTGAATCCATCACTGATCAAATTTTATTCATAAAATTAAATCATGTCTTGCGAAGTCGATAATATTTCATACACAGAGCCTCACTGAGCAGCTCAAGGAACGTTTTGATTGTGGCGGAGCCGAAATTTGTTGGGGGAATCCTTTGTGATAAATATATTCTACCATTGATTACTGCCTCAAAATTTCTCTGATTGTTATCGGAATTGCCATGCGAGATGCCATTGGGCCTAGGGGGTAACCTTGACCGCCCTTTTCGGTATACCTCATGGCTAGCATGAACGTTAAAAAAATAATCTATGACTATGTAGCGGCTATTTTTAACGTATTCTTGAAGCTTGTCACATTATCTTCATTATTCTGGTTTTAGTTTGCTGTAACAATAGTGGCCCAAAGTCACCCCAAACGACGGCATGTGTACCTTTATTAAATTTACATAAAACAGAAATAAAAGTTTATGCCGACACTTGTAGTGACAAACCATCTGTAGTTTGTTTGAAAAATACATTAACGTAACGGTGTCACCAGTTGGTAATCCATCTACTACACGAATATGTACAACGCGAGCCAAACACGATTGATCCTGATTCCGTCACTTATCCCAAAAGAACATGTAACCGAATCAGAAGATCACACACTACTCCCAGAACTTCGGGTGCATACGTATTGAAAACTAAAAAAGTTTTGGAGTTTGTGGACTAAAAAACTCAATTTAGTTAAATAACGAATTGTTGGCGATTTGTCAAATCTAAGGCTAGTTTTAAACGACCTAGAAACAATTTAAAATTACACATCCTACTCACTTCAGTTTCACGTAAGACTTCAGCAGATCCTGCGCCGTTCCGCTATCGACGCCTCGATGCTTGGAGAATATGACCTTAGCCCCAACAAACCCTGGATGGGTCGCTTTAAAGCTATCGATCAAGTTCACCACGATGGTAGCCACCTGAGCTTCGTCGTACACTTTCCCATCCGCATCGTACAACTTCGACAGAGGCATCCGCAGTTCTATGTACTGGACGTTGTCTTCGTAGAATTCCTTCAACAGCTGCGTGTGGAAGGCCTCGAAGAACGGTCTGTAGTTGACGAAGTCCCGTATGACGGAAAACATCTTCTCGAACTCCACCCAGATGGTGTTGATGTCCGCGTGCATCAATTCGGGGTCGCTCTTCTTGAGATTGACGTGAGACTCCAACCAAGCGTCGAACGCTTCAATCGAGCCGTTTTTCGCACGAAGCGACTGAATGGACTTGAGCGATTCCTCCGGGCATATCGGGCTCTTCCGAGTGGTGAAGTAGACGTTGCCTTCGGACTCGCACAGCTTTGCCTCCGGTCTGTAGGTTAAATTTTTGATGATCCACTCGGAGCTTACCGCTGCCGTATTGTGAAGGTGCAGAACCGATCCTTTGGGCATAGATCGTACAATTTTGAAAATGCTGCTGTTGTCAATTATGGGCTTGGCCTGGAAGAAGTGCATCGCTGGGGCGTAAGATCTGGGACTGGTAACTCCTTCGACTATGGTTTTGTTCTTGAGGTTCATGAGAACTTCGTCGGCTTTGATTTCCTTGGCTGTGAGGAAGGCATGACCCCCGGTTGACAATTGTTTCTCCGCTGCTAGGATGGTATTCCGTTTCGTGAGATAATCTAAAATTCGCACCGAAGTCTTTAATTTCACCTTGAATATGTTCTATGCAGACTTACCAATTGAAATACACCCTACCAAGGGAAACAGCAACAGAAACGGTACCAGGGAGCCCATTTCTCCTCAGTTAATGAACTCGAAAAGACTGATTTGGTCTCACCCCAAATCTGATAAATCCCAATATTGGCAGGCTATCTTTCGAACCCCTATGCACGGGAATAAGTATTGCGTGTTAGTAAAACATCAACTTTATTTGTGACCACGGCGTCTAACATCAATACACGAATATCAAATGTGCCCATCATGCCAGGTGATAATGGACTTTATTCCGCGTGCATGCATAATTGAGCACATTTGTCTACACATCGGACATCAAATCAAAGGACACCCACTATATTGGCAGGGCAAGCAGTAGCAATTGATTGATTTATGGGAGCAGGGTTATTGCTCAGCTCGCTTCGATGACGATTGGAACCATCCGTGCAGGCACTTGGGCACCGGACCGGGCGTGATGAACTCACTCCGGGCAATCTCGGTGAACGTCCTGGCGTCCAGTATCAGCAGTCCGACTCGGTTCTCCTCTTCGCGACCCCAAACCATAGCCGCTAGGACTACGCCATCGTCCTCCGTCTGTGGAGATGGGCTTGGCACAAAGATTGGCTCGCTCGGATATACGTTCTCCTCACACCAGGTAAGCTTGGTCTTGTTCACGACGTCCACCTTGATCAGCGTGCCCGGATTGCTAGCATCAACGTCCGAACTGATTGCATAGAAGTACTGGTAATCTCGGCCCAAGTTTTCCTCATAGTGGATCCTTGGAGTTTCACATCCTAAGTCGCAGAGCAACTCCGGTTTGCAGAATATGCTTTCATCGGGCATAACGTATGCTGTCGCTTTGGTGTTTTCCAGTGTGACTAAGTTCTTCAGGGTAACATCTCCACGGTCTTCGTCTATCTTCTTCTCATCGTCATCCGCACTCAGTTTTTTGATCAAACAGCTCCAGGGTCGACTCACGGAGAAAATACTTGTGGTAGAACTTCGCATCCGATCCTTGTAGTTCAAAGGAAGCACAAACCGTAGCGGACGACCTCTAAACATCTTGGCGTAGTCTGGATTCTGTTGCATGCTCTTCATCGTGTCGATATACATACAGTTGAGCATGGCGGGGTCCTTATAGCAACAGATATCCAGAACAACATGTCCGTCTTTCTCGTATTGGTTGATGATGTGAAGGTAAAAGAATGACTCCGCCTGAAACGTATGCCTCAGCTCTCCGGTATCCCTGTCCAGTAGGTAGATGTAAGTCTGCTGATTCTCGAACCATTTCAACGACGAAGCCATTGGTTCGTTCCGGATTTGACTGACCAACATCGACGGAACGGAAACACTCAGCGGTTGTTCCACCACGATGAAGAAATTCTCCGTTATCCCAAAAGTGTGCATATATCCGGGGTGGAACTTCCAGCGGGCCGGCACGGACGCCACAATCCGGGCGTTTTCGAACATATTCTCACCATGGGGGAAGCAGATGATAGTGTAGGCCGGTCCCGTCTTGGTAACGGAGCAGCCCAGGTTGTACACGGTACCATCGGACATGACGTGTGGATGTGACGTGTGGTTAACTATTCCAACGTAGTCGGATACGTTCAGCTTCGCTTCGGTGCCCAGCGTTTGCGGGTCGATCCGGTGGATGATTGGACTCTCGGTGAAGGCAAAGTACTCATCGCCAAAGGGGTAGATCGATATCATCGCGTTGTCGGAGTTGTTTTCTCCTGGTTTGCGGAAGATGGCAGCGATTCTGGAAATAATAGGTTAAATATTATTAGGAATATGTTATTCGAAAAAGAGTGCAACACTTCAAACAAAAAGCAACTTTGAATCTCTAAGGCGGCATCCACAAATTACGTAACGCTCTAGGGGGAGGGGGGGAGTAGGTTCAAGTGTTACGGATCATACAAAAATTTAAAAAAATCATACAAAAAACGTTACGGACGGGGGGAGGGGGTCGAAAATTTTCAATTTTAGCGTTACGTAATAAATGGACGCTGCCTAATGGTATTCTGAGGTTTATTTAACCCCAGACCAATTCGAAAGTACGATGTTAACAGAAAACGCTTAGCGGGGTGACGAATTTGAGATCAATAAGTTATTCTTTTGAAGATTGAAATCAGTTTTTCGGTTTAATCTACCTGAGAATGTGAAAGTTTGAAGGAGTCATATATAGGAGCCTATATACAGTATTGGCAGTGCCGTAGCGTGCGGTTGGCCAGGTTCCCAAGTAACATTTTTAGTTTTTTCATTTACTACAAGCTGTTGTAACCACCATATCGTTAAAACTCATTTTAGAACTTATTAGTCTTAACAACCTTAATAAACCTTTGATAAAACTCCGTTAAGCCCGAAAAGGCCCACACTACAGGAGGTTGTTAAGACTATACCTTAAATCCGTTTCTAAACTTCTTAGTTTTGTATCGTATGAATACATCTACCCTTGTAGAATGCTATAAAACAATCATAAGAGCTATTGTATAGCCTTATTGAGCTCAACTAGCGGTATTAAATCTTTTACGATATCCTAATACACGGAATAAAACTAACATTGGTTTTATAATGAGCTTATGATTGAACAAACATCAACCAAGAAGTTGTGTATGAACCATAACCTTTTTTTGAATTGAAATCATCATGATGTCTGCCGACTCATAATAATCAATTAAAACAATCTTTTTTTTTTTGCGTGGCAGAAAATTTTCTTACGATCGCGTGAAATTCCTGCCAATAAAAATTTACTGGTGGCCAATTAGCACCCGCCAAGGGTGCGTGAAACACTTGGTATTTATTTTGAAGATATTAAATTAGGGAATATCGAATGTTGAAAAAATCTTATCAGTAATAATTTCAGAAGAATTATTGGACATAATATAGAAAAATATGAAAGTCGCTTGCGCTACCTCTAAATCTCAATATTTTTGGATCATATTTGAGGTTTCCCTTTTCACGTGATTCAAATCCAGAAGAGCACATGATTTTTTGGTTTTGAGAACTTTCGAAAAATAAGCCGCACCCTAATGTGCATGAATCTAATATAACCCTGAGCGGGATCCACGAAAATCTGGGCAGAATTTCAACAGAAAATTGGTCAAGATTCTCTCAAAATCAAGGACAGGATTCTAAGCAGAGCTTCGTCTTGATCGGTCTTATACATAATTTCAAGTGTCATTCTGAAAAAATGTTGAGTAATTTTTAAATCTTCATTTGATTTTTTACTGCTCGAAAATTCCCAGAGCAGACATAATTTTAGAATCTATAATACATTTTTAATAACCTAAAGAATGTTCTATACAAGCTGAAACTCGTTTGGTGTTCCATAAAAGATTGTAGTAGAATGGTTGAATGTTACGTTTTACACCTCTTCGATATTTTTTATTAAGATTTGACCTGGCAGTGATTGAGATTTTTCTTGTGTATTTGATGTTTTTTTCATCGAAAATATATATGGTTAACTTTCTTCTTATAGATCCTCGATCAACCTTCTCATCCACCGTGGATTTCAATTAAAAGATTCTAAAAAAAAATTAAAATTTTTGTAAATACTTCCTTTTTATTTGGTATCTTACTGTGAAAACAGCTTTCAAAGGCAATGGTTATATCGATTATCATTTGAATACATAATTGAGGGGCTACTCTTTGATGTATTTCAAGTAATTTATTATTGATTAGTTACAAAATTTGTGATTTCCACATTGCTTCCACTTCTAGAGAAAAGCTTGACTAAATCTACGCAAAATTTATAAAAAAAAAGTTCTTTTCAAATCTTAAACAATTTTCTTCGGTTTCTGTACAAATATCTTGAAAAATGAAATATATTTGATTTTTTTTCTTTTCGAATTCTATTTCGGGCATAAGCTCCTAAATTCTTTCTAGTTCTTCAGGGCAAAAAAATTCAAAACTCTGCCAAAATACAGATGGATGTTTGGGAGGATTTCTTTAAAAAAATGTATTTCACCATAATTTGAAAATTTTGCTAGAAACATCTAACCAGATGAACTATAAATTTCTTCGGAATTTTTCAGAGCATCTTTCAGATAACATTAAAATGTTCTCAGAAAATTTTCATTGGACAAATAAAAAAATAAACATATTTTTTGACGGATTTTAGTCAATAGTGTAATGCGTTCTGAACTTAAGAAAATATGTTAACTAATTATGAAACTTTTGATGATTTTCATAAAAATTCTTGTAGAAATCGCTCAAAGTGTTTCAAAAATAATTTTTGATGAGCTTTGATTTAGGGGCGCTAAAATGGAAGTTCGCCAAGGGCGCCATAATACCACGCTACGGCTCTGAGTATTGGACATTACATTTAGAACATTTTCGATTTTCCATACAAAATGGTCCACTTTAAAGAGCGAGATCCGAATTATTTATAATTATTTGATTAATTTTTCCAATCGCGAGTAACAGCAGTAACGGTTTGACTGAAGTGAATTTTGGACGAATTTTGATGACATAACATTTATGGAATAATTTCATGGTATTTTTAGCAAAGTTTTAGATTACAAAGAGATGAACAAGTTTGGTAAAGACAGTTTTTGTGTACAGCTATTAGATTTCAGATGAATAATTTTGATTTTTTTCTTTCTAAAATTTCAAGTTTATTCAAGTTATGTCTGATATACTGTGAAAATTTCATTTAAACTGGTCCATAAATAATTGAGATTTAACTTACCAAAGTTGATAATTTTGTGTAGAAAATCGAAAAAGCTGCAAATGTTTTGTCCAATACTGTAGATAAATCAACTGTTTGTGGCATTATAGGGGTGTCTATGCTGGTGATGTGTCAAAACTTGTTTCAAAGGTAGGTGTTATTCATTCAATGATTAAGCCAAAAGTAAGTCGAGGGGGCATAAAAATAGCTAGCCACCTTAGACAACATCATAAATTTATTACGTAATACTAAAATTAGGAATTTTAAGGGCAGCCCGGGCATCCCAACGCGGATGGTAAGTCTCATTCTGTCAATAACTTTTTGGTACTCTGAGCTCACCTAACTCCTCAGTACCTGCACTCTCTGTTAGACATCACAAGCAACGTTACCCAAGTCCTATCGAAACTTCACTGTCACCGACTGCTCCTTCAATTCCGTCGACGTTAGCGCACGGTTATGAGGCCCACAATAGAACACATTTTCCTATAAGAAGCGTGCGGGTGGTCATCGGTTTTTCAGTTCTGGCGCCTAAATGATAAATGATACCACTTTGGTGTCTATGGACGAAAGTTAGAGTATGGGTTAATGGAACAAAAAATATTATTTCGAAAAATTTTTATGATACAGACGATAGTTTTTCCGCTATTTATCCGACTATTTTCCCCATGGTGAAAAATTTTCCGGGAAATGTTTTTCCTTTTATATTTCTAATGGATTGCTGAAATTTCCTTGCGATTTTACAAAAAGACTTTTGTTCTACGATGCATTGTTCAGGAGATTAAAATTTTTAAAGTTTGAGGTTTATAGGGAAATCGTGAAAATTCATCTAGAGTTTTCCGGGAGAATAGGCCACTATAATTTTTTTGAATTTCACTTTTGGTCATATATCCACGAGCTCTACCTGTGGTGAACATTTTATACAAATCGGAGAACCTCCGGCCCAAACCTGTCCGATAATTTAAAAAAAAATGTCCTTTGACAGATACGCGTATTTCGACTACCACTTGCAGTCTTCTTCAATATCAGTTACTCATATCCACAGTGGATAAGAGTAACTGACACTGAAGAAGACTGCAAGTAGTAGCCGAAATACGCGTATCTGTCAAAGATAAGCATTTAGGATGGAATTTAAAGGTACAAGGTACTGCAATCTACTTTTTAGTCTCTATTGAGATTCTGCTCAAAGGATTCGAATACATTACAAAGAATACTAAACAAGTTGAAAAGCTAGAATACTAAACATATATGAGCTAATTTATACCCTCTAGATGCATTTGAAGTCTTTGTTGGCCTTAATTTTTCGGAATATGAGTCAAAACGGTAGCAAACAACATTTTGATTCAAATGCCGAAAATGTCTCATATTCCGAACACTTTGATTAAAATTCCGTACAGCACGAATAAATCGCATTCAAATTAATGATTTCACAAATAAATTTATCTGAGCTTGTTTTACTGACCTCGATCTAGGGATTGATAACTACTCCCGATGTATAAAATAGATTGGAAGACGTTAAAATTGAGTTGTAATTGACTCCCATTCCTTGGAAATTTGATGACATATTTCAGCGAAACATTTCAACCAAATCGCTATTCAAAAACCGAGTGTTCGGACAAAACGGTATAAATCAATTGGGTCATGAATCAATTGAGGTTGTCCCCAGAGAAAACATCAAAATTAGTGTGAATTGTGGTGGTGGTGTAAAGGTGAATCAAAAATTAAATTAATGCGAGAACCAACATAGCAACTTTACCGAAGATCTTTTCTACAAATTCAAAATCCCGTTGAACATTCTAAACAACTAATACAGTGGGATTCCGTTTTTGGCAACAAAGTTTAAATTTTCAGTTGCCGAAAACGGAACCGTACCAAAATCGGAAACCATATTTCAAATTTTATTTTTCAACTATTGGTTTTGAAAACCTCATTACAATATTAATACATAATTTTTATGGCTTTGAGACTTCGAAAAGGTTCACTTCGAAGCATTTTTCCGAGGGGTTGTACTATGCTATGAATCTATAGCCCCGTAATATTAAATCTGGCAAACGTTTTTCTGGTGGCGTTTTTTCTCCTCAACGTTTTCAATTATTTTTTAGAAGCTTTATGTAATTTTTTGTATAAAAGGGCCTTGTAAAACCAATAATCGCATAAGTGACCTTTATTCAAGAACTGGACATTTTCTTAAAACTATGAAAGGACTCGAAAAAAAAAATGTTTTCTTTTAAAAACGTATTTACGAATCAAAAGCGCTGGTTATTGCAAAACGTTATTGGCTTTTTTCTTTAATTGAATGAACATTTAAAATCAGTTTAACTTTTGAACTTCAGCGTAAAATTTGAAAAATTCGGGATGTTTAGAATTGCTCTTTCAATTTATGTTTCTGATAAAGTAAAGCATTTTATAGTACATGATTGACTGTAATCAAAAGGGCAAACATAAACATGAGATGATGCTTAAATGTGATTTATATTTCTGTAGAATTTAATTTTTACTTGAAATAATTTGAATTGAGCTTGATATATGTTTTGCTCTTACCTTATGGAATCAACTGAAAGTTACAGGATCCTGTTATGAAACCTCAAGAACCTTATAGGAATCTTCAGGTTCTCATAAGAAATATACAGAAAAAACGCTTGAGCTCTGAAGCATCTTGCCAAGCATCCGTAGGATCTTACATAGAGTTCTCAGGATCTTGCTAAGGATTTTGCTAGGAGTTAATATCTTGGAATTCCGCTGCGATGTTGCTGAAAATTCTCATTTTATGTTTATTATTATTAGGCTACCACTAGCACACCTCAAATTCCTATGGGAACCTTTTCAAAATCCCCAAGCTTTCGCCGGAAATAAAATTAAAATTTACAGGATGCCCTAGAGTATATTAGGAATCACCAAATTTTGGACATAATTCTTCATAACCAATTATACACTCTAAGGATCCCTCAAGAAGTCCTCAGTGTCCACTTGGAATCTGCAGATATCCTCATAAATTCGTTGAAATTTCTAAGAAGTCCCACAAGAACCAAGAATCCCTAAAGGATTCTCCAGGGTACAGTTAGGAAATTCATAGACTCAGCTCGTAAGGAACATTTTGATGATGTTGAGACCCGTATCCTTGATTACAGAACTGTGGATCGTCTCTTAACAAACCTAACGCCTTACAGAGTCTATAGAAAAGAGGGAACGTAGCTTTAAAAAGCTGACGCAAGAAGATTAATATACACACCAATGCCACAGAAAAATAGTTAAAACACTCTCAGTCGTATTTATCGCACGCTTCAATGATATTATTGAGAATAAATTGTAGTTTTGTATTCGCATTTGTCATGTTATATAATGAAATTTAATAAAAGTTATGAAACACGACATTTTGCTGTACATATTGTGCATTCAGATTAACTTTAGACCGAAGTTCATAAGAGAAATGAAATATCACCAAAAGTTCGCCGAAGTTCGGCGTCGGCATTCTACCGAAGTGCTACGCCGACAAAGGTAATCCTTATGCGTCGACGAAGCACCAAATTAGAATGCCGACGCCGAACTTCACCGCAGTTTTGACTGCCGAACTTCTAATTGTCACTCGAATTGTCAATATTTGTATATACTATTGAGTTGTGTTTTTACCAAGGGTGGAGGGCGGCTGTCAACTGGGAGTAAAATTGAAAAGCCGACCACCAAGTCCAGAACCAGTTTTAAGGCTTAACGCGGAAAAGTAAAAATATTTATTCGCAAAACTTCAGCTAATTAATGCGTTTGAAAGATATTGTTTACAAGCAGTTATATACGACGTGTTACTGCAATGCGCTGCTGTCGATTTAATCAGGAAATTATGCTCAATTCATACAAGAGACGGTTTCGCGAAAATTGATTACGCCTTTACCATTGTTTGGTCGTATATTTGTATGGTTGTTTACATTTTAGAACCAGCTACACGTTGGGGTAGCAATAAAGAGCCGCCAGTACCACCCTTGGTTTTTACATGCGCTACACACTTAAACAGACTCTATGAGTTCGGTAAATGAAATTACCGAAAAAGATCGGTGATCAAAAAAATTACAGACGTTTCGGTATATTCCGGCTTAATTACTGAAATCTGCGAAAAAAAAAACGGAATTTCGGTGAATTGATTCAAGATTAACGATATCGGTGAAAATTTTTACCGATAAATCGTTAAACAAGCTAAAGTGCGGGCTTCGGTGAAATATTCTGCTGAACTGTCGGTAATGAATACCGTAGTCGGTAATTTGGAACAAGAAACGTCAAATCCGCCATAATGGTATTTTCAATCGACTCTTGTACATAAACCGCGATCTAATATGTAGACCCGTTCCATTCCGTTTGTTTTTGGGAAATGTTCTTTAATATCTGCTTGGAAGAAGTGATTGGGAGGTGACTTTACAGGTTAGTTATTTATTTTTTGGCTCACATCAGAGGATGATCTGTAAGGGATCTGTACGTATATACATGTTGTTATAGGAATGAAAGGAGCACGACGAATATGAACCCTTCAATGATGCGCCTGAAGTCAGCAGCATTTCGTGAAGGTACAGAGCTGGGAGGGAGAAACCAATACAAAATTTATGTACGTCATGGTGAGCCGAGATTTTGCTGTCACGAACTGTCACTGTGAGCCCAGATCTTAAAGAGTGGACAAACATGATAAAAGCGCGTAATTCATCAAAACAATTTTTTGCGTTTCATCAAAGTTGACAACAATCGGTTGTCAATCAATTGCAACACAGTCAAAAGCAATGCCACGATAGCACCTTTTTATTTTTATTGAATGTAAAGTATTGAAACACGCATATTTTTACTCTTTTTCAATAAAAATGAAAAAAAAAAATACACAGAACACTTTGGTCATTTTCTCATGTTTGTCCAGAAAGATCGAAGGTGCACATTAAAAGAAAACCAGCGATTTTCTCCAAGCCTGCCTTGATTGTCGTTAGTGAGCTGGAGTTATCTTGCAGTTTGGAATAGTTTTGTATCATATTTCGTGTGTAGTATCTGTGCCTCCCTCCCAGGTACAGAGCATGTCGAGAGAGGGAACGTGTCCCACCAATTGAAAGAATTGTGCCAAAAAGGAGATTATGTGTGCCATGTAAATAAATTTTTGTTGTAAAAAAAAGCGTATGCATTGATTTATTACAATTTCGCTGCCTCATTCCAAAATAACCGATGATTCGGTAAATACCATTACCGAGTAGAAGCGGAACTTCGGTAACCACTACCGATCTACCGGTAATTTTGACAGCTCATCCGTCGGGTTCAAATTAGTCCTTTCGGTAATTTTTTCGTTTACTGAACGGATTACCGACCGTTCAGCTTTTGAGATTTCTGTAAATGAACTACCGACGTCGGTGATTTTTTCTAACTGTGTATGTTTTTAAATCCATAATAATAAAGACAGTGAGCCAAAAAGAAGAGACAAGATTTATGATTGTAACTCTGGGTGAGTCATAGATTTTTTGTTGCTCTTATGTCGGTGCTGGTGCTTTGTTCAAACAAGCGGTTCCTAATCTGAAGAAAAGTGTTTTTTTATTGTATCACCTACTGGCAGACTTAAGTGGGCTGGTCACTCAATATAAATGCCCAAGAAAAGAGTCTTTAGTTGAGATTCTGGTGGAGATTATTGACCTCATGAAACGTTGTCAATGTACGACCAATGACCATTCTGAAGTAAATAAGCGCGTACGCGAGTCCTTAGTAGTTGGTGAGATTTGGGGAAATATCGACGAAAATTGAGCTTTAGAATGTAATTGGTGTGGAGGTGACATGCTATTCAAATGACTAAAGCAACATACACGATAATATTTACAAAAAAGTACAAATTTTAATAGTATTGGAAAATGTTGCCAAAATCGGGGGGTGCCAAAATCGGAGCTTGCCAAAACCGGAGCATGCCAAAAACGGAATCCCACTGTACTACAAGTGCTTTCTGGTGGCTATGTTGGAAGTTAATCTTCATAACAAAGCAGTTCAACTCACTTGTCAAATATCGTGTGGCAGGGATCCGGTACAGCACTAGTCCCGAACTCCGTAACCACAATCCGTTGCGCGGCTCGGTTCTTCTTGTAGGCATCCGACTTCAGAAACCGACACTGGTATGTCACTTTCCCGTCCTCGATGTTGAACCGGTGCAGCAGAGCTGAACTGTCGAACAGATGGTTGAACGTCATCTCTCCCACCTTCAAACTCCCTGGTCCGTTCCGCAGTAAGCTCCCGGTCAACCATTCCGGCACCACGCCCCTCACTTTTCCCTCGATGGGTTCGACAATCTCCTGCTCACAGGATCGTAACCACACATTGACATCACAGTTCGGGTAGCAGTCCTTGGGTTTGTTCTGGTCAGTTTTTTCTTCGGCATCACTGAGGTGCGTACTTTCCGAATCCGATGAATCATCCTCGAACTGCAATCGATAGGAAAATACACACGCTTTATTCGAATCTTAATTGGATCATCCCTCACTTAATTACCCTGGAAAACTTCACTTCACTGTCTTTGTTTTTCGCGTACACGATACCGTTGGCCGTGGGCAGAGGATTCCAGGTGAAAACTGGAGTAGTTCGGCCCGTAGCTGGGAAAATGTGTTTCGGTTGAAGAACATTGATCGTAGCATAGTTGCCTTCATCTTCGCCATCATCCGGAGGAACCGGACTGTTGGCCAAACTAACGCTACGCGTTGAACACGCAGATGAATACGCAGATTTAGGCGTGAAGTGACCGTTGATGGTTAGGAAATCCATGTTGAACGTTTTCTCCTCCATCGGACTAGGACATGGAGAGTCGAAATTGGTCTCCTCACAAAATTCCGATTCTTCCACCGATATCTCCATCCTGCTGGGGAGCAACGGTTACACGAAGGACACGACACAAACCAAAACTGAGCAACAATTTCGTCAGAACATTTGCTTTTATACCCCAAACATAGTTTACCTTCCCCTCCAAACCAAACCAGACACGGCTTAACAGTGAATTTCCCTCGCAGAATTTCCACATGTCTTTCCAGCTTTCCTGGTTTGTTCTTGAAATGCACAGTGGGTGAAATTGAACATGTAGTTGGAACAATCCAAAGTCTTCTGTCAGGATAACTATCAGGACTCCAAGTCTGAAAGATTCCCTATAAGAGCTGATGTTCCTCAAGGCAGCATTTTGAATCCAATATTATACAATATTTTCACAGGTAAGTTACGTCAGGTTCACGAATGTCAAAAATCTTTGTTTGTGAATGACTCCAAAGCCTGCATATTATCTGTAGTGGATTGCAAAAAAGATTGGATATATATATATATATATATATATATATATATATATATATATATATATATATATATATATATATATAGATATATATATATATATATATATATATATATATATATATATATATATATATATATAATATATATATATATATATATATATATAATATATTTATATATATATATATATATATATATATATATATATATATATATATATATATATATATATATATATATATATATACATATATATATATATTTTTTTTCTTCTACTAATGCTTCCAAACAACTTATAATATTCCCACATAAACCAAAAGCTTGTATCGATGAGAGGGGTTCCAATAAATTGGTCATATGATACTTAACTTCATCTAGGGCTCACGCTGGATAAAAATTTCACTTTCAAAAATCACATTTAGGGCATTCATGCCAAATGTAACAAATATGTAAAATGTCTGTATTCTCTTATTAATAGAAAATCAAAACTTTGTCTTACGAACAAGCTTTTGATTTTCAAACGAATTTTCAGGACAGGCATATTGTATGCTATACCAATATGGACTAGCTGTTGTAATACCAGGAAGAGAGTGGCTTCAAACAAGTCCGAATACGGGTCCGATTTCGCCCACTGTGCGACGATGCAGCGCGTTGTCCCGTGGGAGCATTTCTGGGGTTTCCTGTATTTGTCTCGGAGGACACATTTCCTCCATTGCTTTGCGTGCTCTGTTTACTCACGTGCTTTCCCCGTTATTGCACAATTTACTTACCCAGGATTTGATGTCCATTCGGATGTTTTGCCAGGTTCCGGACTCAAGACCGCACGCTATTATATCACACCCACTCACGACTGCACTCTGTTCGGATTGTGACCAGTGTGGGATGAGTCCAGCTGCTCCCGCGGGTATTCGACAATCATTTTGTAGAAACTAAGCCAACGTTGAATCCACGGCTGGGTAATCCCAGGGCTGCACCGTACCAGCCATATGGAAGCGGGGGGCAATATGTTAAGTGAATTAAATCAAAAAGCTCGTCTAATTCGATCGAATTACGACGTAAGTGGCGGACGGCGGCACTGTTTCAAAGCTGCTGTATACACGCGTTCTGGTGAGAGATATGACTATGTTGCAGTATTCAGATGGCCGGTTGCCGGTTTAGTTGCTAAATTGTAGCTAGGGCTGGGTCGCGACCTTGAAAATTTTCCGGGATTCAAATAAAAGGGGGGAATGGGCTGTGCGAATATTACACATATAATGGGGGGGTATCGTTGCGGAACTGAGCAATTTGGCATCCTTTTTTAGTCAAATATGATACAGACAGGCTAGGTTTCAACTTTGAGCTTAATTATTGGTAACGATAACCGTACTATTTGCAATTGTTCTCCGGCGATTGATTAAAGCTTTTAGGATTGTATGAAAGCAGCCTTAAGAGAAAACAACCTTCCTAAATTTGCACTATTCGGAGATGTTAGTTCTACTTATGATGTTATGAGCGTCAGAGATAGGGTTTTGGTACCGGGAGTACCGGTACCGAAAGTACCGGTACTACCGATAATTTTTTGGTACCGAAATACCGGTACTGGGGAGCGTTGAGTATCGGTATTTTCGGTACTGATGAAAAATCTAATAATCATTTGTTTCAATAAATATTTTTCACAATAAACGACATGTAAGTTTGGGAAAGTTCGTTGATAATGAATTTCTCAGGCAACAATTCGAGCAACATCTGAATGGTCCTTGAAAGAGGTTTGTCCGTGTCTGAAAGTTTTGTTTTGTTCCGGTAGTTAAACATTGTACTTGAACACTATTTCCATTTTTAAACCTGCTTTAGGAATAAAAGGGTGATTACATAAAAGAAGTCAATAAATTGTTCATTTTGAACGATTTTTCGCACCACATACAGTATTACACAATTCATCTGCACTTTCCTAGAAACTGGTCAACTGTAGATGGCGAAAGGAAAGATTTGAATGAATATGATCCATCACGTCAGACAAAACTTGAATTTTAACAAATATTTTTGAGTATTTCATGATTTATAAAGATGGAACGGATTACTTATTATTATTTCAAGACCACATTTTTTTAGTGTGACTTTTTTTTAGTGTGACTAAAGCAGAGTATGCTTTAGCAAATTTGTGTTTATTAACGAATTTGAAAAAGTTACAATTTTGTTGTCCATACTGCATGCTTTACATTCATTGCAAAAAAATCTTTCAGTACCGGTATTTTACCGGTACTACCGGTACTGAGAGTGACAGTACCGTAGAACCGGTACTCGTCAAAAGTGGTCGGTACTAGGAACCCTAGTCAGAGATGCATTTTCACAAATATCTCAGTCAACTACTTTTTTTTTGTACGGACGTTGCCTAAATCTGAGATCACTTTTCTACCCAGACAACCAAAATGTACGTATAACGAAATCACCTGGAGGCTTTATATGTGCAAAATTTTACTTATAAGATGTCGCGAAAATACCTTCTACGTACAAAAGTGGAGGCGATATGCGTGCATATTAGACTGATGCAAATTTTGAAGTTTTTGGTCCCCTATGCTTAAACGGTGTCCATTATGATGAAAATCATTCTCCCAAAATTTTAAGTGATTTGGATGAAATTTGGTTGAGCACACGCCATTTGAAGTTTATATGGAAATTACTATGGAAAAGCCAAACCTTTTGTATTCAATCCTCTATCTGCTCGTCATAATAAAATATGAAAAAGCGAACACACTCTTTCGATGTAAAATCTTCCCAGCTACAACTTTGCTAAAGACCACATTTTGTTGGGACGTAAGGATAATTTGTTATTCTTGATTCCAAAGTCTAAACCATGCTGAGATGATCATTCAACTACTTTTAGAGCAACACTGCTGTTTTGCTGTAGAACATAGTAGCCTGGATTACTTTGATCTATTCTTCCCGGCAGGAGAACCACGGTTGCCTGCTGAACAGTTGGTGAAGCATGCTACATGCAAACCAACTTTATGATGATGAATAACAATTTTTCCGGACGTCCAATCAAAATGTGGTCTTCGGCAAAGTTGTAGCTGGAAGAATTTCACATGAGAAGAGTTTATTCACTTTTCCATAAAATATTATGACGAAGAAATAGAGGGCTGAACACTGAAGGTTGGCGTTTTCCATAGTAATCTCCATATAAACTTCAAATGGCGTGTGCACAGTCAAATTTCTTCCAAATCATTTCAAATTTTGGGAGGATGCTTTTTACCATAATTTAAATCGTTTAAGCATAGGGGAGCAAAAATTTCGAAATTTGCATCACTCTAGTGCATATATTATGTGATGAATAATAACATACAATGCGAGTGTATACATATTCTACCGAACTAACCTGTGATCGTCTGCGACTTAACTTATGATAACAAATGTTGATTTGACAGCTGCTGCGGATTGATTCGACTTACTTTGTACGAGTGTACGAGACGAAACGAAATGTACAAATGAACTCAGAAAAGAAGTGTTTTATGCGAGGAAACTAATCAATCTGACGAGTTTATCCACGGTGTTTTGCGGGTTTGATGTAATTAGTATGAATAAACGAGTTATAACGTGAACTTTCATGCGATTTCTGGTTGTCTGGGTACGTTATACGATATAGAAAAGAATTTTGTGCATTCAGTTGCAGTTCTAAAAAGATTATACGAACGTGGCTAATCCAAATAGTAGCATGGAATAATCAGTTGTTAGGTCATATATTTGCTCAACAATAGCGGGATTTGGGGCAAGTGTGCCACCTTAACCCATTAACGCCCAAGGTATCTCACAATTGTTATTCATTGTCGTATTCCCATAAATTAAACCTTATTTCACCAAAAAATTTCAAGTCTATGGTGGGGATCCAAAAAAATTCTTGAAAGTGTGTCGTCCATATCTAGCTGTTCTATGAGTTTATTTTCGAGATTAATCAAACATATTTTCATGCAGTTCGACCCATTACAATGTAAACAAGTTGGAAAAAATGCTGGTGAGGGGTAATTCATAAATTACGTCACGTGCAGAAGAGGAAGGAGAGGGTTACAATGAAACGTGGCTACCAATATAAAAATTGGAATCCTTACAAAAAGTGTGATACAGAGGAAAATTGAGGAAAATGAATATGGCAAAACTTTGCGTGACGTAATTTATGGACGTGCCCTGATAAAGAAATTGCAACATAAAGAATAAAAATTTCAGAGGCGAAAGGTGCATGTCAGAACAAAATCATTTAGTGACTTCAATTCAATTTTCAACCATTTATTCCAAAAACAAAATAAAATCTAACATCAAATATTTTGATTTACAAAAAAAACTTACAGATGTTTCAGAATAGTCTTCAAAAAGATTATATAAAACTTGCCAGCTGATAATGGAAACATAACTATCAAAATATTTTTTTCTGGGTCAAGTTATTAGTGTACAATCCCAGACAACCAAAGTGTACGTATAACGAAATCACCTGGAGGCTTTGTATGTGCAAAATTTCACTTATAGGATGCCGTGAAAAGGCCCTCTACGTACAAAAGTGGAGGCGATATGCGTGCATTTATTATGTGATGAATAATAACGTACATTGCGAGTGTATACATATTCTACCGAACTAACCTGTGATCTTATGTGACTTAACATATGATAATAAATGTTGATTTGACAGCTGCTACGGATTGATTCGACTTACTTTGTACGAGTATACGGGACCAAGCAAAATGTGCAAATGAACTCAGAAAAAAAGTGTTTAAAACGAGGAAACTCATCAATCTGACGAGTTTATCCACGGTGTTTTGCGAGTTTGGTGTAATTAGTATGAATAAACGAGTTATAACGTGAACTTTCATGCGATTTATGGTTGTCTGGGATGTGACTCGAATCTGACAGTTATCGAAATACATATTTGGCAATATCAGAATTTCGTAAGTGCTGATCAAAAGTTAGTCCTTCGGTCCAATGACAGTCAAATATTGGACTCCAACTTTACAGATGTGAATATTTGAAGCCAACATTATTCGACTATATCGTTGAAGTTACTGCATCACTGATGCATATAGTCTCATTCACCGATAGAACCGAATCCACGCGGTCCAAGATTTTTGACACTAGAGCTGGCCAGAATACCTGGGGAGTATACTGAAGCGTGCCCGCTCAAATGTCACAGTTCTTGGACCGAGTGAGTTCAGCAAGGAAGGCTCTTTACTGCTACCTCAACGCGTCGCTGGTTCTAAAAGGTAAACAGTCATACAAAACTACGACCAAACAATGGCGTAGGCGTAATCAATTTTCTCGAAAAAATCATTTTGGGAATTAAGTAGAATTTTCTGATTAAATTGGCAACAACGCACTGCAGTAGCGCGTAGTAAATAACTGCTTGCAAACAATATCTTTCAAGCGCTTTTATTACCTGTAATTTTGCGAATAATAATTTTTACTTTTCCACGTTTTAGTCATATAACTGGTTCTGGACTTAGGTTGGTGGCTATTCAATTTTACTCTCATTTGACAGCCGCCCTTCACCCTTGGAGTTCAGTTCATGGATGGATAAGTCAATTTGTCGGTTTTTTCGTTCTTCACTCCCTTCAAAAAATCAAAAGATCTAAATGGTGTCAAGTTTCATGTAAAAATGTAAGGAGCATTGCATCCAAAATAAGCGATTGTTGCTCGAACCGATAGTAAGTATCCATTGTTTTGATCTAGTCAGACCAATTTCTTATTGGTTGTTTCCTTGATGTTTCGCACATAAAAGCAATTCCCAGCTAATATGTTTTTTTTTTGCGAAAATATCTCCTTTAGTTGATCATCGTTTTCGAAGATACCAAATTTTTCATCACTGGACTTCAATATAGGCGCATAAATCATTTGTCGACTAGCGTCATCATGAGAATGACTTCCAAACTAAGAAGGTTTTAGGCGAATAGCTTTCTTTGGATTTAATCAGTGGACTGATATATAAGCGAACATAATGTGTGCCCAGTAGTGCCATTTAGGTGATTTCCGAAGTAATAAGTTTCCAGGCGAATAGGTCTCATTCAGTTCTCCCACTTTGTCAAAAGCACTAACTTTGTATCCAATCTCTAGATTGAGATAAAAGTAAATAATATATTTGTCTACAAGCGCCATCTTGGGAAAATTTTCCAAACAACTTTGTTTCTTGGCGAATAGATCCCATTTAGTTGAACACTTTTATCGAAGATACCAATTTCAAGAGTTCGATTTTTTTCAGTCTCATCGCTGGACTGATATAAAAAAAAAAATAAAATATTTGACCACTTGCGCCACCTTGTGAGTGTTTTCCGAACTAATATGGTTTTAGGCGAATAGTATTCATTTAGCTGCTCCACATTGTCCATGACACAAACTTTGTATCTTATCACTTGACTGAAATATCAGCAAATAAAATCTTTGCCCACTAGCGCCATCTTGTGAGTGTTATAAGGTTTTATGTGACTTAATATTATTTAGTTGTTCAACATTGTCGAAGACAACAATTTTGTATCTCATAACAGAACTGAGATGCAAGCAAATACAATATTTGCCCACTAGCGCAATCTAGTGAATGTTTTCCGAACTAATAAGCTCTCGGGCGAATAGATCTCATTCAGTTGAACACATTTGTCGAAGACACCAATGTTGTATCTCATCACTGAACTGAGATATAAACAATCAAAATGTTCGATCGCTAGCGCCATCTTTTGAGTGTATTCCGAACTAAAAAGGTTTTAGGCGAATAGGTCTCATTTAGTTGATCAACTTTGTCGAAGACATCAATTTTGTATCTAATAACTGGACTGAGATACAAGCAAATAAAATCTCTGCTCACTAGCGCCATCTAGTGAGTGTTTTCCCAACTAATAAGTTTTCGGGTGACTAGATCTCATTCAGATAAACACATTTGTCGAAGACACCAACGTTGTATATCATCACTGAACTGAGATATAAAATGTTCGACTATTAGCACCATCTTTTGAGTGTTTTCTGAACAAATAAGGTTTTAGACGAATAGTTCTCACTTAGTTAATCAACTTTATCGAAGACACCAATTTTGTATTTCATAACTGGACTAAGATATAAGCAAATAAAGTTTTGGCTCACTAGCGCCATCTTGGGAGTGTTTTCCGAATTTATAAGGTTCTATGCGAATAGGTATTATTTAGTTGTTCAACTTAGTCGAAGACACCAATTTTGTATCTCATCGCTGGACTGAGATATAAACGAAGCAAATATTTGTACGCTGGAAAGTTGTTTAATATGTTGCTTATATATGCGACATTTGTTGGCGCCTGTGCGCTACCTGGTGAGTTAATTCTGAATTAAATTAGTTACCAAGTGGAAGTCAGCAGTCCTGTGATCAACTTTGCAGCAGACAATTTTCTCTTAAACCTCTTTATTTTCAAGATATTTGCACTACAAGTACTGTCCTATTTATAGGACGCCGGGCGTTCGGGGCTTCTGTCCTATTTTTAGGACGCTTGGCGGATATGGGTTAAGCAAATTGTTCTCTTACTTTGTCTAAAACTTAAAAAAAAACCACCAATTCAGTGATGTTAGTTTCACATCTTTTTATAAGCACTGTGCCATTTGAAAAGAAAATAAATTAAAAAAGTATCAGTTTTGGAGCTCCTCAAATATCATCCAAAATTACCTGATTTTCAACACTATGGGGCAAGTGTGCCACCGAATGAACATTCATGTAATTCTACTTGTAATGAAATTTTCTTTACTTCCTGTTAATATTGTTAATTGATAATTTTAAAATATTTTTAAGTTTACCATCATGAGGGGATGCTATATAACAAGGTAATCACATGCAGAACTCTCTACTAGTCAATTTGAATAACTAAAATCGTTATTTTTGTCTCCATTCAATACGATATATGAATTACACTTTCATTACGGGGGATCTGTATAATATTACACTAGATCAGCACTAAATAACGGTAAAATTTTGATGCAAATAAGTAAAATAGTTCTTTAAACGCCTTAAACTCTGTTATTATCGAATATTTGGAGGAAAAAATCACTGTGGGAGCAAAAATGTTCGCTATTCCCCTTCTATACTTCATAAACCACTACTGGTGCCTCATTTTGGTTCATTATTGTGGTTTTGTTGATGATGTTTACATATTTATGAATTTCACTCCAACCATTTTTGTTTACCAAATAGGTGGCATACTTGCCCCAAAAAGTATAGATTTCAACCAAAATGGATTTCGTATGTAAAACTAAATATTTTTTTCGTTCAAATTCCACAAAGACTTACACATTTGTATAGCTTCACAATGTACAGTACATTTGAACAATTCGTTATTAATTTACCTCTCACCATGCTATTTAGAAACAACGAAATCTTATAAAAAATCACTGAAATTTGATGTTTTTCACAAAAGTCGATGTAAATACGTGAAAAATAGAGCAATTTCAGTCATATTTTGACCATTGTGCTTTGAACTATAAGAGCACATATTGTTAAGCTCAAATAAAAAATATAGTTTGTAGTTTTTATAAAAATCAGGGGTGGCACACTTGCCCCTATGGCACACTTGCCCCAAATTGCACTATGTTCTTGCATTAACGATTGATGATGACATAGGTCATTTTCTGCATGATGATCTAAGGTATTAGTTGTCGCAAGTATTTGCCTTAAGTCTAAGATAGACTAATCTTTTGATAAGTTGTCGGATGAATCGTCCCTAAATAGGTCTGAAATCGAGATTATTGTGTCCACGTGGTATATGGGCCAAAACTTTTTGAACAAGCGATCAAACATCTTACTCTAGGAACAGTTTGATTTCCGACTCGGCCGTTCAACCGTGCACCTACTATTCGAGTTAACAACATCTTCAGATGAAACCAATCCTCTGCCATGGCGTTGCTAGATGTTGAATACCCATTCAAAAATGTCTGGCTTGATGACCTGGTGTACAAACTACATCAATACCATCTTTCTACCAACCTTGTGGAGATAATCAAATACTATTTCCGATTCCCAACACTTTTCCGCAGATGAGCCACAGGACAGCACGTGAGGGCCCAATCACCTTTGTACAACTTATTCACCTCAGATTTTCCTCAGCGACTTCAGTTACCTACAGCGATAGGTATACAAGAGCGAGCGCTAACATATCGACTTCAACGGGGCCTGAACCTCTTGTCAGACTATCTGAACAGCTTGTAGATCTGTATAGAAGCAACGAAGACTCAGGTTATCCTTTTTTCCTATTCCCGATCCTGCATGCAGACTTGTTCCTTTCATCCTAGCAATGCTCGCGGTAAACTTTCAGTAGCAAGGGAAGCCTCGGTTCTCAAGGTCGGCTTACTACCGGGCAATCGGAGGGGCTTCGCGACCAACGTACAGATAATTACTTGGGTTATGGGATTTCAAAAAGTGTAACTTGAGGTGGAACATTTATTGAACGTTTATTGAAATTCTATTGCAAATGAAGTTTATTTAAAATTTTATGCTAAATTTATTTAAAAAAAAAACTATTGCAACGCGGTGGGTGTAGGTATTATATAGAACTTTGGGACGTACCGGTACTGCTGATGCTGCTTAGCCTGGTGTCTCGATGCGGATGGACGAGCGCGGGGTGATGGTGGTGCTCGGAATATTTACTTAGTGGATCGGTAGGTAGATCGACTTGACGGAATGGTGCTAGTATCCGATCTACGAGGTATGCCGTAACTACGCTTACACTATGCGAACGAGGCTCAGGACATATTTGATCCTGATCCCATCGCCCATCCCTACAGGAGCAAGCAACGCGATCAAAGGTTTAACAAACACGCTCATAAAACAGCTAAAACACTCTCAATCGCATTCATCGCACACTTTATCTGGCGGAATGTTGCTTTTTGTCAGTTCTTGTGCTTCGTTCAAACCAGCTGCTCCAAATCTGAAGAAAAATAATGATCATTAAGTGATAAAATAATGATGAAAATAATAATCTCACGGCAGACTCAAGTGGGATGGTCACATAGTGAGTATGCCTGAGAAAAGTTGTTGGAACTTTAGTAGAGATAACTATAGAGATTAATTAATTCATGAAACAATGTGAACACGAAGATGCAGCTCTGGAATGTGGCAGACATGAAACTGACCTGCTGTTCAAATTACTAAAAGAAAACTCAATTGGTATTTATTACAACATACATTTTTTTACATGATGTTAAAAAAGGATTGACTACATAATCAAAATAGGGAGGTGCCAAAAATGGAGCATGCCAAAAAACCGAATCCCACTGTAGCTTAATGCTTCAAAAATATAATTGTAAAAAACTTTGGAGTATTCTTTAATGAATGTTCGAATCCTCTGAGCAGAATCTCAAATAGAGAAACTTAAAAGTAGATGGAGTACCGTGTACCTTTTAATTCCGCTCCTAAATGCTTATCTTTAATAGATACGCGTATTTCGACTACCACTTGCAGTCTTCTTCAGTGTCAGTTACTCGTATCCACTCGCGTATCTGTCAAAGATAAGCATTTAGGAGCGGAATTAAGAGGTACACGGTACTCCATCTACTTTTAAGTTTCTCTAAGGACTGTTCATTTTATAAAGTGGACACCTTGTGCATGCTGTATCTTTTTTATTTATCAATGAAATTTCAATCGGTTTTCTGCACATCGTTCGACTAGTATTTTACAATGTTGTGATAAAAAAAATCTCCAAAATAATTAAAATTCACACAAATATGGGACAACGATTAAAACGGTCGATTTTTGGAGGTTATCAAAAACAATGATTGTTAGAAGTTGGCTTAAAAATTCGATAATATATATTTTTTATTTTCAAAAAAGGCTTGTTCTTTAAAAGCATCATCAATCAGAAGCCTGATGGAAAAAATCAAGTAATTTTTGGAGCAACAATTTTACAGATATAATAAAATCATCTTTCCCCTATATAGTTTAGAGAAAAATATTTTAAATTTCAAGGGAATTGATATGAGTAGAATTGTTTGGCTAAAAGTATGTCCTGACGGAAATGCTAATGCAGTGTTAATATGAAAAATAACTTACGCCTTCATAGAGTTTGTTATTTAGTCCCCACGCCACATTTAAGGCACAATATAAACACAATTGCTTTATTCTCAGAAGACCTTTCAAAGTTTATTGAAAATCATCAAAATTGGCAATACTGCTGTAATAAAATCGATTTTATTTTCCTCATATTATTTTCATAATATGTCATTCTAAGATTACCAATTGAAATATACGGAGAAAACCGTTTGCAATTTGCTGTATATCGATATATATGCGTACATGATTTTAAAAGTATGAGACTTTTTAGTAAAACTACCATAAACAGTAAAATTTATACTTAAGACTGTGGTTTAAACTCACGATTTAGCTCTCGTTTATACAAATATATATTCTTTAGCAATCCAAACTAGTTTTGAACACGCTTTTTACTTTTTTCTTTTGCTGGGAGTGAAAGGATGGTGTATCAGCAAATTTCACCATAAATGGGTATATCACTAAAATTACTAATATCCGAGAATGGTGGCATATAATTGATTTTTTCAAAGCTTTACCTTAAGTAGAATAGTGAAGGATACAAACATACTATTTGTTCATAAAAAATAGGATTTTTGTTTTGCGAAAAATAATGTTAAACTTTGACGAACTGCTTTTCTTAGTAGTTTTTGGAAAAACTATTTAGCTCTTCAACCAAAAGCATTTTCTGAGATCTTATATGTTCCTAGTATTGTAGAATAATAGTTCAACGATGCACAGAAAACCGATTACGATTTTATCAATATATAAAAAAGATATAGCATAAACAAAGTGTCCACTTTATAAAATTAACAGTCCTTATTTGGAGTATTGTTATTTTTTGTTCTTAATGCAGTGAATTCAATCATGTTATCTGAAAAAGCAACCTGTCAAATAGATGTGTTCAATATACATATTCTGATCTTCGGCAAAGAATAAAGTTCAAAACTATCAAAAGAGTACAGCAGAGTTACAAATCGTATGACGAGTTACAAAAAGTGTGTACCTAGGATCAGTTACGCTGCTCTAGATGCTCTAAGACCTCTAAGCACACATTTAATATCTGTTATGCTAAAGAATTGGGAGGGAGAAACCGAAACAAAATTTATGTACATCATAGTGAGCCGAGATTCTGCTGTCACGAACTGTCACTGTGAGCCCATATCTTAAAAAATGGACAAACATGAAAAAAGCGCGTTATTTATCAAAACATATTTTTGCATTTCAACAAAGTTGACAACAATCGATTAAAAATCAAATCCTGCACACCCAAAAGCAATGCCATGATAGCACCGTTTAGTTTGATCGAATATAAAATATTGAAACACGCATCTTTTTACTCATTTCCAATCAAAATTGAAATTAAATGCACATAAAACTATGTCCCTTTTCCCAAGTTTGTCCAGAAAGATCGAAGGTACACAACAAAAGAAAACTAGCGAAGCCTGCCTTGATTGTCGTTGGTGAGCGGGAGTTGCAATTTGGAAAAGTGTTGTTCAATATTTCGTGTGTAGTATCTGTGCCTTCCTCCCAGCTAAAGACCAATCAAGCATCCACGAGTAATTTTAATTTGATATCTTATTTGTAATCATTCAACTCATAAATTTTGCTTCCGTGCTCAATTTGTCAGTATCACAGTAGCCTTTGGATGCCTGGGGGCAGCCAACGCAGTGGATAGTTTTCAACTGGTTTTAGTGCTGTTTTCGATTTTCATCAAAAGACCGCGTATTCCTGTTATAAATACAGAACCCTTTATTTTACGTTGTTTGTAAGGTGGATAACTCAACATGATCTTGCGAAAGGAGAAATGGTACAATATTGGGTCTTCATATTCCGTAGGTTCAGATACATCAGTTTGCGTACAAATTCATACATTCATGACTATGATTACATTGAAGGATTATTCAAGGTAATGTAATTTCTTTATTAGTGGACTATAAGGTGAGACGTACCTGAAGATTGGTCTGCTTTGGGTCGTCACCCTAATGAAACTTGTGTTCAATATTGCAAACAATACCCTTAACGCATACACGCGCGCATGACTTTCTCATTTTCTTAAACGAGCATACCTTTGACTCTTATCGTCACTTTTATCCATACGCTCCCACCATTTGGGAAAGCATTATAATCCAATCATCTTCATAGGCATATTGTAAACAGCTGTCTTCAGGTAGCTCTATCTTCCCCAGATACCCTGGTTTGTATTTTTGCAATTATGTTTTTGTTTTCGGCCGTTCACCAACAAGATACTGAATTTAAAGAGATACTCAAACGGCAAACAGCACTCTGAGTAAAAGAACTGCGGTTGCAGAAAAAAACAGCCATTTAACTCGTTAACAGTATTAGCTTCAATTAGTGCACTTCGCATCGCGTTGCTCAATCTGTCTGAAGTCGTTGACTATAGGAGGAGTTGAGCAATGAAGCCCCGTGTCGTACGCAGTCGAATCCGTCAGCAGGAGCTGAACCCGGTATTCCACTGGCAGGACAAGGCCGAGGATGACAAAGTGCTGAGCAAAATCAAGATCAAGCAAGCGCTCAAGTCCGGAGTGCTGAACCTTTCCGGGCAGGGATTGGCCACGGGTGAGTATGGTTGAAGGGGACATGTCCTTGAATAAGTGTCGAAGTGCGGTCGATCTGTTTAATGATTGAGTGCATTTTACCTCGCGTGTGACCCACTACAAAGCATACCCCCCACTAAGAGGATGGCGTCGAGAGCATGAACTGTATGATATAATATCGCGTCATAAACAAAAATAAAACCGACATAGATTTCAGCGATTCGACGCTTTTAAAGGTAGATATGCGTTCCGGTTGGATGGGCTTGTGGCGTACTTTATTGCGATGGAATTCGGATGAGCGCAACTTTGTCGAGATCATCATCTATTAACCCTTTGTCTGTGCTGTGTTTCGTTAATCGATTTGTGAAACTTTATCACACTGCGCAAGTATTTTTTCCTTCTTTTTTATGGTAATTTTCTTGATCGCTGCCTGTGCATTGGAGTCAAATTTACCCCAAACTCAAATTGCAATGGCCAATTATCATGATTTGAATTAGGGTTTAATATGACCCCAAGGCATAGAAAACGTAACTTATCTTCGGCATAGACAGAAGGTTAAGCGCTAGTTATGGGACCTCCCTACCCTGCCGCCACCGATCGAAAATCCAATTTCACGATCCGTTGGATTTCGGAAATCAACGGACAGAGACCGACTGAGACGTTGTCGAGTTCAATCTTCTGTTGGCCATTGTTCCGATCGTGAGCTGAAATCAGCGCCTCTCGCAGCCCGAATAAAAGTCAGTGTAGTAGCAGGAAAAGGATTCTTTTCCTGCGGTTATCCCTGGTGGTCGATCTGCTTGTTGGTTGTTCGGCTCTTCCTTGTTGAGTGTGCGAAGTGGAGTGAATTACTAAAACTAGACAGTGCGAGATGTGGTACGGTTTGTGTGAGGACCCGACGCCAACAAGCACTATGAGGAAATCGCGAACCCGGATCCCGTATCCGAAGCGGCGCTATCGCAAGATTCGGGGTCAGTTTGCCGGGGACATTGTGGATTGTGTTAATTCTGGATTTCGTTTCTTCCGTTTTTGGAATCATATCTCATTGTAGTGCCGGAGAAGGTGTGGAATCTGAGCGATTCGGAGGATTGCGACAAGGAGGTGCGGTATGATCTGGACCGGTCTAATGAGGAAGAAAGCTGGTGGAACCAGAAAACGCTGACCAATTTGGACTTGAGTTCGAATGCGCTGACCTGCATAAGTGAGAATGTGAAGAATTTGGGCGATCTGACGGTGCTGAACGTAAGTATATAGGCGGGAAGGAACAGGGAAGAGTGATCATGCGAAACAGTTGAAGCGTGCAAAGATGTGTTTTTCGAGATTTAATCGGTTGTGGGAGTGGCAATTGTGACTTATGAAGAATTCAAGGAGTGTACAAGGTTGATAGAATGCATATGATTATGCAAAATAAGTTTTTATTAGCAATAAGCCAAATTAAAATGATCCGCTATAATTCGTCTACTCGATTGTTAAAATAAATTTATCTAACCAAATATTGGTTGTTCAAGGAACTAGAGAAGAGGTAACTCAAATGAATGTTAGGAAACCTCCATATGAAAGACAAGAATGCTTCAAAAATGTTGGTTCAATATTTCCACACATCTTTGTCTTACTTCCAAACAATATGTGAATGTGAAGTGAGAATCTAGAAAAACATCCAAACCAGACACTTCCTTTGATGACCTAATTGCATTTGGTCCACTCTTACTGAACCAAAAAACATCGTTCTGTGATTTGGTTCACCCTGACTGAGCAATTCTTGTGAAATAACAATCATTTCATATTCGCATGGTAAAACTGGGTTTATTTGTTTAAGATATACAGATTAGAGTAAGGTTGGGCAAAAGTTCGACCTTAGTGGTATGATCAAAGTTGCCAGGAAAATATTAGCAGATGAAACAAAACAAATACCATACAGCGAACCTTCAACATATTGGCTATAATTTGCTGAACAAACTTGTGTAAAAATATTTACCCATTTTTTAGTTATAACAGTTTCAAAATTGATTGTCTTAATCGAACTTTTGCCCCAGCGGTGAGGCAAAAGTTCGAATCTAGTGTGGGGCAAAAGTTAGTTAGCTAAAACACAAAATATCAATACGTTTATGCCAGGCATACTTTATACCAGCCGTAAACTTATGTTTGCCGAAAAATACATACTAAATTTTCATCAGAAATGCCCAAAACAGGGTTAATTGTGATACTCCCAAAAAATAGCAGTTTTTCGCAAAACTAAGTGGAAATATAAATTTTTGTGACATTTTTCGCACGATGAGCAAATTTCGCTAAATTTGAAGATAATATGTAGATTTCAGGATATTTGAAAATTTTTCCGCGGATTTATACATGGGCCGAACTTTTGCCCTGCAGATTCGTACTTTTGCCCCGCTATGGGCCAAAAATTGATTCCAACTATTTATGAAAAAAACTAATACACGTCAAAGCATCCTTAAGATAGGCCTAGAAACGCCCTTACAAAAATATTTTATCTTCATTTGGTTCCATGCATCGAAAGTTTGACCAAATATTACAATATTTACGACGAAAAACAACAAATATCCATAACTTTTCCAAATCTCAATCGATTTTCATGATATTTGGAGTGAAAATTTCTTACTTGAATAGCATTCAAACCACCATGACATTGCTAAGTTTTGATTTGATTTGAGCTAGAAATCATAAAAAGAAACTCTTGCCCCACTCGAACTTTTGCCCCACTTTACTCTACCAACATCCTTCAAAATAAGTTTCATAAATTCTTCAAGAATCCATATCTTTGATTCCGAAATCAGTGACATTACAATAGCTTGAAAACTGACGTTTTGTTGGACCAGAAATATTGAATTATGCGTGCAATCAGAGTGGACCAACTGAAATTCTTGTTACGGCCAAACTAGAAAAAAATAAAAAATAATGTGAGGAATCGGCATCATTCGAAAAGCCATAATTCATGTATGTTTAAGCAAAACGAAAGTTTATAGCTGACGAATTACAACTTTTGGATGAAATCTCACTTTTGGGACTTTTTCAAAAGGGGCTCCAGAAATGCCTTTAAAAAATCCTCTAAAAATATCTGCAGAGACTCTTCCAGAGATCTCTCCAGAAATTCTTTCGAAGATTCTTCCCGAAATTTTCCTGAAAAATCTCAAAGATCTCCACCGTAATCCTTACAGCGATTTCTCCACTAAGGCCTTTGCCGGAGATTCATGAAGGAAGAATTTTTGTTTGCCATGATACATTTTAGACCGGTTCCGATAGGGCTCCAAAAATACCTCAGAATTTCCTCCAGGACCTCCTCCAGGGATTCTTCCATCAATTCCTGCAAAAAAATCTACACGAAGTCCTTTAGTGATTTCGCTAGCAGTTCCTGTATGAATGTCTTCAGTGCTTCCTTCATTGATTCTTAATGCATAATGGAGTTCTTCCAAGATTTTTTTCATGGATTCCTCCAGATATTTCTCTAAGAATTTCGCCAGGAAAAATTCTACAAGGATTATTGCAGAGGTATCTTCAAGGCTTTCTCCAGGAATTCCTCCAGGAGTTAAACTAGGACAATCGCTGCAAGTATCATTCAAGATATTTCTCTAGTGATTTCTCCAGATTGGTGGAATTCCTATTCTTTTTGATAATATCCCTGAAGGAATTCATGGAATTAATCATTATAGAAATTCTTGAAGGCATCCTCAGTGGATTTTTTGAGGCCTAGCACGCATCTCTGGAAAAGTTTTAAGTGGAGTTTCTGGAGAAATCCTTAGAATTATTCATGTAACGATTTTTCTGTAGGAATCCCTGGGAGAATTGCTGAAGGAAACTATTAACAAATAGCTATAAGAATTCATAAAGTTATTTCTTGTAGGATTCTTGTAGATAAATTGCTGGTGAAATCTTCAGAAGAATTCTTGATAGAACTCCTAAAGCGATATTTGGAAAAAATCTCAAGAATAATTTCAAGAGTAATCTCGAGAGGAATACCAGAAGAAATTGAAAATCCCTGCAATAATTTCTGGAAAAGTTTCGTGAGGAATCCTTGGAGAAATCCCAGTGAAAATTTTAATGATTGAATTTATGGAGGAATCACTGGAGGCATTCCGGCAGAAACTCCTGGCGGAATCGCTAGAAGCATCCCTGGAGAAATATCTCTGCAAAACTTCCAGGAATAATCCTTGGAGGAACTCCTGGCAAAATTCCTGAGCACATTGCTGAAGGTATGTCTAGAGTTTTATCGGAACAGGTCTAGAAAATCTGGTAACGAACAAAAGTTTGTCCTCTGGCAAACCGCTGGTGGAATCCCTGGAGAAATTGCTGAAGGAATTATGGAAAAGATTATCCTGGAGAATTTTCTGGTTAAATCTTGGAGGAATCTTCGAAAGAATTTCTGGAGAAATCACTGGAAGAGTCTCGGGAGATTTTTCGAGAGAAATCCTTGAAGGACTCTATGGAGGTTTTCCTGGAGGATTAACTGGAGCCCTATTTGAACTGGTCAGCTATAAGATGTGTTTTTACCAGGCATTACAATCTCATCTGACCACTTAGATCATCTTTGAATGATGATGAGATATTATCCTCAATCCAAGAGCCCTTTGATGAGATTCTATCTTTCGATCTGATGCTTCAAAAGATATTCTTGACAGTTGTTTGGTGCTAAGATGGTGTTTCAATCCGCCTTTTCTGCTACTGCATCTCACAATTTACCTGTATTCTTACATTAAGGCTGTCAGGAGTGCTTAATAAAATAGATTCGTGAATTAACTAGCCATTATATTGGCCATATATTGTCGATTTGAACTGTGATACCTTTAAGCGGTTTGATAGATTCTTAACGGAATCTCATCATATCTCCTATGATCGATTTCTCTGAACATATTGCAGATTACATCCAGGGTGAATCTACTCAATAATCTAAAAATGTGATTGCAGATCAGTGCACTATGGTCCAGAAAGCAGTTTTACGCGGAAAGATGCATTTTGTGCTTTAGAATGAAA
Organism: Aedes aegypti; assembly: GCF_002204515.2. Taxonomy (NCBI): domain Eukaryota; kingdom Metazoa; phylum Arthropoda; class Insecta; order Diptera; family Culicidae; genus Aedes; species Aedes aegypti. Next base: position 291,673,128 of record NC_035107.1, on the reverse strand, counting down.
CATTAGATGAAAACGGTCTTCTACAAAGTTGTTTGTATTAGTAAGGCCATTTGTTTGGTGTTATTGGAAATTATGGTGGTCCACGTTTCCATAGAAATCGTGTAACTAACTTTCTTATTTGTAGAAATTATATTATAAATGCTGCAGCAAAGTTGTAGACCATTTAATTTCAAGCAACTTCGCTTAAAAAAGTTTTTTTGTATCTCTTAAATTAACCGATTTAGAGCTTTTTTCCTACGATGACATAGGGTGGTCCGAGCAAAATTGGTTTTCTGACTCTAGCGTTTTCAATTCTAATATCTCATCAAAGTAGTCTATGAAACACTTTTAGAGCTTTAAAAATGCGTATTTTGGTGATTCCGTTTGGGAGTTATTGTTGTTTTTCTCTCAAAAACATGCCTACTTTGATTGTGAATATCTCTGATTAGGGCAAACATAAAAATATCTTTTGACAACATTCAAAAGACAAAACAAAATTGTATATTATATCAAAAAATTACAGATGTGTTATTTTTGTAACTCTAATAAAATGCCTTGAAAAACATATATTTTTTATCACAAAAACATCAAAAACTTTTGAAATAAAATAGTTATCAACAATCTCTTTGCATAAAAATTTGCGTTTTGTTGAGTTCTAAAAGTCGTTTATAGACGATTTTGACGAGAAAATCTTCAAAATAGTTTTAGAGCCCTTTCTTTCTTATTTCAAATTTATCATCAAAATGGTCTATGAAAGACTTTTAGAACTTAACAAAACGCAAATTTTCATGCAAAAAGATTGTTGATATATATTTAAGTTCAAAAGTTATTAAAGTTTTTGTGATTAAAAATATTTGTTTTTCAGGGCATTTTATTAGAGTTACAAAAATAACACATCTGTAATTTTTTGATATAATATACAACTTTATTTTGTCTTATGTATGCCGTCAAAAGATATTTTTCATGTTTGCCTCAATCAGAGATATTCACAATTAAAGAAGGCATGTTTTTGAGAGAAAAACAACAGTAACTATAAAACGGAAAAAGATAGCGAGTTTCTTCACTCACTAAATGCATCTTTCCGCGTAAAACTGATTCCTGGAACACTGTGCAGTGATGTGTCGAAAGCTGTTTCTGCTCTTGGTGCAGTTATTCCTTACTGTAGTTCAAGAAACGCAACTACATTTTCTGCTCTCCACAACTTGCAAGACGTTTAGTGGATTCCAAGCCATATACTTTTGCAAAATTCTTGTGAGTCATTTGGAGGGAACAATGACTGGTCTATCATCTAGAACAAAATTCTTGTGATTTGATGAGATAATGGGTCGATTCATAGAAAGATTTACAGTGAATTCTTTAAGTCATTCTCTGTGGGTTTCTAGTGAGATGATTTATTAGTTAATACAAGGTAATATCTTTTGCTTATACTGAACTTTGATAAATTGAAAATTTCATAGGATAACTTTAAATTTTCGGTTTAAGATTATTTGTATTTTTCTGTTGAACTTATAGGCATGAAGATTAAACATTCGGTTTCTTTAAGGTGATTATAAATCGAAGCCAAACTTTGAATTTTCAAGTGCACAAGACGAGAGAATCTGACAACAGTTTGCGTTAAAAAACCAATCAAATTGCTTGCTTGCTGGTGGTGACCAATGGGATAGATTTTCAGCGCGGAGCGCTGTTTGATTCTCAAGTCTTGTGCTCTTGAAAATTTGAGGTGTGGCTTTGTTTTATAATCACCTTAACATATATTTTCGTACGCCCAGTAAGTGTCTCACGCATATAATTTCATCGTCCAAGAGTCTTGCTGAACGCATCATTTGTAAGGGAATCCGATTAATTGTTAATCAATACAATTTCTATGAAATGACGTACTAAATGCTCCAAAGATCCGGGCACCAATCTGTCGGTAGTTTGCAAATCTACAAGTAAAACCAAGGAATCATTATTCTTACTAAATGTTTATCATTTACTTACTCGTTTGTATTCCCTTTCAACTTACTGTTTTGGACTACAACTATGAATACAGCACATAGCTAATTCAAACCAAGATTCAAACACTGTCACTGATTTAGACAGTTTTTCATAACGCTTAGTTGCACGTGGCCTGCTGAGTTAGAATGATTTGATCGAGCATCAAATGAACCAAAGATATTTATGAAAGATCGATCAAGAGCGCTAAGATGATATCTTGCTTTTCGATCCGTATCTTTCTCAGATGATCAAATGATGAGATGAAATGCAATACCTGGTTTTTACTTATACATAACATAAATTAACGGAAAAGGTATTCGGACATAATTATTTTATGTTTGGGAGGCCCATTGATTTTCAGCAAGACCATGCTGAGGGGCATAGGTTCGAATCCCACCGGTCGATGATCTTATTAGATTGAAAATGTTCTCAACTTACCAGAGCATGAAGTATCATCAGACCTGTCAAACGAATATATACATGCTCTTAGTATATAACTGTATAAATTCTCATAAAAACACTTAGCTAAGAAGCAGGCTCCATTCCGGTTGGAAAGTAACGCCAGAAAAAAAAGAAGGATGTTATGTTTGAAGTTTGGCATGGTGTCTACTTAGATCTGGATAAACAAATCATAAACTTTGAGCTGTCGCATGATGCAACTATATGGTCCTATGCATATGAGGGATTCCACGGAGGCATGCAAGTCGATTCTGATCGACCATTTCAAAAATATCTGAAACTGCACAGTTTTTCAGTTCCATCTAAATCGTCATTTTCCGATATCAAATCTTCAAGTTGAGTCACGACTAACTTTTCAAAAGGGTGTATGTGAAAATGGTTCAAAAATATTCAAAAAGCTGCACAGCAAAAACGGTTCGTTCGATTGTTAGACAACTAAAGAAACAAAGTTAGATAACTAAATAAAGATTCAAAAAAAAAATACACACAGTAAAAAAAAATTTTTTTGCATTAAAAAACATCATTTTTGTCACAAAAACTCAAATATCTCAAAACCCTATCGGAATACCAACGTACCAACCGTTTGAGGGAAAACGGTCCATTATATTAGCTATCTACCATAAAAATTTGGTGATGGTAAGCCAATAAACAAAAAAGTTATGACATTTCAAATATTTCACAAATTTGACACTTAGTGAAAAACATTTTTTTTTTCATTGTTAATTTTTTTTAGGACCGCAGTTTGTTGCTGAATTTTTTGTTAAGGGTACCACATGAGGTTAACAAGTTGTTTTCATGATATTTTATTTAATTATTCATAACTATTATAGCATCTATTAGAAAGTTAGACGCGATCCAGTGTTGTGATCTAAAGTCTTGATAGTGTCATATTTTTTATTGTACGTAACTGAAGAAAAATTCTCTCAATAGTGTTGAAACCTTTTGATAAAAGAAACCTATAAGAAATCTAATATTTCTATAGTTTTCTATACAGGTATACGACTAGTTTACCTGCAAAAAGTTTACCTCGTAGAGAACAAGGCGGGTCTATACCCAGGTGATTTAGTATACGTAAAGCAGGTCGGTTTTCTCGGCGCTGGTTTTCTCCACAAAGTTAAAATGTGATTACACCTGGGTATAGACCCGCCTTGGTAGAGAATAGACTTTGTTAATCATATTTGGGAGAAAGCGAGTAACTTCAACAACATCAAAAACATGATAGGTACATACCATGAACATACTCACGAAAAAGCTAAAAATATACTACCACTATGGTTATAAAAGATTTAATTGTAAAATTTTTCTTCAGTCAAGCAAACGACACCAAACTAGTCAGTAAAAACTTAAACTTAATAAGTAAACTTATTAAAATCTAACGAGCAACATGAGTAGTCGCTTTCTCAACTGTTGCAGGCCGTTTGCAGAAAAAAAGTGTTCGAAAGAGCTACGAAATCTCACCGAAAGCACCATAGATAAACTGAAAGCGGCTGGTTATGCTCCAATGCCTACATTGAATACAAATTTACGCATTTGTACGTCCTGCCGTTTAAACGTTGACAAACGAGCAATCATCGGTGGATCAGGTTGCAGGAAGTTCGAAAACAACAACAACTGAGGAATTACTAGATGCACCGACAACAACTGAGGAGTTACCAGAAGTACCAAGTGCAGATAGTCTTGCCACGGTACCATCAGCGACATCTGTTTCAACAAATCAATCAGAAGATGAGTGCATCCAGAAGGTCAACATCGAACGCTTCAACGAAGGGATAGCTGGAATAAAAGTGATTCCGATTAAATGGACGAAGATGGGTTACGTCAATTATCCCGAAAAAAAAATACCGTGAAATCAACGAAGATGTACGAAGAAACCTCTTCAAATTAGGACCTGAGGATGTGGAAAATACAGACTACGATGAGGTAATTATGAATATGAAGGAAAGGTTCTCGAATCTAGCCACGACAAGGAAAGAAAAATTATTGATTTTGTCGATGCTGCCAAGCTCGTGGTCTATTCAAGACGCCATTGATGAGTTCAAAACCAATAGAAATACAGCAAATAGGCAAAACAATTCAAAAATAACTGTCTTGCAACCAAAAATGCTAGGTCGAGTACTTCATTAACAGATGAGACAAAAGAAAAAATAATTCAATATTTTGAAGACGATGAAGTAAGTAGAGCTATGCCTGGCCAAAAAGATTATGTATCTGTAAAAAAAGATGGAAAGCGTCAAGCAATCCAAAAACGATTAATGATGACTACTTTGAAAGAAGCGTATACACGCTTCAAGGAAATTAACGAAAATATTAAGGTAGGTTTTTCCTCATTTGCAAGCCTTCGTCCAAGGCAATGCAAGCTTCTATCCAACTCAGGAACACATAATGTTTGTGTGTGCACAACACACGAAAATATTAACCTAATCTTACATAGTTTGAAAAGAATCAATTTATCAAAGGATATTAAAATGTTAACTGGAAGTCTTTTGTGTGAAAATACAACATCAAATTGCTATCTACGATCTTGTTCGGATTGTCCAGATTCTTCATCATTGGAAAATACTTTATTCGCTGAGTTTGAAGAAAATTATATTGATCAGTTATCATTTGAGCAATGGGTGACCACGTATAGGTGTGACCTAGAAACTATAGTAAAACCTGTAGATGAGTTTGTGTCATTTTTTTGCTTGAAATTAGAAAGTTTAATTCCTCACGACTTTATTAAAACAGAGCAATCCCGCTTTTTAAAAAATACGAAAAATACATTACAAGATGGTGAATTTTTAGTCATTTGTGATTTTTCTGAAAACTATAGCTTTGTATTGCAAGATCAAGTGCAGTCCCATCACTGGAACGTACAACAAGCTACAATTCATCCATTCGTTATTTATTTCAATGGAAGTACGCAAATTGAACATTTTACTTTTATTGTAATTTCCGAAGATTTAAGACACGACTCAGTATCTGTAAATTTGTTCATTGCCAAAATGATTAACTTTTTACGCGTTGATAAGGATAAAGAAATCAGAAAGATATGTTTCATGTCTGATGGAGCAGCATCGCAGTACAAAAACCGTAAGAATTTTTCGAGCCTATGTCAATTTAAATCAAAGTACGGAATTGATGCAGAATGGCATTTCTTTGCTACGTCACATGGCAAAGGTCCTTGTGATGCTATTGGAGGAACCATAAAGCGCATGGCCACAAGAGCAAGTTTAGCCAAAGAACGTGAGCATCCAATTAAAACTGCAAAAGAACTATTTGATTGGGCGAATCGCAGAAAAGAAGAAGATTTAACAAAATTATCATTTTGTTTTACTACTACTGAAGAGTACGAATTAACGGCATCAGAGCTCAGCGAGCAATATAATAACGCGGAAACGATCCAAGGAACCCAAAAATTTCACTGTTTCATTCCATTGTCAGAAAATAAAATTAAAGCAAAACTATACTCGAACTGTACTGATAATGATGCAAAAGTGTTCGATATTGTAAAAAAATTGAATAACAATATATAAATAAATAAATAAGAATTAATAAAATGTTTTCATGATCTCATAACGCATACCCAAATCCAAAACTTTTAAAGTTTATATATAACATTTAGAAACTCATCGATCATACTCTAAAAAAAATATCCTGGTAAAAAAAAAATTATTTTGGTGTAATCTGTTAATTCATTTTAATTTATACATATATACATATACATATAATATTTATACATATACATAATATTTATACATATAATATACATAATACTAATGAATACATGAAAACGACTTGTTTAATTCACGCAAGGCCCTTAACAATAAAATCAGCAACAAACTGCGGTTCCCGTAATAATTAACACCGAAAAAAAATTTTTTTTTTTCTACTAAATGTGAAAATTGTGACATGTTTGAAATGTCATAACTTTTTTGTTTATTGGTTTAATTTTTTTTACTGTGTGTATTTTTTTTTGGAATCTTTATTTAGTTGTCTAACTTTGTTTCTTTAGTTGTCTAACAATCGAACGAACCGTTTTTGCTGTGTAGCTTTTTGAATATTTTTGAACCATTTTCACATACACCCTTTTGAAAAGTTAGTCGTGACTCAACTTGAAGATTTGATATCGGAAAATGACGATTTAGATGGAACTGGAAAACTGTGCAAAGTTTCAGCTCAATAGAAAAAAATGAATTAAAAAATTTACCAAATTTTGGTGCTGTTGCTTGGAATCACTCATATGTTGTCATGTTAACATAACCTCGTTTTCAAAAGTTAGAAATAGTCAGAAAATTTCAAATTTCTATCTCTTTTCTCTACAAAGTAACAGCTCCTTTACATGCCGATTGGCTAAAATTGACCCCAATGCACAAGGAAGGTTAAGCGTGTAGGGTAAGTGTTCCCTTAGTTGTGGGTGTTCCTATAGTTGCGGTAGTGCCGTTTTCACTGATTTCATTACATTAGTCACATAACCGACACTGCCAATCGACGTATTGGCTTGTTGATACACGGAACAGTTGAAAAGAGTGTTCAAATTGCTTTGAAACTGATGAAATATCACTAAAATTGCTAAAGCTTTTCTTACTTGTACCAATAGTTGCGGTAAAGTGTTCCTATAGTGGAGGATTCCATAAGAAAACAACGGATACCGCAACTATAGGAACACAAATTAAGAATATACCGCATCTAAAGGAACAGTGTACCAATAGTGGAGGTATTATTTTTCACTGACATGCCGTGGATTACTGCGATGAAATCATTTTTCTCATTAAGTCAATGGTCGTTACTTCCCGTTACAACATCAACATGTGCATTAATTGCGCTTCTTGAATTAAGGCGGTTAAATTAAGTTCAATCATGCTTAGTACCTCCACTATTGGTACATCTACCCTATACAAAGACAAATTAAAGACCCCAATGTTCCTTGCAGTTGCCCAAAATTTTATGGCTCATAAGGTAATCTAGAATGCCGTGAAAAGTGTACTGCGATCTGTCAAACTTGGGTACCTTTTGTACTACCGAGGGACCAAATGCAGTACTAGAAGTGGTACCCAATCTGAGCCCGAGTGTGACGGACCTGGTGTATATGTATAACACCCAATAACTTTCGATCTTCTTGCAGTTTTGGTTCAGGTAACGCCTTAACCCATAACGCGGGTAGATCACCTTTTCGTGGTGCGTTATGGGGTAAAGATCTACCAATGAACCCTAGTCCTGACTGCTTCAAACGAAGAGAACAGGATGCTATAGTAATCAAAGGAACACTATTAGTCCTTGTTACATTTTAAACCTTGTTAAAAGTAACAAGTCTCGGTTTTCCAGTAGCCGAGAATGACCTTGAGACAAGGATAAAAATGAGTCGAAATCAACAAGTTGTTTTCTAATCTTTTATTTATTGTTCTCTAGTTTGAAGAAGTAAGGACTAGGATTCTGATGCATGGACAATATCGGTGTCACTTCCCGACTTTATCAAGGGATCCGATTTTGACTGATAAAGGGGCGCGCCTGCGGAGAGTGTACCCACCACACCCTTCGAAGGGTTTAAAAAGCGGAACCTTTCAATTAGAATCCTTTCCTGTGATCAAGTTAGGAATGATAACTGTAAAAAAACCGAATACTTTATCACTTCTCGATAGTGACAAAGTAACACGACATGCACTACACAAAGGACACGGGATATACTACAATAGATCAAATATTGGTCGCAGTGGTTTATGTTCCGAACAGAAAAAAAAAAAAAAAACGCCTTGGTAAGGATGTCTGCCGCTTAAATACTGCAAGCCACATGCTCCAGCTTGATTGCCTTTACCTCTACCTGCTAAAAACGAAATGATGCCTCACGTCGATGTGTTTCGTTCTTGCTGAATAGCCCATTTCCTTCTCAACCAGAAACTCGTTGATGTCGTACAGCTCACAGATAAATCCTCTCCACCAGACAGCTTCTTGAGTGGCCATCGAAAGCGCCATGTTTTCTGCTTCTGTGGTCGATAAAGCGACAGTAGCTTGCCTTCTGGAACTCCATGAAACCGCTTCACCACACTGTAGAAGTGCATATCCACTAACGGATCGTCTGGTTTCCGGATCGTTCGTGCAATCAGCGTCACGATATCCAGAGAACTCCGGGTCCACATCCCTCCCGGTACGTTAGCTTACACTGCTTGGTCCCTTTGAGGTAATTCGTTTGGCAACTGTCCAGTGTCCCAGGGTTACTGCAAAACGACCTGACCATGCTTACAGCATGGCTAATGTCTTGTCTAGTGCACTGTGCGATGAAGTGGAGTCCTCCAATTAGCTCACGGAATGGAATAGCCTACATCTTTTTTTGCTTTCCCCCTCATTTCATGGGCTCTTAATTTTTAACATTCGCGCTGATTCACGTCCAGCGATGATGTCGATACTGGATAACAGTTGCTCAGATTGTATTTTTCTAGAAACTTATCTACGTACCATCTATTGCACCGTTGGTCCTGGTGACTTGCAGTCCAAGAATTTGCTTGGCTAGGCCTAGGTCCTTCGTCTGAAACGCTTCGCTCAACTGTTGCTTCACATCGTCGACCAACTCTTGGTCGTTGGAGTACAAGAAAAAAGTCGTTGACATGAACCGTCGATCACTTTGTAGTGCACACAAGTGTCGTACTTCGAGCGTTTCTGTCCCATTCGCGTGGGTTTATGATCCAGCTTTATGTTCTAAACTTTCCTTGCCTGTCTGAGTCCGTACAGAGCGTTCTTCCATCTGCAGACCTTCTAGGGAGCATCGTCGTATATCTCCTCATCGTCCAAATCACATTGGTAGACGAGAAGATCAAGTTGCGCCAGTGCAAGAAGATGTTGAACTGTATCGTAGCGGACAACAGGAGAATATGTTTCACTGTAGGTAATCAACTTCATTCACTTGCGAGAATCGTTTGATTACAAGTTTTGCCTTGTAACGCTCGGCAGAACTATCCGTAGCGTGTTTGATATTGAAGACCCACTTGTTCTTCAACGATTTCCGTCCCTTTGGGAAATCCACAATGCATTATGGTCCGTTAGAACGCTACGATTCGAAAAATGACGATTTGAAGTATATAAGTCCCTCATTTGTTATCCACAGAAAAAAGTTTGAATTACATTATTCACGTGAGCTGTACATAACAATGAAGTTGATTTGATTGATTTTTCTGTATCCACTTACCCCACGGTACCTTATATCAAGTTCAATGCAAAAAATATTGTTTAAATATTAAAAAAAGGCCAATTTTATAAGTTGACGTTTACGTCTACGTGAAAAAAATCATACAAATTGGTTCAGTATTCTTGCAGATATCTGAAAATTACGATATGATGTTTTTTGAGGTGTTCAAGATCTTAGTTTGGCCAGCGTGGTACCAGAAACCTAAAAGGTCTTTACTCAAAAACAGCTTCACCAAATTGATTCATTTTATCACAACATACTCTCATCAATTTGTTCCAAAAAGTTAATATCCGAATACGATAAAAGTTCAGTAGCCTGAGGAATTAACGTGGTTAATGGCTACGCATCGGTCCCCCAAGGAATTTTGGAATATCTCCGGATCCAGATGACCAATGATCAGAACCGATACAGATTCTAAAAACAGAAGAGTTTTCTGAGAACTTGTAAAAAAATGGTGTAAAAATATTCAAAAATAAATATAGGTATATCGCGATTTGAATATATTTTTATGGCGAAAAAATGAAGCTGCTGGTAGATGGGTTAATAAAATTACTACATATCACTCGCAGTTTACAATATTCATCAAATTCGATAACAGTGAAATGGAACTTCGGTAAAGTGGCAAATGACAGAATAACCTGTTTTTTTTAAGCTTTGCACTTGGTCTGACTTAACGCCGACCAATTAAGTATTGAAAATTACACTTTCAAAATTGTCACACTTTATTATTTGTAGGTTGAGTCTTTGGGTTTCCCAAAAAGTGAAATTTTGATACACCCTAGTGAACAAGGTTCATGAAGAGCGAAATAAACTCAATGTGCAAGCAAAGTTTTTTTTTATCGGCAATTTGCTGGATCACAACGGTTTCCAGAAATTTCCTCTACTAATTGGAAAAACCGTGGGTCAATGTATTGAAATTAAAAAAAAAAGGTTCCGAGTATCCTGCTCAAGATTGTGTTAAAAACTCTCTCACATTCATCTTTCAAAAAGAATCTATCTCAGGATCCTGCAAGAGCCCGTCTAAGGATTTTTTGAGAATATCTCATAGTCTTGTGATAATCCCTCTTAGTTTTCTGTAAAAAAATCAGTTTAAGATTTTACAAGAATCCAATCCAAGATTCAGGAAGTATCTCGTTCAGATTTTTTTTTAAATCTCTCTGTGGATTTTGTTATAATCTATCTCCAGATTTCATAAGAATCCTTCTCGGGAATCTGTGAGAATACTTCTTAGGGGCGGTCCATTAATTACGTAAGGGATTAGGGGGGGAGGTGGGCTTTGAGATTTCTTACGCGCCATACAAATTATTTGTAATTTTCATACAAAAAATCTTACCATGGGGGGAGGGGGGGTCGAAAAACCGCCAAAATTGTCTTACGTAATTAATGGACCGCCCCTTAAGATTAAGATACAATCTTTCTCAATATTCTTAAAGAATTATTCTCAGAATTCTATAAGAAGGTATTTTAAGATTCTGTTTAAATATAACTTTTGATTTTTATAAAATCCTTCTCAGAATTAAGTAAGAATCCTTCTCAGGAATCTGTGAATCCTTCTCAGGGTTTTCCAAGAATTCTTCTCAAAATTATGTAAGCATACTTTTCTGGGTCTGTATGAATTCTTCTCAGGATTCTGTAAGAATCCGTCCCAGGATTCTGTAAGAATCCTTCTCTGAATTTTGTAAGAATCTTTCGCAGGGTTCTGTAAGCATCCATTTCAGAAGTCTGTAGGAATCATTTTCTGTGTTTTGTGAGAATCCATTTCTGGATTCTGAATCCTTCTCAGGACTCTGTGAGAATCCAACTCAGGACTCTGTAAGAATCCTTCTCAGGACTCTGTAAGAATCCTTCTCGGGACTCTGTGAGAATCCTTCTCAGGTCTCTGTGAGAATCCTTCTCAGGACTTTTTGAGAACTCTTCTCAGGATTCTGTGAGAATCCTTTTCAGGATTGTGTGAGAATCATTCACAGGCTTCTGTGAAAATCCTGCTCAAAATTGTGTGAGAATCCTTCTCAGGATTCTGTGAGATTCTGTAAGAAACATTCTCAGGGTTCTGTAAGAGTTCCTGGAGATTCTGTAAGAATCCTTCTCAGGACTCTGTAGGAATTCATCTCAGCATTCTTCAAGAAGTTAGATTCGTTTGCTGGATTCTATAACAATCCTTCTCTGGATTCTGTAAGAATTTTTCTTTGGATTTTAAAAGTGCCTTCTCTGTAAGTATCATTTTCTGTATTCTCTAAGAATCCTATTCTGTATTTTATAAGAATCATCTTCAAAATTATATAAAAGTTCTTTTATATATTCTGTTAGAAGCTTCCTCTGGATTTCGTATGAATTTTTATCTGGTTTCTTCAAGAATGGGTTTGTGCATGACTCCTAAGAATCCATATTAGGATTCTGTAACAATTCTTCCCTATGATTATAAAAGAGTTTTTCTAAGGATGTTATTAAAATCTCTTTTGGAAGTAAGAATAATTAGGAATCTCTATAAGGATTTTGGGTTCTAGATTAGTTATATCCTTTGCACTTATAGTAACAAATAATCCTCATGACAAAGCAGTCATTGTATTGCAGGGAGTTCTGCTCAGGCAATTATTTTCTCAATTCTAGCTCCTTTTATTCCGACAACAATTCTCCAAAGATTCCATAAGAAGATATTAACAAAAGTTTTCTCAAGAATTCTTGAGGTTTGGAGTATGCAAAGTTTGTATGTAGGATTTTCTTTGATGATTACTTAAGCACTTCCTAATGCAATCCTTTCGATTCGTAATTTGAAATTTGTTTTTATTTATTTATTTTTATAGTATCTCCGGATAAGCCTTTAGCGAACTTCCTTGTAGAAGGAGGAGCAATAAGTGAATTATTTTTTGGAGATATCATTTGAAGAATTCCTTGTTACATTTTTGAATCAATCCCATAAGACAAACTTGGAGGATTTCAAAAATTTAACGCAAAAAATATCTGGAATCCAAGAATTTCTGAAAACCCTCACAAAATTTCTAGTGGATCTCGCGTGAAGCTTTTCAGATTTCAGATCAATATTTGCGGAAGTCTACAAGAAACATGCCAGAAGAAGTTCCTGAATGAATCCATGGAACAGTTGCTCAAGGTCCGCAATCTCTAGAGCAATGTATAAGATGATGACTCGTGATTTTGTAGGAATATTGCAGAATAGAAGGTTGTCCCCTGTTTACCATGTCCTGTCTCCAACATTACATTCCCACTAACTGCAACGAATGCCTCCGTGATGCTTGTCATATGATTACTTTTCCGTTCTCCATCAAGCACGTGGCCAGTATTTACATCATCACATGTCGAATGATGAGTAATTATTCTCTCAGACACAGAAATAAGTCTTCTTTTAAGGTAACGAACCAGAATTTTAAGATTTTATGCGTTAAGACGTGTTCAATGCTTATGTTAATTCTTGGATTACATCGAAACTTTCTAATCTACGATATAATCTAACCATAACGCTTTCAAAAGCTTTTGTACTTCAGCTATAGATCTTTTGAACCGTAGTTTAATTGGTAAAGCGTTCGTCTAACATACAAGTGTCGCGTGTTCGAATTTGACCTAAGCAGGGTATTTTTCTTCCACGATGTCACTCATTTAACCACGTGACGTGCTTAAACATAAAATTCACATTGTTAAATGTGGCATTATAACCTGTTTCTCACATTTTTACTAATTAAGGAGATTATAGAACGAAGCCACACCTCAAATTTTCAAGAGCACAAGACATGAGAACCAAACAGCGCTCCACGTTGAAAATTTATCCCATTGGTCACCACCAGCAAGCAAGTAATTTGATTGATTTTCAACGCGAACTGTTGTCAGATTCTCCAGTCTTGTGCACTTGAAAATTCGAAGTTTGGCTTCGTTTTATAATCACCTTAAGTCTTCTGTTCAAATTATTCTATTTGTTCATTTATTCAAGCGCTGGTAGACGCGTCTTATCAATCATATATCAAGTATATTTTTTTGAATTTCCACGTTGGAACGTAATCTGCTCAATGCATTACCGAATAATATTATAATAGAACAATAGTTACTTACCTTTCATTGTAATCTGTAGCTTCGCAATAATAATTGTTGAGTACCTATACGAAAGCCTAAACATGCTCTAAATCATACAATCCATTGCAGTTGCAAGATAACGCACTAACCAGCCTCCCGGACGGTATCGGCTGCCTTACCAAACTAACCAAGATAAACATTAGCCGTAACAAGCTCACCGAGCTGCCGGAGAGTTTCTTCGAGCTGAAGGAACTGAAGGTGCTCAGCCTGGCGCACAATGACTTCTCCGAAATCCACAGCAACGTGAGCGACCTGATCATGCTGGAAGTGCTGGTAATAATGCTGATAACCTCCACCCAAGGCTTTTCATTAACATGTGACCAACTTTGAATCTCGCAATGTAGGACATTTCCTTTAACAGTCTTAACTCGCTCCCGGGCGGCATTGGGTTTCTGGTGCGACTGCAACAGCTAACGCTCAATAACAACCGGCTCATAGAGCTACCGAACGATATCGTCAATTTGAGAAGTAAGTGAAGGCGCGGGTTGCTTGAAGTGATACTTAGCTGAATTTTGCCCTCTTTATAGACCTCCACAAAATGGACCTGGCGAAGAACGATTTGAAGCAACTACCGCCCGTGATGGGCGAACTCCGCAAGCTGGAATGTCTGTACGTGCAGCACAACGATGTGGTAGAGCTGCCGGACTTCACCGGTTGCGATGCTCTGAAAGAAATCCACATTTCGAATAACTTCATCAAATTCATCCCGGCGGACTTCTGCGAAAATCTGCCGCAGCTGAAGGTTCTGGATCTGCGTGACAACAAGATCGAGAAGCTGCCGGATGAGATATCGATGCTGGCTAGCCTGACCCGGTTGGATCTGTCGAACAACTCGATCAGTAGTTTGCCGTCTTGTTTGTCGACGTTGGCTCACTTGGTGAGCTTGCAGGTGGAGGGAAATCCGATCAGGTCGATCCGGAGGGATATCATCCAGTGTGGAACGCAGAGGATTCTGAAGACGCTTCGGGAACGGGATGGTCCAGGAAAGGGGGGCCCCGAGAATGTGAAGGCTCCGTTTGAGGAGAGCACTTTTCCGGACGTTTATCAGATGAAGAAGGGAAGGTCGATGATTGTGAGTAATAAGAATTTGATTGATGTTCCGGAGCAAGTGTTTCTGGACGCTGCGGAGGCTTCGGTGTACAATGTGGACATCAGCAAGAACAAACTGGGCGAGGTTCCTTCTGGGTAAGAACGGTTCGTAGATGGTTAGTGAGGAGTACTAGAATGTATGGCATACGTATTTTTTTACAGAATTACACATTTGGCAGATCAACTGACGGAGCTTAACATCAGTTTCAACCTTCTCAAAACGATTCCCATGTTCTTTTCGCGGTTCGAGAGAATCAGTTATCTAAACATTTCCAACAACTTGCTGGCTGATCTACCGGAAGTCGTTGGCTTGTTGGTTACATTGCGGGAACTGAATGTGGCCAACAATCAGTTGAAGCGTATTCCGCCGAGCGTTTACGAATTGAAGGGGCTGGAGATCTTGCTGGCCCGTGATAACAAGATAGAGGAAATCGATGCCACAGAGAGTGGACTGGCCGCACTGCCTCGACTGGCAACGCTGGATTTGGCCAACAACAACATCAAGCAAGTGCCACCAGTTTTGGGGCTGCTGAAGAACATCACGTAAGGATTGCAGTATTTTAACTGAACAAAAATTGACTTATATGTCTTTACTTCTAGCACACTTGAATTGATCGGAAACGGCTTTCGACAGCCGCGCCACCAGATACTGGAAAAAGGAACGGAATCAATCATGGCTTACCTGCGGGATCGCATTCCTACTTAAAGGAGTTCACGCCAAGTCGCACACGAGATTACGCATAGCTTGCATGCTTTTAGTCACTCGCAAGAGGAAAAAATACAACCATACTAAAGATATAGGCATTTTTATACTTAGAATACTTTATTGATAGAAGCACACCGCTTTGGGGCACGATTCGTAGCAGAATTGGATCGTTAGCCTAAAATTTATCGTTGTTGAGCTGGGAAACATAAAGGCATGGAAACGTGCCGCTAGTACAATCTCGGAGGCCTTTTTCTCTTTCCGAAAGCCCGATAGGAGCTGTCCATCCAGCGGACAGCCCTTGTCGTCCAGAAGTGTCAATGTTTGGTCACCCGAATAGGCCTGCAGACTGTGCGGTACCATGTCGAAGGCGGGATTGGACGATTTGATTCGCATCTCCAGCAGCTGTCCAAGAGTAGCTTCGAAGACTTCTGCTTGCGTTTCCACGTCGATCAGTTCAGTGGTGACACCTTTCACAACTTTGGACGTGCCATTGCGGACTTCAGTGGAGCCGATACTAAACGTCTGACTATGCGGGATGAAGTCCACGGTCGATTGCATCGGAAGGTTGTTCATCAGCTGAGTTACGTTGGCGGAATCGAAGTGATGGATGCATCCCATTTTGAGGAGACGATCAGCCTGCGTACGAATCACCGGATGCCGCTGAATGTAGACGTATGCGAACACAAGAAAGCTGGACAAAAACGAATTACTCATGAAATCGTATAAATTGTCTCATCAATCATACTCACTCAAACATATTTCCCTTGATGAAGGCTCGCCGTATTCCGCAACGAGACTCCACAAGTTCGTTTCCAGTTGCGATCTCCAGCAGCTGCGTTCCATTGTTAGTCACCTCATAACTACAATTCTGATGCGCAGTGTTCAAGTACATCCTTCCGCGGTACTCTTCGTCCGGATCGAACGCCACCTCCATTCTATTGCTTAGACATTGCTCCGCCAGCTTCAAACAAGCCACCCTTTTGGCGTAAACCGAATCAATCACCGTCCGAACAGCTTTAGGGCCCAAACTCGTCAGATCGTCCGAATGCAGCGAACATCTTGGCCCTCCTCCACCTCCCCCGCTCGACGCATTGTGATACGTATAGCCCACGCAAACGAATCGATCCTCATTCAAGCACCGTTCGCTGCAGCTTTTCTCTTCCGATACGATCAGCGAATCGTCAGCATAGACAAAAGCCGTATCACGATGCTGCTCGAACGAACAGCCAGCCGAACCCCGATCTCCCATTGCGTGGCACTGATTCTCTAAATACTCCTCGTCATCCTCCCAGCCCCGACGAAACGCTTCCGGGTGAGCGTACCGATGGGTTCGGCTAAGGTAGCATTGACCCATTTGCGCCCGATCGATCTTGGACCACCGAAGGCGATGGCGATTGTTTCGGAAGGAGCGCACGAATCGGGCCGAGCGGCAGGGAAATCGTTGCTCGTGGAAGCATGCGTTGGCGCACTCGTCTCGGGTGACCAGCCGCGGCAGTAGATGGTGAGAGGATGGCATGATCAGAGCGGCTCCCGGGATGGACACCAGTGGGAAGAGCTTGGTGGTGGCGCATTTGAGGGGCACTGGAGGAGTTGAAAGGATGATAGAATTATTAAATGTTAAATGAAGATCATTGGAATCGCAGAACTACTGCGTTTTGTTTATACTATAATCGATTAGATCTCGGACACGGACACGGACACACGGACACCATCTTCAGCCATTTGGCTGCACAGACTGTAACTTAACACTAGACAACGGACAAGCATGCTCTAGTGGACCGATTTTTTCAATAATTACCATGTCAGAGTAATAACTAGAAAAAGATTCCTACAGTAATACTTGCGAGAAATTATACATAGTTTTGTTAAGTGTTGAAAAAATTCGCGTAGAAATATTTTTGAGAAGCCAAGCAAGAATTTCTTGAAAAGCTCTGTAATTCTTTTCAGTATTACTTTGTGTCATTTCAAAATCACTCCTTCAGGAAGTATCCCAATATCACAGGAATTGTTCCATAAATTATACCAAGGATTATTCCACAAAATCTAATAGGAATTCTTCCAGAAATTTTACTATAAATTCAACTGGGGATCCCTTATTCATATCTTCATAAATTTTAGGTTCATTTAAACACTTCTTGGATAAGAGAAAAAAACTACTAATTAAACTTTAACACTTCACTTTTGTAAAAAAAATAAAAATACTAAAATCACTAGTAAGGCGAACAAATACCTTTAAACTCTAATATGTTGCTTATCTTGACAGATCGGCCTATTTCGTCTGCGACTTACAGATTTATTCAGTGTCGAGTGCTCGACAATAATCCCTCCCTTAAGTTTAATAAAAAATTGTTGTGACTTCTTGGATAATTTTGAAAGTAAATTCTCAATGGATTCGTCAGTTTAAGATTTAAGGTTTAACATCACAAAATGCTACAGCAATGCTTTCTGCAATTCTTTCAAGAGTTCCACATGAGATTCACTAGAGATTTTCCCTAGAAAATCCTGCAGGAGATTTTGGATTTCGTTTGGTAAGTTTACCAATAATTACTTTATTAGTTTTTTTGGACCAGTTATCCAAGACTTTCACAAGAGTCTGGAAAAAAATCCGGAGATCTTTAAAAGGCTTTTCTCTTGTAGGAATTTATCATCTATTTTGTCAAAATCAGGTAATTTAGTTTAGACATTTTCACTGGTTTTTTAAAGGATTTCCATCTAACTATTTCTGGTCAATTTCTGTTGCCATTGCTTGGAGACGTGCGTAGGAATATTCTTGATTTATTCTTTCAGCATTTCTTTGGGATATTTTTGTAACAATCTGTTGAAGAATTCCTAAAGGAAACTTGGCAAAAATCTATACAAATTTCTAGTTGCAATACTAAAGAAACGCTGAATGATAATAAGAGGAAATCCAAAAAACCCTCCGAAGAAATCTTTAGAGTTATTTCTCAGTTCTATGGAAGAATCGCTTTATGAGTACTGAGAAAGATCACTTCCTTGAGACACGAATCTTTGAAAAAATCCCTGGAGTAATTTCTGAAAAAATCTTCAAGGTATCCTGAACGAAAATCAGCCAGGAATTCTTTGTGAAATTTGTGTGGGAATCGCTCATTAAACTCCTGAAGAAATTTTTGAACTATTAAACGAGGAAATATCTAAGCAAACACCTGAATTTCGCTATCATGAAATCCTTAAATACATATTCTAATATTTAACGAAACGTCACGAGAAAACATCACATACATTTTTAGAAAGACCCTATAAGAGAAGACCGGATTCTCTGAGGAATGATTATTGAAGCGTAGTCCTTGGTCAGATAATTTTTAATCAGGTTTTTCAGGCATTACGTCTCTAATTTCATATTTTAAGATACTAAGCCGCTACCAGCCCTGTTGACTAGTCACATGTTAATTGTATGTTAGCATAGCAACCCTATTTTAAAGGACCCCCAAATTTGTCACCGCACCGGGCCCCGAAAGCCCTAGCTACGCCACTGTTTCTGACTTACGCCGATCCGGCTCTCAATACAACCCACATGAAGGATTGTGTCAACCCTAGCATGGCCTCCCTGCTTGCATAGACAACCATGGAATCGCGAAAGGCGACTATATACAACGAGTGGAGATAGCGGCCCGAAGGGGGGACCCATTCGAATGGATGAAGAATCTAGTGGAGGAAACAAAGACTCGATAGTATTTTCAAGAAGCGGAAAGATGCAGAGTTCGCCAGAAAGTGAGCCACCGGGAAATGTTCACACCAAAGTCGGAGAGTAGCAACGACCGGCAGCATGAGAAGTCGGAGTTGTCGGAAGTAAAGAGGAAGGTCAACGAACTCTATAAATTCGTCGAGACTAGAAACAATGTCCACCTTAGGATCAAGCAGCTGGTCACGAGCAACAATTCCACCGTTACAGCCGCAGAACGCGGACATAAGGAATTACGGAGTATAGCGAAAAAAGCCGAAAAGGCATTGATCACGGTGAATGCAACAGTCGGTTCACAGCTGAAGCCTTCAAGCAATCCAACCACCCGCTCGGAGAAAACAACGAGGGATACACCAGGAGAACAGCGAGATCCCGAAAAGCAGAGAAGCGATAGTGAGTGCGTCAGCGAACAGAATAACGGCAGTGAATGGCACACCGTTAAAGGCCAAAAGGAGAAGAATGCAGCACGAAAGGAGAGGAACAGAAATAGAAAGAAACCGAAGAAGAAAGAAAAACGATGGTCTCCTCGTGAGAGATACAAGGGCGTTGCTCTCGTCACTGAGGCAAATGACAGAGTTGTTGTCTCAGAGACAACAGTGTCAGAAGAAAATGTGCACTATAGAATGGAGAACGTAGGTGGAAGACGAAGCATTTCGACAAGAATCTTTTCGTCGAAGCACTCCGAGCAATACCTAAATGACGCTCCAAATATGGACGCAGGAGAGCTGACAGAAGCGTTGGCGAGAGCGTGTAATGCAACTATGCCGAGAAATTTGGATCCGAGGAATCAGCGGTGTCCTGCATACTGGTGATAGGACAGAGACAGCATCCTCCTTGCTGCCTGCTTAAGAACCAGAAGACGCGTGCAGAGAGCTAGATAGGAGGCCAGCATGGAAGAGCGTAAGGTGACCTACCGGATGGCCAGAGCCGCGCTCAAACAGTAGATAGTGACGAGTAAATCGAACTGCTACAAGTAGTTGTGCCGGGAAGCTGACGCATATCCCTGGAACATCAGCTGAAATGTTGGGGGCCCAGATAGCCGTAGCGGTAAACGCGCAGCTATTCAGCATGACCATGCTGAGGGTCGTGGGTTCGAATCCCGCTGGTCGAGGATCTTTTCGTAAAGGAAATTTTCTCGATTCCCAGGGCATAGAGTATCTTCGTACCTGCCACACGATATACACATGCAAAAATGGTCAACCGGCAAAGGAAGCTTTCAGTTAATAACTGTGGAAGTGCTCATAAGAACACTAATCTGAGAAGCAGGCTTTGTCCCAGTTGGGACGTAACGCCAGAAAGAAGAAGAAGATCAACTGAAATGTGCCCCGACAAACTGAAATTGATAGTGGACGGTCTCTTTCCTACGCATGCTCCCACCGCGTGACCACCCACACCGTACGCTGATGAAGATGAAGATGAAGAAATTCCGATATCCAAGTTTCTAACACCGAGCTGATAACGATTGTGAAAGGATTGAAGCTGATCAAAGCTCACGGTCCAGGTGGTATCAACAACGTAGTGCTAAGGGCAGCAATCTTTTCGTTCCCAGATGTATTTAGGACAGCGTTGCAAAAGTGTATAGTGGAAGGCTGCTTCCCAGACAGATGGAAGGTGCAGTAGCTGGTGTTGCTGCCAAAACCGGGAAACCCGCCAGGAGATCCTGTTTCATATAGACCAACATGCTTACTGGATACTATTGGTTAACTTCTGGAGAAGGTCATCCTGGGCAGGATGACGATCTACACGGGAAGCGAGAACGGATTGTCGAAAAGGCAGTTTGGATTCCGTAAAAGGCTTTGACGGTGGATGTTATTCGTGCAGCACGCGTACGCAGAGAAAGCGTCCAAGCAGAAGAGGAGAGGCAATTGATAATGCGCAGTGGTAACGATAGGCGTTAAGAACCCGTTCAACAGTGCCAGTTGGGAGGATATCGCCACAGTTCTGCACAGAATGCGGGTCCCCGAATAGCTGTGTGAAGTTCTGCAAAGCTACTTTCCGAACCGGGTACTGGTTTACGACACAAATCAGGGACGGATGTTAATTGAAGTATCGGAGTTCTACAGGGTTCAATACTTGGTCTAACATTGCACTAACCTTAACACTGCTGAATGGAGTCGAGATCGTCGGATCAGCAGATGACGTCGTTCTTGCGATAACTTACGAGACTGCGGAGGAGGTGGAGATGCTGACAGCGGAATCGCTAGACATCATTGAATCGTGGATGGCTGGAGTCAAGCTGCAGTTGGCACATCACAAAACGGAGGTGGTGCTGGTCAGCAACTGCAAGGCGGTCTAGTAGTTCGAGATCAACGTCGGAGGACACGCAATCTTATCGAAGCGCACGAGGCGACTTCTGGCGAACGTATCATCGTCCATATTGAGATACGGAGTCCTGACTTGGGTTGCATCGTTGACAACCAAACGCAATCGAGAGAAGCTGGCAGGTACGTTCCGGCTCATGGTTATACGGGTGGGTGGCGAGTGCCTACCGCACACTATATCGTCGGAGGCAGTGTGCGTTATCGCCAAAATGATCCCCATTATCATCATTCTGGCTGAGGTGCAATGTTCTTCCAGCAAAGGGACACTGGAAATGTGAGGAATACCATCAGATTGGATACAATGGCCAAGTGGCAGCAGGAGTGGAATAACTCGGACAAAGAAAGGTGGACCCAAAGGCTCATTCCTAACGTGTCGATGTAGACGACCAGAAAACAGGGAGAAGTTAACTTCTTCTTGACCCAGTTTTTGTCAGGCCATGGATGTTTCCGGAAATATCATCATATCAGACACAGAAGCATGTTTTATTTGACAGTCCTCGATTCTGCGATATACGAAGCGAGATGATGTCAGAAACCGCAAGCGTTCTAAATCTAACATCATGCAGAACATGTGCCAGCGAGAAGTTAGTAGCTAGAATCTAGAGGTTAGAAGCCAGAATCTAAAAGCTAGCAGCGAGAAGCTAGGAGCTAGAAGCTAGAAGCAAGAATTTGGAAACTATAAACTAGAAGCGAGAAATCGGAAGCTAAAAGCTAGAAACGATAAACTATAATCTAGAAGCTAGAAGCGAAAAACGAGAAGCTAAAAGTTAGAAGCCAGAAGTTAGAAGAGAGAAGATAGGAGCTAGAAGCTAGAAGCAGGAAGCTGAAAGGTAGAGGTTTGAAACAAGAAGCGAGAAACTAGTGGCTAGAAGCAAGAAGCTGTAAGCTAGAATCTAGAAGTTGGAAGCCAGAATCTAGAAGCTACCAGGTAGATGCTAGAAGTCAGAAATTAGAAGCGAGAAGCTAGAAGCTAGATGCAGGAAGCAAAAGGGTAAAGGCTAGAAGCAAGTAGCGAAAAACTAGAATCTAGAAACGAGTAGCTAAAAGGGGGGGGGGTGACTAGTTGAGTAGACCACGATTTAGCACCAGCAAATGGTCATCAGGGCGCCTGTGAATCGAATGTTTCCCTCCGCTGGGATCGCAGGACCGACCTCGGCATCTGCCCGGGTAGCTTCGGTTCGGGAGATCTTCCGCCGCCGGAGAAATCTTCATCGGAGTAGGATATATTCACCGTCGGGGACTACTCTGAATAGTACATAACGTATCACCGGCATGAGTCGTCGGAGCACCTGTGAACCAGAAGCCATCCTTCAACCGGAATCGCTGGACCGTGCTCAGCATCAAACTGGTCAACCAGGAAAACTCGATCAGCAGCAGCGGAGAACGAGTCGTAGAAAAGCGGAGTTCACATGAGCGTCCAGTAGAAGTTAAACAGGGCTCTGGCGTGAGGTCAGCCCAAGAATAGGAGCTAGAAGTAAGAAGCGAGCAGCTAGAAGTAAGAAGCGAGAGGCCAGAAGCAAGAATTTAGAAACTAAAAGCTAAAAGCTAGAAGCGATAAACTAGTATCTAGAAGCTAGAAGCGAGAAGCTAGAAGTAAGATGCCAGAAGTTAGAAGCGAGAAGCTAGGAGCTAGAAGCTTTGGTAGAGAAACTAGTAGCTAGAAGCTAGAATCTAGAAGTAAGAAGCCAGAATCTATAAGCTACCAGGAAGATGCCACAAGTCAGAAGTTAGAAGCGAGAAGTTAGAAGCGAGAAGCTAGAAGCGAGAAGCTAGAAGCGAGAAGCTAGAAGCGAGAAGCTAGCAGCTAGATGCAGGAAGCTGAAAGGTATAGGCCAGAAGCAAGAAGCGAAAAACTTGAAGATAGAAGCTACAATTTAGAAGCCAGAAGCAACTATCTAGAAGCTAAAGGCTAGAAGCTAGAAGTCAGAAGTTAGAAGCAGGAAGCTGTAAGGTAGAAGCTAGAAGCAAGAAGCGAGAATCTAGAGGCTAGAAGCAAAAACTAGACGATACAAACGAGAAGCTAAAAGCTAGAAATGAAAAGCTTCAAGCGAGATACGAGAAGCTAGAAGCTAGAAGCAGAAAGATGCATGGTAGAAGCTAGAAGCAAGAAGCGAGAAGCGAGAAGTTAGTAGTTTGAATCGAGAAGTTAGAAGCCAGAAGCCAGATTCTAGAAGCTAGCAGCTAGAAGCTAGAAGCCAGAATCTAGAAGCTAGAAGCGAGAAGCAGGAAGCTGAAAGGTAGATGTTTGAAGCCAGAAGTTAGAAGTAAGTGAGAAGCAAGGAGCTAGATGCTAGAAGCTAAAATCGAGGAGCTAAAAGTTAGAAGCAGGAAGCTGATAGGTCTAAAGTCTAGAAGCAAGAAGCTGGAAACTAGAAGCTAGAATCTAGAATTAAAGAAATTAGAAGCCAGCACTCAGAAGCTAGCAGCTAGAAGCTAGATGCCAGAAGCCACAATCTAGAAGCTATAAGATAGAATCGATAAGCTAGAAGTAAAAAGCTGAATGCGAAAAGTGAAAAGCGAGAAACCTGAAACTAGAAGCTGGAAGCTTGAAGCGAGAAGCCTGAAGAAGTTAGAAGTTAGAATACCTCTACGATATTCACGTTAATTATGGTTCCAGTACATTCAAGATATAATTCTTCTTTATAAAATGTATTAAAAATCTGCTTATACGGGTTTGCCCATTCAAAAAAAAAAAAATCTTAAATACACAGTCAGACGCTTATATAGTTTGAGAAACCTGTCAGCATCGTCAATTAGTGTTCCACGGTACGTTCAGCGAGAATAGTCGTTAGCATGAAACCGAAAGTAAGAACAAACAGATGCAATCCATTTTCCGACCGCGCGACATTGTTCCGTGTGAAAATTGGCGGAGTATTGTGAATGAGCGGTAGAAGTCTCAATTTGTCTACCAATTTCGGTTGAGTTCTGTTGGTTGAACTTTGTTGACACGACTGCGTTAGAATAGAATGGAATGATAACCCACTTCACCTTACTACCTGTTTAACCTTGGAACGGAATGAGTGGATGAAAAAGGAAGATCCACAGTAAATAAATTAAAAGAATCACGTAAACGTGATTTGCTAAATACATGCTAATAGTAAGCGACCAGCCCCAGCCGGTAATCATCCCCGATAGTGATCCATTACTTATCCTCCACCCTTTTGCTAACAATACGAAACAGTACCTTTCAGCTTCCATAAGCCAGTATACTAACCGTCCAGGCAGTTCGTCTTGACAAAAAACGCAACATTAGCGTCGGTCACTAATTGGTGGTTGGCTTCGTCGATGTAGTCGTATCGGGTTGTCGCCGCCGTCCGATTACTGCTGTACCCGTAGCAAACGTTCTGACTGAACACCAAAAGGTACCCGTAGCAGACCGGATCATCGCGGCATAATCGAGCACATCTAGCGTTGACCGCTTCTTCGTGAGACCCACTGACACCGTACAGCGGAAGTAGTCCACTCGGTGCTTCCTGATCGTAGACGTTATGGCTCTTCGCCGGCCGCATTCCGAGGATTTTGTGGAACACCGCCACGTGACCGCATTTTCGCGCCAATCCTGATCGTAAATTCAAACGATGTCACACAAATCGACAAGGCTGGATGCAACTCACCTGTCGTGGCAGTCAGAAAGTGAAAGCAAATGGCAAAGATCACCGATGCTGAGAAGATTTGCATATCGACTAGAATTACACGTAATTTATTTCTTTTCCGATTGGGAAGCGCCAATCAAACACTCGCGCAACTTCAATGTTTAGACTAGAGAGGGAGAGCGACACGAGAAGCACAATCGGTGATGCGCCACTGGATACCGACGGCAAAGCACTAACTAATCGAAGCGCTGACCTGAGCTTAAGCCTCTAGTCTAGAAGATGCTTAGAACGTTGCGATTGAGATGATGATGATTTTCCGCTTCGCAAGATGAGACAATACCCGACCCACCCCGTGCGCGAATGCGGATTGGCGCTGCACGGTAAGAAGATTTCGCACAAATGAGAGATCCTCCTGGATCAAATTAGAATCCACTTATCACAGATAGCCGTTGCGGTAAACGCGCTGCTATTCAGCATGGTCATGCTTAGGGTCGTGGGTTCGAATATCACCGTTCGGGGATCTCTTCGTAAAATAAGTTTTCTTGATTCCCAGAAAACAGAGTATCTTCGTGCCTGCCTGGAAGTGCTCACAAGAACATTAAGCTGAGAGGCAGGCTCTGTCTTAGCTTAGTGTTCTTGTGAGCACTTCCAGGCAGGCACGAAGATACTCTGTTTCCTGGGAATGAAAAAAAGAAGTTTGCTGGGAAAGAAGATGTTCAAACTGGCAAGCTAAAGAACAGTTTTGAAGTAATTGAAAAAAAATGCAGCCTGATAAGGGAATGTGATTGGTGTATTGAATCTGCATAATTCTGGAGTTTATTGCAGAAAAGAACCTTGAAAAAAAAAAAATTCCCGTACGAACTTCGGAGAAATTTACGGAGAAATTCCGAAGGAATTCGCGGCAGAGCTCCGAAGGAGTTCTCGGTGGAGCTCCGAAGACTTTTCCGGATGAACTGCTGACAAATTCCCGTTCGACCTTCAGATGATCTTCGGAGGAATTCCTGGAGGAATTCCCAGATTCTTGGAGGAATTCCCAGACTGACTCAACCGGAGTATTTCCCAAAAAAAAATCTGAAAGAATTAATTGTCAGATAAATTCCTGGAGGAATCCGGGAAGAATTAATGGAGAAACTTCCAAGGAATTGTTGAAAGAATCACGAAGAAAATCTGAAGGGTGTTCTCCGTACGACTTCTCGGAGGCACTCTGAAGGAATTCCTGGAGGACCTCCAAAGAAATTCCTAGAAAAACTCCGAAGGACTTGTTGGAGGAACTTCGGAATATTTTTTAGACCAACTCCGGAAAAAATTCTGAAAGAACTCTAGAGCATTTTTTTAGGAACTCCGAAAGAATCCCTAGAGGAACCATGGAGGAAATGCGAAAGAATACCCGGCAGAAATTTTAAAAGAATTTATTTAGGAATTTCTTGAGGAACTCCCATAGAAGTCCTGGAGAAACTCCAGAATAATTTAAAAAAAAACATCCTAGAGAAACTCCGAAGTATTCGATGAAGAAACTCCGGAGCGATTCTAAGAGAAGCTCTGGAGGTGTTCCTGTAGGAACTCCAAGGTAAGTTGCTTGAGGAACTGCGAAATTCCTGGAGAAGCTGTGGAGGAAATCTGAAGGAATTACCGGTTGAGCTCCAAAGAAACTACCGAGAATTTGCTGGTGGAACTTCGGAAAAATTCATGGAAGTACTTCGGAACAAGTCTTGCTGGAGCTCCGGAGGAATTTTCATGGAATTGCTAGAGGAACTCCGGTAGAATCTTTGGAAGAAATAAATTCCTGGAGGAACTCCGGAGGGATTCGAGGAGGCGCTTTGAAGGATCTCCGGAGGAATTCTAGGAACCAAATCCTCTGGAGATCCTCTTGGTTTTTTTTTCTGTTATTTCTTTTGGAATTCTAGGCTTCTGGCTTCTTACTTCTAGATTCTAGCTTTTCGCTTCTAGCTTCTAGTTTCTCGCTTCTTACTTCACGCCTCTATCCTCCAGCTTCCTGCTTCTAGCTTCTTACTTCTAGCTTCTAGATTATGGCTTCTAATTCTAGTTGCTAGCTTTTAGAATCTGGCTTCCAACTTCTAGATTCTAGTTTTAAGCTTCTCGCTCTACCTTTAAGCTTCTTACTTCTTGCTTCTAGCCTCTATCTTTCAGTTGTCTGCATCTAGCTTCTTGCTTGTAACTTTTAGCATCTAGCTTCTAGACTTCTAGCTTCTAACTTCTTGATTCTAGCTACCATCTTCTCGCTTCTCGCTTGTTGCTTCTAGCCTCTACCTCTCAGCTTTCTGGTATTTGGCTTCTAACTTCTTGATTCTAGCAACTAACTACTCGCTTCTCACTTCTCGCTTCTAGCATCTACCTTTCAGCTTTCTGCTTCTAGCTTCTCGCATCTCGCTTGAAGCTTTTCATTTCTAGCTTCTAGCTTCTCGTTTGTATCGTCTAGCTTCTAGCTTTTCGATTTTAGCTTCTAGCCTCTAGATTCTCGCTTCTTGCTTCTAGCCTCTACTTTTCAGCTTCCTCTATCTAGCTTCTCGCTTCTAGCCTCTGGCTTCTGGCATCTACCTGGTTGCTTCACGATTCTGGCTTCTTACTTCTAGATTCTAACTTCTATTTTCTCGCTTCTTGCTTCTAGCCTCCACCTATCAGCTTCCTGCTTCTAGCTTCTTGCTTCTAACTCCTAGCTTCTCGCTTCTAACTTCTGGCTTCTGACTTCTAGCTTCTCGCTTCTAACTTCTCGATTCTAGTTTATCGCTTCTAGCTTTTAGCTTCTAGTTTCTTGCTCTTAGTTTCTAGTTTCTAAATTCTTGCTTCTAGCTTCTCGCTTCTTACTTCTAGCTTCAAGCTCCTATTCTTGGGCTGACCTCACGTCAGAGCCCTGTTTAACTTCTACTAGACACTCATGTGCACTTCGCTTCTCTACGACGACTCGTTCTCCGCTGCTGCTGTTCAAGTTCTCCTGGTTGACCAGTTTGATGCCGAGCACGGTCCAGCGATTCTTGTTCACTAGTGCTCCAACCACTCATGCCGGAGATAGGTTACGTATCCCCGACGGTGGATATATCCTACTCCGATGAAGATTTCTCCGGCGGTGGAAGATCTCCCGAGCCTATGCTATCCGGCAAGGCGGCCACAGCGATTCTTAGAGGAGCTCCGGAGGCGTTCCAGTAGGTGGTTGCTTGAGGAACTGCGGATCTATTCCTGGAGAAGCTATGGAGGAAATCCGAGCAAATTCCCGGTAGACATCCAAAGGAACTACCAAGAAATTTCTGGATCAAATCCAGAGGAATTGCTGAAGGAATTCCTGAAGAATTTATGGAAGAACTTCGGAGCAATTCCCGGTGGACCTTCAGAGGAACTTTCAAAGAATTGCTGAATGAAATCCAAATGAATTGCTGGAGAAACTCCGGAAGACTTTCTGGAAAAAATAATTCCTGGAGGAACTCCGGATGAATTCGACGAACAACTTTGAAGGAACTCCGGAGGAATTCAAGAAGAAACTCTTGAAAAATTCCCGACGTAACTCTGGAGGATATTTCGAAGGAACTCTTGAAGATTTCTCGTAGGAACTCTGTATGATGTATCGGAGGAAATCTAGGGGAATTCTCTTAGTAACTGTTGAAGAATTTAAAGTGGAACTCCAGAGGATTTCCTAGGAATTACTGGATGAACTCTGAAGCATTCCTAGAGAAACTCCGATAAAATTCCTGGGGAACAATGGCAAAAATCCGAAGGAATTACTGGTAAGGTTCCAATGGAATTTGCGGAAGGAATCCGAAGAAAATCAGAATAAATTCCATTAAGAACTCTGAAGAAATTCTTGGAGGACCTGGAAAGTAATTTCTATAAAAACTCCGAAGTATTTGTTGGAGGAACTCCGGAAAAATTCTTGAAGGAACTCTGGAGATTTTTTTGGAAAAACTCCGAAAGAATTCCTAGAGGATCAATGGAAGAAATCCAAAGGCATTCCCAGCAGAAATTTTGAAGGAATTCCTGAAAGAATTTCTAGAGGAACTCCAAAAGAAGAAATTCTTGGAGTACCTGAAAATAAATTTCTGGAAAAACTCCGAAGGGTTGGTTGGGGGAACTGTGGAATATTTTTTTAGAGCAACTCCGATGAAATTACTAAAGGAACCATGCATGAAATCCAGAAGGAACTATAGAGAATTTTTTGGATGAACTCCGAAAGAATTCCTAGAGGAACCATGGAGGAAATCCAAAGGAATTCCCGGCAAAAATTTTGAAAGAATTCCTCGAGCTTATAGCTCCAGAGGAACTCTAAAAGAAGTCATGGAGAAACTCAAAAAAAAAAGAAACAAAGTAAAAAAACATCCTAGAGGAACTCCGAAGGATTCAGTGGAGGAACTCCGGAGCGATTCTTAGAGAAGCTCAGGAGGTTCTCTTGTAGAAACTCTAAGGTAGTTGCTTGAGGAACTGGGGAGAAATTCCTGGAGAAGCTACGGAGGAAATCCGAAGAAATTCCCGGGGGAACTCCGGAAAAATTTCTGGAAGAAATGGTTTAAAGGATTCGAGGAGGAACGCTGAGGAAACCCCGGAATAATTCTAGGAGAAGTCCTGGTGAAACTTCGAACGAGTTCCTGGAGCATTTACTAAGAAAATCCTAAAGAAACTCCGAAGAAAATCTAGAAGGATCTCTGAAGAAACTCTTGGCTGAATGAATGAAACTCTGAAAGAATTCCCACAGGCATTCTGCAGGAATTCCCGGAAGATGTCTGCACAAACTCCGGAGTAATTGCTGGAGGTACTCTGGAAAAAATGTTGTAGAAATTCCCAGAGCAACTCTGAAGAAATTCCCGAAATAATTCTGAAGAAACTTTAGGAGCTACTTTAAAGTAAATCCTGGAGAAACTCTGAAAAAATTCCTGGAGAAACTGTAAAAAAAACTTCGGAAGGAACCCCGGAGAAACTGCTGTAGGAACTGCGTAGAAATTTATGTGAAATATCAGTAAAAAAATCATGGAAGAATTCCTGAAAGAACTACGGAAAAATACGGGAACCCAAAGAAAAGTTCTAGAGGAACTTCGGAGGAAATGCTGAACATAATTCATAAGAATTGCTATAAGAACTCCGGAGGAACTCAGAAGTTATTTCTGGAGGAACTCACGAGGAATTACTGTTGAAGCTCCGAAGGAATTCCCAGAGGAGCCCTGAAATAATTCCCGGAAAAATTTCTGGAGGAACTCTGAACAAAATCCTACAGAAACTTCAAAGGAATTTCTGAAAGAACTCGAGAGCAATTCCTGGAGGAACTCCGGAGGTGTTCCTAGAGAAACTCTAAAGGCGTTCCTGGACGTTTCTGGATAAACTCCGGAGTAATTTCTTTTGGAACTTCAGAGAAATTCCTGGAGAAACTGTGGAGCAAATCCGAAGGAATTCCCGGTGGAGCTCTGGAGGAACTTTCTAAGAACTACTGGATGAAATCCAGAGGAATCACTAGAGGAGCTCTGAAGGAATTTCTGGAAGAATTCCTTGTGGAAGTTGCGAAAAATTGCTGGATGAAATTCAAAGAAATTGTCGGAGGAAATCTTCTGGAGAAAATCCCTGAAGGAAATCCCGGGAGATACTCCTTGTGAAGACCTTAAGAGAAGTTTCTGGGAGAAATCCTCGGAGGAATTTCTTGGATGAATGCCTGGAGTAACTCTGAAGGAATTTCCACAGGAACTCTGGAGGAATTTCCGGAGGACGTCTGGAGAAATTACTAGAGGAAATCTGGAGTAATTGCTTGAGGAACTTTTGAAAAATCTTGAGGAAATGCCCGAAGCAACTATGGAGAAATTCACGAAGGAATTCCTGGAGAAATTCTGGAGAAATTGCTAAAGGGAATTGCTGGAGGAACTCTGGAAGAATTCTTGAAAGAACGGCGAAACATTCCTAAAAGGATCTATGAAGGAAATAAAAAGGAAAGTTCTGGAGGAACTTCGGATAAAATGCTGAATAAAATCCAGAAGAATTGCTAAAAGACCTCCAGAGGAATTTCTGGAGGAACTCACTAGGAATTACCGTTGAAGCTCCGACGGAATTCCCAGAGAAACTCTGAAGTAGTTTCCAGAAGAATTCCTGGAGTAACTCTGGACAAAATCCTACAGAAAATTCAAAGGAATTCCTGAAGGAACTCGAAAGAAATACTTGGAAGAACTCCGGAGGCTTTCCTATACGTTTCTGAAGAAACTCCGAATTGATTGATTGAGGAACTTCCCGATGGAGGAACTCCAAGAATTACTTATGAAATTCAGATGAATCGCTGAAGGAGCTCTAGAAGAATTTCTGGAAGAACTCCCGGAGGATATCCGGAGGAAATTTCGAAGAATAGCTGGTTGAAATTCAGAGCAATTGCCGGAGGAAATCTTCTGGAGAAAATCCCTGACAGAAATCCCGGGAGGACTTCCTTGTAAAAACCTTAAGAGGTGTTTCAAGAAGAAACTCCGAAGAAATTCCTGGTGCCAATCTTCAGAATAGTTTCTGCAGGAAATTCTCGGAGGAATTCTATGACGAAATATCCGGAAGAATTTCTGGAGGTGATCTCCGGAGCAATTTTTGGAGGAAGGCCTGGAGAAAATCCCCGTAGATGAGTCTGGAGGAAAGCCTGGAAGAGTTTCTGGAGGAAATCCCCAGAGGAATTTCTGAAGGAAATCCTCGGATCAATTCCTGGACGATATCTCGGAGAAATTACTATCGAAAATCACCTGAGAAACTCCTGGACGAAATTTCCAGAGAAATTCCTGGAGGAAATCTTCGGATAAATTCTCTGAAAAAAAAACCCTAATGAATTTCTAGACAAAATCTCCGGGTGAGTTTATTGATGAAATCACTGGAGAAATTCCTAGAGAAAATTAAGGTTAAGGTTGTTGTTGTGAGCTGCATTGTGAAGAGATTTTGCTTGAACTTTTCCGTTGATTATACGCGTATTCTGTTGAAAATATTGTTTTGGACGTTTCTAATTGTGGAGTTCTGAATACCATACTTTGTTTTTGTGGAATCTTCGTGAACTATTGCTGATACGATGGCTGAAACTAATTCAACGATTTTCGATGAAACTGTGATCTGCAAAAAATGTACACATTGCATCAACACGAAATTGAATCTGTTTGTTGTATGTAACGGAATATGCGGCAATTCTTTTCACATTTCGTGTATTGGTATGAGTAGAAACCAATTGCGAGTTTTATCGCGAGCTGTACTATGGATATGTGAAGATTGTTTACCGGCCTTCAACGATTGGAAGCATGCACAACAAAAATCGTCGTCTCCTGCTGACATGAATCATATTGTTTCCGAAATTGCTGAATTGAGAACACAGATATCCTCAATAGTTAATAAATTGCAACTAGACTCCCCGATTGCGAATAATGAATCTGTTTCTAGAGCATTTCTGTGTGATTCCACTCCGATCGCCTCTGGAACAAATATCTACGATATGGAACGCGATCAAATAGAACGAAGTGATGGCATTGAGACTGTATTGGATGACTCGAAAAATTTGAATGATCGTTGCTTTTCTCTGTTGTTGTCTAATATCGACAACGCAACTTCTGAGTGCGATATTGAGAAGATGGTTAATCGATGTCTGGGAGCACCTGTTGGAGACTGCGTTAACATTGTTAAATTGGTTTCAAGGCGAATCGACTGCAGGCTACTCGACTATATTTCGTTCAGAGTCATACTGAAATGGAAGTGGAAAGAACTGGCAATGGATGCATCAACTTGGCCAAATGGTATAAAGTTCCGTGAATTTCAACATCGTCATTGCAACATCTGGAGACCGAGACCATAAGAACGTACTGGCATGCTTGTTTGAGTTTTTGTTATGTTTGTTTCATTTTCGTTGATTTTCTGTTTAATTTGAAATTTGCAAATGAATGTAAAGTAAATGTATTGTTCATGCTGTTATTTAATTAAAATATTTAGCTAATTACCGTTAAAATGCTCTTTAATATTAAGCGCAGTCAGTCTGTACAACATTGTAAGTTGAAGACGGAGTAAATAAATAAATAAATAAAATTCTCGGACAAATTTTTGAATAAAAATCTTTGGAGGAATTTCAGCATAAAATCTCTGGAGAAATTTCAATTGAAAATCACCTGAGGAATTCCTGGAGAAAATTTATGGAGGATTTATTGGGGGATGACTCGGAGAAACCCATGAATCCCGGAAGAAATCTTCTTAGGAAATTTTCAGAGAAGTTCCTAGAGGAAATTTCCGAAGAAATTTCTGTTGTAAATCCTCAGAGAAACTCCTGGAGGAAATCTCCACACATTCACTACTTACAAGTTTATAAACTACCATGCGCAGGGAAAAAAATCCAAACTGGTAAACAAACGAGTGTCAAACCAGATTGAGAACAACTCAAATCTTGGTCCAAATCCAACCAAAAATGGACCAGGCAATTAGCCTGTTTCAAAAATAGACCAGAAAACTAGTATGAAATAAAATCAGAACAACATTTGCAACACCGGTGCAAGCTCCATTTTAAAAATCTAAAAATTTTGGCCAAACCAGTGATTTGGGCTACCGGTGGAGTTGCTCTTATAAATAGCACGCGTGCAGTTTGCATTGTATAAAAAATAAAATTTATATGGATCGTGGTCTTTGTTAGACCCCCTTTCTCTCCCATAAGGCATCGTACACAAATAACGTTACGCATGAGAAGGGGGGTTAAGCTTTCATTGCTTATTGTTACAATAGGAGGTGGGTTCTGCTTACCGTTACGTTACAAATTTTCACGATTGGAAGCATCAAACGTTCATAACGGAGCCAATGCGTTTTTTGAGTGAGCGTTACGTAATTAGAGGGGAGAGGGTTCGGAGAAACGTTACTTATTGTTACATACGGGTGGGAAGGGGTCGAAAAATTCGATTTTTAGCGTTACGTTATTTGTGCACTGCTTCGCGTTGAAAAATGAGTTAACCAACGTGCGAAGTTCGATTTTTGACCAACTCCACCACGTTGCAACTCGATGCTCAATAGTGCGCATAATACACATGGCGGAGGGCATAGATGCGCACTATAGCGAAGTGACTTCGCACGATGGTTTACCCATTTTTAGTCGCGAAGCAGTATACAATGCCTAAATAACCACGTTGTTTATGAATGGCTGTTTTGTAAGTTTGTTTAATAACTTGTAAAAAATGAGACAAAAATATCGAAAAACAAATGGTAACGTGTCTGTAATAAAGAACACATGTGAAAGTACCTATATTCTAAATTCAATTTATGTGCCAAAACCAATATAGTTTTGAAATCTCATAAAACCTCGTCGTCCACATTGCTAACAAATTTGTAAACGTCTTTTGTATTTGCGGTCATCCAATCGACCATCAATTTGTTCGTTTTCCTCATCAACTTTAGTGTGAAATTATCCATACGTGCAAGATAACCCCGCGTACCGTGGGAGAATGATTGTCGTTTCTGTTTTGAACCTCTGGTTCGCGTTTGTATATTTTTTCGCATTTAAAAATCGTCTGGATCAAACACAAAGCACAAAGGAAAGGCACAAAATCTACACAAAAATAATCATCTGTTTTTGGATTCCTCTTCGGTTGATTTGATCACGGCGATGGAATGTGGAGCGCGGGGGTCTCATCGCTTTGCGGAAGCACACTGCTTACTTGACCTGCTGACCGGCGACAAACACCTTGAGGATGTTTCGGTCATCGCCGACGTAGACGAACTTCTGGATCAGTTCCAGTAGCAGCTCCTCAGGGGACTTGTCCTGCGTCAGGATTGGGGGCAGTTGGTAGCGGTTTGTGGGGTATAAAGATACGTCGATAAGGAGGGCGTCGAAATCCTTGCAGGGGGTGAAGTTGCCGACCTTGTCGCCGATAGCCATTGCTGTGGAAGAACGGGATTGGAATTTTTGCATTAGATATTAGTTTGGCGATTGCGTCACTTTTGATGGTGCTGCTACTCTTATGAATTTCAAATAGGCGATCGTTAACTGAAGCAATGAAATATTATGAGAAATCATCTTATAGGGTTTCAATGCTAGTAATGGACCCCTTAGTAGCCGAAATTCATTCTAGACGCTTTCCCGCAATGATGTCTCAGACGCATAGGGCAAACGCTCCCTTAGTGGAGGTAGCTCCAATAGTGGAGGTAGTGTGTTTTGGCATGTTTCGCGCTAATTAATGATTATGTGATATTTTTGTATTATGTACGACGCGAAAATGATACAAGTAATCGAATAATATTCATGAAATTTAACCGTAAAACTATTTAAAACAATTATTTTGCTTAATTTTTTTGCTCCTTTGCACCTATAGTGGTGCATCAGTACCCATAGTGGAGGGTCCCATAAGAAATCAATGGTTTGCGCCACTAAAGGAACCATCCTTAAAATATACCTCCACTAAAGGAACAGTGTTCCTATTATTGGTGCAAGGCTTTTTGCAGGGAAATTTCAAATGAATCGTGATTTTTATACATTTGAATGATAGAAGGATTTGAGATCTATCGAATGATACGTTAAAATCATATATTTCATGATCTTAACACCTTGTTTTAGCAGTTTTCCCTTAGGTGCACCACTAATGGTACACTTGCCCTATACGTTTTGTGGAGCCTAACAACAAATTTAATGTCTTTACTTCATAGTACGTCTATGAAACATACAAAATCATTCGATTTTTCCAGCGAAATATGCATTTAAAAAACTGTTGTCCGAATGCCTATTATGGACCCCGGGAGGGTTACAAATTTGACGTTGCGTATTATGGACCCTCCATTTGATTCCCATGTAATCCGGCTCGCTGCCGACGAGCCTATTATGGACCCACCTGGAAATGCGTATTATGGACCCTCTTGTGTGGTTTCATTTACAAAACTGTTCAAATATCTGTATTTATGCGTCTCAAACCAAATATTTTGCCTGAAACTGCTGACTAACAATGTAATCGAAGTTCCCCCGGTGAATTTTCATAGGAATAAAGTTGCTTTGAGTGTTAATTTTATGTTTTTCTGTAGGGGGTACATAATACGCAAAGGGTCCATAATCGGCATCGACTCCCTAGTAATTAACTTCAATATCCGACATTTGAATCGGGTTGTGCCATAGCACGATTCAATTTGATTTGGAGGTTACTGAATAAGCAAGATTTTATTATGTCAAAATGTTCGATTGATCTAGGAAGGGCTCGGGAGTTTTGCAGGTTTACAGTTTTAAAATGGTATTTGGTAGGCTTACATTTTGCACTTAGTATTATGGAACATAAGTCTCCAAATATTGTTGGAATATTGTTATGCAAACATTATTTTAACTTTGTTTTAGTACTGAAAATTTTCACAGAGCCAATGATTCAAACATGTATGGAGGTAATATATACAGTGTATTATTTAAATTGAACGGATTGCTGTACATTATTATTCTCGGCCAACTCATAACTTTTTTATATATTACATAATAATGCCGTATAAGCGTGATTCCAAATCCAAGATATGTTGCACCAGTTTATTTTCCTGTTTTATGGAACGGCTTTCTTCGAAGCTCAGTATTTTTTCTTCAGTGGTGATCTATCTGGCCAGAATGACTATCGGAATCTGATACATAATCGATTCAGACCTCACAGACAATCCGCAATCGATGGCATGTTTAGCCGCGACCATTTGGTTGCCTGTACATGTCTGCCTTTTTGTCTTTCTCCCGTAAACCTTGGACGTCTGAAATACAATCCCCATCTTGAGTAGTTCATTTTACCCCCGAAGAACCAACATCTTCAAATCATTTGTTATTGAGAAGTCTAATTATTAAAGATAGCTTTTCCAGCTCTTTAGAGTGCAAGATCATCCTACAATTGTCCAAATAGTCTGTCAAGTGTCAAGTCTGAGAATTCAGGATGATGCTTTGTTTTTGTGAATAACCATTCATAGTTTATTTATTTATTTATTTATTTATTTATTTATTTATTTATTTATTTATTTATTTATTGTATATGGTCTTCGATAAAATCGTACAGACTAACCTAATCTAATATCTTAACCTAGCTTTGAAGGACTGCTTTGTCAAATTGAAGTCAAAGTTCTCACTTACAGTATTAAAAGCCCTAATGCATGAACTAAGTGGACTGTTGAACCCGTAGTTTGTTCTATGCCCAGGAATTATAATAAATGCGTGATTTCTTAACGGCCGCTGAGGTACATTTGTATTCATAGTTGTATCATATTAACGTCCTACCGTTGTAACGATTAAATTTGGAGTCATACATATTTTATAGATTAGAAATAAAAGCATGAAACGAGCTCACCAATTAATCCGCCATCCTTGACTGAGCAGCCACAATCGACCTTCAGCTTCACTCGTTTGCTCACTGTGTTTCGGTTGGAGAAAAGAATACAGTGAACACATTTTCCTGTGAATTTTGTTGATTTTGTACGAAAAAGCTGCTTTTGAAAATTTTGAAATCAATGACGGATTCTGCCCCCTCAAGGAAGCTTTTTACATATCGTGCTCCGCCGAGCACTTGGTTTTCGGCAGGTGCTCCACGATAGTTTTGATAAATTGTACAGATGCCTTGAATTCGATATTGATTTTTCATAAGGGTTTATTTGCATTGATCGATTTCTGTTCATCGTTGCTTTCTTTGCATCATTGTAGAAAACTGATGCAGTTTGCATAACATATTTTTGTGCTGTAAGATACAGAATATCTACATCTTGTACCATAAACAACAAATATTAAGAATCTCTAAAGGAAGGAACTCTATGAAGGAACAGTGTTGAAATGTTTCAAATTTTTGCTTTAAAATACGCCTTTAAATATACTAAATCACATCTAGAAATTTCAAGAGCATACATGTAAAGACTTTTCGCGCTGGAATTGCAACTTCTTCGAAGTTATGGTGGATCGCGAAACATAATTTTTACGAGTTTTATACAGAGGGTGTCAAAATTTCGATAATTATTGAACTTTCATGTACCTCGGATATTTTACGAAAACGTTCAACATTTGGGCTAAAATTTCCTCTTACATATTGTATGTGGCAGTTTTAGCTGCAATATTAGGTTTTCTTGAATTTAATTTAAAAATCACCCTTAAAGTTGTAGATATCCTATTTTCTCCGACATAATGTTTTGAAACATTCAAGCTCTGAAAATTTCGTTGGGATGCTTATCATCATGGAAAAAAAGCTGAGCTATATGACACTTCGACAATAATCGAAATTTTTGAAAACGTGATACACAATTAGAAAAATCACGAGTTTCATCAATATTATGAACATTTTCGAGAGTACTAAACTTATGTTTGACCAATTTGGACAACAGACAGGCCTAAAAAATAAATATTCCGCTACCAAAACTCGCTCAGTTGTTCGACCAAAACAAAACTGACATTTTCAAGCCATGAAATTTGAAATATTTGACAAAAACCAGTTTCATTTAGATGCCTTAAGTCAAAGCCTCAAAGTTTAACTTGAAATAAAAAAAAATACAAATAAATCAAATCTTTTTATGAAATTATTTGATTTGAACAAATTATCGTGGGAATTATAGGGTCGATGAAGCATGCAAAAATCCAGATTTCAAACGGAGTGATAATGGAAAACAGGTGCTCCGCGTACCAGTTTTATTTCAAGAAGGGCTCCGCGAGCCCAAAAGGCTGAAAACCCCTGTCTTAAGGTGAAGATGAATCGAAGCCAAACTGCAAATTTTCAAGAGTACGGATCTGGAGAACCAAACATCTGTTTGAGCTGAAAACCTAATCGATTGGTCACCACCAGCTAGTGACCAATCCATTAAGTTTTCAGCATAAACGGATGTTTGGTTCTCCAGATCCGTGCTCTTAAAAATTTGCAGTTTGGCTTCGATTCATCTTCATCTTAAGGGGCAACATGGACACCGCAATTTCCTCATATAAAACCAAATGAAATTTTATTATCATCTTTATTAACGAGATTTGCAGCCCGAGCATCAATGAAGTTTTATTTTTCTTGTCTGATATTGCGTTTACTCAATGTTTTTCACTTATTAAAATCAAAATAAACCATCTAGGACATTCAAAAAGGTTTCTGAATGGAATTTCTACTTTTCTGATAGCTAAATAGGATCAAAACTAAAACAATTTCGTATAATTGCGGTTCAGCTATAATGTTAACTACTATCCCGCTATACTACTGTAGAAAATATAGTTTAAGTATATAAGATATATAAGATTTGATTAATTCACTCTGGTGGTCTTCTTGTCCCATACGGGTGACACTCTTGCCCGAGCCTTGAAAAATCCCATAAGAAACATTTTTAAAATTCTCAAACCAACAGTTATTTCATATTTTTCAAAATCCCATCGATTACATCATTGAGAGCATAGCCCTTACACTGGAATAATGTTTTAAATTTGTGGTAATAATCCATATTTCGACCCCATATGCCTTAATGTGTTCTTCTTGCCTTCAGCCCTCCCATCAGAAAAATTACGCGTCAAAGTAGTTTGGTATCTTCAGCGTATTTTTTCATCGAACGATAAGGATCAAATGCGCTGAAGACACTAAAATGATACGGCGTGTAGTTTACCTGCTACATCACTTTTTGTCTTGGTGCATTTTTTTTCAAAATTCAACCTATCTGAATCAATAATTTTCACACAATTTTTTCAATAGTTGTAGAAACTTAGGTAATTCATAGTTCGCCACAGAAAAAATGAAAATAATCGGTCGAGATACGGCGAATATATAGCTCTCTGGATTTTACAATTTTGTATGAGAAAACGGCTTTGGTCCATGTTCGACACTGTATATGATAAGTTATGAGAGTATAATTTTTGAGGCTATATATGTACATTCTGCATGCAGCCTTCTGACGAATGAACGTGTATCGGCTCTACTTTTGTACTTTTATTCGCTATCGTTTACGACTTTATACTTACTGGGTTATGAGTGAAATAGCATTTTTTTTTAAATATGGTAATCTATCCACTAGTCCATGCTGAGCAGTTCGCGCTATGTTCTGAAAGTATCAAAGCGGCCTGCAAAGCCAGATAGGCTGAAGACCTCTGACTTAGATCTTATGTTGTATCCTCTATCTAAAATATGCAGTTAAATTCTTTAAATCGTTCCGATCATGTTCATGTTAACTACATATAAAAAATATTCTGTGCATGTAGACCTATATTCCAGAAAGGTTTTAAATTATCCAGATTGTACACGAAATCTAAATGATAACTTTATTGAATATGTATATACTGCATGTTACTTATTACACATCTAAGGACCTGCTTTCCAGAAAGTTTTTGGATGATTCAGAACATTTTTTTAATACAAAACCTCATTTTGAACTATAAATTATTCATTGCTCTGAACATGTTCGCATATGCAAAGATTCCAGAAGGGTTTTGAACTACAATACATAATTCTGGTTGATCCTTCCGGAAATATATGATCGTCTCGAAAGATAAGCTATGGATGTCTAAGAGCAAACAGATTTAATGTGAAACCGCATAAGGCTCAATATAACAGCTGTACTTTTCAAGAGCATTTAACTAATTACTTAGATAACTGTGGAAAATCTAGAGCTT
This sequence comes from Aedes aegypti, assembly GCF_002204515.2. NCBI lineage: Eukaryota > Metazoa > Arthropoda > Insecta > Diptera > Culicidae > Aedes > Aedes aegypti. Next base: position 291,632,560 of record NC_035107.1, on the reverse strand, counting down.
ACACATGCAAATTGCATGAACCTCGCGGAACCTGTGCAATTTTTAATCAAATCGTCGTCACGGTCGCTTGAGTTGAAATCTGGATAACTTTGTTAATCGTATGGTCTCGCACCGATGACAGAACTTTCAAATATCTGCCCTATCAACTACCATGGGGCCTTCCTTAGCCGACTGGTTAGAGTCCACGGCTACAAAGCATAGCCATGCTGAAGGTGTCTGGGTTCGATTCCCGGTTGGTCCTTGACTTCCCTGGGCATAGAGTATCATCGTACTTGCTACACGATATACGAATGCGAAAATGGCAACTTTGGCAAAGAAAGCTCTCAGTTAATAACTGTGGAAGCTGAGTAGCAAACTCTGTCCCAGTGAGGACATAAATGCCAAGAAGAAGAAGATCAACTACCATGGTAACAAAGGGTAACGGAGAATCAGAGCTCGGTTCCGGAGAGGGAGTCTGAGAATTGGCTACCACATCCAAGAGAGACAGCAGACACGTAAATTACCCAATCCCGGCCCGGGGAGTTGAAGACGACAATTTACAATACAGTCGACTCTCCACATCTCGATGTTCTACATCTCGATATCTCTCCCTATGTCGATGATTTCATAAGTCCCTTCAGTCTGCATTGTTGATATAGACAACGAGCATGCCACTCTGCACCTCTTTAAGGTGACATCTTTATGTTGCGCCTCTCTCTGTTGTAGGTCTTTAGCAGCATCATTGCGCATCACGCGCCAAAAGCAAAAGTGAAAGTGAATTCGAACAGTTAAGATCGTTGTTGAATAAAGTTCCGTTTATTTGTTAAATTAATCAAACTCGGCATTTCATTCCGCTGTAACCTCAACTCCAATAGGTTATAGGCCCAGTTAGCGTTGGAAGTACTTGAGTTTTGAGGACATTTGTAGCGTGGTAGTGGATTTTCGGATCGTTCTTTTCGGATCGGAAGTGTCGTCGGTGTGCTTGTGAAAAACAAGATGGCGGACACAAAAGCGACGGTCGAAAGGTTGAACGACGGAAATTACGCGGTGTGGAAGTTTAAAATGCGTTTGCTTCTGACAAAGGAGAAGCTGCTGAGAGTGGTCATCGATCCGAAACCGGAAGCTGCTGATGCGACCTGGACCTCGGAAGACGAGAAGGCGCAAGCACTGATCGGTCTGGCTTTGGAGGACACTCAGCTAATCCATGTGATGACGAAGCAAACGGCAAAGGAGATGTGGGATGCGCTGAAGGATTACCACGAGCGCTCATCTCTGTCCAGCATAATCCACGTAGTGCGACAGTTGATTACCATCCGGATGGCAGAAGATGGTAACATGGCGGAACATCTCAAGCAGATGACGGCGTTACGGCTCCGCTTGTCTGCTCTGGGTGAGGAAGTGAAGGACAACTGGTTCGTCGCGTTGATGCTGTCCAGCCTTCCGCGATCGTACGACGGTTTGATTGTGGCACTTGAGAGTCGACCGGATGCAGATCTTACAGTGGACTTTGTGAAGGGTAAGCTGCTTGACGAAGGTCGACGTCGTGTCGAAAGTGACCCCAGTGAGAATAAGGCTCTGGTGATAAGTTCGGCAAAATCGAAAAATGTGAGTAAGCCGAAAGTGAATAGGGAGTTGTTGTGTCATTATTGCAAGAAGTCGGGCCATTTCCGGCGTGATTGCCAGAAGCTGGCACAGGACAAGCGTGAGAAGGAGAAGTCCGATGGCCCGAAGGCAAACGTCGCAATCAACTCAGATTTCAGTTTCGAGGTGTGTTTAGCAGCGGGTAGAGTCGGCGGATCCGGTTTCTGGTACCTGGATTCTGGTGCAACGTCTCACATGACCAGTGATGCATCGTTGTTGGTGGATGTGGATAAGTCCAAGGCAACGGCGGTTTGCCTGGCGGACGGAAAGTCCATTAAATCATCGGGAAGCGGTACAGGTAAGCTCGTCTCTTACAACGGAGATGGTGCAAAAATGAATGTGCGGCTCGACAACGTTTTGCACGTCCCGTCTCTTGCTGGTAACCTGCTGTCGGTGAGTAGAATCACAGATTTGGGGTTTCGGGTTCTGTTCGAGCAGAAGGAGTGCCGTATCCTGAAAGGAGAGAAATCAGTGCTAGTTGGACAACGTAAAGGAGGGTTGTACCACTTGAAGCAAGCTCCGGAGAAGGCCTTTCTAGCGAATCCGAAGCATTCCGATTTGTGTAAGCATCTGTGGCACCGGCGTCTCGGGCATCGCGATATGCAAGCTGTGGACAAAATAGTGCGGAACAATCTGGGTTACGGGTTGAAGCTTGATCCATGCGAAGTGCGGTCGGTTTGTGGTCCGTGTTGTGAGGGGAAAATGGTTCGTGAATCGTTCCCAAAAGTATCGGACAGTAAATCTTGCGCGGTGGGAGATCTTGTGCACACCGACTTGGATGGTCCGATGGAAGAGGAAACGCCCAGTGGAAATCGGTTTTATATCGTGTTGGTAGACGATTACTCGCGTTACAGTGCAGTGTACCTGTTGCGGCGTAAATTGGACGCTGATGAACGCATTCGGGAATTTTGCAATCTGGTGAAGAATCAGTTTGGGCATTTTCCTAAGAAGATTCGATCCGACGGTGGTGGCGAATATATGAACGATTCGTTGCGGAAGTATTTCGCGGGTTGTGGTATTGTGCACGAAGTGACGGCGCCGTATTCTCCACAGCAGAACGGTGTCGCGGAACGGAAGAATCGTTATCTTGTTGAGATGCTTCGGTGTATGCTTGCGGAGTCAAAGTTGCCTAAACGTTTTTGGGGCGAGGCGATTTGCACTGCAAACTATTTGCAGAATCGTCTGCCGTCGTCTGTCGTGACCAAGACACCGTACGAGCTCTGGCATGGGAAGAAGCCCTCGTATGGACATCTGCGGATCTTCGGTTCGACAGCGTATGTACATATTCCCAAGGAAAAGCGACGCAAGTTGGACCACAAGGCAGAAAAGATGGTGTGCGTGGGCTACGCTGAAGGTCGGAAAGCGTATCGTTTCTTGAACCCTGAAACGGATATGATTAAGATTAGTAGGGATGCCAAATTTCTGGAATTGTGTGACACAGAAGAAACTGTTCGGCGCCGGAATCAGGAAACAGGAGGAGTACTGGAAGTACCGCTGACGTGGTCATCTGAGGATGAGCGGCGGTGTGAGCCGGAACAGGCTGAAGTAGAGCAATTTGAAGATGCTCAGGAACTCAACGAGACGTTCAACGAAAGTGTTTCGGAAGGCGATGGATCATTCCATGGATTCTCTTCGGACGAAATAGCACGGCGTTCGAATCGAGCTACGAAAGGGGTTGCGCCGCGTCGCTTGATCGAGGAGATTTTCGCTGCGGAATCGCTGGATCCGGACGAGGTTGAACCGAAGACCTTGAAGGAAGCGGTGACCTGTGAAAAACAGGAATTGTGGAAAGCGGCGATGGTTGATGAGCTGAAATCCCACCAGCAAAACGGAACGTGGGAGCTCGTTGACTTACCTGTCGGACGGAAAACAGTTGGTTGCCGCTGGGTGTACAAGCTGAAGAGGAATGCATCCGGCGAGATTACCAAATACAAGGCACGTCTGGTGGCTCAGGGATACTCCCAGAAATACGGTGTCGATTACGACGAAGTTTTCGCACCGGTAACCAGCCACACTACTCTGCGGGTGCTGTTAGCCGTGGCAAGCAAGAGGAAAATGACGTTGAAACATTTTGATGTGAAAACGGCCTACTTGTACGGTGATTTGAACGAGGAAATCTTCATGAGGCAGCCTCCTGGATACGCAGTGAAGGGGCGGGAAAATATGGTGTGTCGCTTGAAAAAGAGCATCTATGGACTCAAACAGTCAGCGCGGTGCTGGAATCAGCGACTCCATAATGTTCTCGTGGAAATGGGTTTCGAACAAAGTGCGACCGATCCGTGTCTCTATACGAAAGTAGTAGACGGGAAGCGTGTTTACCTACTGGTATATGTGGACGATATTATGATTGGCTGTGAAGATGGGGCTCGAATTGACTCGGTGTACAAAGTGTTAAAGCGGTATTTCGAAGTGACGAATCTCGGAGAACCGAGTGACTTTCTTGGACTGAAGATTGAGAGAATCGACGGGAAATACAGTGTTTCGGTGGAAGGTTACATCGATCGTGTTGCGGATAGATTCGGTCTCCGTGATGCGAAGCGGGCTAAAACGCCAATGGACGAAGGTTTCACTAGTTCTGAGGACAAAAGTGCAAAACTGCCGGATGAGAACGAATATCGTAGTCTCGTCGGCGCGCTGCTCTACATTTCTGTCTGTACTAGGCCAGATGTAGCAGCTAGCGTAGCGATATTGGGCCGGAAAGTGTGTTCGCCGACTGAAGCGGATTGGGTGGCGGCAAAACGTGTTGTCCGTTACCTGAAGGCAACGAAAAAGTGGAAACTGGTGTACGGTGACGAAGGTGGAGAACTGATCGGCTATTCGGATGCTGATTGGGCCGGCGACGCAGGTACAAGAAAGTCCACAACAGGTTTTGTCTTCCACTATGCCGGTGGAGCTGTATCGTGGGTTAGTCGGAGGCAAAGTTGCGTCACTCTGTCTTCGATGGAGTCCGAATATGTGGCGCTGAGTGAAGCTAGTCAGGAGTTGATCTGGCTGCGGAAGCTGTTGGCAGATATGGGCGAGAAGCTTGAAGGTCCTGTCACGGTAATGGAGGACAATCAAAGCTGCATCCAATTCGTAAGCTCGGATCGCAGAAGTCGTCGGTCAAAGCACATTGATGTGAAGCAGCATTTTGTGAGACAACTGTGTGAGGAAGGAACCATGAAGCTGCAGTACTGTCCAACGGAGGATATGGTGGCTGATGTACTCACTAAACCGGTGGGTGCAGTAAAGATGCAGAAGTTTGCAAGCATGATGGGTTTGTCATAGGCTGGCAATGCTCGTTGAGGAGGAGTGTTGATATAGACAACGAGCATGCCACTCTGCACCTCTTTAAGGTGACATCTTTATGTTGCGCCTCTCTCTGTTGTAGGTCTTTAGCAGCATCATTGCGCATCACGCGCCAAAAGCAAAAGTGAAAGTGAATTCGAACAGTTAAGATCGTTGTTGAATAAAGTTCCGTTTATTTGTTAAATTAATCAAACTCGGCATTTCATTCCGCTGTAACCTCAACTCCAATATGCATACATATTCATTCTCCATATCTCGATATCCTCCTCATGTCGATATCTCCATATCTCGATGTGTTTCTGTTGATTTTTCGTTCTCAATTTTCTCTCCGTATGTCGATATGACCAATATCGAAGGTTACTAGACCAAAGTTTTCGGATTCAAAACAAAATTGGAGCGCAAAACGACGTTTGTTTGTGTGTTACTTTCTTGGCAACGGAGTGTTTTTCAATCTAGTATTCATCAAAAATTTGTTCTTTGTCTCGATCTCTCCCTATCTCAATGGTCCCTTCGATATCGAGATGTGAAGAGGCAACTGTATAAGACTCTTCTATGACGTCTTATAATTGGAATGAGTTGAGCATAAATCCTTCAACAAGGATCAAGTGGAAGGTAAGTCTGGCCTGCAGCCGCGGTAATTCAAGCTCTTCTAGCGTATATTAAAATTGTTGCGGTTAAAACGTTCAAAGGTTATTCTTGTCCAATACAGATAGGTCACTGGATTGTTGCGACTATAAGATTGGAAGAGTCCGTCGGTCTTCGCGGCCGGCACGGTCGTATTGTGTCTTAAGTTAATTTACGAACTTCGTAAAGAAAATATACGTACATCCCTTTGGATTGACTTACACAGCCGTTTTCAAAACTTTTCATAGTTAGTGTGAACGTCAGAAAATCATCAATTGGACTTTCTATTGAAGTCTGCCCCATTGTTTTCATTATACTGGTATTAGCTTTCTGTAAAAACAGTGGCTCATAGTCATTCATATAGTCCAATGTCACCCCACACGACGGTAGTTGATTTAAATTATGTACGAAAGATTTTGTAAAAAAAAAAGGTTCAAGTGTATCACAGAACTATCAACATCTGCCAACACCGCACAAAGAACGAAGCAGACATTATTCTGTAAATCCACTGATGTAGAAGAAGCCACAGGATAAAGGTTTTCTGATTAAAACCATCAAATGTGAAGTTTTCCAATCAAGGTCTAAACGTCTGAGCGAGTTTTGATACTCTTCACAGTTACCTACTAGACTTACGATTGAATATAATCAGTAAATTCAGTCAAGTTTAAGTCCTACTCCAACGAAAATGGCTTCAGCACTGTAAGGTTAATCTTCACCTACCTTCCGCTCCTCCCAATGTAGCCAGGTAGATAGCTTGCTTGTAATCCAGTGGCACGTACTCCTCGTTAGCTTTCGACCCACCGGGCATCCGTCCCGTTCCCTTGACGTCCTGTTTCTTCATCATGTTCAGATGGTGGGACACGTCCAGAGCTGCTCGCATAACATCGTAGATTCCGATCTTGTTTCCCCCAGATACATCCGTTCCCAGTCCAACCTTCACTTTGGCATCCAACAGGCGCTTGACATCGCACAACCCGGAGCCCAAATTCGTATTGGAACATGGACAATGCGCAATCGAGGTGCCCCTCTCGCTGAGGACCTTCAGTTCCTCATCCTCCAAGTGCACCCCATGGGCCATCACGCAACGACTCGTCAGAAGCTTTGCCTCATCGTAGACGTCTGAGTAGTTCTTGTTCTCCGGAAAGAACTCCTTCACTGTGTCGACCTCCCCCAGGTTCTCGGAAATGTGCGACTGGATGTTCAGATTGTACCGCTCCGCCAGGTCTCCCAACTTCTTGAGCAACTCCATGTCGCAAGTGATCGCAAACCTCGGTGTGATGATCGGTTTAACTCGATCCAGATTTTTCTCCAGGACGTACTCGATGAATTCGATGTTGTCCTTAACGGATGCCTCCGTTCCGCATTCACTACGGCGGAAAAGAAATTCGTTATTCTGACATTTCTTATGGTTGAAAGAATTACTGACTTACATGTAGTTGTCCGGGCACAATCGATTAGACGATACCTTGCCCACGAAAGCTCGTTGACCTTGACGAACTATTTCGTCCGTCAGCACCTTATTGCTATCATTGTAGATGGTCGCGAAGTAGCAAGCACAAGTGGTACCACTAGCAAGCGTATCACGCACTACGGCACTGTAAACCTGTTTGGCGAAATCAACGTCCTTGTACTGCGACTCCAGCGGGAACGTGTAGGACTTGAGCCATCCCAGCAGATCTTTGTCCAGTCCCAGGCCAATGTTGGGCGCTTGTGGAGCGTGGATATGGCAATCGATGAAACCCGGAAGTAGAAATTGCGACTCGCCTAAGTTTACTTTCTCGTAGGAGTCTTTCTCGGCGAGTGAGTCAAAGTTCGCCTTCGATCCCACAGAGACAATCTAACAGGGAGAAACAATCATGTGCGTTGATTAGCCCGACAAATTCAAATCTTGTTCAAGGTTAATGGTCTGTGTTATCACTGTCGGCTCCAACGTATATTGTTCAATATTGGAAGACAAGATAAGATGACCTCCCAATGACTTACTTTCCCATCTTTCACAGCTAGGTATCCATTGGCGATCACTTCCAGTTCATTAAACGACTTGGAATGTACGATTTTTCCGAAAAACACCTTTCCCATGTTTATTGGCGGTATGAAAGATGTAATTTCAAATATTACCGGCACCGACACAGATGGTTTATGAATGAAACTTGTTGCGCTACTGAATGGACACAGCATATGTCACTAATTTCTAGGCAAACTTATCAAGAGGACGAAAGATAATATACAAGAATTTTGAAATTAAATTCAGTTGTGAATTTAATTGTTAATAAGTGTATTTCAATTTTTCAAATGTAAAGTGTAATTCCTTTACATGGAGGGAAATATTCTTGAAAATGATAACGAAAGCTTAAAAACAAAATTTTCCGGAATTTCATGAGAATGTGAGAAAACTTCGTCACAATATTTAGGCAAATTAAGGTCATTATTATTTTGGTGAAAGTACAAGCAATATAAGTCTTATTTGAGCTTGAATTTTAAATTACATCAAACAGCTATCAGTTAACGCTTGTAAAACTTTGAGAGCGACTTAATCAATATCATCATTTTGGGATTCCGTTCTGTTCACAGCATAGTCTAGATCTGAGTAGGGGAACTTGTTTGCTTGTTGCTGCGCATGTGTCTGGGCCACAGTGATGTGATGGTTTTGAGCCGGTCTTACACAGAGCTACAGTGTTGTGGTGCAAAGGTAGGACCGATTCGAAAGTTCGTTAGTGTGATGAGATTGGTATATTCGAGTTTATATTGAACTCGAACAGTGCTGCCATTTTAGGGAACAGTTTTGTATAGTAAGATGACTACCCAAGTAACCACAAGCATTAATGTATAACCGTATTTTAACTTTAATTCAACGAGTGCAATGCATCATTGCTTTTATTCTGCAAGATGCGTGCAATAATGCTTTAATTCCATTTTATGAATGCAATATAGCATTGCTTTATTGTAGCAATGAAATGTGCATCAATGGGTGATATACGGTCACCGCTCAATGCTTCATTGCATCATCTTACTCAATGCTTCATCGCAACAAAAACGCCAAGACTTCAATGCAGTATTTATCGTCGATCCTTCATTCACTCGGGCAAATAGATTATAGAAATACTTAAATATCCCTTATGAAAATTCGCCACAAGAAATCTGGTTGAAATTCGTAGATTTGTCTTATGAGAAACCAGAATTTGAAAACATAAAAAAAAGTTGCATTAACCTGGAATTGAACCAAAAACCTTACGATTGTTAGGCCCGTGCGTACACCACACGCCTATCGCCGATTCAATGTGGCTAGATGCTAAAACGATACATAAAGCGTGAAGATGAGCAACCGTTTTAACCCCACATAATGAAAACAAAACAAAATCTCAACAGCAAAAGAGCGACAGCCGCGGTTAACTGGGAAGTGCAACAGTCGTGTTCACCAAACTAATTGCGCACTTCACCCCAAATTGAACTATCACGAAATTTGTAGAGTGCAGAAAAACGGATCATCTCAACGTATTCGGTGCACTTGTTCCTTGAACCACAAGGAATAAGTGCACTAAAAACATTATCATGATTCGACGTATCCGACGAGTGAAATCGACAATATTTGCCACCGGCAGCGAAAGGGTGCTGCTTGAAGTTGTACAATTTTCCCGGCCAAGACATGCAGCATTCATGGTCCGGAGGATAGGCGCGGCGAGTCATCGAAAACATCTCACTTAATTTGGGTTCGAATCCCACCACTCACACCAAATTAATAAAAAAAGACAGACAAATAAGCAACGCTGACCTGACATCCAACGAACGAAAGAGTACAATAATATTTTTGTGTTTCTATTTTGGGTCTTAAAACAATGGTTTCCTTTGAGCATTAAATACACTTTGGCTAAAGCTTTTATACGGTACAGACCGTAACTATACTTTAGCAATTGCCAACATAGAGCTAGGAATTGTAGCCGTATTTACATTTTAATAGCGCCCTTTTCCACTTTAATACTGCATTAATGAGACATGTAATGCAGTATGATTTTATATGCCATATTTTATAGTAGCATATAAAGTGATATTGATGCAACTATATACAGCTGTACGGTTACTTGGGTAGAGAGTCGAGAGAAACATTTTAGACCCAAGAATCGAATGCCATCGAATACCACTTGACTGTTTCTCTTAGAGACTGCAATTTAAAAAAAAAATCTGAATCATAAATTGTAGTAGTATGGTTTCTGGTGAATTTGATCACAGTTTTCATGTCTGAAAAATAACGTCGCGAGCTCTTTATTGGATATTTTGTTGCTTTTAAGCTACAAAGAAGTAATAGTTTGAGAAATAGATCATTTGATTTCAAGTGCTTGACAACTTACAGTTTCGGTGAATTACTGTCTCTGAAATCATTTTCCTAGCTACCAACGATAAATGAAGCTGTAATTCTATGCCAAATTGTTCGATTATTAACCAATTCTAGCGAAGATGATGTACTTTCAGAACTTCCGATCAAACTAATAAAATTCTATAAATTCACTCAAGAAAAAGTCCTTGGGTACGTATTGAAAGGACTTACCATGCTCTTAATACTAGTGATGAGGACACTAATTAGGTTATCTTATTCATTCGAAAAAGTTCAACGTTTATTTACTAGTCTAGTTTGACGTTTTGCTGATTCACTCCCCAATTACATGATCGATGGGTGATCCCGATCGTCGTTCTCTACCACATCCAACGTAACGCTGGCGTTCATGTTGTCAGTACCAACAACCATCTAGGAATCATTTATAACGTATTATTGAAGTTTATCGCTTTTATTTCATTATTCTGATATTAGTTTGCTGTACAAAGAGTGGCTTAAAGGCACGAGTATGATGCAATATCACCCGACATGACAGTATTTGTTTTCTTTTCTTTATGCTATTTTTTAACGATGAAAAACGTCATTATTTTGTATTGAATGTCATTAGGCCAAATGACGTCACCCAGACAACCAGAAGTCCCGTAAGAATTAACGTAAAAAGTCGTTCACTTGTACAAATAAAATCATACTCCCATAAAATGGTGACGGAAATCGTTTGAAGGACGAGTTTCCTCACATAAAATGCTATGTTCTGAGTTATCTAGTGCATTTTGATTCGTTCCGAATACACGTACAAAATGAGTCAAATCAATCCGTAGTAGCTGTCAAATCAACTTTGTTATCAAAAACTAAGTCGCATAAGATTACAAAAGTAGCTTTTAAATGTTGGATTAAACTGACCGACCATCCAAGCTTCCCAGCGGACAATATCCAGACCGGCGGACACAAAGAACCGGAACAGAACCGAGGGATTTGGGAACTCGCGTAACGTGATCGGAAGAACTGAAGCAACGCACATACGAAACAAAACGTCCTTTATTATAAACGGTTCGATAGTAACTGTACGCACACTGCGTCTTCGAATTCAATTGTTCTTCATACTGTTCTTCTTCCATCTCTTTTGGTAGCTGTTATTCATACACATAGGCGTATACAGAAAATATTGCTCTTCACAACACTCCTCCTCAATATTTTAAAACATATTCAATAGCCACATCTTCACTTCTTTTCCTTTACCTTTACGATTGATTAATATAACTTCTCTGCTCTTCCTAACCTTACTTATGATTGTTCAAATAAATCTTTCATTTCATTTTGCTACTATTTGATTATTACTTCATATTTCTTCATTTCTGTATTTAATTCAAAATGTTCCTGATGACAATGTTCTCACTGCTACAAACAACTATTATTGTTCTCCACACAAGATGTTGGTTAACGTTTATCAGTGGATTTGGCAGCTGCTACAGCCAAATGGGTGTAGCCCACTACGTAGTCCGTAAGCCGCTTTGGAAGTACGCCTCTGGTGCGCCGCTTCGCACCTTCTTCTTCAATCGGGTCTTCTGTAGAGTCGTAGTAGAATTCTTCACCTTCTTCATCCTCAGACGTCCGCTCCTCCTGAACTGGATCATCGGCGATCACAGGCTCCTCCTGAATCTTGCCTTTACCGCCATCCAAAATTAACTCAATTGAGCTGCTGTTGTTTTTGATTTCTGATGCTGAGCGTTCAATGGAACCGTTCGGCAATTCAAGAAAGCGAACATCACGGCTAATTGTTAACTTGTCGGTAGCCGGATCGACGAATCGATATGCCTTGCGATCACTGCAGTATCCGACAAATACTAGCTTTTCGGATTTCGCATCCATTTTTGAACGTTTAACATTAGGTATGTGAACGTACGCCACGCTGCCGAAGACCTTCATATGCTCCACCGACGGCTTTTCACCGAACCACTTCTGATATGGAGTCGTGTCCACAGAACGAGAGGGCATTCGGTTCTGTATGTACGCTGAAGTCATGATCGCCTCGCCCCAGTACTTTCTAGGAAGCCCTGCATCAAGTAACATGCACGATGCCATCTCTTGCAATGAGCGGTTCCTTCGCTCAGCAACCCCGTTCTGTTGGGGTGAGTACGCGGTAGTGAGCTGTGCTTCAATTCCTTCTTTTTCGTAAAACATCCTTAGCTCATGGTTCACGTACTCTCCACCACCGTCTGAACGAATGACACACGGTGCTCTGCCAAAGCGATTCTTGACGTGTGCCACGTATTTCTTCATGCATCCGGCAACATCTGACTTATTCCTCAACAAACACACCACAGTGTACCTCGAGAAATCATCAATTAGCGTCATGAAGTACGCATATCCTCCGGGTGTGACATCCTTAACTGGTCCACAAACATCCGTGTGGACTAAATCGCCAACTCTCTTGGCTCTACTTTGTGAAAACTTCGGGAAACTATTTCTGGGCAATTTTCCCTTCAAACAATCCTCACATACCTGTTTTAATCCGCAGTCTCGCATCGTAAATCCAGTGACTAATCCTTCCGTTTGAAGTCGATCAAAAACTCTCGGGTCCCTGTGCCCGAAACGTCGATGCCAGGTGTGAGGGCAATTCTCGTTGTGCCGCACTTCCTCGCTTAGCCTTGCACTCTCCGGAACCACAAGCTGGAACAGATTTTCACTGGCTTTTGCAACTGCAACCACCTTCCCATCGTCGCTTATTATTTCACATTTTGCCTTCACAAACCGCACTTTTAGTCCTCGTTGTGTGATCTTCCTCACCGAGAGCAAATTACTGTCCAAGCTCGGGATATACAGTACTTCTTTCATGACGATTTTACGCACTTCGCCATCTCCATCCAAACACGAAATAACACCTTCACCAATACCGGCGGCAGCTGCAACCGATCCATCGGCCAGCACCACATCCACACTGATGTCTTCATTCAGCTCGCGAAAGAACTTTCGGCTGTTACACATATGGCTCGAGCAGCCGCTGTCAACGTACCAATAATTCTTCTGCCGCTTGCTGCCCACCGTAAAACATATCGGCGATTGGGCTTCCGTTACTTGCTTCGCTTTAGTGTCACTTTTCTTCGAGCTCTTCTGTTCATCATCACTTGACTGCTGCGACTGCTGCCAAAGCCGACAATTTCTTTTGAAATGTCCAGGCTTTCGACAGTGGTAACAAACCCGCTCCTTCTTTTGCTCGATTCGCGATTTCAGCACTTTCTCACTTACAGCTTCACGTTCGGTACGACGCTGGTGTTCATCCAGGAGCTTTTGTTTAACCAACACAATTGTCTGGTCAGCGTCGGGTCGCCCTTCTAGAGCTGTCACCAAACTTCCGTAGGAGTCCGGAAGACTACGAAAGATCATTGCGATTTTCATCGGCTCTTCTAACGGTAAACCCGCGCACGATAGTCTGTCAAACAAATTCTCAAGTTCAAATAAGTGTTCTTGCATATTACCACCATCACTCATGTCCAAGCTACACACTTTCTTAAGCAATGACACTCGCGACGTTGTGGTGGCTTTCTCATGATAGTCTCGAAGCTGATCCCACGCACCCTTTGCACATACGGCGTCTTTCACTAAGCTTAACTGTCCGTCTTCCAGAAAAAGCACTATTGTCGCCAGAGCTTTCTGGTCCTGATTCGTCCACACCGCAGTGACCGGTTCGGGCTTTGCATCGCCAATGGTATGCCAAAGCTCTTCACGCTTAAGCAGCATCGTCATCCGCAGCTTCCACGTCTGATAATTGTCGTTGCCGAGACGCGGCATGATATATTTCTCAGACATTTTTCTGCTATTCGTAAACAAAACCACGCAACTAGCAACTCTTTCGCAATCTAACCGCGATCGCGTCGATTCGAGACGGGAGGAAACTCACACTCTCACTACTAATTACTGGATCGAATCAGCAGCTGGAATTCCGACACCACTACAATCACAACACTACCGGACGTTTTCTGTTCTGCTGGTCGGGTAAAAATGTCGAAAAACGAGCCGGGACTTAACCTCAACAAATCCGCTCATCGGCCGGAAACTATCGATTTTCTCACAAAGTACAGCCTTCCGCTTTTCACTGCTCGAGTTTCGGAATATCACTTCTCGAGCAATTTACTGCCAATAATCACTTCTTGCAAGCGCACACCGGGCGATCAAATATGCAATGGCGGCGGAATGAAAAATCACTAGCTTCACGAATCTTCCGTCACAAAACTGGGCCACATAACCTGTTGGATTAAACTGACCGACCATCCAAGCTTCCCAGCGGACAATATCCAGACCGGCGGACACAAAGAACCGGAACAGAACCGAGGGATTTGGGAACTCGCGTAACGTGATCGGAAGAACTGAAGCAACGCACATACGAAACAAAACGTCCTTTATTATAAACGGTTCGATAGTAACTGTACGCACACTGCGTCTTCGAATTCAATTGTTCTTCATACTGTTCTTCTTCCATCTCTTTTGGTAGCTGTTATTCATACACATAGGCGTATACAGAAAATATTGCTCTTCACAACATTAAAGACATACCGACACGTTAATGCTTCCAGTGGACGATTTGCCTCCCCCCCCCCCGGTGGTAAATGACTGGACCATTGGTACTTCGCCGGTATAAAATAGACCCCATTTGTGGTCCCCAGCCTCTTGTCCAGTAACATAGGAGTTACCCTACCTCCCCGTGGTGCCACCTGGGGTACGAGTAACCGTACGGAAGATCGGGTAACCAACCCTGATGGGACCTTGGTCGTATGCTGACAGGGAAGGGGGACTCCTCTCTTCTGAGGGTGTAGCTTATCAGAGCGTCTGTTCTCCATGTTAGGAGCGGCTCAAAACAGCGTCTGTTCTCCATGTTAGGAGCGGCTGATCAGCGTCCTAGGGCCTGCGTGGGACTCTAAACAGTGCTGTGCACGACGATCCTCCGGCGAGACAGGGGGTTGGTGCAGGCCTTACAAGCCAACCGTAAAAATCATCAGTACAGGAAGCATACAATGTAAATTCGCACCGGAACAATCGGCATAGACCCAGGCATCGAAAACGGACTAACGATTGGAAACTCAGATCATGGAAATGTAAGTCTCTCAATTTCTTGGGAAGTACTCGCATTCTTTCCGAATTATTGAGGGTCCGCAAATTCGACATCGTAGCGCTGCAGGAGGTTTGCTGGAAAGGGTCGACGGTACATACGTATAGAGATGGTTATACCATCTACCAGAGCTGCGGCAACAGACATGAGCTGGGCACAGCTTTTATCGTGATGGGCGAAATGCAGAGGCACGTGATTGGGTGGTGGCCAATCGACAACAGAATGTCTAAGTTGAGGATCAAAGGCCGTTTCTTCAATATGTATGTATGTATGTATGTAGGTAGCCACCAATCCTTGCTTGAGTCTTGCTCTGCATGCGGCTCCACTCAACAGTAAGGTCAAATTTTATTACCAATCTGCATTCAACATATCACTGTATGAAGGGCCAAAAGGGGGGTGGCGAACCCGTAAGCAGAAACACCTACGCGAAACCCGCGGGAATTAGAGAATCTCCTTCCAGCCATATGATCCAACAGATTGAGTATTAGAATTTGCAATACTTGTCGAGCTTTCCACGGAAAGGTTTGTTGAAGAAGGGCGCGTCAAATCTTTTACAACTGTTGGAGAGAAAAGTACTAGACGCGAACGACTAACACTTTTCTTCCTGACTCCGATTGGCACTCCACTTCATTGTCCAGTTGTAAATTCAATGATGCCCTGATGCTCCTTCCCTCCCCAAAACATTGTTACCCGGCCGGTCGGAGGGACCAGGCTCAAATTCCGAGACTCTTAGGGTCGGCTTAAGCTCGTCAAGAGTCCAAGTAAAACGCACTCAACTTCTTTAATTCTTTTTATTGGACTTACTGGGTGTGGTGTGGGTGTGAGGTGTGTCGTGTCTCGATGTGGCCGGCCGGAAGTGGAGCACGTGGGGGTTGATCGGCACGCGAAGTCTACGGGGCTTGGATGACTTGGTGCGTTCCAACGATCTCCGAGTCGAAGTTGAGATCGGTACTCTAACGGGTTGTACCAGCTTTCTAGGGCGTCGGGGTTTCCAAATGGTCGGTTTCTGGTGTCCTTGGTGATCCTTGGACCTTAGGCGGGCCTTCAGGGCAGCTACAGGGGTTCCCCACGGATTTAGACGGGTCGTGGGAGCCTTTGCCAAAACCTTCAGGCAAACGATAACGGGTCCTGGTAGTAGGGTTATGGGTAGGGCGTTAGGCTGGCTATTGGGTATTCTGGAGATATCGGCAATACTCATACCTGATTCAAACTGTATTTGCACATATGCAATAATGCACTTGAAACTCTCTTCTAATAACGGTCACTTTAACTTAGAAATATTTCCGTGTGGTCTCGCTGAGATCTAGATTGGAATAGACCTTTTGCTTTGTGCTTTTCAATCCAGTAGCCTGCCCATCCTGTTCCCTTTTCCGTATCCTTTCTGTTATTCCCTTTTTGACGTGGCATACCTTATGGCTGACCGTGTTTCCCTTTTTGGCTCACTACGTGCATGATTTGTGTTAGACGTGTTCAATGTGTTTCGTGTGTTAACAAATTTTATTCCTTATAACTAATTCCGGAGTAATACATTTAATAAACAATTATTAACAGCCTAATAACAACCATATAACAATTTTACTAACATTTCTTTATAATTCTAATAATTAATTTAATATAACTAAACAACAAACTAACAACAAATACTAACAATTATTCTGAAAAATAAATAAACAAATTAAGATCATCGCAACGGTAACAACATGGTAAATTCAATTATAGTGATATGTTATATAGTGAATAAGATTATGATACATATAATAATATGATAGTAAAATATGAAAATAAAATGGTATTAACAATAAAGTAAAACAGCATCTGAATGCCTGCAGTATTATATCGGCCGACATATATTTTTCTGTTGAATATTTGTCCTTCTGATGATATTAGGCTGGTCGAGGGAAGAATGATAAAAATAACCAAATAATTTGAATAAAAATAAAAAAAATCAGCAATTTGTCAATAATGTTTCCGGGTACATCAAAAACAAAATTACAGCTTCCGTATGTTTAGGGAGGACAAACAAAATAGTATTACATCCGACGCTTCGTTTAATTCGCTGTACTGTAGTACAGTAAAATATATAAAATGGAATATATAGTTGTATATGATATGAATACAGATGTTTCAAAATTTCCATTCTTTAATTGTGATGAACTGAACCTCGTTAAGTAGTCTCCAAAAAAGGACGTATTACAATTTCCGGAATAGAACGACATGCTGAAATATTAATAGCAGTGATTATGTTAGTATCTCCGATGACTCCATGATGCTTCTGAAAATTATGCCAATATTGACTCCGATTGGCACTCCACTCCATTGTCCAACTGCAACTTCATTGATGCCCTGATGCTCCCTCCCTTTCCCGTATATGTTATGTACAATAACAGTGAAATGTTGTTTATGATATAAAATATAATATATATATTAAAATAGTATTAAGATATGAAAACGATATATCTAACAATATTCCATGATATACAGTACAGCACGACCCAATCAAATATAACAAATCATAATAATATATTTATATATTGACACGGCCCACGTACGATCTCAATCTAGAATGGGTTTGCTCGGCTCAATCTGTCTGTGTTGCACTAGGTACGAGATTCTCTGTAAAGAATGTTTATGAGGTAAGAACACGATCAAATTTGAAGCCAGGTTTGTTAAGTAAAAATTACAATCCATATACTCTGTAGACAAAGCCTGTAAATGTTAAAAGTTATTTTTCTCGAAATATCTGGTTTGATTTGATATGAGGACTGTGACAAACTTAATTAAAAAAAAAAAAAAATCCAATTTATATGCACACTTGTAAGCAATGATCAATAATAAAACAATCAATTTAATAGAACCAAACTAAGGATAAAAAACTGAGCAATTGTCAGACCGTTAATCTGAAATTATTTCATTTAACATAAAGGGATATCAGTCTACTGTTCCACATTTTCGGTGCATTGACACATATTGGACCAAGCATAAATATCAAAAAGCTGGTAAATATTTAGAAGAAAATATTTTGTTCTTTTCTTTTACGGATGTTGGAAATTGAGGGATACCATTAACGTGACATCAAAAAATCATGTGGCGAACCTTATAGAACAGTTTGGTGTATCTTTTGGTCAAACATGAAATAATAAATTAGAGTTACGTTAACTAATGCTACAATTGTTCTGCAGCATGTTCTACAATGACGTTTAAATGAAGGCAATTGCGCTGTTCGGAAAATTTACAGGGCATTTAATTTGTCAAAATTTAGTTTGCCACAGTCTTAAACAAAGTATAATGACAGACAAACAGACGTGACACTTAGAGCAAATTCATGCATTTATTCATCTATGGTCAATGCTAAAATCCGTGTGTTTGGTCGATAGGCCAACATATGCTGGTAGTATGTAAATGTCAAATACAAACATAAACGATGCGAGCAATGCGAGTGGTGGATTAACCATCTGCCATAATTTGAATCTACCGTTGAAAATGTGCCCGATAGACTATGAGAGTGTGGCGTCTGTTTGTCTGTGGTAGAATTAAATATAAATTATTAAAATATATTATAACGGATAATATAATATAATACATAACACTACACTTTATACCATAATATAACACTGTATAACACAAAAGAATCTAATAAAATATAATCCAAGACAAGCAGACGTAACATCTAGAACAATTGTCCATTCAAAACCTAGTCACGAATATACTACCGTCCAATGCTAAAACAGAAATGTTGTTTTAGCGTCGCAGGTTTGCTTCCGAATGAGTCTGTGAATCAAAACTATTATTTCTCTGTTGCATTTGCTTATGAATCCTAAGTTTTTCTGCGAGGATAAATTTCAGAAAATTATTGATAATAGAAATAAAAATAATCTATCTATATAAATAAAAATGGAACAGTGTTTGTATGTCACGAAATAGCTTACAAACGGGTTAACGTATTTGAAACATTATTTCTCCGTTTTGTTCATCAGAGGTTCCGACGTGTTTGTGTGTATAAAAATCCCAGAATATTCACCGGGAAAGCCGGAAAAACGAGATTGGACGAAATTGTTATTTTGTAAGTTACGATCCTTAGCGTATTCAACAGCCTACTTGATGACAAGTCGAAGTTTGCCGGGACCACTAGTAATAAAAAAAATCATTTAATTGAATTTCAAATACGTAAAAAAAAATCTGGAAACCATGTAAAACTGAAAGTGTTACAACGCATGGTAAAATTAGCTACAAGCATACTTGCAAACCAAATATAAACAATTTAATATAAGGCCATATGATGATATCAACCTTTTAAGTACACTCCAAAATAAGGACGATATAAATTTTGTAGAGAAAAACGCAATGCAGAAATATCAAGAACAGTGATTAAGTTGATATGCAGACTTCATGATTCTCGTATGAGTAATCCAATAAATAGATGTTATTTACTCCACTATGTTTCTGTAATGTTATTATAGAAAATAAAAGGCTACTGCCATTATACGTATCACAATGCTGACATGTAACGTTATACGATACATATAATAGAATACAATACATAATAATGTTATACAATCCAATACATTAAGGTATAATACAATACAAAATAACACAAGATACATCCGTTGCTTCCCAACCCTCTTGAAAAAAAAGGAAACATAATTCTGCGAATATTCATCCATGGTTATGAAAAAATTGTGTTAAAATACCTATATGAAATAAACATTAAACAAATAATTAAATTTAGAATATTGAATTTTGAGGTAAAACCGAATTAAAATTATTTTATGGATCTTTCATTCAAACAATGGCATCAAATTTTCTACCCAGCATTAGTTTCTAGCATACTTTGCATGAAAAAACGAGAATTGGCATAAAATTCTTGTAGGTCGAAGATTAGTGCTTTTCCCCTTAGAAAATCAGTTGTCAACTACGCTGCAACTTCATGTTCTCTTGAAGAATAAAGTTGATGCATACAACCACACAAACAAAATTCTCCTGCTCGACAAGTTCTACACATATTACAATATTCACTCACCGGTCGCAACGCAAGAAGTGAGCAATGAAGAAAGACATTCATCTCCCTCTTATGCTCCACTCCAACACATCGATATAGTGCACGCTGAAATTTTCTCACACTGTGGTTGTACTCATTTAAAGTCTTGTCATCTCCCATGGTCAATGGTCATTCCCTCGCACTCCAAATTTTCTACACAATTTCTCACCCATGTAGAATAAAACTTTAAGTATTTTTTTATATGAAACCCTGTTCCACACCGACTCAAGATTGCGCAAAAAAAAAAATCATGAATCACCCAAGAAACAATTTTGGGCGATTAATAAACATGTCTGCTTTATTAGTGCTTTATAATAGCAGTGACTGTTGAACAAAAGTATATGCTGTATAAAGTGATGATCAAATGTTGCATACATTCTAAGAAGCACTTTAGTTCCTCACTTTCATGTTATTTCAAAAGCTAGTTGAACCAAGGTTGAAATAACGTTGATTGATAGTTTAGTTTGGTTGTTTAATAGCCGCTCTATAATACTTGAAGATGAGCTGTTTCTATCCATTCAGATACTGTTGTTCCATATGTGACAAAAAGCTGATTGACAAGCTTTTCCAATATTTACCAACACTTGTTTTGTCACATTTTTTGCAATACTTACATGCCACAGAACTGCAGTGAAGATAAATATATATTTGCTTTTAAATGCATTCGACTCAATGTATCAACCACTATTCTGCCCATAACTGCATATTTGTAACATTCGACAAAAGTAGGCATTGAGTAAAATGGATAACAAGTTTTCAATTTATTGCAGTATGGGGGGAAACCAAAATTTCAAAAAATCACTAGGAATTTAAAAGTGCTTATTTGAGGCTGAAATTTTGTACATCTCATATCGCATATTGGATGAATAGCCAGAAAAAAATTCTGATGGAAATTTCGTTGCTACTGCATCATGAGGCTCATGTATAATCTCAATGTGACTGTTATGCGGTTACAATTGCCAATGTGACAAAACAACTTGGTATTTTTTTCAAATTTTCTAGAACAATCTCACAGATTTCAGTAAGTTGATCGAAAGTATTTGTCATTTGATGACTCTACATGGTATTAACTCCATTTTGTCAAAAATGTCGAATGTGACTGTTTTGCAGTTATGGGCAGTATTGCTCGTAATCAAAAAGCTCTTCAACATACAAGTATTAACTAACTTCCCAAAAAACTGGTGTTTAAGAACAGTTTCTCATAGCTGTTTTATTTAACTCTCAGTTGTTTATTAATTGTCTTGGGTAAAATGAAAATGAAACTATTATTCAGGCGTTATTCGCCCAGAAATGGAGAATCTATTCAATAACACCCGTTTTATTAACGTAATATGGTAATGTTTATTCAATGAACTTAACTCGGCTATTAAACAGTAGTAACATTACAGCAGATTCTACAATGCGCATTCAACATTAAAACCACAAATTATCCATCAAACATCCAGAAATGCTTATTCAGCGTTTGTCTAACAGGGTTGTATAACGAATAATTACTAAATTGTTGAAGAAATGTTGTAGAAGTCATTATTACCTATGATCACCGTCATTCAGAATAATAGCCTATGTACAGTTTTAATTCAACCGCATGTTTTATATAGCGATTATTCGTCTATTATGAAACTGTAATGAAGCTGATAGCTTTGATAAGTTGCGTTTGAGACCTTTTCACAAACAATGTTCAACAATGGTGTGTATATACACCGAAGGCAAGCAAAATACTTAGACGATGTTTAAACAACACATTTTTTCAATGAAATGTTCGATTATCTTATTGTATCTTTAAGTACTGCTTTAAACCTGCTGATGTATGTAACCTTGGCTGGAGCAGTGGCGATGCATGCACCTGTAAATCGGAAGGTCCTGGGTTCGAGGCCCGACATCACAATAATGTTTAATTAATTGAAATTTAATACCAATGTGTCAAATTCTCCTAGTAATAAAGTTTGAGTGTGTAATAAATTGTACAAATAAATATGAATATTTTTGCTATTTCAAGCATAAAAAAATGTCGAAGAAACGTTAAAGAAACCTCTTTTGGCGAATTCATACAATCAATTCTATAAATAAATATGATATCCATTTTAGTCGAACAAAGCACCAAAACAGACTGTGTTCAGCATGTTTTTCCGTTGAGCTAATGCTGAACAAAGCCAACTATTGTCTATACTCGTAATCATAAGTAATAATGGCATCAACAACTTTTCTTCAACAGTTTACAAATAACATGTCATTCAATCTTGTTTAATAAACGCTGAACAAGCATTTCCGTATGTTCTATGGGAACCTGGTGGTTAAAATGTTTAATAAACGTTGTAGTTGCCACTTATAATGTCACTATTGTTGAAAAGCCAAGGTAAGATCATTGAATAAACATGTATTATATAACGTTATTAAAATGGTTGTTGTTGAATAGATTCTCCATTTCTGGGCGAATAAGGCTTTAATAATAGTTTTATTTTAACTAATTCATTTATTAAGCAAATAATAGTGTAATAAAACAGCTCTGAGCAACTTTTCTTAAAGAAAAAAATGTTTCTTGGACAGCGCCTCGAAAATCTTACACAACCACATATGTGACAAAATTTAAGCGTGTGTGAAAACCATACCTAATGCAAATATCCTTTCCAGCCGTGGAATGATTTCTCGTTTGGTCAGGCTATCGACATGGTAAACCTAGCTGCTCAAAGGAGTTTAAAAGGAACAGACTTACCAATTATCTGCATTATTTCCGTCGTACCTTTCGTCGTCGTCAAGTCCCTTAGGGCTTTGTAGTGTTGGTACTATCACCACTCAACCCACTGAAACTGCAACCATTCCTTGCTACCACTTCACTTTTCTCAAAACATCGCACTTGTTCTCCCTCTCACTCAATGTCATATATAACAGGTCCGGCTCTCAGTATGTGTTTGATCGTCTCTCACTCCTTGGTTAGCACTCACTAATTCACACACATTCTCTGAAACGAAGCACTCCCACCACATACACTCCCTTTCACGTTGAATATGAAAAGTAAAATATGGTGGCCCATGAATTGACCTTTTTTTTCGACACAAGCTAGAAAAATCATCATCTCTGGGCTGTTTTCTCAGAATATTCCATATCTTCTCGATCCGCCAGTCCTGGAACTTTATTGGAAAACAACATTATTGAATATCCACTTCCGTAAAACTATGATTTTCACTTTAAAAGCCACAGCAATAAAACAAAACTGGACTGGCATGGCGCAGTGCTGCCGTGCGACTCTGTCAAAGGCCGTTTCTTCAATATCAACATAATCAACGTTCACAGCCCTCACCTAGCAAGTGACGATAACGATAAGGACGCTTTCTACGCGCAGCTGGAACGTGAATACGACGGCTGCGCAAGCCATGATGCCAAAATCGTTATCGGAGATCTCAACGCTCAGGTTGGCCAGGAGGAGGAATTTAGACCGATTATAGGGAAGTTCAGCTCTCACCAGCTTACGAACGAAAACGGCCTTAGACTGATTGATTTCGCCGCCTCCAAAAACATGGCCATACGTAGTACCTACTTCCAGCACAGTCTCCCGTATCGGTACACCTGGAGATCACCCCAACAGACTGAATCGCAAATCGACCACGTTTCGATTGATGGAAGGCACTTCTCGGACATTATCGACGTCAGAACCTATCGCGGCGCAAACATTTATTCGGACCACTACCTTGTGACGGTTAAAGTGCGCCAACGACTCTCCGTTGTGAACAACATTCAGTACCGATGCCCGTCCCAGTACAATGTTTAGCGACACAAGCAACCCGAAGTCGCAACTGAATACGCGCAAAGCCTTGAGGCAGCGTTGCCGGAAGAGGGAGAGCTCACCGAAGCCCCCTCTTGAGGACTGCTGGAGTTAGCAGCCATTAACAACGCAGCGGAAGGTGCCATTGGGTTCGTGGAAGGAAATCGACAGAACGGTTGGTTCGACGAGGAGTGTCAGACGGTTTTGGACGAGAAGAATGCAGCGCGGGCGATGATGCTGCAGCAAGGCACCCGTCAAAACGTGGAACGATACAAACAGAAGCGAAGACAGTAAACCCATCTATTCCGGGATAAAAAGCGCCGCCTGGAAGAGTTGGAGTGCGAAGAGATGGAGCAGCTGTATCGTTCTCAAGAAACACGTTAGTTCTACAAGAAACTCAATGCATCCCGCAAAGGCTTTGTGCCGCGAGCCGAAATGTGCCGGGATAAGGATGGAGGTATCTTGACGGACGAACGTGAGATGATCGAAAGGTGGAAGCAGCACTACGATGAATACCTAAACGGCGCAGAGGAGAAAGATCAGAACAGCAGGAGGAATGGCTTCATCAGTACGGCGGATGAGGGAGACGCGCCAACTCCCACAATAGGCGAAGTTAAGGATGCTATCAAACAGCTCAAGAACAACAAAGCAGCTGGAAAGGATGGTATTGGAGCGGAACTTATTAAAATGGGCCCGGACAGGTTGGCCACTTGTCTGCACCGATTGATAGCCAGGATCTGGGATACAGAACAGCTAACGGAGGAGTGGAAGGAGGGAATAATATACCCAATATACAAAAAGGGTGACAAGTTAGAATGTGAGAACTATCAAGCGATCACCATTCTTAACGCAGCCTATAAAGTGCTTTCCCAGATCATCTTCCGCCGTCTATCGCCACTGGCAAGCAGATTTGTGAGAAGTTATCAAGCCGGTTTTGTGGACGGGCAATCGACAACAAACCAAATCTTTATGTTGCGGCAGATCCTCCAAAAGTGTCGTGAATATCAAGTCCCTACGCACCACCTATTCATCAATTTCGAAGCGGCCTATGATACCATCGACCGCGAAGGGCTATGGTAGATTATGGACGAGAATGGTTTTCCCGGGAAACTGACTAGACTGATCAAAGCAACGATGGATAGCGTACAGTGCTGTGTGAAGATATCGGGTGCATTATCGGACCCGTTTGAAACACGCAAAGGACTTCGACAAGGCGATGGTCCTGCCTCCTGTTCAATATTGCGCTAGAAGGTGTTATGAAACGGGCGGGCTTCAACATGCGGGGCACGATCTTCAATAAATCCAGCCAGTTCATCTGCTTTGCTGACGACGTGGACATTGTCGGAAGAACGGTATACCAGGCTGAAACGTGAAGCAGATCGGGTTGGATTGAAGGTAAATACGTCGAAGACGAAATATCTGCTGGCTGGAGGAACCGAGCGATAGAGCTCACATTGGCAGATACGTGATGATCGACGGGGATGAGTTCGAGGTGGTGGACGAATTTGTCTACCTCGGATCATTGATAACGTCGGATAACAACTGCAGCAGAGAAATTCGAAGACGTATCATTGCCGGAAGTCGTGCTTACTACGGACTCCACAAGACCTTGCTGTCTGGTAAAACTCACTTCCGTACTAAGTGTACCATGTACAAGACGCTGATAAGACCGGTAGTCCTCTACGGGCATGATACGTGGACAATGCTCGAAGAGGACCTGCAAGCGCTAGGTGTTTTTGAACGACGTGTGCTTAGGACGATCTTCGGCGGAGTATGTGAGAACGGCGTATGGAGGAGAAGGATGAACCACGAGCTTGCGCAACTCTACGGTAAACCCAGTATCCAGAAGATCGCCAAAGCTGGAAGGGTACGATGGGCGGGACACGATGTGAGAACAATCCCGCAAAAATGGTGTTCACCTCAAATCCGGCCGGTACAAGACGAAGGGGAGCGCAACGAGCTAGGTGGTTTGACCAAGTGGAGCAGGATCTTGGAAGTGTGGGGCGATGGAGATACTCGAGGTTAGCAGCCATGGACCGAGTTAATTGGCGTAACATTGTGGCGCAGGTCATGTCTTGAAGGACGTAGAGCCAGCAAAAGTAAAGTAAGTAACTAGAAGTGGGTTTAGAAAAAAAACCATTATTGAAAAGAATTCACATTATTTTGACTACAAAACCAGGTTTTTTTAAATGCTTTGTGACAAGAACTACTTCGTTTCATAAATTTTATCTCTTTTTGCTGATAAAAGAATATTTTTTGTTAAATGGTATGAATATTCTGTAGAAATTTGCACGATGGTGGAGGCTGCACGGCGACTGGTGACTTAACGGTACTTGTTGGGGTTGATTCTGAAAGTATTCTAAAAAGTATGGCAAAAAAATTTGAGGAATATTAAAATTACAGTTTTTTTTTTCTCAGTGATATCCTTGAAATAAGTTTCGTAACAATTCTTACATGTATTTCATAAAGAATCTCATCTGACATTCCTCCTAAGAGATCGATGGAAGAATCCTTGATAGATTTCTGGATCATATATGACAGAGTCTCAAACACATTTCAGGATGATGTCTAAAGAAATACCTTGACGACAACCCAAGAAACAAAGAGAGATGAAATTAAGAAGCAATTTTTGCAATATTTTTGATTTGATTCCGGAAATAAACAATGTTTGATGCGTGTCAATAATTGGCTAGGGAAATATTGCTGCTCATAAAAATTTCTAATCAAATTTGTGAACATTCTCCATTCTGGAATTTTCCAAACCGTTAGTGGACGTAATACTCAAGATAATTATTGAACCTAGATATGTTTCGGACTCTACTTTGATTAAAAAAAGAGGATGAATGTTTTTCATAGTTTCATGAAAGAGTGTGCAAACGGTTGTGTACAATTATCATGTTTGCGTAAATTTTTTGGTAGAACTTATGAAACTCTTCGCCCCATCCCTGTCGGAAATCATCTTTGCAACGCCCATGTATAGTATTTTACCGAAAAATAGTGTTCCAAAGTCGTTTATCATAAGGTTTCAGAAGGCCGACTCTAAAGGAACATCCCCATCAAGCGGAAGACTTGAGCCATCGGTTTTCTTCTTCTCATTTCTGACTCTACATAGGACAGAGCCTGCTTTTCAACTTATTATTCTTAAGAGTACTTCAACAGTTATTAAGAGAAAAATAACCATCATCGTTCTTCAAATTTTCAAAACCAGTTTTTTCGCTCAAAATTTATGTTCAAGAAAATCTATCATTGCATTGCAATAGCTCTCTGTAATGCGATGAAAGATTTCATAAGAATTTCTTCAAATTTGAACGAAAAAACTGCTTCTTAATATTTGATGATTGCTGATGATTGAATGATGGACTCTTGAGCCTTAACTGAAAGCTTTCTTTTGCAACTGACAAAAATGCCTTCCGTTTTTTTTTCTAGGATTCCTATATTGTTTTTCTAGAATTCATCAAGAATTTCTTTAGATAGAGATCTTGATTTTCGCCATTAATTTCTTCTAGTTACTCCATTCAAGGATTATTCAGAAATTTCTATAACAGTTCATTCTGGTTTTTTTTTCTAGACATTTCTTTGTCAACTACTTAAGAGATCATTCCAGAAATTTCTCTAAAAATTCTTCAAAGCCATCCCTCCTAGGTTTACTCCACGGGTGTTCTAAATATTACTAGTACAGCAATTATAAGATTCTTCGGTGGAATCTAAGATTTTTAGAAGCTTCAGGAAATCATCTAAGAATTTTTGAAGGAAGGGTCGAGTAGTTGTGTTCAAAACAATAAAAGTGAAAACCGATTTTCACACAAAATGCTCAACTTTAGCATGTTGTAACTTTGTTTTACTATTAGTAATATACATTGAATTTTGATAAAGAGCTACCAATATGCTCAATTTAATGATCACAACATTTTAAATCGCTCTAAATAATAGTAGTTTTTTATTCAGCCACAATTTTGTTAAAAATAGCTCGTTCATACATTTGTACCTTGGATGGAAATAATTGAAAGTATCGCATATTGTAGGATACGTCATTAGGAGTACACGTTCAAGGAATGTTCAAAAATAAATGAGATAGGCGTAAGCTGATACAGAGGTATGAAAAAGATGACTAAAAAAAAAAAATTCGAGTGCCTTGTATTTTTTTTTTTCAGTTCCGCTCTTATTATTTATCTTTTGGCACTATCAACTTACTAAAAAAAAACTTGCTTTATGTTTAAAGGGGTAGGGAGAAATCTCTACATATTCTGAAAAAAATTCTCTCCAAATTTTTAGCAATATTCTCTCAGAGTTCTAAGTAGTAATCTTTGTGAACCTTTCGAAGAGTAGGATTTTTTCTTGAACTTGAGCAGAACACTTTTAAAATCTTATGCAGAATTCCCTTCTAAACATGGTCAGGATTCTCTCTCCGAATCCTAAGCAGATTTATCTCTGAGTTCTAAGCAGATTATTTCCAGAATTATAAGTGAAATTTACTTAAAATCCAGGATTCTCGTCGAATCGTAAGCAGAATTATATTCAAATCCTAAGCTCGATGCTCTCAGAATCCTGAGAATTTTTCTATCACAATCCTGAGCAGGATTCATTCCAAAGCAGGAGTCTTGAGTAGGAATCTTTCTAAATGCTGAGTAGCATTCTATACAAATCCTGAACAGGATTTTTTCATATCCTTGGGAGGATTCTCTCCAAATTTTAAGTACGATTTTTGTTTGCAAATTCTGAGTAGGATTCTGTTCTGAGCTGGATACTTTGCGAACCTTGAGCAGGATTTTTGTCTGAACCCTGAACCAAATTTTCTATATACAGTAAATTCTCCATAGTTCGATATTGAAGCGAGGTATCGAGTTAGAGAACACAAAACTAGTACAAATTCGACCCTAGGGACCATCGAGGTGGTCATGAAAACCAATTTTTACTATGGTTCTCTTGATATCGCCATACGAAATATCGAATAAGGAACAGTTGACTGTATTCTCTAAAATATGTTTTGTAAGTTTTAAACATGTTACTCTTAGGATTCTATGCCAACCGAAGATTACTTCAAGAATTGTAAGAAGGATTATCTCAGGATCCTTGGAAATATTATAACAGAATGCTGAGGAGCATGCTTTCAGAATATTGAGATGGATTCATCCCAGGTTCCTTCCTTCCAAAAACCTTCTCAAGTTTCTGCTGAAATTATGAGAAGGATCCTTCCAGAAGCTTTCTACCACAATCCGGGAAATGATTCTCTTGGAATCTTGAAAATGATTCTCTCAGTAACCTTAGAAAGATGCTAGGGGAAAAGCACTAATTTTTGACCTACAAGAATTCAGTCCCAACTCTCGGATTTCCATACAAAGTAGGCCAAAATCGTATGAATGGGTCTAAAACTAGTGATGGGTTGATAAATTCTCTATTATAGCTATGAAGAATTCTCCTAGAATCATGTGAAAGATCCTCTCAGAATCTTAGTATTATGATTCTCTCAGAATCTTCCAAATGATTTCTATCTAACACTGAAAAAGATTTATCCCGAATCATGAGAAAGATTCTTGTCAAATCTTGTAAAAGATTCTCCCTAAACCCAATGGAGCATTCCTCAATAATACAGAAAAATCCTAGAATGGATTCCCTCTATATCCGAACATTCTGACAAGCATTCTCTTAGAACCGTTTAAAGCAGTGATTCCCAAAATGAAAGAATTCGTAAAAAAGTGTAAAAAAAAATAGGGAGAGGGGATCAAAAAATTTAGAAAGGGGGCGTAAAAGCTAACAAGGGAGCAATTTAAAATAATTACTCATACAATCATACAAGCTTATTCTAATGTATCTGAAAGGAAATCAATTCCAAACTTATCTAGTTCCATGACAATTTTACCTTAACTCATTTATATTGCTAAGCATATTCATTTTAAAATTAAAATAGACAACATCTTGTTAACACCTGTACTCCCAACCCCTCTCAGAGAGTCGGAAGTGAAACTTTAACCATACAAATCTTTGTCATTTTCGAAGCAATTTTCAAAAGTTTTTCGGTGATGGAACAGGACACTATGTAAGATTGATGTTCGTTTTTTGGGTTTTTGAAATAGATGCGTCTACCTAAAGTTATTAAGCAAAAGGCACTTCCTAGTTTTTTTGAAAAAAGCATATTTTTCACAAACTCAACGATAAAACAAAATTTAAAGCGATGACATTTAGTTTTTTCGACATTAATTCGCTTGTTTGAGTGTAGTAGACACATTTGAGCAGAAATTGAAATGTTAGATTACACTCAAAATTTCTTTCACCCAAAATATTACGGAAAACCCTATTTACCTGTAACTCAAAATTCATAGCGATGACATATAGTTATTTCGACGTGAAATTGATTGTGAAAGTCAAGTAAAGTTTGAGTAAAAAATAAATTTCCGATAACACTCAAAATTAATTTTACCCAGAAAATCATCAAATCGTATTCCCTGTGCTTTTTTTATTGTAAATCAAAATTGAAGACAATGACGTGCAGTTTTTTCGGCATGAATTTACTTGTAGGAGTCAAGTTAATATGTTTGAGCGGAAATAGAAATTTTTGATAACACTCAAAATTACTTTTACCTAAAATACTAGGAAAACCCTTATTTTTGAATCCTATAAACTATCTCTTTGAACATCCTAAGAAGTTTTTTAGTGGAGAAATCTTTTGTGGAAATTGTGGCGCTATTTCAGAAGCAATTTATTAGAAACTCATTGGATATATCTGTGGAGAATTCTTTTGATAAATCCCAGGATTAACCCGTATAGGCCTGAGTGAAAGCAAAAATACTGAAACCCTCATCGCTCAGTGAATTCTTAACGGATTCAAATAATTTTTTGTTAGTTCACTGGCCCACATATCTAGTTTCTAGAACCGGCCAGAAGAACTCGAAAATATTCCTGTGGCCAAAGTTATTCCGGTGGGTCACTGGGTCAAGTCGGGTAAAAAATGGCTATATTTTGGGACATGCCAAGTAACTTGTATTTATTTGCAATGACCTTCATTTTAATTCGCATAAATTATTAAGATCTGATATTCAACATTATAAATGAAGAGCTTTGCACCGTTTACAATATACCGGATGTGGCCATTCAGACGTAATGCCCGAAAGAACCGGCTGTAGATTGGTTGGATACTAAACCGTTTCAATTCTCCAAAAGTAGAAATCAAACATAATTGTGCACTGAAATGCGTTCCCATAAGCTTGGCACAGATGTTCAGATACGAATTAGCCACTTTATTGTAAATTTGAGGCGTCCCGGGACCCGAAAATGGTCGTTTGTAAGAATAATCAAATGCGAAATTCATAGTTATCCAATTCAATCGTTTCTCAAAAGGTTCACACCGATGCAATTTTCTTCAAATTCCGTCATGTAGTGGCCACATTATAGCCGATTCCGGAAATTATCTGTGACTTGAAATTTGCCTACCTTCAGGGGCACAAACGCACAGTACCCTTCTCACCCGACCTGACCCTGTGATGTACCGGAATAACTCCGGCCACAGGAATATTTCCGCGTTCCTCTATCAACTTCTAGAAACTAGATATGTGTGCCAGTATACTGACAAAAAATCATTTGAATCCATTAATAATTCGCTGAGCGGTGAGGGTTTTACAATTTTTGCTGTCACTCAGGCCTATACGGGTTAAATTTTCAAAAAATACAGATGCTGTTAGAAATTTGCAGCATTCTCATGAACTCTTCAACTTTTGCATAATATTTGTCTTTCTTTAAGAATATGCCGCCGCGTTCATAGTTTTTAGTTTGTTTCTATTAATCCTTCAGAATCACCGGAATTCACAGCTTCCCACTTCCATAGTCTGAAGCTTTTTTCGAGGGATCTCGAACAATTTGGTTGAAGATGTTGAATCTGTCACACGGCTAAATAATCAACGAACATGCTATTAACATTTTAATATCGCTATTGGTAAATTGCCAAGGATAGCAGAAAGCATCAAGTAGAAAGTTCAGCATGTTTGTTGATTGTAGAAAGTTTTTTGCAATCATTGCATGATTTTTTCAAGTGGTTGTTTAGCTATGTTCAGTTCTTCGCGATTAAAACTCAGCGAATTATTTTGGTAATCAAGGCAGAATTTCAGCATCAAGATATCATTAAGCTACTGTTTCTTTACTAGCGTCTAGGTTTTGTTAATCTTTCAAACATTTATTGTGTAATAAATCTCCGTTGAAAGCACCTGCAATTCCGATGTTTCTTATTGTAACGGTATTCACAAATGTTAGCAAGTCGAAAGCCAAATCGATGTTTATTACTGTTTAATCGTCATCATCGGTATTCCTACAGTTAAACATCATATAAATAGCCATGAATTCATCGTCAGTCTTTGGTGGTCAAACTTTTTGACCCATTGGAAACCTATTAAACCCTATCTTTGATCAGTATCGTAAACTAAATTTCGGATTCCGCTCATCCACCAGCGCTTCAACTGCTCAAAAAATATCACAAAGTGAAAACCTGTCCTCATTTCCCCCTCCCGAATCAATCATCGTAAGAGCACTCCGTCAAAGTTCAGTTCGGCTACGCAAATTAATCATCATCAGAAATACTCATAAGAAAAGCAAAATCGGACGATCGCGATTCGACATCTACCTATGTGACAAACCGTGGTGTGCGATCGATTCTCTCTAAAATTAGTAGATCGTTAATTATTCAAATTCGGGCAAATGGCTCCAAGGGGCATCAAACCGTATGTTTTATTGCGCCTCCCGTGAAAAGAGACTGCCATAACTGCGCCTAGCTCTTTGGTCGCTTTCTGGTCACCATGGTAATCGATCCGAGAAGAAGCTATTTGACGCGATAAGATCAATTGAGGCTTCGAGCAACTTGATTATTTTCCGAAGTCATTTGCCTAATCATGCTGTTCGTGATCGAGATGTGACATTTTAAAGTTCACGTTTATTTGAGATTTCGAATTTGTCTTTTACGTGGATTGGCATGATGTGTCCCTTTTCTAGGACATCGAGATCAATCAAGAACGTCCTGAAGCACCTTGAGAAAGCTTCAAAACCCTATCGTTATGTAAATTTTGCCCTTTTCGAACAAACTTTGGGAGCACCATTCCCAATCCAGTCAGGAAGAATCGCAACGCAATTTGTCCCCAGGGATAAGGCTTCGTGTGGTTTTCTGGGAACGATCCTGGCGGTAATCGACATCAGCTGCAACCGGGCACCGAATCCCGAAACCGGCTGGACTAATTGGCGACGCTTCGGTTCTAAAACCAGTTTGCCGGCGTTTTATGGATGAGTCAGAATCTCGTGTGCGGTATCATATTTTGGTTTTCGGTTAAGTAATGCTGTTGCCGAGCCTTAGATGTTCTGCTGCTTTGTAATGAGATAGGATTGAGTATTGAAGTCGGTCTGATGGTCCGATATATACCAAATCACTCTTGAACTTTCTAAATTGCGTTAAGGGGATGGAACCAATGAGATTTCAGAGAAATCGCAAATTCAACTAAGAACCAAGAGAATATACTAGGGCACTTCCATGATTCACTTTGACTTTCACTGAAACTGCGGTCGAGTTGTGAATCCACCGACCATGGGAGAGATTAAAAAGGATGTCAGGGAGCTGAAGAATTGTATGGTAAGACGAGATCGTGGGTTTAGCTTCTCAAGCACGGAAGTGAGCAGCTTTACCATTTGACCCATCGAGTACTTCTGAAAGCATGGAAGGACAAACGAATCCTTACCGGTTGGTTGGATGGCCTCATGGGACGAATATACAAGGAGGAGTCTTTTGTGGGAGAATACCAGGCTGGTTTTTGCGTGATGGCCGCTCGACAACGAGCTTTGCGAATGATCTTATATAAATTCCGGGAGTATAACTTGCAGACTCATCATCTGTTCTGAAATGAGCTGTGGTTCATTGATCATGTCTAAACATGGTTTTCCGGCGAAAATAATATGTGCAACACTTTATGGTTAGAAATCAAATGTCCAAAATGCAGAAATCGAGGAGGAGAAAGGCGGAAAGGAGAAAGGAGACGCATCCTTCTGGCAATTGATAAGAGGTAGAGGTAGAGGTAGAGGTGGGCCTAGTGGTGTGGGTGCAGAGAAAGTGTTTGATGGGGATGGGTTTGAAGTTGTTGAAGATTTGTTTATCTTGGAATACTTGTAACATATGACAATGACGTTTCGTGAGATATGAAAATACGTGTTCCGTTTTTGACCCTTTTCTATGGATTTCGTAACCTGCTGAATTCCCGACAAACAGAAACAAAACTTGCACTGTATAAAACATTGATACTTCCTGCGGCTACTCTCTACGGGCACGAAGTGTGGACGAGGCCGACCGTAAAGCCTTCGATGTTTTTGAGGGTAAAGTGCTGAAGACAATGCACGGTGGGTTACTAGAAAATGATCGGTAACGCAGACGGGTTATGTTTATAAAGAAGCGTGTAAAATACGGTAGACTTCAGTGGGCTGGTCACTCAATACCAATGTCGGAAGAAAGAATTACGAAAGTAATGTTTAGCAGGGGTCAGGTAGAGGTAGGCGACTTCTTGGAAGACCACGAATACGTAGTGGAAGAGGAACTAGCCTCCCTAAACGTTCGGGTCAACTCGAGAAGTATCGCTCAAGACCGACGAAGAGAGAGATCTACAGTATGCCTGGCAATAATGGCGTGACGCTACGTTGTAGTAATCAAGGTACAAGATACATGGTAGGTCACCTGAAACTTTGCAATGAAAAGCACTTCAATACGCAGTGCTGGTAGTGGTCAGACAGCAAAATACTAGAGATGGTCGGGTTTCACATTTTTCAAACCCGAACCCGAAACGTACCCGACTTATTTTATATCATCAAACCCGGACCCGACCCGAACCCTACAAAATAATTGAAAGGCAAACCCAGACCCGACCCGAATCCGAAAATATTTCACTGTTTTTACCCGAACCCGACCCGAAACCCGAAAAGTATTGCATAGCATAGCATTAGAGTGGTTCAAAAAATCGTTTTTGCTCCACACCACTAATTCGATTCTAGATCAAATTCTGAGTGTTCTCCTGAAATTTGAGCTCATTTGGATGAAAACTGAGACTGCACAAGCCCTTTAAAGTTTATATGGGAATTACTATGGGAAAAGCAACCAATTCATTCAATCAGTCATAGTGTTTGCCCATGTGCTCTTGGAGATTAGAACTACGTTTATGCTATGAGATACAATAATCAGCTACAACTTTGCCGAAGACCGTTTTTACATCGGACGCCTCAGTAATTAGTTATTGATTTTTGAATGAGTTGTAAAACTTTGGCTATAATTATTGGGCTGCTCTGCAGGCATCACTGCATATATGCAGTAAAACATAGTAGCCATGATTTGTGCGTGCTATCTTTCACGCCATGTGCAGCAATGTTGCCTGTTCAGAAGTTAAATGAGCAATGCTGAAGAATTTGTGACTGGATATAAATCAATAACTAATTACTGAGGCGTCCGATTTGAAAACGGTCTTCGGCAAAGTTGTAGCTGATGAATGTATCTCACAGTATCAACGTAGCTCTAATCTCCAAAAGCACTTGGGCAAATACTATGACCGATTGAATGAATTGGTTGCTTTCCTCATAGTAATTCCCATATAAACTTTAAAGGGCTTGTGCAGTCTCAGTTTTCATCCAAATGAGCTCAAATTTAGGGAGGACACTCAGAATTTGATCTAAAATCGAATGAGCAGTGTGGAGCAAAAACGATTTTTTGAACCACTCTAGCATAGCATAGCATAGACTGACTGTACATGTCAATGGTTGCTAGTCCGTGTTTGATCGGAACTGTTAAGAATTGCACTGGGATCCAAATGAATAAGGGATGAGAGTTTCCGCTTACTCTCGAAGTGCAATTTTAGCAGATCAATAACGGCGCCGGCCAAGTCCTTACAGTCAGTTGGGATGGGGAAGGAATGTTAGGGTGTAATGATTGTTGCTTCTAGAGACCGAGAATACCTCTGCATCTCCACAATCACCACGGAAAGAGTGTTTATTAGTGAGGGAGGAAAAGATCTGGGAGTCACCTTTGGTCAATGATGCGATCCATGGACAAGGGGGGAAAATACGACTTATACTTAAAGCTAGTTTTGCAATTTTGTTTCGAGAAGTTTTTAGTAGAAGATTTAAAAAATACGTCAACATCTGCAGTGTTGAACCATTCAAAAGATTTTTATTTTTGTCGAAAACAGAAAAATATATGTATACATTTTAGATTATATGAAAAAGAAATTATGCCGACACTTGTAGTGACGAACCATACACAGTTTGTTTGTAACTGTGCATTTTTGTCTCGAGATGAAAAGTTTTTGGTAGAAGGTAGAAGTTTTTTTTAAATACGTCAACATTCATAATGTCGAACAATTAAAAAGATATTTTTAGTAACGTCGAAAAGATAAAAATATATGTATCTTTATGCCAACACTTGTAATGACGAACCATACAAAGTTTGTTTGAATATTACATAAAAATAATGCTTATTTGAAAAAATGTGTTATCATAAGCATGAAACGAGCTCACCAGTTGGTAATCCGTCCTCGACTGAACACGAATATATTTTCGCACTCAGGCAGCGCGAACAGCAAAACTTCTCGGCGTCCCGAAAACGAACCGTTTTGCTTGGGCTTTTCGCAGCGCTGCCCAGCAAAACGCACGAAACGAATAGCAAACTCCCGGCGACCCGAAAACGAACCGTCTTGCTTGGGCTTTCCAAAATACTTCCCGAGAGAAAAAAAAACATTCCGGCGACGCACAAACTGAACTCGCTTGCTTGAGCTTTCGAAAGCACGCTCTTTTGGAACACACTGCCCAGGAAAAACGAAAACCCAGCTTCAACCCGAACCCGAACCGAAACCCGAAAAGTTTTGTAAGAAAAACCCGAATAAAACCCGAGCTCGAAAAGATGGTGAATTCATCATTTCTGAAGCATTGGGAAGCTTTCAGGTTACTACTCTGTTCACAATTATCACAAAACCCGAGCTTTTTGAAGCCCGAACCCGACCCGTACCCGATAATTTTGTAGCTTTCAAACCCGACCCAAACCCGAATCCGAAAAATTTTGAATTTTCAAACCAGAACCCGACCCGAACCAGTCGGGTTTCGGGTTTGAAAAACCCAGACCCGACCATCTCTACAAAATACACTGAAGATTTATTTTGCGCGGCTTATTGGGGATTTTGCCCTCTAATAGACTCACACCAAAATAATTTTGTCACACCAAAATATTCTCCCACCATTTTTGCCATATATTGGATGGCGTCGTAGCTAACAAAACCAACAAGTAACGCACATGTAACGCATTATGTTGGATTGTACATTGAATGCAAGGTGCGTGCTTCTATGAAAGTGCCATATAAACTGACGTATGAGTATGTAATTTCCCACGTTGAAAATGTGCACGAGAATCTATTCCTAAACTAAACGAACAATATTTTGCGTGGTTGTTTTACGCACTACCGCGTCAAAATTGAGTGAAGCAACGATACGATCGAAGAATGCTACGTTTACCCTAGCAAATAACTTGTTAGATAAAAATAACACTTGTGCGTTATCCTCCGGCAAACCACTGAGAAATACAGACGTTATTATTAAACCGTTAACAAACTGTTGCTTTAATGCCTTATTCTACCAAACATCACGAAACGTCGAGAAACGTCGTTTTTTGAATTAAATCGTTTTTTTACGCGGGACATCGATCGACGTAAAAACAACCCTTAGTGTAATAGTGGCTTTAGTGACCAAAATGATCAAAATAGTGACCACAAAGTGACTTCAAAACTGCATGTATTAGTCATAGTATAGATTAGAAATGAAAATACGTTCTTTTTGTGAATTTAGAAAAGAAGCGAACTGTAGTAATTTGAAATGTTTCTTAACTGTTACCTTAAGAGACGAACCAGCCAAGAGCTGAAAGTCTCTTTAATAAAGACAATAATAATAATTAACTGTTATCTATCCGTTAAACTTGATTATATAAAAAATGGTAAAAATGGCGTATTGGAGTTTACTTCTCATTTTTTTACGAGACAAACATTAGCTTGGTAAAGGTGTATATATCTATCTTTCTATCTATCTTTCTATCTATATAAATAAAAAAAGTAATGGTGTTTGTTAGTCACGAAATAACTTAAGAACAGATCAACGGATTTTATTTTTTATTTCTTCGTTTTGTTCGTCAAAGGTTCCGACGTGTTCATGTAAACAAATAGTTTATCAATTAGTTTAGAGTGAAATTAAAACTGCGACTTTGTGAGTATATCAAAATATCAAAGATGGTTAGAGGGAAAAAGATAATCGACTCCCGTTTTTTTTCTAGGCGACATGAATAGCGCCACTCAGGTGAATCAAAAGCCAACTAATATGCAATGTTCTCCTAGTGACCACCAGATGTTGAGTTGTTCGTTTATGATGTCCACGTCTGAAAAAAGGTACAGAGCTCAAACGGAGATATCCGATATTGCCAATCATCGCTAAATGGCATAAAATGTGAGAATAAGAAGAAAAAACCTGCACATGAACATTTTTTAGCAGAGGAGTATGATGCGATGTGAGTCGAACTCACTTCTGTGTAACACTTTTTAAGCGTGGTTGTTTTGATTTCTTCCACTTTTCGTTTTTTGATTCCACGATGATTTAAATTTAGCTGAATAAAATGTTTACGCGCTTTTAACTCAACAGATGGCAGTAGTGTTACTTAAATAACGTGTCGTCGACAAAATATATGGCAAAATAAAAAGTCGATCATCTTTTCCCTTTTAACCATCTTTGAAAATATGCACAAATATTGCCTCAACTTTTGTACGTATACGGCCTTTTTGCGACATCTTATACGTGAAACTTTGCACATGAAGCATCGAATAACGCAAAAAGTGATTGCATTATACGTGCATTTTAACTGTCTGGGAGACTTTTAGCGAAATTCCAATTTATGAAGTACTTACTGGCCAAATTGATTGATTGAAGATTTTGAAATATCGGTACAAAACAAATTATTTGAAGCATTTTTCAACAAATCTGTTGAATAAATTGAGGGAAACATTTCGATTCTAGGCAACATTGCAATGTATTGCGGAGAAGGATTTAAAGTTGGGGAATCGCACCTGATAAAACTATTGATTAATTATTATTGACCAACAATGTTCATGCATTCATTCTATAAAAATGTTATTTGCATAGATATAGTTGACCAAAGTCGTATAAAAATCAGTGTTGATGGTCAATAAATAAAAAATGTATGGAATATTGATTGGAATATAATTTCCGAAACAATTTCTTGCAAAATAATTACTCACATCTGAAGTCAAGATGACCTTTTAACAAACTCTTTGGATTTTCTTGTTGTTATTCCAATCCGTATCTGGGTAATTTGCCAGATAAGTTTTTGTGAGGTTCTTTCAGTAAGCAGGTTTAAGATTCCTCATAGAGTCTCAGATTACTGCAAAAAGTTCTCTAGTAATTTATTCAGTGGTTCTCTCATATATTGGTCCGGGTTTTCGCCACAGTTTTTTTTAATATTTCGGCCAGAAAATTCAGCTCAAAGTTGTTTTCTAAGTTTTGCCAAAACTTCTTCAAAACTCTCCCTTGAAAAAAAAAAAAAAAATTTCCGTTAGAAATGTCTACGAAATCTTTACCTGAATTTTTTCAGAAAGTTAGCTAGGAGTCCTTATCTTTGTCGACACTTTGATTTCCAAGTCACACTATATTTGTCTTTAAAATAACAGATATCTGTTTCCAGCTATTTGTGCTTGAAAAGCTAACCCAGCCTTAGATTTCATCATCATCAGATCACGAAAATGGTGACTTCAGTGACTTCTGGTTGGAAATAGTGACTTTTTAGTGACCAGGTCAAATAAAGTGATCAAGTCACTAAAAAGTGACTTGTTACCAGTCCTGAATACGTCGCATATTGTCGCTTTACAGTAGATGACCAGCACTATCAAGATAATCAGTAAGCACTTAAAAAACCAATATATGTGCCTTTCCTGCAGGTCGTTGAATGCTAGCATGCCCCTTAAATGCTACCAAAATGCAGGTTTTGCCCCGATATACGGCTGCTTAAGGTGAAACAGTCTCGAACCAACTTCTAAGATTGCACTGAAACTTCGAAGGCACAAATCTCTCGGAGGGAGCATCCAACAACGATGAACTTTTTATTTTGGAACTAGTAGAATGCTTTAAATAAGAAGAACAGAAACGTTTGCCAATTATTTCTACAGTTTAGTGCCATTGAAAACGTGAGTAGAGGCACAAGTCGGCCGGATTCCGAAATGTTTTATCTTAAATGATATGCCTGCAGAAATTTTACACCCGGCTGTCAAAAATGATAACGGCTAGAATGTGACGTCTCACGTAGAGCAAAACAAAAATTATCTGTCGTAAGGGTTTGAAGTTTACATGGTCGTGTACAAGGAACACGTGTTAAATTTACAAATTGAAGATATACCCTTTCTTGAAATTCAAAAGAATCGTACGAGTTAGATAGACTTAGAAAAAGCTACGTAAAACCAAAAATAGAGCATGCATAAACCAAGGCAACAGTAACAGTTGAAACACGGACAAGGAGATATGAGTTTCATTTGAGTTTTGTAGAGAATCCAGCCATGCATTTGTTATATGGCTTTATCTCTTTTATTCTTGACATTTACGACACGGATAACGGTTCGTTTTGTTGTATGCATCTTTTTAAGTTATTTTCGTCCTCCAGATATTCTTTGATAAATTTTCCAAGAAAATTCTCAAAACATTTTTCCAGGAAACTTTGAAGGGATGCTTACAGAGAAGATTTAGTTCCAAAACAAATCCTATAGTAATCAATGAAAAAAACCCTGATTGCTTAGAAAGTCTTGGTGCATTTGGTATCTAAATTGCGAGATAAACAATCGACTTCCTGGAATTTCTTGAAAAACATCTAACGTATTCTTTGAAGAAAATTGTGTAGCAATATTCGAAATAATTTCTGTTGTATTCGCTGGCGTGAAACCTCAAATGAAATATTAAGAAATCCATAAAGATTTTCGCTGGAGAAATTCGGAGAAAAACAAATCTAGAGCAGAACAGGACAGCGTCAAACTCCTTGAAGATTTTTTTAGGGCTTCCTGGAAAAATCATTAACCAAATTTAATTAAAAAAAACCTGGATTATATGCAAGAGTAACTACTAGAGAGAACAGTGGATGAACAAGTGTAACTTTTTTTTCCATAAATCATTGAGTAGTATCTGGAAAAAATATTTGATTAAATTAAAATA
This sequence comes from Aedes aegypti, assembly GCF_002204515.2. Classification (NCBI taxonomy): domain Eukaryota; kingdom Metazoa; phylum Arthropoda; class Insecta; order Diptera; family Culicidae; genus Aedes; species Aedes aegypti. The sequence goes on along the minus strand of NC_035107.1, from coordinate 291,591,570 downwards.
GAATGAATAGTTAGCATTTGTTGTGTATGATTTTCTGGAGCAAACACGTGTTTACTGCATATCCTAGTGTTTTACGTTAGTTTCAGACCAAAAAACATTCTTTCTGATTTTTTTTTAAATTTTGTCACGCCCTTGGCTTAAACTAAAACTTTGGGTGTATTTTGTTTTCCGTGTACCTTTCAAAATGTCAGATAAGAACAACCCCACTGTTGAAAAGTTGACCCCATGCGACACGAAGTGAACGCCAGACATGATCAAAAGTGTCAAGGTTCAAATTTGGACACATTTGTCAAATAAAAGTTTAAATATGATATAGCTGTTATTTGAGCGGGAAAATTTGTAGTACATAGCAAGAACACGCTTTGTCGTGTTATTTAATTAAAACATAATTTAAACAGGAGGACTTTATTTCTGGAAAATTCATTAGAAAATTTCTCGGGCTATTTGTGGAAGGATACCTGGAGGAGCATTCCAAAAGAAATTTAAAAGAATTCCTGATGCAAGAAGAATAAGTAAAATAGTGACTTTTGAGACCATTTCCGTTAAAAAAGGGATCGTATCGCCTTCAATGAGAAGCGTTAGCCTGTCAACGATGACTTCCTCCAGAACCTCACCTGTGAGAACACTGTAGAAGAATATACGATCAAAAAATTTCAACATTCCTGCAATATTCCTAATATGTATCTTACATCTGTAACAAATCAATGCAATACTCCATTTAGTTATGGGAATTCGCCAATTGTTGAACAATCAAAATGCTCGCTAATTGTTGAACACGCCAGAAGGAATACACGGACTGTTAAACAATAGGCAAGGATTTTAGCCGTTCAACATTAGGTGAGTTGCCCTATGTGAAGGGTTAAGAGCCTATGCCATTGTTGAAAACCATCAATATACAATTGCTTAGGCATGTTGATCCTTAGGCTTGAATTCCTTTGAGTCCTTTTTAAAAACCACCAAAAGATTGCTTGTCACACTAGTATAGTGAAGGTAATTATTCCAGGAAATATTTGGTTGAACTAGAACACCTGTTGTACTTACTTAGTTACTGAAAAGTATACACACGGTTCATCAAAATATAACAGTCTTTTGGGGTCCAGTATTATGAAATATTCTTCTACTTAAAAATGATGAATTGATTTCAATTACCTGTGTAAAATCATATGCCCAAACTTCAAGGAACTCTTGGAAGACCTTAACTTGCTTACTTTTTAGCCTGATTAAGAATCAAATTTATAAAATCTAATTAATCAATATTAATTTGCTTTTTCAGTATCCTATGCATGTACTGAAAAAGCAAAGTTTCTCATATTATTACAAATTAATTTCTTATAAGAATACAAGCAAACTTATAAGTATGCAAGCGAACTCAAGGCAAACCTCGTTTAACGAACTAAGCTCCCTCATTCTACGAACTGGTTGAATTCACGAACGAATTCAATTTACGAACCCCCGATCTAGTTATACATTTCTAAGAATAACATATGCCAAATTACATACTGAGCTATGTTACTACTGAGTGCATTACAAAAAGTTGGAAATAGAAGGTTCCAAAGCTCAGCCAGGTAATCACAAAAAAGCATCTGCATCAAGTCTTCATAGTTATTTAGTTCGTAGTTATCTATTAATCTAGATATTATAACTTATTCTGGTAAGTGATTGTTATAGATTTGCTATTTTCTTCTGAACGGGTTGTCGAAGATCTTACAAGCAATTTCCCATAACCATGAACCATATATCTCTCAACATAAAATTCCGCATCGTAGTGATGTAGGAAAACTCCTGCAACCCTGTTAGATGAACGTCTTTCGGATTTTTTTTTCTCTCACCAGTCCCAGTGAAAGAAGACGCGGTGGCGGCGGTCCTTGATTCTGTCTCCTATCGATCGCGCAAGCCAATAAAATATTGTCATCGCGAAATTTATGCAAATTGGGCTGAACTTTTCCTTTCGATGTTTAACAAGCTCCTCACCTGCACCAAACACCGCACCTGCTGCTTGCTGCCACTGCGTTTAGTGAGAACATTGATCTGCTTAGAACTTGTTCTACCGTGGCATAAAAATTAACAGATGTTCTGAGGTTTGGGCAAAGAAGAAGTCCCGAACTAGAATGCACTATATAAGGCTGTCGACGATCTGTCTCGATCAGTTCATTTCGTCGTCGGTGCCGATTAGTTCCCAGATTCGTCCGCTCAAACGCACTAAAATCTTATTTCAAAATGAAATTCTTGGTAAGTTTCGGCGGAGGTTTGGATTGAGACTTGTTCAAGAGATGTAACAGTTCACATGTTTTTTTTTCTCGTAGATCGCTTTCGCAGTGCTGCTGGCCGTTGCTTCGGCTCGTCCGGATGTGATGGTGAAGAACCAGGAGTTGGACATCGGGCCCGATGGCACGTTCAAGCACAACTATGAACACGATGACGGAACTGCGGCCCGCGCCGAAGGCAATGCCAACAATGTCAACGGATTCTACCGCTACAGGACTCCGGAAGGCGAAAACGTCGAGATCAGCTACGTGGCCGATGCCCTTGGCTATCATCCGCAGGGAGCTCACGTTCCCGCTCAGCTGACTAAAGTGTTGAGCTACATTCGTTCCAACTACAAATTGTAATAAACGGCTGAGTGCCAACGCAAAAATAGTGGAATTATTCTTGTAATGGGACGACGTATCGTTCGATTTAATTGCCTCTCGCACATTTGCTAGACGAATCTATTTTCGATTGCGGGATTGCACCCCAAGTAATGCCATGTCTGTGACGAAGATGATGAAGAGATACACTCACCCAGCACGCTTCCCCTCGTTAGCAATCATACTTCTCTCGGTTGGGTTGCTATGAATCGTCTCTAAACGACGTCCGCTTGCCTCCTTACTTCTTCTTGTTCCTTTCCGCCGGTCTTAATCCCTTGGTGCACAGTCAGCAATGCCAGATCTATGGATATTTTTGATAAAAGGTTCTACGATTTTATGGATTCCGTAATAGTAGTTTACGGAACAAGTTTCAGAATGATGATTTTCACAGTACGAGTCGTAAATTTATCCTACGAGGCTTGCCAAGTAGGACAATTACGACGAGTGTTGTAAAAATCGAGTTCTGCAACGAGTTACGTACAACATTTTTTGCAATTTCGTAGAACACCACTTGAAGGTATCGGAAATTATATCGGGATGCATTCACCATCATTTGACAATTTCTGAAAAATTGTTGTATTATGATTCATTACGCAACTCAAAACAGTTGCGTAATGAGAAAGCGTCGCGATGACTATTCCCGCACTGCATACTTCAGTGCAGGAAAGTAGACCGTTTCATGACAGATTGGCGTAATAAAAAACAGCCATTTACGATGAGAAATCGCAAAAAATAATGTGCAGCAATTAGTTTTGCTACGAAATTCAACTGATTATATTTCCTACAAAATTTGAAGAAAAGCCAGTTGATTGTTGCTCTACCTTCTGTGTGTTCCAACAATAACTGACGCTGCATGTTTGCTTAAGACAACATTTTATAACTAGTGGAATTTGGGGAGCCACCTTAAGCAAATTGTTTTCTAACTTTGTCCAAAGCTTATAAAACCCAGCAATTTAGACTCATGATGTGAGTTTCGCATTTTTTTCATAAGCAGTTTAAAAAGAAAATAACCTAAAAAACATATTAGTTTTAGAGCTTTTTAAATATCATTCAAAATAATCTATTTTTCAACACTATGGGACAAGACGGCCACCGAATAAACATCGCATGTAATTCTACTTGTGATGAAATTTTCTTTGTTTCCTATTAATATTACTAACAGTCAGTGATGTGAAAAACTCAATTTCTCACAACTCACGCTTGAGATTTTTCATGCGTGAGTTGTCAATCATGCAACTCAGCAGTCAAAAAATCATGGATGAATTGGCTCACCTTTTTAACTCATTGTCTCGTATTTCGACAGTTTACACACACACGGCAATAATTTCTTGTTAGTCTGGTAAAATTATGTTAATCCTTTCTAACGTTAACAACAACATTCGGGTTTCACGAGTTTTTGCCGGGTTTTGCGACTGAATCATTTTTTACGATTTGAGTTGATTGAGTTGATTTTGCGTCAAAATCTCAAGCGTGAGATTTGCGAAACGGATCTCTAATGAGTTTGCTCTCACGGGAGAGCGTATTTATTGAGATTTTGAGTGTGAGTCTATCAACACTGCTAACAGTGCAGAGGTTAATTAATAATTAAAAATATTTTTAAGTTTACCGTCATAAGAGGATGCTTCATTACATGCGGGAACTCTCTATCAGTCAATTCGAATAAATAAAATGGTTATTTTTGACTCCATTAAACATAGGCTTTCTTTTCTTCTAATACACCATATTGAATGGGCCAAAATCAGCAAAATCAGCTGTCAGTTGTTCCCTTACTATACTTCATAAACCACTACTGATGCCTTATTTTGGTTTATTAGGCCGGAACAAATATTAAAATCTTCTTTTGTCATCTTCCACCAAAATGTGTCGGAGGGGGGTCAAAAAATAATAAAATGGAAGTTCAGGGAAATTCATCATTTTTTTCTATAAAATAAACACGACATTTTTTATTGTTCGTAACATCGATCACATAACATTTTTCATAAAACGGATTTCAAATTGTACTCTAGCTATTAACAATTTCAAGAAGACTGCGAAAATGTTGCACTTACAACTACGAAACCTTCTATGTTGCTAAAAATGAACTGTGTCAAAATACAACAGCAAAAAACAACAAGATTGTTTTGTTCAAATTTAGGTAGTTTTTGATAATAAATGCAATACCTAAGAAAATTAGGGGAATTCTTTGAATTAATGTTGCCAAAATTGAATAGTATGTTACCCAATTCGAAGAGTTTTGTTATTGTCAAAATCGGATAGGCACTGTATATCAAGATGCAAGTCAACTAAAATATGTTCTGATTATTTGATGCTGATTAGCGCCTACTAGGAGCAGCACTTTATTCTAGACCTGAGAGAGAGGAGATAGTTGGCTTACATCGCGAACTCACAGAAGTCATATGAACCTGTCACCAACCGCACATTCGAAGGGCAGTGTGTGAAAACCCGTCAAAATTCAAGTGAACTAAATTAAAATTTCTAGGTGTTTTTTTTTGCTGATTTCTCGTTTCAAAAAGTTGAATTACTAAATATAGTTGTGTGTTGGCAAACTGCTATTGAATTTTTGATATTCACACCCTGGCGAGTGACTAATCGATCATGTTTTCAGCTTGAACGGATATCTGGTTCTCTAGTTGTGTGCTCTTGACAATGTGAGGTTTGGCTTCGATTCATCTTCACTTTAAACGAACTTTTGCTTCACCGATGAGGAAAGAGTTCGAAACTAGTGTGGTAAAAAAGTTCTCTGACTGAAACAAAAAATGTTGAACAGTTATACTTCATACAAGTCATGAAGTTATGTATGCTCGAAGTTTTTACCAAAACTACTCAAAATTGAGTTAATTGTTACACACCCAAAAATTTCTGGAAGAACTCTGGAAATGAATAATCAATGACCTTTAGTCAAAGTCTGGAAATAGTTAATGGAGAAATTCTTTGAAAATCTACGGATGAATCTGGAGGCATTCTTTCTGAGCTCAAAGAAAAAAAATGCTGCAGCGATTCCTAATAAAATAGATAGAGGAAATTTTGGCGAATATTATGCAGGAGCTATTGGTGCAATTTGTAGAAGAGGTCTAACGGGATTATTTTAGGTTAATCCCGATTGTTATCTCGACAAATTTCGAGAAACATCTAGAAAATTCTAGCAGTAATACATAAAGAAATCCACTCCTGAGAAGAATCTCTGAATGTATGATTAAATTCAAGAAGAAATTCTGGAAAAATCTTGTAATCCTTACTGCAACTATTTCAAAACCAATCCTAAGATGAATCCTTTAGAGAAATTTGTGACAGAATCACAAGAGATTTTTTTACGATGACCCTCAAAGAAATTCACATTGTATTCTCTTGAGAATTTCTAAGGATATGTATTGAAATATTTCTGGAAACACTCGTTGAATCATTACTGGAGTTACCCTTGAAGTGAATTTCTGGGATATTCCACTGGATGGATTATACAAGGAATCATCTATAGGACCCATTAAAGGAAACCTCGGAGAAAATTTAAAGGAAACACCTAGAATATTTCTCTCCGACTTCTTAAAAATATGTGAGAGTAGCCCATAATCCCTCCTAGCGTAATGTGGTCAATCTTGAAAATGGGTCTGTATTTTAATACTGCATTTAGCAGTTGCAGGGATCCTTGAAGTCATTTTAGCAGAACATCTGGAAATATATTGAAATATCCCTTTGAAAAATCTGGAGAGACTAATAAACGATTTTTTGAGGATATTCTACATGTCTCTTATTATCAACTAAAACTATTTTTATTAATTCTAATAATTGCATTTTTATCTAAAATTATCATTTTTTTTCCGACTCCCCAGCAGGGTTGACAGAGAAATTCAGCAAACCCTTAAAAGGTCAATGAAAATAAAACGAGATCTTATTTTGAAAAGTATTGGTTACTAACCATGATTGTGATTGATGAGTTCCGTTCCTTGTCGAATGTGTAAACTTCCGTCAAGTAAATCGAACGGATTGCTGAGTTCAAGATAGAGATGAGCGAACCGTTCGCAAACGGTTCAAAAGAACTAGGGTTGATGTACCAATAGCCGCATAGTTAAGAACAAATATTCGTATAAAATCGAAAAATAACGCTAGCGTCATTATTTTTACATCATCTGACAGCTTTTCATCTTGATTTTGTGGAAAAAAATATGAAAACTACAAAAACTCATATGTTTGTATTTATTATCGCTTGTGCCTATAGTAGCACTATTTCTAATTTCTGTTCCTATAGTAGCACTAGCATCACGGCGATGGCAGAATACCAATCAAAACTGTATTTTTACAAAGCTTTAATATTTTTCCTTCAACATGTGGATCAAAAGCTTCCGTTTGATATAAAAAAAAGTTCCTAATTCATTAATTATTTCGTATAATAAAAAATAGTTTCTCTCAGTAGTGCTACTATAGGAACAGTAGGTTTACTATAGGCGCAAGGGAGCTCAAATTTTAAGCAAAACTAATTATTTCAATCATTTTTTGAACAAAATGAAGCTGTGGGTTAATGGTACTTAGATAAATAGCTCCTGATCTTCATGTCAAAAAATATTTTGAAAAGATTTATAGCAAAACGGCCGTAAAAAGCCACTAGTGCGACTATAGGGGACTGTCCACTAAGGGAACACTGACCCTAGTTCTTTGCGGTGAACGAATGAGTCATAGTTCTTTTTTTGAGAACGGTAGTTCAACAAAAACGGTTTACTGAATGCGAACTGCGAATGAACGAACGCAACGAACGTGAAGAAGAGAACCGTTCGGTATGCATCTCATCGTTCTCGCCGATCGAACGGCAAAGAGAAACGAAGCGAATGAAAAACGATACACTCCGCTCTTGGCTCGGTGCGACAAACAGTGTTGCCACATTTATATCTGAAACGAAAGCTCAAAAGTCTTTTTGATCTGTACCAGAGATTTTAAAAATCTGTACCCAAAATCTGTACCACGTCCATCATAAATTTTTGAAAGCTACTCTTAAAATCCTATTTAGTTTGTAAACAGAATCTTTACCAAAAACTATCAGAAAATCTGTACCTTTCCAGATAAATCTGTACTTGTGGCAACACTGGCGACAAACGATCAACTATTGAAATGTGTTTGTGTGAGTGATGATTCCTCGTCGCTTCGAATCAATCATTTCATTCATTCATCGTTTGTCTGGATTAGCTGGATATGGTTAAGTATGGATGGACCAGGCTTGGCGCGCAAAGGAAAGCGCAAAGAAAGAATTACTTATATTTTCATTTTGCAATTTATTTTCCATTAAATAGTTCACAATGTTATTGTTAGGAAAGTTTTCCGGTCTGCGTAGCCGCAGCTGTGAAACTTATACTGAAACTTTAAAAAGCATTCTATCAATGATTCAATCAGTATAATTGCAGTGCAGAGAAAAATAATTTGAAAAACAACTGAAAACAACATTCATGATTGTGGAAACTCACTGATGATATTTCAGTGAAAATCAGTAAGGTCAGCTGCGGTAGTTTTCGGTTGAACCGTAAATTGGAAAGTTTTGTCGAAAATAGCTATGCTAGTATCGAAATAAGGCATTTAGTTCAATTTTATCTAACATAAATGTTCTAATCAATAAAAAAATCACGATTTAGATGATTTTTTTTAACTTTTGACGTAATACATTATTCTTAAGGCGAAAATATAAAAAAATTCTCGAAATAACGAAAGAACGGTTCAAAAGAACTAGTTCTCTTTCGAGAACGGAACGAACGAGAACTGTTCATTGAAAAGAACTGTTTTGTCCATCTCTAGTTCAAGATGACTCATCTGAGCATCAGATATTGACAAAAAATCGATCACAGAGCTCTAAGATGATCTCTCACAATTCGATCCATGTCATGCTCAGAAGATCGAAAGATGGGATGATATGCAATGCCTGGTTTCGGCTATGGAATGCTCATGTTCGAAAGTATTGCCGCAACGCCACCAAACCGAACAGCGCACGACTCACACTCACCGTACCTCAACTCGCCGCGATTTGAAGCCTGTTTTTAGCGTGGCTACTATTTTCATGAAAACAGCGAACTATTTAGATACTAGTAGCGACGCTTAGGGATCGAAGATAACTAATTAAAAAAGTCTTGATTTCTACAAGATTCATAATGAATGTAGCAGTGCATCGTAGTTCTTTACGCTTAATTTTTTTTCTCTTCTGTTCTATTCGGTATAATACAAACGCTTTCATTTGATTCTGTTCACGCAATTCAGCCGATCGTGTGTTTAAAATTGGGCAGTTTGTTATAGCTCAACGACCATTTGTTTTGTTATATTTTTTCACCTACCTTGGTCGTAGTGTTTATTAATAAATATATATTTTTTGTTTGAACATTCCAATCACTCTCGAATGTATCTAAGTAAATGAGTGCACGTAGACATGTATACGAAAATGGTAGATATTGGCTAAAACAATAATAAAGTGGTTAACATACACGGAGAAATCAGACTACCGAAAAAATAAGTTCTTTTTACTCAAAGTTGGGTAAACTGCATTTAGTTTTTACCCACGGTTGGGTTGTTTTGCCTCTCTTGCAACAGCAATGTTGTCAAAAATAGAGAGAGGCACACCGACCCTGCGTCGAAGTTCAATGGAATAAGCCAAATTTGGGTTCTTTCGAGTTTACCTAACGTTAAGTTGTTTTAACCCACCGTCGGTCGCCCTAGTGTACTGAGTACACGCACTTTGCGAAAAGCCGAAAAACACGTTGATAATCTCTTCAAATTGATCCGGGTGTTGGTCCTATTCCAAGATCTACTCTTCTTTTTGCTTGTACAGAAGAAATTTTCCGAAAAAATCAACGAAAAGTATTCGAAAACATCGTGTTTTTAACCTAAGTTTTTACGCGTGTACTCAGTACACCAGTGCGACCGCTCGTGTAACTTTTTTTTACCGGGCCCGTCACACGAGTGGTCGCATCGTGTACTGAGTACACGCGGAGCATTTTGATTATAAATCTAAAACTAGGCAAGATAGAGTATTGATGTCTTCGGCAAATTTCTTCAGTTCAACGGTACCAATTGGTCAGTGGACAAATGAAACTTTGGAAACATCCTCAACTTCCAGTGGCCATCGGATTGTTCCCCGGGGGAACCGATGAAGGGGACATTTTGCAATGCAACTTCTCGAACACAAATATCTCAGGATCTAGATTGTTTAGCACGATGGTGTCTTCGGCAAAGTTGTTCAGTAGGTCATGCACTAACATATTATAGACCATCTAACTTGAAATTCTGCTATCAGATGGCGCTAGTGAGTACACAATATTTCAATCACGAATATCTCAGGATCCTGATTTTTTAGAAAGATGGTGGTTTCGGCAAAGTTGTTCAGTAGTTCAAGGACTAATATGTGATGATTTAATCAATTCTGAATTCTTTCACCAGATGGCGCTAGTGAGCATGACATTTTTCGAACACATATATCTCAGGATCCCGATTATCTAGAAAGTTGACGTCTTAAACAAAAGTATTTTTTGTTTATTAAAGACACTTTACACTCAAAGAGTGTATTCGTGTCGTAAATTGTATTTGTTCATTTCACATATCAACAGCGTCTTACAAATTAAGAACATATATTTTTCGATCGTGTATAGTGCACCTTCCATTAAGAATCGGATTTCTGGTCGTCCTGATTACACGATCTCTTGGCAGTGTTGAGTGGGTGATAGGTCATGTGATAGGCCACCTAACTTGAAATTCTACTACCAGATGGCGCTACCCGAATAAAAAATACAATACAAAAACAATATAACGTATTGTAACAGTACCATTCAATATATTGGAAATACAATACAGTATATGTAAAATGACAATACAATTACAGTACAATATATTGTTTTGAACAGTTCACTGTACGGTATATGAGATTTTTGCAATATAATGTATGGGTGGTTAAGTATCGTAACAATACAAATATAGATATTTTCTCATACAAAAATTTTGAAAATACAATACGATATAATGTTCATGTATTGTCTTGATTAGCAATTCGTGTATTGTTGTACAATACAAAAACAATTCAACGAACTGTATCATGATTGCATTCGTCGTTACAGCTCATGTCAAGTGACTTCTAAAAAACTACTTATTTTTACTTTTTGAATATTTTTCACCCAACATTTCTTGCTTTCTGAACTTGTTTTGTTTATTTCTTTCAGCAAAGCTACATAGAAAAAAGCAACAGTTGTTTTACGCGAAAATAGGAATTTGACCAAAATTGTAAGGTATAAAACCAATTAAAAACAATACAATGTTCTGTTACAATATATTATATTGTTTTTGAATTATATATCCAAACAAGAATAATATTGCTCGACATTCAATTACAATACGCTGTATTGTATCTAATACGTTATATTGTACATTAATGGTTTATTCCATTCACTGAATGATACGTTTTTATCCGGGTAGTGAGCATGCTGTATTTTGATCGCGGCAATCTCAGGATAGCGATATTTTAGCATGATGGTGTCTTCAGCAAAGCTGTTTAGTAGATTAAGGACTAAACATGTGCTATGCCGTTTGATTAGAAATTCTTACAGAACACGGTTTATGTATTTTTTCGACAGCATATATTTCAGGATCCTGATTAGGAAAACAAAAGATTAGAAAGATGATGTCTATGATGAAGTTGTTGATCACGGGCCAACTTGTGAGGGGTAAAATATACTTGAAATTCTTCCACATTCAATTTAAAATACAGTGGCCGGCTAGATTTTAAAAACTCACATCAGGCTACACTAGAGGTCCTGATTCAAAGTTTTCTTATACAGAATCTCGAGTTCCCGATTATTTTAAAACTTGACGTCTTCGTCAAAGTTATTAAGTAAGCAAAGTGCTGACATGTTATGGGCAATTATATTTGGAATTATGTAATTCGGCGCCAGTGAGCATTTTATTTTTTAAACATCTTATTATGCTGATATTTGGGCTATCAGTGCACGTTTTGTCAAATGTTTAAATATTTCGCAATTAATGAATCAATAGGCAAGCACAACGTAAAATGAGAGATATAAGGTTCATTCTCGAATTCTAGATTAAAATTGAACTTTTTTTTACATTTAGCCCATTGAACGAACTTCTGATGAATACATTGATTATGCTTGCGTGAAAAGACTTCGTAAAACGCACAGAAGTTCTCACATAAGACGCACTATATCTACGCGGTTTACAGGTAGAATCATTTCGGAAATTCTCATGATACGTTGAACCGGATATATGGTAGACACTAACATTATGTCTCCGACCTCAGCAAAACATTTCGCCAAGAACCCAAGAGCTGAGAATTCGATAGTTTTTAAAATCGAATCTCGGAATATATTCTACCGAGATATCGGCAAACCGAATTTTTCACAACATACAGTGAATCCACAATTAAGAATCACCCATAATTTATGAATCAGCTGCCTTCAAAGGACAAAATAACAGTAAAAAATAGCACAAACATCACGGAAACATTTTCGCTTATAATTTATTTTGAGTAAAATTGTTTACGTGATGTTTTGTGTTGATTTTTGTTGTTATTTTGTCATTTAAAGTCAGCTGATTCATAAATTGTGGACGATTCTTAATTGTGGATCCACTGTAATTACTGTTCGGTTTTGGTAACATTTGTTTTCGACCCCAATGCAATGGGTTTCCTAAATATGTTATGATATAGCATTAATTATGAACAATAGGGGTATTCACTTAAAACTGCGTAAAACGTAATTCTGCGTATATTCAGTCATGAAATATTTCGCATGAAATATTCCTTCCAAATGTCAAATGTGAGATGAATGATCTAGTCGTCCGCTGAGAAAGTCAAGTTGTTGTTCAAGCCTAAGAAATGTTTTAGATTCAATTTGGGAAATCAAATCTTTCAAATACAAGTTACTCGTCTTTATCACACTTTATAGTCGAACTGGTTGAGTTTGAATAATTAGCTGTTGGCTTATAGAAACTTTACCGGAAACGACCAAGTTCGATGTACAGCATGATTTGGCCAAATGCACTGCAGGAATAATTCGTCGGTTTCTTGCAGCTAGCTTCAGATCATCAACTCGCTCTTGTAATCTGTGGGAGAGATACAGCCCGATCTGCATTGTTTCGCCTTTAAACGCATTTGATGCGTCAATCTAACCTATCCTCTTACACAATTGTAAAGTTGAATTACGTTTACAAAACTCCACACCATCTTTAATGGTAATCCTTAGTTCTCAGCATTTTTTCGCCCGCATATTTCCACAACACTACGGAAAATGGTTTATGGTAATTATTTTACCATATTCAATATGGCTCTAACAACCATAACCGTTTGCAGTTTTCGGGAATCGGCGATAGTTGAAAAAATGCTTTACCACAGAGCTAGACATTAAGCGGTATGGTTCGAATCTAAAATAATGTTTGTGGGTTTGAATTCAAGGAAAAAAATAAGGCAAATATTATTTACGGCAACATTATATAATACTTTATTTCATAAAATTATTTGTAATTGGAAATTACTGCCTAGGAGCTCATTTGGTAGCAACGCTACTGTGACCATTAGCAATGTTTGTCGAAGATCTTCTCGGTCTGTAGCTTCCGGTGTCTGTCTAATATATAACAAATCAATCACGAATCACTTTCTTCGATATGCACTAGTCTTAATTTATTTCTGACTGCCAAATAAATCCGAAGGCAATAGTATTGTTGCATTTGGAAGATCAGGCACGCTTTCTCCGAATTGAAGGTTCTCTTGCTTGTTACATCCACAGGACATCGGCACCCGCATTGAGCTATAAATGATTTAATCTTTCTTTGTCTCACTTACACGATACACGAGAAGACACAAATTAACTTACCTGGGAAAGATTGTTCATTTTTTTTTAAGCTCAAGTAATAAATGGATAAACGAAAACATACAAATTATTTCCAAAGAAAAAAAAAATTTCGCGTTAGAATCCTGATAAATACTGAACTCAAAACTGTCATACTGATATTACCAAAGCATTCTTAAATTGATTTTCAACATTCTGAAATGCTTCATTGTTTATTTACGCAATATCTTGAAACATTTCAGATAATCAATTTAGCAGGACTTACACAGCAGTTTACGCTGTTAAGTGAATACCCCTAATGTTATACGATGATTTACTATTTCAATGTCTAAATTTGAATAGAACGAGAATTGTCACCTCGCTATACGACATCGACAATTGTCACCTCACGCCAGTCGTAGAATAAACCCAATTGTGATATTTCCATGAGCCAATTTTTCGCTACTCGATATCGACTCATGGAATCATACTAAAATTCAAATTTCATGTTTACTGTTATTATCCCCAACAACAGCTTTCCAAGGTACTGTACATAACGCGATATTACAATGAGCCGATTATCCCTTCAATTATCAGAACAATCGTGGAGCGTTGACTATAATGATAAACCCAGAAAATATGATTATACTAGAGATGCACCGAGAGCATTTTGAATTTATTTATAAACAACACAGGCATTGACTATAGATCGTTGCACGCCTGACGTAACCGGCTGAAAAGCTTGGGCACGTCAGGAGTTAATCATCAATATTACCCTCCTTTTCCCGAGCAGCCTAGATAGCCGCGTAGTGTCGGTAGCGGTTGTTTCAACTGGCTAAGAATTAACACTACGGACTGCCTGTTCCGGTGGTAAAAGTCCACCTCACAGGTGACCCCTAATTTATGGTGTGATGCGTACCGTGCCTAAGAATGAATGGTTAGGGGGGTCTAAATAAAACCTAACCGCAAACGGAGCCACCCCACAGGCGCCCACCAGGGCGCCCTCCACAGTATTGAGTCCTTCCTGTGCTACCCGGAGCAATGGTGCAGGTGACCTTGTGTTTCTCCGAGATAATCGGCTGCCCTTCTTCAGTCTCTATCTTGAGGCTTAATAAGGGTGGGATTATGAATATGTTGACATTTAATTTAAATTATCACCTATATGGATTCGCATTATGCGTTTTACACAGTGTATTCTGTGCTCTTTCGCCTTTGGCGACTTTAAATAGATACCGATCTGTTTTTTTCGTTGCTGGTCTTTTTCGTGCTGAGATTGCAAAAAGCTTAATTCTGCCTAGTTTGGGTAGTGGCTACGGTTAGGTTAGCTCAGATCAATCTTCAGCATAAAAGAACAGCAACGATCAATCTTTGCAGACTCATGCAAAATGGTGCAGCCCAAGTGGCGCTAGTTCAAGAACCCTACTTTCGTAGAGGTAACTTCTATCTAGGTAACCTTGTGGACCCAGTTTTTGCTACTTTTAGCAAGCTTGAAATGGCAAACTCGCGCTCCATGCCCCGCGCATGCGTGCTCGTTAATAAAGCAATTGTTGCTACACTCATTTCTGAGTTAACTACCAGAGATGTATGTGCTGTCACAATCGATGTTTCTGTTGGTGACCTCAACAGGAAATGCGTCTATTGTTCGGTATATTTACCACATGATGAGCCATCCCCAACGGATGACTTCAAACGAGTTGTCGTACACTGCGTAACAAAAGGCCTTCCGCTGATTGTGGGCAGTGATGCCAATGCTCATCACATCATCTGGGGCAGCTCGGATATCAATTTGAGAGGCTCCAGTCTGATGGAATACTTAAGTAGTACAGACCTTGGATTACTTAACATAGGCAATCGCCCAACCTTCATGGTTTCTAATAGAGAAGAAGTGTTAGACATAACGCTCTGCTCGAATAGAATCAGTCACGAGTTGACGAATTGGCATGTATCAGATGAGGAATCATTATCTGATCATCGCTACATCTTCTTTGAACATTCAAATGTAACTGCGCAGACTTTGCGTTTTAGGAATCCCCGATCAACAAACTGGGAACTCTATATTGAATTGGTTGCGACCAAATTTCATGGATATTCTCCGTCCATTGAAAATCCAAGTGATCTGGATGATGCCGTTGATACTACAACATCCTACATTATGGAAGCTTTTGAAGAAGCATGTCCTCTGCGGTCTGTAAAGACTACAAGAGGGACCCCATGGTGGAATTCCGATCTGACTAGACTCAGGAAACAATGTAGAAGGAGTTGGAACAGACGCCGTTCAGCTGGATCAGAGTCGTTCAAGTCGGCTCGCAAGGCTTACAAGAAGGCTCTTCGTTCTGCTGAACGATCCGGCTGGAAAAACCTTTGTACAAATGTTTCCAGTTTGAGTGAAGTCAGTCGGCTGAACAAAATCCTTGCAAAATCTAAGGATTTCCAAGTGAACGAAATTCGCTTACCTAATGGTGACTTTACTTCTTCCGATGAAGAAGTTTTAGAATGTTTATTCAATACACACTTCCCCGGATGTGTGGACATAGCATCTACGGATGAACCAAATGTCTTTTCATGTAGTTACGAGTCTCTGGCCTCGGCTCGCAGTATCGTAACTACTGAATCGATTCAATGGGCACTTAATAGTTTTGCTCCTTTCAAATCTCCAGGAGCGGATGGGATTTATCCTGTTCTGCTCCAAAAGGGATTTGAGTCTATCAAACATGTTTTGAAAAAGCTACTTGTAAGCAGTTTTGCTACCGGGTACATTCCCAAATCCTGGCGTGATATTACTGTAAAGTTTATCCCAAAAGGAGGACGTGCGTCGTATGAGGAAGCGAAGAGTTTTAGACCAATCAGTCTGACCTCTTTTCTTCTGAAATGTCTGGAACGCATTATCGATCATCACATCCGTGATGTTTATTTGGCAAACATGCCTCTTCATGTGAATCAACATGCTTACCAATCTGGAAAGTCCACTGTGACTCTTTTACACAAAGTTGTATACGATATCGAGAAAGCATTCGCTCAGAAGCAATCGTGCTTGGGTGTTTTCTTGGATATTGAGGGTGCCTTTGATAACGTGTCTTTCGATGCCATATTGGAAGCCGCACGAAACCATGGGCTATCTACAATGATTACCAATTGGATTCATCAAATGCTCAAAAACCGACATCTCTTCTCGACATTGCGTCAAGCAGCGATTCGAAAATTGAGTATTTGCGGATGCCCTCAAGGGGGAGTCTTGTCACCACTTTTGTGGAATCTCGTAGCAGATACGCTATTGAGGCAACTCAAAAATTGCGGTTTTCCAACTTATGGATTTGCCGACGACTATCTAGCTCTGATAGTTGGTATGTGCATAAGCACCCTATTCGACCTGATGCAAAGTGCTCTTCAGGTAGTCGAGAGTTGGTGTCGCCAATATGGCCTTTCGGTTAACCCGAATAAAACATCTATTGTTCTTTTTACGGAAAGACGAAACCGCGATGGAATTCGACCTTTACGTCTTTTTGGCACTGAGATTAATGTGACTGATCAAGTAAAGTATGTCGGAGTCATTCTAGATTCCAAACTTTTATGGACAGCTCACATTGATTTCAGAGTCAAAAAAGCTTGTATGGCCTTCGGTCAATGCCGGCGAACCTTTGGTAAAACTTGGGGCCTCAAACCCAAATATATCAAATGGATTTACACAACAGTTGTTCGACCAATATTGGCATATGGATGTCTTGTGTGGTGGCAAAAGGGCGAAGTGAGAACAATCCAATCAAAATTGGGCCATCTCCAAAGGATGTGCTTGATGGCGATGTCTGGTGCGTTCTCTACAACTCCCACAGCAGCGCTCGAGGCCCTTTTCGACGTTGCGCCACTACACATATATCTTAAACAAGAAGCACTTTCTTGCTCTTACCGTTTATGGGTACTGGATCTACTGGAGAAAAATCCAGTGAATCGTAGATCTACACACACTGCGTTGTTTCCACTTTTGGTGAATTGGGACAAAATTGTCCTTGCTCCAAGTGATCTCACAATTGCTTGTCACTTTCCTTACAGGACATTTATCACACAATTCCCTTCACGGGAAGAGTGGACGTCTGGCTATTTGGAAAGAAGTATATCAAACAATATAGTATGTTACACTGATGGCTCCCTTCTTGAAGGTAGAGCTGGTGCAGGAGTATATTCTCGTGAGCTAAGGCTGAATCAGTTTTACTCACTTGGTAGAAACTGCACCGTTTTTCAGGCGGAAATATTTGCTCTTATGTGTGGAGTGCAATCAGCACTTCAACAGCGCGTAATGGGTAAAGTCATATACTTCTGTTCAGATAGTCAGGCTGCTATAAAAGCTCTCGCTTCGGCCAACTCAAGGTCGAAGCTTGTTATCGCATGTCGAACTCAAATTGAGGAACTGAATTCAGTCAACTCTGTAAACCTTGTATGGGTACCTGGCCATTCTTCCATCGCTGGAAATGAATTGGCTGATGAGCTAGCTCGCGATGGAGCATCGCATGACTTCATTGGCCCTGAGCCGGCTATTCCAATTTCGAAGTGCTGGGTGAAGCTTCAGATAAACTCTTGGGCGGCAACTCAGCACAAGCAATATTGGAATAGTTTGGAGTCGTGTCGTCAAACAAAATTGTATATTACTGAGCCATCTCCAAAGGTGGCGAAGTATTTAACAAATCTGTCAAAGCAGAATTGCAGTCTCTTGGTCAGAGCGTTGACAGGCCACTGCCGACTCAACTATCACATGGCAAATATTCAGCGTGCTGACTCATTTGTGTGTGATAGTTGTGACTCCGATTATGGAACTTCGTATCACCTGATATGTAACTGTCCAGTTTTTGCGCAAATGCGATTCCAATTACTTGGTAAACACTTATTAAGTGAAACTGAATACAGAAGCCTGAATCTTCAGGACATCCTGTTATTCTTAACCCGCTGTGGTAATGAGCTATAGGCTCTCTTTACGCTCATGCGTTTTGCAGTGCCCTTTTTAGGGCGCTGTTCGAACCCATTGTGGTATGGAGCTACATGCTCTCATTTCGCTTATGCGATCTTCCCTCTTCAAGGGACCCCACTCCTATTTCCTCCCATCTTTCCCTTCCCTTTCCTCTCCCATCGGGTAGATGATGAAATAGGCTCAAATATGGCGATGGCACAAATCTCCCAACTGGTGGGGAACGTGCCTTTGGAGCCGGCCTTCTGATACCTGATACCTGATACTGTACATAACGCGATATTACAATGAGCCGATTATCCCTTCAATTATCAGAGCAATCGTGGAGCGTTGACTATAATGATAAACCCAGAAAATATGATTATACTAGAGATGCACCGAGAGCATTTTGAATTTATTTATAAACAACACAGGCATTGACTATAGATCGTTGCACGCCTGACGTAACCTCGAAACTCCATATAAAAAATGTCAACAATTCCAGCAGTAGATGACAGAGATGGGGAATTTGTTGTGACCCCACCATGCACTCTTCTATCACATTCGAGGTGATTCGAAAAATGTTGTAGAGTGCGTGTCATCCCGTGAGTCGCCATAATAGACCGAGATAACCGGAGACGTCACTTTCATGTCGCTATGCACTAACACACACCCCTCTTCATTTTTGTATAACAGCTTTCTGCCGCCCATTGGACAGGCCTTTTCATGAGACAGGTCCGTGTTTCCATTCGTTTCTATCGGTGGAGGACAGGTGCATTCAAGGGACTGTCATTTCTATTCAAGACTTCAAAGACCTTACGAATCAGTTGATTTGAAACATCTCGTGAAAAGGCCTATTGCTCGATTGGAACAACGTTTGAAAGTTCTTAGATTTCTGTATTCACGCATCTCTATATAAACAAATTCTGTGGATAACCCTACTTTCTGGATAATCTTGAACTTCAAGTAGTATAGTAAAATACCATAAGATGAATGAAAGATGACAGATTTGATAGATACGCGTATTTTAATCTCAATTGTAAGACCTTCTTCAGTGTCGTGTACTCGGAAAGCAATTCTATTGAAAAAACGATGTCAAAAATGAATATGAGAACGAATTTTATAAAAATTGCTGGTGCAGCTGATATAGAAAGGAAAATTAATATAATTCCTAACCAAACACAGTTCAGCCATGATTTCTTAGGGTTTTTTGTAATAGGAGCCAGGAAGCTGTTAGTTTCGAGAAAAATCCAACACAGTTTGTAAATAGAACAGAAGACGCCATATTTACAGTCAAACCTCCATAAGTCGATGTTCCACAGCTCCCTTCAATCAGCTTTCGAAAGAATATCTGTTCCATGAGTCGATGATTCCATAAATATCGACTGGAAGTTTGACTGTAGTTAATATTCTGAAGTATTTACTTATGGAATTTTCATGCTGTATAGCGCTGTTTGGTGGGATGATTTCAAAACAAACGGATTATTACTACATACTTTAGCCTTGAATAGAATAAACTTGATAGAAACTCGCGAAGAGGAAAAATATCAACGTCATATGCAGCCCAGATTTTTACCCAACGGCACCTGAGCCTTCGAAACAAACGAGTTATGTAAAAAAATAAATAAATATGCAGCCCAGATTCCGCTGTCACGAAACGTCAAATGCAGCCCGTTGTTTTCATGGCTGAAAAAGTGAAAAGTATTCAAAATAAACTATTATGAAAAACCTCAGTCAACGGAGCAATTTTTCCAAAGATGCTGATAAATCTTAACACAAGACTAATGTCTGCTACGTTTGCTGGCATGAAATTTCACTCAAAATCCCGTTTATGCTTCGGTGTGATGCAAACGCAATAGTTTATGGCTGAGTTGGTCATGTGAGAGCTTGAACGGCTCGCGCAAGATTGATGTAAACACTAAGTAGAATAAGAAAAAACTCAGCAATCGCAGAAAAAGAAGACGGTCTCCGTGAGTCTCGTCTCAGAAATAAACAACTGAAGATATCATTTTCATGATTATGTAATCACGATCCTAGACATTTGGGTTGTAAATATAGCATATTCAGTAGCACCATCTAGTGGAAGAATTCCGAACCAAATGTGGCCCATCACAAGTTTTTACTAGATTTACTGATCCATTTAGCTGAAAACTTCATCTTTCGATGTAATCGGGTTCCTCAGATATTAGCAATCATAAATCTGCATGCTCACTAGCGCCACCTATTGGATGAGTTTTAAAACTTGAGGTCCTTCGCATTTAGGGCCTAAATTTTAGGCTTTCATCTAATGAACAACTTTGCTGCAGATGTTATATTTCTTAGTAATGAGGATATCTCAGGACATTTTTTTAGGAATCAGGATCCAAAGATATCTGCGTTTTAAAAATTCCATGATCACTAGCACCGTTTTGTGGAAGAATTCCTAATCAAACGGCACATCATATGTTTAGTCCTTGATCTACTAAACAGCTTTGCCGAAGACACCATCTTGCTATAATATCGCTATTGAGATAGCCGCGATCAATATACAGCTTGCTCACTAGCTCCATCTGGTGGTAGAATTTCTAGTTGGGTGGTCTATCACATGCTAGACCTTGACCTACTCAACACTTTTGTCGAAGACGTCAACTTTCTAGGCAATCGGGATCCTGAGATATATGTGTTCGAAAAATGTCATGCTCACTAGCACCATCTGGTGAAAGAATTACGAATTGAATAGATCATCACATATTAGTCCTTGAACTACTGAACAACTTTGCCGAAAACACCATCTTTCTAAAAAATCAGGATCCTGAGATATTCGTGATTGAAATATTGTGTACTCACTAGCGCCATCTGATAGCAGAATTTCAAGTTAGATGGTCTATAATATGTTAGTGCATGACCTACTGAACAACTTTGTCGAAGACCGCATCTTTCTAGGTAGTCGGGATCCTGAGATATCTGTGTTTGAAAAATTACATGCTCACTAGCGCCAACTCGTGGCAGAATTTTGAAACAAGCGGCCTATCACATGTTAGTCCTTGACCTACTGAACAACTTTGCCGAAGACACCATCGTGCTAAACAATCTAGATCCTGAGATATTTGTGTTCGAGAAGTTGCATTGCAAAATGTCCCCTTCATCGGTTCCCCCGGGGAACAATCCGATGGCCACTGGAAGTTGAGGATGTTTCCAAAGTTTCATTTGTCCACTGACCAATTGGTACCGTTGAACTGAAGAAATTTGTCGCATCGTGTACTGAGTACACGCGGAGCAATTTTGATTGTAAATCCAAAGCTAGGCAAGATAGAATATTGATGTCTTCGGCAAATTTCTTCAGTCCAACGGTACCAATTGGTTAGTGGACAAATAAAATATTGGACCCATCCTCACCTTTTTGTGGCCATCGGATTGTGCCCCGGGGGAACCGATATAGTGGACCTTTCGCAATGCAACATCTCGAACGCAGATATCTCAGGATCTATATATTTTAGCAAGATGGTGTCTTCGGCAAAGTCGTTCAGTAGATCAAGGACTAACACGTGATAGGCCGCTTGTTTCAAAATTCTGCCACCAGTTGGCGCTAGTGAGCATGTAATTTTTCAAACACAGATATCTCAGGATCCCGACTACCTAGAAAGATGCGGTCTTCGACAAAGTTGTTCAGTAGGTCATGCACTAACATATTATAGACCATCTAACTTGAAATTCTGCTATCAGATGGCGCTAGTGAGTACACAATATTTCAATCACGAATATCTCAGGATCCTGATTTTTTAGAAAGATGGTGTTTTCGGCAAAGTTGTTCAGTAGTTCAAGGACTAATATGTATTGATTACAGGTTAAGGCTTAGCGTGTGATCGGGCACTTAACTAGAAATTCTACCACCTAGGCGCTAGTGAGCATGCTGTATGTTGATCGCGGCTATCTTGGTATAGCGATATTATAGCAAGATGGTGTCTTCGGCAAAGTTGTTTAGTAGATCAAGGACTAAACATAAAATGTGCCGTTTGATTAGCAAGCCCCGTTGTAAATGAAGCCTAACCTTTACTATTTTACGTATTATAAAAACTTTTACCGGAAGACGACTGCCAATGAACCATTTTAAGCTTAGCAAGTGATGGAATTCTCCTTGGAGGCATTTCAACAATGCTGCAGAACTTTTTCTATGGGAGGGGCATATTGCCCGGTTTGTTTTGAAACGTCAATATTTGGACTGTTTACAGAACACGTCTTGTACTTGTTTGAGAAGATAGGGAGGAGGATCCTATTCTTGGCATTTTTTATTCACTTCGGCAGTGGTTTTTTTTTTAAGCTTAAGAGCTCATATGTGGCCACAATATGTGTCGTATTGAAATGTATCTTATTGCAAAGTTTCAGTTTCAGTTGAATCATGGAAGTGCCAAAGCTACTCTGCACCCTACCAGACAAGAAAAAGTTGTATGCAGAGCATGACCAACTAAGTAAATAACACTTTGACACCAACAACTATAGAAGTAATACATTTGCTACTACGATAGTGCAGTTTTTCCTAAAGGCCCAAACGCAATGAAAGCGGAACGGCAAAGGAAAGCGGAACCGGTCCATCAGGATGAACTATAACATGCTAGTCGACTCAGTGTTGGTTCACTTTCATTCGTTGACAGCTCAGTCGAGATGGTGTGATTCATGCTGACGAACCGGTTCCGCATTCTGTTGCCGTTCCGCTATCATTGCGTTTGGGCCCATAGGGTGGGGGGTGTATTATACCTGTTTACCCTAATGGGCGTCAAAAAGCTGTTACACAAAAACGAAGTTGGGTGTGTTAGTGTGAAGCGATATGAAAGTGACGTCACCGGTTGGCTCGGTCTATTATGGCAACTCACGGGATGACACACACACTATAATATTGTTTGAATCGCCTCGAATTTGTTAAAAGAGTGCATTAGGCTTAATTAACTGTCCTGCTTTTTGACATTCACTGCTGGAATTGTTTCGATTTTTTTATATGTAGATGACATCCACTGCTGGAATAGTTGACTTTTTTTATATGGAATTTCGAGGTTATGGGGTCTATTTTGTAAATCGAGCAGATTCTTGTGACTCGTCTTTAGCCACTGTCGATCAAAGTAAGCATGCATATTTTAGATGTCATCCGTCGACTCCCATAGTAATCCAGTCACATAGAGTGACAACTGTCGAAAAACTCGAGTGACAGAGCCGTGTCGAGCAAATATTTTGGTCGACAGTGACTCCAGTCGAGTCACTTTGATCGACTCGACTTATAAAATAAGGCCCTATGTCAGGAGTGCAACGATCTATAGTCATTGCCAGTGTTGTTTGTAAAAAATTCAAAATGCGCTCAGTGCTTCTCTAGTATAATCATAAAGTTAACGATCCATGATTACTCTGATAATTGAAGGGATCAAGGTTCCGAGTTCTCACTCACTCTCACGATAATGGATTTATCCCTCACAGGAATGTTCAGCGATAAGCTGGCTTACGATTTTATCCGTCAGCAAAACAAAGCGAAAATAGATAATTGAATATTTCCACAGCTGTGAGAATTTTGTTTTTTCTCTCTCCTATCCATGGAGAACTTTTCCTGTACCCATCACCACAAGCAGCAGTTGCTTTAATGTACCATCACTTTCATTAAGTATATATGGTATTATGGACAGCATGCACGCATCGCGGTTGTTTTTAGCAATGTTCTAGGTTCGAATCCCGTCGCCGGCACAAGATTTCGTTTATCCATATAGTGATAATTCTCGCGAGCAGTGGGTGAGCGAAAATATGATGGAGTGATAAAGAAATTATCCCCAGAGTGGAATGATTTTTGGTTATCCTCCATCGTAACTCTAGGGAAAAAAAGTGTGAGCGATAAAAGATGCTGACGTGAGGAAGCGGAAAAGCATTCTTATAACGTGCGAAAAATTAAAGATTTCACATCATGGATACAAAAATTCAGAACCCTGGAAGGGACCTTCGACTCATGGTAATATCGGATTATGTACAGTAATACCTTGGAAAGCTGTTGTTAGGGATAATTACAGTAAACATGAAATTTGAATTTTAGTATGGTTCCATAAGTCGATATCGAGTAGCGAAAAATTGACTCATGGAGGTTTCACAATATGGGGACCAGATAGCCGTAGCGGTAAACGCGCAGCTATTCAGCAAGACCAAGCTGAGGGTCGTGGGTTCGAATCCCACCGGTCGAGGATCTTTTCGGGTTGGAAATTTTCTCGACTTCCCAGGGCATAGAGTATCTTCGTACCTGCCACACGATATACACATGCAAAAATGGTCATTGGCATAGTAAGCTCTCAGTTAATAACTGTGGAAGTGCTCATAAGAACACTAAGCTGAGAAGCAGGCTCTGTCCCAGTGGGGACGTAACGCCAGAAAGAAGAAGAAGAAGGTTTCACAATATACCAGTGCAGCGAAAATACAATATTTTTTGTGTTGCTATAAATAAAGTATGTCAAAATTAAACGATCTTTTAATGACTCAGTTTTGTAGTCAAATTATTTAGATATTGAAATATAAAATCATCCTACAACATTGATTTTGTTATATACATTGTTCATTATTAATGCTAGATCATAACATATTTAGGAAACCCTTTGCATTGGGGTCGAAAACGAATGTTACTTAAATCAAACAGTACTTATGTTGTGATAAATTAGGTTTACCGATATCTCGGTAGAATATGTTCCGAGATTCAATTTTGAAAATTACCGAATCCTCAGCTATTGGGTTCTTGGCGAAATGTTTCGCTGAGGTCGGAGACATTGTGTAGGTGTGTACGGATCTTCATTTACCCGGTTCACCGTATCATGAGAATTTCCGATATCATTCACCTGTATACCGCGTAATTATAGTGTGTCTTATGTAAAGAGAACTTCTGTGCGCTTTACGAAGTCTTTTCAGGCAAACATAATCAATGTATTCATCAGAAGTTCGTTTAATAGGCTAGCATGATCATGAGCATGATTGACCGCCCGCAGTTGCTACTCCGTTATTGCAAGAACAGCTGTACTTACACAGAGAACCAACAGACACTACTCGGGATCAGTAGCATCCTCAATGTGTAAGTACTGATGCTCTCATTACTATAATAAACAATACCGGCGCCGGCTGCGTCCGAATGCAGGTCAATTTGGGAATGGGAGGGAAATGTTGACGTGTTACTTGCTTTACAGAAGCCGAGGAGTCCTCTGCACTTCCACAAGAAAACACTGGGAGTTTGGATATGGGAAAGGATTCGTTTTGGTAAATGATAAATATATTATTCGAAACGAATACGAGAGCATATACACGGATGGCCGACACTGATAGTGCGGTTACTACGCAAACCGGAAACGATACTGATTTCGTTGCTCGCTAGAGAGGAGCTTACAACAGGTTTAACGTATCAAACACTATTGACCGGTTTTTTTTTCGTTTTTCACCGGCGCATTTAGTTTTTTCTTCCGCGTAACGCGAACCGGACACAATTGATCCGGATTCCGTCGCTCGCCCACAAGGAGCATGCAACAGATTCAACGGATCCAACACTACTGACCGTATTCATCAGAAGTTCGTTTAATAGGCTAGATATAAAAATAAGATTGGTCAATTTGAATCTAGTTCAAATTCTAGAATGAACCTTAGGCAGCATCCACAAATTACGTATCGCTCTAGAAGGAGGGAGAGTAGGCTCAGGCGTTACGGCTCTTACAAAAATTTGAAATTTTTCATACAAAAAGCGTTAAGCAGGGGGGAGGGGGTCAAAAATTTCTAATTTTGGCATTACGTAATTAATGGATGCTGCCTTATATCTCTAATTTTATGGTGTGCTTGCCTATGCATTCACAGCGAAATATTTTAACATTTGACAAAACGTGCTTTGATATCCCAAATGATCAAAGGATGTTCAGAAAATAAAATTCTCACTGGCGCCGAGTTACATAATTCCAAATATAATTGCCAATAACATGTCAGCACTTTGCTTACTAAATAACTTTGACGAAGTCGTCAAGTTTTGAAATAATCTGGAACTCGAGATTCTTTATTAGAAAAATTTGAATCTGGACCTTTAGCGTAGCCTGATGGAAGTATTTGAAATCTAGCAACCCACAGCATTTTTAATTGAATGTTGAAGAATTTTGAGTACTTTACCCCTCAAACGTTGGCCCATGATATACAGAACTACTGCATCCAAGACACCATATTTTTAATCTAATTTTATTTTCCCAATCAGGATCCTGAAGAACCTGCTTTCGAAAAAAAAAAATGCATAGTCACTAGCACCGTGCTGTGGAAGAATTTCGAATCAAACGGCACATCACATGTTTAGTTCTTGATCTACCAAACAGCTTTTCTGAAGACACCATCTTGCTAAAATATCGCTATCCTGAGATCGCCGCGATTAAAATACAGCATGTTCATTAGCGCCATCTGGAAATAGAATTTCAGGTTAGGTGGCCTATCACATGATCTATCACCGACTCAATACTTTTGTTGAAGACGTCAATTTTCTAGGTAATCGGGATCCTGAGATATCCGTGTTCGAATAATTTCAAGCTCACAAGTGCCATCTGGTGTAAGAATTCCAAATTAAATAGTTCATCACATATTAGTCCTTGAACTACTGAACAACTTTGCCGAAAACACCATCTTTCTAAAAAATCAGGAACCTGAGATACTCGTGATTGAAATATTGTATACTCACTAGTGCCATGTAGTTGCAGAATTTCAAGTTAGATGGCATATAATATGTTAGTCCATGACCTACCAAACAACTTTGTCGAAGACCGCATCTTTCTAGGTAATCAGGATCCTGAGATATCTGTGTTTGAAAAATTACATGCTCACTAGCGCCAACTGGTGGCAGAATTTTGAAACAAGCGGCCTATTACATGTTAGTCCTTGACCTACTAAACAACTTTGCTGAAGACACCATCTTGCTAAAATATATAGATTCTGAGATATTTGTGTTCGAGATTTTGCATTGCGAAATGTCTACTTCATCGGTTCCCCCGGAGCACAATCCGATGGCCCCTGGAAGGTGAGGATATTTTCAAAGTTTTATTTGTCCACTGACCAATTGGTACCGTTGGACTGAAGAAATTTACCGAAGACATCAATATTCTATCTTGCCTAGTTTTAGATTTATAATCAAAATGCTCCGCGTGTACTCAGTACACGATGCGACCGCTCGTGTGACGGGCCCGGTGAAAAAAAGTTACACGAGCGGTCGCACTGGTGTACTGAGTACACGCGTAAAAACTTACTTTAAAAACACGATGTTTTCGAATACATTTCGTTGATTTTTTCGGAAAATTTCTTCTCTACAAGCAAGAAGAAAAGTTAATCTTGGAATAGGACCAACACCCGGATCAATTTGAAGGGATTTTGAACATGTTTTTCGACTTTCCGCAAAGTGCGTGTACTCAGTACACTAGGGCGACCGACGGTGGGTTAACCCATCACGGAGACTTCAAAAGCTAACGCTGGGTAGATTTTTTTTTTGCACTGAGTTGTTTGTTTTGCCGCTGCCAAAAAGAAACAACCTAATGATAGGTATATATGAGTTAACCCAAATTTGGGTTATCCCACGAAAGAGCCGAATTGCGTCAAAAGAAGTCAAAGTTGGGTTGATTTGCGGCTCCGTGTAGTAAAAGTTGGTTTTCATACAAGATTCGATGGTCCCTTGAAACGCATTTGCACTATTTTTGTGTTTTAGAATTTGATATTGAGTTTGTAAATTAAATAGACAAATAATGAATGGTACGTCACTCCCTGTGTCGGCAAAAACTTTCATCAAGAACACTCATCAAATGAAGAAAAAAATATTCATGTATTTGGGATTAGCAATAATTTTTGAATAATTCGTCACCACGTGGACATACAAATATTTACGTTTATAATGAAGCCATACAAATAATCATATTTAACATCAAAGTTTCATGATTCGCATCACTTATCAAAGTTAAACCTTGGCATGTATCTTTTTAACCCCTCCCACTAATAAAAATCCGTCCTGCGACAACCGTGGAGATGTAGAGGTGATCTCGGTTTCTAGTAATAACGGTAGTCGCACGAACATCCTTTCCCCTCCTTGATGACCGTAAGGACGTGGCTGGCACGGTGGCATAAAGTCGTTTGGCATAAAGTCGTTTGGCATAATGGTCATTTGGCATAAAGTCGTTTGGCATAATGGTCGTTTGGCATAATGAGTCTGAAACCAAGAATTTCTCAATTTTCGTTTTACGTTTCTATTGAATCTTTCTGATGACCAGGCTTGTTTTGGAGTCAATGGATTCAAAATGGCACTCTATTCAACAATCATTCGCTCTTGAATAAATTTAAGCATATTTGGAAAGTTATTGCCAATAGTATTTTATTGTTTATCCATGAATTAACCTTCTTTCAAATATTAATTCTTCTTTTGAGTTTCGCTCTTGGAACAAATTTTTGCACTGGAGATATATTTACATATTTAGCACAAATTTACCTTTCTTTTAATTGTTCTATTTTTTTTCCTAAAGATGATGAAACCATAATTATAGGTATGAAAACTGTTGATTTAAGGTGATTATAGAACGAAGCCACACCTCAAATTTTCAAGAGCACAAGACTTGAGAACCAAACAGCGCTCCGCGTTAAAAATCTATCCCATTGGTCACCACCAGGAAGCAAGCAAGGTGATTGGTTTTCTATGCGATCTGTTGTCAGATACTCTCGTCTTGTGCACTTGAAAATTCAAAGTTTGGCTTCGTTTTATAATCACCTTAAAATTTCAATAAATTTCTCCTTCTTTTATGCATAGACTGTTGTTTGGAGTTATATTTTTCAAGTATTTCAAGTATCCCCGAAAAGTCTTAGCACCCATAATTGTCGTAACTTTATACATTACAGGGTGGTGAACGGTGGTATGCACCCTTCTTTATTAAATTGGCGGTTCTTTCGAGTTTTACCGTCCTCAGCATTTTTGCCAACATGTGTATAGCCGAGAATGACAGAACACTTGCATCTTTTGACTGTTAATCGTTCTTTCTCTCTTCCACTTTTCGGGGGAACCAGTCATTGCTGCAATAATTTTTGGCATCCATTCTTCTATTAGTTTCATTGTAAATTTTGCCTTCTTTTAAGAATAGGCTGTTTTTATATTTATACTGTTTTTAATTTTATTATTAAGCAAAGCTTATTGTTAACCATTTTTATATTTTGCTGTTTTAGCAATTCTTGCCAGATGTGTTGTTAGAATGATAATTATTTTAGAACCTGCCAATATTCAACATATACTTTTTTTGGGGAAAACGCGTGATCTCCTTCCGAGATATGCTGGAAAAAAATTATTTCAATCACAAATTTTCCCTTCTCTCGATAATAGACGGTGTTTTTTATGTACACTTCCAAAATTAGAATTTATATTGAACCGTTGAAAAGTTTTGCCACAAATATTTACTTTTAAAGATGTGTTGTTCATTTGAGCTACACTGTGAAAAGATTTTTTTGCGTTAGAGTCTAAAACATTTTAAACGAAAAATAATCTGCTCTCGTTTAAAGGCTATTTTTGCATTAAGTCGCATTGATAGATCTTTTGATATTTTTCAAAAAAAAAATCATTCTTTTATCAAGTAATTGTTATCGAGTGTTACGTCCAAACTGGGACAGAGGTTGATCTGCAGCGAAATATTCTATGAGCGTTCCCTTGATGAATAACTGCGAACTTTCTTTGTTAATTTACTGTTTTCAAATATGTATATCGCAACAAGCTCAAGGATACTCTATGTTCTGAGTTGTAGAGACCCGTCACGAATTTTATTTAGTAATGCTCTATAATGTCACAAAAATTTTTGAAATTCTAAGCTTGGATAATCTCTGAACGAACACCACACTTGTTTAGAACCTACCAAAATTTTTTGATATGGGCTCGGTGGTGTTGATCTTGGTAAAAGCTTAAAATGCCGATATATATTTTAAGTCAATCATTATGCCAAACGGGCATTATGCCAAACGACCATTATGCCAAACGACCATTATGCCAAACGGCTTTATGCCAAACGACCTTATGCCAAACGGGGTACAATCGCTGGCACCGTTATTGACTTCATTATATTCTGAGCTCTCGAATTGTGCACATTGAGAATGGGTAGCTAATCCCAAGCCTCGTTCATTGGTTCTATGTGCAATTTAGATTTTTCTAGTCAATCACGGAATAGCAATTACGAATTGTACAGTCATCTGTGCTTATGTTAATGCTTAATCCTTCCTGGGTAGTTTTCAACTTTGACCAGTTTTATAGGGGTAACATTTTTATAATGCATTGAGAAGATGAAAGGATCTCTATAGATATTGAATTTTCTGCAGAAATTCTGGAAAGAATGTATAATTGTAGCATTTAATAAAATCGTAAATATTGCGTCACATGAATTGAGTTTAAATAAAAAAAAATCTGAAGGAGTTCTAGAACACAAGATTTCATAGTAAAATAATCAGAGAAAAATCCGAGGAATATTCCTTGAAAGAATTTATGGGAAAACGTTTGGAATATTTCTAACAAGCATCTGCAAAGAAAATTGAAGTGGAACAATTCTTGAAGAATTGCCTTGAAAAAGGAAAAGTATATTGCTAAATACCTTTTTCAAGAAATCTTTGGAAAAATATTTGAATGATTTTTTGCAGGAATCCTCTAAGATTTGGATATAAGAATCCCTGGAGAAAATCTTTAGAATGATTTTTTTTAAAGATTTTCAAAAAGTATTTTTGAGCAACTCCTTCTACCTAAAATCCTAAGAAAAGTTCTAGTTTTAGGTTCATTGAAGGAATATCCCAATAAATTTATTGGAAGAATACCCATGAAAAATAAGAGCAATGCTTGTAAAACTCTTGGCTGAATCATATGATGGACTCCTGAAGGAATCCTAGTGTGAATCCTTAAAGTAATCCCTGAAGGAATCCTTATGGTGGTTGGAGTTGATTTAAAAGCTGTAAAAATAAGTAACCTTTGCAGTATGTGTTGGATGAGTTCATGGAAACAATCTTGATGAAATATAGGATGAAGTTCTGAACGGAATCCTAAAAAAAAGAAGATTAGATTACTTACCAGTAGAAATTATTTCATTGTGTCCTCCATTGGAGTATTTATGACAGCAGATCCTGAAACAATCACAGCTCCTGAGATGAAAATCCTATAATTTTTCGTAGAACTTAAAGTGGATTTCTCATAAAATCCTGTAGAAACTCTTTGAATGATTTGTTTTAAAAATGTCTAAAAGGACTATATTTTATAAGCAATCCATGAAACTCACTGGAAAGATCAAAGGTGTATTTTTCACGAATTTCTTCAGGAATCCAGTTAATTCCCAAGAACTTTTCCAAGAATTTCTTGGGAATTAACCTCCTGGGAATTAATTCCTGAAGAAATTCGTGAAAAATACATGAAAAATGTCTTCGAGTGAACTCTATAGAAAATAATGGAATGATTCCAGAAGAAGTGTCTGATTATATTCCTTGAGAAATCCAATGTAAATAACTGAACCACTGTAGGAAGTCTGGGAGAAAGTTCTGAATAAATTTTCAGAAGAAGTTTGTTGAAATCCTGGGCAAAAAAGCTGGGGACACTATTTCTGAAAAAAAAAATCTTAGATGTTTTTATACAGGAATTATTTAAGTGATAATTGCAGAGAAATCCATGGTGGAATGCTCTAGAACAAATTTGATCGAATACTGAGATAGTATTGGAAGAATCCCTGAAGCAACCCAAGAGAGAATTGCTTCAGTACATTGTGACGGTGAATTATCTAAGACAAATTTACAGAATCAAAGCTGTGACATGCTGGCATCGCTGTACACAGTATGTGTGTTATTCGCTCTAGATCCCTCTGTCTAGATGATGCCGGTCCGGGGGCATAAACACCCATTTAGACTAATTAATGATTTCTTCAACATTTTTTCCCATCATCCTCTCTCCGAACCGAAGCGAACGCCCGACTTATGATGGATACTGTATTTATTTGTATTGCCCTAACTACCATATAATTTCCCTTTCGGTTCAAACGCGGCTGCATTCAAATGAGCAACAAGAGAAAGAGCGAGCGCACGCCTGGCCTGAGCTGATGTATGTGCCGACCGACCGACTAAAAGTGGTCCCCGAAGGAGCATATAATAACCCCATAAACGAGTGCGAATGGATTGAGATGAGGAGTCGCCAGAACGAGAGGGAAATCCCAGCTCTCTAATCCCGTCGAGACCGAGCGAGAAGGAAAGAGTAAATCATCCAGGCAGGAGTCGCAGCGGCAGCAGCAAACAAGTGAATTAAAGCATCATCATCAAAAGGCATTGAGCGCGGGGAATGCAGCTCCCATCCTCAGTCCCCCCTATTCGCTAACTAACTGCTGCTATGAAATGTGAACTAACTAGCGATGTACACTCCGATTCTGACGATGATGACGGTCGCCCTCATCTCACCTCCGTCGACCTCGCACGCAGAGAACATCGCTACTTGCTACTGTTGCTCATAGGGGGAATTGTCTATTTGCGTCGTGATGAGTTGCATGGAAATGGAAATTAAATTTTCCATCTAACCAGATAAAAAGGCTATTATTAATCAAAATTTGGTTGTAATGTTGAATTTGTTTAGAAACTTGAACCAGAGATGCAAATTCAATTAACTGTTATATTTGGGTGTTATAACTTAAAATTCTTACAGTTTGATTTTTCCCATATAAAAACGTATCCCGCCTTAGTGACCCATCCTTGACGGCATTTCCCTACCGCTGAGCATGCATCAGAGCCTCGGCAATGTTCACAGTGCGGCACGAGGGATAACTCTCGGTATCGGCGCGCGCGGTCGTGGTAATCGCATATAATAGAATAGCTAGCAGATCACCGCACCAGAAAACGCTTGCTTGTGTAGCAAAGCGATGATGATGATGGGCTTCGAGTCGGAGTCGGAGGGCCGGAGAGGAAATTTATGTGTGAACGTTCGGGTGGTTCCGGGGTGATGCTTTTTTTGTTGCTGATTGCCTAATTGTTTTGTGTTTGTTGTGATGTATTTGTTGCGTATGAATGGTTTTTTCTGTGTTTTGTTTAGTACTTGGTTTGTTATTTTTGTTATCGAGGAAATCCACTACTGTTTCTATATTATGTTTTGCTTTTAACTTTTGCTATTGGATTTGTTCTACTTTCTTATCTTATAAATTGGTCTGTTATTCCTACGGTAGTTTTTTTTTTTCATTCAAATTATATTTCTTATGACGATGAAGACAATTAACATGATTTAGATGCGCGATCAAAGCAAGCGACATCTGTATCGGTCCATGATCGACAATGCTTCGCAAGTTGTAACAAGCTTGATAAATAACAGCAGCGAGTAAGAGCGATGATAAAACCCATTTCTCTCACTTATTTACCATTGGGAATTGGCGTTTTATTTTATTAAAATGATAAACAATCCTCAAACATACGATATTTATAGTGTTTCTCTGGTTTACAGCTGTTTTGATTGGTTTTATTATGTTATTCTGTTATAAAAATCGATAAGTGAGAAGCACTCTTCAATCCCTGGACTGTATGCATCAGGCTTAGAAGCAATATTGGTGCAGTAATAGGGTTTCTAAGCAGTGAAGTGCTGTTTTTAGGCGTGTATGCATTTGAATTGCTATTATAATGCTTATATGCATCGATGATGCTGATTTGGGGCTTATTATGACTGCTTATGGTAACGTGGGTAGCGAAAGAATTTTCAAAATTAGATAATCCATTTGCAATGCACTTCGTGACATACAAACACCATTCCGTTTTTTATACAAATTGAAATATTTTGAATGTAGTTCATGCTTAGAAAGATTTACGAAAAAATAGCTGCGTGTGGTATTAAATACAATAGAAGTTATTAGTCATTCAAAAACATCCAGAGGCAATGGTCTTAACCAACCCTGTCGTCGTAAAATTTGAGCTCCTTAGTCGTGACCTTTTGAGGGGGGCGTTGCTAGATTGTGTTCTTAGATTGTGTTCTATCTATCTATATAAATAAAAATGGAGTGGTGTTTGTATGTCACGAAATGGCTTGCGAACGGGCCACCAGATTTTGACAATTCTTTCACTAAAGTGTTCGTGAAGTGTTCCGACGTGTTTGTACAGTATTGGACAAAACATTTGCAACTTTTTCGATTTTCCATACAAAATGACCAACTTTGGTAACGTAGAACTCAGTTATTTATGGACCGATTCGAATAAAACTTTCACAGAACATCAGATATAACTTGAATTTTAACATATATTTTTTAATAATTTTTCCAATCACGAGTTTAAAAGTAATAACGGCTTAACTAAAGTGTAATTTTCGACGATAAATTCAAAACTTTTTATCTCAAAATCTAATAGCCCTACACAAAAACTGTCTTCAGCAAATTTAATCATCTCGTCAAAATGTACAACTTTGCTGAAGATACCATGAAGCTATTCCTTCAATATGTTTAGTTATGTCAATTATAAAAAATCGTCAAAAAGTTCACTTTAGTCAAACCGTTACTGCTTTTCAACTTGTGATTGGAAAAATCACTCAAAAATATATGTTAAAATTTAAGTTATGTCTGATATTCTGTGAAATTTTCATTCAAATCGGTCCATAAATAACTGAGATATAGTATATGTATGTATAAAAAGTTCAAAATATTCATCGGGAAAGTCGAAGAAACGAAAGCGAACGAAACTATAATTTTGTATGGGACGTTTCATGGCGTTTATCAACAGCCTACTTGATGGCAAGACAAAGTTTGCCGGGACCACTAGTTTCAATTAAAATGTGAAACGAAGAGATCAAGTGCATGGGCTTAAACATAGTTCAGTTAAAAAATTGATCTAGAAATTTCACACAAATTGTACTGATCTACGACTTCTTTACATGTCAATGTTATAAAAAAAAATGATCAAATTCAGAAGAATAATTTTAGTTTTCTGATCAATTGAATTAAGTATAAATTATCTAATGGTTTTGTAAGAGGTTCAGTAAGTAACATGGAACTGCAACATGTTGTGGTTCGATTGATTGATTGACCGTGCGGTTATCTGAATCTGATCTAATCTTATGTAAATCTGAAAACTACATAATATTACTACTACGGATGCGCCATAGAGACTTTCAATTAAACGTGTAATCACAGAGTTATGGACAAAACGCTTTTGTATGATTTCCAGAAGGTGAACCCAAATTTTTGCACGGAAGCGTATGAAAAATTCTCCAAACACCTGTCGTTTTACTAAATGACAAACAAAACATTGGTAGTGCATTTGGTCACATCTCTTACCATGTTTTTAATTCAAGTATCATGACGACATCTTACATTTTGAGTTTTCATGACTTCATAATGATTTTTGTTTCTGTTAAAATCGAATTCATTTAAAATCGATTTTCTATCTGCAGACCTTTTTTTTGTCACGAACATTTGTTCAAATTGTGATAACTTTTTTGTTTATCGATATTTTTGCATCTTATTTTACAAGTTTTCAAAAATCTCTTTTGTATTTAGAATATGTATCGAATTTAGATATTGGTATTCTTGTTCCTGAGATATTCCGAAATTCATTGGTGGACCGACGCGTAGCCATAATTCACCTAAATTAATCAAACTACAATATATGAGAAGAAAGATACGTGAAGAAATACCTGAAACTTATCAACAAATGAGCTAGCGTATAAGATGTCCACCAGAGTTAACCAAAACGCATCTCCTCCAGTTGTTTTCGATGCATACTTAATAATGAATTTTCGTCACTATCACATAAAAAAGATTGGCCCACAATGGTGATTTGTATACCAAAAAGATACCAGGACTTGAAAATTTATTGGTGGCAAGGGGTCGTGCAGCTATGAAATTTCGATTGATTTTCTACAGGGCGTTAAGATGCTCCTGATTATTCAGGGTATTCATACAGGTTAACAATTTCGATTGATGTCCTATATAGAAAGCGCTAAGGTACCCTGATCAATGTGGGCTATGATTAAATTAGTGCAGGACATTAATAAAGCTTTGAATTTTCGATTACTCCAGGGCGTTTTACAGTAATCAATTATTAAAATATGTTCTACAGGGCGTTGAGACGCAGCTGATCTATTTGAGACAAGGTCAAATTATTACTCCAGGACGGTGATGCAGCTTGTAATTTACAATTGATGTTCTACAGAGCCTTAAGATGCACCTGATCGTCAAAAACTAAGGACAAATTACACCACGGCGTTTATACTATTACTCAAGGGAGTTGATAAAGCTTGGAAGTTTCGATTGATTTTCTACTGGGTTTTAAGATGCTCCAGATCTCGCAAAGAGCTGAGTGGAATAAAGTCGAATCATTTCAGGAGGTTGATACCGCTTGATTGATTGATGTCATAAAGATCATTAAGATTCATCATGATCTACGTGGAATTATGTCAAATTACTCCAGGGCATTGATACAGCTTGTAATTTACAATGGATGTCCTATAGGGCGTTAAGATGCATTTGATCGACAAGAGATAAGGAAAAAATACTCCAGGGCGTTGAAACAGCTTGATCAAATGATCCATACAGGGCGTAAAAAATCATCTGATCTACTAATGTCAAACTACTCCAGGGCGTTGATCCAGCATGGAATTGATACACTTGATCTATATGGAATAAGATCAAATTACTCCAGGGCCTTTATACAGCATGGAAATTTCGATAGATTTTCTTCAGAGTGTTATGTGGAATAAAGTCAAGTTGCTCTAGGGCGACTGGATCGATTGATATCATACAAAGCGTTAAGATGCATCCTGATCTACGTGGAATAATGCCAAATAACTCTACGGCGTCGATAAAGCTTGGAATTTCCAATTGTTGTCCTACATGGCATTGAGTTGCATCTGATCTACATTGGACAATGTCGAAATACTCCAGAGCGTTGCTACAGGTTAGAATTTCGATTATTTTTTTTTATTTTTTAAGGGCGCAAACATGCTACAGATCTCGCAAAGGTGGAATAAAGTCAAATTATTGAAGGGCGTTGATACAGCTTGATTGATGTCATAAAGGGCGTTAAGCATCTGATCTACGTGGAATAAATCCTAATTACTTCAGCCCGTAGAAAAAGCTGGGAATTTCCAATGGATGATCTACAAGGCACCTGATCTACATGAAAAAAAAATCAAAATAATTCTGGGTGTTGATGCAGTTCTATACGGGGCTCCAGATCTAGCAAATATTTCTGTAGACTAAAGTCAAATTGCTCCAGAGCGTTGATACAGTTTGATCGATTGATGTTATAGAGAGCGGTAAGATAGAATAATGTCAAATTATTTCAGGGCGTTGATACAACTTGGAATTTACAATCGATGTTACTTACAGCTTGGAATTATTAAACGATGTCCTACAGGACGTTTAGATGCAGCTGAAGACAAGGTAAAATGACTGCAGGGCGTTGATACAGCAAGACAACTTGGATTGGTGTCATACTGGGCGTTAAGTTGCACTTGATCTACATGAAGCAAAGTCAAATTACTTCAGGTCTGCGATATAGCTTGAATTTTTAAATGATGTCCTACAGGGCGTTAAGAAAAACTCTGAGAATAGCTTCTTAGGCGTCAACTAAGCGCGACTAAGCAGGACGACAGGGCTGGTCTTAACATCTAGTTGCGTAGTAAACGATTGTTTTTTGCTTTTTTTTTATCTTACGTGTTGTATACTTACACAGCGTAACAAAAATCACATTTTTGCGTGTCTCAAGAACCAAACTATGTGTTTCTAGTAGATTTGGGGTTGCTGAATTTGATTCCGTGCTCAGAAATGTTCCAGCTCGTCACAATTAATAGCTACAGGTCGTCAAAGTTGTATAAAACATTGGTTTTATTGATATTTACATGAAATTTAAAGTGTGATTTGTCAATCTGTTTTGTGATTTTATCCACCAAGCATGCAAAATAGGACTTTAACTTTCATTTCAGATATAACTTGGTTGAAATTTAAGGATTAAATTTAGATCATATCGATTTTCAACATTCTTGCAGTCTTCATTCAAAATTCTTTGTTTCTCTTATATGACAAAATACAATACTTTTCTAAACCATAAAAGATAATTTTTGAGCACCGACAATATTATGAACTCTTATGATAATTGATGATATATACATGCAGTTTGAATTACATGCAAATTAAGCAAATAAATTGACTCAAAAACTGGCAAACTTGCATGCAAGTTGGCTGATATAGTCAATAATTGCATTTTCAACAGCCAATATCTCAAAAACTAGACGTATTATGATTTTTTTGAAAACGGCAAAGGATTTAGCAACTCTTATTAAGTGAATACTGGAATTTTGATGCTTGAGACAAAAACGTGTTCCGCAGTGTTATATAACTAAACTGGATGAATTGTTGAGATCAACGAGCGTTTTCCTTTGTGAAATAACTTTCAGAAACATAAGTCATTAGATCAACGTGTGTAATATTGACATTTTTACAGACTATCAATGCAGTACAGGGATTGAAACCAGAGAAAATTTAGAGAATCTCTCACTTATCGCTCTCTGTAAAAATCATGATAAGCAACACATTATGAGAGCTAGTTTATCATCTTCTGCTACAGCTCTATTTTAATCGGGGGAATAACAGTACATGATAAAATCCATCTAAACAAGCTCCAAACTTGGGAGACACATTTGTTATCGCATGTTCGAGGATTGTTTAACACCTTCTCCCAATGATAAATAAGCAAGAGAAGGAGTTCTGTACTCCTACATAAACGCCGTAAACTCTTTAAGAGATTCATAGATCTACACAGATCTACGACGACTCTTGCAGAATTCTGTGGAGTTATGCACCTTAGACGGAGAGACGGAGAGACAGAGAGACGTAGAGATGGAGAGATGGAGAGACGGAGAGACGGAGAGAGAGACGGAGAGACGGAGAGACGGAGAGACGGAGAGACGGAGAGACGGAGAGACGGAGAGACGGAGAGACGGAGAGACGGAGAGACGGAGAGACGGAGAGACGGAGAGACGGAGAGACGGAGAGACGGAGAGACGGAGAGACGGAGAGACGGAGAGACGGAGAGACGGAGAGACGGAGAGACGGAGAGACGGAGAGACGGAGAGACGGAGAGACGAAGAGACGAAGAGACGGAGAGACGGAGAGATGGAGAGACGGAGAGACGGAGAGACGGAGAGACGGAGAGACGGAGAGACGGAGAGACGGAGAGACGGAGAGACGGAGAGACGGAGAGACGGAGAGACGGAGACGGAGAGACGGAGAGACGGAGAGACGGAGAGACGGAGAGACGGAGAGACGGAGAGACGGAGAGATGGAGAGACAGAAACGTTAGCAGCAGAATATTAGTACTCATGAGA
The DNA here is from genome assembly GCF_002204515.2 of Aedes aegypti. NCBI lineage: Eukaryota > Metazoa > Arthropoda > Insecta > Diptera > Culicidae > Aedes > Aedes aegypti. Next base: position 291,551,907 of record NC_035107.1, on the reverse strand, counting down.
GAAATGCTTTTTGTGAAAAAAAAACACTCCAATTAAGTTAGTAAGTAATTATCTGGCGTTCCTATAAAACAGCTTTGCAATTCATTGAGGCTTTTTTTTCTCAAGAAGTTGCTGCTGAGATTTCGATTATTTCTTCAAAACTCCATCCATTTTTAAGAGGATTCTTCAAGAAATCCTATAGAAATTATTCTAGGAATTTTTCAAGGATTCAATTAACCATTTTACCTCTAAGCAGTTTTCCCCAAGGGCATGCTAGGAAATTCCTTCAAGAGTTTTCCAAGGTTTCCTTTGCTCATACTTTCGGGTTTTCTCACATGAACTCATTAAGATGTTTAAGAATTATTCAAGATGTTTGCGTGAACTCCTCAGATAATTAGCAATCTTTTTGGATTCCTCATTCAGTTTTTCTAGGCAGTCCTTCTTGGATTTGTCCAGGACTTACTCCAGGAATTACTGCAACGAGTTTTTTAAGCGGAACATTTCTGCAGACACTTCTTAGCGATTCCAACAGCTTTTTTCAAAAAAATTTCTTAGTAGAAGCAACACAAAGAGTTTCTCAAGAAAGCCCTCCGAGAACTTTAGGAAACTCGACAGAGTTCATAGAATATATTTTGCAAGTGTTTTTTTTTTTCAAAATACATATCTTCAATAACATATTTATCTTAAAACTTCAGGAGCATTTGTCCAAAAGTTTCAGGAATAATACATCTAAACCCAAATTCCGTGATTCAAGCAACTATAATTTCAGGGATTTGTCCAGCAATATCACCACATACACAGCGTAACAAAAATGACATTTTTGCGTGTCTTAAGGATCAAATTATGTGTCTCTAGTAGATTTGGAGTTGCCGAATCTGATGCCATTCTCAGAAATGTTCCTGCACGTCACAATTTTTAGCTACATGTCGCCAAAGTTGTAAAAAACACTGGTTTTATTGATGTTTACATGAAATTTGAAGTACAATTTATAAAACTTTTTTGTAATCTAATCCACCAAACATGCAAAATAGAACTTACACTTTCATTTCAAACATAATTTGATTGAAATTGCACAATTAAATTTTGTTTAACCCAATTATTTCAACAAGCTTGCAGTCTTCATAGAAAATTCTTCGTTTCTCTTATATGGCAAAATACAAAAATATTCTAAACCATCAAAAAATAACTTTTCCGCATCTAAAGTATAATGAACTTTGATGAAAAGTATTGATATACACATAAGTTTTGAATTCTGTTGTAAATTAAACAAATAAATTGCCGTACAAGCTGGCAAACTTGTATGCAAGTTGGCTGAAATAGTGAATTTTCGCATTTTCAACAGTAAATATACCAAAAACTAGACGTGCTATGATATTTCTGAAAACGGAAATGGATTCAGCTAGCCTTAATTAAGTGAATAGCGGTATTTTGGTGCTGGGGACAAAATCGTGTTCCGCAGTGATACCTTTCTAGAGTTGTTCCAAAACTTTTTTTTTGACGTGTCTTCCTAGAGGTGCTGAATGTTTTCAACAAAATATCTGAAAATATAGCTTATTTTTAAGTTGCTCTGGCAGTACATACCACTGTTTTGAAAGTCCCCCTAATTTGCCTCCGCATCGGGTCCTGAAAACTTTAGCTACGGCACTGAGGAGGGGAAAAGAAAGCAAAAAGCAAAAGGAAAAGGGAAAGAAAACGGGGAAAGGAAGAGGGAACGGGAAAAGGAAAGTATAAGAAAAAGTAAGAAGAAAGGAAAATTGAAAGAAAAGGATAAGGAGAAGGAGAGATGTCCACGAAAATCATCAAAATAGGCCACGATTATATTTTCATATGGTACACTAGCCATTGTAAAAAAAAAATAAGGCAAACAATGAACTTTTGCACCTTTTTTCTCAGAGCCACCCTACCAACCACTTAAGTGGAGACATTCAAATTAAATCGTTTTTCCAATTTTCTCTGTTCCCAATCATTCATCTTCTGCTCGACCTCGTTGCATCTCGTTCCTTCGCCGGAAGAAGCCATCTCGTTTCGTTCCATTCTTTTTTCCCACTCATTATCCTTCTGTTTTCGTCCTCTCCGTCTTCCTCCCCCTTCACCCTCAAACCAGCCCAACAACACCCCCTCGAACGTAACGATCTCTTGATTGCCCAAGCCCCATACAATTTTCATTCTCGTTGCCACACACCCACACGATGATGATGATGGAAATGCTTACCTACTTGCTTGCTTGCTTGCTTCAGGCGACCGATTAGATACCCATACTCTGTGTGTGATCCGGACGGCCAAAGCAAAGCACATCCTCGCCAAACCACGTGCACCAGAACGAGAAAGGGAGAACAATTTGAACCATTTAAACGAGAGTTCGCCGCTCGTCTTGGTTGTGTTTGATGCTTGCTAATATATCCTCGCCGGGGCGCCCTTCTGGAAACCCCTTTTTTCCTGCTAACAGCCCATCCGGCGAAATGAATTGTGTGCTCTCCTGTTGATGATGATGCTATTTGAGAAATCAGTCGGCTGGCAGTCAATCGGGCAGAGCGCAAGAGAGCGCGCACATAATAATAATAAAATCATGTGTTTGTAATTCTACGCTCCATTAGTGTCGCCGTTTTGTGTTGTTGCGGGAGTCGATTAACTTTTACTGTTTGTGATGAGTATTTGTTTCTCCCTTTTGGCTCTTCTGCTGTTGTTGCTCCTCGAAACCGGCCGGGAGTGCCATCGGAGCAAAAATCAGAGACAAATGGTTTCAGTTGTAAATTGACATCACTCCGCCGAGCAGCTCTGCGAGTCGAGCGCTACGCTAAGCAAACGTAAAGCAAAGCAAGCCAAGAGAGCGTAGCAAGTCGTGTACCGTTTATCGTTCGTGGTTTCGTGGCCTACTGGGCTGCTGAACTGTAGCATTAGTGCTAGTACGTAGTGGTGTGGATTGCAGTTGATGCCCCTCAATCGTCGTTAATAGCCGGATAAATTGACATTGAGTGCTTTCTGGGGCTCTGTGGAATTGGCCGTTGTCTCCCGCAAAGAGGACACTGCACACAGTTGGCGGAGTACTTAACGTTTGAATCGTCTCGTCAAAAGGAGAACTTGATTGGAGAATCGTTTGAACCGAAGTGAGTGTGCAACAGCAAGTTTCGAGAGATTCTGGTGTACTTTCTCTCCCGCGCGCCCGTTTAGTGCCTTCTTGTGACCTAACCGTCGTCCCCCCGAAGTCCCGGTGTGTTTATTTCAATTATATTTCTCGAGTTTTGAAGTCGTGTTATTCTTGTTCATCCTGTGCCGGGTCGTTGCTTGCTGCCAAATAGCAACCGCCGCTTCGCCGCCCTGCCGCTGCCACCCACCGCATATTCTTCGCTTTGCTCCCGTTTGCGCGCTCGCGTTCGAACATCGCACATTGGGACAGATGGCAACATTAGGAGGTAAAACATAATTTGATTATGAAAATGATGGGGTGTCTTCGGCCAAATTATGCCATATAATAAGGACTATATTTTGATATTATGTGACATTAAGGTGCTCCCATACAATACGGAAATGTTTCTATCGACTTTTTTTTGGTTTTAAAATAAGTGACTTGAAATATTCGTGCGATCCATGTAAAAATGTTTTTGTTTCATAAATTTAAAGTAATTGAAAACCAAATATAGTACTACACCATTCAGCTCCTACTAGAGATCGTATCCTTTAACAGATACGCGTGTTTTGACCTCAACTGTTAGTCAGGATCGACACTGAAGATGGCCTTGCAGTTGAGATCGAAATACCAGTATCTGTCAAAGGATACACACTTTAGTTGGAATTAAATGGTATAGTACCACATTCAGGTATCATTCTCTCATAGGAACTCCATTAAACAGCTCGGAAATTCATCATACAGTAAATCTTCCATAATTGAAAATACCAACACAAAATAAGCTCAAAACAATCCAAGGGGCCATCGAGGTAGCCTTGAGAACCATCTTTTACTATTGTTCTCCAACTCGATATCGGCTTACGAAATATCGGGTAGAGGAGAGTTGACTGTATTAATAAATTGTTATATTTCTACTAAAGTTATATTCTCTACAATGTTTTAAAGCTAGTTAATACGCGCATTATGATGAAAACATTAAGTTATCCCATCTCGTTTATGAGATTTGACCATTTTTTTTTCACAATAATCATTTTGCTGGATATTGATGTCTTTGAGAGCGAAAAATGGAGATGCATTTTCAGTAGGGTTACAAATCGTAAAGCGAGTTACAAATATTCACCCCCTTCGTGTTTACGACGGATCCAATTTTCGATCGAATCCTATTCGTTCGAATCCATGGCTCACTTGATATGGCTGGCGTGAACGGGAATACAAAATGGAGAATTCGAACTTAAACAAGAATAGGAGTGTTTGTGTAACTGGCCATACGATTTGTAACTCTGCTCCCCACTTCATTTTATGCGGTCAGCGAAGAGTTTGAAGATTCTTCTCATATCTGACCCGTTGACAATTCTACCAAATTGGAGTTAGAGCACATCAAGGTTAAACTTTTCATGTTTACTAAATTTGTTAATTATTCAAATCAATACCAAATATAAAAAATATCCTATTTTGCAGCTCCATTTTCACTCCCTCTTAGAAAATGAATAATGGTGAAAATTGTACTACACACAGTCTTTTTGATTTATGGGCAAATATTCTTGTGGAATACTTGTAAGAATTGTGACAAAGATTTGGCAGAATCTTCACGTAACCTTGGATACAATTCTCAAATAAATCTTGGCAAGATATACGGAAAACTTCTTGTCAGGATTACCAATTAACTCAGGAAGTTATTTTAGTTGGAAGGGTCGACTAATACTTGATGTTACTAATTTATTCGGCTATCTCAGTTCTTATGTTCTACACGATATTATTTAATTCTGCCCGACGTTTCAACCATGGATTTTGGCCTTTCTCAAGAATGAAATTGTCTATCGTTTTGTCCGTCGGACAGAATTAAATAAAATCGTGTACAATATTAAGACTGAGATAGCCGAATGAATTAGTAACACCAGGAAGTTATTTTCTAACATCCTAGATGTAGTTTTAATGTAATCATGGGTAGGATTCTCACATAATCTTGAACAGAATCAGGCATTATCGAAGATTTCAAACTAGGCTTTCAAAATCACGAAGAGATGAGGTTCTGAAAAGAGTCTAGAAACAATATTTGTACAATTTTGAACAGGATTCTTGGAAAATCGTGAGCAGAATTTCAGAACATGATTTTCACAGTATTCTATGCATTTTGATATTCTGTTATCAATGATAACCGAATGAAAAAAAAGTTTATCGTTGTATCCGTGACGACATGTTTGATAACAGGTTGATAACTAAACATGTTATCACACATCTCTTCAATAACATTTTTATGAAGCGTGAGGTAAAATTTCTGTAATTTATGAGCATGACATTCAAAAAAAAAAAAAGGATACGCATTTAGTTATCAACTTGAACTCAGTAATAATATAATTAACTGTACTTTGTTATTTCACGATCTAATTCGATTTTTCATTTTTGTTATGTTGGCTATTAATTCAACTAAGATGATAACAACAATCAGTTATCAAACGATGAAACCAGGTAACAGGATTTTTTATTATTTTTTCTATCAATCTTTAATGTGGAAAACTGCCCAATGAAGTATCTATTTTAATATAAGTATAATGTATTTCCAACAGAACCCGATCGTAACTTGATATATTACGACAGGTTTTCTAATGCACTACGTTATAATATGGAATATACGCTGGAGCTAACATTATAACAACGAGCTTTGATGCTACTTCAAAGAGAGGCAATTATTTATATTTATATTAAATCGACTAATTTTACGCGACAATTGTAATAACTCATAATTCTTCCTTGTTTGTTGAGCTATTTTTTTTTTGAATAATTGATTCTGAGAACTTAGATTAAACGATCTTCACAGAGCTTACAATAGATCATACCACTAAGAGCAGTAAAGTGCTCAAAAATGGCTTTTATGTAAGATCACTTCTATATTCTAACAGAATGTAGCAATTAATTTCAAGCTCTTATCTTCAACAGAGATGCATTTGAACGTGTTCTGTTCAAAGCTTGTACTCACGAGAGTCGTGTTCATATTTAAACGATTTCCTATGTTTGATCACAATACACTGTTCATCTCTGGGCAACGGTTGCCATCATTCAGTGTTATACTCGGTACCGTAATTCGGAGGCAAATTGATCACCATTTGACAACTTTTTGTGTAAATTCAAATGTTGTCAACTAAATTTCAAAAATAAAAGTACTCCTTTGATCTTTATCAGTGTACGAAATCGATTTTTCATGAAATAATAGTTAAAATATCATGAAAATAGTTATAATATAAAAAAAAATAAATGACACACTAAGGCGAAACTGATCACCATATCACAAAGCAGGTTGTAGAATAAAACATGTCCCTTTCTACTAAATTTGGATCTCCTGAATCTGAAAATGATGTCAAAATTCTTACACCTCGAGTGTTTGATCAGTTTATTGCAAAATAAAGCTTTGAAAATCTGCCTAATACGCCTAAATGTAGGCCATTTCCCTTAAAATAAGCACATTAATTGAGATTAAACAGTTTAATGAGCAAAAACTATATATACTATGCTGTATGGTATCAACAATAAGTTCAGTAGTTCATACTTAAGCTTGTACAACATTTTAAACACTTAAGGTTAACATGTGGGCATAGCAACAGTGGATTATTTACCACCGACTTATTCAACTTTATTGCTTACACCTTCAAAAACTGTGAATATTTCTATGCAAAACTGGTACTAATAAAAATCAAATAGTTAAAAATAAACATTAGACATATATAAACTGGTGCCAATGAGACCTTCAGCCTTCTTTGGGAGGAAATGTTTTCTGGTACCAACCTGACCAAATTCGCCCCAGTGATCAATTTGCCCTCGGATTACGGTACATAATAGGTGAATAAATGCATATTTGAACATTTTTCTTCGAGTTTTAATGCAAATCTTTTTTATCTTCTTAAGGCTAACTAGCCTAGCCATGTTGAGATTTGAGCCTGCAATTTTGATATAATAAAACTCAATCATCGTGGTTGATACTTACTTGATACTTGATACTTGATGGGCAACAATTCCTTGCTATTGCGTTGAATCTACGCCGAATGAAGAAGCCTTCTCCATTGGACCCGGTCCTGGGCCAATCGCTTCCAGTCGCCCTGAACGTTAAGCGACCTTAAATCCTCCTCAACTGCAAAAAGCCATCTGGAACGCGGCCTTCCACGGAGGCGACGGCCTCTCCCTGGTTCTCTGCTGAATATGTGTTTAGCTTGACGTTCCTGCGAGCTACATGTCCAGCCCACCGCAGCCTGCCGTGTTTTATACGCTTAACAATATCCATTTCATTATAGACTTGGTATAACTCGTGATTCATGCGACGCCGCCAGATGCCATTGTCCAATTTACCGCCGAGTATTATTCGCAGCACTTTACGTTCAAAGACCCCAAAAGCTCTCCGGTCGACCTCTTTCAACGTCCAAGATTCGTGGCCGTACAGAGCTACCGGAAGAATTAGAGTCTTGTACAACGCGAGTTTGGTCTTCGTCTGTAAGCTGCGGGACTTTAGCTGGTTACGAAGTCCGTAAAAAGCCCGACTCACAGCTGCAATACGCCTTTTAACCTCGCGGGTAACATCATTATCGCAAGTCACTAGAGTTCCAAGGTACACAAATTCTTCAACTACTTCAAATATATCACCACCTATCACCACCTCACTACCAACATCACCTATGGGCCCACGATGTCTACCAGCGACCATGTACTTTGTCTTCGTGGTATTGATAATGAGCCCAATTCGCGTTGTCTCCCTTTTAAAAGGCACGTATGCCTCTTCCACGGCTCGGCGATCAATCCCGATTATGTCGATATCGTCCGCAAAACCAAGGAGCATATACGAACGTGTGATAATAGTGCCATTCCTATGCACGCAAGCTCTCCTTAATGCTCCTTCTAACGCTATGTTGAACAATAGGTTTGAAAGTGCATCGCCCTGCTTCAATCCGTCTAAGGTTACGAAGGATGTAGAAATCTCATCCGCAACACGTATACTTGATTTCGATCCTTCCAACGTTGCACGAATCAGTCTAATCAGCTTCGTCGGAAAGCCATGTTCCATTATTATTTCCCACAACTCGTTTCTTTTAACTGAATCGTACGCCGCCTTGAAATCAATGAATAGATGATGAGTCTGCAAGTTGTACTCCCGGAATTTATCGAGGATCTGTCGCAGGGTAAACATTTGATCCGACGTCGATCGGCCCTCACGAAAACCAGCTTGGTATTCGCCGACGAAGGACTCTTCAAGCGGTCTCAATCTGTGGAACAGAATACGTGACATTATTTTGTACGCCGAATTGAGGAGTGTTATTCCTCGGTAATTGGCGCACTCCAATCTATGCCCTTTTTTGAAGAGAGGGCAAATGAGGCCATCCATCCAGCTAGCAGGCAGTTCTTCTTCCTCCCATATCCTTAGTAGTATATGGTGAATTATTCTATGCAGCTGCTCACTACCGTGCATGAGAAGTTCGGCCGGGAGCTCATCCTTCCCAGCAGCCTTGTTGTTCTTCAGCTATTTAATCGCCTTCTTAACCTCATCTAGAGATGGAGGCTCCACAGCTTGACCGTCGTTGTCGATGTTCATTCTGTTCTCCGATGCTCTATCGTTCCCTCCATTCAGTAACGTTTCGAAGTGCTCTTTCCACCTGGCAGCCACCATCGTTTTATCTGTCAGCAAATTACCTTCACGGTCGTTGCACATGACGGGAGACGGCGCTGACTTTCTCCGCACGCCATTGACAGTTTCATAGAATCGTCGCATATCGTTCTGTTCCATACAGTTTTGCGCCTCGGCTATCACGTTCTCATCAAACTCTTTTTTCTTCCTGCGATGGATTCGCTTTTCGGCTGATCTTGCTTCCCTGTACCGCTCTCTGTTCAGCCTGGTACCAGACACTAACATCCAACGTCTGGCCACGTTCTTCTCATCCGTCACCCTCTGGCACTCCTCGTCGAACCATCCGCTTCTGGGGCGTCTTCGAGCAGTACCTATCACTTCTCGCGCTGTTTCACTCACCACTCCATGGATTGCATCCCATAGATTGTTGAGGTTTTCGCTCACATTGACCTCACTTATCCGCTCGTCCAGCTTTTGGTGGTATTCAGCTGTAACACCGTCTGCTGAGAAGCGCTGGATATTGAATCGCATTGTTCGCTGTGGTCTTGAATTCGCTACAGTTGATAACCGCGCTCGAATTTTACTGACAACGAGGTAGTGATCCGAGTCAATGTTAGGACCCCTGAAACTCCTAACATCGATGACATCTGAGAAATGTCGGCCATCCACCAGAATATGGTCTATCTGGTTGCAAATATCACCATTTGGATGCCTCCAGGTGTGCTTCCGAATATCCTTGCGTGCAAAGTAGGTGCTGCAGATGGCCATCCCCCTGGCAGCAGCGAAAGTCACTAGTCGTAGGCCGTTGTTATTGGTAACGGAGTGAAGACTCTCCTTACCGATGATCGGACGGAAAAAGTCCTCTCTTCCGACCTGCGCGTTCGCATCTCCGATAACGATTTTCACGTCGTGTTTTGGGCACTCTCCATAGGCCTTATCAAGGCCTTCATAGAACGCGTCCTTCACGTCATCAGGTTTGTCGTTCGTCGGTGCATAGATGTTGATCAGGCTGTAGTTGAAGAATTTGCCCCGTATCCTCAGTACACAGATTCGTTCGCTAATCGGTTTCCACTTCATAACGCGTTTCATCTGCTTCCCGATCACTATGAAACCGACTCCATGTTCTGCCTTATCGCCGCCGCTGTGGTAGATGTTATATTTGAACGTAGTGTTGGCGATGGGATCAACCGCCCGGAATTCACGTTCTCCAGATCTAGGCCACCGCACTTCGTGAATGGCGGCCACGCCCACTCCAACCTTCTGCAGTTCACGAGCCAAAAGGCTCGCTCGTCCGGGTTCATTTAACGTCCTGACATTCCAGGTACCAAGTTTCCATTCATAGTCCTTATTTCGTTGCCAGGTCGGTTGCCGAAAATATCGTTCGTTATTTCTTCTTTCTCCATTTTTCGTGGTAGGTGAGAAATTCGGTATGCTACCTTACCGGGGTTGCGCTACCTACATCACGTTGATGGGGCTGCCACCTTAGGTTAGTTGACGTGATACATCATTTCATACTCAGCCGCTGGATACCAGAACAGACGCTGTTTGAGCCGCACCTCCTGGTGAACAGACGCTCGGGACGCACCCCCTCACTCTAGCTGATGTCAGAAGGACAACAGTGCCCAGGCTGCACTACCAGCTAAGTACGCAACCCTTAGCTGGCGGTCTTTGTCATCGTTAAGCCTTGATTACACAGTGCGCGCAATGCACGAACGTTCGCTCGAAAAAATACGTTCAGAGTTCGCGCGAACTGTTCGAGCTTCTGTAAGAACGAACTGTTCGTCTATATATTACACGGTTCGAGCAAAGACGGATTTGGTTCTACGACTGATGGTCGTAGCAATCATGTGTGGTTAATTGATTGTTCGTCAAAATGTCACTTCATTTGGTTGTTGTTGCTGTATTTAAAGTATTTTATTTATAAACGATTTCTTTAAACTAATCATTCTTTGCTTTCAGGCATTAATTCAAAACATTTTGAAGCATTCATAACAACATAACCCCGCACATAACATAGCCAAGCTCCATACGGGAATTGACGAAAACCCCAGGCTGTTGGTTTTGAGTCAACGGCAGCTTCTGGGGTGGGCTCTCTAGTCCTTTTTTGGATTCCGGGTCTCAGGGCGTGCTGACGAGGGAGAGCTTTCGGAATATGGGAACCTAACCATAACATTATACTCAACGGGCAAACGGTTTATTCGACCATGAATTGGTTTTTACTTCGTGGCGCTCTTAGTGAGTCTACGATGGGGTCAGTGGCTTACGCAGTTCTTCTAGTAACGATTGGTGATCCTAATGACGTGAGGCAGCAGCGACGGTTGTGGCGAAGGGGAGAAGTTGAATCCACTATTGTTTACTGGAAGCGTACAGAACAACTACTTCCAGCCACTCCTTAACCATTTGTTCTATACCATACTTCATTAAATTTCTTTAATAGTTTTTGGAGAATTCCAAAGGTTTTTGGCACATATTAGATGAATTTTTCCAAAGATTTCGCCTAGGACTTATCTCAGGGTGGCCACCAAATTTCGATTTTGAAATTCCCGCTTTTTTTCCCGGTTTTCCCGGTATATTATCCATAATTTTCCCGGTTTCAATATTTTTTTTCAACGACTTTAATAGACTTTTTCCATTTGAAAAATCGTTTCTATGAGAAGCACTGCAATATTTTTTTGGAAACCGGTTTAATTTTTTTTAGTTTAGTTTTCATAGTAACTTGATTGTTTATCAATAGTTTCATTATTGAAACAATAAGTTGACTATTAGATTGTTCTAATCTATATAGAATCTCATTCTGAAAACTATGACATAGTATAGTATTTATCAGATTAGATTTGTCTCGCGTTCGTTCAATGGAGCTCTGGAGCTATCCATCATGGGAAAGAGATGGTTAATTGTTTAATTTTAATGCTATTTGAATCATATTTACCAACAATATGCCCTTTAAGCCAAACTTCGATTTTAAGTTTTAAGATCTAGAGAACCTGACAAACAAGCGTACGCGTTGAAAATTTGATGGATAGGTTGAATTCTGGTGATGATAAAACGATCAAAATATCAGCTCCGAGCTCTGTTTGGTTTTCTAGACTAGTGCTCTTGAAGCTTCGAGATTTAGCTTTGGTTTATAATCATCTTAATGCTGAATTTCAGATAATTTGGCCGACAAAAGCCCCAGGTGCCTAAGTAAATCATCAAGATGCTCAAGTAGTTCTGTGGCGCACTCTGCTCAAACTGCGTGCACCCATGAATACCACCCTGAAGAGTAGGAACCGCAAACGTAAGCGCGGCCATGTTTGATTTAGTTTTTACTGAGACATGAAAAATAAACACGCGTTATATTTTCTAATCCATTTCTCCGTTTATTTCGTCCCGGAAAATACGCCTATCGGTTCTCACAGTTCCTTACCTTAATTGAAATTGTTTCAATCCTTAATCATTTGAATTTTCTTCATAGAAAAGGTTCTCTAAAGCAAATAAGTTCAAGGTATGTATGAAACAAGGCCACACATGTAGAAGCACTTACTTAGGGCTCAGTCATAATTTTAATAACACCGAAAATTATCATTTTTGACATGCACCCACCTACCCTCTCGTAAGGCTTTTTGTATGGATTTTCTAAACATTTTATAATAGCTGTAACAGCTTGATCGTAATTAAAATCGTAAATGAGCCCTTATTGAAAACTTTGTCGATTAGATAACTAGTGACATATTAAAAGCCTTTATAAATAAAGGCATGGGGGGGTCTGTAGCCTTGAGGTTACGCTTTCGCTTCATAAGCGGAAGGTCATGGGTTCGATTCCCAGCCCCTCCACAAAAAACCCGTCCAGCCACCAGAAGACGCCTCACGGAGGACCGTGCTTTGGGGAGCACATCCATCCTCCGTCAGTATCAGATGGTGACTGAGACAAACTGACCCTCTTCGCAGGCAGCTAGCCTCACTAACAGCAGAGCTCTCTCCTACCTGCTCGGTGTGAGAGTAAAAAAAAAAAAAAGTAGGAGAGAGTGAAACTAGATGTAAATATAGATAAGTTGAAAATAGATCTGTATCGGTAAAGAAGCTACAAGATCAACTGAGTCCGGCACAGTAGTGGCCACGAGCACGGAGTGCCTTAAAAAAAAAAAAAAAAAAAAAACAAAAAATAATAAATAAAGGCTTGTTTCTAAGATTAGTTGTGGTATCCAGCAATTACAGAAGAGTGCTAAACCAATCTGCAATAAAAAATTAAACTTTGATTCAAAACGTCGAGTAAACAAAGTTGGAGAAAAGTTAAAAAAATTCAAAAAATATTTTGAAACATTGCTAAGAAAAGAGTGAAACATTTTTAAGGAATATGGTGTAGTTTAGTAGAAATTAAATCATTAATGTTTGAAAGATATTTGTTCAAAATTGAAAATACTTCATGGCAATACCATTAAGCATGACTACTTTATATAACTTATTTTGGAGGTTAGTTTGTAGATTACAGCTTGAAGATGTTTGTTCAAAACGATTTTCCCGGTGATCTTCTCAAATTCCCGGTTTTTCCCGTCTTTTTCCCGATGGATTCAAATTCCCGTCTTTTTCCCGCTTTTCCCGTTTTTCCCGGTTCGGTGGCCACCCTGCTACTCACAAATTCACAATTTCATTTCATTAGTTTACAATGCACCTGACAGTCTATCTATTGTTTCAAACATTCTATTCATCATGTCAGTTTATAGGGTTACCAACTATGGCTGCAGCGCCAACAGGGGTACAATAGTGATATCCTAATAATCAATAGAGTGATAATTTATCAATCCTTGGTAGAAATGGTCAGTATAGATATAGAATCTTGAAGATTAACACCTCATTTATTCATATAAAAATAACTCATTTAATTTCTTACGAATAAGTTATCAATATTCTCTTGTATTACTTGAACTGTAAATACCTATATGATTAACAATACTTGACAAGAGCGATTAATAAAAAAAATGAAAATTTCGGCAGGGGTTTCAGTTCCAATTATTGTGGAAATTCTTTCTAAAATTCTTCCATAAATATCATTCACAATGCCATAAGGGTTTTCCATTCCAACAAACACTTTGTAAACTTCTTCTAACCTAATGCATCAGGAAAGGCATATCTCCAAAAATTTCTTCACAAATTACTACAGAGATTCCTTTGAAAAATTCTCCAGGGATTTATTCTTAAACTCCTCAGGGATTTATTGAATAATGTCTCCAGGGATTTCCAAGGGATTCATTCAGAAATTCCTTCAGGAGTTTAAATTACCAGTAATTTCTCGATCAATTTCTTTATGAAGAACTTGCAATAACAATCGTATTGTTTAAAGCAGTTCCGATAGAATTCCGTTCAAAACTCCAGGAATTTCTCTAGAGACATCCCCAGGGATTCCTTCAAAGATTTCTCCAGGAATTCTTCCAGAGGCTTCCAGAATAATTTCTACGGGTCTTCATCCAGAGACTTTTACAGTTGTTTCTCCAGAAATTTGGTCATTTCTCCAATGTTTATTCCAGGAATTTCCCTAGGAATACCTAAAGAATGGTTTCTACAGTGAAACAAAAAAATAATGGAATTGCCTCCACAGATGCCTCCGAGGATTCATTCAACAATTTATCCCATTCAGTGATTCCTACAGATTTTTTTCCTAGTGATTCATCTGAAAAAATCTCTGCTAGGATTTCTCCTTAGATTTCTTATGCATTTTTAGAGGAATTTCTTCACGTAAAACTCTCGAGATCTTCATCGGTTCCTTCAAAAATGGTTCCAGAGTTTTTTTTCAGAAATTCCAAAAAAAGACTTCCTGGGGGATTCTTCCGAAGACTTCGTTTGTTTCCGTGTTTCTATCAGATATTTAACTGGAGATTCTCTCATATGCTCCACTAAGGATTTTTCTTGAGACTCCTCCATGAAATCCTACAGAGATTTCTGCATATTTTTTTTTTGAGGTTCTTCTAGACAGGGACTGCCTCAGGAATCCATTCACATATTTTTCTAGGAATCCATCCAGGTATTTTGTCAGAAACTTATTCAGGTATTTCTGCAAGAACAAATTTTCAGAAAATGAGTGTGTGGGAACATTTTTGAATGAATTATTGAAGTTATTTCTAATGTGGTAACTGAAAGAATTCATGGGGAAATCTCTGGAAGAATTTCTAGAGGAATTCTTGGAGGAGTTTGGCTGTTCAGAACAATTCTCTAGGAAATATATCTGGGTAAATCCATGAAGGATCATCTCGAAAATCCATGGCGTAATTCCTGTAGCGAATTCACTGAAGGTATCTCTGGAAGAATTCTTGAGGAACTCGTGATGTAATTGCTTTTATATTCCTTGGAGAAATCTCTGCAGAAGTTCCTGGTAAAATCTTCGGAATTATTCCTGATGAAAACCCTGCAAGTAACCTTCGAGCAATTTCTAGAGAAATCATTGGTGGTAACTCTGCAAGAATCCCTGTTGAGATTTTTCTAGAAGAATCCTTCGAGTTGTCGCCAAAAGAATTTCAGGTGACATCTGAAAAATTCCTGGAAAAAAAACTATGGAGAAAATATCTATGTCAGCTGCTGGAGGAATTCTTGGAGGAATTTCATTAAAAACATTGCCGTAGTAATCTGTGGAGGAATTACTGTGGGAAATCCTCCTCCCTAGAGTTTCCTAGAGGAATCTTTGGAATGATCCTTGGAGAAATCCTGGAAGAACTCCTAGTAGAATTTCTAGAGAAATTGCCAAAGGTACTCCTGGGGCCGGTCTGAAAGAATCTGGTTGCGATTGAAAATTCATCTTGGAGGTTTCTCTGACAAAATCCCTAGTGTAATCCTTAGAAAAATCGCTGAATGGATCACTGTAGAGATTATCTTGAAGGAATTTCTGGTAGAATCTCTGAAGAAATCTTTGTAACAAATCCTGGATGAATCTTTTTCCTACACCAATATTTTTATTTATCAATCTGATCAAGGGTTTTTTTTTTCATACTACATAACTTTCTATGGTTGCTATGCAACGCAAGTTCGACGAACCAACATATTTGAATGCACGAATATGTTCCTATAAAATGTTTGCTGGTAGTTCGTGCACATATTACACAGTTCGCGCGAACGTTCGTGCAATTTGCACAAATGTTCGTGCATTGCGCGCACTGTGTAATCACAGCTTTAGACCCGAGGAAGCGTGAGGTAGGGACTTGCGAGGACCAGAGCTATGTTGGACGCTCCTTCCTGGTTGTCGACTCACCATTTTACAACCCAATCGTGGTTAATATTGATTCGAAAAAGTATCGTAAAAGTAAAAGTATATTCACCAATATGCAGAAACTATGTTGATACTTTTTAAGATATGTCAGTACAAACCCAACTGATTTTTATAATTCATTTTAGCAACGATCATCAATTACGCGAACAAATTTTAATGACGATCTACTTCGTCTTGAATCTACTTGGATCCGCCTACGAAAAGATAATTACCGCTGGTAGGTTAACTTTCAACGTGCTCATAAACTTCCGATATTTTCTATCAGCTTGAAAAAGGACTGAAGATTGAACACGTAAATCGTAACAATATTGTTACGAAGACCAATTGCGTTTATGAGCAATTTCGTGCCAAAATAAGGAAGGAGCTGGCTGGAAAATTTATTTCAATGAAAGCAAAATCAGCCACGCACAGGATAGCGTACTAGGAGTGAATTGTCAATATTTAGAAGGTATTGAGAAGACGATCGTCTAACATTGGGAATGCTAGAAACTAACGACTCACATACTGCTCATCCCCCGAAGGCGGAAATTATGAAGATTACGCGAGATTTTGGTGTAGGAATCGATCAAACCTTCTCAATTACTACAGAAAACGGATTGAATTTCATAAAAGCTGCCGAGTTACTGAAAAAAGCACAACAGTTATACCTATATATTTTACTCTCAAGTTCTGAGCACGCAGTCCAATAACATGTATTATTCTATGATTAATTCACGCTTTTTTTTCTGTGGACAGGATGTATGTGTTGTGATAAAAAGTCAGTCAAGCTTTGGCGATATCGTTGCCACTGATGACGAATCAGATTTCCATGATGCTGAAATGCTTTGAAGAACAAGACGAAACAGATAATGAAAATGTCTAAAACAACACTCAGCAAGATAACCCTGTGGATGGTATATTTCGCGGTGTCAGATACGCTGCCCATACATTACAGCTTGCGGATTATGATTGTTTAAAAGATTTGAATCTTGAGAAAAAGCTAGAAGAGATTCGACGAATTACAAGAGTTTTTCGAACGACAAAGTTCAGACGAATCCTTAAGTTGCACAAGAAGCCTTTACCTTCGCTGGATTGTGAAACCAGGTGGAACTACTCATTTGTAATGGTCCAATATTTCATTGACCATGATTTTGAAAGAATTTATTCTGAAAAATATAACGGACATGAAGTATAAAATGGAAATTGAGCAAATCTCATCAAGTATGGCCAAATAATTGGCAGAAACTATGAATCGGACGTATGCAAAACTTTTTGAAAATGTTAAATTTCTCGCTGATATTTAGATGAATCCCATAACTAATTACAATAGTATTCAGCTTATTTCCGAAAAGATCAGAGACAAACATTTGATATTTAATATTTGAACCTTATATCTATATTCTACTCGGGGCCTTCCTTAGCCGAGTGGTTAGAGTCCGCGGCTACAAAGCAAAGCCATGCTGAAGGTGTCTGGGCACGAATCCCGGTCGGTCCAGGATCTTTTCGTAATGGAAATTTCCTTGACTTCCCTGGGCATAGAGTATCATCGTACCTGCCACACGATATACGAATGCGAAAATGGCAACTTTGGCAAAGAAAGCTCTCAGTTAATAACTGTGGAAGTGCTCATAAGAACACTAAGCTGAGAAGCAGGCTCTGTCCCAGTGAGGACGTAAATTCCAAGAAGAAGAAGATCTATATTCTACTATTTTTCAGCAACATATTTTAAGTCTTTTGGAAAATATGAGAAAAAAATGTTCCCCCATCTACTGAACCCAGAAATTCTCCGATCGCTGCATCAAAAGTTTCGAATATTGAATTATTCTTACAAGCTCATCAGGAAAGTTTGGAACCAACTGCCCAATGAGTTGAGAAAAACTTGAAACATAAATTTGACTTCAAAAAATCTAGCACGATTCTGTTTGTCATGCTTAACAGCGATCTTTTTGAAATAATCTCATTAGTGTTTAAGGATGCCAATTGAATTGTTATTACTTTTGATTACTATTCGATCAAGTTATAATTTATTACGATAGCTATTTATCACTAAATTATTCAATATAATATACTTCAATATGATTATCCAAAAATAAGATAATTCGCTCCCCTACTTACTTTCCCATCGTCTTCATCCTTCAAAACGTAATGACTTCGGGTTTTACTAGTTGGAGTTCGTTAGTTTAGATGTCACAGCTTTGCTATAAAGCTATATGAACAGATGCGTTGATACAATATTGGATGCTATAGCATTAAAGCCGTTTTCGCATACAAAATTGTCAATTTTAAATAGATACATCTCCACCGATTAACAATAGATTCATTTCATTTTGCATGAGCATGAGCATGAGCATATATGACCGTACAATTCGTAGTTGCTACTCCGTGATTGACTAGAGCAATCGAAGTTGCACAGGGAATCAATGAATGGGGCTTGGGATGAGCTAACCATTCTTCAATGTGCACAAATCGAGAGCTCAAATTTTAAAAGTCAATAACGGCGCCGGCCATGTCCTTACGGTCATCGGGGAAGGGAAGGAATGTTAGCTAGACAACCGTTGTTAATAGAGACCGAAGAATCTTCTGCATCTCCACAGTTGTCATGGAAAGGATATTCGGTTAGTGGGATAAGGTAAAGATCTAGGAGTCACCAGCGGTTGGTGATGCAATCCATGATACATTCACGCCTAACCAGTTTAACGCCACTATTTATTCATGACGCGCGAGCGACGCGCAACACGATTGATCCTGCTCACATCACCCGCCCCCGCAGGAGCAAGCGACGCAAGCAAAGGATCAAACACTACTGACCCTATCCGCAAATCACGCCACTATTTATTCATGCCGCGCGAGCGACGCGCAACACGATTGATCCTATTTCATGCAAATCACTTAAATTTTTTATAGCTTTGGAAAAAAATGTTCGAAAGCTATCAACTCAAATTAGAATGTTACAGATAGTTATTCTATTTATTTATATATTTTTAACTCAAAATTTTTATAGAGGATAAATTCCCTTTGAATGATTTCCTATCGAAATTGTTATAAAAAAAAAAAGAAAAATACAGTGAGGCTGAATTATGTCAAAATAGTACAGACAATACATGATGTAGCAAAACAAAATTTTGCTTCGAATCATCGTAGTGTTTCTAGCACATATGTTCCACATCACTTAATGAACAATTGCATAAAATTTAACATGGGATTTTTCCGGGATTCTCTACAAGAACTCTTCAAGGAGTTCCAGTTTTTCTTTCATCTATTTTTATATACATTTCTTCATGAATTTATTCACGTTTTTTATCTTTATGTATTGCTCCGAAATTCTTTCAGTGATTATTCCAAGAACAATATGATACCTCGAATTAGAAAAGCATTTTTACAAATTGGGTGAATTTATGTATGTTTTTGTAAATTTCCATAAAACCTCAAATGATCAGAGGTATGCAACGCCACATTAGCTTTACGTAATCCATTCGTTTTTGTCCGAAATTTGTTTATTAATATTTCAAACAATGAGTGACTTATGTTGAATACATTGTGGGAACATGAGATTAAATCGATATTTATTTTAAACTAGCGGTCTCGCTAAACGTTGTACTACCTCTGTACCTTTGTTTTTAGAAAAGAGCTCTTCCCCCTTCCTATTTTCTCTACTTCACCAGAGGTTCTCGTGAACTTTTTTACCTTTGATACACTTTGAAATCCTGGACGAAATCAAAAGTTAAAGAATTTTATGAATACGTTGATCCATTCGCCAACTTGTGACATACAAACACCATTCCATTTTTATTAAAAAAAAGATTAAAGTTTTATACAAATTCTTATAAACTTACAATAGTGTATGCATGTGGATGTACATGTGTTTACATAACCATTATCAAAGTTACCCCAAAACTGAAAATCGACTTTTAATTATGTTGAAAATGATGGAAGCATTCAAAATTAAATGTAAATGTAAACTATCAGCTTTAATCGAAAACTAAGATAGGTACTAGAACCCGTTTTAAAAAATTAGAAAGAAATATTTAAAATAGAATACTAAAAAAGGCAGGCTTTCTTCCAAAAACCTATCGAACCTCGCACCATATTACGGTATCAAACAAACCTCTAAGTTGCACCCTTCACATCCTGTGTAGTTTGCTATTCCATTTTTTTGTCTAAAATATCGACAGTTGAAAATACGGTCTCAAGTTAAGTTAAGTTATATAAAAACTCTTAACTTGTGTTTATATATTTTGCAATTGGATTAATTGGACAAATTGATGTGAACTTTGCGAAGGGAGTCGTGCGTTTAATTCTCACCGAGAAGACGCGAAATTTTATATTAATATGTCCATTTAATTCAATTGCAAATTATATGTAATGTTTAGTTTTTCGATAGTTGTTAAACTTCCAATCGGCTAATTAGCCGTAAACCACGAATCATAATTAATTAAACAAGCAGTACTATACTTTGTAGCAGACGTTTATTTTTAGATTAACCTACTTTGAATGAATGAGAACGCCTTATTAAGGGCTACAATAGCTTTACAATGTTGATATCTTCGGCATAAATATTCAAAATTAATAAAGAACAACTTTCTAGAACACTTCGAATTGCTAACTTGTTAGATACAAAATGAAAATTAAAAATGTTTCCGTTTTGTGTGGCACCACCCTTATATGGCATAAAGTTAAAATGTAGTCCTCATTATTTGAAACATTTTTGTTCTAAAACATCATCATCATAATTTTTTTTTTGCCTCCTATTTTATCGATCTGTCTCACTGTGCATCGTCATCATCGTCATCGCCGGTCGTCGTCGTTGTACGTCTAATTGAGTGTGTTCTTTGCTCTGCCCGTCATCCTTCTGCGACTTCCGCACCTCGCTCCATCGCTTCGAAACAAATAGATCACCGGTCTTCGCTTGAGGAGAGTGCTGCGATGCGACAGTCGGCAGTCGCAAGAGTGGCTAATGTGTTTGTCATGATGTGACCCAGTTGAGTCGCTTGCTTCGTGAGTGAGAGCAGCAGCAGCAGCAGCAGGAGTCTGTGCACTGTGAGCGTTAAATAGGGTAGGCTCGGTGCTCGGTGTGGTGCTGCCTGACGGTGAATAAGTAATGAGTTTAGGAAATGGATGATTCTCGTCACCGAAATGGGTTCTTGCCGCAAAGATGAGCGTGCACCTCGTGTGACTGCTCGCCCTGCCGACCGGTGAACTCTCGGCAGGGGGATATGATTCATCATCACTTTGTGTTTTGATTGTGCTGATTTAATTTATGATGTGATGGAAAGTGTTTTCGCCGCAATTTTGGAACCTTGTGTGGATGATGGGGTTATTAGAGAGAAAGAATATCGTTTTGTCGGAACGGTTTAATTGCACATGTTCGACATAATTTCAAAGAGGGCCAAATGACATTTTTCGTGTTTTGAGAAAAATGAGTCGTCAGCGCTGCAATTTTGTGCCAAACATATTCCTAGAGTATCACTTTTCAAAACTTTTTTTTTCCAATGTAGGAGCATAGATATTGTTGATCCAATTTTAAAGCACAGACAAACAGACGTTACACTTAGAACAAATCGCGATTAAAATCATAGTCGCGAGAACATGTACGCCCAATGCTAAAATGACTGTGTTTGGCCGATGAGCCAACAGGTGGCGGTAGTGTGTAAACGTCAAACACGAACAAAAACGATACCAGCGCTGTGGGCGGCGGGTTGGCCACCTATCATAAATTTGAATCGACAGTTAAAAAGGTGGTCGATGGACATCGATGAGAGTGTGACGTCTGTTTGTCTGTGTTTAAGGTATGGTTGATTGAAAATCAATCTGAAATATGATTGATCTACCAGCAAATATGATTCACTAGACAATTCTTTTTTCTCCGTGTGTAAGTAATCTTAGACACTTAGTTCAGAAGCAGGATCTGTTCCATTAAGGACGTAATGCCAAGAGAGAAGAAAGATGACAATAACTGGAATGTTTTTTCATTTTTATTTCGCAACGCTAACTTCTTATACCTCAACTGGTATAAAGCTTGCATCTATAGAGTAAGGTGGGGCAAAAGTTCGACCTTAGTGGTATAATCAAAGTTTCCAGGAAAACAACAGCAGTTAAAATAAAACAAATACCATACAGTCAACCTTTAACATATTGGCTATGATTTTGCTGAACAAACTTATGTCAAAATATTTACCCATTTTTAATTATAACAGTTTCAAAATTAATTGCCTTAATCGAACTTTTGCCCCTCCGGTGGGGCAAGAGTTCGAATCTAGTGTGGGGCAAAAGTTCGCTGGATAAAACACAAAATATCGATCCTTTAATGACTACTTTACACCAGCCGTAAACTTAAGTTTGCCGAAAAATACACACTAAATTTTCATCAAAAAATTGCCCAAAACCGGGTTAATTGTAATATACTCAAAAATAGCAGTTTTCCAAATCTCAATCGATTTTTATGATATTTTCAGTGAAAGTGTCTTACTTGAATAGTATTCGAAACACCATAACATTTATAATATTTGTTTTGAATTGAGCTAGAAATCTTAAAAAGAAACTCTTACCCCACTCGAACTTTTGCCCCACTTTACTCTATGTTTAGTGAGCTTTTCAAAAGTTATGAACAGAAATCTCGTTTTGCCAATTCTGGACAAACATTAGAAAAGAGCACATCATGATTGATAAACAATGACTTTGCCAGGCGCTATTGAACCATATTTAACTCCCTCACGCTCACCAATACCACTATCAGGAAAATTTCTTTCCACAGAGTATTCTGTCTTTATAATTTTCTCCGATAAACTCTCAGCATCTGAAATTAATATCCGGAAGTATTCGTTCTGCCCGGTGTTCATATTACCCCTATCTCGATTGATTCATTTCACCCCCAAAGAATCAACTTCTTCAAATTATTTGTTTTGTGGATGTTAAACATTAAAATACTTTCAATTTCCATCTACTAACCATAAAAACTTTAGAAATATGATGTGCTATGCAGTTCAGTCGGATTTTGATGGTTTCAGTTTTAAAAACCTCAAATTTCACGAGTTAAAAATTCAAAACTGGGAGACGTACTTTGATTTTGTTTACTTTTCCTGCTTTTGAGAGATCTAGATCGTCCCAGAGGTGTCGAAATAGTTCCTTAGTATGAGAATTAATGATAGTGCTATGTTTTGCAAAGATTTATGACATTATTACCGTCAAACACAAACTAGTTCATTTTGCCCACAGTTCCCCATTTCGATTAAAAGCGTTAACAATTTTTTGAATTGTTTGATCGGCAGTCATTCTTATCTCATTTCTGTGGGTATATATTTTCTAGCTTATTTACCATGCATGTCCATACAAGTTCTAGTAGTAGAAGTTTCTAGTAGTAGAAAAAAAATACAACTCTGGTGAGATTTGCTGGAATTTCTGATAAAACATAAGATACTTCTGCAGGTTTTTTTTCAGATATTCCCAAAAGACTTTGTCAAGTAATCACTGGTGAAATGTTTTTAGAAGATTTGTCGTGTGATATGATGATTAAACTGAAATTCTGAAAAATCTTGGCCAGAACCGTCAGCAACAACGAACTGAAGGCAGTGAGTATCCTATGGCAAATTTGGGGAAACATTAAACTCAATTCTTCAGGCCATTTCTTTTGAAATCTTTTGGAACTTTTCGGCATGTTCCTTCAAGTTCGAAGTTCAAATCAACATTTGTTGGTAACATATGTTCAACGCATGAATGATGCTTCTCTTTTTTAACTAATAAAAAATGAGGGTTTTGCAAAAAAAAATAATAGTTTCGTTCGTAAGTACAAGTTTCAACTTTTAAAAACAATGATTCTCTTGATTATGCATGACACTACAAAAGATACATGTCTCATATGAGCTCGGCAAGAACTATAAGCAAGGAAAAGCAGTTATTATTAAATACAGCATCGACGATAACGATTCCGTTTTCAAATTTTTTATAAGTAGGTATGTTGAACTCAACAAAATTAATGAACTACTATGAAGAATACAGAATTTTTTTGAGAAATGGTGACATTGATCACGTTTTTGGATATTTCTTAAAAATTTCATTCAATAATGCAAATGTTGCAAGTTTTACATTTTTAAAACAAGTACTGGCACACCCATCGCTCATGACTGTATGAAAGAATGTTTTAATTTAGGTAATACGGGATAACATTAATTACCATGTAAACAACGTTCGGTAATACAATGGGGATTCGCTCGTTCCCGAGCAGAAGAAAATAACTACTGAATACCAAATTGAGGTATTCCATACCAGATAATTTCCAATACTTACAACCTGAATGAGGTATGAATGAGCCCTGCATAAGAGGTAAAATACCTCAAATAATACCTTCTGCATATTCTACAAATACCAAGCTGATAATTAGATCAGGTATTGCAATACCTGAATAATACTTGATGGATTTTCATATAAAAGTGAAATTTTTCAATAAAAGTTCAATACCTCCAGCAGTCCTCAATAGCTATCGAATACCAAAATGAAGTATTTTTGATTATTTTAAACATTTTTTTCAAATACTACTATAATACCAAAATGAGGTATTGATAACTGAACAATACCTAATTGAGGTATGATACCAAAATATGGTATGCATAAGTTATTGCCGAGTTATTCTTTCCTCCTCGGGTTGGGGGACCGCTACATGGAATGACTCGATGGTTAGATGTTCGCTGGTTGGAAAAAAAATCAACTAAAAAGCACTCAAATGTCAAGAGATGATGTCAAACTGGCTTTGACTTTTGAGTACCTTCACATTGAAGCCTCCATATATAGAATAAGGCTTATGGACAAGAGGTCAAAAGGACAAAAAGTCGAAATACAAAAGGTCGAAAGGAAAAAAGATCGAACATGATTTGCATGGTGGGAAATTTTTCCTTCTTTGAAAAAATATTTTCAACCTTTTGACCCTTCTTTTTAGTTCTTCGACCTTTTGTCCTTTCGACCCTTTGTCTTTCGATCTTTTGTCCTTTCGACCTTTTGTCTTTCGACCTTTTGTCATAGATTCATAGAACAAATGTGTATGTATATGTGCGTTTCGTGACGATTTGCTCTCCAGATGCGTTGGTTTGGAGCAGTGGTTCTCAAGCTTTTCGGAGCCGCGAACCCCTTTGAATCTCTACAAACATCTAGGGGACCCCTAAAGATGGATTTTTTAAAACCAATGTTTATGGAAAAACCTAATCTCTCGAAATGATATATCATTCCGGTCGTCACGTGGTTGACCATCGCCAGAGCACCACGTTGTTGCTAAGAGCGAAAAAGGATTTTTTTTTTCAACTGTGTTGTACAAAATACACAATACGAATATTGAAGTGTTATCTGATGTACTGGGCAGGCACTCCTACAAATCATGCCTGTAATACACAACAGATCTTAAGAGTTAAGTTTTTTTTTTCCAATAACACAACAATGAACTTCCATGAAGGTTCATAACAAAATTCAACAATTCATGTAGGAACAACAGAAAGCCGCATCTATGTACGGTTCAGGATAAAGTAAAGAACTTTGGCATTTCCCGGATGCACTTTGACGGGAGGACTTTTCTCGGCCAAATCGTCTGAAACTGGGCAATTAGAAAGCAACGCTTGAAAACAACGAATTTGTGACCAAAGCTCAGCAATTTGAAAGAAACCTCGAAGTGAATCAGAAATGCAAAGAATAAAATACTTCCATGCAAACATTCCTAATTCCGCTAAAAAATCGTCAAAAATATTCCCAGGAGTTAACTGCAGATTTCGTGGGTTCCTTAGAAGCGAACTATCTGCCGTTGGCAGAATTAACAAAAAAAAATGTCAGGAAATCTCCGAAAACCTTGAATTTCATCAGTGAGCTGACATCGTGCCAAATAAACCACGCTGCTCATTACACAAAACGAATAGGGAAAGTTTGCTATTTATGGTTATACAGGTCGGACTCGATTATCCGGAGTATCGATTTTTTTTTTCACTCCGGATAATCGATTCCTCCGGATAATCAAATCACTAAGAAAAAAATTGAAATCTCCGATAAAAGAACTTAAATACCGTTTTGATTCATATTACGGACACTTAAGGCCTCAGTGAAGTATAACCCAGCTTGGACCATACAAAATAAATCATTCTGTATGATTTTTTAGCGTTATCGAGCGTCGGAAGCCCTTAACTTTCGGATGGTGGGTAACGAATACGCGTCCGCAACTTGAATAATTTTAAATAAATCAAAACGCGTGGCCTTTTCATAATTCTTATTCCGGACGCTCCCTCACTTTTGCCTCATATTCCGGACGCTTTGATTCGAATTACGGACAGCTCATGATAATCATTAATGGAACAGTCAAATCATCAATTGAAATCGTTCAACCACTTAAGAGACGTCTAAGGTAGTTGGGCATTATAAATTTGTAATGTTTTTTTATGGAAAAAACCTAATAAAACGAGCCTCGAAAATGAGAACTTTTGGACGGCGAAAATTGAAACATTTCGTGTGAAATGTTTCCCATACAAACGAGAGTGTCCGGAATTTGAAGCTATCCGTAATATGAATCAAAACGGTATTATCTTTTTTTGTTGTTTGATTTATATGATGAGGTGGCGTAGCCAGAAATTATTTCTAGGAACAGTAGGGGTCTTTACAAGAAAAATTTTTTTTGACCAGCATACACAAACACTTTTTTTTCAAACCCCCTTTTCTTAAATACGTTCAAAATTGCAAAACCATTTATATTGTTTATTGCAATATCAAGTTATCTCACATTTATGCATAAAAATTGAAAAACAAGAACATCAAAAAACAAATTTCGGATAATCG
Organism: Aedes aegypti; assembly: GCF_002204515.2. Taxonomy (NCBI): domain Eukaryota; kingdom Metazoa; phylum Arthropoda; class Insecta; order Diptera; family Culicidae; genus Aedes; species Aedes aegypti. Next base: position 291,525,198 of record NC_035107.1, on the reverse strand, counting down.
AATCCGACCTGTAGTGGTTCCCCATTTGGCCAAACGTGGTATTAAAAAAAATCACGTTTCAAATCATTTTGAATGTGTCAGCATCGAGATATATTTGAAATTTTACTACTGAAACATCGAACGCATTTAAAAATTCTAGAAGAACCATATTTATAAGTATGGCGAAATAGGGAACCGCTATGGCCATAACTGGCGCATCATATATTTTAAATTCGTTCAAAAATGAGGAAATGGCTGGAAAAGCTCAATGGGTGCTTAAGGCTAAGTAGCCTGTCATTCGTTTTGGCAGCCATGTTGATTTTGCAGCTTGCAATTTCAAAGTGATAAAACTCAGTCATCTTGAGTAATATTGATTCAAAGGAGTATCACTACTTACACTTACATGCAGAAAGTATGCTGATACTTTCTCAGCAATGTCAGTGCAAAACCAAGTGTTTTTTTTTTTTAATTCGCAATCGAATATTATACCAACTCGAAAATGTAAAATAAAGCTCATATGCCTTTCCATTTGACTTTTAAAATCAGTTGAACTCGAAGCACTTTGACAGTTCTTTTGTGGAAAAACGGCAGGCCCGGGTGTGCATCGGTCCACCACCGATGTAAACAAATGCATACATGGGCCTGTCACATGAAAAGGCATCTAGGTAACTATAATCGAGCAATTGTTCTTAGAACTCTACACGGAGCCACAAATCAACCCAACTTTGACTTCTTTTGACGCAATTCGGCTCTTCCGTGGAATAACCCAAATTTGGGTTAACCGACATATACCTATCATTAGGTAGTTTCCGTTTGACAGCAAACAAAACAACTCAATGCAAAAAAAATCTACCCAGCGTTAGCTTTCGAAGTCTCCGTAGTGGGTAAAAACAACTTAACGTTAGGTAAACTAGAAAGAACCCAAATTTGGCTTATCCCATTGAACTTCGACAATGGGTCGATGCGTCTCTCTCTCTGTTTTTGACAACATTGCTGTTGCGAGAGAGGCAAAACAACCCAACAGTGGGTAAAAACTAAATGCAGTTTACCCAAATTTGAGTATAAAGAACTTATTTTTTGGGTTCTCCGTGTAAGTTGAGAAACAGGTGTTATCCCAGTGAGCAAGCCTTGGAAACAGCGCTGGGAATGGTAATAGTAGTAGGCTTGAATTTCGCGAAAATCACGTGGCATCTCTCACTACAAGTAGTCTTGTTTGGTGCATGATTTTTCTAAAATAGTAGTGTCATTGAAGGTTGTAAATGCTGGAAATGCAGCGGGAAATAGGACATTTTTCTACAGTAGATTTGGGTTGCCCTTAGCAACGAGTGTTTTGCTATTTTCAAGGCATTTTATCTACAACAGCAATAGGCTTGAGTTTCACTGGCTTTGCTGACTGTACTTTGCTACGCTTGCCTACTGTAGTGTGAATCTTAGAATTTTTCTCAACTCTGCTTGGAAGTTGTGAAATTATATCACTTTTGTAACTCGTGATTCGATTTGTCACTTTGCTGAGGTTACCTTCTAAACGACTGCAAATACAACTTGGGAAACTTATAACACACAAACAAATCTAAACCCACAAAGGACACTTCAGCGAATATCATCGCACCACGCGTCCTCTAACCCCACTGAACCGGCGTGGCTTGGCGGGGTGGCGGCATCGGCAATCGGCAGCGAGCAAACATCGCCGTGGATCGGGCGGCAACCGTTTAGCGCTCATCCGTCCAACCAGTTCCATTGATATAGATATTATTATTGCTTATTATTGCCGCCGTCGAGAAGCTATTAGTAGCGATGATGATGATGATGACGGTTTGTGCCCCCGACCCGATATTACCAGCTATTACCCCACCATCGAGTCACTACACACTACAAAAAAAAATTAATATTACATACACATGATATGAATTTCATGCAAGCCAAAATACTTGATTTCAGAATCAAATGACATAAATTTAATAGTACTTGCTCTTTAAAAAAACGTCGTTCTTGTAAAATTACATCCAGTGTGGCTGAAAAGTTTTGTGATCCGAACAACGTTCGACGTGACGGAAAATTACGTAAATATTAATGATTTTTTCTAATTGTGTACGCTTCTATCTATTCGATTGCTTCGCTTTGCTTTGATAGATCAATTTAGGTAAGGGTAGAGGGGAAGCATTTAACAAGCTACAGAATTGTAGCAGTCGCTCTTGTTGTTGTTGGAGCATAGTTAACGACTTTGTGTGCACTTCGTGGCAAGTTCGGTTGGTGGGTTGGCTGGGCGGTTTAGTTGACGAGCCGATTTAGTAAATGGTTATTTCTTGCTTTTCTTCGACACATACCTACATACGCTCGCACGTCGTTTCGATAACGACGACTTTCGACGGCACTCGCTGGGTGATCTCTTGCTTTGTGCGTTAGACCGGTCCATGGCTGTGGGAATATATTATTTTGTGTTATAGCAAAAAAAATTACTTCGAAGTTATTCATTTAGAAAAAAAAGTTTGATTTTTATCTAACGGTGCTTTTGAGTGCTTATAAGAAGCCAATCGGATATATTTTATTATTGATTCAAATTTGATAGACTTTCCTGAATATAGAGTAATTTTTGTGCTTGTCACACAAAATATAAATATAAAAAAGGTCAATTACCTAATTGAATTCACAGGCAGTGGAAGTGCTCGTCAAACATATAACTAAGCAGCAGGAGGTGCTTAGTTGAGAGATCAGAAAATGATTCCAGAACTACACCACAACGTAATTTGGATGTATATACAAAACAGAAGCTACGTCTGAAGGTTTTATACATAATTGCAACGAATTTTCAACGTGCATAAAATCGTTCATTCAGGAAATTCAAACGAAAACTTTTTTCGGAGTTCCAAAAATAATCCTAAAGTTTCCGTTACTGAAAATTGGCACTGAATATCTCGCCAAAAACAAGTTGAAGAGGATGCTTTCAATGAAGTTCTACAAGAATATTTTCCAAAGTAAATTCCTTTCAAGCATGAACAAAAGTTCTTACGAAAACGTTAGCACAATCTCACGGAACGAAAAGTTGGATATTCTATCAATTCAGGGTATTAATTTTACACAATCCAAGGAGAGATTTAAACATAATCCTTAGCGGATATCTCAAAAATCAATGCAGGTTTATCACGAAATCTTGGGTTGCTTATGAAATCCTCGATATGATTTTCATGATAAACTTTTGCAGGACACAATGTTTTGGGCAGCACACTGTATTTATGACAATATTCCACAAAAACCTTACCAGGATTACCATCCAATCCAGAATACAATTATGAAAAATGCTGGACTGAATATTAATACTATCAGAGATCTGGAAGTATTTTAACCGTATGCAGGCAGAGAAATGCTTATTACCCTGCCATAAATATTCCATGAATTCCATCCAAAGTTCCTCTATTATTTTCTTTCCTGTAAAATTTCTCTAGACATTGTGAATGAAGTGCCACCAAGAATTTCTACCAAAAAGGCTCTAAGCAAACCTTTGAAAATTCTTTTGAAATTTCCTCCAACAATCTTTCCTGGCAAATTTTATGCGATTTTTTCAGAATTACCGATAAAAACTACTCCAAGAATCTAAGATTGCCTCTAAGATTACGAAAATCTCCGCAAGGAGTCATATTGAAATTTCTCTGTGTATATCCTTGAAAACTGTTCCAAAACGACAACAACAATTTCAGGAACTCGTCTCGTAATTTCTGCAAACATAGTTTCAAGAATTCTTTTCGAAACACATCCATAGTTTTCCAAATAAATTTTACCAAAACTTCTTTGAAAGCTAAAAGAAGAAGTATCCTACAATTGATTTGGAATTTTATTGAAGAACTCTAGAAAAGATCCTGTATAACTTTCATCTAATTTCTTGCAGTAATTTGTGGAATCTGAGAAATTATATATTCGAAAATGTTAATGTTGACTCAGTATATTTTTTTGGTTTTTCTTAGGTTATATCTTTTTCTTCGTTTCTTCTCCATTCCGGGAGGAATTTCAGGGTTTAAAATTACTGAAAAAATCTTTGAAATATGTTTTTAATCGAATTCAAGAAGGAATGCTTGGAAAATCCTTGAAGGTTTTTTTTTTTCGTGAGATACCTACCTAGATCAATGCTGCTCTTAGAGTAAATCCATAGTTAAATTTAAAAAAGGGATTTTTGAAAAAAGAGTTCTTGGTGGAGTTCTCAGAGGTATCGAAACACATTTTTTTATCAGATGCTGGTGCAGTTTATTCAACATTTGTTGATAAAATGAATTCTTGAATTTTAAGGGGAATTTGTTTTTTGAAACATGAAGAAAGAATCCTAGAGGCGCCATATTTGACGAATACTGGAACGAATCAATACAAACTTCCTAGTATGTTTATTTGCTAAGGTTTCTTAAGACATTACAGAGGAATCGCTGGAGAAATTTTCGGTACTCCCAAGCATGATATATAAAATAAAACCTGGAGTGTTTATTGAAGAGACTCTTTGAAGAAACTCAGGAAAAATATTTCGACGAATTTAAAGTGGAATCTGTGGATGATTTCTTAAAAAATATGTGGAGCTTTCTTGGAAGAGCTTGACAAACTTAAGCAATGTGTATCTGCTGAAAATATTGTGGCAGACAAATTTTGAGATGTAACACACATTTTAGCAGACTCCTCGCAAGACCCTCTACGAACTGTTGATAAAACCAGTAGCGTAGCTAGAATGCTGTGGTGGGTACAGTTTGCATCAGGCGCCTAGATCCCAGGGGTCTTAAATCATGGTGAGACTTTTCATAGTTGTAAAAATTGGATTTCTAACAAACAAAATCTACAAACAGGGAAAAAAAGGGTTGAAAGGGAATTGTTATCACAGTTTATTGGGACCCTCTCGCAATCGGTTTATTATGAGAGTGGCTTAAAAACCTATGTTTTAATGTCAAACATAATGTATATGATATCCTGGGCCCCAAGTATCTTAAGCCTTGGAAAGTCTGGAACTGGTTTGGAAACATTATTAATACGAAGCATGTTCTTAATTCGGCTTGCATTTTAAAATGAAATAAAAACCTTTTTTGGACTGCTGAATATTTGTACGTATTTTTTAGCTGTATATTCATGCAAGAGTGTCCAAAACATATTTCGATAACGTGATAAAAGTCTCACTCTAAAGCAATGTGCTATAATATAGAGTAAGGTGGGACAAAAGTTCGACCTTAGTGGTATAAGCAAAGTTTCCAAGAAAACAATACCAGATGAAACAAAACAAATACCATACAGTGAACCTTCAACATATAGGCTATAATTTTGCAGAACAAACTAGTGTCAAAATATTTACCCATTTTTGGACATAACAGCTTCAAAATTGATTGTCTTAAACGAACTTTTGCCCCACCGGTGGGGCAAGAGTTCGAATCTAGTGTGGGGCAAAAGTTTGCTGGCTAAAACACAAAATTTCGATACTTTTATGACAGGCCTACTTTATACCAGCCGCAAACATATGTTTGCCAAAAAATACACACTAAATTTTCATCAAAAAATTGCCCAGAACAGGGTTAATTGTAATGTGCCCTAAAATAGCAATCGCAAAACTAAGTGGAAATGTAAAATTTTGGAGACATTTTTCGCACCATCAAGCAAATTTTGCGTGTATGTGTATTTTAGTAAATTTGCAATTTTTTTCGTGAGTTTATACATGGGTCGAACTTTTGCCCCACTATGGGCCAAAATTTGTTTCCAAGCTTTTATGCAAAATTTAATACACCTCAAAACATCCTCATGAAACGCCCCCCCCCCCCCCCCCCGATTTTATCTTTATTTGGTTTAATGCACCGAAAATTTGACCAAAAATTATAATATTTACGTCGAAAAATAACAAACAGTCATAACTTTTCCAAATCTCTATCGATTTTTATGATATTTGGAGTAAAAGTCTCTTACTTGAATAGCATTCGAACCTTCATGACATTTATAAGTTTTGTTTTGAATTGAGCTAGAAACCTTAAAAAGAAACTCTTTACTCTATATATTATATAAATCACATTGGCTCTAAAGTACCTTCATAGGAGATGGTGCAAAATTTTAATTTGATGATATTTGGAATTCTAGACTTGTACTGATGAACAAATTCATAAACACAAGATGTGAATGCGATGACTACAACTAATGTGAAAAGCTTTTGATTTTTTTTAGATGTGAAAAATTGTTTTCATTCAAGAAGTTTACATACCCAGACAACCTGAATAAATGTTTAACGAAACAACCTTTATGCGATGCTTTTAAGTGCAAAATTTTACGTATAAGATGTCGCGAAAAGGCCTCATACGTACAAAAGTCGAAGTGTCATACGTACATTTATTATATGATGAACAATAGCATGCAATGCTGATTTTTAGATTATATTGCGAAGTTATCTGTATCCTTATGCGACTAAATTCATGATACAAAAAAATTGATTTGACTGCTGATACGGATTGATCCAGCTTACTGTATATGCGGGACGAAACTAAATGCACATGAGTTCATAAAATAGCGTTTTATGCGAGAAAATTCATCGATCAAACGATTTCATCCACCAGGTAGTGTGGGTGTGAGGCAATTTTTATAAATAAACGACTTAGTTCGTAAACTGCCATGTGACTTCTGGTTGCCTGGGAAGCTCCTGCATTGGCCATACTCGCATAACAGTCCCATTTATATAGGAAATCCTATATAATATGGGACTGTTTTGCAAGTATGGGCAGTGCAGTTATCCTGGCTGTTGCCAAGAAATTACCGATAGAAGATCTAAATACGCTTCATTTTACCAAGTATAAAACAGGATCTACCTTTCGGGGTTTGACGTTTCTATGAATATTTCAACGTAGATTAAAACAAAGGCAAATACAGTTTGATTTTTTTATTATGAATTCGTCATCAAAATCCTATAAACATATAATTAGAATGCTCAAAGGTTAAATAGTTTATTTTTAGTTTGAATGAAAAATAATTTAAAATTGCACTTCCTAGAGGGATGCCAGAGATTGACTAAGTTGGTACAGAAGTGTTTTTTTTAGGGATTTATGAAGATGCCTTATGCTTAGTTTATTTAATCATTGAAACAATCATGATCAAAAAAAACTAAGCATAAACTATTTAATGTACAATTTCGTTCGTGCGTGCCAATAAATAGGGCATTAATTGAAACACGTTCAAGAAAGTACTGAAAATGGAAAAAGTGTTTATTTGTTTATTTTTCTTAAGGCTCACATGCTTTCAAAAACAAAACACATATAAAAAGCTCTTACAACACAGATACAAAATTTTAGACAAGGTTACCTTAGATTCAACAATTTCAAAGAATTTTCTTTACAGTACAAATAATAAGCCACATGTTAACTTTTCTATGAAAACTTCCTTGACATTTTTTTTTCCATTATGTCACCAAAAAGTCATGTTATCTATTTTGAAAACTTTGGTCAAACACTGGTGGGTTTGAAGAAAACGATTTTTTATCCATTTTTAATCTCCGTAATGTCAAAAGTACTGTACCTATACGGTAAATTTACCAAAAATAGAGATATGTATTATTACACAATTTCTGCACAAAGTTTCCTCTATGTGTTAATACTCCTAACATGCCTTGTTCAATATATATAATTTTTGCTTTTCAGAACAATTTTGGTATGATTACATTTTCAAGGATATGTTAAGGAACTTATCTTAAAAAATTCCAATTTGTTAATCCTTCGACACTTTATACTTTTAGTAAAGATCAGAGGCGCCAGCTTCATTAAAATATTGAAGGGACATAGATCGCTAAAAAAGTGTTTCTGGACGAAAATTTGGAAAATTATTAAGTTTTTGACAATTGTGAAATTATTTTTCTATCTAAACCAGGCTTGCGCAAAATATTTGAACCACGGGCCTTATCTCAGAAATAATATTGTTCGTCGGGCCAAAAACATATTCATTTTTTTATAAACGAATAGGATAAACAAAACTTTTTTTGAAAAAAATTGACAAAACTATAGTTTAAAGATTTAAAAAGAATCCCACTCAGTATTCTATAATTATCTTGCGAAGAAGTTGTATTCAAAATTACGTCAGAATTTATATCAGAAATCGTTGAAAATCCTGCTCAAATTTTTGTATTAGAAGCTTATCAAAGATGTAATTAGGAATATTCAGAATTTTTCCAACATACCACCTACCGTTAGCTAGGATAAGGTAATTTGAGAACCCTGCGTAACATTTTGCGAAAATATAACGCAGGCTTCTCTAAGAATTGTTTCTGGGATACGGACCTGGTGTAGTGGTTAGAACACACGCCTCTCTTGCCGAGGACTTGGGATCGTATCCCATACCAGACATAGTCACTTAAAATTACAGTAACGACTTCCTTTGGAAGGGAAGTAAAGCCGTTTGTTCCGAGATGAGCTAGCCAAGGGCTAAAAATCTCGTTAATAAAGATAGATATAAAAAAATTCTCAGAATCTCCATTCTATTACTTATACATTCCTGCTCTGGAATCTGTGAGGTATGTGTCCATGGTTTATGGTCAGGTATGTGTCCATGGTGGTGGTCAGAAATCCACCCAGGAAACTCTGCTCAGAATATTGTTAAAATTTGATTCTGAGTTGTTTTGGTAACGGTTTTGTAAGAATTTGGCCAAGTTTATAGGTAATATTATTGCATAGAATTTTGTAATAAACAAGCCTTTTATCTGTTCGACTTAATAAGCATTTTCCCATCATAGCTTGATTGAAGTTCAGTTTTTCCTATCTAGTACTAAAGAAAGTCGTGACCAGGTTTGGGAACTGTGACCAGAATTTACTACAGTTCATCGATCCTGCCAGTCAACTAAAACACAAAGCAGCAGCAGCATCAATACCATCAGGTGTTGCGCTGCCAATAGTTCACACACTGCTTGAATGTTCTTGTCTCTCCACTATGTTCGTTCGAGGTGAATGATTGAAAAAAATGTTAAATACTTTAATCGCTAATATTTCGCTTGTGTTTTCAACTAATTGAAATCTATTGGCACTAACAGCAAGAGCACAATCATTCCGTTGCGATACACATAAACAAGTTCAATTTTATGCCGCTTTTATTGAGCAAAAATGCAAAACCACAAAAACCGGAAAAATCGTTTAACCACTGTGCTCGAGTCTTTTCGTATTCGGGATTGAATAAACGTAGTGTTTGAACGGTCATGGTTTGCTTTAGATTTTGATGTTCGTGTAGAAACATGTGAATGTAAAGGTGGTTTGCTACAATAATTTTCCCATCCCTGGTCGTGATAGAGCAGTGGTTCTCAACGTTTTCGGAGCTGCGACCCCCTTTGAACCTTCACAAACATCTCACGGACCCCCAAATATGGATGTCCTTAAAATCAATGTTTATGGAAATACCGAATCTCTCAAAATGATTTACCCTTCCGGTCGTCACTTAGTAACAAGAAGCGCTTGAAAAGAACGAATGTTGTGATCAAAATGCTCAGCAGTTCAAAACAAACCTAGTCGAAGTGAATCAGAAGTGCAATGAATAAAATACTTCACATGCCAACAATCATAATTTCACTAATAAATCGTCAAAAATATTCCCAGGAATCAATTGCAGATTTCGTGGGTTACCTAGAAGCCAACTATCTTCCGTTTGGAGAATTATGAAAAAATCGTCAGGAAATTTCCGAAAACCTTGGATACTACTGAAGACAGACTGGCAAAATCTACCAAGAATTAAGTCACAAGTATTCCAGAAATGTCCTATGAGTACCTCTAGGAATGATCATTGCTTTTAATTTTTAAGACCTCACTGGATAGAATTTAAATGGATGTTGAGTTATGATAGCTGACAAGCAATCTTCAACTGACATAATCCCATTGAAGGTGTTTTCCAATATTTTCACAGTTGAAAGAAACAAAATAGGTTTCAATTTAAAAATACTTCACGGATAAAACATTTACAACTCGGTTATAACGTTCTCTTGAAACCAAATTGAATTCAAGAGTCCTCACATTTATTCACCAATCAGAAGAAACTACACTTGCTCTCAATGGCTTCGCGGACCCCCATAGAACTCTTCACGGCCCCCTAGGGGTCCGCGGACCACCGGTTGGGAACCCCTGTGATAGAGTGTTCTTGTAATCTGAATCAAGTTATTATTATTATAAAGTATAATTTCTCATAATGAATCTAAAATTGATTCTCACTATGTAGTTTTATGTGTTATAAACATTTTAAAGTTTATTAGCTTCAAAGAAGTACGCTGTCAAATATTCCAGTGACACGAAAATGAAAAAAAATACCTCATTTTGAATCATTCGTAAGATAAACCAAATTAAGAAGAATTGAAAACTTTAATTGTTCTAACTTTAAATAAGTTGTCAACGGACCAGATATGAGAAGAGTCTTCAAACTTTTTGCGGGCCATTTAAAATGGCGCCGTGGACTGGATGCGGTCCACGGGCCGTACGGTGGGTAGCCCTGATCTAAACAAATGCACATTAATTTAAAAAAATAATACAGTTTTTCAACCCTGTGAAGTTTACCTCAACAGAAGTAAATTTCAGTAATTCAGTAATATCAGTATTCCAACCAATGTAGCAGTGATTTTCATTAATGAAACTTAGGCCTCAAACTTTATAATAAGGTTATAATTAAGTACCGTTTTGATTCATATTACGGACAGCTTCAAATTCCGGACACTCTACTTTGTATGGGAAACATTTCACGCGAAATGTTTCAATTTTTGCTGTTCAAAAGTTCTCAATTTCAAGGCTCGTTTTAGTAAACTTTTTCCATAAATATCTTTGTAAATTTATAATGCCCAACTACCTTAGATGTCTCTTTGGTGGTTTGACGATTTCGATTGATGATTTTACTGTTCCATAAATGATTATCATGAGCTGTCCGGAACTCGATTCAAAGTGTCCGGAATATGAGGCAAAAGTGAGGAAGCGTCCGGAATAAGAATCATGAAAAGGAAACACATTTTGATTTATTTAAAATTATTGAAGTTGCGGAAGCGTATTCTTCACCCACCGTTCGAAAGTAAAGGGCTTCCGACGCTCGATAGCGCTAAGGAATCATATATAATAATTTATTTTGTATGCTCTATGCTGGTTTATATTTCCCTGAGTCCTTAAGTGTCCGTAATATGAATCAAAACGGTACTCTAGCTTTCATGAATAGTTCTTAGATGTATGTGGCTCGTACAGTTAGTTAATACAACAACGCATACATACTACATATTTACTTCAAAATTTTCATCAATACAACGCACTGATGAATTTCAGACATCCTATCAAAAAAAACTTCTATCAAAAAAACAAAACTTCCAAAAATTGTACTATTATATTCTAAGAAGCTCTTTTACAGATAAACAGGATTCGTAGTTCATACTTTTGACTTGAGCTGGACAAAGTGTTAAGTTTCTTCAACATGTCCCTTAATTTAGCATTATCGATGGAACTTACATTCGACACAAATACTAAAAACATCAAATATTATACATTTCTAGAAGAAATGGGGCTTCACTTTTGGCACAAGATTAGTACCAATTTAGAATACACGACATACTTTTTTTTGTTTGCTACCGTTTTGATTCATACTACGGACAGCTTTAAATTCCGGATACCATACTTTGTACGGGAAACATGTCACACGAAATGATTAACTGTTTGTCGTTCAAAAGTTCCCATTTTTCATTGATGATTTCAATCGATGATTTAACTTTTCCAATTATGATTTTCATGAGCCGTCCTTAATCCGAATCAAAGTATCCGGAATATGAGGCAAAAGTAAGGAAGCATCCGGAAAAATGATCGTCAAAAGCTCACACATTTATGATTATTTTAAAATATTCATGTTGCAGAATTAAAATCTTCACCCACCTTTCAAAAGTAAAGTATTTTTAAAGCTCGATAACGCTTGTGAATCATACAGAATGATTTATTTTTTATGCTTGTAGATGAGCTATACTTCACTGAGGTCTTAAATGTCCATAACATGAATTGAAGCGGTACTTAATGTAAAATTCGCTACATCCCATTTCTGAACCGGTCTAAATGGCCCATCTTGCCCTCATCATTGCGCCCATTGATGCACTCTCGAGTCAATCAGCTAGTGTTTTTGTGTATACACACATATCGAGACCGAGAGCAAGCCATCGTGGAAACTGATCGCACAGAACGAATCGTTCTTCGGAAAGGGTCGTTGATTCAGCGGGAGGGGGCAGGAAGGCATGCAACACGAAGCACCGAGCATAAGTTTTCACATCGTTTGTCGCGCGCTCCCAGAGTGGGTGATTTTATGATAAATTGGATAATATCTGGTGAACTGTTGTGTGTCGATTATCATCATCATCTGCATCGGCGAGCATCAGCGGGAAGCAAATAGAGGCAGTCAGTCAGTCAGCCGAGCCACGCTGAGTGGTTTGGAACGAAACGAGCCATCGTCATCGGATTCAGTATCGAGCCAGTCAACGGCGAGTGGAGTCGGAGTGAATACCTCCCAAATCGAGAGCCCGCCGCCGTCGCGTTTCGATGATACTTTATGCTCGCTCAGTGACACTTTATTAAGCGCAAAAGTCGGGAAGTAATTGCAGAGGGCGCGCGTGTTTTTGTGTGTGAGTGCGTGGCAGTGGGTATCGATTACGGTTATAACGCTTCTTTTACAGTGATGTTATGAATAACAGTAAAACATCAAGCTGATTTTATTTTCACCAAATTCCGAATGTTCAATTTCGTTATTATTTCTTTTTTTCTAAGCCCCTTCCGGAAAGTGAGACATTAGGAAAAAATTTCGAAACTATAGTAGTTTTTCGTTTTAAAATGTTTGTTCAACAAATATTCAAATCATTTTCCATTTATGTGTACGTTTGTCAATTAGCCGGACGTTGTTCGAATAGTAATTGTTTTTGAACAATTTCATCTAATATCTCACCTGCAGGAAAAGGTGTTTAAAAAAGTTTGAAATTTTATGATTACAAAATTGAACATTTTTGTAGTTCTGTCAGCTCAATTGCCTGAAAGGGAACAAAACAAAGTTGAAGAATTTGTATTAAAATCAACTTTCACTGCTATCATTCAGAACATCACTGTATATATACCCCTAAGGGCGGACGACGACGGCGCGGTGGAGAGAAATATTAATTTCGCAACAGTAATTTTTACGTGTGTTTCATTCTTTGGCTTTGACAGGCATTTATGGTCTCCCTCCCAGCAATTGTTGTGTGCTAATTGAGTGTGAACGCGCAGTGAATAATTATTGACAGCCGATTTTTTTGTTTCGAGTGAAATTCTGTGAAAAAAAAACCTCCACGCGAAGGACCCATGATTTGCCGGTTTGGATAAATTCCCCTCGGATAAAGGCAGGCGCAGCAGAGAAGAAAACGATCACCTCATCAGGACGCGCACATGTAAGTGAACAGAACAATTTCACTGTCGACCAATTATTTAATTGCCCTAATTAGAGAGCAACATTTTTTGGGGGGCGAGATACATGCGAAAGAGCAAACCGTCATCGGTGTCGTGGGCAGCGATGCCAGATTTTCAGAGATTTGATTCTGAAGATTTTAATAATATTATCAAACAACTATTATAAGAAATAGGGTCGATGTATCAATAGCTGATCAGCTTAGAACAAATTTTTGTATAAAAAACGAATAACAAAGCCAGCGATATTGTGTTGGCGCCATCTTGATGCTTTTCATCTTGATAGGAAAAATATAATAACTACAAGAAAAAATCAGTGAAAAAAGTTTTTCATAATTGTACTACATACTTAAGGTACAAACTAACATAACTTTAAATCAAATTTGATTATTTCGATCATTTTTAAGACAAAATGCATCAATGCTAGTTAGGAAAACACCTCTTGACCTTCAGGGCAAAATATATTCTGCAGTGATTTATTGAAAACCGGCTGAAAAAACTCCAGTGCGACTATAGAGTACTTTGTATAAGCGAGTCTGTAGTAAAAAATATCATAATAAATCAACAACCCTGATCGTCCAAACAGTGGAAGCAATTATTTACTGACCTAATCTAGGTTATCTTTGCTTTGGTAACAAAAATGTATTATGGTTGATAAATATTACTTCATTTTTTAAATTTTGAGATTTTACTGAAGTTTTGGATTAGAAGTAGAAAATTTTATAAAATGGCACAGTAGGTTAACCCTTGAGAGACATAGGGCAGGTGTACCAGTTATGGACATAGTGATTCCCGATTTCGCCATACGTGATTACTCTAATGTTTTCAAATTTTGAAAATCTTTGTGTGTTGTAGTACTTATATTTAACATATATCTTGATGTAAAATCATTCAAAAAGATTTAAAATGTGAAAGTCATTCAAATTATACATTTGGCCAAATAGGGAACCACTATGGCCATAACTGGTACACTTTCCCTAGATGACTTTGTTGCACTCTTTTGCTCATATCTTTAGACTCAATAGTTCATTTCACAAACATTTTAACGGTTTTGTGCAGGGAAATATTTGCATCTCCAAATGATTTGGATACCGGTGGATTATCCGGATCGATGCCAACGAATATCTCTTACCGGTCTAATCTAATAGCTATTTCTATACTGTAAAACATAAACTCACATTTACTCGACAAAAGATGACCATCGAAAGTTTGAACCATGGGGCAATACAAGTGATTATTTTAAAGTGGTGGTGATGAACACCGTGGCTTTTTACCGAGAAAAAAACAAATTTGATTGAATTTTTATCACGCACGGACGATTTAGAGCATAAATCGGAGTGTTCGGGCTGATACGGAGGACAGTTGTAGTAAAAATACCAACGAAAACTAGGATTTTAGAAAACCACGTTAGGACATAAGAACTGACGTAACCTTTAGTTCGGGAGGTTTTTCAGTGAAGTGAATATCGTTACGATATGATGTCAAATCTGATACCTTAAGATTATTTTTGTATGGTTTTAAACATTAATGGATATATTTTCGTTAGTGCAAGGAAATTTTTTCAAAAATATTTGTTTTACTCACGTTTTTTGCATGATGTTCGTTTTACCACCAACAGCTGTTCATTTTAGCCACAAAGTGCAGGTAAAATGAATATTAATGAAAATAAAAATATGTGAAAATTTAGCTATTTCAGTCTGAAATCGTGTCGCTGATATAGTAAACATTCCTTTTTTTGATCTTTCTGATAGCACCATACAAATGCTTCGTTTTTCTATCAGAAACAAGATGATATCCATAAGGTGTTTATTTTACCACCCTTTCCCCTAGCCATTTGTTTGCCGAATTCAAATTCAATCATGTGGCACATGAGGCACATTCATGAAAATTCGAAGGTTATTATTACCATGTGAAACAATAAATCCGACTTCTAAGTAAAGTTGGTGGCGATATTTTGGATACAGGAGAATACAGGAGGTTTCGCATGAGAACCCTGTAAGATTGAATAATTGATGAAAATATTGGAAGATTTCAGAAAAAAATTGTGGAATGATTTTGATAAGAATCTTGGATCGAATCTGATAAAAGTTTGGAATGATGCTGATAAATATCTTTGGCGGATTCTTGAACTAATCCTAAAGGAGTTTGACTAGAATTCTGGAAGGATTTTGTTGAAAATTTTCAAGGAAGGATGCTGACAAGAATTCTGATAAGACTCTTGAAAAGATTCTGATAAGAATCTTAGAATGATTCTGATAAACATATTGAAAGGATTCTGAAAATAATCTTGGATTCTGAGGATTCCGATAAGAATCTTAAAAGGATTCTGATAAAAATTTTTGGTAGGATTCTCATGAAAATTTTGGAAGGATTCTGATAATAGTCCTGGTTTTTTAGCTCTAAAAAATAAATAAATAAAAGATAAAAAAAATCCTTTGAGGTTTCCGATGAGATCCTCGGAACTTTTCTAACGAGAATCCTGGGAAGATTCTGATGAGAATCCTGAGAGGATACTGATGAGAATCCAGAGAGGATTCTGATCACAATCTTGAGAGGATTCTGTTGAGAATCCTTAGAAGGTTCTGATGAGAATCCTGAAAAGATTCTAATGAGAATCCTGAGTGGATTCTTATGTGAATCCTGAGAGGATTCTGTTGAGAACCCTGAGAGGATTCTGATGATAAACCTAATAGGATTCTGTTGAATATTCCGAGAGGATTCTGTTGAGAATTCTGAGAGAATTCTGACGAGAATTCAGAGAGAATTCTGATGAGAATGGTTAGAATACTCTTATGAGAAATCTGAGTGGGTTCAGATGAGAATCCTGAGAAGATACTGATGAGAATCCAGAGAGGATTCTGATGAGAATCTTGAGGGAATTCTGTTGAGAATCCTTAGAGGGCTCTGATGAGAATCCTGAGAGGATTCTGTTGAGAACCCTGAAGGGTTTCTTATGAAAATCCTGATAGGATTGTGTTGAGAATACCGAGATGATTCTGATAGGATTCTGTTGAGAACCCTAAGAGGTTTCTGATGAAAATCCTGATAAGATTCTGATGAGAATCCTAAGAGGATTTTGTTGAAAGCCCTGAGAGGATTCTGATGAGAATCCTGAGAGGATTCTGTGAGAATCCTAACAGGATTCTGATACGAAGATTCCTCTGAGAATCCTGAAAATATTCTGATAAGAATCCTGAGAGGATTCTGTTGAAAATCCTGAGAGGATTCTGATGAGAATTCTGATAGGATTCTAATGAGAATCCTAATAGGATTCTGATGAGAAACTTTATCGACTCATTAAAAAATTGGTTGACGTTTTTGATATTCAATCAGTAAAGGACTAACAAGTCTAGGGCCGGTAGCAGATTTCTTTTTAGAGAATTGGTCTTTATTTTAAAAGCAAGTCTTTAAAAAGTCTCTAATTTTTAATGAATGGTCCCTGAAGTCTCTATTTTAACTAATATGATCTCTACAGTCTCGTTTTCCTTTATCTTGCTTGCAGATAATTATGATGCAAATTGTTACCTCATACTTCTCATGAACAGCTTCACAAATTATTCTAGTGGTTTCTCCAGGGATTTCACCTAAAATATTTTCAGTAACTAATACAGGTTTCTCTCCAGAAATTCTTCAGTTCTACCAATTCTTCCAGTAATTTTCCAAGCGATTCTTAAAGGAATTTCTCCAAAATTTGCTTCAAGAAATCCTTGAGCACTTCAACTTCACTACCTCTAGTAATTTTCTCAAGGATTCGAATAATTTTCCAAAGACTATCCAAGGACTTTCTCCAGATAGTGTTTTCTCTAACTTTTCGTCTCATTTCGCAAATTTGATTCCAGATTTTTTTCCAAGAAACCTGACAAGAATTTTTAAACCATTTCATCTGCGGTTATTCCGTAGAATTGCTCCAAAAATTTCTCAAGGGGTTATTATAAAAAATCTATTCTATTTCCTACACATTTTTTAGAGATTTTGTCCTGTGTTTTCCAGGAGTTTCATCGAAAAATCTTTCGAGGTATAATCCAGAGATTTAATTGATTTCTATTATTTTGTTTCAATTATCTTAGCAATAACGAACGATTTAAAAACAATCATTATCATTGACTGTGAAAAAGCAGTGCTAACGTGTTCATTTTTTACGTTCCTTGAAGCTCACGGTGGTGTTCTTGGCTCACCCACAGCGGATTTACGAATGTGCTTCCTAATTGCCTATTTTTTACAATTTATTTTCTTAAGATAAAAGGTATCTTTAAACGGGATTGAGTTTTAGAAATACATAGTCATCATGTTCTGGAAATTCAAAATCCAAAATTTTCAAACAGGTATATTTTTCGGGGAGAACACTCCCTAAAAATAGTGATTTTCAAGAACCTTGAAGCACAAACCTCATCCAAACTATGTTTAAACTTGCTCCAATCATAAAACCGTGTTCAACAAAAGTTTGTACAATTGAATAAGCTACTATGTAGAGGTATTTCCGATAAGTTTTAATGTTCCGTTCAGTAGTTATGAATTTTCAAACTTTAAAACAGTCCAAAAACACATTGATTTGAAGCACATCTAAATTTTCTCCAAATTGACTGAAATTTTGACCACAAGTTCATTTTGACATGAAAAATCAAAATATTGGTTGACTGAGGAACTTCCAGACATTTGAATAGGTCTACTCAGGAGCTACCATGGGAAAGAGATAGTTAATGTAGAGCTCTTGAACATTCTCGAATAAAATGTAACATTTTTTTCCTTATTACCGCATTTAAATGTTATACAGGTCGGACGCGATCAACCGAGGGATTGATAATCCGTGTTTCTATCATACGATAAAAGTGGATCCAGAATCCAAAAGTTTTTCGGATTATTTCTCGCATAACATATGATCTTGCCCTAAAAGCCATTGGTAACCGAGTGTGTAATTCGTTGTTTTCAAACGAACGAATGGACCAAGAATAACACTATAACCACAGGAAGATCTTTCCTTTACCTTATCGAATGTATAGCAGATGACTCTAGCAACAACCATTAACACGATTCAATCAATTAGTGATATTAAAAAGTTTATTTTTTGCAGGTCGGAACTATACGATTGCTTGCGGAAACAGCCGTATATTTAGTTTTTTTTTCTAACATATTGTCACAAATCCAAATTA
Organism: Aedes aegypti; assembly: GCF_002204515.2. Lineage (NCBI taxonomy): Eukaryota > Metazoa > Arthropoda > Insecta > Diptera > Culicidae > Aedes > Aedes aegypti. The sequence continues at coordinate 291,506,681 of NC_035107.1, read as the reverse complement.
AATTTTACTTCTGCGTCCACTAAGCTATCTTAGGTATCCAGATGACCCAAGGAAATTATTCGATTATGATTATGCCTTTTTTTTTTGCACGAGAACGCAGTACTAAAAACACTTCCTAGAAGAAGCATACTGATACACTTGAAAGTTCCGTTCAGTCCACGATGATGAACATAGCTCTTACAAATGAAATAAAATACTCCGTCATTGGCAAATAGAATTCATTTGAATTAAACTTAAACTTTGGTATTGTATACTCATATTGAAATATTGGATATTGGATTAGCTGCAACATGCTTTAAAAAATGTTTAGAAATATATAAATTGCTATTAAATCACAAACACTAAAATTTCTCATTATTTTGTTCTACCACATAAAATTATAGTATTTCTCAAACCTGGAATTATTTAGTTTGACCTGGAATATCAGGGAATTTCATTTCGGTAAACGAGTGGGCACCCTTATAAGATTTGTCATGTTACCATAGTGTTGGTGAGTACTAAGTAGGATCATCTATTTTGTTTTTAATTTTTCCTTTTTTTTAATTTTTCCTTTTTTTTAATTTTTCCTTACATTTTAGGTTGGTTGGTTTGACTTTATTAACGAGATTTTTAGCCGTGGGCTAGTTCATCTCGGGACCAACGGCTTTACTTCCCTTCCAAAGGAAGTCGTCACTATAACTTTTTTACGTCATAAGTGACTATGTCGGGGATGGGATTCGATCCCAGGTCCTCGGCGTGAGAGGCGAGTGTTCTAACCACTACACCAGGTCCGTCCCCCCTCCTTACATTTTAGTTACATCCACATTTTTGATAGGAACTCACAAAACGTGTAACTCAAGATTTTAACAGAGTTGCTCTGACTACTTAATGTCTTGCCTCATCCTGACTCATCTTTTTATTTTTCATTTCGCACTCTAGGACATATCAAGAGAGCAGGATCCACCATCATTAAAAAAATCAAAGTTAGTTTTTCATTGAAATTTATGAAAATTTACATGAAAATGTGTTCACTGTATTCTATTTTCCTATCGGAACACAGTGAACACGAATAAATTTAATTTATGAACATAAAGTGCTGTTGAAGTTTTGATGATGACGATGATTACGATGACGGATCTTTGAACGTAAAGAGATTACATACTAAAGCTAGGTATGCTGTTCAGCTCAAGAAAAGTAAAAATTTCTACGGAAAGAAATGGTCAAGAAATTTTCTATAGCGAGCCCCATTTGAATTGACATTTCTTTTCAACTGCAAACTGCGATCGAAGAAAAATGATTTTCTTGAAAATTTTCTTGCAAGAAATTTTCTACGCATCGAGATAGGCGATTACTTTTCTGTTGAAGTGCATACTTCCCATAAACATGTCATGTTTTCCAATCTAGCTCTTAGTACAGTACAGTGTTTTAACATTCAAGGACCGTCCTCTTATATTGTTGAAAATAAAATCCCTTGATGTCCGTAGCAAAACACGGAATGCATATGGATCTATAGAAACTATTCTATTCCGATAATCTGAAAATATTTCCGTAGATCCCGAGACGAACCAGCCACGGGCTGAGAGACTCGTTAATAAAGGTTATAATAATAATAATAAAATTTCCGTAGATCTGGCATCACTGTTCTTTGCTCGTCGTCGCATTCATCAACGTTCGCGTCGATGACAACGATGACGCCAATGATCGTTCATTTCCACTTCGGTGGAGAGAAAAGACGACTGTTCACGATCGAGCGCGTATACACAGTTGATTGCGCCCGAGTTGGGGGGCGTGTGTCTTTCTCCCACTCTCGGATTCACTCGCAAGCGCGATCGGACAACCGATCGCGCGCGACATCGTCGTTTCCATCCGTGTTAAGGGCCAGGCAGGCGGAGCTTCGCCTCTTTTTGTGTGGAGTGCATGCGCGCTACGAAGAGTGGCGTCCGTCGATCACTCTCTCTCTGGCATAAGGTCTGGGAGGTGGAAAACTCTTCAGCTAATTAGCGCCGTCATAGAGCAGACTTGAACATTTGAACTTTACCGAAAAATTTCTTACCATTCTATTAGTGTAGCAAAATGAAGTAGGAAACAGCGTATCAGTTTTGTAAATTACTGCGTTTGCGGTTAGGAAACGAAGCACATACCTACTTTGAAAATTGTCAGGTTAAAATGCCAACGACACACGTGCCGTCGCACAGTGGCGAAACGCCGTACAAAACATTAATATCAAAATTACAAATTCACAATATTTTTATTGTGTAACATATTTCCATCTTAATCGAACGTGTAATGAATCGTAGGATTTTTCCTAAGTCACGAGATGTGGAGACAGTAACTGTTAACTATTAAAATTTTTATAATTTTTGGATTGAAAGATAAGTTAATTGGTTAATTGGAACATAAAGGATTTAAAAATCTATAAATATTGTAATTGTTTTTGAATACCTATAGTCTTTATGTTAAAGAACTTAATTGAATTTTACCCTCAAATTTGCAGTTGTTTTAGAAGCTTGCGAAAGGGTTCGTTTCCATATTTTCGCCAAAATTCCTTTGGGAGGGAGAGCGATTGCAGTTCAAAAAGATTAAACTTTGTAAAAATATCATGCTGGAGACACACGGTTGTTCAATAAACGAATTTGTTTCACTCATTTAAACAGCCTCCAGAGTATCGCAATAATAGGACAAAATCACCTGTTTTTTGAGGTATTATCCGACTTAAGAGTGGAGGCCGCCACTGTGCGTCTTTATCATCGCGTTATAACGTTCAGAACTCATGATGGCCACCGAGGTCACAGAGATCTACGCCTAGTTGAACGAATCAATTGGGGTGACAATTGATTGATTGTTTGCGGAAATTGGTGTTCATGCTGGTGTTAGCGTTCGACTGCAATCGAAGCCCGTAGCGTGTCTCATAAATGGTTGTAATTCAATCAAACTAATTGCCCGATGACAGATTGCGGGAAGTGATCGAATGGGACGCTACTAGAGTTCCAAGCTTCAAATTAAACTATTTTCGGCTTTTTTGCAGGCTTGATTGTTGCACACCGATATGTTCAATTCTTTATAATTGAATGTTGACAGAGGAACACTCATTCTGATAGCTATCTTCGTATTTTATTGAAGTTTGAAATTTGTTATCTCTAGAAGATAAGGGAACGGATAGCTTAGTCAACCAATTCCGATACGATTACCATGAATTGACAATTAACTCCATGAATTTAATTGATATCAAGCCGGTAATAATAAGCTGAAGAAGCTGGAAAGAATAAAACAACAACTGTTCTTGAGCAAGCTAGGTAATCGGCAAGATTTTTTTTAACACTTTCATTAGTATCGTTTCAAATATTACATTTATTTCTAACATTTAGCGTTCTGTATAAGACAACACTAACATCCTAATTTGGCAAAAAATTAAATTAAGCTTTGATTAACATTTTGTCAACAACATATTACATATTATTTGCCGTAGTAGTTCAGAATTTTTGCAGGTAAGTTGGTTTCACCTGCTTATAAGAGAAAGGAACGCGTTCAATTATTTAACCTATCTAAACATAATTATGTAACGCATTAATCGTGGCAATAGAATATTGCGACGATTTTTTGTCTAAAATTATTAATTATTTTATTCGACTTTAATTCCAATGTTTCAACATTGGATATTCTATGTAACTCATTAGTCACTAATGATTAGTAATGCACCAGGGAGGGAGTTTCAGGATCATTATCAAGATTTCATTTTGAATCTTCTGCAGAGCTTTCTTCCTGGTATTATAACAGCTAGTCTATATTAATACAGCATAAAACAGGACCGGCTTGAAAATTTGTTTGAATATTAAAAGCTTTTTCTTAAGACAAAGTTTCGATTTTCTGCTAATAAGTGGATATTGGGTGAGAAGTACTGTTGTATAGCTTAAGGTTGATCTTCCACCCAGATATTCGACAACACTTATCGAACGGCCTAAAAGGTGCCAATAACTGTACTATGCTTCTTATCCCTGCATCAGTAAATCAATTAGTCTAATCAATTTGTATTGAATTAACCTAATTCATTACATTACATAATAAATCATCCATCGCATCTGCCAACCTCCGCTTGTAAGCGACCACCCCCTCAAAGCACCGCGCGTCTCCATCACACAAGCTAGTAGTGAATCGATCAACCCAACAATCTCGGGGCATGATATCCCTATTTAGCGAGCTAATATGGCAACATTCCAACACGAGCAGGCCAAACCATCTGCCAACCGCCGCAGGTGTAATGCAGTTCAGAATTTGTACATTTTTATCCAAGTCGTCCCTCTGGTCTAGAGCCGGTTCCATTCCATCCCATCGCTTCATTGGTCCCCCATTTATTTAAACAGACAGCATTCAAATTGCTGCCAATTTGCCGTTGTATAGAGCAGCGACAATTTACAGCTTCAGCAACAGGGGGAATAGCGAGTAGTGAAAATTTATATAAGATAACCCTTCGGGCCATTTGACATTCGTGTGTCTCTATAGATGCTTGTAAATGCGTACAGCTTTCAGTTAAGATATTTTGTTCGTTTAATTAAATCAGTTACACATTCAATGTAAAATTGGATATATGATTTTCATTGTGTTGTATAATAGAGTACTACAAATGTTTTGAAGTCATAATTTGGAAATTTATATGTTGAAATTGTAATCCTCTTTCTTTGGAATCGCTTTATTGCAGTCTGAACTAAAGTGCAAATTACAACAACACCTCTTTTTTGAGGAAAACCAGTGGTTATCAAGCTTATTTATTTAAAACTTGGAACCAAACTCCAAAGAGACCAGTTAACGATCGCTTGATTAGGAATCATACCCATCAAGAAGATAATAAACATGCTCATTCACAAACTAATTTTAACCCGTCGGATAGCCGTTCGAATCTTTTAATTTCAAATGTATCTACCCAAGGAAAATCCTTTGCCGATATCGTAGCAGGTAATTTGAACTCCTCCCCTTTACATACTATGAGTACCCGTTCTAATTGTTTCAAATCAAATGGAAAAAAACCCTGCCGCCACAGGAAACTTCTATTCCGTCTCTTCGTCTATCTAAAATTCTAACGGAAAATCATCAGATAATTAATTTTCTAACTGAACAATTGAATCTAATGATTGATGCAATGTTCAAAGCCACCACTATGACTGAAGCAGTCCAAGTTGGTGTAAAATTTACTAATCAAATTGTTATTGGACTACGTTTTTCCAATGGATCCAATAAATAATAATTTAAATATTTTAAATTGGAATGCTCGTTCTTTGAATGATTAAGAGGACGAGCTGTTTAATTTTCTTACAGTTAATAACGTGCATATAGCAGTTATCACTGAAACATTGACTTTAATGCCAAACATCGGTCATGGAATAATTATCAAAGTAATTCCAACGGCAGAATTTTATTTGATGAGTGCTCTTCAGAATATTTCTCAATTCAATACCCTGATAGCCCTACGTGGTTTTCCTCTTCTAGAAATCCATCAACGATTGATTTGGTCTTAAGCGACTCTAGTCATCTTTGTAGCCAATTAGTTACTCATGCTGATTTTGATTCTGATCATGTCCCTGTTACATTTCAAATATCCCATGAAGCGATTCTCAATCCTATCAGGTCCACTTTCAATTATTTTCGAGCCGACTGAAACGTATATTGACTCTAATCTTGATGTTAACATTTCTTCACAAACAAAACTTGATATTGACAATGCTCTTGAAACTTTATCAAAATTCCATTGTTGAAGTCAGGAGCAATGTAGGGGAAGACGGGGTAAGACCGCCCGCCTTATCAATTTAATTTATATGTCAAAATCAAAAATCAATAAATCCTTTTTCGACGCAGCATGTCGTTTTTTGAAGCCTTAGGCATGATCAAAAAATATCACAGGTGTTGTATTTCTAAAAAATATTTATTTCTTGAAGCTTTTAAAAAGTGATGTCTTATCACGATTATTTTTAAGCGAAGGGGTAAAACCGCCCACCCACGGGGTAAGAGCGACCACCACGATTTTCGTACACAATTTTGCGAAAAATTATATCAGTTCCCTGTGATTCATAAAAGTATAATGTTTTATGAATTCTACATTGATTAACGTAAATATTGAATTATTTTTAGGATGAATTATTTCAAAAAACTTAAATGTATACTTATTATTACCTTGAAACACCCATATTTTGGAAAAACTATGCGGATTTGGCTTGTATTTTTCACAAAATTGATTTCATTTCACCTGAACAGTAATGTACAACGTAGTTAAAACTTTGAAAATGGTTTACACAGTTATTTGTTATAAATTAAGGGTGGCGGTCTTACCCAGTCAACAGTGGTCGGTTTTATCCCGCTTGCGCAATTTTCACAACTATGGCCTTATTTCAGAGCTTAATATTTACAATTCATATTTCACTTCACCGAAGCATATTTCACATTTCTGTTAAAGCATGGACGGCTAATTTGTTATGTTTTTCCAAAAAAAAAAAAAAATCCCTTCCGAAATCCTTAAGTGAGTATCTGTTAAATTTAGATCAAATTCAATATCAACGAGCAGAAACTTTGTTTTTGACATTTGTTGTGAAAAATTTGATGTAAATATCACACTAAATGCTCTGGAATGTCAAAAATCTTGTGTTTATGGAAAGTGCTTGGTGAACTTTTAAGAAAATTGCCATTTTCATGCCAAACTGAAGGTGGTCCGTCTAACCCCGGCGGGCGCTCTTACCCCGTCTTCCCCTAATTCCAAAATGTGAAGTAAAATTTAAATCCGTGATAATAGACGATGATCTTAAACTCTTGATCCACCTAAAAAACGTGAGGAGAAGGCAATTTCAACGCACTCGCGATCCTGCTATGAAAATTATATGGCAAGATTTGCAGAAAGAAATCAAGAAACGTTTTTCACAATTAAGAAAAAAAAATTGAAAATAAGATTTCTCAATTGGACCCTGGCTCTAAGCCCTTTTGGAAATTATCTAAAATTTTGAAAAAACCTCAGAAGCCAATACCGACATTGAAAGAGGAAAACAAATTATTACTAACTAATTGCGAAAAAGCTCAGAAACTTGCTATGCAGTTTGAAAGTGCGCACAATTTTAATTTAGGACTTACTAGTCCAATTGAAAATCAAGTTACTCAGGACTTCAAAAATATTCTCAATCAAGAGAACGTTTTCGAAAATGCCTGTGAGACTGATTTGGAAAAAGTGAGAACTATTATTTAAAAAAAAAAAACAAAAATATGAAAGCTCCTGGCGATGATGGAATTTTCGACATCCTCATCAAGAATCTTCCAGAAAGTAGCTTATCATTTTTAGTTGATATATTTAACAAATGTTTTCAATTAGCATATTTTCCTGACAAATGGAAAAATGCTAAGGTTGTTCTAATTTTAAAACCAGACAAAAATCCTGCAGAAGCTTCTAGCTATCGTCCAATCAGTTTGCTTTCCTCCATCAGTAAACTTTTTAAAAAGGTTATTTTGAACAGAATGATGGCCCACATCAACGAAAATTCAATTTTTGCCAATGAACAGTTCGGATTCCGCCATGGACATTCGAACACTCATCAACTTTTACGTGTAACAAATTTGATCCGTTCCAACAAATCTGAAGGCTATTCTACTGGTCTTGCTCTTCTAGACATAGAAAAAGCATTCGACAGTGTTTGGCATGAAGGTTTGATTATAAAATTAAAAAACTTTAATTTTCCAACATACATTGTTAGAATAATTCAAAGTTATCTGTCAAATCGTACACTTCAGGTTAATTATCAGAACTCCAGATCTGAAAGACTTCCTGTAAGAGCTGTTGTTCCCCAAGGCAGCATTTTGGGACCAATATTATACAATATTTTCACATCTGACTTACCTGAGTTACCTCAGGGATGTCAAAAATCCCTGTTTGCGGATGACACAGGCATCTCCGCCAAAGGACGAAGCCTGCGTGTCATCTGTAGTAGATTGCAAAAAAGTTTGGATATTTTTTCTTCATACTTGCAAAAATGGACGATTTCTCCTAATGCTTCCAAAACTCAACTAATAATATTCCCACATAAACCAAAAGCTCTTTATTTGAAACCTTCAAGTAGACATGTTGTCACGATGAGAGGGGTTCCAATAAATTGGTCAGATGAAGTTAAGTATCTAGGGCTCATGCTAGACAAGAATTTAACTTTCAAAAATCACATTGAGGGCATTCAAGCCAAATGTAATAAATATGTAAAATGTCTCTATCCCCTTATTAATAGAAAATCAAAACTTTGTCTTAAGAGCAAGCTTTTGATATTCAAACAAATTTTCGAGCCAGCCATGTTGTATGCTGTACCAATATGGACTAGCTGTTGTAATACAAGGAAGAAAGCTCTGCAGAGAATTCAAAATAAAATTTTGAAAATGATTCTGAAGCTTCCTTCCTGGTATAGTACCAATGAGTTACATAGAATATCCAATGGTGAAACATTGGAACAAATGTCAAATAAAATAATTAATAATTTCAGACAACAATCGTTACAATCTTATATTGCCACGATTAATGCGTTATACATTTAAGTTAAGTTAGGTTAATTTTACCAAATCAGGACGATAGTGTTGCCTAACAGAGAACCTGTTTCAAATTATAAATATCAGAGATTTGAAAAAAAAAAGTTTGCTCGGACTGAGACAAACAAACGTGAAACTCATCCATAATAACGTTGAGAACCCCTCAATATAATATGTATAAATAAATCGTTTCCAAAGCAGTAACATCATCATGTAAAATACTTCTTGGGAGCTTCCATCCCACTCGCTGACGGTGACATCTCCCCTCACCCCCAAACCCGGCTCGAAAAGTTGCCTAAGGTCTCATTGGTGAGCGAGCTACTTTTGAAGTGCTCGCAGAGTGACGACTTCGAAAGCGGAGCGCGGGACCGGGTGAAAATAATTAAAAACACACATTTTATAATCTTCGTTTCATTTGCTACCGCCTTCCTTTCCCATCCCATCCATCCCACCCGTCCGCTATCCATCTTCGTCTGTCAGTAATTTGGGATGCTGCTGCTGCCTTGGCGATGTTTTTCTGCTTCTTCTTCCTCCCGTCCTTTGTATTCCTTGTTTTCTCATTTATACTGGCCGTGCTCCTGTTTTGTGCGCTCGCTCTGCTCCATATCTAAATGATTGCATTTACGAGCGAGTTGTTTTGCACCGCGTCGCCTCACCTCGCCCCCAACCATTTACAGTTGGTATAAGTGCTTGTCGTCGAGACCATCAGCATCATCATCGCCGGGCAGTCGTTGCACAGTGGATCCATTTGTTCTACGATGCCGTCATAATTCATCGCATTCAGTATCTCAATTAGAGTTTTCAATCCCGGGAACATTTCCTGGAAATATGATTTCCCGGGATTCCCGTGTCCTGTGAAATTTGTTGTGATTTTCTGTTTCCCGGGATTTCCATAATTGCCGGGTAGTTCTATTAAAAAAAGGATTGATAGTCTATTTTCAAACAAAAAACCAATGCAAAATTTACTTTTCATAACATTCTCACCAAGGGGCCTTCCTTAGCCGAGTGGTTAGAGTCCGCGGCGGTTCTCCGACAAAGTAAAGCCATGCTGAAGGTGTCTGGGTTCGAATCCCATCGGTCGAGGATCTTTTCGTAATGGAAATTTTCTCGACTTCCCAGGGCATAAAGTATCATCGTACCTGCCACACGATATACGAATGCAAAAATGGTCATTGGCATAGTAAGCTCCTCAGTTAATAACTGTGGAAGTGCTCATAAGAACTGGAGAGCTGAGAAGCAGGCTCTGTCCCAGTTGGGACGTAATGCCAGAAAGAAGTAGAAAGCATATCTCTTTTTAGAGGCATAGTTTCTATTTTAATGCAAGTTTCCATCTGAATGGATGGTCTTAAAAGTATATTTTAAGCAAAATGGTCTTCCAAAATCACTATTTTCTTTATTCTGCAGTGAACACTGCTTTGAGAGGTTCTAGAGAGACCTCCAGAGAATATAACGCGATTTTTTCACAGGTTCTTCAGGAGTTTTCTTATTTTTTCAGAATCCTTCAGGAATTCATCTGGTGATTTATACAGAGATCTCATCAGGTATACATCTGAGATCTCCATCAGAAATTTTTCTATTGATTCCACCACCAAGCCTCCCAAAATATCTTCCAATGTTGTTTGAAGAGATGGTTAAAAGATTTTATTCATAATTTGCCCCAGAAAATCCATGAGAACGTTTTTTTGACCATTTTGATTTCACCTGTTGTAACTTTAGGAGATCTTTAAAAGTTTTTTATAAGAGTTCTTTTAAGAATGAAGATTATTCTACAGTTCTTAAAGAAATTCATTTGCAGATTTTTACAGAAAGATCTTTCAGACTTCCTATGCCAGATGGGAGCAGTTATCCTTTCAGGAATTTGTACATAGATTCCTTCAATTTTTATTTCATCCACATTTACCTTACATTCATAAAAATAATGAAAATCGTTCCGGACGTAATTCACATTATGACTGAATGACACATGATGCAAGTGATGAAATGACGTAAAGATGGGTTCTGAAAGATGTATTGAAAGGAAAATGTAATTTTACATGATGAAAGACATGAAAACGATGCCGCTACGATTGTCATTTCCCGTATCAGACACCATCGTATTTAAAAAGAGACACAAATTCACGTCATTTGGCTCGCTTCTTCCATGTGCATCCAAAAGACGTAAAATCGCATGATTTTTTCGGAGTGTGTAGTAATTGGGGCCTTTCTTAGCCGAGTGGTTAGAGTCCACGTCTACAAAGCAAAGCATGCTGAAAGTGTCTGGGTTCGGTCCAGGATCTTTTCGTAATGGAAATATCCTTGAATTCCCTGGGCATAGAGTCATTGTACCCGACACACGATGTATGAATGCGAAAATGGCAACTTTGGCAAAGAAAGCTCTCAGTTAATAACTGTGGAAGTGCTCATTGAACACTGCGCTGAGACGCAGGCTTTGTCCCAGTGAGGACGTAATGCCAAGACAAAGTAAAGTACCTTAGTAATTGCTCCTTAAATTCCCCATGGATAAAATCGCAACAATAATATAAAGAAATTATAGAAAAAACCCCTAGAGAAAATATTAGTTGAAATCTGGAAAATATTGCTAACGGGAATTTTGGTGGAAGTTCTGAGAAAACGATGATGAAATCATTGTATACATTTCTGTATACATTTCCTTATGATCATCTTAAAAAAAATCTGATAGAATTTTTGAAGGAACTCATGATGGAATCTCTGAGGTAACTTCTATGGCTATAATTAGAAAAAATCTACGTTTAATTTTTGAAGGTATCTAATACAAAATTTCGTGAAAATTATAAAATGAACATCTGAAGAAATCTTTGGAGTGCTTTTTGTAATTTATTTGAAGCATACCATAATAATCATTATTCACTTTTAATGCATTTCTTTCATCAAGAATTTTAAAATCAATCCAGACCCCAAAACAAAAAAAAAGAAAATTCAGAAATTTTCCTATAATACCCAATTAAAGGTATACATGAATCATTGCTTTGCAGAGCAACTTTGCCAGCTAATATTTTCATTTTCATGGCAATTCACTGGAAATTCTCTCGATAATTTTTCAGTATACTAATGTGTTTCGGAACAAGAATTAAGAAGAATTAAGAAAGAACTGTAGGCTCATAAATTGACATTTTTACCATTCAACTAATACAACAACATATCAATATATTAACATAATTTCCATCGCTTTATTCATAATTCTACAAAAGCTATTTGTTCATCGTTTATTTCATTAGCCGATTTCACATAGTCTTACTTTTTGACGGCATTCACCTTAATTTTTAGGGGCCTGTAAACCGAACTCCGCTCCGGGCCCCAAAAACTCTAGCTACGCCACAGGTACTTACAATGTGTTTAAAATCGGGGTTCAGACAGACTAAAGTAGGGGTTATTTTGGCCTTGTAAAGATAAGCCAAGGATTCCATCAATTGTGATCTTTTTGATGCTAATTTGATGCTGATGTTTTACCAAACAGGTAAAGTTGTGTTCAGAATAATAGTACTGAGAGCGGGTTTTTAAACAGAATATTCAATTGAGTTATTGACATGAAATTTTGATAGAGGACTGAAAGTGTGCTCAACTGCATTACCATAAAATTAAAAATAAAATCGAAACACCTATTAAAAAGTAAAGCATTTGGTAAAAAAGTTGAAAATAATAGTTGTTCCTCTTTGAAAAAAAAAAAAAAATGTCCAGCTTGTTTACACATTTACAGTTTGGGTGAAAGGGTTGTAACAGATTTTTTTTACTCATTAAGCACGTTTTTCAAACAAAATTTATTATGATATTGGTTGGTTAGTGGTTAAAATAACGAAAATTCCAACAAAGTTTCTTCTACATTATACAAGACTTAAACAAAATACGTTATCATTTAAACTAAATTATAACTCACTACGTTTTAAACTAAAAAAATTCTCCGTGTTTTTTCTCATGTCTGAATTATAACATAATTAGCTTTTTCAATCGATTCCAAATTATTCTGAGATTATTTATAACAGACTATGTTATAATTATTTTTTAAAAAGCACATTTTGAATTGACTTTGTTATTTTGACTGATTTTGTATTAATGTATTATAGTTTCTTCGCCTTACTCAGGGAAAGCGTGGTGGTCAACAATGAAAAAAGATATTAGCCTTGATGAGCTGGACGGATCTGGAATTTTTTGGCATGATTTTTTAAAGGATATTACTATTGGTTGCCAGTGAAAAATCACAAGAGGAATCATGGAGTTTTAGTGGGTATAAACTTTTGATCTCAACAGCTATTAGTCTTGTAGAAAAAAAACACAAATTTGTTGTAATTTAACCAGAATTACCAGTAAAAACCAGAAATTATGTACAGCTATTGGACAAAGTTTTGATTCCATTAAGAATGTTATAGGTTACATGATATTTCAGCAAGACAATGCAGGTTACTATTCTGCAACTTACACAATATTAAATATGCTTGTTTCCGTAGGGCAGGTATTTAGCCTTATTATGATTGGGGCTTATTTTTCCGAAGAGTTTCCAAATACTGGGCATACTTTTGACACCATTGCTTTGAACATTGAACAGTGGAACTTTGTATAGTACTCAATTACATCTTGCAAACGGAATATTGTTGTGAAATGGATGTGTTCGTATGCGTTTACTTCAACTTTTTGATAAATAGCCATACTTTACGTTTGCCGATCTGAATTGTTTTTTGCTACATTCATTTTTCTTCTCGTAGTCAGGATCAATTGAATTATAACAATATATTTCATGCAAAGACTCTTGAAATTTCAAAGTTGAGAACATTATATATATTATTAGTCTGACATATTACGATTCTATGCACTAAGTTGCTTTACACACTCATAAGCATACAATTGAAATAAGCAGCAAAACATAAATTGTAATTTAAATTGCAAGTGCAATGCAATGATAGATTTTCATAAACATTGCTTCGATTTTGATCAAAACTAACTGGTTTTGAAAATTTGAAAACGATGATGGTTTTATTCCTCTTAAATTGAATACACAACGCCATTTGGTTTGTGCAGATTATAAAATCATCGCTTTTGTTTCAAATTTTTTATGCATTCGATTTTACCATGGCACCATTTTGGCGGTAAAAATTACTATGTTATGGTTAAAAACATGCAGTAGGCCAGAATCGAACCGAGGTTTTTGAGATCGTCAAGCGTGAACGCTTACCACTCGGCTATCGATACTGCCAGATTGAGAGGGAACAAAACGCAAATAAAAAGTGTTCATGAAAACTCAATCATGTTCTCAGTACTTCAACGCCTGTTTCAGTGTACAATCAAAACAACATGAACGCCTCTCATCAGAGCAGCAATCGCGACCCTCCGGATCAGTTGCAAGAAGCTTCGTTTCTTCGTGCTCTTTTGAATCACTCTCGGCAGTTTCGTTTGAACCGAAATCCGTCTAGCTGGCCTACACAAAATCGATACCGAACTTCCCCGAAGTCTAGGCGCCTTCCATTTCACTTCTACTTTACCAATCCAACGCATCTTTTTGTCTTTCGATCTACCTACACATTCACGCTTATACGAAGGCTACCATCGTCTAGCCGTCCATTCACAACCCGAATATTAGGTACCTTTTCTTCCCACTGCAGAGATGATTCGATTATGACGCTCAATCGTAAACAACACGGTTTCATTCGGTTGCCGATTCTTTTTCGATTAGCCTTCTTTCTCTTTCCGGGAAAATTATGTTCTCTAGTTTGATATCAAACACATTCAAAACTAAGAACTCAGATTTGGTAGCTTGTTTAACTTCAAATATTTTCTTAGGATATTTATCTACTATCGTTTAATAATTTTATATTGTACCAATTTTATGTCTGGATATTTCAGTACTTTTTAATGTGACTTTAACACGCTTACAATTACTATTGATATTTGTATCTTACTTATCTCGGATTTATCAAACTAACATTATCTACTATCTTCTAACGAGTATTTCATACTGTTAAAGCCATATTGATATGCGCTAATTTCTATGAATTCTATGAGCTTTTGAAAAAACACAACTTTGAAGATATGGTACAATCTCATTTGAATATATTTGCAGGTAGAAGTTTCATTCAGATTCATTCTTCTATTCAGACATGTTCATTTGGTGACTGATGTTTAATTAGATGTGATTACAAATAAAATAATTCGTTGTACATGTTAGATAAGCATATTTTAATGCTTAACATTCACATCAATACTAATTCCCTGATGTCACATCAATATATTCCGGAAGTGAGAGATACTTATCTGTTTCTAGGTTCTTTTGATTCCAGGGGCTACTGTGGACATTCGCGTTCTGGATATATTTGCAACAAAAATATTAATCTGAATCATTTGGTGTATTCTATCATTTTGTCTACCAATATATGCTCTACAACCAAACATGAACATTTTTTGGAACATCATCAACAATAACAGGATAAACAAGAAAATGTATAAAAAAAAGTCCGAACAAATATTTGCAAAGTACGAAACATTCGCTATGTAAACTTTTTCGAATTTTTTCACGTATCGTGCAAAGTTGTTGGGAGCATCACAAAACTATCGAGGAGTCATGTTCCAAGAAAATTTTCGATAATATAATGTTGAAAATTGTTGTTTTATAAAACTAATTGATCAAAGGTCTTAATTTTACGACCTTTATTTTAGTTCAGAGTGTTGGTTTGTATATTTTTCATCACAAACAAAATTAAACTAAGTTTTTTAGGAGGGTGAATAACAATAAAACATATATATTATAATATGTATAAATAGTAAACTCACAACATAATCTTAAAAAAAAAAGGTTCGGTCATATTTTACATGAATCCGCAGTACAAAGTAATTGCATACTCCATCTGCTACAAATAAACTAATTTTTCGCCATCTCAAAACTATTGAGAACCAAAATGCTTCTAACATAAGCAAAATTTCAATTGCTTGCGATCTTGCGAAACATAATTTTTATACTTCATGTAGTTTAAATAAAAATTACCTTTAGTTGCACGAATTCATGAGATCCTTCTACATATCATTCATATAACATTAAAGAGCAGAACGAATGTTTTTGTACAAAACCCTTCAATCATTGCAGTACTTGGTAGTTACATTATTCGTGTGTATAAACTTAAATAATCAAGCACTTGTAACTAACAGTGCCATTCAAAAGAAGGTAAACTTGAAGTTACAAACTAAAATTTGTGAAGAGCATGTTTCGCAGAAAAGTAGTGAATATGGGTATTTTTTTCGAGCCTTACAATTTTTAAATTATGTTTTTCGAAGAAAAAACGTTCAAAAACATCATAATGAACGATTATCTATAGAATCTGTTTAAAATTGATGAGAACAAATCTTTTTATTACCAAATTGTATTGATTTATGAAAGTGTCCAAAGTAGCCCCTCTTTTGTTTTGAATGACAGATTATTTTTGCTATTCAAGCAATATTTTTATTTCTTGATGGACTTGTTTTATATTTTGCACATTTGTTACGTACGTATACAACTTAGATATATCCAAGAATTATCGAAATCTATTCATATTTATTCGAGCTACAAATCCTCAAAGTTGGAGAATGGGGAAATAATGTCAAACGAAGCCCCGTTTGACGGTACATGAACATCAATGTCATATATAACAGGTCCGGCTCTTAGTATGTGTTTGCTTGTATTAGTCAAGAAATAGATGTAAACAATACGATCAGCTGATTGTGACGACAAGGCTGCGAAAAATTTTGTTCGCAGCCTTCCAAACGTGACGTCATCTTCGGCTACATCGTGAACTCTCGGCTCGCCGAAGTTGACATTGCACATCTACCACTTCAAAACTGATGTAATCACAAATACTAATTTAATGATCGCCCGCACCTCTAAATACCCCACATCGCATGAACATATTTGAAACTTCATTTCATTTCGGATACGAAGACATTTAACAGGATGCAGAAACTACAGGATTTTTTTTATTATATTAAAAACAGGAGAATCTAATCCAACATCCACGGCTTTACTATAAGTATCCAACCAGAAAGTGGCAAAGTTTAAGTTATATTTACATTCTTGATACCATAATTGATCCATTAAAAAGTAAGAGAGTGAAAAAAGAGAACTTGGCCTACGGGCGGTACCACTGTGCACCGCCGTCACTCACCGGATTCCCAATGATTCTATTTAACCGTAATTAACATTTCGCTTTTCCACCGCGCCCCGTTGTGTTGCTGGCTGTGTGAGTGTCTGCGCTTCATGACTTTTTCGCGCTCGACGTGCTCAATTTTCTGTGACGATTATTACATTTATTTCATTAAATTTAAATTACGTAGGTCGGACCGTCGGGCTGTGAATTTTGTAAGAGAGATAGAGATGGAGAGGCCACTCATCATGTGTTCTGTTTGGTCGTATTTTTACGTTTTTTTCGCAAACTGCGTGCTGTATTGAAATGAGCCGACTATGGGGTCTAGTGAAGTGCATACCAGCTAATTAATGAAGATTGCAATGGAAAATAACTACGTGACTCGGGTTGTTGACGCGCAGCATAGGGACTATTTTATGAGCCGTTGTGGATGTCATTTGAAAATCTTTCTAGAGATGACGATAACGCTTTTTTCATGATCACTGTGTCTTATCAGATGGCGTTTGAATTTCAATCAAGTGTTTCGGTTTTCGTAACTGATAACATCTCAATTGGTTTTCTAAAAGCGTATAAATTGATTGAAAATTCCCAATAGTAGATAGATTGAAGACCGTTTTGTGAGATAAGCAGGAGCATTTTAAATCAGAGGTAATCCAAAAATATGTCCGACCCATTCACCCCACCTTTGTCTCGCATTTTGTTTGAATTTTCCAAGCTTCTGAGGAGAAGCTTCAGTGCTTCTGAGAAGAAGCTTCGATGCTTCTGGGGAGAATCTTCCAAGCTTCTGGGGAGAAGCTCCGTGCTTCTGAGGAGAAGCTTCCAAGCTTCTGAGGAGAAGCTTTCAAGGTTTTGGGAAGAAGCTTCTAAGCTTCTGGAAAAAAGTACACTAAAACCTCAATTTACGAAGTCTAATTTTACGCTACCTCAATTTAAGTCACTTTTTAACGAAGTGAACTCAATTTACGTCACATTTTTTTCGCAGTGCGTAAATTGTGTTTAGACAATTATGTGGGAAATTATTGGCCTCCGGTTGGAGAAAACCGTTGGAAACCATTGTAATATGGGTATTTTTGGAACAAGCACGACGGGGGGATGACGAAAATGTATGTCCGACGCCATTTTAAAATCCAAGATGGCGACCTCCTGTTGGAGAAAATCGTTGGAAACTCATGCAATATGAGTATTTTCGGAACGGGCACGACGAGGGGATGACGAAAATCGATGTCCGATGCCATTTTGGAATTCAAGATGGCGACCTCTGATTTGGAAAAATCGTTGGAAACTCATACATTATGGGTATTTTCGGAATGAACACTATGAGGGAATGACGAAAATCGATGTCGGACGCAATTTTTAAATTCCATTCACCAAAACATCAATTAACGAAGTGTGTTTTTACGCAAATTCAATTTAACGAAGTAAATTCATAAACATCAATACAGATCAGTACATTGATCCATTTGCTTATATTAGATTTAGATTTTATGCTATAAGTAACATCAATGTACAACTACTTACGTTTGTAGATACTCAGCCTATATATCATGGAGTCATTGGAAATACAAAAACATCCACACAACTCAATACAACACTTCGTTTGTAAATATGGATAGTAAGAGGCCTTTGCAATATTGAAGAACTTCTATTGATGATTGGTTACGCTTGTATATCCTAATGCCCATATTTGATAGAGATCTTAGAGGACCAAGAACAGCCATACATATTAATACAATACACCGTTTACCCACAGAAATGATTAGGAGCCTTTGGAGTATTTGAAAACTATCTTCTAATCACTTATTATGGCCGTAGATCCCAAGGCCTATATTCAATGGAGTCCTTGGCGGACCAAAAACATCCGTATTAATCAATAAAATATTCCGATGACTTCAATGCATGGTTAAGAGACTGCGCCATATTAAAAAAAACTACCTATAGACCATTGATCACGTTTGTAGATTCAAAGGCCATAATATAAATTAATTTCATACAAGTAGACTCCAAACGGCAAACCTCGTTTTGCGAACTGAGCTCCCTCGTTTTACGCACTGATTCAATTTACGCACCCCCGATCTAGTTCGTAAATTGAGGTTACAGTGTATCCAAGCTTCTGGGCAGAAGCGTCCAAGCTACTGGGAAGAAGCGTCCAAGCTTCTGGAAAAAAGATTCCGAGCTTTTTGGAAGAAGCTTTCAAGCTTCTCTACATCTTTCTGATCAAGAAGCTTCTAAGCTATTATTCAGAATCTGTGTCGATATTAATCGTTGCTTATTTGTATAATCTAATTATAACACAATTTGTTATGAAATTTTGTTTTTGTTTAGATATTAAAAATAACACAATGACTTACATTTTTGTTAGTTATAAAAGATATTGAGCTATATTTTTGCTTAAAGTGTAACATATATTGTTAAAATTTTGTTTAATTTAGAGGATTTGTTATAATTTTTGTTATTCTAACTACTTATCAGCCGGCTAGAAAATACATGCTATCTGAGCAACAAACTTTGCAATAATGTTGTTTTAGTTCACTGGTCGGGTAGTTATCGGTCTTCCAAAGAATTTTGGAATATCAGGATACAGATGACCATTGAAACAAATCGACACAAGTGCTAAAAAACCAGAAGAGTTTTTTGAGAAATTATGAAAAATGGAGAAAAAATACCGAAAAACAAGAAAATTATCGGAATTGAAACATTATGCAGTAAAATAATTATGCTGCTGGTTGGAGTCGCTCTGAAATGTCTGAGTTTGAACCAAAATGTTTAAGGGAATTCAAAATGACGTTGCAAATAAAACTGTCGAAAATACATCATGTTTCATTTCCGGTTTCAATTTTTACATGGGTGTTTTGATCGAAAAAACAAAAACGTGAACTAAATTGAGTATTTTTTTATATTTATAATTATTTTATAATCTTTTCTAGCCAGCACAATTATTTTACCAAAAATAAGTTTCAATGTTACTGTAAAGCTGCAAGCTTCATACCCAATTAAAGATGATCGAATACTGTTATGCTTTAGTACTAGACCAACTGTGCAGTTAACTTGTGTACCATTATCATAATAACTAGCAACCCATTAACAATAAGCCCAGTGCATTACAACAAATTCCGCCCTCTTGATGTTATCACGATTGAAAATGTATTATGCTGATTATGAGTCAACGCTCTTATTATTCGGGCCAAACTCTGCGCGCCACACTCATTAGTCTATTAGCAGCGCACATACACACGATAATGAATGAATCGAGGCATGCAACAATAAACACCATTCACTCATCGTTTGCTCGTCAATTTCCCATCAACGGCCCAGCAGCGGCAAGCCATTGCATCGTACAGCGATTTATTTATTGCGATAATTACCAAATTAAATCAATAAAAGTCAAGTGGTTGTGCAATAACAACAACGGCAAACGCAAGCAAAGCTCGTTCTCTCTCTCTATGGAAGAGCTCGACTCGGCTTTCATACACGCCTCTGCAGCAGCCAGCCAGCAATCGACACAAAAGGATATCACACAATTGCCCGACCGACCGACAGAACCGAACCGACAGCCTCCCATTCCCCGACTCCGGACTCGTCCCACAGAGCTATACAGTCAGCCAATTACGTCCGAATGTGCCGAGCAGTGGAATTCCGGGAATCGGAGCTCTCTCACTGAGGGTACTTCTGCGAATTTGATAGACCCGACCGGCAATCAAAGCACAGAGGCAGAAAATAAGAGCGGAATCGTTTAACAAACCATTTATCGTTTGAATGCAAATTTTATTCAATTATTAATATCACAAAGTTCTTGGCTGCTGGATGTGGGATGGGATGGGGTGAGATGCATTGATACGGTGCGAGGGAGACGTGTAGAGAGGGGCGGCGATGATGGCGATGATGATGATACATCACCTACTCCGCCTATTGTCGGAGCGTTGTGTTCTCCTGGATAAATTGCAGCATATTGTTTGTATCGATTTGATTGTCGCTATATGTATATTTAATTGAACCCCGTCCCGCTCGCCCCTCGGCAGCAGCAGCATATTTAGCAACCTCCCTCAGCAGAGGTTGGATCCTATTTCGGATTTCCCGTATCCTTCGACAAGCCATAACTAGAGCGCGCGTCAGGAGGGAATTTCGATCTCGTCGCTCGTTTCAATCCTCAATTCGCCCCGAATCCCTCCGGAGTTGCTCTTCTGCTGGGTCACGGTGCTTCATTTGCCGTTATTATCAGAAATATAAGTCATCAAAACTTTTAACGCCACTTTGTTTGTATAAATGCTATACAACTCGGGACCTAAAAGAAATAAATCGTGAGACGAAATGCAGAGTTACGCTTTTTTGAAGGCGTCATTTCTATCGCATCTTGTTATATAATTTTTTTGTAACATCATAACACAATATGTTACTAACTTGTTATACTTTCTTAGTCGGATTGGTATCTTGGAGTAAATTGTTCAACAGATCAAGGGATATTTGGCAGTGACAAATATATTTATAAATTCACTCGCTTTGTGGCGCAAGAAACAAATCTTCTGCATCTCAAGATCCTCATAAGCTGTTCAGCATATCCGATAATAACACAATTTCTTCAATCTTCGATACTTACCGCGTAGTGCTTCTGTACACTGAGCCAGAAATTGAGTACGAATTTCATAAGAGAACGCTTGTGAATTGATTTCTTGACTGGTTTTCTCTCTTTCATAAGATTCGTATGAAACACAAAACGTCCGATATTCACAAGAAATTCTTGTCGGTATCATTAAAGATCTTATGAATATCTTTATTTTCCTAAATCCAAAAAGCGATTCTCTAAATACATAATGGTCCTGAAGAATTCCATAATTGATATCTATGATCCTTCATACGAGTGTCTTATGATATTATACCAATTTATATTATGAACGCAATGATCGATGGAAGTTCACAAGTTTTTCTTATGAGTCTCATTAGATGCTTCTTATGTCTTTATTCCAAAAGAAAATCGTATGAAATTCTTACGTGGTTTTTGAAAGGAAGTCTACTGTTTTTCACAAGTGTTACTAATCATTGTCATACGCGCGCTAATTAATCTCAATCGTGAATATTTTGTTATTAGCATTGCTCCACGTAATTCATAAGATTTTCGTATGAAATTGTTAAGAAAATCGTACTCCATTAGATTGTCTTATGAAAGCCAATAATCAATGCGTTTGATAACCAAAAAGAGTTTCTTATGAAATTATATCTGTCTATGTAATGAGTGTTATTTCATAAGTTTGAAATGTTATAAGATTATCGAATGAAGAACAAAATGCTTCTTATGTCGTTATTCCATAAGAAAATCTTATGTACCTCATACGTTCCGTTTCCTCAGTGATAAGTGCAAATATCGGCCTCCAATTCTGGACACAATCTAGGAGCGTTTTAAATTCTTCAAGTCAATCTTTGAATGTTTTCACTTCGGGATTACAAATTTATTGTCAACTCAAAGCATTTGCAACATTTACTTGAGTAATTTGAGTGCCACAAAGATATCATGTAACAGTTCAAGCTGTTTGAAACCAGGAGACAGTACATTCAAAATCAAAATTATTGTTTGTTCGCATTTTTTTTTTAATATGGTGCGTTTTCTGAAACGTCTGGGTTCCGAGGTCACTAACCGAGATTTAACACAATCGGAGGGAGGAACAGCACTAAATGTAACTGTGATTTGGTTAAATAAACTAGGATTGTTTTAGTTGAGCTCTCAGCAATTACCGATCTCATCTTTTATTTTGAAGTTTGATCCGACCTTCGTCTGCTAGAACATTTGACAATTGATCGGCTCCTGTTAAACGGATACGTACAATTTTTGACATGTTCATTTAACCCGTATAGGCCTGAGTGAAAGAAAAATTACTAAAACTCTCACCGCTCAGCGAATACTTAACGGATTCCAATTATTTTTTGTCAGTATACTCGTACACATATCTAGTTTCTAAAAGTGGTCAAAGAATCTCGGGAATGTTCCTGTGGCCGGAGTTATTGCAATGGATCACTGGGTCTGGTCGGGTGACAAGTGTTTTGTGCTTCTGTGCCCCTGGAGGTAGGCAAATTTCAAGTCACAGATAATTTCCAGAATCGGTTATAATGTGGCCACTATATCGAGGAGTTTTAAGAAAAACGAATCAGCGTAAACCTTCTGTTAATCGGTTAAATTGAATAATTATACCAACTGCATTTGATTGATCCTATAAATCACCATTTTCAGGCCCCCGGAATGGCATGTTCTTCCGTTTGAAGCCCCTCCGCTTAATATGC
The DNA here is from genome assembly GCF_002204515.2 of Aedes aegypti. Classification (NCBI taxonomy): domain Eukaryota; kingdom Metazoa; phylum Arthropoda; class Insecta; order Diptera; family Culicidae; genus Aedes; species Aedes aegypti. Next base: position 291,483,789 of record NC_035107.1, on the reverse strand, counting down.
TCCTCGACACCACAAGAAATCGCACACCACATTTGACCCCTGGGAAACCATTAGCTTTCAAATCCGCTATTTGATCCGCACTGTTGCTATACCCCACGTTTTTCGCATTATTTTTGGCGAATTCCCAAGCTGCGATTAGCTTTTTCGCTGTTTACAATGTTAGCTTTTCTTCGTTTAGCAATCTTTGCTGAAGAGATTTGTCTCGAGTGCCAGCAACGATTCGGTCACGCATAGTCATTTGCTTGAAGTTTTCAAAATTAAAAAGCTCGACCTGCAGCTTAACAGATAACACGAAATCCTCTAGCGATTCATCCGGCTGTTGCACTCACAAATTAAACTTTAGTCTTTATACAAGGTCGGATTCCATCTTATCCAGCCTTGCCTTCAATTTAGAAACAATTTCTGCTAAATTACTACAGAAAAATCTCCATGAGTCGATATTTGAAGGGACCAACGACGCATGGAAATATTTAGTAATGGAAACAAATTCCTTGGAAAGCTGTTTGAGGGGACCATCATAGTAACCATGAAAATTTGTTTTCAGTATGGTTCCATGAGTCGATATCGAGTCATGGAAAATCGACTCATGGAGGTTTCACTGTACTAAGGAATAGCAATTTAAGTTTCCTGAAAATTATAGAGCCACTCAATGTTATAAAATGGTCCCGTTTTTCTTCACCGAGCATTTTGTTCATACTAAAAAAGAAACCCAAACGTTCAATCCAATCCTCAAAGGAATCGAACTTGCGGAAAGATTCTAGACTACAATTTATGTTGGACTGAGATATGCACACTCAATCTGTTCGGTAAAAATAACTGGGTTTTGGAGCTACCGAAAAAGTCAGTAAACTAAAAATAAATGTCAGAAATCGCCGACATTTTGCAGAGAGCTTTCTTTTTATATCATATATTGATAAAAAATAAAACATGGTGAAATTTGCTTTTCAATTACGCGTGGCGAAAGTTTTCATTTTACTGACTTTTTCGGTAGTTCCAAAACTCAGTAAAATTTTACCGACCCCAGTAATTTAATCTAAGTGTGTGTTCATATAAAAGTTGCAGAAAATGGCTATCACTGGTAGGTGATAAAATAAAGTTTTCTGATGTAATTAACTGATTTCCAAAATAAAAAAAAAATGCAAAACAAAAAATAACTCACCGGAAGGTCCTTCAGCCTTTGCTGATCTGATTTGGGACAGACCAACAAAATTGGATCTGGAACGGCCAACAAGCTAGACCAAAACTAGCAGACGATCGAATTTGAACCACCCTGATTATGCTGAAAAGGTCATGGAACACAAGCACCAGTATTCCAACGCGCAGTGACGGATACTCCAGTAGGTCAATTAAACTTCCGTCCACTATCTAGTTGAATAGAAGAAAATCACTCTTAATAAAATAATATATCACAGTAGAGTGATGCAAATTTTGAAATTTTAGCTCCCCTATGCTTAAACGACTTATATTTTGGTTAATAGCATCCTCCCAAAGTTTGAAATGAATTGGAAGAAATTTGACTGTGCACAGGCCATTTGAAGCTCATATGGAGATTACTATGGAAAACGCCATCCTTTTGTCTTCAGCCCTCTATCTCTTCATTACAATGTTATATGGAGAAGTGAACACAATCTTTTTATGTGAAATACTTTCAGCTACTACTTTGCCGAAGACCACATTTTGATTGGACGTCAGGAAAAATTGCTATTCATAATCATAAAGTGGGTATGCATTTTGCATGCTGAACCAACTGCCCGGCAGGCAACAGTGGTGCTCCTGGTGGCTAGAATAGATCAAAGTAATCCAGGCTACTATACTATGTTCTACAGCAAAAAAGCAGTGTTGCTCTGAAAGTAATTGAATGATCATCTCAGCATGATTTAGACTTTGTAATCAATAATAACAAATTATCCTTACGTCCCATCAAAATGTGGTCTTCGGCAAAGTTGCAGCTGGGATGATTTCACATGAGAAGAGTTTGTTCACTTTTCCATAGATTATTGTGACGAGCAGTTAGAGGATTGAACATAAAATCTTTGCCTTTCCCATAGTAATTTCCATATAAACTTCAAATGGCATGTGCACAACCAAATTTCTTCCAAATCACTTAAAATTTTGAGAGAATGATTTTTATCATAATTGACACCGTTTAAGCATAGGGGAGCAAAAATTTCAAAATTTGCATCAGTCTAATCTCACAGTTATTGTTACTCACAATTTCTTTTCAGATCTGTAAGTTATTATTTCATCACTGAAAAGAATATGAAGATTCCCAAAGGATGCCTTTCAACCGCTTGTTTGACTGAATGGCCTTCAACCAAGCTTTTAAAATCTCTAATTTCAATAATCAGTGATTTACCCATGAAATCTTCCAATTTAAATCTCACCTTACCAATTGAGATTAACAGACAGTTGCAATTTGCCTGCGGATGCCGTTCACAATAGATTACGGCAACTTTTTCTTCCAACGCGATGGCGTCTATCCCTTCCCTGCGTCTAACGTACTATAACGGCCCACAATAACGCTCAAGGAAAACCGCCGCCGGGATGGTGCTCGCTAAACCGTGTTCGGTGAAAAACAAAAACCGATCCGTTGCTGAATGAATGGCTGCTTCGTCGATCACCCAATCGCTTCACTTTCCGTCGTTTTCGGTAGCCGAGGTCACTAATCGAGATTGTACACAATCGGAGGGAGAAACAGCACTGAATGTACTGTGCTTTGGTTAAATAAAGTAGGATTGTTTTAGTTGCGCTCTCAGCAATCACTGATCTTATCTTTTACTTTAAAGTTCGACCAGACCTTCGTCTGCTAGAACGTTTGACAACTGATCGTATGTCTATCGGCTCCCATTAAACGGAATACCTTCGTGTTTTGTACTCATAAGGTGAAGCAGTTTTGAATTCAACTTCCAAAATTGTACTAAAACTTCAAAGGCAGTACCGTCAAACGGGGCTACTTTTGATTCCGGGGGCTACTTTGGACATTCGTGTTTTTGATTTATTTGCAGCATAAATATTAATCTGAGCTATTTTGTGTCTTCAGCACTTTTATTGACCAAAACGTGATCTACAACCAGACATGAACATTTTTCGGAACAACATCAACAATAACATGATAAACAGGAAAATATATTTAAAAATTCCGAACACATATTCACAAGGCACAAAACATTTGCTATGTAAACATTGTTCGAATTTTTCACATATCGTGGAAAGTTATTGGGAGCGTCACCAAACTATCAAATCGTCATGTTTCATTAAAATTTGTGATAATTTTATGTTAAAAATTGTTGTGTTAAAAAAATAATTGATCAAAGGTCTTAATTTTACGGCTTTTATTTTATGTTAAAGCGTTGGTTTCTATATTTAACAACAACAAAAAAATTCACCAAGGATTCAGGAAAGTTAATAGTCATCAAATATATATATTTAATTACGTATTGGTAGTAAACTCAAACCATATTCCTTGAAAAAATAATTCTCGGTCATTTTTACATGAATCCGTAGTACAAAACAATTTTATTCTTCATCTGCTATAAATAGACTACCATTGAGCCATATCAAAACTATTGAGAACCAAAATAATTACAAATGTCAAATTTGAATTGCCTACGATCTTGCGAAACATTTTTCTTGTACTTCATGCATTACACTTTAAATAAAAATTACTTTTAGTTACAGCAATTGATGAGATCCTTCTACATATCATTAATATAACATTAAGAATTTTAACAGATGTTAATCATTATTAATCAGACCTTATTAATCGTCGCAGTACTTGGTAATTGCATCATTCGATTGTGTCAACTTAAACAATGGTCAACTTAAACAATGGTCAATCGGCAAAGAAAGCTCTCAGTTAATAACTGTGGAAGTGCTCATAAGAACACTAATCTGAGAAGCAGGCTTTGTCCCAGTTGGGACGTAACGCCAGAAAGAAGAAGAAGAACTTAAACAATCAAGCAGTCGTAGCTGACAGTTTATTTAAAAGAAAGTAAAACTGAAATTTCATACTAGAAATTAAACACTACAAAACCATAATTTGCTGAAAAGTGTTATATAGGTATGTGTATTTTTTAGCGCTTTACAATTTTCTTAATTATGTTTATCAACGAAAAACGTTCAACAACGTCAAAATAGACGTTAATCTATAGAATCAGTTCAAAAGTTATGCGAAAATAATCATTTTATTTTCAAATCGTGTTGCTTTCTAAATGTGTCCAAAGTAGCCCCATTTTGGTCTTGAAGGACACATATTATTCGCTATTCAAGCAATTTTTTTATTTCTTGATCGATTTGCTTCATATTTTGCACATTTGTTACGTACATATACAACTAAGATATATGCAAGAATTATCGAAATCCATCCATAATTCTTAGAGCTACAAATCCTCAAAGTTGAAGAATGTGGAAATAATGTCAAAAGAAGCCCCGTTTGACGGTAATATCTCAATCGGTTTTCAAACATCTCTACTTTTTCAAGATGGCGTATACATGTGTTATCCTACGAGAGGGCCAGATAGCTGTAGCGCAGCTATACAGCAGGACAAAGCTGAGCGTCGTGAGTTCAAATCACACCGGTCGAGGTTTTTTTCATACAGGATTTTTTAACTCTCCAGGGCATAGAGCATCTTTGTATCTACCCCAAACTGCCTCTATCCTACTAGGGACGTAACGTAGGGTAAACGGTCCCTTAGCGGAGCACTTTGGGCGATCAGGTGACCAATAATCGAAAAAAAGACTTGTTCTGATATGATTTTCTTGTACATCATTCCATAGTAAACACTTCTTTTAAGATATTCCTGGAATTTAAGGGCAATAGTTTCTATAGTTTAATTGATACAGGATGTCAAAGTTAGAGTTTTTACGAAAAATCAAAAATGCAGTGTAGACACATGGTACACATGGAATACAATATAGGGGAAGGGGTGGTAAAATGAACACCTTAAGGAAATCATCTTGTTTCTGATAGAAAAACAAGGATTTGTATAGTTATATCTAACAACATCAAAGATAGGGATGTTATCTATAGCAGCGACACAAATTCAGACTAAAATAGCTGAATTTTCACATGTTTTTGTCGCTAGCAAAAAACGATGTAAATGTTCATTTTAGCTGCACTATGTGGATAAAATGAACAGCTGTTGGTGGTAAAATGAACATCATGCAAAAAACGTGGGCAAAACAAATATTTCTGGAAATTTTTATTGCCTTACCGAAAATATATTAATTTATAATTGTAACCCATTCAAAAAGAATTCTAAAGGTATCAGATTTGACCTCATATCATAACGATATTCACCTCACTGAAAAACCTCAAGTCTTCCGAGCCAAAAGTTACGTCAGTTATAATTTTCAACCGTGATTTTCTAAAATCTTGGTTTTCGTTGGTATTTTCACTTCAATTTACCTACGTATCAACTCGAACACTCTAATTTATGCTATGAATCGTCCGTGCGTGATAAAAATTCATTGAAATGTGTTTTTCTCGATAAAAGTCAAGGTGTCCATTTTACCACCCCTGTTCATTTTACCACCACTTCCCCTACTGCATAATCGTAATATTTTATACAGATCTTTATACACTGTCCGAAAGCTTATTCAACAAGCTATCTTAGAAAAATAAAATTAAATAAAAACTCGTACCTTAGGTCGGAAAAATGCGGGGAGTGCACTGAAAAAAATATGTTTGTTTTTCTATCGAAACTATACACATCCCATACTTTTTTGTCCCAAGTTGTCCCAGGCTAAAATATATTTCCAAGGGTAGGGTATCCGTCCTATTATGGAGGACTTAAGCACGGTGTTGAAGTATAAATCGTATTACAGTGTCCAAAACCTAAATATTATTGTATATTGCAATGTGAAGTGTTAAAACTATCCTTTATCTGGAGTATAGTGAAGTAAAAAAGTAAATTTTGGAAACAAACATACATTTTTTAACATAAATCTGAAGCTCTTTTTCTGTCCTATTATTGCGGTATTTCGTCCTATTATTACGGTAGTGCCGTCCTATTATTGCGGTATACAAAAAATCATAGATTTTATTACATTCAGTATATGTTCAATGCCATACAATGTTCAAGCATTGAAATTATGCTCTCTACATGTTAATGACACTGCACGGTACTGTCAGTTTGTGTGACTTTGGACATATCTATAAAGAAAACTAATTTATTATTTTATGTCACGATTCGAAAACAAATCAACAGAATCGAATTATTTTCTGCTGGTTTCGTATCCTTTTTCATCGTAGCTGGACAATGTTAAAGTAAATAGACAAGGTTCTTCCATCTGAGATCAGTAGTCGCTATATAATGAATTTGTTGCCTTAAGTATAACCTACAATTTTGGTGCTTTTTACCACTAGCTTTCATCAATCCAATGCAATTTTAAAAGAATGTTTCCTTGCGATCATCTTGTATCTTATTTTTCCAACGTATTTTTGGCATGTGTTCCGATTTTCAATCAGTTTACGTGATTTTTCGGTAAAACATTATGTTTATATGCAATATATTTGTAAATAAGAGCAACTACAGGGTAAATGTAAACATAAATCTATTGTTTGACTAAATAAATGTATGATTGACACAAAATTGTGTCCAAAAAAAGTATCCTAATAATATAATTAATGTTTCCAGCAATTACATTTAAAATTACTATTGAAATTACAAATTTTTGAATGGGATTTACAGATAACGCAATGATAGGCAAAAAGATATTTTCATTGTCCTATTATTGCGGTATATGCTTATTCTAAAAAAATATAGAACTTTTATTCAAAATTCAATATCCATCATGAAACTACATCCATACTGAACTGATATACCCGTTGCATATAATCATTTTGGGTTTTAAACTTAAAAATACACGCTTATGAAAACCCGCTAGTAGATAAAGTGACTGGTTAAAAATATAGGCTTTTCTTGATGCATCATTTAAAAATGTTCTTACAACGATCAAAATCGTTTAATTTTTAAAGCATTTATCTGGTAAAGCTTGGGAATACTATAAGCGTTTATCATCATCAATAAAATCCATAAAAAATAGAGTTTTCGATTTATAATGAGGGTTTAATTCTTATACCGCAATAATAGGGAATACCGCAATAATGGGCAAATTACCCTACTTTGAGATGCAAACTAAACGATCGTAAAGAATTTAGCTGCACAAATTTGCACTTTTTTGATTTAGGGCTTTTTGAATTTTTCCAATATTTTTAACCTTTTTCTATTAAAAACAGCTAAAAATTAATTCAGACGATTACTGAATATCGCAAAATCATTCATATCATCATTTCTATGTAAGCTCTAACGTTTTTAATGATTTGCACATAAATACGACATAAGATGGAAAAAATATTTTTGGCCGCCAGTTTGTATGGAAACCGCCCAGGTGCGGAGGTAGCTCATATAGTGGAGGTAGTGTGTTTTGACATGTTAACACTTATAAATGACTAAGTAATATTTTTCTATGATGTACGATGAGAAAATGATACAAGCAGTCAAAGAGTATTCATGAAATTTATTAGTAAAGCTATTTAAAGCAATTATTTTTGCTCTTTACACCTACAGTGATGTATTAGTACCCATCGTGGAGGGTTTCATAAGAAATCAATGCGCTTTTAAGGGAACCATACCTCCATTAAAGGAAAATGTTCCTATTATTGGTGCATGGATTGTAGGTGAATTTTAATTATGATTTTATCACAGGACTCAATCGGCTGTCATCCACGAACAACTGGAGTGATGCAAAAAATTTGGTGCTGATTTGATTATCATTAGTACATTTTTTTCTCATACGGCATTTGTCGCTTCCCCACGGGGTTTGATGAGTGCAAAGCCTAAATTTGTTCACTTATCACTGCTACGACTGACCGTTATTACACAAAAAAATGTCCATCAAATATGAACGCAGGGCTCGATTCCTGAGGTCATTCTGCACCTCTGCACCAATTTAAAAAAAAAAAACCCTAGGAGGAATCTCAAAAAAATTTGAATTGAAGTTTTTGACTAAGAACGTCAATATAATCTTTGTTACAATTTTGCAATAGCACTGAAAAAACCTACAAAAACGCTCAAAAAGTTAACCAGTTAAGTTCTCTACTAGTATAAAATTGTTACCGTTGTTATAATTAGATTTTTTTTATAACTGACATAACTTACCGGAGAGGCTTAAGTGTTTTTTTTTTCATAATTTGCTGGTTTAAATTGAATTCATTGTTGTTTTCTATGTTGAACCGATTGAAAGGTGAAACAAATAAATTTACAATTAATAATGTTGAAGAGAGAATACAAAGGATCTGAGAACAAATGTAGCACAATAATAGTCAGAAGATAAGCCTTATGAATACTTTTATAGTCGATTAGAGCTAGTATCAACCGTTTGTTTCAAATCTGGAATGATTTGGTTGCTCTGGTACGCTCACGTCAATATCAGAATGAACATACGCGGATATCTTTTACGCTGACCTGATTGATGCAACTTTTACTTCCGGCATTCGCCCTAAATGATTGTACGATAAAGGATCGCGAGGCGTAGTTGGATGAAATAATGGATTTATGAAGTCAAATAAGCCTTTATTAAGCAACAGTGCAGAAATTTCGTTTCCCTTTGCAAGTTGCGGGTCCCTAAGCTGGTTACGTAATCCGTAAAAGGAAATATTCGCAGCCAGAACACGTGTTTTTACTACACGGGAAACATTATTACCATACGTCACAAGTGTTATATGTCTCTTCACAAATTCATCTGCATCTCCATCAAGCACTCCTTCAGGACAAATACAACTGAACCTGCTTCTTCCTCTACATGCGACCATATACGCTTGGGTAGAGTAAATGCAAAGATGGTTAGAAGGAATAAGATAACCGACTTCCGTCCTTTCTAGGCGACATGAATAGCGCCGCTCTGGTGAGACAAAAGCCAACTAATATGCACCGTTCTCCTAGTGACCACCAGATGTTTATGTGTTCGTTTATAACAATGTGCGTCCAAAATCACATATTTGTACGTCAAGAATCAGAATTGCACAAGATGCCAAATTAAACGTTATCAATGTCAACAGAAGTTTTATATAAATCCCCACTACGATTTATAAACGACAAACTACCATAGCTGCGAAACTACCTTAACTCCATTTCACTTTGATCAGATTTGAAGAATGTTGTAAACTGTGAGGTATATGCAACAAACTTACTTTGGATGATCAATAAAAATCGATAAAAGTGTGCAGTCAGAGTGGACCAAGTGCTTATTACCATAATAGCGAAAATGATCAGCGCGCTGAGGAATACGAGGAAGTGAAAAACATTTCAAAAGATTTGTCAGATTTTTCGACATTAAATGATTCTTCTACTCATCCATCAACATAAATTCATAAATATTACTTAATTCGATGCATTTGATTTTGATTTTTTATCAATTACCATATTTGGATGGGTGGCCAGGAATTGCAACAATTTCTGTGCAAACAGAGTGGACCAAGTGTTGAAAAGCAATAAACTGATTGATTGTGGTATTTTTGAGTCAATTTCAGAATTACTAAAGATTTTCACTTGGTCCACTCTGACTGAAAGCATGTTTGAATATTTCTGATCTTCAAGGCCCTGACCCTGCAAAACTTTGAATTTCAAGCTATCAAAATGCCACTGATTTCGGGAATGACGATATGGATTATTGAAGAATTTACGATTCTGATGTCGAAGGATCTTGATAATCTGTTTATTTTAGAGGTTTGACCATGCAAACATTGAATGATTGATATTTTCGTAGAAATTGTTCAGTCAGAGTGAACCATCTCACTGAACGGTGGTCTATGATTCAGTCAGAGTGGACCAAGTACACATAGTCAATCCAAAAATCGTTCTATCAGAGGTTTGGATTATGATTTTTCATGATTATCACTTCACATTATATTGTTTGAAAGTAACACAAAGATGTGTAAAAATATTGAACCAAAATTTGAACGAGTTTAAAAATCACAATGCGTTAGACTTTAAGCCAATTTTTCTCAAAACATGAAAAATGTCACTTGGTCCACTCTGACTTAACGCCGACCAACTATAACCGTTATATACTATTTGAGAATAGTTTTGCCAACTTTTGAGTGTTTTTGTAGATTTTTTTTTCAGTGCTATTGCGAAGTTCTAATATGAATCATATTGAATTTTTAAGTCAAAAACTTCAAATCAAGATTTCTAGAGATTCCTCCTAGGAATTTTTTTTAAATTGGCCCAGAGGTGCAGAGTAACCTCAGAAATCGAGCCCTGTGCTCAGATTTGATGGACAATTTTTTTTTTTTGTATAATAACGGTCTGTCGGGGCACCGTGACCCCGTTTTACGGTTCTAAAAATCAACGATTTTGTCGGTTACGCATTGAAAAGGACTTAACTTAAAATTTCGTCTAGAGATTATTTCAAATCGGTTCAGAGGTGTAGAACAGAAATAGGCTGAATGGCTAATTTTTTAATAATAACGATAAATGAAGCACCGTGATCGAATGTATGGTACGGGTTTGCAGCTCCGTATTATTGCATCGTATTTGTGTTTATTATTATGTAGAGGAGAATATGAAGTCAGCAGTCAGCCAGGACCAGGGGTCAGAGAAGCGGAGAAGTCGGCAGGCGCATCCAGAATGGATAGGTCGTTAGTGCAATTGGCGAGGCTGGCTGGATGGATGGATGGATGATGACATGTTTATGCTTTACATTATCAATCTCCGACCCAAAATCCAGTGTCCGACCGCTGCTGCAGAGTGTAGTCTATGCCATATGGCACGCATCGGAGGGCCGGGATGATATGGATAAGTGTGTGTGTGTGTTTGTGTGCGAGGAAGCAAAGCATGCATTCCACTAATTGCCCCGCATCGAAGCGGGTAATTATCCACTCGTAAAACTAATAATCCAACTATGCCATGTGGAAGTCGTTGTATGTTGTAGCTAACAAGGGCAACCGTCGAACCGATGCACCCTACGCTGTTAATTGATTGGTTTTCGAGTATTTACCCTAGCTTATAAACGGTTTGCCACTCGTTCACCTCCTCATCCTGCACTATCCATCTAGAGATGCAGCAATTTGCCACCCCCAATTGTATGGCGATGTTCAACCCTTCCAGCAATAGAGGATACATTTCAGTCTCTCTCCAATTCTCTATCATGCTCATCGTTGATGTTTTCATCGTTGTCGTCGTTTGTGGCGTTTATGCATAAATCTGCCTCGTCCGCTTCTGCCAAACAGCCGCGCCATCCACTTTGTGCCGGATTGTATTCGCTTCTTGGGAAATGCAATATCGGGGAATTGAGAGCAAACTGGAACGTGAATAATTCAGATGTAGCATAACGACATTGTTTGAGACTATGGCCTAATATAGCGGATTTCAAATCGTGTTCTGCGACAATTTCAGAGAACAACAAACCTTCTTCTTATCATTACGTCCTCAATGAGACAGAACCTGCTTCTCAGCTTAGTGTTATTTTGAGCACTTCCACAGTTATTAACTGAGAGCCTTCTTTGCCAAAGTTGTCATTTGCACATTTGTATATCGTGTGGCAGGTACGATGATACTCTATGCCCAGATAAGTCAAGGAAATTTTCCTTTACGAAAAGATCCTGGGCCCACCGGGAATTGACCTCAGACACCTTCAGCATGGTTTTGCTTTCTAGCCGCGGTCTCTAACCACTTGTATAATGTAAGCCCCCAAATCGCCCTCTTTATCATTGGTTTCGATTCCAAACATGCAGAAATTCTTAGTGCTGTCTTCCAGGGAAGCTTCTCCTAATAAACACACGTCTGTAATACCCCGATTTCCCCCAATAAATCGTTAGTTGCCTATGCAAAGTGCACTTGTGTAGCCTGTATGCCTACAGGAAAACGTTTAAAATTCGATACAAAGCATAAATACGAACAAAACATACACATATCTGTATACATATGGCACAAACCGAGCATCTCGCAGCAGCATCAGCCATCAGAGCTCGGATCAGCTCTGTGAGCTAGTAACGAGAGACCGAAAGCCAAAGCCAGACACGAAGCATCAAGCGAGTAAGCGAGAGGGCCCATGATTGAGTATTTAATATGTAATGAAAATCAATTCTGTTAATTGTTTCCATATTATATATGCTCGATCGAACGCACGCTTTTGCCTCCTGCGGCGGGGTTCCCCCTTTATCATGCAAGTCAATTCCAACGATGATGATGATGACGCTGAGGACTAAACGTGAAAGGATGTTGCAAAGCATTTGGTGTGGTCCGACAGTTGCGACAGGAGGGGGTAATATTTCGCTTTAACATATCTCACAATAATGGAGTGTGCAAGCACACAAGTTGTTCGTTCCCCTCGCCTCATTTCTTCGCGAGCGGATGACAACGCCAGTTTTCAATGTGACACACGAAGAAAGACGCCTCTTTTATGACAATTTATTCCAATAAAATATATAAACCTGTTTTATGATTGAGACATTTTTTTATTCATTTGTCGTCGCCCGTTTTTCCTGGGTGTGGGCAAGCACGACTGTACGGTGGAGTCATCAATCCTCAAATATGATTTTATGACTGACGGCGATGGCCGATGATAGCAGAGAGCTAACGGCGGCAGTGCCATTGGCGTAGCTGGGATTTTTCCAGGAGGAGGCCTAGGGAGGGCACATCGTATTCTGATATCAAATAACGAAGTTTACGTAAGGCCGAATGACGTTAGGCCGAAAGGGTCCTAAGGCCATTGGCGTAGCTAGGATTTTTGTCTGGAGGGGGCCTAGGGGGGGCCTAGCATATACCTATTTTAACAGATGTATTATTATTATTATCTCTATTAGGGAGATTTTCAGCCCACGGCTGGTTCATCTCCAATTTACAGATGTAATGTCGGTCGCAATAATCACGATTTTCACAAATTTCGTATTTTTAACAGATTTGTATTGATTTCAATAATTTGTGATTTTGTTTAATTTCGCGGCACATTAGTTTCATTTGTAGTTTAAATGTACAAATTCATTCTTTTTGTAATCCTTCAAGAATTCTAGCGAAAAAATCACAAGGAATGTCATTTGTGATTCTTTCACGATTTTTTCAAGGATTCAATCATGTTCCTCTTAGAATTCCTGAGGAAATTTCGTTATGAATTATTTTCATATTTTTCAGTGCTTTCATTAAGAACTCTTTTACCAGTTTTCACGAAGTTCGTCCTGGGCTTTCACAGAAAATCATACCCAGACTTTCTGATCTCACCAGAAAAATTCTCAAAGAATCTGTATCGAATTACTTAAACAATCTCTTGATGAATTCGGCCAGAAAATGTATTAGAAATTCTTTTAATCGTTTCTTTTGGAATCTCCTCTACGTACTTATTACATATAAACTGTTAGTTTAAAGTGTCCTCCAGTTGCTCATTAATAATTTGTTTAGGATTTTAATCAGAAAAATACATCAAAAATGTCTTCAAGATCACCAAGCAAGGATTCATTTCACGAATTCCTCAGAACAGTTTGGTTTGGAGCCCTACAGTGCTGTTTGAAAATAATCACAACAAAAATTATCCAGACTTCCCGCAAAAAATTGTCTGGGTGTTACTCTAAATGTTCCTCGTAATATTCCACAAAAATTTTATGATCAATTAGAAAGTTCTCCGCCTATCTATCTGGAAGGAAGAACAGTTAAAATTGAGTCTCTGAAGAAGGTCCCAAACGGAGTGAAACGTTGGACAAAATAAAATAACAGTTTTTTTTAATTTTGTCAGGACTGAAAAGCCAATCTATCATCAACGCAGATCTACCTGCATTTTTAATATTTCTCTAAAATCAAGGAGCAATATTCCCCATATCTTCAAAACTTCCTCGGAATTTTTGTTTTATTTTCTTTCCTTTGCTTAACCAAGAAATGTTTTAAAAATTCCAACATTTTCATAAGGTTCCTAGCGGAAACCGTTGAACTGTTCTTTCAAAATCTCTTCCACGAAAATACTAAAAGATTTCCAGAGTAATTTGTTTAGGGATGTCTGAGAGAATAAAATTATTGTTTCCCTAACATTCTCGTGAACAAAACACCAGAGATTCATCTAAGTATTTTCCAGAGATTTTTTTTCTTCAAACCGCACTAACAAAATATCCAAAAGAAAATCCTCCAAAAATTCCCGAAAGAATTTTTTTGAAGAAATTTTTCATCGATTTACAAAGATTGTGCAATTCATTCTTGAACTTCTCAAAAAAAATCTCCAGAAATTCCATCAAGTATTATTTTAGGTTCTAGAAATCATTCCATTTTTTATTGGTAATCTCATGATTCTTTCATAAATAACATTTAAAAATTTATCCACTCTCCATACTTTGGTTCAAAAACTACTTCCTGAATATCTCAATACTTTTAGGAATTGCTTTACAAATTCCTTTACGAATCACTCCATGTCAGATTTCTAGAGAAACACATACAAAAAAGGATTGAAAGAACTTTGTAGGTAATTTTTTAATAATTGCAGCTGACATTTAATTCAGAAAAATTTACTACATTCCTGTCGTAAAATTCATAATTGTCTTTTATAATAAAAAATTATAGGTGTTAAAACGCAGTTTTACTGAAAGTAAAATAAAATCAAAATCTTATATAACACTGCGGAACACGGTTTTTCTCAAGCCCCAAAATACCGCTATTTACTAAATTAAGGGTTGCTGAATTCATTGCCGTTTTCAGAAATATTATAGCACGTCTAGTTTTTGAGATATTGACTGTTGAAAATGCAAAATTTGACTGTTTCAGCCAACTTGCATGCAAGTTTGCCAACTTGTACGGCAATTTATTTGCTAAATTTGTCACAAAATTCAAACATCATGTATAAAACAATAATTATCAACGAAGTTCATATTATTTTCGATGGTAAAATGTTATTTTTTGGTGGTTCAGAAAAGTATTGTATTATGCCATATAAGAGAAACGAAGAGTTTTATATGAAGACTGCAAGCATGTTGAAAAAAATCGATTTAAACTAAATTTTATCGTGAAATTTCAACTGATTTGTATCTAAATTAAAAGTCCAAGTCCTATTTAGCATGTTTGGTAGATTATATCACAAAAAAGTTTGATAAATCATTCTTTAAATTTCATGTAAACATCAATAAAACCAGTGTTTTATACAACTTTGGCGACCTGTAACTAAAAATTGTGACGTGCTGGAACATTTCTGAGAACGGCATCAGATTCAGCGACCCAAAATCTACTAAAGACACATAATTTGATCCTCGAGACACGCAAAAGTGTTGTTTTTGTTACGCTGTGTAATATTTTGTATGAACTCCGAAGTGTCATGATACTATATTGTCAACATATTGATGAAGTAAAAACCGATTTTTCCTACCCTTAGAAATATCAAACAAACTAACTTGAATAGTCTATTATCTATTATTTTGTAGTACAGTAGAAGTTAAACGCTGAAATATTGCTGGTATTTTTTTAAAAACATTACCAAAGATGTATTGTACATTACTTTGAAAATTTGTTGATGAACTTTCAGAAATCAGGAAACATACGTTTAAGAATTCTGAAATTTTTCAAAACTCCTACAATTTACCATTTTTAAGATTCCATCAGAATCATCTTTAGAAATTATCGTTGAAATCTATCCTTCTTTGACTTCTGGTTTTCTATGATTCTGCCAGAAAGCCTCTAGAAACTCCGACCAAAAATATAAGAATCTGGAATCAGACAATAATTGGTAAAATTATTTCTAAGGAAGTGTTTTGGGAAAGATCAATACAAATTTCTTTATGAATATCTTAAAAAATCCTTTCCCCCTTCCCAGTTATTTTACTACATGTTTCTCTACAAATTCCTTTTCCGCTGTGCTAACTTTGGAAGCTAAAATTTTCCAGGGGTATTTCAACAAATTTCTTTTGAAGATTCGAAAGCAAGAGATGTTTCAAATACAATTTTCTGTCCAATTCATGAATCAATCGGAGATTTGAAAAAATTTCTAGAAAAAAAAAGCAAAGAAGAATTTGACGCAACTTGTGATGTATTTTGGAAACATTTCTTAAAGACCATTGATGAGCGACGCAAAAGAATTTGTAATAAATTTTTGTGAAATATTGAAAGAAATTCACAGAATAATGTCTAGTAGAACTTTCAGTGAAATATCCCAGCATTAGATTTGACAGAAGTAACATTTTTTTTTGGCAAATCTGGAAACGTATTCCGGAATCAACTTGCTAATAAAAAGTAGACATAGAAAGAATGGATTCCACCAGGAAGAATTCGCTTTGAAGGTATGAACAATATTATTTGATTAATTTCCATGATATTTGCAAAAGTTCTGAAGCCTCCTTCAAAATTCCTTGAGGAATTTGATAATAATAATATTCTATGAATAATATCGAAAGGTTATTTGAAAATAATTTGCTACAAATCTGTTGGAAATTAATTAAATAATTTATGAAATAATAAGTTTTCTTGAAATAATATAGTGTTCGATCTCGCACCGCAGTAGGCTTCTCCCATAGCAGCGCAGTAGCGTACAACACAGTATCAGCCTACTGCCATTCAACTGATTGTTACTCGTGTAGCAAAAGGGCCAGAGCAGCGATAGGCATGGTGAAGCAAGTACCCATGCGCTTTGCTCCTTTATATCTATCCGTACTGCTTCCCTATAAAAGGGAAGCACAAATTGAATGTAAGTTGTGTGTATCTCTAGTATCCCTCAGCGAGCAGGAGCACTGCCTCTCGGTGATGGGCAATAAAACAGTAAAGTCGAACAGTATACGAACGTGTTTCTTTCTCGTCGCCCGGAGTCCCGTCGGATTAATATAAAACACAACGTAGGGCCGTCGCATCCTGGACGAAACATTGTTTTTTTTTTTTTTTTTACACATATGTGGTGGTAAAATGGTAGGGTAAATGTACATATATTGAACGTTTTGCACAAACATACCGGCCCGCCAAAACCAACGGTTTTCCAAAAAAAGAAAACTCGTGCTGACGAGACGAGAACAACATTTTACACAATTACAATTGAACGGATGACTATGAGTACGTTGAAGAATCGGCCCGTACGGATGTGATTCCAGTTGGTGAACTATTGTATTCCGTGGCTTGTCCTTCTTTCAATATGCGGATAGCAGCGATGTGAATGCGGTAACCTTGCCAGAATCCGATACATCAGCTCGCCGTATGATGAAAGCGTGTTTCTCGACAAGAACTATCTGCAGCTCACGGTGGGTCGAGAACGTACACACTTTTGCTAGATGGCTACCTATACGAGGCCACACCATCGTAGCTGGGAGTGACAGGGATGGCTTGCAGTCGACGGCATCATTCACTTTGCTTCTTCACTATCGACACTTGTTTCGAGAACGTTGCACGGCTAATAGAGCAAAACTGTTGCCCACGGTTGCGAGTGTTTGGTCACGGCACCAAATTATGATCGCGCAGCGATTTGGACCCTAATTACGTTGTGTGATAATTGGTAAAAAATAAGTAAAACACGACCGACTTTCTAGCCGTCAACGTTCTCGTATACTGTTCGACTTTACTGTTTTATTGCCCATCACCGAGAGGCAGTGCTCCTGCTCGGTGAGGGATACTAGAGATACACACAACTTACATTCAATTTGTGCTTCCCTTTTATAGGGAAGCAGTACGGATAGATATAAAGGAGCAAAGCGCATGGGTACTTGCTTCACCATGCCTATCGCTGCTCTGGGCCTTTTGCTACACGAGTAACAATCAGTTGAATGGCAGTAGGCTGATACTGTGTTGTACGCTACTGCGCTGCTATGGGAGAAGCCTACTGCGGTGCGAGATCGAACATATAGTTATTCATGCGAATACTTAAAACATTGAATCAAAATCAAAGAAAGAATTTATTACTTTTTTATTTATTAATTTATTATTATAGTGTTATGGCCGATTTTGTAACATTGTTTTAGCCATTAATCTGTTAAAAAGTTTCCCATGCCGAAATTCCTTGAAAGTTAAACCTTAATTTTCGTAGTAGTATTTTTAGAAATTTTGTGACAAAATTTGTGTCTGTTTTTTTCAATTATTATATTTTTTCTATTGAATTCTCATATGGGACATCAATCGGACGGTTAAGCTTTCGATTGTCGCACGATTCACCGAAGTCAGAACAGCCGCGCTGATGCTGTGTAACGTAAACGAGGTTTTCTCAATATAGCTGTACAACATTACATAACGTAACTACTGAAGCGATTTTTTTTGTTAATAACAAGAGTCATGTACATAATTCCAGAATAATTTGCGTCATCTTAAATCGGTTTTGTTTTATTTTTTTTATTGTCATCAAAAATTCTGGGGGGCCTGGATGATTCTGGGGGGGGGGGGGGGGGGTGGTCAGGTCCCCCTGGTCCCCCCTGTTCCTACGCCAATGCCTAAGGCCGAAACAACATTTTACCATTTAAGATAAAAAATACTTACTACCAAGGTTCCAAATTTTCACTCACTCTCACGATAATGAATTTCTCTCACACAACAATTTCAGCAAAAAACTTTCTTTCAATCTCTATGGTAAAAAAAGATTTCTGCAAAATGTTCAGCCATTTTAGTAGTGATTTAAAGTTGGTCCATTGACGATGTACACTCCCGTGCATAAGTTTGGGTTCACCCCCTGATCAGTGATAAGTGATTTAAAGTTTGTCCATATCTCTGTGATTACACGTCCAATTCAAACTCTTTAAGCCGCATTCCAAAGGCAAAGAGTTATTCTTACTTCGTATGTATTTTTCCAAAAACATTCTTTGAACTTTGTATACTAAATATGTACTTAAAATTGTGACATTTTTCAAAAAACACACTGAAAAAACATTACTAATTTCCTCAGCATTGGATCGGCCAAAATTTTAAAACAAGATGTCTTTATAATCACAATCTTATATTCTTTGAAGAGCACTCATGAAATTTTTGCGGAAAAATCTGAAAAGTATTCAAAATCAATGAAACAGTCAGTCAAGTCATCGTGGAAAAGTTTGGGTTCACCTGAACTTACTTAAATCTGTGAAATCTCAAACCAATCATGTACGCTCCATTATTTGCACTCAAAAAAGCTTTAAACTATTAAAATCGGTTGAAAAATGGTAGAGATATTGACAAAAATGATGTGCGTGTGGCTCAGATGAACCCAAACTTTTGCACGATTTGCATCATACTGAGGGGTGAACCCAAGCTTTTGCACGATGACTTGACTGACTGTTTCATTGATTTTGAATACTTTCCAGATTTTTCCGCCAAAATTTCGTGGTGTCTCATCAAAGAATATAAGATTACGATTCTAATGACACTTTGATTTAAAATTTTGGTCGACCCAATTCTGAGGAAATTAGATATGATTTTTCAGTGTGTTTTTTGAAACATGTTACAACTTTAAGTGAAAATTTAGTACACAAAACAAAAAAAAATGTTTTTGGAAAAATACATACGAAGTAAGAATAACTCTCTGCCTTTCGAATGCACACTTAAGAGTTTGAATTGGACTTGTAATCACGGAGATATGGACAAAACACTTTTCTATGTTTTTGAGGGGGTGAACCCAAACTTTTGCACGGGAGTGTAGATGTAAACTTATACTCTGAACCATAAAATCAATCCAACGAAATCCATAAATTTGTGTTCAATTTTTAAGTGCCACATGGAGATATTGCCCAATAACTTTCTATGAAAACCTTTTAAATAACACAAAATGAATTTATTCATTAAACAACTTTCTACCTAAGAAGCTGGAGCAATAAGGGTTTTTTATGTGATTTAACATCAACATACTTTAGTTTTTACAAATTATCATATCCACCTTGTACGAATTTGAACCACCTCTGAATCTTCATTAATCATCTTCATTCATCTGGCTGAAAAGGTGGCAGGTTTTTTTTTATCATGAAGATATCATCGAAGCTTTTTGCTTTTTGAACCACCCTAACATAATATCCATCGCAATGATTCCAATCCAATTTTCCCAGCAGAATATATTTATCCCTGTTGAAAAGAATTTGAGATACACGTATCTTCGATACCAATACAAATTTCGATACCGTGATATGAAATTAGAAACTTTATACGAGATTAACAAAAATACGAATATTTCCGTCATTGTTCATTGATAAAGAATTGAAAAAATGCAACATAAACACGCTTGATTATTTGAACTGCAATCTAAAGTCGAACACTTTAATAACCAAAGCAATTCTGCCTTTTTCAGGCTAATTTTTTTAAATAGTTGATGGAAACCAAAATATAGTTCCATTCAGATGCCTAATTGTCACAGTTTGAGACTGACATAAAAAAATTGGTTAATCGAATGAAACAAATGTTTTAAGATTAAAATTAAGAGTTTAAAATATTATCTAAATAATGAAATATTGATCAACACTATTTTCATAGGAATTATAGGGTTATTTTAAGAGCGTCAAGTTCATACGCAGCTGTATTCGTTACTCGTTGTATTGAAGAAAGATGACCGAGAACAAAAAAGAGAAGAACACTCAAGAAGTATCATTTAAAACTTTTAAAATTATTGGACTGGGACTCACCTAATTGCGACACAATTTTGCTCACTCAGATTCTGGATGTAGAGAGAAACGTCTTAGTCTGCTTTTGAATACTGAAGCTGAGATGGAATAATCGAATAGATGATAGACTTTGTTGAATTCCCGGTACAAAGCAGTGATGGGTTGATTCCGTAATCCGTTCTACGAAAATCCGGTCTGAGAGGATCTCTGGAACGCAGGGATACTGAAGGCGCATTGATGTTCAGTCGCTCAAGAATATTTGGAGCATCTATAACCGCTAATAACAGTTTTCCGGTGAATAATGCTCTCAAAGAATTCCGTCGATTGCGAAGCGATTCCATACCAAGCAAACGGCATCGTATTTCATATGCTGGCATGTTGGCAATATCGTTCCAGGGGAGCAGTCTCAAAGCATATCTGGTGAATTTGGCCTGAATTGCTTCTATTCTCAATATCCATACATTTGTGTAAGGACTCCAAACAACGCATGCATATTCCAGTGTGGAGCGAACTAGCGAATAATATAGTGATCTTAAAGTGAAAGGATGCCGTGCGCGAGTAATAATTGTACCGTCAGTGACGATAAACATGTGTGGTATTGCCATGGGTCGTGCGGAAAAAAAATTCCATGCTGCGTGCGTCGGCGCTCAAAGGAACCATGAGCAGAGTATCCTGTCATATATGCTTCCGCTCTGTTGTGATTGTCAGAAGCGATTTGTACTAGAAGCGAACTTTGAGAAGCTTTTCAATCAGCAACAAGAGACCAACAAAGATTTAATGACAAAAAATCCAAACCAATTCAAGTCACATCAGGTGTTCCTCAAGGCTCCCACTTAGGACCTCTCCTTTTTATTTAATATGTTAACGACGCATCTTTTATTCTTAAAAAAATACGGATTCTTATATATGCAGATGACATGAAATTGTTTTTAGAAATCAAGAAAGACGACGATTATGAAACATTTCATAATGAAATACTTTTATTTAATACCTGGTGTTTTAAAAGTTTATTGAAGTTGAATGTTGAAAAATGTAATCTAATAACTTATAGCAAAAAACAAAACACTCCGAATTTAACAATAAGGTTAGGAAACCAACATGTTAAAAAATGTGATAAAATTAGAGATCTAGGAGTAATTTTAGATTCCAAATTAACGTTCGTTGAACATTACAACACAATAACTCATAAAGCGGGCAATATGCTTAACTTCATAAAACGTTTCGGATATCATTTTCAAGACCCTTATACGATCAAAACACTTTACGTTGCTTATGTGAGATCCATATTAGAGTATTGTAGTGTTGTCTGGTCCCCATATTTGAAATCACATGAAGAACGAATAGAGTCGATTCAAAAGCAGTTTTTACTATACGCACTCCGCAAATTAGGATGGACTGTATTTCCTCTTCCGTCATATAAAGCACGATGCATGTTGGTAAACATTCAGACATTAAAACAGCGACGCGAATATGCCATGGTCGCATTTGTTAACGATATCGTTTCACAACGTATTGACTCAACTATTATTAACTATTATTATTTAGCTATTATCCAAATTAAACTTTTATGCTCCTAATCGACATTTGCGTCACAGAAATTTGTTTGCTTTAGATCGTTATCGTTCAAACTACGCCAAATTTAGTCCTCTAAATCAAATGATGTCTGTTTACAATGAGCACTGTGAAATGATTGATCTAAGTATGCCCCGGACCAAATTGAAATCATATTTTAACTCACTAGGAAATCTTAGAATATAAGAAACTATGTAACTATGTAGTCTACAAATGATTAACGAAATAAATAAATAAATTGTTTTAGCCAATAAATTCGGGATTTTGCCACTAAGCGGCGCTAGTGGGCATAAAACATTTGTTTCGCAAATATCTCAGAAGCCTGATCACTACGAAAGATGGCTTCTTCGGGAGAGTTGTTCAGTAGCTCAAATTCTTTCTTTGTTTAATCCTTAGAGTTCGATATTTTGTAAAATAATGATAGACCCTGAGCTTCTGAACAACTTTGCCAAAGATGCCTGTCTAAAAAGTCCAGATCCACAAAACAAAAATTTCATGCCACCGGTGCGGCAAAATATCCTATTTCTTGGCTCAAATAATGATAACCTTTGAGCTACTGAACTACTTTCCCGAAGACACCATCTTTTTAAATGGTCAGGCTTCTGAGATATCTGCAAACAAAAGTATCATGCTCACTAGCGCTACCTAGTGGCAAAATTTTGGTTTACTCGAACCGTATATAGTGCGTTCATTATTATGCGGCTTCCATGTACATTTGTTGATTTTACCGTATTATAAAGAGCCATACTGTAAATAAAAACTGTCGAGTATTATTCTTAAGAAGATTCTTGAGGAACACATTTTGGTTTGGTGTCGAAAGATGTCTTTGTTTCAAAATGACAGCATATAAATCACAGCTGTTGTACAAAGTACAACAGCGCGACATCCCGAAGGTTAAACGGAGTGATGAGGAAGAACAGGTACTCAGCACTAAAATTTTATTTTAAAAAGTGCTCCGCGAGCCATCGTCTCAAACCGTATTGACTATCCGGCAGAGTACGCGTCGGAATGCTCGAGCAAGCGGTTTCGTTTTTTTTTCATTGCCAGAGTGAAAGTTGTTTTTTCGGTTTCGCGATTTGCTGGGTAGCTGCTTGTTGCACAGTCGAGGATAGAATATCAACTGGTGAGCGCGTTTCATGCTTTCGTTTCAATCAAGTTGAATATGATGGTTTTATTATCGAGCGGAACGTGTTTGCATCCGTTTAGCATATAACAGTCTATTACTGTCCAAATGAACTTTATTTAGGTTTGCACAATAATTAAAAACAACATGTATTCTTTTTGTTTATTTTTTTCAAAATACTACTTGATTAAGAATGGTTTTACTTTAGAAGTGGCGATTTTTACTTTATAAATTAATAAATGATTTTTTGGATTGATGTTGCATGCAAAATCTTCGAATAGTACCTCAAAGGTGTCTAATATCAAATATGTACTGTGCGATCAGTCATTTCCTCTTCAGACTCTCTCAATAGGGGCCTTAGCCGAGTGGTTAGAGTCCGCGGCTACAAAGCAAAGCCATGCTGAAGGTGTCTGGGTTCAATTCTCGGTCCCTGGGCATAGAGTATCATCGTACCTGCCACACGATATACGAATGCGAAAATGGCAACTTAGGCATAGAAAGCTCTCAGTGAATAACTATGGAAGTGCTCATAAGAACACTAACCTGAGACGCAGGCTCGGTTCCAGTGGGGACGTTAATGCCAAGAAGAAGAACTCTCTCAAGATTGTACGACATTTCCCAGAACGCCATTCCCCAGAATTGGACATTCCCCAGAAATCCATTTCCCAGAATGGGACATTCCCCAGAAAACCATTCCCCAGAATGGGACATTTCCCAGAAAAAAATAACAAGAGATCTTTGAGGTGTTCAAATCCATGAAAATGGTAAATAGTAAATAGTGAATGCATCTAACTGGAAAATTCGAGGAAAACCATAATTTTCATTGGTAAAACATTTTCGTATTGTTTTTTTTTTTATTTTTAACGGTAGGACTTTCGGTTTGTTGCAGTCTTTCATTTATTGAATGGAGAATCTTTAAATCAAAAATTCTTTAAAATTAACCACCTATGGTCGGAAATGTAATTCAAACCATTTGCCGATTTATATATTTTTTGACGATTTTCTCGTCGAAAAAGTTAAAATTTAGCGTGACATAATATGTGTACCATCCCTAATTATTTAGACAATAAACCTAGGAAGAACAGCATATGTTCAAAAGAAGGGAGAATATGCCGTGAAAGCCGAAAAACAAATTCCATTAATTTACTTTGTGACATATTACACTACACCAATCTCCCTTTGAAAGTAAAATTAGAAAGAACAGCCAATTTTAAAAGAAGGAAGAATAACTATGAAAACAAAAAAACACTAGCTTGGATCAAGTTTGATCATAAAACACAGTATGCCATATGTAGGAACAGCTTATGTTAAACGGTTGAGCTACTTTTCCTCGAATGTCGGTTTCCCAAATGTCGTTTCCCCGAACGCCAGTTCCCAGAATGCCAGTGCCCCGAACAACCCGTTTCCCCGAATAGCCTAGTTTCCGAAAAGTTTTTAGCTCTTATAATTATCATAACTTTTTGTGTTTCGAGGTGGTAACGAACCGGTCATCTAATATGCACTTGATTGGCGGTTCTTTCGAGTTTCACCATCATTGGCATTTGTGGCAAGATATATTTAGTCGAGGATGACGTTCAAATCTATATTATCTTCTTCTTTTAATTGCTAATCATTCATTCTAGTTCAGCACCCAGTCTATTCTTGCACCTGTTTGAACTGCATCACTATTCGGGGAAACGGGTCATTCGGAGAGGTGGCATTCAGGGAAATGATATTCAGGGAAACGACAGTAGCACAATTATGAAATTAATTAAGACACAATTAAGGAAACTTTTAAACAGCATTTTCCTCCTAAGATTATGGTTGGGTCTGCCGATGAACCACTTAGCCACAAAACCACCTCTTTCCCCCTTCGTGATTTTTTGACCGTACAAACTTTTTGAAATTTGTAAACCAGGACTTTCGTGCCTGTTGTGTAATATTGCGCTAGAAGGTGCTATGCGGAGAGCAGGGCTCAACAGCCGGGGTACGATTTTCACGAGATCCCTTCAATTTGTTTGCTTCGCGGAAGATATGGACTTTGTCGACCGAACATTTGAAAAGGTTGCAGACCTGTACACTCACCTGAAATGCGAGACAGCAAAAGTTGGACTGGTGGCGAATGCGACCTAGACAAAGTACATGCTAGCTGGTGGAGCCGAGCGCGACAGGGCTCACCTTGGATCCTTGCTGTTGGCTGACAATAACGTTAGCCGTAAAATACGGAGGCGCATCAGCAGTGGAAGTGTGGCCTCCACAAGAAGCTGTGGTCAAAAAAGATTCAGACCCGCACCAAATGTACCATGTACAAAACACTCATAAGGCTGGTAGTCCTCTACGGGCATGGAACGTGGACGATGCTCGAGGAGGACCTGCAAGCACTTGGAGTCTTCGAACGTCGGGTGCTTAGGACGATCTTTGGCGGTGTGCAGGAAAACGATGTGTGGCGGCGAAGGATGAACCACGAGCTCGCCCAATTCTACGGCGAACCCAGTATCCAGATGGAGGCCAAAGCTGGAAGGATACGATGGGCAGGACATGTTGCAAGAATGCCGGACAGCAACCCTGCAAAGATGGTATTCGCTGCGGATCCGGTTGGTACAAGAAGGCGTGGAGCGCAGCGAGCTAGGTGGGCAGATCAAGTGCGTATCGATTTGGCGAGCGTGGGGCAGAACCGAGGATGGAGAGATGCGGCAACGAACCGAGTATTGTGGTGTAAAATTGTTAATTCAGTGTTAGATTTTAACTAAATAAATGAAATGAGATGACAAGATGAAAATTTGTCAGAATGTTTTCCCCTTAGAACGCAGAATGGCATCGCTATCAAGCGGTTTGAAGTGAAAACTTTCATTTTGTCATCTCTATTTACAGAAGAGAGGATCGATGAAGAGAAATCGATCATGCGACTTACGCCCTTATTCCAGCACACACATGAGATAACAAAATCATCAAACGCTCCAGCCGTCGTGCTTCAATCCGGTCCGTTAACAGGTAACGTTTAACTCTCGAGTGATTCCAAGCAACAGCACCAAAATTTGGTAAATTTTTTAATTCATTTTTTTCTATTGAGCTGAAACTTTGCAGTTTTCCAGTTCCATCTAAATCGTCATTTTCCGATATCAAATCTTCAAGTTGAGTCACGACTAACTTTTCAAAAGGGTGTATGTGAAAATGGTTCAAAAATATTCAAAAAGCTGCACTGCAAAAACGGTTCGTTCGATTGTTAGACAACTAAAGAAACAAAGTTAGACAACTAAATAAAGATTCCAAAAAAATACACACATTAAAAAAAATTTTTTTTTTGCATTAAAAAACATAATTTTTGACACAAAAACTCAAATATCTCAAAACCCTATCGGAATACCAACGTCATTTTTTGAGGGAAAACGGTCCATTATATTAGCTATCTACCATAAAAATTTGGTGATGGTAAACCAATAAACAAAAAAGTTATGACATTTCAAACATGTCACAATTTTCACATTTAGTAAAAAAAAAAAAAAAAAAAAAAAAAAAAAAAAAATTTTTTTTTTCGGTTCCGAGATGAGCCAGCCTCGGGCTGCAAATCTCGCTTCGCTAATAAAGATAATAATAATAATAAATTTTTTTTTCGGGAACCGCAGTTTGTTGCTGATTTTATTGTTAAGGGCCTTGCGTGAATTAAACAAGTCGTTTTCATGTATTCATTAGTATTATGTATATTATATGTATAAATATTATGTATATGTATAAATATTATATGTATATGTATATATGTATAAATTAAAATTATTATTATTATGTTTTATTTAAGACACTTTACCATTTGTCATGGCATTCGTGTCTGATAAATTAAAATGAATTAACAGATTACACGAAAATAATTTTTTTTTACCAGGATATTTTTTTTAGAGTATGATCGATGAGTTTCTAAATGTTATATATAAACTTTAAAAGTTTTGGATTTGGGTATGCGTTATGAGATCATGAAAACATTTTATTGATACTTATTTATTTATTTATTGTTATTCAATTTTTTTACAATATCGAACACTTTTGCATCATTATCAGTACAGTTCGAGTATAGTTTTGCTTTAATTTTATTTTCTGACAATGGAATGAAACAGTGAAATTTTTGGGTTTCTTGGATCGTTTTCGCGTTATTATATTGCTCGCTGAGCTCTGATGCCGTTAATTCGTACTCTTCAGTAGTAGTAAAACAAAATGATAATTTTGTTAAATCTTCTTCTTTTCTGCGATTCGCCCAATCAAATAGTTCTTTTGCAGTTTTAATTGGATGCTCACGTTCTTTGGCTAAACTTGCTCTTGTGGCCATGCGCTTATTGTTCCTCCAATAGCATCACAAGGACTTTTGCCATGTGACGTAGCAAAGAAATGCCATTCTGCATCAATTCCGTACTTTGATTTAAATTGACATAGGCTCGAAAAATTCTTACGGTTTTTGTACTGCGATGCTGCTCCATCAGACATGAAATATATCTTTCTGATTTCTTTATCCTTATCAACGCGTAAAAAGTTAATCATTTTGGCAATGAACAAATTTACAGATACTGAGTCGTGTCTTAAATCTTCGGAAATTACAATAAAACTAAAATGTTCAATTTGCGTACTTCCATTGAAATAAATAACGAATGGATGAATTGTAGCTTGTTGTACGTTCCAGTGATGGGACTGCACTTCATCTTGCAATACAAAGCTATAGTTTTCAGAAAAATCACAAATAACTAAACATTCATCATCTTGTAATGTATTTTTCGTATTTTTCAAAAAGCGGGATTTAATAAAGTCGTGAGGAATTAAACTTTCTAATTTCAAGCAAAAAAATGACACAAACCCATCTACAGGTTTTACAATATTTTCTAGGTCACACCTATCCGTGGTCACCCATTGCTCAAATGATAACTGATCAATATAATTTTCTTCAAACTCAGCGAATAAAGTATTTTCCAATGATGAAGAATCTGGACAATCCGAACAAGATCGTAGATAGCAATTTGATGTTGTATTTTCACACAAAAGACTACCAGTTAACATTTTAATATCCTTTGATAAATTGATTCTTTTCAAACTATGTAAGATTAGGTTAATATTTTCGTGTGTTGTGCACACACAAACATTATGTGTTCCTGAATTGGATAGAAGCTTGCATTGCCTTGGACGAAGGCTTTCAAATGAGGAAAAACCTACCTTAATATTTTCGTTAATTTCCTTGAAGCGTGTATACGCTTCTTTCAAAGTAGTCATCATTAATCGTTTTTGGATTGCTTGACGCTTTCCATCTTTTTTTTTACAGATACATAATCTTTTTGGCCAGGCATAGCTCTACTTGCTTCATCGTCTTCAAAATATTGAATTATTTTTTCTTTTGTCTCATCTGTTAATGAAGTACTCGACCTAGCATTTTTGGTTGCAAGACAGTTATTTTTGAATTGTTTTGCCTCTTTTGCTGTATTTCTATTGGTTTTGAACTTATCAATGGCGTCTTGAATAGACCACGAGCTTGGCAGCATCGACAAAATCAATAATTTTTCTTTCCTTGTCGTGGCTAGATTCGAGAACCTTTCCTTCATATTCATAATTACCTCATCCTAGTCTGTATTTTCCACATCCTCAGGTCCTAATTTGAAAAGGTTTTTTCGTACAGCTTCGTTGATTTCACGGTATTTTTTCTCGGGATAATTGACGTAACCCATCTTCGTCCATTTAATCGGAGTCACTTTTATTCCAGCTATCCCTTCGTTGAAGCGTTCGATGTTGACCTTCTGGATGCACTCATCTTCTGATTGATTTGTTGAAACAGATGTCGCTGATGGTACCGTGGCAAGACTATCTGCACTTGGTACTTCTGGTAACTCCTCAGTTGTTGTCGGTGCATCTAGTAATTCCTCAGTTGTTGTTGTTTTCGAACTTCCTGCAACCTGATCCACCGATGATGTACAGATTGCCCGTTTGTCAACGTTTAAACGGCAGGACGTACAAATGCGTAAATTTGTATTCAATGTAGACATTGGAGCATAACCAGCCGCTTTCAGTTTATCTATGGTGCTTTCGGTGAGATTTCGTAGCTCTTTCGAACACTTTTTTTCTGCAAACGGCCTGCAACAGTTGAGAAAGCGACTACTCATGTTGCTCGTTAGATTTTAATAAACAAAATCACTTTTAAGTTTTTACTGACTAGTTTGGTGTCGTTTGCTTGACTGAAGAAAAATTTTACAATTAAATCTTTTATAACCATAGTGGTAGTATATTTTTAGCTTTTTCGTGAGTATGTTCATGGTATGTACCTATCATGTTTTTGATGTTGTTGAAGTTACTCGCTTTCTCCCAAATATGATTAACAAAGTCTATTCTCTACCAAGGCGGGTCTATACCCAGGTGTAATCAGATTTTAACTTTGTGGAGAAAACCAGCGCCGAGAAAACCGACCTGCTTTACGTATACTAGATCACCTGGGTATAGACCCGCCTTGTTCTCTACGAGGTAAACTTTTTGCAGGTAAACTAGTCGTATACCTGTATAGAAAACTTTTTTTGTAGCTTTTGTCTTCAATATTAGATTTCTTATAGGTTTTTTTTATCAAAAGGTTTCAACACTATTGAGAGAATTTTTCTTCAGTTACGTACAATAAAAAATATGACACTATCAAGACTTTAGATCACAACACTGGATCGCCTCTAACTTTCTAATAGATGCTATAATAGTTATGAATAATTAAATAAAATATCATGAAAACAACTTGTTAACCTCATGTGGTACCCTTAACAAAAAATTCAGCAACAAACTGCGGTCCTAAAAAAAATTAACAATGAAAAAAAAAAAAATTTCACTAAGTGTCAAATTTGTGAAATATTTGAAATGTCATAACTTTTTTGTTTATTGGCTTACCATCACCATTTTTATGGTAGATAGCTAATATAATGGACCGTTTTCCCTCAAAAAATTACGTTGGTATTCCGATAGGGTTTTGAGATATTTGAGTTTTTGTGACAAAAATGATGGTTTTTAATGCAAAAAAAAAATGTTGTTTACTGTGTGTATTTTTTTTGGAATCTTTATTTAGTTGTCTAACTTTGTTTCTTTAGTTGTCTAACAATCGAACGAACCGTTTTTGCTGTGCAGCTTTTTGAATATTTTTGAACCATTTTCACATACACCCTTTTGAAAAGTTAGTCGTGACTCAACTTGAAGATTTGATATCGGAAAATGACGATTTGGATGGAACTGAAAAACTGTACAAAGTTTCAGATATTTTTGAAATGGTCGATCAGAATCGACTTGCATGCCTCCGTGGAATCCTTCTCTTGCCTTGGACATTGAACCCAAGTCATCTTTGATCAACCACTTAATTGTGGTTTTCGAGATATTAGCATATTTAACCAATTTTCGGATCGATCTTACTGGACTTTTGTATTTTATCACCCTTGCAGAACGTGCCAACCACGGATGCCATCTTGCCGGCTTATGTAGACTTGTACCATCATGAAGAGTACGTTTCATGCGGTAAACAGTGGCCAAGTGAAATCCCACAGTCTCCGCAATTTGTTTCCCCGGTTTGCTCGCGAGGAGCAAACTTCCTTTACGAACAACTCATAAACGTTTGTTTCAAAATATCTCTGTTTTGTTTACAGTACTTGACAGTTCAATGCCAAGAGATTACACACATATTCAGTAATAGGTAAAAATGCATTAGTATGTATCCAAAAACCGGCTTCAAAAACTTTCACATGTTTCCATACACAGTACCAAAAAATAATGTGATTTACGTCTTTTGGGATGCACATAAAAGAAGCGAGCCGAATTACGTAAATTAGTGTCCAATTTCAAATACGTTAGTGTCAGATTCTGGAATTGTCGATCACAGTTGCACCGTTTTTGTGTCCTTTAACATGTAAAATTACATTTTTTGTTCAATACATCTTCAAGGACACGTTTTTGTGTCGGTTTATCATTTACATCATGTGTCATTCAGTCATAACCAGAATTACGTCTAGAGTAATTTTCATTATTTTTAAGAGTGTAGGCCATCTTGTAGACGTTTGTTAACTGTCTTTAAACGTGTGCATTTACTTATTTGCATTTCGATTCGTTTGAGACCCTATTCTCGATTTTATAGATATCTCATCCACAGTTAAAATAATAATGTAAAATTAAGTATATTTTAATGCACATATTTGGAGCATGAAAATAAACACAAATTTCCATCATGTTTTAAATTTACACTACATGAAAAAGGAATGTCGTGTAAATTTAAACGTCGTTGAATTTTACCGCAACGCGCAGTTTTGATTATTTTCAATTCGTTCCCCTGGATTTGACCTGCTCTCCTCTCCTCTGCGTTTGGAGTCAAGAAAAAAAAACACAAAGCGATCATCGCATCATCATCATTTAGCACATTTTTATTGCATTTTGTTTCCATACACATAATTACACGACACACGATTTCCGGTAAAGCGTATCGAAAAAATCAAGACGGCACATTGCATTTCGTTCTTAATCTATCTGCTGCTGATAAAAGTACGGAAGATGAACGCCGTCGGTGTCGAAAGATTCGTGTACATCGGTATCTGAGAAGTAGCAAGATCCAGTTTGTTTTCAAATATACTTTGCACTATAAGTTAAATGGTTTCCAACCGCCAATAGAGCCACAGATTCGCAAATAGCTTCGAGTATTTCGCGATAAACTTACTGAGAAGCAGCACGTCAGCCATATTTGTTTTGTCAACCAAATGTTGAATGCTTTAATTTTACATGCTGATTGAAAATTAAAGTTTTATCTATTGAAAAAGTAAGTTTAATGGATTTATTTTTACGGAACGCTTTAAAAACACATTGTGTCGTAATATCTTGCCGAAAAAAATGTAATATTGTGTGTTTTTTCATGCTCCGACTATGTTCATTGATTTTAACTCCATTTTACATTATAATTTCAGTTCAATCAATGTATTTTCACAACAAACATGATTTACCAGTCGTTTAAATTTAAATATTTTTGACTGTGTCCAGTATGATTCTTTGGAACATTTAACTGTCTAGCATGTATCGGATTCATCCGTAAAAACGAACGGTTCAGGTATTACACTGACCTTGATTCTCGGATCGGATTTTAGTACCTAGTACTAGATTGATCACCATTGTTTTTTTTTTTGGCTACTTTCTGAAATCTTAAATAATGCATTCAGTGATGTCATGTTGCTTAACAGTGTTTGGATTTTAATCCGAACAAGCTGATCGAATCATATTCGGATTGGTTTTGACCATACTCCAGTCGTTGCCATAGTTAATGATATACCGTTTTACAAAGCCAATCAGCATGCAGCATTTTCTGCTTAGTGAATCTACTATCACATTCACATGATAAAGATTCATCAGGAAGCCCTATGAATGTTAGTTAAAATTAACTCACTCAATTGTAATGTGGTGAGAGAGCGTTCAAAAGCAGCAAATCTCGCAGACGACGACGGTATCCGAGGAGGAAGAAATAACTCGCAATAACATATGGATACTTAGGTATTGTTCAGTTATTAATACCCCTTTTTGGTTGCAAACATAGTACAGACAATGGAGTACATTTGTTTCTGTATGCCCATCAGAATGAGAGTGTGTCAGCGAATGTTACAAGTGGTGACACACTATGATCGTCTCAAACAGTGGGTGGTGTGTGTGTCTCTTTTTTCTCTTTCGTGACTAAAGTCTAAAAGTCTTGCGTGTTGTGTGAATGCTCTTTTTTAATTTCCGATGGATTTCTTTGAATGATTGTTGATGTGAATATCTAGTGGGATTTTAAAGCAATGTAAAATGGATTTTTTATATCCAAACTAACGAAGATAGCAGCAAGCCATGCGGCGTTTTGAATTTTGTGTCACGTTTACCTTGTTCGCGTTTTTTTTTCTCAATTCAGCTGGTGAAAATTAGTTTCGGCGGATGGTGCTATGTCACGTGGAAATGTTCTGTGAAAACATGATTTTTAAAGTGATAAAAGTGTTTTTTTTTTGTCGAAGATCATATCTGAAGATGATTTGTGGTGTCTTTTTTTTCTCCTCTGTGTGTAAAACATGTTGATTCAAAAATTGAAGTTTTTTGTCGATTTTTCGTGCATTTTGATGGGCTAAGTTACGGCTTATGCTTTTGTTCATTACTAAGGAGTGTATCGAAAAGTAGTCGCAAACATTCAAAACGGTATATCTCAGAGCATAGTACATCTTTTTGAAAGCTTTTTTCACGCAAATCTTCATCATGTCATCAAAAATTGAAGTAGCTAAAAAAATATTGAATAATATGCAGTCTTAATATAAAAACAACAAGGTTTATAGAGCATGGAAAATAAAATCTTGCTCAAAATTACATTTTTGAAGTGTCTTCTGAAAAATCGATGATTTGTATTGAACAAAATGTATACCAAACAAAATAGGATGAAAAGCTTATTCTATCAGAAAATATGTTAACTTCACACAGCACGTAAAAGAAATTCAAAAAACTAAATTATTGCTCTAAAAAAGCGTAATTATTGGAACAAGGTCGGTTGAAGAAAGTCACTTTTGTTTAATCAACTTTTGAAGCTCTGTCATATACAGCGGTAATTATATAGAGTAACATTTTTTGCTAACGTTACTTCATAAATATGCAAAGAAACTTTTCCAATCAAAAAACAATTTTTTATTCATTACAATCGTTCGATATTAGCAAAATCAAAAAAACGAGGTCCTTGAAAATCGACTTTTTTCGATTTTTGTATTTGCTCTTAAATGCTTGTTAATGAATTTTTCAAAACATTTTTTACACTATGTCATGAGAGTTGTGGCACAGAATGTATTAGCATAAAAAAAATCATTTTTACTTAAAATTTAACACATTTTTTAACATATCAATTTTTTTAGAGGTGTGCAAGATTTTCATCGACATCTGTTAGTAATTTGCAAAATTATCATGCAAAATGCCACTTTATTGAAACAATATCACCGCATCATCATTTTTAAATACATTGTAAAGCATTTTTGATCAAAACATTGTTTGTATGTTCAACCCATTATTTTTGAGACTGTTTTGAAAGTTACCGACTACTTTTCGATACACTCCTTAGAGGAGCAATGGGTTGCATAGGAGTCTCGAAAAAGGAATTTGATGAGTTTGTTCCGATCAGCAGCGCATGATCACAATGCGTAAATATTAACCATTTGTCGGCCAGAACATTCCATCAACATTCCACAACATCCCGTAACACTTATGAGAGGTCGTAGAGTTCTCTACGTCTTTCTTAGGTAGGTGTTCAATCAATCATCCTTTCCCATTCCCCAGCTTTCGCAAGGACGTGGCCAGGACAGATCTCGACTATTGGAGGATGCGCTAATCTTGTCTAAGAGTAAGAGGTTAGTCCCAAATGTCTGACTTTGGTAACGGGCGGGAAGGAGACAACCCTCATACAATGGTCTAGGACTGTACCACCTACGAATTTGTGCGAAATGCTTAATGCTAATGGTAATGTAAAATGGAAATTTATTTTTTATTTTTGAGGAATTCCTAAAAAAATGTTATTCAATCCCTCAAAGAAAATCTGACAGGATTATCTATGGATTTTTTTTGTTTTTACTTTTATTTATATGAAAATTGTGGGTACAAATTCAACCCGTTCCCCCTAACTTTTTGTCATTACTATTCAATTTCATATTCAGTATTGTGCAAAATTTCAGGGAGAAAGGTTGGTCTGAACCCCTGGCCCCTGTTCCATACGCCAATGGGTAATGCATATATTTTACTTTAATTCCAGTCACTGGCCGTCCGATTTTGGTTTCGTTCGTTTGATTGAGGTTCAAAGCTTTTCGAAAAAATAAATCATTTAGGATGAAGATTAAAAATACTGTTTTCTGCACCCGGAGAAGTATAGATTTCGAAGGAATTCATCAGAGACACGAAAAAAAATTATTCATCCGGCCGTCATCGAGCTAATCGCTGTCAGTCATTTGGGTGGTTTTGTAATGAAAATTGGATTTATGGCGGAATGTGTTGGGAGTGTATTTTTGCACGATGGATTCCCGATATTGCCTGCCGCCGAGTTTATTGCAAGCGGGTGGTGGAATTAAAAGGATTAGCAAACGATTCGCACCACACATTTGCAATTTGCTGATGGGATGTTTAAATTGGACGGCGTCATCGTTTGTGCCTTGGCGTGTGCTGCTGTTGGACGGAAGCAAAGCATATGAACAAACAAACAACCATTTTCGACGGACATTAAATAAGGGGTGAAATTTTGGGGTGTGCGAATGTGAGCGAATCAATTAAGAAGCCATGTAATCACAGAGGGAACAATTATTGCGAGTTTTGCAGATCAAAGAACGTGAATCGAAACGTTTAATCACTTTTTGCCATGGTCTACCAATTAAGAATCTTGGAAAGTGATAAATTTACTCTATAGACTGAACTAAATATATAAAAATAAACTATCCAAAATATTTATGCACAGCATTTTTCCAGTGCTTATCATTGAAATTTGAAGAAGATTTCAGAAGACGCAAAATAGCTGAAAATGCTAAAGCTTCTTCCCAGAAGCTTGGAAGCTTCTTACCAGAAGTTTGAATGATTTTTCCCCGAAGCTTGGAAGCTTTTTCATATAAGCTGGAAGCTTCTTTCGAGAAGCTTGAAAGCTTTTTCCCAGAAACTTGGAAGCTTCTTACCAGAAGCTTGGAAGCTTCTTCCCAGAAGCTTGGAAGCTTCTTCCGAGAAGCTAGGAAGCTTCTATCGAGAAGCTTGGAAGCCTTTTCCCAGAAGCTTGGAAGCTGTTTCCCAGAAGCTTGGAAGTTTCTTCCGAGAAGCTAGGAAGCTTCTATCGAGAAGCTTGGAAGCATCTTCCCAGAAGCTTGGAAGCTTCTTTCTAGAAGCTTGCAAGCTTCTTCCCAGAATCTTGGAAGCTTCTTCCCAGAAGCTTGGAAGCTTCTTCCCAGAAGCTTGGAAGCTTCTTCCCAGAAGCTTGGAAGCTTTTTCCCAGAAGCTTGGAAGCTTCTTCCCAAAAGCTTGGAAGCTCCTTCCCAGAAGCTTGGACGCGTTTTCCCAGAAGCTTGGAAGCTTCTTCTCAGAAGCTTGGTCGCTTCTTCTCAGAAGCTTGCAAGCTTCTTCCGAGAAACTTGGTCGCTTTTTCTAGAAGCTTGGTAGCTTTTTCCCAGAAGCTCAGTAGCTTCTTATCTGAAGCTTGGTAGCTTCTTCCCAATAGCTCGAAAGCGATATTGATATTGAGATTGAGATTGAGAATCCTGGAAGCTTTTAGACTAAGAAATATTGCTCTCGTCTCACTACTATTACTTAGACATCTACAATTTTATTTTAAACATTTTTACTAACCTGTTCATCTTTTCTAAAATTATTATTTCAGATTCATGGAATACCACGAACAACTCACCACCAGTCTGACGTTCCCCCACAGTAAACAATAGGTGACCAAAGACTTCTCTCCGAGCGAAAGCCGTGGCATCCGTTGAGCGACATGACACAGGCTGAAGAGGTTCGCGAGGTTAACCAGGTCTGCATTACCAACACTCCCGATCTCCACACACAGGCGGCACAGGTTGCCGATCGAAAGTCACCCCCACAGCCTCCAGTTCCTCCATCTTCGGCCATTAGTAGTACATCGCCCTCCAATCACCGCAATGGCGAAGACTCTTCGTGGCACCCTAGTACAAACCTAGATGGCATTTTCACCTCTAACTGGTCCAGCAATGGCAAGTGGCACCCCCACGTGTATGCCAATCCACCAAAGCAGCCAACTCCGCACTCGATCATGGACATACTTGGCTGGAAGGGATCTGCGGGGAAGGTCGTCGAACCACCCGTCAACAACAACAACCACATGGTGCCATATCTGTTGCAAAGCCTCAACGCAACGAAAGAAGACAACGATGATCAACCGCTGAACTTATGCATTTCTAAACCTACGACTCAGCCGTCAGTGGAAAGGGTATTCGAGAAGCATTTGGAAGAAGGTAATTCAGTGACCATTAACAATTACAATAATCACTCAAAATCTCACGCCCTTACAGAAACTACACAGGAATCGGTGCGATCGGTCAGTCGGGAAAGGACCCACTCAACCGATGCGGAGTCGGAAATCTACGGGTCAAACGAATCGCAGCACTCGATGAAGGATTCGTCCTCGACGAGTGGCCATAAAGTGCCATCGCTGGGAGGTGGCAAGAAAAACAGCCGCACCGAAGCGCTAGATCTCGACGGGGATGGAGACGACAGCCAGCAGGATGGGAACAGCCGGCGGAAGAAGAAAGCCCGAACGACTTTTACCGGGCGGCAGATCTTCGAGTTGGAAAAGCAATTCGAGGTGAAGAAATACCTCTCATCGAGCGAGCGAACCGAAATGGCCAAGCTGTTGAATGTGACGGAGACACAAGTGAGTATTGTGAGCTTAATTAGCGGTGGTATGATCTAGTTAGCCTTGTTTAAATGTGAAGACTGCAGTCAATCATCTTTGTTGTTGAAGTGTTGCTACGAATGCGATATTTAATCCACGCCATGCCAACTATGTTTTTAATATCTTGTTTTTATTATTTCGCCTTTAATGCGGCACGGCCGCCTTCGATGTTAATCCAGTGGAGGTTCTTTTCCATCAAACGAGAAACGAAAACGATTCCGAGCATCAATCAAATGACCCAGAAGCTCATAAAATCCATTTCTCTTCCCGCCGCGTGACGATCGCTCGGGATCGCCTTCGTCTCCTCGAACTCCGTCTCTCGGATATGGCGTATTTGTATAATTTAACCGGCTGCTCTCCATAATCCTTTCTTTCGGCTTGTGCTCACACAAATGATGAGCTGTTTTCAGCACAAAGTGAGTGCTCTTGGCAGCGGATTTTTTTCCCCGTCTTATTTACGATGCCATTTTCCATCACGTGCTACCGGGCAGCGAAAGAAGCGATTTCCCGACCAAATCTTGCTCTAGCTTGTGCGTTTCCTGCGCGCGCGGTTGGCTTATAATACAGTTTGTCAAAAAATCAAACTGCGGTAAACATGAAACGACACTTAAATCATTTATGAGGTTCGCTTCATTAGCGTTAAGTCGCCACTCTCCTCGGTGGGTATGGCGGCATAGGGCGGGATTGGTGGCAGTGATGCCGAAAATTTTGTTTTTGCCACACAATGTGGTGAAGATTTGTCATTGTGCATCTGAGTCATTTTTGGCCAATCGGCACAGTTAAGGAGCTGTAACTTTGTAGAGAAAAGAGCTAAATATCTGAAACTTTCTGACTTTTCCTAATTTTGAAAACAAACATTTTCGTAACCTTCAGCGACCTCTAGGATCGGCGCTAGAAAAAAGTGGCACATTGGGCGGTATGAATAAAATGTAGTAATGTTGGATTTACTACATTATCGATAGTGAACGCTGTATGCGGAACATGAGTGGAACAAGTTTGTGTAATTTCTCTTTCTGTACCTTTCGAACATACTGCAAACAACGCGTTGCTATGAACAAAGGTAGCATTTACTACAAAGCTATTGGTAGTTAGCTTCAGAGCTTGCTACTCATGCTCATGATTGTAGAAATTAATTGAATAATTAATATTTGAGTAAATATCATGGGAAAACGATGTCAGATTTGATATTTCGAAAAGTATTTTGAGATTTCCGTAGAAATTTTGATCACAGACAAACAGACGTCACACTCTCACCGATGTCCATCGACCACCTTTTTAACGGCCGATTCATATATATGGTAGGTGGCCAATCCACCACCAGCAGCGCTCGCATAGTTTTTGTTCGCGTTTGACGTTTACACACTACCGCCATCTGTTGGTCCATCCGCCAAACACACCGATTTCAGCATTGGGCGTACATGTCATCGTGACTATGATTTTGATCGGGATTTGTTCTAAGTGTTACGTCTGTTTGTCTGTGTTCGAAAAGAGTTTTGAGATTCCGGTAAGGAATTTTGAATTTATTTGAGAGATGTGGTATTTTTTTCTAGCGTTACATCCCAACTGGGACAGGGCCTAATTCTCAGCTTAGTTTTTTTATGAGTACTTACACAGTTATTAACTGAGCTTTCAATGTCAATTGACCATTTTACATACGTGAAAATCGTGTGGCAGGTACGAAGATACTCATTACGATAATTATGTTCTGCCAGATTGAACATAATTATCGTAATGAGTATCTTAAGAGGAATTACGATTATTATGTTGTTTCTCAGGAATTCTCGGATGTCGGATGGATTTCAGGTAATTATAAAGTAATTCTTAATTTTAAGTAAGAATTCTGACATCCCAGATTCTCTGATTTCCTTAGAAATTTTAAAATCCCTTTAGTAATTCTGGGTTTTTGACAGGCATTCTAGATTTGTTATAACAATTTTGGGATTCTGGAAGCCATTCTGGGATTATTTTGAGAATATTGTAAATCCGGTATTTGATCTGGCTATTATTCTTTTGAAATTGTTCGGATATCTTCAAGATGGTATTTCTGGAAGAATCTCTGAGATTTCAGTGATGCAAACTCTGGTCCGAATCTTTGGAATTCTTGTAAACTTTAAATCCCTTTGATTTCCAATTCCGTTGCGATTTCAGAGGAAATCTTCAATTATAGTATAAACCTTTGAATGTCTGAATGTAAAAATGTAAAAAAAAAAAAATCCTTAACTCAACCACTATTGTGAGAATTTATTTTTATTTTTTATAATTCCAGGGATACTATCAGAAAACCTACCGAAATAACGGGAATACCACAGAATTACTAAGAATCCCATATCCATCATCGGAGTTCAACTTACTGTTATTTTATTAAATTCACAGAGGAAGCTCAAAATTCTACCGCTATATCATCAAATACTCAGTACTGGAATCTTGAAACTGTTAGGAACTTTATAATTCCACAATTGCTGTAATCTCAAGATTCCTTCATAGAATACAGATTTCTAGCTAAAACTCCAAAATTCTCAGAAAAATCCTTGTTGTCAAATCATTATAAAATTTACATGCACATAAAGGGAATGGTTTTTGCGAAATTTACACTTCAAATCGTGTAAAATTACATAACCTACATGAATTTGTGTTCATGATCGATTACGTTTGTTAGCCTTTTTTCAGTTCAGAACGCTAGGCAGTGATGCAATCTTGCGTCCTGGGGTGAAATAATGCTGACAAACCCACATCTTGTCACCTTTATTCACAGAAGAGAGGATCGATGAAGAGAAATCGATCATGCGACTTACGCCCTTATTTTAGCTCACGCTTGATGTTTGAAAGTAGTACAGGTACTACATGTTCGAAAGGTTTTTTATTCATACCAAAAGTGTAGTAAACTTGGTGGATTTTGTTTTTGAGTAGATGCTACATGTAGTAAAGTTCAACGCTTTTTATTCATACCGCCCATTATGTAAAGCTTATTTGCTGCTGACAAGTAAAGTAATCACCTATCTCGGTGCGTGGGAAAGTTCTTCCAAGAAATGATCAATAAAATCACGTTTCTTTGATCGCAGTACGCAGTTGAGAAGTAATGTCATTTCAAAAGACTGTACCCATTCTGTAACCCATTCTGTCAAGGAATTTCTTTACTTTTCTTGAGCAAAACAGCATACTTAATAGAAATACATTTGATCGCGGAAAAACCTTCAGAAAAATCTTCAGAGATACCTCCAAGAACTCATCTCGAAATATTTTTAGGGACCCTTCGAGAGTTTTCTCCAGAAATTCTTTCGAAGACTTCTTCAAGGATTTTTCTAAGATAATCTCGATCGTAATCCCTACAGCTATTTCTCCTGGGATTCCACCAACAGTTTTACTAGAGGTTCCTCCCGGAAACACTTTTGTTCGCAATCAGATTTTCCAGACCGGTTCCGATAGTGTTCTAGAAATACCTTCGGCAATTCGTTTAGGAATTTTGTTAGAAGTTCCTAAAGGAATTCCTCCAAGAACTATTCCATGAATTTTTACAGGGATATTTCTATAGGCATTTATCTAGCGATGCCTACAGTGATTCATCCATAGATTCATCCAGTAGAATCCTCACTGGCGTTCTCCAGGAATTTATCCAATGATTTTTCAGGTAGCTGTTCCAGGAATTATTGCACAGATCTTCAATTTCTTCAAAGATTTTTTCACATATTCCTTCAGAATTTCCTCAGTGATTTCTTGAGATTCTTGTAGGAATTATTCCTGAGATTTCCTCCAGGAACTCTATCATGAATTGTTCCGGTAATTCCACCAGAATCGTGTGTGGTGTTCCTACAAGAAATAACTTCAGGTATTCCTATAGGGATTCCTCGAGAGTTTCCTTCAGGAATTCTCGCAATTCCTTTGGGAAAATCGCTACATGAATTATTCTAAGGATTTTTCAGGTTTCATCCAGAGATTGCCCTTGATTATTTTCAGATATGCGTTCTGGGCCTCCAAAAAATCTTCCGGGGATTCCTCCAAGTATTTCTATAGAAATTCTTACAGATATTCGTTCATGAATTTCTCCAGGGAAACCATCAAAAAGAATAGGGATTCCTCCAGAGTTTCTTCCGCAATTTTTCAGAGACTCCTCAAGAAAGTTTTTCGAGAAATCCCTGGATAAGTTCCTGGAGGGATTCCCGGAACAATTCCTAGAGGTATCTTCAGAAAAAAAATTAGAGTAATCCCTAGCGAATCCCCGGTTAAATCCGTGGAAGAATACCTGGAGAAATTCTGGCAGGAGCCTATGGAGAAAGTCCTAAAGATATCCTTGGAACATCAAATATACTTTTTGACTACGCAGTGTTTGTTTTCTGGCTTTTTTTATAATGAACACTGCGTAGACAAAAAGCATATTTCAATAAAATATACAGTCGGATCTCTAACAGCTCATCACTGGAACAATTTCTAGAGGAAACTATGTAGAAACTTTTCTGGAGTAATCCTTGGAGAAGTTTCTGAGGAAAGTTGAAGAAATCTTTGCAGGAATCCCTATAGAGATGTTCCTAGAGAAATCCCTGGAGGTGACTCTGAAAAAACTCCTGTAGAAATCATATAAGGGACAGAGGGATTATATACATTTATTACTGAAGGATTCCTGGTGAATCCTTGGAGATATCTCAGAAAGAATCACTGTAGAGATTTTACTGGTAGAATCCGGAGAGAAATCCCGGAAAAGGACCCATGTAGAGATTATTCTGGAGAAATTCCTGGAATAATCCTTGGAGGAATCCATGGAGAAAAATCCTTTGAGTAACGATTTTCCTGGTGGTAACTCTGGGAAAATTCATAGGACATTCTTGAGGAATTCGTGAGTTGATGAATACCTGGAGAAATTGCCGATGAAATTCCTGGAGGAATACCTGGTAGAATCCCAGGAGTGATCCGTGGAGGAGTACTGGAAGAAATCCCTGGACAAATTCTTAGGTTAATATCTGATGAAATTCCTACAGGAATTCATGGAAGATCTGTTAAAGAAATCCCCGGAGGATTTTTGGAGGCTAAGAACGATTCCTTGGAGAAATTCTTGGAGAATCGTTGAAGAATAATGTGGAGCAGTCCTTAGAGTAGGTCATGTAGCGTTTTTCTTTCTAGAGAAACCTCGAGGAATTTTTGGTAGAATTTCTCGAGCGATTCTCGGAGGAAATTGTGGATAAATCACTAGAGAAATGTCTTGGATAATCTCTGAAGAGATTGTCCTAGTATAACTTCTGGAAGAGTTTCTGGAGAAAGCCTTCAAAAATTCTGTATAAGAATCCTTGTACATATTTTTTTCTAGTGGAATCGCTGAAGGAAGAATATTAGAAATCGCTTTGAAAACTCCTGTAGAAATCTCCAAATACCAATTTACCGATTTACAAAACGGAAAAAGTATGATTTCCAACTTTTGCAACCTAAACATTACTTTCGCTGCTTAGTTGTATGACGAGACAAAGTTATTTAACCACGTATCAAAACAAAACACTACTTGAGTCGATTTTACACTGATACAAAAACGTCGTAAGTAACTGAATGAAACGGTTTATCATTTCGCCATACAATTTTTGTGGGAAACGATAGAAACTACCTAGTGTTTTATCGCGAGCTGATTGCATGTACACAGTAAAAATATGTTAAAAAGTGGAGTAATTTTAAAACAGTTTTAGAAGACAGGTTGTGATTCTTCTTAATTAACTTTCTCAAAACCGTGTTCAACATATTCATAACCTCACTTCGGCAGGCCCGTTTGCCTGGGTAACTTTCGGCCGAGGCGGAATGCAAAACCGGAAATTACACACACAATGACCGCCTGGCGATCTTATCGTGCTTTATCGAAGCATCGTGCTTCTCGAACACATCCATGCTTGCTTACTATCAATATTCAGCTCCTACCATGCTTGCTGAGATCTCGTCCAAAAAAAAGTTTACTGAGCGCTCGTTGGTGCTAACCTCTGTAAAGGACTTGAAAAGATGCAGAGATTCGGCAAAAAAAAAAAAAAAAATTGACGGTTTCTACAAAAACCACTACGGAGTTTGTCAAGTAGGGAAAGTGTACCAGTTATGGCCATAGTGGTTCCCTATTTGGCCTTATGTGAAATTTTGTTAACTTTCACATTTTAAATCTTTTTGAATGTTTTAACATCAAGATATGTCTTAGATCTAACTTCTACAACACACAACAATTTTCAAAATTTGAAAACATTAAAGTAATCACGTATGGCGAAATAGGGAACCACTATGTCCATAACTGGTACACCTACCCAATGTCAAAAAGTTATTTGAAACTATTTACTGAAATCAACAAAGCTTCTTGTGAAAGTTCAAAAATATACTTACAGATAGAGTTTTTCATTGGAAGATTTTTTTCAAGATCCAGTCTGTTTGTTTGCTTTGCGAATAGTATTGACATTTGGTGCCGAACACTTAGGAGGAGGCAGACCTGCAAAGAACTATGTAACATTTGTGATTACTACCTAATCAAATGATCATCCTAAGCCAAAATCTGGCATCCATGGCATCCGACGGCGAGATCTCCCGATCATCGTTGGCCCTACCTTGTTCAACTCGACGATGATTATTTTTTGAGACGATTTTTGGCCTAGAGCTCTTCCTGCCGCACCAAAAACGTCTTGTTTGCAAAACTCCAAAAAGGCGCAAGAAGAGCACCGCCTCGCCAGGTCGCTTTCTGACGAAGACGTATTATACTAGAGGATATAAAATTAAAATTGAAATGTTTATTTTTTCGCTCTCGTTCCTCACCAAGTGCTCTTCCTCGCCTCGGTCGTTAGAGCGAAACAGCACGATCACGAGAGGCAAGTTCGGAGCTCGGCTTCCAACAATCATAAAAACCGGCAGATATAAAAAGATCTCAACAAAATATGCTATTTTTACCACTATTCATCATTTCGAATGGCTCATTTTCGTCGTTTCCTTTACAGTCTAAATCGTCTAAATTGG
This sequence comes from Aedes aegypti, assembly GCF_002204515.2. NCBI lineage: Eukaryota > Metazoa > Arthropoda > Insecta > Diptera > Culicidae > Aedes > Aedes aegypti. The sequence continues at coordinate 291,439,269 of NC_035107.1, read as the reverse complement.
TGTGTCAAGGAATAAATTACTCAAAAGCTAATTTTCCCTGGCCTGGCTCATCTCACGCGGCTCATCTGCTCGTCACGTTGCGGAGTTGCGGGACATCGCGCGGCCCCGACAAGAGAGAGTGGCTGTGGATTTGTTTGACATTTTCAACACCCCGCATCGTATTTATAATGTCTCTCTCTCTGGGCTGCTGGTGGATGTTGTGTGTTGAGTGTTGTGTTTAGCTGCGGAGCCGCTCGGAATCCCCCCGGTCTTGCATCTAAGGGCGTCATCATCCAGGCACTATGGACCAGATATCCGAATTTCACAAGAAAAGTCCAATTTTGTTTTTCTTTTGGTAATTTATGATTGATTCTTCATCATTAAGAACATGTGTATACCGACGATTAAAAAAAATATATTAAGAATATATTTATGAATCGATTTTAAAATTTTATGTTGAATCCTCTGCAGAGCTTTCTTCCTGGTATTACAACAGCTTGTCCACATTGAAACAGTATACAACATGGCTGACTTGAAAATTTGTTTGAAGATCAAAAGCTTGTTCTTAAGACAAAGTTCAGTTATTTTATAAGTGGATTTATATTTTTTTATTTTTTTTATCTAAATATTTCACAAATTTGGCGATTCCTTCATATGATGGCCGCGCAGATCCCGAAGGGAATGCAAACCTCACAGTGTCCTTGATATCGACTGTACCGAAGCACACCTTGAACTGTGACAAAGAGCGGCTGGTTTTGCTGCAACCGTTCGCGACAGCAGATGAAAGCAAAGTGATACTTAACTTCATCTGACCAATTCATTAGAACCCCTCTCATTGAGACTACATGTCTACTTGAAGGTTTCAAATAAAGAGCTCTTGGTTAATGTGGTAATATTATAAGTTGAGTATTGGAAGCATTAGAACAAATTTTCCATTTTTGCAAATATGAAGAAAAAATATTCAATCTTTTTTGCAATTTATTACAGATGACACGCAGGCTTCGTCCTTTGGCGGAGAAGCCTGTGTCATCCACAAACAAAGATTTTTGTACACCCCTGAGGTAAGTCAGGTAAGTCAGATATGAAAATATTGTATAATATTGGTCCCAGAATGCTGCCTTGAGTAATACCAACTCTTACAGGAAGTCTTAATTAACTTAATGTGTATGATTTGACAGATAATTAAGCAAAGTCAAATGTTTTTCTATGTCTAGAAGAGCAAGTCCAGTAGAATAGTTGGAAATTGAACTTTTGTTTATTTACATCATCATTTTCAATCGACTTAAGTCACTTTTGAAGTTTTGTCCAGCTTTTGTATGAAGTCGCACCACCGTGCGGCGTCATCACCCAGGGAACAGACGACGGATGCGGATTGTTGCATTTTCGACATTTTTCACCGGCACCTTTTGTGCGAGTGCTGAGGAGACGTTTCGATTCGTCGAGGTTTTGACTTTGGATCTCTTGGCTCAAGTGGCGTGATTTGTCTCATTTACAACAACCGGCGGACAAGGCATTTATTCCATCAGCGATATTGGGTGCAGTTGGTAGGGGAGCGAATTGATTTATGAGAGGGGCCTCCACATGGAGGTTTTCGTTGTCGTTGGGAGTTCGGTTGACGGAAAGATTATACGGCTTGATTGATTCCAGTGTTTAGATTCATTCGTGGAATAGAACTGGATTCGGATACGACATTCAGGTGACAGTGGAATGCAGTTTTTCAAATTTGTTTTTTTTTTGTACTACGTTGAGCGACAATTCTAAATTCATGAAGGACTACAAGCCTTGTTCGTGTAACATTTACTAATTGGAAGCCTTTCAGAGTTGTACCTTTATTAAAATGAATCCATAATCATGTGGGTTTAGACTGCTTGAGTTCATTTTCAAGATCTTGCTTCACTGGATTCATCTCCCTTGATTTTAAACAAAGTTGAACTACCCCGAGATTCTTTCTACTCTTTCACACGCCGTCCTCATTCACACTGTAATCATGAGTACCAACAGTTTTATCAGGTTGTGCTATTTTTCTTCAAATGTCGTTTCCACGAGTGCCATTTCCTCGAATGCTATTTATCCGAATGCCTCGTTTCTCCGAATAGCCCATTTTCCCAAAAACTTTTTGGCATTCATCATTGCGATAATTTTATACATTTCAAGATGGTTAACAAACCGGTGATCTGATATGTAACCTTCTTAACCTGATTAACTGTTCTTCCGAGTTCTAACCCTCTCGGCATTTTTGTCAATATATTTTTGATTGATCAAATATCTCCTTAATTTATTCGCTCATTCTTTCTTATCTACTACACTGTCTCTTAAGACTATTCATTTGCAGTTTGATCTGCATCATTTTGAAAAAAAAATGATCATTTGGGTATTAAAGCGATTCTGTATTTCTCAGTCCAATGCAGAACTAGTTGGGCACTTCCATGATTCACTTTAGCATGGAGGGTTTTTTTCGGTCGAATGTCTGAAATATTGCAGAAAAAAAGCACTTCAATACGGCGCACATTGTGGCCAAATTTGAGCTCAGTAGTTTTCGAAAGACCCCGCTGCTAAAGTGAATCAAAGTTGTCAAGAATAGGATCCGGCTCCCTATACCATCATCTTGTCGAAACATGCTTCGTAACTTAAAACGGTTCGATGAGTTTTTCGGAAGAACCGTACACATTCAATGTCATATCGTCCCCTTGATACTACAACTAGATAACTCGAAATTTGAAATTTTTGACTTCAATATGTCAAAACATTTTTCTTAATTAGATCTGCAAAATATCCACAGGTCTTAAGGTGAAGCGGCGTGTAACTCAAAGAATCATTAGAATCATCATTGATGTAACAGTAGTAGTGTCGCCTTTCCATGTATATTTTCAAAACAAACAAACAAAAAATATAACATTTGTGTTAAGCATATTTTTATGTAAACACATGGGAAATTTAGTAGATTGACGAGTATTGGAAATCAAAATCAACTGTTCAATCGTACATATCAAAAGAAAACATTACAATTTAATGAAGGGCAACGGAATTTCTCTGTATTTTATTGGATTTATCGCATATTTTTGTTATGCATCGGTACGGTTTATGTTTGCAAGGGATGACGGTGTTGCCAGGTGATTGGTGACAGATTTTTCTACCAATTGTTATATGCTTGTTTTCGGAACATTTGCTGCATATTATAAAAACTTGTTATTTTGCAAATAGTTTTCCATCATAAGATTACTGATTTAATAAAATTTTAATCATTTTTGTGATCAATCCACATTAAATGCTATGATTTTACAGATAGCAACTCTGACATCACTGCGCTCAACGATCGCGATGATTGTGCACACACGATAGACGCGTCACGACGCATCCCGACGCATCGCACTGTGGAGCTTTTCAATTATTTTGGGTGGTCCAAATTGATAAACACTTGGTATGATTTTATGCTTCGTAGAGATGGTTTCTGTAATTTGAGAGAATCGAAAAACAAACAACGTATGAGTTTCAAGATTCTATGCTTTGCCCAACCTTTCCGCACTGAAAATGAATACAACAGAAAAAAAAGTTGGATACTTTAGACTATAAACACAGGCATGTCTCAGTGTGCGGTGGCGACGTCGATTCGCAACAAGTGAAAACCATCGCCATAATAGTTTTGAGTGATGCGGTTGATAAAACTTTATAAATATTGAAATCCCGGTGGAAATGTGTTCCTTTAAGGAAAGTGAATAAAAATTTGTTTAGTGGAAGTGTAGTGAACGCAATATGGGATCCAAAACACAAATGCTTGCCGCTGAATTACAATCGAAAAGGTAAGCACCTTCTATTTACAATTGTAGTTGTGTGAGGCAATAAAATGCGGCATGAAATCGGAGATTTTTTTTGAGAATATAAATCTCATGTATATTGTCGCTAAATTGATAATGCTGTATCTGAAAGTGTTGATTAAATATTAAAATACCACCTGAAGCATTTTTCTTCGCATAAATTATCCATTAAATCAGGTGATAAGCAGTTATACTTCATCGATGTTGCAAATACCAATACTATCATAACAATATGTTATTGATTTTGGAAGAAGCCATTTTGTGATGACGCACCAAAAGGCCTTAAGCGTGTGATTCAAAATACACAAGTTAAAGATTATTTTTAAATCATAATCGCTGCGATTAACCATCACCTTGTTAAACGGTCATACTTTCAAAGTTGCACATCTCAAAATTTTGATTTTCGAGTTATCTAGTTGTAGCATTAAGGGGACGATATGTTCAGCATCAAACAAATATGATTATGATTTTCAAGCTATTAAAAACGATATAAGTTATTCAAGAACATCGTGTAACTTCTTCTTCAAGCGCAATTAGTGATCGCACAGTGTTTGATGAATAGTTGAGGCTCATATAAATATTACTGCTTGTTTAAGGTTGTTCAAGAACTCTTTGAGTTTTATTTATTTATTTATTTATTTCGTCAAGCATAGGTAGACTACATACAATAATTACAATACTTTCTTACATGCTATGGATTACTTCTATTGTTCTTTAGTTGTGTTTTAAGCTGCTCTTTGGACATAGTAATGCCAATGAATTCGCAATGTACATTATACTGACGCATCATACGGTTTATTGGTCCGTTTTGAGCATAATGCGTTCTGCATGATTTTTCTGAAAATAATTGTTTTGTTCTTAAATGCCGAGAGGGTGTGTAGAAGTTTAGTTGAGAAAGAAGTGCAGCAGAGTCTACACGGTTCGAAATAATGTTGTTTATAAAAAAATCATTGCTAATTCCCGGCGTTGCTTAAGTGTTTCCAAGTTGATGAGCATGCAGCGTGCTTCATACGACGGAAGTGGCAGTACAGTCCAATTCAATTTCCGAAGGGCGTATAAAAGGAATTCCCAAGTAACCACAAGCATTAATGTATAACCGTATTTTAACTTTAATTCAACGAGTGCAATGCATCATTGCTTTTATTCTGCAAGATGCGTGCAATAATGCTTTAATTCCATTTTATGAATGCAATATAGCATTGCTTTATTGTAGCAATGAAATGTGCATCAATGGGTGATATACGGTCACCGCTCAATGCTTCATTGCATCATCTTACTCAATGCTTCATCGCAACAAAAACGCCAAGACTTCAATGCAGTATTTATCGTCGATCCTTCATTCACTCGGGCAAATAGATTATAGAAATACTTAAATATCCCTTATGAAAATTCGCCACAAGAAATCTGGTTGAAATTCGTAGATTTGTCTTATGAGAAACCAGAATTTGAAAACATAAAAAAAAGTTGCATTAACCTGGAATTGAACCAAAAACCTTACGATTGTTAGGCCCGTGCGTACACCACACGCCTATCGCCGATTCAATGTGGCTAGATGCTAAAACGATACATAAAGCGTGAAGATGAGCAACCGTTTTAACCCCACATAATGAAAACAAAACAAAATCTCAACAGCAAAAGAGCGACAGCCGCGGTTAACTGGGAAGTGCAACAGTCGTGTTCACCAAACTAATTGCGCACTTCACCCCAAATTGAACTATCACGAAATTTGTAGAGTGCAGAAAAACGGATCATCTCAACGTATTCGGTGCACTTGTTCCTTGAACCACAAGGAATAAGTGCACTAAAAACATTATCATGATTCGACGTATCCGACGAGTGAAATCGACAATATTTGCCACCGGCAGCGAAAGGGTGCTGCTTGAAGTTGTACAATTTTCCCGGCCAAGACATGCAGCATTCATGGTCCGGAGGATAGGCGCGGCGAGTCATCGAAAACATCTCACTTAATTTGGGTTCGAATCCCACCACTCACACCAAATTAATAAAAAAAGACAGACAAATAAGCAACGCTGACCTGACATCCAACGAACGAAAGAGTACAATAATATTTTTGTGTTTCTATTTTGGGTCTTAAAACAATGGTTTCCTTTGAGCATTAAATACACTTTGGCTAAAGCTTTTATACGGTACAGACCGTAACTATACTTTAGCAATTGCCAACATAGAGCTAGGAATTGTAGCCGTATTTACATTTTAATAGCGCCCTTTTCCACTTTAATACTGCATTAATGAGACATGTAATGCAGTATGATTTTATATGCCATATTTTATAGTAGCATATAAAGTGATATTGATGCAACTATATACAGCTGTACGGTTACTTGGGTTGCTTCTGTACTGATTCTATGCGTTCTTCGTGTACGACATGATACGGGTTCCATACTAGGTGACAGTATTCCAGAATTGGTCTTACGATGACCGATGGCCTGAACGAATTCAATTCCACCATGGACATTGCAAATCTTTTTCGCACCCAGTTCAGCAACTTTTCATCAATGAGCATCTCCACCCTCAAGACATAACCAATGCCACCACAAATGTTCCTCGACTACCTGCATCAGAGCAGTTCACTATCACTGACAACATGGTCATCGCGGCTGGAAAGGAACTGAAATCGTCTACTGGATTTGGCCCTGACGGCATACCTTCTCTAGTCCTCAAACGCTGTATGAATTCATTAGCATCGCCGCTGGCAAAATTATTCAACACATCTCTAAGTACTAACGTTTTCCCGGACTGCTGGAAACACTCCTATGTTTTTCCAGTGTTTAAAAAAGGATGTAGACAGAGCGTTTCGAATTATCGTGGAATTGCTGCACTGAGTTCAACATCTAAATTGTTTGAGTTAATTGTTTTTCGCAAACTAACTCAGAGCTACTCTCATTACATATCGCCAAATCAGCATGGCTTTATGTCTAGACGTTCAACGACAACCAATTTGACTTGCTTTACCTCATTCGTGATACGCCAAATAGAATCTGGTCACCAAGTAGACGCGATACACACCGATTTATCGGCAGCGTTTGATAAGATGAACCATCAAATTGCAATTGCGAAATTTGACAAACTGGGCTTGAATGACAACATGCTTCTCTGGCTGAAATCCTACCTGACTGGACGAAGCATGTCCGTCAAAATTGGCGAACATGTTTCGATGCCTTTCTCGGTCTGGTCTGGCGTACCTCAAGGCAGCCACCTCGGGCCTTTCTTGTTTTTGCTTTACATGAACGATGTCAACTTTATTCTGGACTGCCTAAAACTTTCTTACGCTGATGATATAAAGCTTTACTGCACAATCAATAAACCGCAAGATTCTGAGTTTTTGCAACATCAGTTGGAAATATTCGCAGAATGGTGTAATATCAACAGGATGTCCCTAAATGTGTCCAAGTGCTCAGTGATTTCATTTGGCCGCAGACGCACACTTCTACAGTTTAATTATGGTTTGGCTGGTTTCGAACTGCAACGTGTAACTACGGTGAAGGACTTAGGCGTTCTATTGGACACTAAGCTGACTTTTAAGGATCATGTTGCTTACATCGTCTCGAAAGCTTCTGCGCAGCTGGGTTTTCTGTTCCGCTTCAGCAAAAAGTTCACCGATGTGTATTGCCTGAAAGCTTTATACTGCTCAATTGTACGCCCTATCCTGGAATACTCATCGGTTGTATGGTCACCATTCTACAGGAACGAGATTCAACGAATTGAGGCCATTCAACGCAAATTCGTGCGCTTCGCCCTTCGCCGACTTAGGTGGAGAGATCCACTGAACTTGCCAAGCTATGAAAGCCGCTGCAAACTTATTGATCTGGACCTTCTGGAACCTAGACGCAATGTAGCAAAGGCGTGCTTCATCTCTGACCTTTTGCAAGGATCGATAGACAGCCCTCTGCTGCTCAGTTCATTGGACATCAACACTCGTCGCCGAAATCTCCGGTTTCATCCATTTCTGAACATTCCTTCCGCCAGAACAAATTATGGCCTTCACGAACCAATGCGTAGCATGTCCCGTGTGTTTAATAGTAGTTATCATGTGTTTAATTTTAATGTGTCGCGTGGAACAAATAAGTGTAATTTTAGACAATTTTTATGTTAATTCATGTGAAATGTTTGTTTTGGTTTTTTTGCTTTTAGACTTAAGATCAATTGTCATTGGGGTGGGAACTTCACCTGTTGACTAAAGCAGTAAATAAATAAAATAAAATAAATAAAATATGTAGTATACAATAGTTTAATAGTATATGGGTCTTGAAAATTGTTGCTGAACCTCTTAATGAAGCCAAGTATGCTGTTTGCTTTGTTTATTATGGAATTATAATGTTCTACTAAAGTGAGTTTAGAGTCTAGGATTACGCCAAAATCCCTTACAATTTTACACTTCTGCACTACTTGATTTCCTAAAAATACTTCAATTGGTGGTGTTACATATTTTCGACTAAATGCTATTGAATTACATTTTTTGATATTGAGCTGAAGTAAACTTTTTTGGCACCAAGTGAAGAACAAGTTAATGTCATTCTGGAATTTTTCTGCTTCGCTAGAATTACTTACTTCCATGAAGAGCTTCATGTCGTCTGCATATATAAGAAATTTTATTTTTCTAAGTAAAAAGGAAATGTCGTTTACATACAAAATAAAAAGAAGTGGGCCTAAATGAGAACCTTGAGGTACTCCAGAGGTTACAGAAATGGGTGCTGATAATTTATTTTGAAAGCGCACAATTTGTTTCCTATGTGATAGATATGACTGGATCCAACTCAAGAGTCCTGGCTCCATTCCTATTTTCTGCTGCAATTTGAAGATTAATAATGGTATGTCGATTCGGTCAAATGCCTTACTGAAGTCAGTGTAGAGGGCTTCTACGTGCTTGCCATTGTCCATTGCGTTGAGAATAAACAAATTCTAGCAGATTGGAAGATGTTGAGCGGCCTTTAAAAAAGCCATGCTGCCTACAAGTAATTTGGTTTTTTACTTGCTGGAAAATTTTGTCGTTTACGAGAGATTCGAAAAGTTTGGGAATACATGAGATAATGGCAATTCCGCGATAGTTCCGTATGTCAGATTTTGTACCTGATTTGAAAACAGACACCAAATATGAGGATTTCCAAGCTACTGGGAATTTTCCATTATTTAGAGACATGTTGAAAAGGCGTTCTAAGGGTAAGTTCTTCTGAGAGATTTTTGAAGAACACGGGTGCAATGCCATCCGGTCCTGCTCCCTTAGTTGCATCCAGGTTTTTTAGTGCCGATAAGATTTCTTGTTGTGATAGTTTTTCAATAGATATACTATTAGAAATTTCTGGGAAAAAGGAAAAGAAATTGCGGTCGCGGTCTTCTTCAGAGTAGGTGGTATACACTTCTTGCAAGAAATCTGCAAAGAGGATGCAGATATCGGAAGAGTTTTCCCCTACGTTTCCGTCAAAATGCATTCGCGAAGGTAAATTGCTACTTTTTAATTGTGTGTTTACATAATTAAAAAAGTTTTTAGGACATGATTTGACTTCGGATTCGACCTTACGATTATATTCTTCATGTGCGGAGTTAATGGCTGAGTTGAGTTGGTTATATATGTCATGATAATTTTGTAAGTTGGTGGCAGTATTTTCTTTTTTGTATAATTTATGCGCTTTCTGTTTCTTGTTCTTTAGGTTTTTCAGATGTGGGCTAAACCACACCGGTAATTTGTTATTTTGTATACGTCTTTTTCTTCTTGTTGGCACAGTTTCATTAATTATTTGTTGAATAATTGAATGGAACTTGTCTACTTCGGTGTCGACATTTCCATCAATACTTATGATATGTTGCCAATTAATTGTACATAGTCTACGTTTGGCTTCTTTGTAATTTGCTTTATTGTATTCCGGCACTTCCTCGTACTCCCAGTCGCTGGGGAGAGAAGTTTTATGTATGAAGATTGAATATTCAATTGCTGTGTGAAATACTTCATTTTTCCATAGAGGTGATAATGATGTATACACACAGAAATCTTCAGTGCAGTTTGTAAATAAGAGATCCAAGTAAGAATTTTGCTGGTTTTTTACGTGATTAATTTGATTTAGGCCAAAATATGTATTTTTGTCGAATAAAAATTGTAAAGTACTGTCTTCGCCTACGACTGGGAGTAAAAGTGATTCATTTTCATTGTCTGTAATGAAGTCGGCATTGCGTTGGTTGAAGTCGCCATAAATATGCAGTTTTATTTCAGGTTCCATATTTGAAATAATAGTTTCGACAATTTTGAAAAATAATTCAAAAGAATGTTTGTTAGCGTGTTCAGGTGGAAAATACACGGATGAAAAAATATGCGTTTCTCCATTAATTAGAGCTTTAGCCCAAACATTTTCGAATTATTTGTGTTTGAAAGTTTCAATTTCTTCAGAAGTAAAGTCTGCATTGATGGCTATGAGAACTCCACCACCGGACTTCTTATTACAGTGTTGCAAATTTCGGTCGTGCCGAAATACATTAAAATTGTTTCCAAAAATTTCTACGCTTCTTACGCTTTCGTCCCAGCTAGTTTCGGTTCCAAGAATTATATTGAAAGAAGAAGATAAAAGTTTTTGATGAATTTCCTTCATTTTGGCTGAGCTTTTCATGCGATTGAAATTTTGGCAATATACCAGAATTTCAGTCGCATTCTGTTGAGAAGACAAAGAAATTTTTGGATTATTTGTAATACCGTAAAACGGGGTAACTTTGATAGTTTTTTCGAAGAAAACTTGAATATTTATGCATGCTGTTTCAAAGAATTTTAATTCATATTTTAAAAACAAGTACTGGTATCCTAACTATCGATTCCAGTTGATAGATTTCTAAAAGATTTATTCTTAATGGATATATAATTTTTCATATAATCGAAAGTCGGTTTTCTGTTTTGGGGTAACTTTGATAATGGAGCATCACTCGAACAAAATTGAATGAATTACAGAACATTTGTAGGGCGTTGCATATCTTTAGGCGTTTAACGCTATATGGAAATTTCTGACTTAGATTACAAAAATGGTCCCAGTTTGTAAAAATAGTATTCGCTAAGTCGAGTCTAGTACACGACACTGAAGACGGCCTTACAGTTGAGGTCGAAATACGCGTATCTGTCAAAGGATACAAACTCTAGTGGAATTAAATGGTATAGTACTAAATTCGGTTTTTTCATCTACTTATTCGCTAAGAGTTTTGAGACCGAATTCGAGTTCTACTATAACTAGGCTATCAAGTATAAGTGACGAATTCATTATGATTTCATCAAATAGTGATCGTAGAACAGATTGTTTGAGAGCATTTCAAAATTGCTAAAATCTTATAAATTTTTCATATATGCATATAAATCCTCAAATTTACTTGATTCCAACGGAAATAGCTGTAACATGAAGTGTCATACTAATACTCTTTACTTTTGCATTCGTTTTGCTTAACAGATTAACAGGAACTTTGTTATTTCGTTTAGTATGTTGAGAGTCTCGCACTATCAAAGTTACCCGCATTATCAAAGTTACCCCGTTTACGGTACTTACATTACTATGTGCGTCAAGTAGCGTGTGTAGGGTGGATGTTGTGGAGACGTCAGTGATGTCTGCTTCCAAGGAATGCGTCTTTATTTTCGAAAATTTTGTAAGCCGGCTGAGTAAAATTTATTAGCACTCTCCCTGGTAAGCTGCAGTCGCTGTATGCGCTCGCTGGATTGACTGTTTAACGATAAACTTGCGACGATCGACGCGCCACCATATTTCATATAACGGAGAGTATTAGAACTAACTTGGAGGTGATGATTTGGAGGTTATTTGGCAATTTGGATGTTAAAATCCCCTCCAAACACTAGCGATTTTGCGGTGGGATGTTGACGTTTGATGACGAATAAGAATGCCCGGTACGACTTCAAGTCTTCTAAGGCGTTGCTTCGTGAAATTCCGAGTTCTTCGTGGACGTCCAAGAAAATTTCGCGCAAGAGATTAGTGTCCGCTGGTAGTCCTTCTGCTGCTAATGTCAAAGATGCGCTAGTTTTGGTAAGTCCACGAATACATGTTGAAGGGGTCTGGTCATGCAAGAATGAAAGATAGGTCCGCAGTATGTCCATGATTTTCGGGTCCCGTAGACGTGCTTTCAGGAAGCGTTGGTCCCCGGCTGCAGATTCTTCCGTGAGTCTGACTATAGGTGGACGCATGGGGTCAAAAAGTGGAGGGTTTTCATGCCTGGCAGGTTTTTCAGGGCGATAAGGGTTGATGGTTTCCCCTTTTTGGAAATTTATGAATTTCGGTCCATTGTCCTTCTTTGGCGGCTGCGAAAATTGTACACGTGCCGCTGCCAAAAGTTCTTTGTCCAATGGTTAAGTATTCAGATCTCTACAATGGAAACGATTAGGCTTTTTGGACACGTGAAAAGTTCATAAGGCTAATCAATTTGACAAATTTGCAATACGGAAAATTTAAATTTCTGTAATAAAACCTAACATTAACTGTATTGTACTTTTTATATGTTAGCAAGTATGTAACAATGTTAAGCAACATGTGTAAGGTTATGGAGAATTTATTAGTTGAATGGTAACGTGTTTTCACGTTACCATTCGTTACATGGAGCGGTAAAAGCTCTTCTCACAGATGATCCCTTACTGCGCAGGAACCAAACCGTGTAAAACCGAACCTCAAATGGAGCCTGTGGAATACTAAAACGCACTCCACTCCACAGTATCAAGAATTTCTTGAGCTACATAGAACAATGGTGTAGGTGACCTTGCGGTACTCCAAGATATATGACTGCCCTTCTTCGGTTACAGTAGACTGTTATAAAGGATTGTACCACTTTTCCCCCAATTTTTTTGATTGCTTATCGTTCTTTCTAATACATCTCGCTGTCACTGAAGACTATTCTTTCCCTTTTTTGAATTGCATCACTTTTCAGGCTCTTGAACAGATTCATTTTACACTTCGTGGTAGATTTAACAAGGCCGACTCTATAGTGTGGTATTAGACTGGCCCTTAAACAAAAAAGTTGTAAAACTCAATGGGGCACCCCCTAGATATGAGCCTTAGGGTTAGAAAAACGCTCTCTCAAAATTTCAACTCAATTAATTGCTTCACCAGCTGGCGCATTCGATTTGAAGTATGGGATATTCGTCTCAAATATATTGAAAATTGATCCTATGTTACTGTTTCGTTCCGTATACTAATTGCTCGCGTTCAAATAAGCCCAGAATGACAAATACACTAGTTGATACCCTAATGAACATAATTGCAGAAGGTTGTATCTGGATTTGATCTCATTTTCATTACTCTTTCAGTAGTTGAAAGTTAGGCTTAGATCAGCACTCCCGTACAGTCACTTATATGCATGCGACATGTGCCTCAGCTCACCCACGGTCATAGGTGGCTATGATGCGCTTAGTGGCTACCTCCAAGCTATGTTGAAGAAATACAAGCAGTGTTGCATGATATGCTTCAGATAGTTAAAACACCAACTTTATTAATTTTGATCATGGTACAATCTTCTACAATATTCTTCGCTATTACATCAAGTAGTGTTTTTGACATTCTGGGTCCAATTGAACGCAATCATCAATTTTCCTGAACCAAACAGTACATGATGTGCTGTTGCTCATATGTTTGAGCTGAAAATCCCATATTAACTTCAATTCAAATGCGCCAGCTCATGGAACGACCAAATGAGCTGAATTTTTCAGAAAGGCTTCGTCTAACCCTAAGAAATAATCCTGGGGGGTGCCCCGTGGAATCATACAACTTTATTTTTCTCCCATACTGAGCTGGGCCAGTCTAGTGTGGTATAGACCACTGCATATAGTGTGGTATATAAAGCGTCGGTGCTTTATTTACTGTATGAACAATATTGTTCCACGAAAAAAGCGGTTGGCGATAGTGACATTCTACTAAAAATACTGTCGAAATGTGAAAACCAAGCGGCCGAGAAAAGAAAATGCATTTATGCATGGCCAACTTTGCGACAAGCGACCGACTGATCATTGATTTCATCTTTCGCCCTTTTAGTAGCAAGCAATCGTATCGCATCATCGAACACTACTGATGAACTTCGCGATGTTTTTTCGTAACCGAACAAAACGAAACCGAAAACGATTGATCACGATTCCGTCTTCCGCTTCTCGTAGGAGCAAGCGATTCTATGACACTACCCCGAACGCCACTACCCCGAATGCCATTACCCCGAATGGGTCATACCCCGAACGCCACTACCCCGAATGGTTCACTACCCCGAACGCCATTACCACGAAGCAATAACATGTTGAGAGTAATTCTAATTAGAAGGTGGGGAGAAAATGGTACAATTTCTTATGAGTATTAAATAAGTTTGGCTTACAAAGAATATTTCAAATATTAGGAGATAAAATAGGAGCTAGATTTTCATAAAATTTTGATAAGATTAACACAGCTACATTGCAATGCTCTGAAGAATAGCCTACTTATAAAAGAAGGGTGAATTTATTATGAAAGGGATAGCTATAATATGCACAAAATAAGGATGTAGTAAAGTTTCGTTTTGGACGCTGCTACCCACTTCTTTTTTAGATGTAGGCTACAAGCATTGAGATCTTCTAGAAGATTTTGTTTCATAAACGATGGTAATTGAAGGTTACCCTGATATTATCACTGCAAGTGTTGTATTATGTAACCCTTTTAAAGACCAACCTGATAGACAATCTTTCCGCGGAGGCACAGAAACATTAATATTTTTGTTAGTTTGTGGGATCATTCAGCAGAATTTCAATAAGAAATTCACAAAAATAGTTGTGTTTGATTCGATACAGTGAATAAATGATGATGGCAGAAAAGTGGTGAGCAGTTTAATAAGAGAACTAACTATTTTAATGCTGAAGATAAAATAATGGGTAATTCTTGATTATAATTAACAGGATTAACTTCAATGAATGCATTAAAGATATCCTGCTTTGAAAAGAATTAGCTGTTCCATTTGGTAATTTTAGTGCCTAGCTTATCCACCGAAAATTTAGAAGAACAGCCTATTTAAGAAAGAAGGGCAAATTTTTGGTGAAATGCTTGCAGCTATGACGTGAATAATCACTGTAACAACGTGTTGCTATCGCACAACCTGTATTCATAACAAAGGAAAATCATTGTTCAAACAAAATTGGAATATTAACTCCACCAAGAAGTCCAAATACCGGCGAGCACGCAGCTATTCCATTTTGATGGTAAGGGTTTGAATTCCTCCGATGGTGGAATTATTGCACTGAAAAGTTCCTTGACATCCCTAGGCTTAGAAGCACATATACTAAAATGGTAAATTGACAAGGAAAGCGCTCAGTCAATGAAAGGCTTGTTTTGTTGAAAGCCTATTCACAAATTTCATAACCCTGAAGGTGGATGTGGGTGGTTGTCATCAAAATGTTACACCTCATAGAAAATTTTGTAGAATTTCCGTACAAAATGGTTACGAGGGGGTGGATGGGTGTCAACATGGCATTTTTTGGCGTTATGAAATATGTGAATGAACCCTTGAACTGCGGAAGTGCCCACTGAGCTGAGAAACAGGCACTGTCCCAGAAACAACAAGAAGAAGATAGTGGTCTACAAGATATTTCGAAAGAATAGCTGACATATGAAAGAAGGGAAAATATATTATGAACATTTTACCGACGAATTTACACACCATTGATTACCAGTTTTCATTAGAGACGCATACGTCTATGGTCAATCCTCTATAACAGTATGGTCATCATTTTTGCACGCAAAACATGGTACGACATTGTATCTCATACTATTCGGGGTAATGGCTCATTCGGGGTAATGACCCATTCGGGGTAATGGCTTTCGGGGTAGTGACCCATTCGGGGTAGTGGCGTTCGGGGTAATGGGATGCCGGAGCAAGCAACAGAATCGGAACAAGAAATACTACTTACTCCAGGCGTGGACCTCTTGATTCTGTGATCGCGAACCGACGATTTTTCCGGTTCCAGTAAGGGTATTCGTTATCCCACGATCCGGGAAACTTGAGATGTTCGGCACACCACAACACATTTCTTTTCCGACAACAAGCTCAAGTACGTTTTAAACAAAAACTTGAACCAAACACCTTGCTAACGACTTAAGCTATAATAAGTGAAACAAATTTTGCCAGAGTGCTTTGCGAAGACCTAAGCAGTTCAATCCATTTTTCGCGTGCTCGGAGTGTTTTTTTTAGTTAGCACTTCATTCGCGCGCCATCGGAGTTATTTTATATTCCTGCTCATACGTGTTGACGCTGCGATTATAACTGTTCAGTCGAGGATGGATTACCAATTGGTGAGCTCGTTTCATGCTTGTATTCATTTGTATCATAACATGTATTTTTTTTATAAATTTGTTGAACAAACTATGAATAGTTCGTCACTTTAAGTGTTGACATAAGCTCTTATCCATGTTTTGTAAAGTTTCGAGATTCTAACCTTTGAATAGTTCGATGTTTTAGATGTCAACGCATTGATAGATAACTTTTTAAACAGAGGTTACATGAATCGCATCACTTACCAAGGTGAATCCTGATCATGTAGCTTTGAAGCCCTCCAACTAACAAAACTCCTTCCCGTGGTAACCATGAAGATGCAGAGGTATACTCGGTCTTCAGTAACAATGGATATCACACTAACATTCCTTCTCTTCCCCGATGACCGTAAGGACGTGGCCGACGCCATTATTGGCATTACTAATTTCACAGTCCTCGAAAATGTACATTGAAGATAATATGCTACTCCCAAGCTACATCTGTTAGTTCCCTGTACAATTTCGATGATTCTTGTCAATCACGGAGTAGCAACTACGAATTGTACGATCATCAATGCTCATGCTCATGCTCAATAAGTGAAAAAAATTTTCCAGTCGAATCAAAAATTGACAAGCGCGAGAAAAACATCATCAAGATTTTTTATAAACGTCCGTTCGCGGTCACCGCTTGCTGCGATCTCCGTGAGTAGTTGAGTATGGATGTACGTATTTCGGACTTTCCACAAAGTCGCCGACCTCTGTATGGTTTCCGGCTGAGTATAATTTTCGCAATTATTTCTACCGACATTCGCACCAAGTGACCAGCCCACTGATGTCTGCCGTATTTCGCAAGCCTTATAATATGTGATTCATTATATAATTGAAATTACTTCATTCATGCGTCTGCGCAACACGTCATTTTCTATTTTCTCTTCGAATAGGATTGTCCGAAGAATAATTTATACTTGAGAACATCGAATGCTTTCCGGTCTGCCTTTTTCAACGTCCGAGCTCGTAGAGAGCCACCGGATGAGTCAATGTTTTGTATAGTGCAAATATTGTTTCCATTGCGGGACCTACGCTGCCGTGAATCGCAAGTCAGTCCCATCTGCATTTTCGTCAAAATTGAGTTGAGTTCAGTTTTCAACATATCTTCCAACGCTCGTTCAGTAGGAAAAAAATAGCAAGTCAAATTGTCCTATATTGAAAAGTAACCGCATATTAGTCCCACTACAGATTTCCGCACAATATAACACAAACAAGAACCGTGTTTTGAACATCTTGATATTTTTCTTAGAAAGATATCGTAGTGAAAAGCAAATTGTGAAAGTTTCATTAAGATTTGTACATGTTCCAATCCTCTGGAATTTTTTGAATATTCGTATGGAAAACGAGTTTGGAAACTTCACACCCCATTTTCTCAATGCCTATTTTTTACAGATGGGACTGACTTGCGATTCATGGCAGTACGCTGGTTAAGTAATTCGTAAATTACCAGCATCTTTTTATTTCACTGAAAATTTCAAAATAACTTTCACGAGTGCTTCAAGATAAAAAAAAACACATCTGCATCGAACACTACCTCATCACCAGCTCCACTAAGCTTCTGAGTCTTCGTGGTCGTCGTTGACCAGTTCATTTATATTTCTTGCAATAATATTTGGAGAAGGAATACTGAAGAATGAATGTTAATGAAAAAATGTTGAAAAAAATACCTTGAAAACAAAGACAAAGCTCTTGGTGAATATTCTTGAGAAGTGGTTGGAGGATTTGAAGGAAATTTGAAGATTTCGTAGATGAACTGTTGTAGAAAAATTATTGAAGAAGTACGGTAGTAATATCTACAGGAATACATGGTGATGTCCTTAGAATTATTGCAGTGAAAGTATGGGAGAAACCTCGGATGAAGCTTGCAGTTATGTTTTGATAATTTCAAAACACGTGTAAAAATCGTTACAGGAAATCCTTAACGTGACATTGGATTCTTGAAGCAACAATTTATGACTGAGAGAACCAAGAGATAAACTCCTGGAGACATCTAATCAACAAAGGAAATGGGGGTACTTCTCATAAGTTTTCGATCCATTGTTTTCTTATTACATCTATGTTGAATCTGATTTAGACGATATTGACTTAATATCAATGTGCCATTTAATGAGTGCTTTAAGAGGGGACACACACAAAACGCTTATAAGACTCGAAGTTTACTATGGACACGCTCAAATTGTGCTCGATAGACCCATAAGCTATAATAGTGTACAAGAAGAACATGTAGTTTCATTTACAGGTATAATAAAAATGTTTATCCGATTAAAATAAAATCTGTCCAAAAAGACTAAGATTCTTTAACACTCTATGTGCTTTACTTCTGCTACCCGTAAAAGATTCCATCAACCTAACTAAATGTATCTAATACACTCATTTTTGTCTCCTTACAGGTGAAAATTTGGTTCCAAAATCGCCGCACCAAGTGGAAAAAGCAAGACGGCGAATCAGCGGCAGGTACCGCAAATTCATCGAAAGAGTCAAAATCACCTAAGCCTCCATCATCCTCCCCTTCGACCCTTCCATCTCCCACTCCTGCGTTCCCAACCGCTCCTTCTTCCTCTTCCTCCTCTGCCTACTCTCCGCACCCCGTCCCAGACGTTCCCGGAAGTCTCCAACCAGCCAAGCAACCAACCAAGCATTTCCCCAAAAACAGTGCCAAAGTGCGCCGGTCCAAATCCGGCGATGCCATCGTCTCCGATCTCCCCCAGGAACCTCCTATGCCCAAAGCACCCGCAAAGGATCCGAAAAAGTTCCTCAGCCCGCTGGAAGCTTCCCTTCCCAATCCGTTTGCTTCCATTCTCGATCGAACCGGAAGTCCTTCGAAAGACGTCGAAAGCCGAATTTCCGCATCCAAGATATCGCTGGATGCCATCTGCAATGCCACCAACTTCCTGATGAAACCTTCACCCCCGCCCAGTAACTCCCTTCCTCCACCGCCCCCTCCGCTGCCCAGCGATCGACATCTAGCGTTTGGCGCCATCGAGGACATGACCGACATGGAGTAGGCAGTTCAACGATTCCACCACCCGGAGAAGACACATATGCGCAATACTCATCATCACCCTTCTCGTCTGCAGTGTTTGTGTGCTTTCCCTCTACCCCTGTCCCCCAACTAGATATATCGATACAAAGTCATATGAAATACCAACCAATCTAGTGGTACCCTAGGATTAAGTCGTTTCGGATAGCAGAGTTGAAAATTATCATCAAACAAATTAAACAGTGAGAGATTGATTACAATAAATGAAACCAATTGAAAATCTTACGATTTTTGCTTCCACGTCTCGTTTTTTTACTATATATATATATATATCATAATAATCATCCATCGATTAGTAATGTAACATACTTTTTTCGGTTCTCTGTTTGAATACAACGATTGTTTGCTCTGTTTTGGGGGAAAATGAACATTTATTGGCACTGACTGACCATACAGCGAAGACCACTGTGGAGATTATTTTCTTGATTTTTTGTTTTCAGTTATTGACATTGGTCCCATAAGAATAACGGTTCTTGAGATTATTTGCTTCAGTTTGTTGCTTACTTGTTTGATTCTCTTTTCGCTACGATATAAACTTTAACAATAATATCTATAAAATAAAATAATAAAAAACGTGATTCGTGTTATTAGTGTTGTGAAATTGGTTAAGTTGATTTGCTTGGACTAGTTTTAGTTTTGTGTTTACTTGCTCTCCTGCTTTTCCGCGTTCCTAAAATATACTCTCCTCTTCTCGCTCTGTACGCTTCCTGGGTACGGATGATGCTGGGATTCTTCGGTTCACAAACTAAGAGAATATCATGGTTTAGGCACTTGGTAATCAAAATTTTGGAATGTTTGGAAACGTTTGATACACTCTCATTCTTATTTTGCTTCTTTTCTTATTTTCTCATGTTGCTTTGCTTAGTGGTGTGTGGGTTTGACTGTGTTAATTACTTATAATGCTTTTTGTTTAGTTTTTATCTTCATATGTTATTGATTCTTTGTTGCTTTGACGGTGCATAACTACGTGTTTATACTTTGCTCTCAGGTCCCTCGGTGTAGTGTTCGAAAAACTTTTTGATTCTCGAAAGATATTGCTGACAGATGTGACCGTAGTTTTTGTTGTACCAATCCGGTGTGCGACCCCTGAAATTAATGTCATTTTCATTAATACGCTTGAATTCTCAAGATAATTTAAAAATCTTACTTCATGTCCACACGGGATAGATGCATCAGTTTGCATTTGCCACTACCGCAGGGTTCTATGAGGTAGCGGGAAGCCAGTACGACGCCTCGAACTCCTCCCAGCAGCAGTTGAGCACCATTATGCGTGATAGAAACCTCGACGATGACGCAAGCGCCTCGTGATTGCTGTTTGTTCCACTGTCTGCAATTCAAATCATACTCATTAGGTTCCCTCCAAAAAAACATAAAAGATTCCCGCCAAACCTTAACACGCAATAGTCGGTAATGGGTTGCCCACACACGTACTGGAACACGTCCGTGTCGCTCTCGAGCCGTTCCACTATCCTCGACTTGAGCAGATGGTCATCCCAGAGGTTCCGTTCATTCAGGATGTGGTTGATCACTTCGGTAGGAGGGGCCTCCACCTCGGTCACAGCCTTCCACAGCCGCAGCGGATGTCCATCGCCGACCTTCTTGAAGTACACCGTGACGGTTGGGTCCGAGGTATTGAGCGATACCCAACCACGTGGCCTGGGGGATAGAAATGAAACATTTTATAGTAAGGAAGCATTTTCCAACATGTCAATAGATAAAATTTCGAAAATTAAAAAAAAAGCTACACAAAATCGGGATCTTCTGGACAAACACATATGTGAGTAATTTTCACAAACATGCTGAAAAATAATGTTGTGCTGATTTATGCCTAATTTCATGTTACATTGAGATGCTTCATATTGCGCAGCATTTTCATGTGTCATTTAGGCTGATACAAATATTAATTTTCTTTTATGTCACCCCCCCCTTCAAAAATCCGAAAATTTTGAAGGGGAGAAAAAAAAAGGTTCATCATTTTGTTGACATCAGATAGGGTTTTTCATTTTTTTAAAGTAAAAACCAAGTAATATAATGATCCAGAGGACGATTGAAAAAAGTTTAACAACCATCGTTAAAAATAAAAATTTGAAAAAATAACTTTTTTTTTCATTTTTATTTTTTTGTTCCTTATTTATTTTTATCCCCCCCCCCTCGTACCTTCCAAGTGGTCTCGGACATAAAAGAAATTTAATATTTGTATCAGCCTTACTTTGCGAAAAAAGCAGAACATATCAACAAACGAGCAGTTTTCAGAAAGTTTTGAAATTACACACATGTTGGTCCAAACGAACTTGATTTTGTGCTAATCGTACTCATTTTCATCTGACTAAGGTAATAATTACTTGAGCAGAATGTGCGATATTTGCCAGAAAACCATTCACCAGAAAACCATTCGCCAGAATGTACCATTTACCAGAAAACCGTTTGCCAGAATGTACCATTCGCCAGAAAGTACCATTCCCCAGAATTATTTTTCTTGTCGATTTTGATCAATTAACGCATGGCGAAATATCTCGGAATCCAAAGATGGCCGTCTTAATATTCTACATGTGCAACTTTTCACATCTTCAAGAGCACGAAATTGAACTAATAGTACGGCATCAATCTCGTTCTTCTTATTTAAAGCTTTTTGCTACTTAGTGCACAGAGCGGAGAAAATATAACACTGTTATTTTTCATCACTTGCAAGATTTTTTCGTATTAGGTTTTGATAGAATATTCTAAGCTGTTTTACCTAGTTTTAACTAAACAAAGGCATATCCTTTCACCGCGAGCTGTTCTTTATCAGAATATTGTATTGAACAGTTCGGATTCCGCCATGGACATTCGACCACTCATCAACTTTTACGTGTAACAAATCTGATCCGTTCCAACAAATCTGAAGGCTATTCTGCTGGTCTTGCTCTTCTAGGCATAGAAAAAGCATTCGACAGTGTTTGGCATGAAGGTTTGATTGTAAAATTAAAAAACTTTAATTTTCCAACATACATTGTTAGAATAATTCAAAGTTATCTGTCAAATCGTACACTTCAGGTTAATTATCAGAACTCCAGATCTGAAAAACTTCCTGTAAGAGCTGGTGTTCCTCAAGGCAGCATTTTGGGACCAATATTATACAATATTTTCATATCTGACTTACCTGAGTTACCTCAGGGATGTCAAAAATCTTTGTTTGCGGATGACACAGGCCTCTCCGCCAAAGGACGAAGCCTGCGTGTCATCTGTAGTCGATTGCAAAAAAGTTTTGATATTTTTTCTTCATACTTGCAAAAATGGAAGATTCCTCCTAATGCTTCCAAAACTCAACTAATAATATTCCCACATAAACCAAAAGCTCTTTATTTGAAACCTTCAAATAGACATGTTGTCACGATGAGAGGGGTTCCAATAAATTGGTCAGATGAAGTTAAGTATCTAGGGCTCATGCTAGATAAGAATTTAACTTTCAAAAATCACATTGAAGGCATTCAAGCCAAATGTAACAAATATGTAAAATGTCTCTATCCCCTTATTAATAGAAAATCAAAACTATGTCTTAAGAACAAGCTTTTGATATTCAAACAAATTTTCAGGCCAGCCATGTTGTATGCTGTACCAATATGGACTAGCTGTTGTAATACCAGGAAGAAAGCTCTGCAGAGAATTCAAAATAAAATTTTGAAAATGATTCTGAAGCTTCCTCCCTGGTATAGTACCAATGAGTTACATAGGATATCCAATGTTGGAACATTGGAACAAATGTCAAATAAAATAATAAATAATTTCAGGCAAAAATCGTTACAATCTTCTATTGCCACGATTAATGCGTTATATGTTTAGGTTAAGTTAGGTTAAGTATATTCAAATCGTTTTTTTTTTCTCTGAAATCTACTCACCTGTAAAAAATCTGAACTGCTACGGCAAATGAAATGTAATATGTTGTTAACGAAATGTTAATTAAATCTTAAATTTGTTTTACCAAATTAGGATGATAGTGTTGTCTAATAACACAGAACACCTAGATATAAGAAATTTTAAGGGTGATCTCTTTTTTTTTCATCAGCGGTTCTTTAAAGTTTCTCGGAACTTTATCTACTTCTTTTCTTTATCGTTCTTTCTAGTTCACCACTCTGTATCTGAAGATCGTTTCTTATCCATTTAGAACTGCATCTATTTTGGTGTCGTCCATAAACCTCGTGGATGTTCAAGGAGGGGTAGAAGAGGGTGGTTCTATCCTAATACCACGATCCATAAAAATTTCGGGTCATTACGGTGAATAGATTGCGGGGAAAAGTGTCATTCGGATAACTGGCGTTCGGGGAAATGATATTTAAGGGAACTACATTCGGGTAAAAAAAGACCAAAAGATTTTTAGTGATTGTGGTCACCTAAATTTCAGTACATGAAAAAGTATTCAAAAAAAAAAAAAAAGGCATTGCCTATCGCTACTTTATTTGGTTTGGGGCAAATGAGAATTCTCCATTTTTCATATATAGGATGTTCTTATTGATTTTACAATTGTCTTATATGTCTGAAAGCTCCTGAAAGTTGATATAGTAAATGTAACACTGATTTACAAGTGGAGGCATTAATTACTTCATCAAACATACGGCACAAATAGTTGCAACGTATATCGAAATCTTGTAAATATCCAATGAACTAGTCCTTAAGAAGCAACAAAACTTTAAAGAACAGCTTATGATGAAAAGAAGGGAGAACCACTTGTGAAATATTCCACATCATAATTCCCAGTAAACTTAATAATACAGTAATGTACCGATTTTGTCAGCCCCCTGCTGCATTTAGGGTTGACAAAATCGGGATAAAAATTGTACGACTTGTTTCAAGTTTTATTTTAACTTAAAGACTTAATTTTATGACTTTGTTAATATAAACATTGTTCTTTTACTTCCATTTTCTATGTACCGTAATCAAAGTTAACATTGATAAGCTTCTTGGATAATTATTAAGAATTTCAAATTTCAAAAATTCGATCTTTAGATGATTGTATAGACGTGGCCAAGGTCATAATTGACTTTATGCACTCAATATTGCCAGTATATACGTATTTAATCTAATTAAAATAAGTATAAATTTTAAGCTGACAAAATCGGGAAAAAAGGATGCTAAAATCGAGGGTAGACGAAATCGGGTCAAAAAGGGTGCTTAAATCGGGGGTAGACAAAATCGGGTCATTACTGTATTAAAACAAAACAATTGAAACTGAAAAATTCAGAAAGAAAATCGTATGGAATTTACTAATTATAAAATAACACAATCTCATGTTATAACATCTGTTTAACAATAGTTGCAACGTTTATTGAAATCTCGTAAATACTCAATGAAATAGTCCATAAGAAGCAACGAAACTTTGAAAAACAGCTTATGCTGAAAAAAAGGACGAATCTCTTGTGAAGTCTTCCAAACCAAAATACCATTTTACAGGGACAACATATATTAAGAAAAAAATCTTACTTTATTATCTGTCATGCTGAATATCAAATCTTTACATCAGTAAGCAGTATCTTTCATACATAGTGGAGTATCTTTCAATGAATGCAATTGTTATTCTATCGTATGTTTTCTTCATTATAGTTTCACGGTCCCTCAGTCACTAATTCAAATGTATGGTGTCCAAGAGAACCTTTACTTTTTTGAGTATACTAACAAAAATAATCTCACACAATTTTTTAACGCTCTGGCTCGAATATTTCTGCTACAATTGCAAATTTGATTTATTTGAAAAAAAAATCTAGGGGAATGGTCCATTCTGGGGAATGGTATATTCTGGCGAAAGGTTTTCTGGCGAATGGTACTTTCTGGCGGATGTCATTCTGGCGAATAGTTTTCTGGCGAATGGTTTTCTGGCAAATATCGCACAATCACTAGAGCATATAGATTCACCAGATGGAGCCTGGTGATTTTTACTGTGGCTACCAGCACATCTACTAAGGACTGTTCATTTAAGAAAGTGGACACCTAAATATTAGCATTTTGGTGTAAAAATTCCATAAAAACAAATAAAATTTTGTTTCAGTGTGATCTCAAGTGTTTATTTTGACAGCAGACAAAAGTTGACATAAAAAAAATATAAATTCTAAACGATGGGTCGAATCGACATGGCGACTCTCAATTTTTTTCTGCACAAATGGTGTACAGAAAAACTGCCGTTCCGAGATTTGGCTTAAATCGCGAAGTGTCCAAATTGAATTTTTTCAACGCTGTGGCCAAAACAGATATTCCTGACGACGTACGATACATCCCAACAGAAAAAATTGGGAAAAATGATTTGGTATGGCAAGCAATTTGCTCCTGCAGTATTAAAGTACTACATATTTCACGACGGGTTCAATCAACGGCGAAAATTACAGAACTGAATGCATTAAAAAATGGCTTCTGCCCATCTACTGAAAGTATACCATGCCTCCATTGTTTTTGCCAGACCTAGCATCGGCTCACTATGCTTCAGTTACTTTGGAGATGCTCAAGAAGAAATAAGTCGAATTTGTAGAAAAATGATCGAATCCATCAAATTGCTCAGAACTACGCCTCATTGAAACATATTGGGCAATAATCAAACGGCATCTTAAGAAGGATGGAAGAGAAGCAAGCTCCATCGATTTTTTCAAGAAAATGTGCAGCAGTTCGAAAAGTTCCGAAAAAAGTTGTGCAGAATTTTATGGGAGGTGTCAAAAGAAAAGTAAGAGCATTCTCCAGCAATGTTCAATAAATGTTCAAATTTATGTGAATTTGATCGAAATTACGTTGATTTCCATGTATTTTAGGTAAACTCATGAATTTGTTCGAAAATAAACAGTTTACTTTAAAAAACACGTGTCCACTTTCTTAAATGAACAGTCCTTAGTCACACTTACGTGAAATCACGTAGGCACTTAAGCCTTTCATTCCCATGGTAGCATAGGTGATTCACCGCTTTGCATTGATCCTATGTAGGGGGGCTGGGGGCAAGAAGGACACCTTAAGATATATAGGTTCAAATCATGGTTGATTAGCACAATTTTTGAAGATTATTCCAGTGTAGGGGCAACCTCACCTCTTGATCTAAATGATGTTATCGATAGATTTCAAAAATATAAGAATTACATGATGATTTGAGATTTTTGAAAATGTCCCTTCTTATGAGGTTTTTTAACGAGGCACGGGGCAAGAGTGCCACTCGTATGGGGCAAGAAGACCACTAGAGCAAAATGCCACAAATTTTGTGTATTATTATTTCCCCACCTAAACGATAAATTCTAGAGTAAGTAAGGATAAAAACTGAGGGATAAAAGTTGACTTATAGTTAAAAAGTAATTTTACGAAATTAATTTAGTTCTCATCTTATTTGACTGTAACAATAATAGTAAAAAATTTCAGAAACCATTTTGAATGTCCAAGATGGTTTATTTTGATTTAATTTAGTAGGAAGCATTGATTTAATGCAATATTAAACAAGAAAAATAAAAGTTCATTTGATTTTATATGAGAAAATTGCGGTGTCCCTCTTGCCCCATAAGACATACTGTTTTTATATATGTAAAATTTAATGTCAAAAGAACTTTTTCGAAAAAAAAATCCTCACAGCTATATTAAACAATTGAAAATCATCAATACTGTGCGGAAAAACAAATATGTTTTGTATTTATTGGGAGTCAAACCTTATTTTCCAGTCTTACATTCTTATAATATTTCGCATTTATTGCGTTGGTGAGTTAAATACATTTTTCTAATTTTTTGTACTAAACATTTTTAACTGTAATATTTACACAACCCTCAATTAGTATTCAATTTATTTTTATCGTGCGATAGAAATCTAAAAATTGATTTGAACTACGTGAAATTAGAGGTGGCACTCTTGCCCTGGGTGTCCTTCTTGCCCCATGTCCCCCTACATTGGACAAGTCTGATAATACAAATTTTCTTACCACTTACAACATATATGAATGTTTCTTGAAGTAACGTACAAACTTTCATTAAAAATATGCACTTGGATTTCTAGTTAAAGCACAACATTCGAAATAAAGCCGGCCTTTTTTCAAATTTAAATATATCGGATTTTCAAACATCTCTATTCGGATATATAAGCATTATTTTCACCAAACAAAAATAAAAACATACACGACTGAGTTATTTTTCTAAGGAT
The DNA here is from genome assembly GCF_002204515.2 of Aedes aegypti. Lineage (NCBI taxonomy): Eukaryota > Metazoa > Arthropoda > Insecta > Diptera > Culicidae > Aedes > Aedes aegypti. Next base: position 291,412,029 of record NC_035107.1, on the reverse strand, counting down.
TAAAGTACCCCGGGGCAAGTGGGACATAAAAAAACGATAGTTCAAACAAATTGTTCAATAAAATTTTGAAATATCAATATTTCTCAAATCCAACAACACCATCACATTTTGGCATCACATTTGCTGGTGTGTGTATGAATTTGGTCGAATAATTTTGAAATTGTGAAAACTTTAGAAGAAAGTTTTAGAATGAGCCATTAGACGCAGTTACCTCGCCAAACGGAGCAAGTGGGACACATCCAGTTTCATGCGTCAATCCACATCAGTAAGTCAACCATTACAATAATAGGATTGATAAATCATAGATATATAATTTTGAGTACATATTTGATGTACATAAGGGATCAATCATAAAATACGTAACGCTTTAGGAAGAAAACGTGTGTTTAATAGTATGTCACCTCACACTTAATATTAACTGAAAAATCCTCAATAAAAGTGTAAAAAGGAATAAAACTCGTTCAAAATATATCATTTATAAGTTATTAATTAAAAGTAGCACATAAACTTTCAATAATTTACGAAATTGTAATATGTTCTGTTATTATTTATATGCACGGCAGAAAACCACTTAATGGGGTGGAATTGTTTTCCGTAACTACTAAATTTGGTAGAAATAACTAATAAAGTTCAATTAAAACAAAAAAGTAATCGTTCTCATGATGCATTTCAAATTTCATCCCAGTTTGTTTTCATTTTTGAATTCGTATTTCAAAAATAAAAAAAAATACAAAAAATATAAGAAGTACACATTTCTTCTCCCTCTTATGCAATTACGTACGTTGAGATTGATATTTTTTGATAAAAATCATTTGTTTGAATGTTTCAATGCTACTCTATGAGAAAGTGTTTGAAACATGTAGGAAAAGTTTTGATTATGGTGCTTGTTTTGATAGGTCCCACTTACCCCAGGTATGAACATATTTTAGGGTAAGTTAGACCATCAAACATTTCATATGAAATGAAAACAAAATACCGGTTTATCGTTAGCAGCTTGTAATAATACTTAAAATTGTAGCTTACTGATGGATATTCGATTTATAACACATTTATTTTTTGCGAGCCAATTCAAAACGTGAAACGTGTCACAATTTATCAAGCAAGTTGAAAATGACGCTGAATTGACAACTGTTACATGAACGACATGGTAATAAAAATAAGAGTATTTTTTGTACTTAATACATACCTTGTCATTGTATCTTCAACTTTCTAGACGAATACCCCCATGAAAAACTTTTCCTAAGTGAGCTATGACGGAACGTCCCACTTACCCCAGATTCTCACTTGCCCCGCGGTACCTTAATTGAGTTACAGTTATCTCTCCCTTACTCAATATTCCGTATCTCGATATCGAGTTAGAGAACCATAGTAAAAGTTGGTTTTCATGGATAACTCGATGGTCCCTATGATCGCAGTTGCACTGGTTTTGTGTTCTGTAACTCGATACCTCCCTAACTCGATGGTCCCTTCAATATCCAGTAAGGGAGAGTTAACTGTATTACAATATCCATTACACAGAACAAAACTGATTTTGCGGAAAATTATGCAGATCAGTTGTGATCCATTGGGAACATAACAGACATAACAGTTTCGGTGCCTTGGATTGAGATGCTTCGGCACGAAATTGATCTCCTTAGCCTTACTACTACTTTCTGGCATTACGTCCCCACTGGGACAGAGCCTGCTTCTCAGCTTAGTGTTCTTATGAGCACTTCCACAGTTATTAACTGAGAGCTTACTATGCCAATGACCATTTTTTGCATGCGTATATCGTGTGGCAGGTACGATGATATTTTATGCCCTGGGAAGTCGAGAAAATTTCCAACCCGAAAAGATCCTCAACCGGTGGGATTCGAACCCACGACCCTCAGCTTGGTCTTGCTGAATAGCTGTGCGTTTACCGCTACGGCTATCTGGGCCCCTTAGCCTTGTACCACTCCAAAACCTCTTTCAAGTAATGGCACGAGGCCAAATCCGGCCAAAAAATCGTAGATCAAATGTTACCTCAGAAGAGGAAGTAAACGTTTTTTGGAGGCATTCCTTTAGGTAGGGATGGTACACAAATTATGTCACGCTAAATTTCGACTTTTTCGACCCCCTGCCTCCATTTGTCACGTTTTTTATATGAGTCTTTTGAAAATTTTGTAAAGCTTGTCACGCTTGGCTTGACCCCCTCCCCCCCTTGAAGCGTTACGTAATTTGTGCATGACCCCGTACACCTGCCCATCGACCGTTCCAGTTGTCACGAATGGGGTGCTTCGCTTTCCACACGATCAAATTGCTTGCCAAATCATATATTTTTTGACAAACTTTGACATACCGTCGTTGGGGGTGAGAATGGGTCAAAAAGGGATATGTATGATTTATTTATTGAATAACTCCAATAAACTTCAAATTTGGTGTGTAAGTACTTTGATGGTACATTAACAACTGTTCAAAAAATTAAAGAAAAATATTTATTCACAGCGGCACTAGAAGTGAATGAAAAATGACCCAATCTCACCCTATAGAGGGGGTGACATTGGGTCACTGTAATTGAAATAACTTGTTATTGAGAATTTGATTGCAAAACCATTCACAGCTGAACAATATTGATGAAATACGATACAAACAAGACTAAAAGATATCTAAGACACAGACAAACAGACGTAACACTTAGAACAAATTTCTTCAAAATCCATCACCCAGTTTACACCATCATCATCTGGTGAGCTTGTTGCACGAACAGGTGTTTCGTGCAACAAGACCGGCAGATGGCGGTAGTGTGAAACGTCAATCACGAAGAAAAACGATGCGCGCGTCTCTGGTTGTGAGATTTGTAACATAACGAATTAGGAATGATCGTTAAATGAGTGGTCGATGGAAGTTTCGTCAGTGTTACGTCTGTTTGTCTGTGTCTAAGATGTTTCACAGGTATGATAAACCCACTTAAAAGGACGATTATAGCAAAAAATTGAACAGGTATGAGAAAAAATATGTAAACCCAACATTTATCGTCAAGTTTACATTTTTTTTTTGTTTTTTCCCTCAAATTGTCTTCAAAGTCTCATCCCCATTGCCATAAAGCCTATTCAGTTTTCCCAAAAGTGTACTGAATAAGTGATTATTTTAAACCTTCGCAAATAGTTAAATTTCGATGCAACATTCCACGATCAATACATTTCAGGCAGATGTTGACGTCATAATCCCAGTATTCCAGCGATCCAACTCATTTGTACTTCCGTGAGATGTTTCTATTATATGAAAACACTGATAGATAATCAAATTTAGAAAAAAAACACCCTGTTGGAAGAAAAGCTGCGAAGGCCGCCGGAATTAATCGAATTCATCAACACTTTATTGAGGCAAGAGTTATAAATTCCTACGGAAATACAAAAATTAATTCTTGAGGCAAATAAACTTATTTTACCAAAAAAAAAGAACATACTTTTAGTAATTCGCTGTACTTCTCAACATCATGAGCATCCCTACTGTCCATGCGACTACAGTTATAAGGCGGCTGTTCAACATACAATAAGTGCATAAGTTTACAGTTATAACATGTTTAAGGATGTTTCTCTTACCGCTTTCGTAGGTAAATAGGAAGATCATCGTAAATAGTAGATTGTTCTCATTAGTTTCTAAATAGATTTTTGCTACTGAAGATGAGAATAATATGATCACTAATTGACAACAAACTCACGTATTGATCGTGGACGCTTTCTTACCGTTTAGGCATTTATAGTATATTAATTAATTTAATTAGAATAACCAATGATAATTTTAGGTTCAAGTGTTCACTTCAGTTCGATTTATGAATACCTTAAGCTTTAATTCTAATGGTGTGGATAAATAGCACAACTTTGTTCTTGGCATTACTTGTACGTTTTTGCCATATCATCTCGTCGTGACAGATTTTTATCGCATTGATGACCGATCGTGTCAAAGGGTGGTAACCTTTTTAGGTAGCACGGTGGTAGGCTACACACAATGGGCTCGCTGGTCGACGGGCGCGCTTACAGTCCCCCCGGAATGCGCCGAAGGTCCTCCTGAAGCGTCTTGATCCCTAACGCCTACGTCGAGCACGGCGAGCTTCACGGAAGGACGTTCATAGATACCGTGACTAGTTTGCACTGTGGCGCTTCTTACTTGGCCGTCTGGACCTGGTCTAGTGGCGATGACTCGGCCTAATGGCCAGCTGTTGCGAGGAGCTTTAGGATCTACGATTACCACAATGTCGTTGACTAGAATTGGCTCCTCCTTGGTGAGCCACTTGGTGCGTCGGGTCAGATCGGGCAAGTAATCCCTCAACCACATTTGCCAAAATTCATTGGCCATAACTTGCGACAGTTTATAGCTATTTCTGAGTATGACAGGGCTATCGTTGAAAGGTACCCATGGTTTCAGTCCGTTCGATGACCCAATCAAAAAATGGTTCGGTGTTAGGACTGGTGATTCGTCGTCGTCGATTGGGATATCCGTCAATGGCCTCGAGTTGACCACGTTCTCAATCTCTAACAGCGTGCTATGTAGCACCTCGTCGGTGGGAAGCCTTCCCCACTGCAGTTTGGACAGATTGGTTTTTACACTTCGAATCAGGCGTTCCCATGCCCCGCCCATGTGCGGAGAGGCTGGTGGAATAAAGGTCCACTCGGTATGAGGTGTTGCGAACTCTTTCAAAATTTCATCCTGGTTGATATTCTGGAAATTAGTGCCGCGGTCGCTATAGATAACCGCAGGCGTTCCTCTTCGGGCCATGACATTGCGGATTGCCAATACACAGGAATCGGTTGTCAGTGTGTGGGCTAGTTCTAAGTGAATTGCGCGTATTGTGAGGCACGTTGCCAAGACCCCCCAACGCTTTTCGGAGCGTCGTCCTACAGTGACAATCATGGGACCAAAGTAGTCTATCCCCATGTAGGTAAACGGACGTGTGCAGGCTGCAAGGCGTTGCGGAGGCAGGTCGCTCATAATCGGAGGGCGTGGAACGGCTTGGTCGTTTTTACACTTCTGGCATTTCTTACGAATTTCTCTGTAGGCTACCTTCAGTTTTGGGACGCGATAGCGTTGGCGCACTTCGTTGATCGTTGTCTGATGGTTTTGATGATTGAAACGTCTATGAAAGTCGAAAAGGATGAGCTTGGTGATTGGGTGTACACGTGGGAGGAAGATTGGTTGAGCTGCGTCACGGGTGATGAACTTGCACGCTTTTGTTCTTCCTCGAACCCTGATGATGTTTGCTTCGTCTAGGAAAACGCACTGGCGGAAGAGCGGGCTGTTCCGTGGTAAATGCTTGTCAGGATTTTCCGACGCCCGGTCTCTGAAAAGGATGGAGATTTCATCCGCAAAGGCATTTTTCTGTGCTTCACGGTGCAAATAGTCCTCGGCATCACTGAGTTCCTGATGAGATAGTGGCCCGATTGTGCGATCTCTCTTTTCCGCTAACAGCTTCAGGTTACACACGTAACGGAGAACGTAGGCAGTACTGCGGAGAAGTTTCCGCCAATCGGAAAAGCGGTCAAAATCTATTATGCACGCAGTGACACGCGTGTGCAACAGGAGATGCGGACGAAGTTCTTCGTTAGTGTTACCGATACGATGTTTGGGCGTTGGCCAGTGGTCGGTTGACTTCCACAGGAACTCTGGACCGTTGAACCACCGTGAGGATGTAGACAAATCGATATTTGAGCTTCACTTTGTTCCCTCATCAGCCACGTTTTGCTTGCTTGGGATCCAGTGCCATTCTCGTACGTCAGATGTTTCCAGAACCTCGCTCACTCGGAAGGCGACAAACTGGCTATAGCGGCGATGATCAGAGTTAAGCCAACACAGAACGTCTTTGGAATCTGTCCAAAAAAATCGCTGTTTCACCTTGATAGACAGTGATTTGCAGATTGTATCGGCTAGGCGAACGCCGATGACGGTGGCCTGAAGTTCGGATCGTGGAATGGACAGAAATCTGAGCGGTGAAACTCTAGTCTTCGATCCTAATAGTGCGCACTCAATGTTTGATCCTTCTTGAAATCTGAGATACGCTACCGCTGCAAAACCCGCTTCACTCGCGTCAACGAAAACGTGAAGCTGAATTTCATTGCATTCAGACACAGAAGTTAATGAGCGATAGCATCGAGCAATCTTGATTTCTGTTATTCCAGGAAGGGCTGCACACCAGGTTGACCATTTTTCAAAGTGTTGGTCGCTGATCGTTTCGTCCCATCCGATTGAAGATCGCCATATTTCTTGGAGAAGTGTCTTCAGCACCATCATAAAATGGCCGATCAGGCCTAATGGGTCAAAAACCATCATCAGTGTTCTCAGAACTTCCCGTTTTGTCGGTCGACGACCGCCGAACAACAGAATTTCGTCCATTCGCTTGGAGATCTTGAACGTAAAATGATCTGAAGATGGGTTCCACCACATCCCGAGGATCTTTGCAAACGAGCCATTATCGCTGAAGTTTTTTTCAGCTTCGGAAGTTCCGTTTAGTTGATCCAGCACTGCTGGAGAATTGGAAGCCCAGTTGCGAATTTCGAATCCGGCCGATGCATGTATCTTTCTGACGTCTCGTGTTAGTTGTATTGCTTCTGCTTCATGCTCCACACTCAGAAGCATATCGTCGACGTAATGTCGCTTAACGATTGCTTCAGAGGCCGCGGGGTGCTCCTGCTGGAATTTGCCTGCATGCAGGTTTTTCACAAACTGCGCCGTACTCGGTGAGCAACAGGCTCCAAACGTCATCACCTGTACGATGTACGTGCTTGGCTCGGCGTCAGTAATGTTTTCCTTCCAGAAGAAGCGTTGGCATTGCTGGTCGACGTCTCGGATTTGAACTTGGTGATACATTTCTCGGATGTCGCCACAGACTGCAATCCTATATTCTCGGAATTGGATCAGAACAGAAAGCAGTGAAGTGAGCAAATCCGGGCCCTTCAACAACACAGTGTTAAGGGAGACTCCATATGCAATTGCTGCAGCGTCCCAAACGAGCCTGGTTTTGCCTGGTTTGTTCGGATTTACTACCGGAAATATTGGTAGATACCATACTCGTGGATATTCTGCTTGCAGCTCTTCATCTGTCAGCTTCCGTACGTACCCTTTAGCGACATGATCTTCGATTTTTGCCCTTACGACGGCCGCTAACTGCTGGTCGTTTTTCATCCTCCGATCCAGACACTCCCATCTTTTGAGCGCCATTGCTCTGCTGTCCGGAAGACGAACGTTTTCGTACTTCCAGAGAAGCCCAGATTCGTACCGTCCGTCGTGGTACTTTGTGAACGATTCAAGCAGAAACTGGGCTCTTTGGTCGTCCTGCGACAGGAGAAGTTTGTCCGGTTTCACGATTCCCATACTATCAAGCGAAAAGTAGCTTTTCACTGCTTGATGAAGGTCTTCGCCAGAATACTGGTTACATTGGCATATTTCGATAGAATGAAAGTTTACGGAATGCGTAATTCTTTCATCTGTTGAGCAGCTCCCGTAGATAGTCCACCCAAGCCGTGTTTTGACGGCTATCGGCTCATGTGGCCGACCTTCTTGGCTTTTCAGCGGATGACCGAGGTTTAGGTTATCTAGACCTATCAAAATCCTTGGGCTAGCGTTCTCGTACGATTCTATTGGAAGGCCGGCGAGGTGCTGGTACGTTTCTTGCATGTCAGCATACAGCAATGTTTGCGGCCGTATCTGTAGGCTTTGTACAGTCTGTACAGATGTTAATTGGTACTTTTTCGACAAATCTCTGTTGCTAGAGATCTGTAGACTCACTCTCTGTGAAGAGTTCTCCAAACGCTGTGAACCTCCAGTCCATTTCAGACACAGCGATGTTCTAGGCCCCTTCACACCAATCTCATCTGCAAGACTCTGTTCCATGATGGAAAGTTCGGAGCCGTCGTCGATGAAGGCGTAGGTTCGCACAGTTTTCGATGGTCCGTACAGGATGACTGGAAGGATTCGGAAGAGAAGTTTTGACTGGCCTTGATGAACGTTACAACTCTGCTGCGTTGTTTCGACAGGGGCTGTGGAACTAGTTTCCGCCGTCGCCCGTTTTCTGTCAGCGGTGTGGAGAAGAGGATGATGTAAATATGAGCAACCGTTTGTACCGCAAGGCTTCTGTTGTCGGCACGAACCATTGTGTTTTCGTAGGCACTTTCTACATAATTTACATTCGCGAACAGCGGCCCACCTTGAATCAACGCTGAATTCTGCAAATCGCTTACACTTCATGACGGTTCGGCATCCACCCTTACAGATCAGGCACTGCTTTTCTGGGTCGCTGGGGATTGTTTGTTTCTCCTTTGATGACACCACTAGCTTGCCATTTCCGGATTCACCTTCCGCGTGTACGTTCAGGAAACCATCCTTCTTATTGGAGCGAGGTTTGGTGTCTCCACTAGCCGAGGCCATCACTGAGCTAGCATCTTCCGCCGTTGAGTACATCCAGGTACTGAAGTCGATCAAGTTGGGATTTGGTGTGTTCCTGGAATATTTCGCCCAATCTAGCTTTAAGGATGACGGTAACCTCTCCACTAGTTCGTACCGCAGCGAAGCGTTGTAGGCGAAGTCGTTTACTCCGCAAGCTTGGATTGTTGCCACCAGGTTCTCTACAGTGAGCGCGAAGTTTATAACCGTCTCTAGTCGGTCGATATTTGGCGACGGTAGAGCGCGAACTTTCTTCACGATCGCCTGTACGATCGCTTCTGGCCTGCCGTACAACATTCGTAGCGTAGACATCACGCCTGCGACGTTAGAAGGATGGAGCAGACGGCATCTCACTGCTTCCAACGCTTTTCCTTTTAAACATTTTCGGAGACGCAGCATGTTCTCCTCGTTGGAAAATCCGCACATTTGAGTAGAACTGTTGAAAACCGAGAAGAAAAGGGGCCAATCTTCCGGATTTCCGCTGAATTCTGGGAGTTCTTTTGGAACTGCTTGACGTGCTGCTAGCTGGCTTCGATTGAGAACGCAGACCGTTTCATCGCCGATGGACTGCACTGGCTGAGACATCGGTTCGAGATGATCACGCTGCATTGGAGTTGATCGCAGTTCTGGAACGAACTGATTCGCTGGCATCACTGTATCCCTCCTCGTGTACGGAGGTTGCGGTTGCGCTTGACGACTTTTGATAAATGGAGGGTTCACGAACTGGAAGTTTTGTTCTGTCGGTGGTAGCGGTTGTTGACTCTGATGATACTCGGGTTGATCGACTTCTTGTCCGAGGTTTCGAGCGGATTGCTCTGTAGGCCGTCGCGCGTTGTTCGCCACGTGCACATTCACCTCCTCAACCGCAAGTCCGGAATCAGCTTCGACTCCAAGACGATCTGTATCGGCCATCCATTGTTCAATCTTTGACGCTTGGTCAAATATCGACTCGCTGTCACTCACCACTGTTGACGTCTCACTGCCATATTCTAGAAGAGCCTCGTATTTCTTCTCCAGGAACTGCTGAGCTAATTTCTTTTCCTCTTCGATCTTTTGCAACTGAAGCTTCAATCTCCTCCTCGCCTCACTTTGTGCGCTCTTTCCACTACTCCTAGATCGCTGCGATGGATTGGAAGATTGATCCTTCCGTGGGGGGTCGGCAGACGCTTGGCGCAATAAAACCACACATTTCGTGCAACTCCAACTGTGGTTCTCGATGTCCTTCGTTATATTCACGCACTGACAGTGAAACCATTCTTTGCACGCATCGCACTGAACCATTTCCAGATTATCTAGCCCATCACACAACTGACAACTTGACTGGCGGACCGGACGCGCGTCTCGCGGCGGGTTGCGTCTCAGGACGCTAACAATACTACCAGGTTTGTTAACAACATGTTTCGGAATTGTACCCGTCCCATGGGCATGAGAGATTTGCTTATCTACATTTACCTCGGTGGAAAAACCTATTGCAGCGTCCGCAAGGGGCACAGTCGCAGGTGAGCTAGCTGTCACCGCTGTACTAACTCCGTTTTTGGATCCAGCTTTGGAATGCTTCGAATTCGCCTTGGACGACATCTCTCAATTCGATAAAAGAATTTATAAAATGTTGGAAGAAAAGCTGCGAAGGCCGCCGGAATTAATCGAATTCATCAACACTTTATTGAGGCAAGAGTTATAAATTCCTACGGAAATACAAAAAATAATTCTTGAGGCAAATAAACTTATTTTACCAAAAAAAAAGAACATACTTTTAGTAATTCGCTGTACTTCTCAACATCATGAGCATCCCTACTGTCCATGTGACTACAGTTATAAGGCGGCTATTCAACATACAATAAGTGCATAAGTTTACAGTTATAACATGTTTAAGGATGTTTCTCTTACCGCTTTCGTAGGTAAATAGGAAGATCATCGTAAATAGTAGATTGTTCTCATTAGTTTCTAAATAGATTTTTGCTACTGAAGATGAGAATAATATGATCACTAATTGACAACAAACTCACGTATTGATCGTGGACGCTTTCTTACCATTTAGGCATTTATAGTATATTAATTAATTTAATTAGAATAACCAATGATAATTTTAGGTTCAAGAGTTCACTTCAGTTCGATTTATGAATACCTTAAGCTTTAATTCTAATGGTGTGGATAAATAGCACAACTTTGTTCTTGGCATTACTTGTACGTTTTTGCCATATCATCTCGTCGTGACAGATTTTTATCGCATTGATGACCGATCGTGTCAAAGGGTGGTAACCTTTTTAGGTAGCACGGTGGTAGGCTACACACAATGGGCTCGCTGGTCGACGGGCGCGCTTACACACCCTTTTGATAAAATTTTACGATGTTGCTGCGCACGAAACACAGTTGCTGGTTTGAGATGTTGTCAAAATTCGTTGTATTGTTATTCAATGCACGGAATACTAAAGTAGACTTGTTTGATGTTTCAGAGATGCTGTATTTAAAAAGAATAAACCCATCTTAATGGAAAAAGGAAACATCCGGCACTGTAAAATGTCAAAAAAGTGGACTTGCAATTTCAATTACTATCATTATTGCTTGACCCAATCTCACCCCCATTTTTGATGTTTTAGACACCGTACCGAAGAAAATTAATTTTTGTGGAAAAATCAAATAGATTCCGGAAAATATGTGTGAAGTGTAATAAAAAGACTTTCAACCTTCTACTAATATAACGATAGTAGGTTAAAGTACATGCGTGCTACTTTGCACAGGAGAAATTTAATGTTGTAAATTTTATCTAGTTTTAACATACATGTTTATTGATACAGTAAACAAAAACTACTATTTCTAAAAATGTATATTGTGATGAATTACGTGTAATAATATGGTCCCTAAAATATGAATTATTATTTTAGTAATATCAACGTTATTAGCTAAAATATTTCATAAAATATATTTTTCGTTTTGGCCCAATCTCACCCCCTAGACCCATTGTCACCCCCATCGACGGTATTCTGCTTTCTAACGTCCTCAGGGACATTGAATTAATGATGAGCAGTGAGAAACTGGAGCCCCGGAAGCTGCCGGAAGTTTGCCACCCATATCACCCATGTGGTTTCGTCAACATCTAGGTGTAAGGCTTCCGTTTGCACGTGTACCGTAACCTGCCGTTCATCGCGAATAGTCGCCCTTTGGACTTTTGTTGTCCTTCTTGTTTTTTCACATCTTGCACGAATTGGATAGATTCAGTTGCTTCGCACAACACGAACTGGACTTTTGGGATTCCACCTGAAAGCTTGAACTACCGGCTGCTTGGGCACGTCAGGAGTTAATCATCAATATTAACCTCCTTTTCCCGAGCAGCCTAGATAGCCGCGTAGTGTCGGTAGCGGTTGTTTCAACTGGCTAAGAATTAACACTACGGACTGTCTGTTCTGGTGGTAAAAGTCCACCTCACAGGTGACCCCTAATTTATGTTGTGATGCGTACCGTGCCTAGGAATGAATGGTTAGGGGGGTCTAAATAAAACCTAACCGCAAACGGAGCCTGTGGGGTACCAGGGCGCCTTCCACAGTATTGAGTCCTTCCTGTGCTACCCGGAGCAATGGTGCAGGTGACCTTGTGTTTCTCCGAGATAATCGGCTGCCCTTCTTCAGTCTCTATCCTGAGGCTTAATAAGGGTGGGATTATGAATATGTTGACATTTAATTTAAATTATCACCTATATGGATTCGCATTATGCGTTTTACACAGTGTATTCTGTGCTCTTTCGCCTTTGGCGACTTTAAGTAGATACCGATCTGTTTTTTTTGTTGCTGGTCTTTTTCGTGCTGAGATTACAAAAAGCTTAATCCTGCCTAGTTTGGGTAGTGGCTACGGTTAGGTTAGCTCAGATCAATCTTCAGCATAAAAGAACAGCAACGATCAATCTTTGCAGATTCATGCAAAATGGTGCAGCCCAAGTGGCGCTAGTGCAAGAACCCTACTTTTGTAGAGGGAACTTCTATCTAGGTAACCTTGTGGACCCAGTTTTTGCTACTTTCAGCAAACTTGAAATGGCAAACTCGCGCTCCATGCCCCGCGCATGCGTGCTCGTTAATAAAGCAATCGTTGCTACACTCATTTCTGAGTTGACGACCAGAGATGTATGTGCTGTCACAATTGATGTTTCTGTTGGTGACCTCAACAGGAAATACGTCTATTGTTCGGTATATTTACCACATGATGAACCATCCCCAACGGATGACTTCAAACGAGTTGTCGTACACTGCGTAACAAAAGGCCTTCCGCTGATTGTAGGCAGTGATGCCAATGCTCATCACATCATCTGGGGCAGCTCAGATATCAATTTGAGAGGCTCCAGTCTGATGGAATACTTAAGTAGTACAGACCTTGGATTACTTAACATAGGCAATCGCCCAACCTTCATGGTTTCTAATAGAGAAGAAGTGTTCGACATAACGCTCTGCTCGAATAGAATCAGTCACGAGTTGACGAATTGAAATCATTATCTGATCATCGCTACATCTTCTTTGAACATTCAAATGTAACTGCGCAGATTTTGCGTTTTAGGAATCCCCGATCAACAAACTGGGAACTCTATATTGAATTGGTTGCGACCAAATTTCATGGATATTCTCCGTCCATTGAAAATCCAAGTGATCTGGATGATGCCGTTGATACTACAACATCCTACATTATGGAAGCTTTTGAAGAAACATGTCCTCTGCGGTCTGTAAAGACTACAAGAGGGCCCCATCGTGGAATTCCGATCTGATTAGACTCAGGAAACAATGTAGAAGGAGTTGGAACAGACGCCGTTCAGCTGGATCAGAGTCGTTCAAGTCGGCTCGCAAGGCTTACAAGAAGGCTCTTCGTTCTGCTGAACGATCCGGCTGGAAAAACCTTTATACAAATGTTTCCAGTTTGAGTGAAGTCAGTCGGCTGAACAAAATCCTTGCAAAATCTAAGGATTTCCAAGTGAACGAAATTCGATCACCTAATGGTGACCTTACTTCTTCCGATGAAGAAGTTTTAGAACGTCTATTCAATACACACTTCCACGGATGTGTGGACATAGCATCTACGGATGAACCAAATGTCTTTTCATGTAGTTACGAGTCTCTGGCCTCGGCTCGCAGTATCGTAACTACTGAATCGATTCAATGGGCACTTAATAGTTTTGCTCCTTTCAAATCTCCAGGTGCGGATGGGATTTATCCTGTTCTGCTCCAAAATAGATTTGAGTTTATCAAACATGTTTTGAAAAAAACTACTTGTAAGCAGTTTTGCTACCGGGTACATTCCCAGATCCTGGCGTGATATTACTGTAAGGTTTATCCCGAAAGGAGGACGCGCGTCGTATGAAGAAGCGAAGAGTTTTAGACCAATCAGTCTGACCTCTTTTCTTTTGAAATGTCTGGAACGCATTATCGATCATCACATCCGTGATGTTTATTTGGCAAACATGCCTCTTCATGTCAATCAACATGCTTACCAATCTGGAAAGTCCACTGTGACTCTTTTACACAAAGTTGTATACGATATCGAGAAAGCATTCGCTCAGAAGCAATCCTGCTTGGGTGTTTTCTTGGATATTGAGGGTGCCTTTGATAACGTGTCTTTCGATGCCATATTGGAAGCCGCACGAAACCATGGGCTACCTACAATGATTACCAATTGGATTCATCAAATGCTCAAAAACCGACATCTCTTCTCGACATTGCGTCTAGCAGCGATTCGAAAATTGAGTGTTTGCGGATGCCCCCAAGGGGGAGTCTTGTCACCACTTTTGTGGAATCTCGTAGCAGATACTCTATTGAGGCAACTCAATAATTGCGGTTTTCCAACTTATGGATTTGCCGACGACTATCTAGCTCTGATAGTTGGTATGTGCATAAGCACCCTATTCGACCTGATGCAAAGTCCCAGACAACCAAAATGTACGTATAACGAAATCCCATGGAGGCTTTGTATGTGCAAAATTTCACTTATAAGATGTCGCGAAAAGGCCTTCTACGTACAAAAGTGGAGGCAATATACGTGCATATATTATGTGATGAATAATAGCATACAATGCGAGAGTGTAAATTGTCTACCGAACTAACCTGTGATCTTATGCGACTTAACTTATGATAACAAATGTTGATTTGACAGCTGCTACGGATTGAATCGACTTAATTTGTACGAGTGTACAAGACGAAACAAAATGTACAAATGAACTCAGAAAGAAAGCGTTTTATGCGAGGAAACTCATCAATCTGACGATTTTATCCACCGTGTTTTGCGGTTTTGATGTAGTTTGCACGAATAAACGAGTTGTTACGTGAACTTTCATGCGACTTCTGGTTGTCTGGGGTGCTCTTCAGGTAGTCGAGAGCTGGTGTCGCCAATATAGCCTTTCGGTTAACCCGAATAAAACATCTATTGTTCTTTTTACGGAAAGACGAAACCGCGATGGAATTCGACCTTTACGTCTTTTTGGCACTGAGATTAATGTGACTGATCAAGTAAAGTATGTCGGAGTCATTCTAGATTCCAAACTTTCATGGACACCTCACATTGATTTCAGAGTCAAAAAAGCTTGCATGGCCTTCGTTCAATGTCGGCGAACCTTTGGTAAAACTTGGGGCCTCAAACCCAAATTATCAAAGGGATTTACACAACAGTTGTTCGACCAATATTGGCATATGGATGTCTTGTGTGGTGGCAAAAGGGCGAAGTGAGAACAATCCAATCAAAATTGGGCTATCTCCAAAGGATGTGCTTGATGGCGATGTCTGGTGCGTTCTCTACAACTCCCACAGCAGCGCTTGAGGCCATTTTCGACGTTGCGCCACTACACATATATCTTAAACAAGAAGCACTTTCTTGCTCTTACCGTTTATGGGTACTGGATCTACTGGAGAAAAATCCAGTGAATCGTAGATCTACACACACTTCGTAGTTTCCACTTTTGGTGAATTGGGATAAAATTGTCCTTGCTCCAAGTGATCTCACAATTGCTTGTAACTTTCCTTACAGAACATTTACCACACAATTCCCTTCACGGGAAGAGTGGACGTTTGGCTATTTGGAAAGAAGTATATCAAACAATATAGTATGTTACACTGATGGTTCCCTTCTTGAAGGTAGAGCTGGTGCAGGAGTATATTCTCGTGAGCTAAGGCTGAATCAGTTTTACTCACTTGGTAGAAACTGCACCGTTTTTCAGGCGGAAATAGGGTAGGTGTACCAGTTATGGCCATAGTGGTTCCCTATTTCGCCATACCTGATATCTTGAATGCCTTCACATTTTGAAAAATCTTTTGTGTTTTGGCAGTAAAATAAAGGATAAACCTTGATGTTTAAACATTCAAAAAGGTTAAAAATGTAAAAGTTATCCAAATAATGCATATGGCCAAATAGGGAACCACTATGGCCATAACTGGTACACTTTCCCTATTTGCTCTTATGTGTGGAGTGCAATCAACACTTCAACAGCGCGTAATGGGTAAAGTCATATACTTCTGTTCAGATAGTCAGGCTGCTATAAAAGCACTAGCTTCGGCCAACTCAGGGTCGAAGCTTGTTATCGCATGTCGAACTCAAATTGAGGAACTGAATTCAGTCAACTCTGTAAACCTTGTATGGGTACCTGGCCATTCTTCCATCGCTGGAAATGAATTGGCTGATGAGCTAGCTCGCGATGGAGCATCGTATGACTTCATTGGCCCTGAGCCGGCTATTCCAATTTCGAAGTGCTGGATGAAGCTTCAGATAAACTCTTGGGCGGCAATTCAGCACAAGCAATATTGGAATAGTTTGGAGTCATGTCGTCAAACAAAATTGTACATTACTGAGCCATCTCCAAGGGTGGCGAAGTATTTAACAAATCTGTCAAAGCAGAATTGCAGTCTCTTGGTCAGAGCGTTGACAGGCCACTGCCGACTCAACTATCACATGGCAAATATTCAGCGTGCTGACTCATTTGTGTGTGATAGTTGTGACTCCGATTATGGAACTTTGTATCACCTGATATGTGCGCAAATGCGATTCAAATTACTTATTAAACACTTATTAAGTGAAACTAAATTCAGAAGCCTGAATCTTCAGGACATTCTATTATTCTTAACCCGCTGTGGTAATGAGTTATAGGCTCGCTTTACGCTCATGCGTTTTGCAGTGCCCTTTTTAGCGCGCTGTTCGAACCCATTGTGGTATGGAGCTACATGCTCTCATTTCGCTTATGCGATCTTCCCTCTTCAAGGGACCCCACTCCTATTTCCTCTCCCATCTTTCCCTTCCCTTTCCTCTCCCATCGGGTAGATGATAAAATAGGCTCAAATATGGCGATGGTACAAATCTCCCAACTGGTGGGGAACGTGCCTTTGGAGCCGGCCTTCTGATACCGTTAAGTCAATGACAAAATCCATATAGCAATCACACTCAAGTCATGTGGTTTTCCTCATTGCGCAAATATATAAGTAAAACAAATGACCTTGACGTGTAGATTTTCTCTGTGCACAACGTATACAAATACACATTGAACAAATTACACCCAAAATTGCAATAAAACCCAACCCAACGGGTAAACAGTTACAGCCTTTTAAAAATGGTGCAATTTGATTCCGTACACCCTTTATTCATATTTTTTTAGTAAAACTTTACATTTCAGCGCGCATCGTACCTTCGTGCTGTGCGTACACGAATTCTCTCTGTTCTTGGAAGTTTTTTTAAACTACCTAAAGCAATAAAACAGTACTTTTCAGTGCTAAAATGAAAAACGGTACTTTTCAGTACTACTAAAACAGTACTTTTCAGTACTTTTTTCCTACTATTGATCCCTTTACGATCCTTGTTTGGACCCGTGCCTTCGATTTTTCGTTGAACCCGTTGGCGAAAGCTAACGGTGGTAATCCTTCTTGGACACCGTCTTGGGAAAAACCTCTCAGGAGGTCACGTCTTCTTCCGTTTATTAACTTAACATGGTATCAACAACAAACAAAAGGAAGGGTGAATCTCTGAATTCACAACTTCCTTCCAAAAAAAGTGGGATTTAAAACTGTCACTAAACGTGGCAAGAATGGAAGAAAGGACGTTTCTCCGGAATGCGAACTTTCTTCCAAGGGTGAAATGAATAATTGTATCGAAATGAGCAATCAGTTCGATGCTCTACACAGCTAAAAAATGTTGTAAATTTAAGTTTATTTTCATGCACATATTTGGAGCATCAAAATAAACGTAAATTTCAACAACCAATCCATTATTTTTCAATCGAATTCACTTCAAATTTACACGATCGTGTAATATTCAACCATTTTTAGTTGAAAATTGAATGTATATTCATTTAAATTTACATGATGCTGTAACAACACACGAATTTGATTTATTTTTACAGTAGCCTTCAGTTTACACCACATTGAAAATTAAATATTTTTTCTGTCTAGACAAATTTTCCGAACACCAAATCGAAGCAACCTCTAGCCCAGGCTAGAGTGAGAAAGCAAAGAGTGCCGCCTATCGTGGTCAGTTGTTCCGAATTTGGGGGATTTAGGCAGGAGATCTTGCACTCCATTAGGGGAATCAAGGTTTACTTCCAAATCGCAAAGAAAGGAGACTGTCGCGTTTTGCCGGAAACTCTTAAAGATCGCAAACTTCTTCTCAAACATCTTGAAGAGAAGAAGCACAATTTTTTTACTTATGACTACAAAACTGAACGTTTGTTCAAAGTTGTCTTGAAAGGTCTCTCCAGTGACTATAAATCACCTGAAGAGATCAAAAAATGGAATAAATGATTTATTTGGATTTTCCCCAGTCCAAGTAATCATTATGAAAAAGTGAACCCAATCTGGCATTGTTCGGAAAGGGCTTTCTCAAGAATATTATTTAGTTCACTTTAACAAAAAAGAACTAAATAATATTAAAGCTTTAGAAAAAGCAAAACTTTTGTTTGATGTCCGTGTGACATGGGAACATTTCCAGAAACCTGGAGGAAATTACCAGAACCCCACTCAATGCCGTCGGTGCCAAAAGTGGGGTCATGGTACAAAAAATTGTCGCATGGATGCTAAATGCATGATTTGTAGATGTTCTTCTCACGCCAAGGACGTCTGTCCTGTGAAGGAAGATACCACCAAGTTCATATGCTCTAATTGTGGGGCTAATCATAAGTCAAATTTTGGGAATTGCCCTTCACGCAAAAGAGTCATTGAGGCTCGTGCCAGGCAGATGAAAGATAATATCCGTTACGATAACGGTCGTTTCCGGAATTTGCCTGGTAGAATATCGAACAATGCTCATTTTTCAGTTAACGATCGCTTGATCATGAATCATACCCATCAGGAAGATCATAATCATGCTCATTCACAAACTAATTTTAATCCGTCGGGTAGCCGAATAATTTCGAATGTATCTACCCACGGTAAATCCTTTGCCGATATCGTAGCAGGTAATTTGAACTCCTCCACTATTCGTTCCATGAGTACCTATTCTACTTGTTTCAAATCAAATGGAAAAAATGTTGGGCAGAGGTGGACACGGCACAACGGAAGCGAAACACCGAAGAAAAGGAACCGGACTTGGAATGAAACACTTGTGTGAATGAAACGAGATAAACTTTAATAAACGTCTGCTCGGGTTGAATAGTAACGAATGAATGATAATCAACTGTACTTTGCACTGTTGCTTCGTCTTCTCTTTCTCAATGATGCGCTTTTGGCGCGCTCGTTCGACGGTGCAGTGGGTAGCATTCAGGGTTGCCACCTTGGTTACCACTCACCGAATACTGCACGGAGAGGAAACAGCATTGCATATTCCATCACTCCTCCTCAATGCTGATCCTCGCTGCATTCCTCGGAATACCTCCTCCTGACTTCTTGCGCTCCTGCCGTCAGCTCTTGCTATGCCTACAACGTATTCCGACAGATGACTAGGCGGGACACCTCGATTACTCCTCCTGGATCGACGCATGTCTTCAGGATTTTCGTCCGCACTAGAATCTTGAATTTCTTCTTTCACTTGCAACGGATCTTGTTCTCCTGCCGTATTGTCCAAATCAAAATAGTCTTCTTCTTCAGTTTTGTCCAACTCGGATCCTTCGAAATTGTCTACTTCGGTAGGTTGTGCCCCCGAGAACCACTCAACTTCACTACCTTCATTCACTTTCTCCCGTGATGAACACTTCGGATCCTGCATTTCCAAGAATTTCGCATCTCGGCTTATCGTCACCATATCCGTTCCGGTATCTACGAACCGGTAGCCTTTATGCTCCTCCGAATAACCGATGAACGTCAACTTTCTCGCTTTGCTCTCGAACTTGCCACGTTTCACTCCTGGAACATGCACATATGCCGGACATCCGTATGCCTTCAGATGCCCCAGCTCAGGCTTGCGACCACACCATTTCTCATACGGTGTCGTATCTACTGACCGGGACGGAAGCCTGTTCTGCAAGTATGCAGCAGCAACGCAAGCTTCTCCCCAGTAACGCTTGTCCAAACCAGCATCCAATAGCATCGTTGTAGCCATCTCCTGTAGCGATCTGTTCTTTCTTTCCGCCACTCCGTTTTGCTGAGGCGTATACGCAGTCGTATACTGTGCCTTAATACCCTCATCAGCAAAGAATCGTCGCAACTCTTCGTTGGCGTACTCACCACCGCCGTCAGATCTGATCACTCGTGGTTTCCGCCCAAACAAGTTCTCCACGTACCTCACGTATTGCTTTATCTTACCAGCAGCCTCCGATTTCTTCTCCAGAAGATAAACGACCGTGTATCGACTGAAATCGTCGATCATCGTCATCAGAAATCGTTTTCCACCAGGTGTCGTCGTTCGCATTGGACCACAGAGATCTGTGTGGACCAACTCCAAAACACCCTTTGACTTTCTTTCCGCTACTTTCGGAAACGGACTCCGCGACAACTTACCCTCCAAACATGGCTCGCAAGTTTGTCTGATGCCGCAATCCGTGACCTTCACGCCTACGCCCAATTTGCCATCGACAATCTTCGACAATACTGCCGGGTCTCTGTGTCCGAAACGCTTATGCCACTGATGTTGACAATTATGATTGTGCATCTTACCTTCCACTTTCCTTGCGACTTCCGCCAGCTTCAGCTTGTACAGGGATCCAGTCTGCTCTCCGGCAACAACCACCTTACCGCTGACGTCGCAAATGGAACAGCCATCCTTTCGGAATTTCACCACAAATCCTTTCGCGGTTAACTTGTCCACAGATACAAGTCCACTGGTAAGGGAGGGAACATACAACACATCGCGCAACTTTACTTCGATTGTATTTCCATCTCCACCTACACACAACACTACACCATCACCGCATCCAGCTGTGGCAGCAACTTTGCCGTCGGCCAAAATCACATTTGGACCAGCCTTCTCCTCGAACGTCGTGAAAAATTTCTTGTCACTTGTCATGTGGCAGCTCGCTCCACTGTCTATAAACCAGCATTCACGCTGTCCATCATCCGCCACCATGAAGCACACACCGGCACTGCAGGTTTCATTTTTCACTTTCTTCGCATTTTGCCTGCCGCTCGATTTTTCTTCTGGCTTCTTCTCGTCTTCGCCGCTTTTCTGCTTCGCCAGATAAAGCCGGCAATTCCGACGCACATGGCCAGGCTTGTTGCAGAAATAGCACACTCGTTGTGAAACACCACCCACACTTTGCATTGCACTTTTCATCGCTTTCATATCAAACGAATCACCGGATCGTTCCTTCCGCCTCTCGAATTCATCCAGTAGCTTCGATTTTACCAGTTGCATGGTGATATCGGCATCGGCACGACTCTCTAGGGCCGTCACCAATGTTCCGTAGGAGTCGGGCAAGCTGCGCAGGATCATCGCGATCCGCAGCGACTCTTCCAGCGGTTGCCCCGCATTCGACAAACGGTCGAATAAGTCTTCCAGCACTACCAAGTGGTACTCGAGATCACCACTTTCCGCGAGATTCACACTGCAAAGTTTCTTCAATAAAGACACACGCGACGTGACCGTGTTCTTTTCGTGGTATGCTTTTAACTCATCCCAGAAAGCTTTCGCACTGTTCGCGTTTTTCACTAAACCGAACTGATTGTCCTCGATACATAAACCGATGGTGGCACGCGCTTTCCGGTCGTCTTTCGTCCACTGATCGGTAACCGGTTCCGGCTTCACATCGCCCACCACATACCAGAGCTCCTCCCTGGTCAGTAGCATCTCCATCCGGAACTTCCAGATCTGCCAGTTGTGGTTGCTCAACCTGGCAAACGCGAATTTGTTCGGCTCCGCCATTTTGTTTTCCGAACTGAATCACCACAGCAGGAAACAAAATCCAATCACACGCGGCGCGAACACCCGAAACAGGAAAACATTTTCTCACACTTTCTTCCTAAACTATCCGGAAATAATATTTCGGATTTCCTCTGGGACCATTACCTGTTGGGCAGAGGTGGACACGGCACAACGGAAGCGAAACACCGAAGAAAAGGAACCGGACTTGGAATGAAACACTTGTGTGAATGAAACGAGATAAACTTTAATAAACGTCTGCTCGGGTTGAATAGTAACGAATGAATGATAATCAACTGTACTTTGCACTGTTGCTTCGTCTTCTCTTTCTCAATGATGCGCTTTTGGCGCGCTCGTTCGACGGTGCAGTGGGTAGCATTCAGGGTTGCCACCTTGGTTACCACTCACCGAATACTGCACGGAGAGGAAACAGCATTGCATATTCCATCAAAAAAAACCCTACCGCCACAGGTAACTCCTACTCTGCTTCTTCATCTACCGAAAGTTCTAATGGGAAATCATCAAATGTACCCACCGCAAGTGATATGTTTGCCTCTGATTTTAATTTTCTAACTGAACAATTGAATCTAATGATTGATGCAATGTTCAAAGCCACCACTATGGCTGAAGCAGTCTACGTTGGTGTACAATTTACAAATCAAACTGTTATTGGATTACGTTTTTCTAATGGATCCATATAATAATTTAAATATTTTAAATTGGAATGCTCGTTCTCTGAATGGTAAAGAGGACGAGCTGTTTAATTTTCTTACAGTTATTACCGAAACTTATTTAAAACCTGGATCTAAACTCAACAGAGATCCTAACTTTTTTGTTTATCGTAACGATCGACTTGACGGGGCATGTGGGGGAGTTGCATTCATCATTCATAGGCGTATAAAACAACAACTGTTTTCGTCATTTGAAACTAAAAATTTTGAAACTTTAGGTGTTTCTGTTGAAACACAGTCTGGTAAATATACTTTCATAGCTGCCTATTTGCCTTTTCAATACTCTGGACAGCAAGTTAATTTGCTCCAAACTGACTTGCAAAAATTGACTCGCAATAAGGCAAAATTGTTTGTCATTGGTGACTTTAATGCCAAACATCGGTCATGGAATAATTGTCAAAGTAATTCCAACGGCAAAATTTTATTTGATGAGTGCTCTTCAGGATATTTCTCTACTCAATACCCTGATAGCCCTACATGTTTTTCCTCTTCTAGAAATCCATCTACGATTGACTTGGTCTTAACCGACTCTAGTCATCTTTGTAGCCAATTAGTTACTCATGCTGATTTTGATTCTGATCATGTCCCTGTTACATTTCAAATATCCCATGAAGCGATTCTCAATCCTATCAGCTCCACTTTCAATTATTTACGAGCCGACTGGAATATATATGAAACATATGTTGACTCTAATCTTGATGTTAACATTTCTTTAGAAACTAAACTTGATATTGACAATGCTCTTGAAACTTTAACAAATTCCATTGTTGAAGCCCGGAGCATTGCAATTCCAAAATGTGAAGTAAAATTTGAATCCGTGATTATAGACGATGATCTTAAACTCTTGATCCGTCTTAAAAACGTGAGGAGAAGGCAATTTCAACGCACTCGCGATCCTGCTATGAAAATTATATGGCAGGATTTGCAGAAAGAAATCAAGAAACGTTTTGCAGATTTAAGAAACAAAAATTTTGAAAATAAAATTTCTCAATAGAACCCTGGCTCTAAGCCCTTATGGAAATTATCTAAAATCTTGAAAAAACCTCAGAAGCCAATACCGGCATTGAAAGAGGAAAACAAATTATTACTAACGAATTACGAAAAAGCTCAAAAACTTGCTATGCAGTTTGAAAGTGCGCACAATTTTAATTTAGGACTTACTAGTCCAATTGAAAATCAAGTTACTCAGGACTTCGTAAACATTCTCAATCAAGAGAACGTTGATTGATTTGACTTTATTAACGAGATTTTTAGCCCTGGGCTAGTTCATCTCGGGACCAACGGCTTTACTTCCCTTCCGAAGGAAGTCGTCACTATAACTTTTTACGTCATAAGTGACTATGTCGGGGATGGGATTCGATCCCAGGTCCTCGGCGTGAGAGGCGAGTGTTCTAACCACTACACCAGGTCCGTCCCCTCAAGAGAACGTTTTCGAAAATGCCTGGGAGACTGATTTGGAAGAAGTGAGAACTATTATTAAAAAATTCAAAAATATGAAAACTCCTGGCGATGATGGAATTTTCTACATCCTCATCAAGAAACTTCCAGAAAGTAGCTTATCATTTTTAGTTGATATATTTAACAAATGTTTTCAATTAGCATATTTTCCTGACAAATGGAAAAATGCTAAGGTTGTTCCAATTTTAAAACCAGACAAAAAATCCCGCATCTAGCTATCGTCCAATCAGTTTGCTTTCCTCCATCAGTAAACTTTTTGAAAAGGTTATTTTGAACAGAATGATGGCCCACATCAACGAAAATTCAATTTTTGCCAATGAACAGTTCGGATTCCGCCATGGACATTCGACCACTCATCAACTTTTACGTGTAACAAATTTGATCCGTTCCAACAAATCTGAAGGCTATTCTACTGGTCTTGCACTTCTAGACAAAAAAAGCATTCGACAGTGTTTGGCATGAAGGTTTGATCGTAAAATTAAAAAAAAACTTTAATTTTCCAACATACATTGTTAGAATAATTCAAAGTTATCTGTCAAATCGTACACTTCGTTTCTTATGTCGAATTCGTTTTTGAACCTAGGTTGGAACTGGCGCAACCCGTTCTGAGTCACAGTTTCAACCCCAACCCGATTCAGGTTCGACCGGACTACAATTTGCTTGACGTTTGTTTGTTTATGTGTTGATCACCGACCCAGTTCCAAAAAACGAAAACGACATTAGAATGTGAATTTGATATTCTTGCAGAATTTTTTAAAGGCATCCCAACTAACCTTTAGTGCAGATGTAAACATTCTCGAAACTTTCCTTATACGGTTTTATGCTGAGTAAATGCGCTATACATACGAACGAAAGCTTTTATGCGATCCTTTTACCAACAAACCTGGTGAATCTACTCAGCTCTTTTTAAGCTGTGTTGGCAGCTCGTATGCATACCGATCATTGCTTTTCATTCAAATTGCCTACCTTTCCTTTCCTTCCCGGACGCACTCCTTGATGCACTCGGTCAGATAGCCACGCCAGTTTTGCACGTGCAGTTCCGCCCCAAGCGATTCCAACGGCACCGGTTTCGACTCTTCCATGTAGTTGAAGCTACACTTGCGCATCCGATCGCTCGAAATGGTCCACAGCGTCCGGTAGTTTTGGATCAGAAAAGCCAGACAATCGTGCGATGCCCGCGTCTCCGAGAGTTCCTTTTCGTCCGGTTGACCAGTAGCACCCTTCTTCCGTCGGGGCGACGCCGTAGATGACCTGAGGAAGATGGTTTGAGTTTGAGTGAGGATGTTGGGAGATTGAGGTTCAATCAGCGACAAACCTATTCCCGGAAATTGAGTAGAATAGAGAAGGTGCCAAGCAGACGGCGAGATTGTTTGCCGTCATTTGGTTTTGACACGCGTTTGTGGTGACCTTTTCCAGGAAAGTTAGTAGGGTGTACAACGCCTCCCGATGCTCGTCTGGTAGTAGCAGAATTGCCGATTGCACTGCCTCCGCTCGAACTTCAATTGGAAGATCTGAAATTGGAAGGATAGCGGTTAGTAGATTCTGCGTATAGCTCTTCGACTAGCATCAACTTACACTGGAATATTGCGACGAAGGTCTCGGACAGTTTCGCCGTCAATAGTGGGTCTGGTAACTCTCTAAAATATTGCTTCATCATGTCCGCGACGTCATAGGCGTGGTGATCGTCGAAGACGTCCATCCGGTTGGAGACATTATTGCCCGACTCGATGGTGGACTTCAGTTTCGCTATCCGTGACTTGACGCCGGGTTTTCGGAATAATCCGACCTGGTCCAAAGCGTTCAGCTCCAACCAAGTCAGCGCCATCTGGATTATCTCCGGTAGAGTATTGCCGTATCTTTGCAGGTTGTGGACTAGTGGTATTCCGAATACTTTCTTATCTTTATAGTCTGGTGTTTTGATTCGTTTGATGAACTTTGGCAGATCCCAATTCCAGCCGGAACGGTGCGTTGGGCAGTAGCGTTCCATGTATCCTGTTAGAGTGACCAAAGCCAGTTTCCGTACCACCAGCAATTGTCCACAGGACATCTCCACGATGCTGGTTCCTCCCGAGTACTTTCCTTTGTCTCTAGCTCCGTCATCCTTCAAGTCTACAATGCCCATTCGGCGCCCTTCCGAGGTCTTGGGTTGCTGAAAGCTATGCCATCTAGCAACAATAGTACGCTTCCGGTCGTCCCCATCCTTCTCGTCGCTGGTCTTTGCCACTCTCATCGAACGATTATGGAATGCATCACGGTAACGCTTGGAGTTCTTCCCCAAGTTCAGCGAACCTCCACGGTTCAGCTTTGAAACCTGAAGTGTATTATTACTTTTCTCCTTCAAATCACTAGATACTTTAGCTCGCCTTAACTTAGACTGATACTCCGAATCCGAAAGCGCTCCGGAGTCATCAGCGGTCACTTTATTGCGCAGCAGTTTTTTAGCCTTAGGATACTTCTTGCTAGGAGTCTTCACAACCCTTCCAGCGAAGTAGCCGGTGTTCAAATCCTGGCTGTCTTCGCTGCAGATGGAGGACGAGTCGTCACCCGACTTGGCTTCCTGCAGCTGAATGAAAAAGTGCAACGGACTAGATCTATTGGTGCTACGTTTGTGCTCCTTTTTATTGTTATCTTCAACCATGTGCCCAAAAGGACTAAGAGTATAGGGTGACAGTAGGTTCGACACGATCTCGTTCGTTCCAAGGGTATTGTCCCTTCGATGGTCACCCAGTGCCGCCGAAGGTCTAGGAGATGAGGGATTGGAGAAAGACATCACATCGATATGCTTCAAGTCTTCAACATTGTGATGACTAGGTGATAAGCTGGAAGAATGCGGGCCACAGAGGATGAGTCCATCGCGATTCTGTCGCTTCCGTCGACGGGACTTGATAGATTCGACCCGCCGAAGCAGTGCCTTGGCGCCATCTTTGAGTCTTTCGCTGCCTGTCCTCCGTAGTCTGACGGGACCGTCCTGTTGATCGCTGTCGGACAGAATGCTCAACGTCACTCCATCGTCGCCCCAGTTTTCCTTGTCGTCCGTAGTCGTAGTCTTGGAACCGCTCTTGGACGACTCGTCCGCCGAATCGGTTTCGTTGACCGTGCTGACGTCGCTCTGCTTGGATTGTTTCTGCTTGATCACACTGACCAACCCGGCAGCGTCTTCCACTCGGGACCACCTCCGGCTGTTGTGGGCAAAGGTCCAAGCTTCCGACAGGGCACAGCTGTCGTCATCCGAGTCTTCGCTCGGCTTCGGCGGATGTGAATGCTGGTGCGTATCGATGTGCATGTTTGCACAGCGGTTGAGCGTTTGTAGCCGTCGGTACAGGGACTGCAGCGGGTCGTTCTCCAGAAACGGGTGGTCCTTGGCTACGTCATTGATTTCGATCGGAAACTGGTGATCTGAAATGGATTGGGAGACAGTTGTAGTATGGTGGCTTGGCGATTACGATGACGATGACTTACCTTCGTACATTTGAGCATACTGTGGAAATCCGGCAGCTCGAAGCCATCGACACGCTTCAATGGCCTCAATTTCTGAAACGAGAAACACAATAATTTATTACACATGAGTTCTTCCTCGGATACCTAATGGATTGATGGAAGTTTCGATCGAGATTAAAAAGACACAACTCGACAAATTTCCTTTATTGAATAATAACAACCAACATCGTTAACATAGAATTTAACACTTCCACTCTAAGATGACCCGAAGCTCATCCAAAATGCCTTGTCCATGTTGTTCTCGGCGGTCGACACTGCCCGACCTCGAACCACAGCCGAAGCTGAATTCTCCGCATGCTCCGTCGCCGACATCTCCGATTGGCTGCCCGACTTCGTAACTGGACCATCTCCTGCAAGAGAGAAAAGCTTATCATCGTTTAGGCCACCACCGCCGCCACCAGTGTTGCCGGCTTCCGGATCGTCGTTGACGCTTCGAGCCCGACGAAACAGCCTGGCCGCAAAGTAGTGTTCAACGTTGAACAATCCCCGCTGCTTTCTGGTCTGCAGTCGAGGGCTCAGTAAAACTTCAGTTTTGGCATACGTACTCTCTGGTTTGGCTTCGACCGAGCGCGGTGGCTTCTCCCTTGGGTTTAGCTTTCTCGAATTGATAGGAGTTCCGGGCACGGAGATGCTTTTCTGCGGCAGCGGTTTTTGCACTGCTGGAGGTGATCCATCAGCGTCAGCGTCATTAGAGCGAGAAATTGGATTTTCGCTTTGTTTGTTATCTTTCTGTTGGTCAGATGACTGTGGCTTGGAGGGAATAATATCACGTGCAATGTCTTTCACGTCTACTTCTCGGTAGACTTCAGAGAATCCCCTGCGGAATGCATTCTTTGCCAATGACTGGTCCAAGTATTCTCTAACAGATGGATCCTTGGCGTCAGTTGCGTGCAAAGTTTGCACTGCTTGAGAAAAACTTCTAGCGTAGGATTTACTGGCTTCTGACGCAGTCATGTATGAGTTGACCGAAAAATCATTCGAAATCGGCTTTGGCTCAATTTTGGGCGGCTCGAATGTGCCAAACAACTCTTCCAATGAATCGTATGGCACGGCATCGTTTGTAGGCACCTTCTTCTGATCAAATTCCTCGACAACCACTGGTTGCTCTGGTTGCAAAGGAGGCTCTTCCCGCTTGATTTCTTGGTACACCTCGGAAAATTCTCTGCGGAATGTTTTCTTTGCATCAGATTGTTCAAAATAATCCTTTATGTTAGGGTCCTTCACTTCAGTTGAATACAATGTTTGCGCCGCCTCAGAGAACGTTCTGGCATAGCTCTTCTTCGTTTCCGAGGCATTCAGATATTCATCAACTGAAAACTGATTGTCCCGCCGTTGACTCGTCTTACTCAAGTCAGGCCTCCCTGCCTTCAACTCTTCCATTTCCTTGATGAACTTATCTAACGGATCAGCTAAACTCGATTGGTAGCGGTTGTCAGTCGTATCTCCTTCGTCTTCGTCGTCAGAGGAATCGCTTATGTAATTCCGCTTTTTGAATTTATCCAGATGCTTCGAACTGATGGGTGTTCCTGGCACAGATGACTTGTACCCTTTAGTGATTGGTATCGGTTCGTCTTTCAAAGGATCATCTTCCAGCACAGCTGGATTCAGCTCATTAACCGCCTCATTGAAATCTCTCGCGTACGAATGCTTCGCAGAAGATTCCTCAAGGTATCTCTTCACTACAGGGCTCTTAACCTCCGAACTGTGCAACGTCTGCACTGCCTCACTAAACGTCCTGTGATATGTATGCTTCTCTTCCGATTCCTTAAAGTACTGCTCAGCGACATCCCCTTCCTTTTTCGTCTCTTCGTCCGAGCTATCGCCATCCAGATTCACCACTTCAGCATGCTGCTCCTGCCCATCCTTCTCATCACCACCAAGCGCCTTCATATCCTTCAAAAACTTATCAATCACCAAACTGCTAACCACAATCTCGTTCGGCAGAACCACCGGTTCCGGAGGAACCTCCACCCCACTGGATTCCGATTCTCGTCGCAGACGCAAGTACCTCGAAGAAATGGGTGTTCCCGGAACGGACAAATCTATTTTGGGCACAGAAGCGGTACTCTTGGCGGACTCCGACTGCAGCGATTCGACGGAAGTCTTCCGTTTGGCCTCGTAGAAGGTCTTCATCCCCTCAAGGAACCTCATCTTGGCCCGGCGGTTCCGTTCAGCCACCGGATAGCGCTGTTGGTCGGTCATTATTCCCGGGAATAGGTTTTCAAGGTGCGGACAAGATTTAAACGAGTTGAGCGAAAAGTGGAAATCACATGACAAGGTTGACGGAATCTTGCGGATTAGCGCTCGCGCGTTTCCGATTTAGGCAGATCGATAGCTTTCCTAGGCACGGTCCGACGGTCAAACAAAGACTGATATCGAATATTCGTTGCGAGCGCGGAGAACGGCCACAGATTGTTTTGATTTTGTTTTTTGATGCGATAAGATAAATTTGGGTACTTCCTGAGATATCGATACGGGCTGGATTCGCTTGGTGATATCTTTCAGGTTTTAAGGGCAATGTCACCAGTGTGGTTGAATTCCGACAATCGAGAAAGGTTAACATAGTGAGACGACAGTCGCGGAACGGACATAATGGACTTTTGGCGTAACAAGAATGACGACCTCAAATAGTTTCATCAGAGTTTTTAGGGGAAATTTGTCAAATATCAACCCCTGTGGTGGATGATCAAGAAGTCAACAATTTTTGAAACTGGTAAAGAACAACAATCCAAATCATGTATTGTGTTTTATGTTCTTTTTTCGATGTTAAATAATTATATTAAGACGATTATCTGTTGTAGCGGAGATGAACCAGCCAAGGGCTGAAAATCTCACTAATAAAGATAAATAATAATTATAATCTGTTGTAGTCTTATCAATACATAATGCCAAAGCTTTTATTCGAAAAAAATGTTATGTTTCTCATGCAAACTTGTAGTATTTTGATTCAAAAATACATTGATTCTAAAATTTACGATATTCATTGAAGAAGTTATCGCAAAAATTACCCTAAATGTGTCGAAAGATTGCATGGCGTAGAGGTAACGCGCCCTATCTAGTGAACAGGGAGTTGTGAGTTCGATTGTCACCGAGACGACATGTGACTTTTTCACAAAGTTCACATCAATTTTCCATTAAATGCAATTGCGAAGTAATGTAATGTTTAGTTTTACGATAGTTGTTCAAACTGTGGAATTGATCATAAGATTACTTAGCTAAGAAGCAGGCTTTGTCCCAGTTGGGACGTAACGCCAGAAAGAATAAGAAGAAGAAATTGGTAATATTGATCCTTATGGCGAGTATAGAAAAAGTCATAAAAGGTACAAAAGCACTCATTGAGAAAAACCAACACCGATATAAAATTTCAATTGATCGTTTATCATACTCGTCAAGTCCATTCAACGGAATCCATCAAACCATTTCTCTCCACCCCATACCCACAAATCAAACTGATCTAGAGCAAAAGCTCTCTCACTCTCTTGCAAAGCGCTCCATCATGATAAGAGAAAACAAAAAAAAAAGAATCTCAACTCGGCAGCAGGAAAGCAACAGTTTTCTGCTCCCACCAGTTGCTAGTGGCAACGCATAACAGTGCTGAGACAGGCGCAGTTGCTCACTTTGATTGCAATACCTACCGTTCGGAAAATAATTCCGAACTTCATAAAATTGAAATCATGAGAACACGAAATAGCATTATTTCGAAAGAGATTTTTAGTTGAATATGTTTTAAAGGAGTTATCATAAGAGTCTAATTCGAAGTACTTCATATGCATTGTATCATAGTACTCCATATGCATTGTAGCAAGCCTTAGACTTAATTCGAAATCCCACTAGTAACGGGACGCATCACTGCAAAACAGCAACATTTATTCTGACTCCTCCATTCGGTTCATTACGGTGTTTTGTTTTTTTTACGATCATCATTTTAGATTCCATACACAACACACATCACATCACAATAAGCGATAGTGCACTGCCACCCACCCACTACATAAAGTGTTTGACTCGATGACTGCCAACCATGGTGAGCGGGAGCCACTGCCACTGCGCGACAACGCTTTGCGCTACTGCCGTTCTAGGCATAGTTGTCCCATTTTCACAAATATCTATCCGAGAAAACACGTTCAAAGATTTTAGTAGAATTTTGCATTGTATTGGAAAATTGTGTGATAATAGTAGTTTACGAAATAAGTTGCAGAATGATGATTTTTACAGCACGAGTCGTAAATTTATCCTAAAACGGCTTACCGAGTAGGATAATTACGACGAGTGCTATAAAAATCGAGCTGCGTACAAATTTTTTTGCAATTCCGTAGAAGACCACTTGAGGGTATCGGAAATTATATCGGAATGCATTCACCATTATTTTACAATTTCTGAAAAATTGTTGTGTATTGACTCATTACACAACTTAAAACAGGTGCGTAATGAGAAAGCATTGCGTAATGAATCATTACAGCACAGTTGCGTAATGACTATTCCCGCACTGCATACCTCAGTGCAGGAAAGCAGGCTGTTTCATGACAGACTGACGTGATGAAAAACAGCCTATTACGATGAGAAATTGCGAAGATTAAGATTGATTGATTGAGAAACAATTAATTCAGATTAAAAAACTACAGTCAACTCTCCTTCACTCGATATTCCGCATCTCGATATCCAGTTGAAGGACAATAGTAAAAGTTGATTTTCATGGCTACTTCGATGGTCTCTTGAATTTCATTTGCACTGATTTTGTGTTCTACAGTCAACTCTCCATTACTCGATATTGAAGGGACCATCGAGTAAGAGATATATCGGGTGGTATTAGACTGGCCCAGCTCAGTACGGGAGAAAAATAAAGTTGTATGATTCCACGGGGCATAACGGCTCAGAACCCGGTGCGGACCGCACCCATCGCACCCCCTAGCCACGCTTCTGTATGCAGCGTAAAAAAGAAAGCATGAAATTGTTTTCTTTTATATATATGTAAGTATCGTAAAATGAGGTGAAGATGATCACTTTTGAGATATTTTGAGATATTCATAATGCATATATGTATGATCATCTTAGTATTTTTGAAACATGTACTGAGAACAATATAAATGAGATATATGAAAACAATGTTTACAAAATGATGTGCTGATATTTAAAATATCGATTTTAACGTACCGTTTTCTTTTATCTAGTGTTGAATTGCGGTCTGGTTTAGAACTGCTTTAATTTTCATCATACACTCAAAATAATCCAAACGTCATTGTTACGTGAAAACATACGTAGTTTTTTTCCATCGCACTTTTCACGTAGCTCTGACGTTAATCATAGGTAGCCCAGAATGAACGCAAGAACTTTTGAACTTCGTTCATTCCACCGGCGCTACATGTAAGAGCTACGTGGATTTTCCGGTAGCCTTTACGAAGCGTTTCAATAGGACCTAGATGGTTTTGCATTAAATTAACTAGCATAAAGACCAACCTTATCTCTAATAGGCTTTGGAAGAAAACTAATTCCCAATTGGAAAATGTAAACAAAACTAAAAGATTGTGATATTTTTATATTCAATCTGAGCATTGTCAATCTTGTTTCCCAAATGTAGTGACTTTGTTCTAATTTGTTGCAGCCTTTGCGTGCTATAATTGATAGAGGTTATAAATCAGGTGTAAATATGAAGTAATGCAGGGGTTCTTCGGTATTCAAAGCATATTTACTTTAAAATCAATCTAACACAGGATACACTCAAAATAATCCAAACGTCATTGTTACGTGAAAACATACGTGATTTTTTTCCATCGCACTTACCACTTAGCTCTTACGTTAATCATAGGTAGCCCAGAATGAACGCATGAACTTTTGAACATCGTCCATTCCACCGTCGTCGCTAAACGTAAGAGCTACGTGGATTTTCCGGTAGCCTTTCAATAGGACCTAGATGGTTTTACATTAAATTTAACTGTAATAAAGACCAATCTTATTTCTTATAGGCTTTGGAAGAAAACTATTCCCCAATTGGAAAATGTAAACAAACTTAAAAGATTGTGATGTTTTTATTATAAATCTGAGCATTTTGAATCCTGTTTCCCCATTTTTTTGAGTTTGGTCTGTCTTGTTGTAGCCTTCGCGTGCTATAATTGATAGAGGTTATAAATCACGTATAAAATATGAAGTAATGCAGGGATTCTTCGGTATTCAAAGCATATTTACCTTGAAATCAATCTTACACAGTGTTAAAAGCAGCAGCAGCTTCTGAAGTTCTTCAAAAATCAAGCGGGCGCCATCTTGGGATTTAAGCTCAACACCGAATGTACGTACACTATGCAGATGTCAAAATGAACTCAGGCACCTATGTGAATTCCACGTAAGCGCGATAGGTAACCTCAGTAAACATTACCGATTCACTATTTGGTGGCTATGAATGGTTTAGTGATCTTTATCTTAGTCAGGTGAAGTGGAGGTAAAATGAATTTGGAATGATCTACGTGATTTTTCACGTAACAATGACGTTTGGATTTTTTTGAGTGTAGCATTTGCGCTTAACACCGAATGTACGTACAATGAACCAATGCACGAGTTCACTAATTTGACGTTTGAGCGGTGCCATATTCACTTGTTGTCATGGTCACATAAATAATACGGCACCGCTTAAAGGTCAAATAGTGAACTCGTGCATTGGTCCATATGCAGATGTCAAAATGAACTTAGGCACCTACGTGAATTTCACGTAAGTGCGATAGGTAACCTTAGTAACAATTTCCGATTCATTATTTGATGGTTATGAACGGCTTAGTGATCTTTATGTTAGTCAGGTGAAGTAGAGGCAAAATGAATTTGGAATGATCTACGTGATTTTTCACGTAGCAATGACGTTTGGATTTTTTTGAGTGTACACAGTTCGAACGAAACGTGTAAATTTCTGAGACATATAATGCACATAATTGGAGCGTGGAATATCATGAATATTTACATGATATGTCATGTAAACTTCAATTATATGTCATGTAATCCAGCAGGATTCTGAGTGATTACATGACATATAACACATTTTTACATGATTTCAGACTTAAATTTACATGACGTCATGTTTACATCGCATAAATGAAGTTTACATGACGTGTAATCTTCATTATTTTTTACTGTGTAGTTAAGGCAGACGATATCAGTTCTTCTTTACTGTAAAAGTACGCGGCGAACACAATGACGTAAATAAGGTAGTATTCCACATGGAATACTAAGCCGATGCTAGAAGAACAAGTGATTTCCAAAGTCACAGGCTATTAAAAACTACGTATTTTCAATTTGTGGTATGTTTTCATAGAATTTCAAATTTGGATTTTTATACACACAAACACGTCGGAACCCTTGACAAACAAAACGGAGAAAGAATCATTCAGATCCACAGACCCGTTCGTAAGTCATTTCGTGACATACAAACACCATTCCATTTTTATTTTTATAGATAGATAATAAAATATTCAGAGACAAAATGTAACATAAGACAATTATATGTAAAACGGCAGTACACCTCCTGTTGCTTTTACTGCTGCTACTTCTATTGCATATACACAACACACATCAAGGTGACGATGATGATGAATGAACAGTTTAATATGCTTCGTATGAATGCTAAATGAATTATGCTTTTCAAGCGTGAAGCTCGGAATATTAATTAGGTTTGGGTTGGACGTTTTGGAGTGGAGTACGTCTAGGCACGACTTGGCGCGTTGAGTCACATCACAAAACCCAACCTATTCAATTCGACCAAACGCGTAGAAGAACTTGCGACTTTACCTGCCAGTTTCCGTTCCCGCATACGCTTCCAGAGGGATTCTGCCTTGCGGATGTGCCAATTTTCTATTTTTGCTGAGAAGCTACGGAAAAACTTGTACTCGCGAAAGCTGGACATCCTGCGGTGCATTTTCTTCCGTCCGTTCCAAACTCCGGAAGGAACTAGACGACGACGAGTCGTCGATTTTGGTCCGAGGGCACCTTTTTTCCCGTCCGATCGAAACTTTTAGCAACACAAAGCGAAAGGAAAAAAAGCAGAAACTCTACAGCAAGCAAAACAAGTTTAAATCCACGATTTGTCCCATTCACAGCACTTTGCGCGTTAATTTTGAAGCGTTCGATTAATGGTTGTTGATTAATGGGTTACATAACTGATTTTGCGCCACTACAAACAGCTATTTGGAAACGGAAAAAAGGAAACGTAGAACAGGCAGCCTAAAATGCCCTACAGCCTACAAACAAAGAAGCTCGCCAATTATTAACAATGCACACACAGATTTTCACTTTCGAAGCGAGAGCATTAGCATATATTGGCTCCGCGCGCTCCCGGGAGCACCAAAGCAACAAAAGAACAAACAGCAACATCAACATGGATCTCTCGGACGACGAGGTGGAGGCCGAGGCGGAGGCTGCATCTCCAATAAACCGCACCAGTCGGAGATGACATCCTTCTCGGGAGGGGAGCCCCCCCCACGCCCCCCCTTGCGAACGCTGAAAATCTATGGAAGGAAAATCGCTCTCACGCTCTGGCTTTTGACGAAGCTTTCCACCCCTCCAGCTGGTGTTGTTTTGCTGGTTGGTCCAAATGGAGCAGATTTTCCGAACTCATACAAAGCTTATGGGAAGATGATGAATGAGCACTTAGGGTAGAGCTTATTTTGTAACCTAACGCTTCAGAACAGTATTTTGATTGAGTCCTGAAAAGGGTTGGCTTCAAATCGCTAATAAAATTTCTATCAAATGCTGAACAAATTTTTTCTCAAATCCTTAATAGAAATTTGTCTTACATCCTAAACAAGATTTGCCTCTAATCCTGAATAGGATTTGTCTCAGATCCTGAACAAAGTTTATCTCAAATCCAGAACAGGATTTGTCTCAAATCGTGAGCAGGATTTGTCTCAAATCCTGAACAGAATTTGGCTCAAATCATAAGCTGAATTGGGCTCAAATCCTGAGCAGGATTTGGATCAAAGCCTGAGCAGGATTTGGCTCAAATCCTGACCAGGATTTGGCTCAAATCTTGAGCATCATTTGTCTCAAATCCTGACCAGGATTTGGCAAAAGTCCTGACCAGGATTTGTCTCAAATCCTGAGCAGAATTTGGCTCAAATCATAAGCTGAATTTGGCTCAAATCCTGAGCAGGATTTGGCTTAAATCCTGAGCAGGATTTGGCTTACATCCTGAGCAGGATTTGGCTCAAATTCTGAACAAAATTTGGCTAAAATTCTGAGCAGGATTTGGCTAAAATCCTGAGCAGGATTTGGCTTAAATCCTGAGCAGGATTTGGCTCAAATCATAAGCTGAATTTGGCTCAAATCCTGAGCAGGATTTGGCTTAAATCCTGAGCAGGATTTGGCTTACATCCTGAGCATGATTTGTTTCAAATTCTGAACAAAATTTGGCTAAAATTCTGAGCAGGATTTGGCTAAAATCCTGAGCAGGATTTGGCTTAAATCCTGAGCAGGATTTGGCTTAAATTCTGAGCAGCATTTGGCTCAAATCCTGAGCAGGATTTGGCTTAAATCCTGTCCAGGATTTGGCAAAAGCCCTGACCAGCATTTGGCAAAAGTCCTGACCAGGATTTGTCTCAAATCCTGAGCAGGATTTTACTCAAATTCTGAACAAAATTTGGCTAAAATCCTGAGCAAGATTTGGTTCAAATCCTGAGTGGAATTTGTCTCAAATCTTGAGCAGGATTTGTCCCAAATCCTGAGCAGAATTTGTCTTAAATCCTGAGCAGAATTTGGCTCAAATTTTGGGCAGGATTTGTCTCAAACCCTGAACTATCTCTAGGAATTTTGAAAAGCTTCCTCCTGAGGAAGCTTTATTCAGGGAGCTGGCTTCTCTGTCACTCAGAGAAGCTGGAAATGCTTCTTCTAGGAACCTTTTAAAGCTTTCTCCAGGAAACTTGAAAAGCTTCGCTTAAAAACTTCCTCCTGGAATCTGAAAAAGCTATTTCCAGGAAGCTGATAAAGCTTTCTACAAGAAGCTGGAAAGCTTTCTTCAGAAAGCTGGAAATGCTTTTGAGGCAAATCCTTTAGGAAGCTTGAAAAGCTTTCACCAGGAAGATGAAAAAGCTTCCTTCAGGAAGCTGGAATAGTTTCCTCCAGGAAGCTGGAAAACTTTCCTCCAGGAAGCTTAAGGAGCTTTCTCCAAGGAGCTGGAAAATTTCTATTGCAAAGCTGGAAAAGCTTCCTCCTAGAAGCTGGAAAAGCGTCCTCTAGGAAACTGGAAAATTTTCCTCCAAGAAGCTGGAGAAGCTTCCTCCAGAAAGCTGAAAAAGATTCCTGCAGGAAGCTGAAAAAGCTTTGTCCAGAAAGCTGAAAAAGCTTTCTCCAGGAAGCAGAAACACTTCCTCCAGGAAACTGGAAAATTTGGAAATCACCAGGAAGCTGAAAAAGCATCCTCCAGGAAGCTGAAAATGCTTCCTCACGGAAGCTGGAAAATCTATCTCCAAAAAATTGAAAAAGCTTCTTCCAAACAGCTGAAAAAGCTTCCTCCAGGAAGCTAGAAAAGCTTTCTCCAGGAACCTTGAAAAGCTTTCTCCAGGAAACTGGAAAAGCTTTCTCCAGGAATCTTAAAAAGCTTTCTTCAAGAAGCTGAAAAAGCTTTTCCAGGAAGCTGTAAAACCTTCCTCTAGGAAACTGGAATATCTGAAAATCACCAGCTTATTTCAGAAAGCTTAAAAAACTTCTTCCAGGAAGCTGAAAAATCTTCCTCCAAGAAGTTGAAAAAGTTTCTTCTTAGCAGCTGGAAAACCTTCCTTCAAGAAGCTGGAAAAACTTGCTCCAGGAACCTTGAAGAGCTTTCTCCTGGAAACTGGAAAAGCTTCCTCCAGGAAGCTGGAGAAGCTTTTTCCAAGATGCTGGAGAAGCTTCATCCAAGAAATTGAAAAAGCTTCTTCCTGCAGGAAGCTGGAAAAGCTTTCTCCAGGAACCTTGAAAAGCTTTCTTCAGGAAGCTGGAAAAGCCTCCTCCAGGAAGCTTGCTCCAGGAACCTGAAAAAGATTGTTCCAAGAAGCTGAAAGAGCTTCCTGCAGGAAGCTGGAAAATCTTCCTCCAAGAAGTTGAAAAAGCATTTTCCTTCTTCTTCTTCTTTCTGGCGTTACGTCCCAACTGGGACAAAGCCTGCTTCTCAGATTAGTGTTCTAATGAGCACTTCCACAGTTATTAACTGAGAGCTTTCTTTGCCGATTGACCATTTCTGCATGTGTATATCGTGTGGCAGGTACGAAGATACTCTATGCCCTGGGAATCGAGAAAATTTCCTTTACGAAAAGATCCTCGACCAGCGGGATTCGAACCCACGACCCTCAGCATGGTCATGCTGAATAGCTGCGCGTTTACCGCTACGGCTATCTGGGCCCCATAAGATTTTCCTAGCAACCGGAAATCTTCCTCCAGGAAGCTGGAAAAGCATCCTCCAAGAAGCTGAAAAACCTTTCCCCATGAAGCTGGAAAAGCTTCCTCCTAGAAGCTGGAAATGCTTCCTTCAAAAAGATGAAAATGATCCCTCCAGGAAGCTGAAAAAGCTACCTCCAGAAAGCTGGAAAAGCCTTCTCCAGGAAGCTAGAAACACTTCCTCCAGGAAGCTGGAAAACCTTCCTCCAGGAAGCTGGAAAACCTTTCTCCAGGAAGCTGAAAGAGCTTCATCCAAGAAGCTGAAAAGCTGGAAAAGCTTTTTCCTCGCAGCTGGAAATCTTCCCCCCAGGAAGCTGGAAAAGCTTCCTCCAGGAAGCTGAAAAATCTTCCTTCATGAAGCTCCTCTAAGAATCCACAAAGCTGGAAAAGCCTTCTCCAGGAAGCTAGAAACACTTCCTCCAGGAAGCTGGAAAGAGCTTCCTCCAAGAAGCTGAAAAAGCTTCCTTCAGGAAGCTGCAAAATCTTCCTCCAGGATGCTGGGGAAGCTTCCTCCAGGAAGCTGGAGAAGCTTCCTCCAAGAAGCTGAAAAACCTTCCCCCATGAAGCTGAAAAAACTTCCTCCGAGAAGCTGGAAAAGCTTCCTCCAGAAAGATGAAAAAGATTCCTTCAGGAAGCTGAAAAAGCTTTGTCCAGGAAGCTGAAAAAGCTACCTCCAGAAAGCTGGAAAAGCCTCCTCCAGGAAGCTAGAAACACTTCCTTCATGAAGCTGGAAAACCTTCCTCCAGGAAGCTGAAAGAGCTTCCTTCGAGAAGCTGAAAGAGCTTCCTCCAAGAAGTTGAAAGAGCTTCCTTCAAGAAGCTGAAAAAGCTTCCTCCAGGAAGCTGGAAAATCTTTCTCCAGGAAACTGGAAAGCTTAGCTTAGCTTAGACTGACTACACATATCAATGGTTGCTATTCCGTGATTGACCGAAGTCAATGAAAATGCACAAAGAATCAACTAGAAGATCGGCTGGGATTGGCCATAATCTTCTTCAGTGTGCATAATTCAGTGCTTCTATTTATACATGGTCAATAACGGCGCCGGCCACGTCCTTGCAGTCAGGTGGGATTGGGGGAAGGAATGTTAGTGTGTA
This sequence comes from Aedes aegypti, assembly GCF_002204515.2. NCBI lineage: Eukaryota > Metazoa > Arthropoda > Insecta > Diptera > Culicidae > Aedes > Aedes aegypti. The sequence goes on along the minus strand of NC_035107.1, from coordinate 291,372,242 downwards.
ATCTTTGCTATTTGGAGACCGTGTTTGCCTCTGCATCTCCACAAAGGTTACTGGGAGGGATGTTTGTTAATGGGGAGGATCGTTGGGTCACAGGATTCACTTTGATAAGCGATTAGACCATGATAAATAATTATTGGTGAGATAAGGAGTGTATCGAAAAGTAGTCGCAAACATTCAAAACGGTATATCTCAGAGCATAGTTCATCTTTTTAAAAGCTTTTTTCACGCAAATCTTCATCATGTCATCAAATATTGAAGCAACTTAAAAAATATTGAATAATATACAGTCTTAATATAAATATAACAATGTTTGAAAAGCATAGAAAATAAAATCTTGCACAAAATTACATTTTGGAAGTGTCTTCTGAAGATTCGATGATTTGTATTGTACTAAATGTATATCAAACAAAATAGGATGAAAAGCTTATTCTACCGGAAAACATGTTTACTTGACACAGCACGTAAAACGGATTTTAAAAAAAAAAAATTATTGCTCTAAGAAAGTCCAATTATTGGAATAAAGTCGGTTTTAGAAAACCACTTTTGTATAATCAACTTTTGAAGCTCTGTCATATACAGCGGTAATTATATAGAGTACGATTTTTTACTTACATTACTTCATAAATATGCAAAGAAACTTTTCCAATCAAAAAACTATTTTTTATTCGTTACAATAGTTCGATATTACCATTAACGTGAAGAAAGAAAAAATCAAAAAACAAGGTCCTTAAAAATCGACTTTTTTCGATTTTTGCATTTGCTCTCAAATGCTTGTTAATGTATTTTTCAAAATATTTTTTACACTATGCCATGAGAGTTGTGGCACAGAATATATTTGCATAAACAAAAACCATTTTTTCTTTAAATTTAACACATTTATTAACATATCAATTTTTTCAGAGGTGTGCAAGATTTTCATCGACATCTGTTAGTAATTTGCAAAATTATCATACAAAATGCCACTTTATTAAATCAATATCCCCGCATCATAATTTTTAAATACATTGTTAACCATTTCTGATCAAAAAATTGTTTGTAGGTTCAGCTCAATATTTTTGAGACTGTTTTGAATGTTTGCGACTACTTTTCGATACATTCCTTATAATGCTTATATGTAAATATAATATTTTCATTTGATATGAACAATATCTATGTAGAGAAAAATAATGCCGACACTTGACGTGACGAACCTTTCAAAGTTTGTTGAATAAAGTGAACTCGCAAGTCTACACTCGTAGTGTCGAACCATTCAAAGTTTTTTTTTAAATACAAAAAATAAAAGTAAAAGGAAAAAGGTGTTTTGTAAAAAATAATTAGACTTAAATAATTTATGAATCAGAGTTTATGTCGACACTCACAGTGACGAACCTTTCATAGTTTGTTAAAAAATCATATTTAAGTCTCACCGTTGTAACAATTAAAGGTGCAGTCATACATATTTTATAGATTAGAAATAGTAGCATGAAACGATCTCACCAATTGATCCGTCATTCTTGAGCAGCAACAATCCACTTTCAGCTTCACTCGTTTGCTCGGCTATATAAAAGCACTCAGAGAAAATAGGCGCGCGACCCGAGAGGGAAAACAACTGACGACTGCTCGGGCTTTCTTGACGCACTGCCCAGGAGCAAGCGTCAACGTCGAAAGATCAAAAAGAACTAATCGGACGCGGCACTTTTTCACTTTACTCGACCGATGCGCGACATGTTTGATTCTGCCATCGTCGCCGGCCTCCGCAGGAGCAAGCGTCAAGGTCGAAGGATCAAACACAGCTAAAGGATCACGCCACTTTTTCACTTTCCTCTTTCTCTAGGAAACTGGAAAATCTGAAAATCATCAGGAAGCTGAAAAAGCTACCTCCAGAAAGCTGAAAAAGCTTCCTCCAGAAAGCTGAAAAAGCTTCCTCCAGAAAGCTGGAAAATCATCTTCCTGAAAGCTGCAAAAGCCTCCTCCAGGAAGCTAGAAACACTCCCTCCAGGAAGCTGGAAAACCTTACTCCAGGAAGCTGAAAGAGCTTCCTCCAAGAAGCTGAAAAAGCTTCCTCCAGGAAGCTGGAAAATATTTCTCCAGGAAACTGGAAAATCTGGAAATCATCAGGTAGCTGAAAGAGCTTCTTCCAGAAAGCTGAAAAAGCTTTCTCCAGAGAGCTGAAAAAGCTTCCTCTAGGTAGCTACAAAAGCTTGAAGCAGAAAAATCTTCCTCCAAAAAGTTGAAAAAGCTTCTTCCTAGCAGCTGGAAATCTTCCTCCAGGAAGCTAGAATAGCTTTCTCTAGGAACCTTGAAAAGCTTTCTCCTGGAAGCTGGAAAAGCTTCCTCCAGGAAGCTGGAAAAGCTTCCTCCAGGAAGCTGGAAAAGCTTCCTTCAGGAAGCTGGAAAAGCTTTCTCTAAGAAGCTGAAAAACCTTCCTCCATGAAGCTGAAAAACCTTCCTCCAAGAAGCTGGAAAAGCTTCCTCCAGAAAGATGAAAAAAGTTCTTCTAGGAAGCTGAAAAAGATTCCTCCAGAAAGCTGAAAAAGCCTCCTCCAGGAAGCAAAAAACACTTCCTCCAGGAAGCTGGAAAACCTTCTTCCAGGAAGCTGACAAAGCTTGTGTCGAACATGACAAAGCTGACGAAGCTTCCTCCAGGAAGCTGGAAAACCTTTCTTCAGGAAACTGGAAAATCTGGAAATCACCAGGCAGCTGAAAAAGCTTCTTCCAGAAAGCTGAAAAAGCTTCCTCCAGGTAGCTGCAATAGCTTCTTCCAGGTAGCTGCAAAAGCTTCTTTCAGAAACCTGGAAAATATTCCTCCAGGAAGGTGAAAAAGCTTCCTCCAGGAAGTGGAGAAAGCTTGTTTCAATAAGCTGAAAAAGCTTCCTCCAGGAAGCTAAATAACCTTCCTCCAGGAAGCTGAATAACCTTCCTCCTGGAGGCTGGAAAAGCTTTCACCGGGAAGCTGGAAATGCTTCTTCCAGATAGCTGGAAAAGCTTCCTTAAGGAAGCTGGAAAAAGGTTTGAGACATTGAGAATCGTTTATAGTTTGCACTAGATGTTCTGTTTCATTAGAAAATTTTAACCATGAATCTTATCGTATATAGAACAGAATTCATTCTCTATCCGGAGTAGGTTTTCCAAACCACAAACGGAAATCCCTCAATGAAAATATGTTCCCTTATATAGAATAAATCACCCATCGAGCGATACACCCTAACCACTCGTCGCAATATTCATATGAGCAACCACACAAAATTCCCATCTCGATCCCAATAATGTATCTGGCCTCCCACATACCGACCGCAAACCTTTCGATTCAACCAGGAGATTTTCTCTTTAATTGATTTTTCCCGTTACAATTTGAGCACGTCCCCGTAAGCACTGCCGCACATCATCATCATCGTACGTTCTACAGGTACCTATCGGAAAATGTAACCTTCACAATTCGAGAACGGGCTTCATATTGGAACCAATTCGCTCCCTCTCTCTGTCCGATGTGGTCTCTCAACATATTTATCGAATTTTATAACATTTACACAACTCAACATTTTATTTCTATAAATGATATATATTCTTATGGCAGTCAAATTGACAAGCATTTAAAGAAAGGGAACACCTTGAATTTTATCAGAAAGTAGCCAAAAATATGATCATTCAAGAATTGGAAATCGGCAATAAAAATATCAATCCCACAAAAAATAAAATCAGAAATAAAAAATCAAGAAAAAATAAATAATAATCACTAATTAACCAAGAATATACCATTGAAATAAAACACTTTGAAATTCAAAAACCGCCAATGAAAAAAACATATAAAAATCAGCACTAACAAATCAAAAAGTTATATACAAAAATTGTCCAATTTGATTGTTATGTATAATATAAAAATTGTTTTTTTTTGTAATTAATTTTTTTAGTGCTTATTTTTCTTTGTTAAATTTGTTATCATTAAATACTGATTTTGTTATTTAAGGTACTTTTAATTGCTAATTTGCACTCAATTACTGCTTGCTGAGAATAATTTGATTGACTGTTTTCTTATCAACAAGTGATGGTCATCCTTATCCTACGCCAAGATAATATTTTCCCCCATCCATAATTCTTCCCTCAATTCGGGAAAGGATCGGCTCAATGAGTACGAGGGGGACAGCTCTGTCCTTGTACCCTTTTCAAGCGCGCGCAACTGCGCTTTCGGCCGGCTATCAACCATCCACTGTGAGTGAGATATGACGTCGGAGATACAGAAGTGGAAGTTTTTTTTTCGGTAAAATGATCATTTAAAAAGAGTGGAAAAAAGGCTAACCACCATAATCGTGGTGGCGGCTGCTGGTTGATTTGGTTTGGAGGACCCAAAGCTGAGCAGATTGAAATGGAATGTGATTAACGGTGGTCGGCTGGAATAAGTTGCCCTTCAGATCCGTGGAAGAGATTTGAATTTTTTGAAAACTGGGAAGGAATGCTTAATTCTTCCCAAGAACTAATCGTTCCGGTTGATTTATGGATTAGGATGCATACTTCATGTTGTCTCTTCTGGTTTTTCTAATGTGGCGAGTGTTTTTTTTAGATGACTCGAGCAGATGGAAATATCATTAACATACCAAAAGCATAAACTTTGAATGATACTCAGATACAAATTTTGGTTTCTCTTGCTATAACTTTTTGTATCTTAACGAAAAGACTTAATCTAAAAGCTCAAAAGGAAATTCCCCCAGAGGATGGTACCATGAATTTCTACAAGAATTCCAATAGGAATTTCACCAGAAATTCTGCCAGGACTTTAGGGATTAGGAATTCTACCAAAAATCCTTCATGATTCTACTAGGTGTTCCTCCAGAAATTCAATCATAATTTTGTCCAGTGAATTAACTAGGAATTCCTGTAAAAATTCCCTTAGAAATTCCTTCCGAAAGTTCACATGGAATTCCTCACGGGATCCCAACAGGAGAACTTCAACCAGCAATTTCATCATAATATGCTCCAGGGATTCCATAAGAAGTTCCTAACGAGTTCGCAAAAGAATTGCATCACAGATTCTATCATGAATTTCACGAAGGATTCCATCGAAAGTTCCTCTAAGGATTTCATCAGAAGTTTCTCTAGGGATTCCATCAAGAGTTCTACTGGGGATTTATTAAGAGCTCCTCCAGGGATTCCATCTGGATCTCCTCTAGGGATTCCATCAGGAATTCCCCTAGCAATTCCATCAGGAATTCCCCTAGTTATTCCACCAGAAGTTTCTCCAGGCATTTCATCAGGAGTTCCTTCAGATATTCATCCTGGAATGTTTCTATAGTATTCTATCAGGAGTTCCTTTAGGGATTAGATCAAGAGTTCTTCTGGGGATTTCTTCGGGAGATCCTTCAGGGATTCCACCTAGAATTCTTCCAGGGATTCCATCAGAAGGTACTTCAGGAAATACACCTGAAATTTTTCTAGGGATTGCATCAGGAATCCGTCAAGAATTTCCAGCAGGAGTTTCTTTCAGAGATCTGGAATTCCTCCAGGGATTTACCCAGAAATTTTTTATAAGGATTTCACCAGTAAATAGAGAATCCACCAGTATATCTTCCAGGGACGCTATCAGAAGATCTTCCTGGGATTCAAAAAAGGAATTCCTCCAAAAACTAATTCACTAGTTCCATCAAGAATTCCTAAAAAAAAGTTACAACTAAAAATCTTTTTCATAAATCCTCCAGGGATTTCACTAAGAATTTCACCAGAGGTTCTTCCATGGATTTCATCTGGAATTCGCCAAGGTATTTCTCCAGGATTTTCTTAAGTAAAATCTCCAAGGTTTTCAGCTGAAATTTCCATAAGGAAACCATTAGAAATTCTTTCAAAACTCCACCAATATTTTTCCGGAGATTTTACTGGTTCTTTCAAAACATTCTGGAAAAAAATCTCCAAGCATCCCATAACGATTTTTTTTAAAGGATTCGACTACAATTTCCTATAAAGATTCCACCTGTAATACCTACAAAGACTTATCAGTTTCTCTAATTATTCCATCAGTAATTTTTCGAGAGAAAGGAATTTTCCCAGGAGCTCTTCCAGAATTAACACTGAGAATATCACCAGAATTCCGTCAGAATTTCAGCCAGAAAAATCTGTCAGAGTTCGTCAGAGGTTGCCCTGGAGCAATTTCTAAATATATATCGTGGGCCTCGTGGTCGTGCGGTTAGTGTCGTCAGGCATTCAAGCACATTGTGTCATAAGGTGTGGGTTCGATTCCCAATTTAACCATTGAAACTTTTCGAAAGTTTCTCGGCTGTGCCACCGGAGCATGCTTGTCCGTTGTCTTGTGTTAGTTACAGACTGTGCGGTAAATGGCTGAAAACGATGTCCGTGTCTTTTTTTAAGAACTTTAAAGCAATCGCTGATGGAGTTCCAAAAAGATTCTCTAGGGTAATTCTTGAAGGATTCCTTAGAAAAATTCTTGAAAGAAATACTGGAAGGAATTGATGGATAAATTCTTTGGGAATCCTCGGAGGATTTTCTGGTAGATTCTTGAAGTAATTGTTGAAAAAAATCCAGGACGAATGCCTCGTAGGGTCTCCACGTAGGGATACCAGAAAAAATCTTCGAAGGAAAAACTGGCATCCCGTGGAGAAATTTATGGTGAATTCTTTTGCAGTATTTCTTCTGGAATTCTTGAAGGCTTTCTGGTGGAATCCTTGGAGATATCCTTAGTGGAATTCCATGATGAATCCCCAAAAGTCGGCAGCAGTGCCGGAAAGTCGGACCCCAGCCAGGCATCCCAGAAAGCTGGGAAGGGTGGGCCTGAAAAGGCTGCCCCTCACGGATCGAAGGGAACAGGGGGTTGCGACCATTAAGAGGTCCTCAAACACCACAGGTTAGGGTGAATCAGGGAGAGGACGCCCCCTGGACAACTGTGGAGCGACAGAAGAGAAAGAAAAGGCACGAAGTGCAGGAACGTAGGGATACCAGGCCAAAGAAGGGTAGGAGGGTAGGTGTCAAGCGCGAAAAGGGTGATGCAATCATCATCAAGACGGAAAAGTCCAAGTACTCGGAAGTCTTGAAGGCGATGCGCAGCGACGCTAAGCTCGTAGATCTAGGAGCCGACGTACGCAGTCATAGACGCACTCGTACAGGTGAAATGATCCTCGAGCTCAAGCGTGACAAGGAGCGCAAGGGCGCCGCCTACAAAAGTTTGGCGGAAGAGGTCCTTGGCAAGGGTGTCGAGGTGAGGGCTCTAACACCGGCAGTGACTCTGAAGGTGATGAACCTTGACGATATCACCGACGCAGAAGAGCTCGTCACGGCACTGCGGCACGTTCGGCTACGGAAAGGTCCGACAGGAACTCAGGTGGCCTTAGAACAGCTACCTGTGGCGGATGCTAAAAAGTCCACTAAGGTATGGAAGATTAAGGTGGGTTGGTCAGTATGCTCATTGACCATAAACGAGCAACCGGTGATCTGCTTCAGGTGCAGGGAACCGGGACACAAGTCCTGGGGCTGTAAAGGCCCTGATAGGACCAAGTTATGTAGGCGATGTGGTGAGGAAGATTATAAGGAACGAGGCTGCAAAAATCCTCCCAAGTGTTTGATATGCTTCGGGCAGTCTGTGAACAACAAGCATCCAACGGGAGGCTTAAGGTGCCCGACCTTCAAAAGAGCCATAGCTGAAAAGTCACAGTGCAGGTAATGCAGCTGAACCTGAACCACTGTGACGCAGCTCTGCAATTGCTGTATCAGGCAGTTGCTGAGTGGGGGACGGATATCGCCATCATATCGGACCCATACCGAGTACCTGCCGGTAACGGCAACTGGGTCGCGGATGGATCCGGAAAATGGAGGCGATATGGACGACGGGTAAATACCCCGTCCAGGTGTTGGTGTCTACTACTTACGAGGGCTCCATGATCGCCAAGGTAAACGGTCTTCTTCTGTAGCTGCTATGCGCCTCCGCGTTGATCGATCGAGTAGTTCACGCAGATACTGGACTGTATGACGACCGTGCTGACAGGGCGAAGGCCAGTGGTAATAGCGGGTGACTTCAATGCCTGGGCCGTGGAATGGGGAAGCCATCTCACGAACTAGCGGGTTCAGATCCTGCTAGAGGCACTGGCCGTGCTAGATGTCGATTTGACTAATGTTGGAACTAAAAGTACCTTTAGCCAAAACGGAGCGGAGTCGATTATCGACGTTACTTTTAGTAGTCCTGGCCAGCAAGTAGTTCGAACTCGAGGGTAGACGATGCCTACACTCACAGCGACCACCTGGCGGTTCGCTACAGTATCGACTACAACAACAGCAGGCAGCGGGTAGAGGAAGCGGCGGCTAGGTCAAGGCCAAGCCAAGAGGCATACGCAGGACTGCCAGACTGACCCCTATGGTCAAATGGCAGCGTGCGTGGGACAGTTCCACCAAAGGAAGGTGGACCCACAGGTTGATTCCGAGGGTAGATATCTGGGTCAATAGGCGCCATGAGGAACTATCATTCCACCTGACACAGATCCTTTCTGGCCATGGTTGTTTTAGACAGTATTTACACCGTTTCGGTCATGCGGGTTCTCCCGAATGTCCAGTTTGTGCAGGTTTAGAGGAAACGGCGGAACACGTTTTGTTCGTGTGCCCGCGTTTCCGCACAATGCGTGACCGCATGCTTGCCACATGCGGTGGGGACACGACTCCAATCTGGTTCAGAGGATGTGTGAAGACGAGCTTGGCTGGAATGCTGTTTCACCCACATCGTCTTGTAGCTACAAGGGCAGGTGGCGCGTGGACTCGAGGAGTGGTTAGTGCAGACGCTAAGCAACAGGTGGTCCAAGGGTTCGCAGTCGGCTACGTAGGTCATACCGGTGCCCTACGGTCGAAATTGACCCTTACAGCGATTAAGTGGCCGCGGGGAGAACATCCTGGTAGCGTTGCTGTCGTGGCGCCGTTCTACTGGGTTGGATCCGAGCCTTTGGTTGTTCGTAAGGGTCAGGGCAGGTGAAGGCCCCCTTCGTCCTAAATGGTGCTAGCTGATATGGCCTGAGCCTTCAGCAGGTCAAATAGCGGAGCACGCAGTATCAGTTCTTGATACTTACAGAACAGCTGGGCGCGGGCGTTATGGTTGACCCTGCCCGCCTTCAGAGGACAATGGGAGTGGTAAGGACCACCCGGGAAGCTGGCAAAGCGCCAGCATGTTACCTTGGTGGACCCCCCTAAGCGTGTCATCGATGTTCGTTGCTAACCTGGAGGTATCGACGTGCAATAGCCCCTCTCCAAAGCAATCCCAAGTAACCACAAGCATTATACCATTGCATTAATTTGGTCGAAAGTCAACATTTTTTGCATTAATAATGTTATCATGCATTTATTCAATAACTGTCAAGCAATGATGCATTTGATCAACATTGTAAATGCTTTCTAGCATTATTTTTATATAGCATTATGCTAAGCGTTTAGAGTGAATATACAGTTATGCTGTCATACAAGATTACATAACCTCATTAAACGCACTCGAATCTGTAATAAATAAGTAAGACGAATGAGCACGTTTGCACTCGCTCATTACGTTTTGTGGGATATGGAAGAATAATGAAATGACTTTCCTTCATCTCGAACCCCCATTTCATGATCTAAGGATATATGTATTCATTCAATATTTTTGTATTTTATCTATGTGACTCTTTTATTCATAAGGAGCGAGAGGAAATGTCGATCAATTTCTCTCCCCTGAAATCTGTTTAATGCGCTAGGGCTTTGTTTTGTGGGTTAAGTTCTGTTATTTCCTCTACGAGAAAGAATGGTGATCAAATTATTTCTATTGATGTTTCATTTGGTGAGGAAAGGAAATCAATCGCCGAAGAGAATTCTTTCTATTCGTAATAACTGGGCGAATAGTAATATTAACACACACAGTGGCTTCGTTAATAAGGAACTTTTATCTTACCTTATCACATCAGCAGCTTTAGCACAGGACACCAACGCGCCAGGCATTCAGTACACCATCATCCTAGTTGTGGATTCGAATCCTGATTCCAACAAAAAACATCGCTGATATGGTAAAGAAATCCAAAGGTAGCCAATGGATTCATTGTTTTGTTTATTTTTAGCGCAAGCCCTAAACATACATTATTTTAAGCTAATATACATCATGAACCCTAAATATACAAACATAAATGCTTTAGTAGGGCTTGTGCATTAAAACTGCTTTACCAAGTATTGCATTAATTTGGTTGTTGTGGGGCCCTTTCCCACTTTAATTATGCTTTATAAAGCTCTTAAAGGTTTTGTCACTTTAAAACAAAATCTGATAGCACACTATAGAGCAAACATAAAGTATTCATATACAGCTTCGTGGTTACTTGGGATGCCTTCTTGGTGGTCCCGGAGAGACGAAGGGTTTGGCGGCAATGGGAATGGTTTAGTGGGTCGGGGATGTAGTCCTGTCTGCTGCTTTGCATGTAGCAAACGGTTCCCAACCCCATACTCCTGGACCTTCAGGGTCCGGGTGTCTGTTGAGCAGATTATCCCCCCATTGCTAAGAAGAAAAAAAAAAGACATCTCAGGAGCCTCACTACATAGAAAGATGGCGTCTTCGGCAAAGTTGTTCGGTAGCTCTAGGGTTAGCATTACACAGCGTAACAAAAATTACATTTTTGTGTGTCTCAAGGATCAAATTATGTGTCTCTAGCAGTCAGAGTTTAATCTTAAACTTTTAAACGTTTCACATATAATTTGATTGAAATTGCACGATGAAATTTAGTTTAAATCGTTTTTCTCAACGTGCTAGCATACTCTTCATACAGAATTCTTCGTTTCTTCTATATGGCAAAATACAATACTTTTTTAAACCACCAAAATATATCTTTGGAGCATCGAAAGCATTATGATCTTTGTTGATAAGTATTGTTGTACACTTAAAGTTTGAATTCAGTAGAAAAATAAAGCAAATAAATTGCCATACAAGCCGACAAACTAACATGCAGGTAGGCTGAAATAGTCAAATTTTGCAATTTCAACAGCCAATATCTCAAAAACTAGACGTGCTATGAAAGATTAGAGAATGGCAATGGGTTCAAGAACCCATGATTAAGTAAATAACGGTACACACTAAGCTCGTACGGTGAATTTCACCGTAATCTCAACAACTGAACAGTTCGGTGAAATAAAACACCGTAATTCCGTCGAAATTTTACGGATTCCGGTGATTTTTCACCGAATACTGTAAAAAATTACCGTATTCCGTTAATTTATTTAACCGAACTGTTCAGCTGTTGAGACTTTACAGGAATCCGTAAAACAATTTAAGTGTGTATTTTGATGCTTGAGACAAAAACGTGGTAAACACTGTTATATGATACAAGACATTCGAGAACAACTTTGACGGAAATGCCATCTTTATAAGTTGTCAGGATCCAGAGATATCCGCAAAACAAAAGTACTATGCGCACTAGCGACACCTAGTGACGAACTCTAAATCACATAACTTTCATAATGATAGCGCTTGAGCTACTGAACAACTTTGCCGAATATGCATTTTTTCTAAGTATTAAGGATCCTGAGTTATCAAATAAAAAAATAGCGTCTTATTACTTAATAAGACATTAATCATTTATTAAAATGAGCGTTAATTTGAATTTGGCTCGTAAAAAAGTGGTTGTAATAAAGAACCCTCGTAAATAGAGGCTGGAGTGTACAAACTCGTTTAGATCCATCCCCCTTAGAGTTGACGGATTCTCCTCATACTTTAACATTAGCTTCAACGAGTCCATATGAACAAATTTTTGGGGTATAACATAAGATTTTTTTCAGTTTGATCATTTTGGGCCACCTTAATACAGAGAGATGCCGGAAATTGGTCCGGCACCGAAACAGTACTTCTCTCTATTCAAAAATCTTTACATCAAACAAGCATAAAATGCAAATCAATTTACCTGCCAGATGCCTGTCACTTTGCGACCGCGAGTATCTCAGATTCTGGAAAGAACATAGAACAAAAAAAAACAAATTCCACAATAAGCCAATTATTTCCGCCAAAAAAGCAGCAATCCATTAACTCACCCTCCGCTCGCCAATCTCCGGTTCCTCGTTCTTCATCAGCAGCGGCGCCGAGCTGCTCTTGGTGCCCAGGTCCTCCAGTATCAGGTGGTTGTACCCGCTGTGCAGCGAGGTGCTACTCGGTGACGGTAAATCGGTGATGTTGGACTTGACCGGCTGGAATGGTTCCTGCTCCAGGGGCAGGAAAAACTGTCGTCTTTTGGCATCGATTACGTTCTGGTGGTTCCTAAACTTATGGTGTAGACTATGGTTGCGGCTAGTGGAAGGTAGACTATTTGTACTGGTTTTCAGCTTGTCTGCGTTCGGAAACGACGACGAGGACTGGGGGGATCTTCTGTGGGGATGATGAAGGTTCGGCTGTTGGAGTGACGTCGGGTGGTGGAATTGGTGCCTCGGGGAGGACGTTTCCGCTTCCTTGCTGTCGGAGCAATCCTCGTCGTGCTCGTGACTATCGTAGACGCTGAGTTCCTCCAGCAGGCTCATGTCGTCGGACAAGCTGTCCTGCAGCTCCCGACTACTGCTACAGGTGTTATTTTCATAATCCGACGATTGACTATTGTCGGGAGCACCAACCGTGAGCAGTCGACTGTTGGAGGATGAGTTATGGTTGAATCGCTGGGACCGTTTCTCCGACTCTGGCGGCTTATCGTGGTCGTGATCTTCGTCGATCTTCAACACCAATTCATGATGCCGTTGATGCTCATGATGATGATGATGATGGGGAGGATCGCTGCCAGCGTTGATGATGAACGTGGGATCTCCGCAGCCGAGTCGAGTTGCCGCCACTGCCGGCGATGATTCAAAAGCACCATTGTTGTTCCGCTCTCGCGAGCCGAGATGGTTTTGCTGCTGCGGCGATGAGACAGACTGGCGGAATAAATTGAATTAGGAAATGTGTTCTTAATGAGGCTTTGGTAGTAAGGTAAAGTGGGGCAAAAGTTCGAATGGGACAAAAGTTCCTTTTTGGGGTTTCAAGCTGAAAAAAGGTTTGAACAAATGTTTTTAATGACATGATGGTGCGAATATTATTCAAATAAGAGACTTCAAAACTTATAGATATCGATTGAAATTTGGAAAAGTTATGGTAATTTGTTGTTTTTGACATTAAAATTCTAATTTTCGATCTGAGTAATTATCGCTAAGAGAACAGACCATCCCCGAGATTGTCACTTATAACGTAGGAAGTTATAGTGACGACTTCCTTCGGAAGGGAAGTAAAACCGTTGGTCCCTAGATGAACCTAGGGCTAACAATCTTCTTGATAAAGATAGAAACAAAAATCTCGCTAGACCATCTAACAATATGGAATTCCATTTTTTTATACGACTCAAATTGGTGGAACATTTTGACATAAATGTGTTCAGCAAAACTGTAGCTAATAGATTAAAGGCCATTGTGTGGTATTCATTTTTTATCGGTTGTAGTATTCCTGGTAATGATGATTACTCCACTAAGGTCGAACATTTGCCCCACATTACTTTATAGTTTTGTTTTTGTGCGCACTCATTGCGCCGCTCGCTCTGTGGGCTGGTTGAATGGTGTAATTAGTTTGCGCGTACACCCTATACTCTTCAACATATTGGAATAAATTCTGCGTGTGTGTATATGTCATTGCTCGCACTAAGCAGTAATATGTGCGAGTAGTTTTGATCAAGCGGTTTGTTTGTCATTTCCTTACCCCCCAGGGGAAGCTTTCAATAATTGTAGGAGAACGTATTGTTGATTGTTGTAATGACTGTGGTGTGACTAATTTAGCAACGCTTGTAATAGTTTTTCTTTGAAACGGTTGTTTTAGTACAGTAGGGAATGTGCGTTGACTGTGACGTTGTGTTATTTTCATTACGGTTCAAAGTGCTTTTTGGTATTTTCTTTTTAAATCTTTCAAGAACTGCACTTGGAATACCTTCAGGGTTTATTACAGATATACAGAATTATTTCAAAACTCATTAAATTATACAAGAATTCTTACCTTAATTTCAAGCGTGTGCTAGAATAAGAGCGTATGTCTCATGATCGATTTCTCTTCATCGATCCTCTCTTCTGTGAATAATAAAGACAAGATGAAGGTTTCTTAGCATTTTTTCACTTCAGACCTTTGGCAGCGATGCAATCTTGCGTCCTGAGGTAAACAATGCGGACAAACTTGCGTCTTGTCACTTTTATTCACAGAAAAGAGGTTCGATGAAGATAAATCGATCGTGCGACTTACGCCTTTATTCTAGCACACGCTTGATTTATCCGAATTTATTCTTGTGAAACCTTCAGCTACTCATCATCATATTTCTTAAGAAATTACTTTTACTGCTGCTATGAAAAACAATCATAATTTTATTGAGGATTGTAAAGAGGATTTTTAAAGTAATTTGTATCGCAAATTTTTATCTAGCAATTTTTAATGCCGAAAAAACACTCTAGTAAACCTAGTATCAGGTATCAGGTATCAGAAGGCCGGCTCCAAAGGCACGTTCCCCACCAGTTGGGAGATTTGTGCCATCGCCATATTTGAGCCTATTTCATCATCTACCCGATGGGAGAGGAAAGGGAAGGGAAAGATGGGCGGAAATAGGAGTGGGGTCCCTTGAAGAGGGAAGATCGCATAAGCGAAATGAGAGCATGTAGCTCCATACCACAATGGGTTCGAAGAGCGCCCTTAAAAGGGCACTGCAAAACGCATGAGCGTAAAGAGAGCCTATAGCTCATTACCACAGCGGGTTAAGAATAACAGAATGTCCTGAAGATTCAGGCTTCTGAATTCAGTTTCACTTAATAAGTGTTTACCAAGTAATTGGAATCGCATTTGCGCAAAAACTGGACAGTTACATATCAGGTGATACGAAGTTCCATAATCGGAGTCACAACTATCACACACAAATGAGTCAGCACGCTGAATATTTGCCATGTGATAGTTGAGTCGGCAGTGGCCTGTCAATGCTCTGACCAAGAGACTGCAATTCTGCTTTGACAGATTTGTTAAATACTTCGCCACCCTTGGAGATGGCTCAGTAATGTACAATTTTGTTTGACGACATGACTCCAAACTATTCCAATATTGCTTGTGCTGAGTTGCCGCCCAAGAGTCTATCTGAAGCTTCACCCAGCACTTCGAAATTGGAATAGCCGGCTCAGGACCAATGAAGTCATGCGATGCTCCATCGCGAGCTAGCTCATCAGCCAATTCATTTCCAACGATGGAAGAATGGCCAGGTACCCATACAAGGTTTACAGAGTTGACTGAATTCAGTTCCTCAATTTGAGCTTCGACCTTGAGTTGGCCGAAGCGAGAGCTTTTATAGCAGCTTGACTATCTGAACAGAAGTATATGACTTTACCCATTACGCGCTGTTGAAGTGCTGATTGCACTCCACACATAAGGGCAAATATTTCCGCCTGAAAAACGGTGCAGTTTCTATCAAGTGAGTAAAACTGATTCAGCCTTAGCTCACGAGAATATACTCCTGCACCAGCTCTACCTTCAAGAAGGGAGCCATCAGTGTAACATACTATATTGTTTGATATACTTCTTTCCAAATAGCCAGACGTCCACTCTTCCCGTGAAGGGAATTGTGTGGAAATGTCCTGTAAGAAAAGTTACAAGCAATTGTGAGATCACTTGGAGCAAGGATAATTTTGTCCCAATTCACCAAAAGTGGAAACAACGAAGTGTGTGTAGATCTAAGATTCACTGGATTTTTCTCCAGTAGATCCAGTACCCATAAACGGTAAGAGCAAGAAAGTGCTTCTTGTTTAAGATATATGTGTAGTGCCGCAACGTCGAAAATAGCCTCAAGCGCTGCTGTGGGAGTTGTAAAGAACGCACCAGACATCGCCATCAAGCACATCCTTTGGAGATGGCCCAATTTTGATTGGATTGTTCTCACTTCGCCCTTTTGCCACCACACAAGACATCCATATGCCAATATTGGTCGAACAACTGTTGTGTAAATCCATTTGATATATTTGGGTTTGAGGCCCCAAGTTTTACCAAAGGTTCGCCGGCATTGACCGAAGGCCATGCAAGCTTTTTTGATTCTGAAATCAATGTGAGGTGTCCATGAAAGTTTGGAATCTAGAATGACTCCGACATACTTTACTTGATCAGTCACGTTAATCTCAGTGCCAAAAAGACGTAAAGGTCGAATTCCATCGCGGTTTCGTCTTTCCGTAAACAGAACAATAGATGTTTTATTCGGGTTAACCGAAAGGCCATATTGGCGACACCAACTCTCGACTACCTGAAGAGCACTTTGCATCAGGTCGAAGAGGGTGCTTATGCACATACCAACTATCAGAGCTAGATAGTCGTCGGCAAATCCATGTGTTGGAAAACCGCTATTATTGAGTTGCCTCAATAGCGTATCTGCTACGAGATTCCACAAAAGTGGTGACAAGACTCCCCCTTGGGGGCATCCGCAAACACTCAATTTTCGAATCGCTGCTTGACGCAATGTCGAGAAGAGATGTCGGTTTTTGAGCATTTGATGAATCCAATTGGTAATCATTGTAGGTAGCCCATGGTTTCGTGCGGCTTCCAATATGGCATCGAAAGACACGTTATCAAAGGCACCCTCAATATCCAAGAAAACACCCAAGCAGGATTGCTTCTGAGCGAATGCTTTCTCGATATCGTATACAACTTTGTGTAAAAGAGTCACAGTGGACTTTCCAGATTGGTAAGCATGTTGGTTCACATGAAGAGGCATGTTTGCCAAATAAACATCACGGATGTGATGATCGATAATGCGTTCCAGACATTTCAGAAGAAAAGAGGTCAGACTGATTGGTCTAAAACTCTTCGCTTCTTCATACGACGCACGTCCTCCTTTCGGGATAAACTTTACAGTAATATCACGCCAGGATCTGGGAATATACCCGGTAGCAAAACTGCTTACAAGTAGCTTTTTCAAAACATGTTTGATAAACTCAAACCCTTTTGGAGCAGAACAGGATAAATCCACTCTAGTAAACCTAGTAACAATCGTGAGCTGGTTTTGAATTGGATGAGGATATCTAAATGTCTCAGAGATTTCGGAAATTACTTTAAACTTCATCAGGACCATGATCGACTTTTTCTAAAATTAAGGTAAGAAAACCTCTATGTAGTTTTTCTAAAGCTACCAGTACAAACTTTGCTAAGATTGAGCTACTTTTCCTCGTATGTCGTTTTTTTTTTTCGAACGCCAGCTCCCCGAATGCCAATTACCCGAATTCCCCGTTTCTCCTAAATGTTTTTGGCACTCATAATTATCATAACTTTATACATTTCAAGGTGGTGAAAAATCTGTAAAATCGGTTTTCTGATATGCACTCTTCTATATATGATTAGCGGCTCTTTCGTGTTCCACCGATCCTCTGTATTTTCGACAATATTTGTTTAGTCGGGAATGACCAAATGTCTCGTTCGCTTGATTGTATATCGTTCTTTATAGTTCACCACCCTACCAGTGAAGATTATTTAATTCCTTTGTGACCTGTATCATTTTTTGGGGAAACGGGTTAGGGGAACCGACATTTGGGGAAAGACAGCACAATCCTTTGCCGAATGTGTAAATATTTGACTAGGCATAAATGAACAGACAAATCGTTTCAATGTATGACAATTTTTTTGGAACGTCAAACATGTGTTTGGCTCTGTATCAATGCACTATGGTCCAGGAATCAGTTTTACGCGGAAAGATGCATTTTGAGCTATAGAATTAAACATTAGACAAAAACGGTCTTCTACAAAGTTGTTTGTATAAGTTAAGCCCTTTGTTTGGTGTTATTTAAAATTAGGGTGGACCACATTTTCTTAGAAATTGTGTAAATAACTTTCTTATTTGTAGAAATTATATTACACATGCTTCAGCAAAGTTATAGACCATTCAATTTCAAGCAACTTCGCCAAAAAAGTTTTTTTGTATCTCTTAAATTGACCGATTTAGAGCTTTTTTTCCTACGGTGACATAGGGTGGTCCGAACAAAACTGGTTTTCTGGCTCTAGAGTTTTCAATTCAAATTTCTCATCAAAGTAGTCTATGAAACACTTTTAGAGCTTTGAAAAATGCGTAATTTGGTGAGTGAAGAAACTCGCAATCTCCTTCCGTTTAGGAGTTATTGTTGTTTTTCTCCCAAAAACATGCCTACTTTGATTGTGAATATCTCTGATTTGGCAAACATAAAAAATATCTTTTGACGGCATTCGAAAGACAAAATAAAATTGTATATTATATCAAAAAATTACAGATGTGTTATTTTTGTAACTCTAATAAAACGTCTTGAAAGTCAAATATTTTTTATCACAAAAACTTTAATAACTTTTGAACTAAAATAGATATCAACAATCTTTTTGCATGAAAATTTGCGTTTTATTGAATTCTAAAAGTCGTTAAAGGGGACGGACCTGGTGTAGGGGTTAGAACACACGCCTCTCACGCCGAGGACCTGGGATCGAATCCCATCCCCGAGATAGTCACTAAAAATTTCAGTAGTGATGACTTCCTTCGGAAGGGAAGTAAAGCCGTTGGTCCCGAGATGAACTAGCCCAGGGCTAAAAATCTCGTTAATAAAGATATAAAAAAAAAGTCGTTCATAGACGACTTTGACGAGAAAATAATATTAAAAAACCTTGAGTTGAAAAACTTATTTTTGTTGGACCACCCTGCGATGATTAGGAAAAAATGCCCTAGATTGATCAAATTTTGAGCTACAGAAAAACTTTTTTTGGCAAAGTTGATCAAAATTTCAAGTTCTACCGCTTTGCCTTAGAGCATATGCCAGTACTTTTGCAAATAAAAAAGTTGATTACATGATATTCGTGATATTGTGGATCACCCTAGTTTCAAATGACACAATATGAAAGCTTACATTTTTAGAAACAATTTTGTAGAAGATCATTTTTGTCTAAAATTTCACAATGCAAAATAATAAAGAAATACATACTATGAAAATCTTCAAAATAGTTTTAGAGCCCTGTTCCCGCGGATACGATCCGGTAGGGAATAATTACCCGCATAATCATGAACCATATATGTACTGTTTCCGAAATTATCACAACTATTTGCAACAATACCAGACCCATTTCGTATAACCTGCAAAATAACAATAAACGTACACCACCAGAAACGGTATTGACAGTTTGATAAATAGTAATTGGAAAAAATACAATGTGGGGAATAGGCGGTTAAGTTATGTTACCATAAAAAATCGCAAATTATCCCGAACAAATTTGTTCGTTTACAGTTTGCTGAATGGTTGATTTACTATCCATTTTTTTTACAAATCTACTGTTCATCAAACAATGTGGGAATGGTTGAACTATTAAAAATCATTGAAAACAAATACTGTATGTGTAATTATTGATGTACGGTGTTTTATGATATTTTAACCCTATGCTGAATTGTACCCTTACGTTCATACTATTTCAAAGATTTGGGGAAAATTAGTCAAACCACATTAGATTTCATGTTGGTTTTTATAATATTTATTTATTCGGTTTTATTTTTACTTGGATCGTTATTTATTATTTCAAGTGGAATTGAAATAATTCTAAAGTTCAGTTTTTAAACCACAGTATAATGTTTTTCTCAAATGTTGTTCCGGCTGCGGAATGGCGGATCAGCTGTCGTCATTGAATATATGTTCTATTTTTTTTACATCTCAGCAAAGCGCATATTTACTATTTGATCTAGGGCAGTAGTGAATTTTGCGAAATAAAGCATACCATCATCGCATCAGATCATCCGGAAAAATGAATTCACTCTTCAAACATTTGGTTCCTTCTGAAACATGAAAAAATGACATTGATAATATATATATATCAAGACTCAAACGCTTGTGCTTACCATCAATACAAACATGTCTTCGTTTTGTGGGTGGAATTCATTCCATTCCATCCGGATCTTATAAACTCCGCATTCAGAGTCGAGCTACGTTAAACTGCGTATTGTAATATTCAGCTTTAAAACTGTTTCACTACGTACAAAATCAATTTCCTTTACGGATTCCTCTAGTTTCGCATTCATTTTCCGACTTTTAGTGTTGTGCTGTTGCCAAATAATGTTTTTTTCACGAGGACGTCACGTCCAATGAAATTGCACTAAAGGTAACTGTACATTTGCAGGTGAATAACTCCACGAAAGATAAAAATATCGACACTAATCCGTGAAAAGCCATGAATTGTTTTAATTTTCACTTTTCGAAAACAAAACATATGACAGCTTCGCTAATATAATGAAAATTGGTAAGCACCCAACCATCACCAATACCAATGAATGTTACTGTTTTCCAAACTGTTAAACAAATGTAATTAATGGTGAAATACACACATGTGTTAGTGTGTTGTGCAAACATAAACATAAACAATTTGAGAAAATGTTACGGTACGTTTTTACCATTTATCTCCAATTTTCATCCTCATGTGGTTTAACTGTTTTTGCACAGTACAATAAATTGTCACTGTTTGGTGTAGATTGAAAAAACAGTTTTTTATTGTCTAGAGCAATGATTTTCATATTGTTCAACATAAAATCAACTGTTTTGGATACAGTAACCTTTTCAGATAGAATAGATTTACTGTTCTCAACATAAGGCAAACTGTGTTTTTCTATGCGGGTAATACGTTCCAATTCACGGTTTATTTCAGACTGATTTTCTATAGCTAATGATGTCCTATTTATACTCCACTCTTCCCTATTTACTTGCATGGAATATTCCAGAAGTGTATCGTTGTATACAATAATGTGTTGTGTCTAAACTGTTATACACTGAACGAAAGCTTCTTCCGTGAAATGAATGATTTGTAATTCACATGGCTACCAAACTTCATATTCTTTATTTTGAATGAATATGTTACAATATGATGCATTTCTAGTCTATTCAACGAAAATCATCCGATTCTGAGATGAATTCTTATCTGTTTGCGTATGACTTTAAGCAGGTAGTTGAATTATGCTAATAGAAATGAAAAACATCTGATTTTTGACGGAATGTAATTTCTTGCATGCCCCGAATCGAAAATCATTCAATTATCGTCACAATCATCATATAGAAGATTAATGATCCTAAATAGAAAATCATCCTTGTTGACAGTCTTAATTTAGGTATGACCACGCTGCTGCCACTCGGGAGTTCTTCGTAAATTTTGCAGGTAATTGCATTTTATGGTGGAGTAATCCAAATTTGTTCCGTTTTGTAGCATTTGTTTACTTTTAAAGGCTCGTTTGAACGCCGATGTCTAAAACATAGAGCACTCAAGCCCTAGGATTTTGGAGTATCAACAACAATCAGCATGGCTGACCCAGGCTGACGTATACCTGGTACCCTTTTCCGGCAATCATGGAAATTATTATTTATGATAACCCTTTTGATACATTGCTAATAAAACTGAACGCAGAAATGTGCACGATACAAACTATCTGTTATTTTGGTTAATTCCTTTAAAATTATTAAGTAGCTTGCAAAGGGGTATGTTTACATCTATGAATGATAATCATTCGATTTCATCCAGTTTCTAGAGGCATAGAAATCATTTCAATATTGGATGATTTTCATTCGGTGTTATATGAAAACAGATGATTTCAACGAAGATGAAAATCATCCGAAATATGTCTGAGAATAGGTATGGGGCTTGGATGAGGCAAAAATCATTCAATTTGTGGCGGGAGATTCCGTTCAGTGTACAACCTATTTGTATTGCAGAATCTTCTGGAACTGTCAAAGAATGATACAATGCGAAGGTAAACAATAACAATGCTTTTCAATGTTGTGATCTGGAATGATCTTGAAAGGTAAGTTGATTATTCTGTGTTTTAATGATTTGATACTAATTGTTTTATGTTTCTAGGTATGCAGCATAAATGAGTGTATGAGGAATTATTTCAGGTGAGTAAAGTGTTGCCAGTATGGATGATTTGTGGTGTGTTTGTGGCCTCAACATGAGGCATGTTCGTCCACCGGTGTGGTGCGATATGATGCACCCCGGTGGCTTGTTGTTGGCCACAACAAGCCCTATCTTTCTTATATCAGATTTCTCGTCAAAGCGATAAGATATTTTTTATGTTTGCCCTAATCAGAGATATTCACAATCAAAGTAGGCATGTTTTTGAGAGTAAAACAACAATAAATCCTAAACGGAAGGAGATAGCGAGTTTCTTCACTCATCAAATTACGCATTTTTTAAAGCTCTAAAAGTGTCTCATAGACTACTTTGATGAGAAATTTGAATTGAAAACTCTAGAGCCAGAAAACCAGTTTTGTTCGGGCCACCCTATGTCACTGCAGGAAAAAAGCTCTAAATCGGTCAATTTAAGAGATACAAAAAAACTTTTTTGGCAAAGTTGCTTGAAATTGAATGGTCTATAACTTTGCTGAAGCATGTATAATATAATTTCTACAAATAAGAAAGTTATTTACACAATTTCTATGAAAATGTGGTCCACCCTAATTTTCAATAACACCAAACAAAGGGCTTAACTTATACAAACAACTCTGTAGAAGACCGTTTTTGTCTAATGTTTAATTCTAAAGCTCAAAATGCATCTTTCCGCGTAAAACTGATTCCGGGACCACTGTGCAATGTATGTAAAATATTTGCTAAAGTGTACTGATAGATTAAGAGCATACAAAAGAGCTTCTCAAGCAAAATCTTAAGAAAATAATCAAACAAATCTCTATACGATTGTGCGATATTGGCCAGAATGACATCTACCAGAAAATCATTCGCCATAAAGTACCTTCCCCAGATTTTTTTCATGTCAAATTTGATCGATTATTTCATAGTGAAACATCCTGGAATCCAAAAATGGCCGTCACAAGAGTGGACTTGTGCTCCTATCCATATCTTCAAGAGCAGCAAAGCATTTTGCGAGGGCACAGAGCGGAGACAATATAAAACTGTTTTTCTACATCTCTTGCGAGATTTTTTCTTTTGAAGTTTTGATACAACATTCTAAGCTGTTTTCCCTATTTTTAACTTTAAGGAAATTGCATTGCCTTTTACTGCGAGCTGTTCTTTATGAGAATATTTAATTTCACAGAATTTCGTGTATTCCTACCAGGTAATTTTGGGATGATAAGGGTCGTGCTACTTTCTCCCAAATGTCAGTACCACGAATGTCGTTTCCCCAAACACCATGCCTGCGAATGTGAGTTCCCTGAATATCTCGTTTTCGCAAGTGGTTCATTTCCCCAAAAAGTTTTTTTATCAACGGTTCTATAAAGTTTCACCGAACTCAGCATTATTTTTTTCTTTATCGTTCTTTCTAGTTCACCAATCTGTAACTGAAGATTGTGTTTTATCCATTTTGAACTGCATTTATTTTGAGGCCGTCCATAAACCACGTGGTCGTTTAAGGGAGTAGAGGGGAGGGGTGTTCTGTCCAAATACCACGATCCATACAAATTTTGGGTCATTCTGGGGAATGGATTGCGGGGAAAAGTATCATTCGGATAGCTGACACTCGAGGAAGTGACATTCGGGTAAAAGTAGCCCAATCGGTTTTTAGAGATATGAGTCACTTAAATTGCAGTACTTGAAAAAGTATTCAAAAAATTAGTAATTGCATATTGGCAAATAAGTTTTCTCCATTCTCCAAAAATAGGATGTTCTCATAAATTCTACAATTGTCTTGTTTGCCTTCAAACTCCTGAAAGGTTAGTTTAACGGTTTGTGAATGGAAGCATTAATTACTTTATTGAACAGATGGCATAAATATTCCCAAGGTATATCGAAGTTTCGTAAATATCTAATTAACTAGTCCCTAAGAAGTCACAAAACTTGAAGGAACTGCTTACGATGAGTTATATATGTAGTTTTCATTTTGTGACTTCCTTGACCCGATAAAAATGTTAAAGCTGTTTATCGTAAGATTAATAAATACAATTACAATTACAAAAAAAAGAAGGAAGAATTTATTTATTTAACAAAAGTTTGGAAGAGGGAAAAACCCCATTTTGCAAAAACCATTTTAATTGAAATTGAAAAGTTCAGATAAAAATCATATGAAGTTTATCATTAACTATAACATAATATATAATCTCATGCTTTAATATCTTTTCGATTATAGTTGCAACGTATATCTTTATCTCGTAAATATCTAATGATCTAATTCTTAAGAAGCAACAAAACTTCGAAGAACAGCTCATGATGAAAAAAAAGAGTCTTGTGAAGTCTTCCAAACCATATTTCCTTGTACAACTTAAAAAAAAAACCTTTTATCCGTCATGCTGAATATCAAATCCTTACATCAGTAAGCAGTATCTCTCATGCATAGTGGAGCAGTTTTAATGAACGAATTATTATTCTATTGTGTGCTCATCTTCTTTCTAGTTCTACGCTCCCGACGCTGTTCAATTCATATTGATTAAATTACAAATGTTGATGTTCATCACTGAATGCCCGAGAAATCGATATATATTTTTTTTTAACCGCAAGGAACTCATTTGTACCTAGTCTAAGAATTAGAATACTAGAACCACAGTACCCAAAACTTTCTAATTCAACTGGAAATAGTCTGCAAGGGACAATAATCTCACTTTTTTTAAAGCTCTGGCTCGGTTATTTCTCCTACAATTGCAAACTTGATTTTTCTGAAAAATAAAAATAAAAAAACCTAGGGGATGGCCCATTCTGGCAAATGGTTTTCTGGTATATGGTACTTTCTGGCGGATGTCATTCTGGCGAATAGATTTCTGGCAAATGGTTTCTGGTAAATATCGCACAATCGATTTAATTAGAAAAAATCCTTAACCTTTCAAAAGTTCAAATTTGCCTTAGCGATTTTTCCAAAAAAAAAAAAAGATTCTGTCATATTTCTTCACATAGTTTCCCCGAGAAAGTTATCAAAAACATTTTGGTGAAGTTCATAAACAGTCCTTCAAATATATTTTCAAAATAATTCGTAAATTGCGTCACAAGTTCTCCTTTATTTTTGTCTGCAAACTCTATTTCAAACCTCAAGATTATAGAGGAATTATCATCGATCAGTATTTTTGGAATGATTTTTGACTTTGAATCTTCAGGGGTAATTTATTGAAAAACCCCAGGCATACTTGTAAATCTGTGAAGACACACTGAGCAAAATAACTGGGTAGGGATTTATAGAGAAATGCATAAAAAAAATTGTAGAGATTTTCCACGAAACACTATTTGAAAATAATTTTAACCCTCTAATACCCAAATTTTTGTTTTCGATCTAAATATTATTTTTCGTTATCTAAAATCATTCTAAACACGGTTTGGGCAATGATTTATTTTTCTTCGCAAATTTATGAATTTTGGTTTTTGATTTTTATTATTTTTATTTTTGAACATCCCTATCCTTTTCAATTTTTTCTTGAAGCCTCTTCTGGTTACTGATTTTTGACAGTAATAAAAATTTGAGTTTTTACTATACTTTTGAAAATGTGTATTTTTTAATTTTTTTCTGGAACATTTTTTATTTTCCGTGTAACTAACGGATAAACAGATTTGAAATCATTTCAATACCATCAGGCTCTTCTTCTGTGGTAGATTGATCGTAGAAAAATATAGAAGGTACGATTTTTTATAATACACGTTAAATGAATCCCAGGCATTTGTAGGTTATATTAGAATACAATTTTTCAAACAATTTTCAATAATACAACAAAATTTCAAAAATCATAAAAAACTTTTCTTATATGCGTGTTATGAGTCAAGGTTTAGGCCAAACATAAAATCATTTAAATTTCCGAGCTACGAAAAAATACACAAAATTCCAAAGTGTACCCCGTCTAAAGGCGGGGTTGGGTATTAGAGGGTTAATAATTCTGCAAAAACTCCATATTCTGGAATTGAATTATTGTGCAATTCCTACAGGCTTTTTGGCGGAATTATGGAGAATCCAGAAGTCAAAAATTGAATTCTGTTAGTTTTTAATAATAATTTCTAAAGAAAATTCTGATGCAGCTCCTTGAGAAATTTGTTTTTTTTTTATTTATTAGAGAGATTTATTCTGTAGCTATTCACCTCCTTCCTTCGCATGACGCTTTCTTGAGCAACTTCGTAGAAAAAGAATCATACTCCAAAAAGCAACATTTTAAAGAATCTAGAGGGAAAAATATATCTGGGAGTTTCGAAAAATTTCAGGATTCTTATACGTATGATTCCTCATTTCTGAAAGTCCATCAAGAATTACTCAACGAATTTTCAAAGCATTGCAAAATTGTAATTTTGCCATAAGACATTTTTAGCAATGCTTCTGAAAATACTGCCAATATGTTCACGTTAAACTTCTAACCATAATGGTTAAAAAATATTCTCTCCAAGAAAGTTTGTTTGGAATTACTGCAAGTGAGAATAAAATAGTTTTAAGATTAATCTGTTCGTCATACTATCATGAAGCTTCGGAGTTTATGCAATACATTTTCGAAGATGTTAAATACAAAAACCTTCAGTAAACATTCCATCCGTTTTAACATAAATCATTGTCCATTATAAAAGACGATAAAAATGAACAAGATTTTTTGTTGTTAAAATCACCAAAGCTTTTTTTGTGAAGTACATTGTAAGCAATTTCGTCAATAAGTTTCAAAATTCTACGGTGAATTGTTGAATTTCTTGACGTATTTTTTTCCAAATTCAATTTGAACTTTAATAATAAAAAACAATAAATAAGAGTCAATGAAGTGATTCGTAGAGTAATTTGTAAACATATCTTTTAAATATGTTGAGGTACTTCTGAAGTAGTTTTTGAGCCAAATATGAAAAGTGGATAGATTTTTGAAGATTTTTTATAGAAAAATCCTTAAATTAACATTTGGAAAAAAAACTATGGAGTAGTTTCTAGTAGACCTGTGTGCCGAAAAATTTTTGATCGGCGGCAGCGTGAGGGCATTTTTGTACCGGCGGCGGCGGCCTCATCGGCTTCACACCAATAACAAGTTTCGGCGTCGTACATCGGCGTGGAGAAAATTGGTCATCAAAATGTTTGAAAATTGTCTTCTTTTTTTCTGGCGTTACGCTCCTACTGGGACAGAGCCTATTTCTTAGCTTAGTTTTCTTCAAGCACTTCTACAGGTATTAACCGACAGCTTTCTTTGCCAAAAGTGCCATTATCGCATTCGTGCTACTTGTGGCTGGTACGATGATACTTTATGACCAAGAAAGCCATGAAAATTTCCTGTTATACGAAATGATCTTGAACTGGCCAGGAATCAAGCCCAGACACCTTCAGCATGGCTTTTCATTGTAATTGCGGCCATTACCATTAGGTTAAGGAAAGCTTCTAAGATACTCTATTTCCTGAAAAGTCGATTAAATTACGAATAAAAACCTTCGAACAGTGGGATTCAAACTCATTACCCAACACCCAAGATCATGCTGAACATTTTCGCGTTTAGCGCTCAGGAAATTTGGGCTCATAAATATAAACTTCAATTAAAACGAAGAAACAGTTAATGTACCATCGCAACAATTCAAACAATACAGCGATTAAAATTGATGTCTCGTATTCGCTTATCTGGAACAAATACCCCAGAAATGTGTGTATGGTTTATCGAAAAAAAATGTGGACGAAGAATTTTTGGATTTTTTGCTGGACTTTGGGACTCTTGGAAGAACTCTTGCACGAATGTTTGGAGAAATTCTCATAGTTATCTTGAAAAATAACAACCAGAATCTTTTGAAAATTTTAGCGTTTAGCGATAAATGTGCTAGTAACGATTTACTTGAAAAAAGTTCTGGAAAAAACTTTGGAGGAACCAGGAATACAATAAAAAGTCTTGTGAGCATTATTGCTGAAGAAGTTCTGGGATGAATCCTTAGTGCATATCTTAGAAGAAATCATTGCGGAATCCCAAGAGAAGTTTTTGGACGAATCCCTGAAGAAACGCATTGGGCATTTTCTGGAAGAACTCCTGAAGAAGAAGTATATTGAAGTATCTTTAAAAATGTTCTTGGCGAGTTTTTAGAATGGCCTGCAAACGAATCTCAGGTTTAGTTCTAAAAAACAAGATTTTTATATAAATTTCCCGTTAAAAAAAAATAAGGATACTTATAAAAACTTTTAAAGAAAACCATCGAAGAAATTTTACTATTTTGGAAGAATTAATTTGGAGAATTTCATGAATTAATGCATCATGTTCATTTTTGAACAAATTTACATGTGGTATCATAGGCGATATTTTTCTAATGCATGTGAATCGTGAAAAGATTTGTGAATTTGCTTCAGGAATCCTGGAAACAATTCTGAAGGAGCACTAAGAGATATTCACTTGCTATTAGCACACTATTGTCTCCAACAAACACAATAAGGGGATATACTTAAAGCTGCGTAACTTGAGATTTTGCGTAATTGTAGCGAAGAAATATTTCAAATGAAATATTCCTCATATGAGTCAATGCGATGTCAAAAGAGTAATCAATAATCTAGTTACCTACTGCAAACGTATGTCATTCCAACGCACGGTAAAAAGAAGCAAGGTATTATACTCCGAAAAATGACATTTGGCAGTGACGTCATTCCTATCGTAAACTCGAACGAGTGCAAAAGAAAGCAAGGCTTGCTCTCTCTTACTATCCTGTAAGCCTCATGCTTAACGATAGGAATGACGACACATGTTTTGATTAAAAACCGTTGTTTACACGTGGGAATAACCTACCTTGTTGATTCCAACGATTGTTGTTGTTTGTACGTTCGAACTTGAAAAAATGGAATGGAATGAATGGAAAAACGGAAGGATTCTGCGTAAATTTGGCTGCTGTTTCATTAATGAAATTGTGATAGGTGCATTTAAGAGATGAAAAATTGAGTGTCGCAAGATGAAGTGTCGTTAGGTTCCATAGTTGTGTTGCACAATATTCAATTAATTAAGTGCAAGAAAATTTAAACTGAATCCGATAAAAAATGGGTTTCGTTAACAATTGGGTTGCATGAATTGGGTCGAGCATTTATCAAGGAATATAAGGAATTCAACACACACCTCGTGCTTGAAACGCAATCACTCTCTTCTCCCCACCTCCTCGAAATTACTGGCAAAATTTATTCTCATGATTGCACTCCAGGCATTTCAGACCATTTCAGGCATTTTCGGATCACCTAGTGATCAACATTTTTACTCGTGAATCTCCTAGATCTCAACCCATTTTTTGCTGTCTTCATTTTCCAAATTGGAAAAATGTTTGTTTGTTATTTACATGACGACAGTTGTTACGATAAACAACGCCTTCCTAGATTGGAAAACTAACGAATTTCAACAATTTGAAATGTTTCCTTCACAGTTTACGCAATAACTTGAAAGATTCTAGTTGATCAGTTTATCACGATATACGCGAGGGTTTACGCCGTTAACCCGTATAGGCCTGAGTGAAAGCAAACATACTAAAACCCTCAC
This sequence comes from Aedes aegypti, assembly GCF_002204515.2. Classification (NCBI taxonomy): domain Eukaryota; kingdom Metazoa; phylum Arthropoda; class Insecta; order Diptera; family Culicidae; genus Aedes; species Aedes aegypti. The sequence goes on along the minus strand of NC_035107.1, from coordinate 291,342,932 downwards.
CACTCAGTGAATTCTTAGCGGATTCAAATGTTTTTTTGTCAGTATACTGGCCCACATATCTAGTCTCTAAAAGTTGCCAGAGGAACTAGGAAATATTCCTGTGGCTGGAGTTATTACGGTGGGTCACTGGGTCAAGTCGGGTAAATAAGAGCTATTTTTTGGGACATGGCAAGTAACCTTTATTTATTTGCAATGATAATCATTTTAATTTGCATAAATCATTAAGATCTGATATTCAACTTTATAAATGAAGAGTTTTACTCCATTTGAAATATACCGGATGTGGTCATTCGGACGTAATGCCCGGAAGAACCGACTATAGATTAGTTGTATACTAAACCGTTTCACTTCTCGAAAAGTAGAAATCAAACATAATTGTGCACTAAAATGCGTTCCCATAAGCTTGGCACAGATGTTCATATACAAATTGGCCACTTTTTAGTAAATTTGAGGCATCCCGGGACCCGAAAATGGTCATTTGTGGGATCAATCAAATGCAAAACTCATAGTTATCCAATTCGATCGTTTCTCAAAAGATTTACACTGATGCAATTTTCTTAAAATTCTGTCATATAGAAGCCACATTATAGACGATTCCGGAAATTATCTGTGACTTGAGGTTTGTCTACCTTCAGGGACACAAACGCATAGTACCCTTATCACCTTGACCTGACCCAGAGACCCACCGGAATAACTCTGACTACAGGAATATTTCCGCGTTCCTCTGTGCATTTCTAGAAACTAGATATGTGTGCCAGTATACTGACAAAAAATGATTTGAATCCATTAAGAATTCGCTGAGTGGTGACAGTTTTAGAATTTTTGCTTTCACTCAGGCCTATACGGGTTAAGTGAATACTCCTAATACATTTTCGCCGATCAAAACTTCAAGATAATAATACTATAAGGAACATCAATACCAATACTACAAGAACGAATATTAATATTAATTACAGTATACATACTTTGGAAAATAAACGAAACTCGAGCGGGGATGAATAACTGAAACAGTTATTGACTTAGATCGAAAGATCGATTAAATATCCATAAAGTAATATTTGGGTATATAGTGCGATATTCTTACTAGGTAAACCACTAAAAATTGGTACATTTGTCTGATGAAAAAAGTGGTGTGTTTGGCGAATGACTTTCTTCAGCAGTTGATTCTAATTTAGTATATCAATACAGTAAAAATTATCATTGAAAATACAGGTGCCCTCATAGAAATTTCTCGATTCCTTGGACATAAAGTATTACCGGGAAAGCCTTGCAAAACGATATACACATGTAAAATTGTCATTTGGCAAAAAAGCTCTCAGTTATTAACTGTGAAAATGCTTAAAAGAAAACTAATCTGAGAAGCAGGTGTTTTCCCAGTGGAGACGTAACGTCAGAAAGAAGAAGAACTCCTTCAGGATTTTTTTTTTCGGAGGGAAGATCAAAAAAGCCATAAAATCGATGAGGAAAAGGTACCTAAAAAGCGAACAGGTCTATAGGTTAATTTTTAATCCAGGCATCATGTAGTGAAAGATGCTTTTTTTTTTTGACTGAAACTGATCATTTTTAACTATTATTTGTGCAGGTTTTTCATGTATAATCTTATCAAATTCAACAAGTTTTTTGTAGGAAAGTAAACGCGATGATAAATCTTATTAGCGTTCGAGTACCAATTTCCTGTGAAAACGAATTCTTGAGTTGAAAATTACCATTGGAACCAAAAATCGATTGATCCAATTGCGGGGTAAACGTATAGGTTGGATAACAAAACATTGAATGCCAAAACGTAGTATAATTTAACTACAATTCAAGTTGATTTAAAGTGGGAAATGGTGCGCCTTCCTAGAGCTTAATTTAAGTTATAATTTATAACATTCTATGTTCATTCAACATTTGTGGGGTCATTTTCTTGCTTAAGTAATGCTGTTAGTTCGTCACAAATCCTTAAAGTGGCATTTTGGACCATTTTACCCTACCCACTCTGTGTGCAAACCCATCCCAATCCATCATGTAAAACACCCACCTGTTGTTGCAGTTGCTGTTGCTGCCGAGGAAGCGTGGCCACAATCTCCCTCAGCAACCGCTCGGTGGTTTCCAATCCGACGCTGTCCACCGTGTCACCGATGCAGGCCACATTTTGGCAACGGCTGGCTTTGGTGTTGTAATTGCTATCCCGGGCGCTGCCACTGTTGACCGTTGTCCTCCGGTTGGTTCTATTTCCGCCATGCTCAGGAACAGCAGCGGGGGTAACGGAGAAGTCACCATTCCCGATATTGACCGTGGCAGAACCGTTGTTGCCGCCGTCCGCCCGTTTGGAAGCTTCCAGCTGCGCAAATACCTCGGAGATTTCAGCCTAAGAAGAAAAATAGATTGAAGTAATGTTTTAGTAGCTGGTTCGTTTTATTTTTTTCACAATGCGACACATGTATGTGAATAATATGATTATGTTCGGGCAGCAAGTCAAATCCCATTGAGAAAAGGTAGGCGAAACGAGCACGGTGTGTCAAAAAACGTTATTAACGAAAAATATGCTCTGAGATATACCGTATTGAATTTTTATGATTCCATCAATGAGTTAGACTCGAAGCCGAGTTTATGACACGACACAGAAGACAGCCTTACAATTGAGATCGAAATACGCGTATCTGTCAAAGGATACACTCTCTAGTGGATTTTAATGGTATAGTACTAAATTCAGACCTATATAACTTTCATTACCCTTGATGAAATGTATCCATATGTATGAAGAACATACTACGATACCATATCTTTCGAATGGTGAGTGCAGAATAATTCTGCAATTTTTGATGATAATTTTGTATAAATAACGGTTCTAGACACACCGGTCAACGGACTTTGTATATGGGAATGTAATTACGGTATCAAGTGTGATTTGCGTCCTTTTTCTGGCATTTTATTTAGAGAAATTGGATTCTTTATCTGAGGACGAACTGCGCCCTACAGTGCACTGCAGTTTAAAAGACGTCTGTTGAGGTCGAACAGTGGTAGTCGAACTCCACCAGCAGTACGAAAACGATGTTCACCTTGAAAAGGAACGGCACCCACTAGGATTAGTTAGTGGGCTGAGTTGTGCGCGCATCGAAATCTCTGGCGCTGTGACTTGTCAAAAACGCTGTACAAACCCCCCAAAAAGGAATAATGAAAACGACCATTTCGGTGGGAATTTGCGTGTTGTGTTGCCTGGTGGCGCTGATTGCTGCCGAAGCTTTCGGATATCAGACCAATCGCGATAAATATTCGACGGCTGAAACGGCGGAGGTATCCAAAAATGAGCAAAATTCAGTGAAACCTGCCGATCACGGATCACGGAGTACAAATAGTGTGGAACACGTTTTGGAGTATGTGCCTGGGGATTTGAGTCAAGTGAACGAGCACCAGCATGAGAAGAGGTGAGGGAGGATGGTGGTTGATTTAAGTCAATAACACCTGAGTTTAATTAGTTGCGGCAATAAGAGGTTATGCGATGTGCGACTGTGTGTTCGTGTCGATACTAGTTGGCCAATATTGGGATAAGTGCTCAGATCATCTGGAGATTCTGATAAAGATTTTTCATGAACAATAGTTGACTTCAATACAGCATCGGTCAATGTAATTACAGTTTCATCGATCTTTAGTTAAAACTACAAAAAAGTCGACATGATCGATTCTGTGGATCAACTGGAGTACCGTAATCCGAAGGCAAATTGATCACTAAATTCAAAAATTGTCAAATAAATTTCGACAAAATCAATACTCAGTAAATTCCCCTACCTACTAAATTTGGGTCTCCTGAATCTTAAAATAATGTCTAAATTCTTACAACTCGGGTAGATGATCATTTTATTGCAAAATAAAACTTTGTAAATCTGCCTAATACGCCTAAATGTAGGCAATTTTCTTTGAAATAAGCACATTATTTGAGAATAAATGGTTTTATGAGCAAAAAACTATACTTTCTATGCTATATGATATCAAAAATGAGTTCAGATATTCATTACTTAAGCTTCCCCGAAGTGATTCGTGGAGGATTAAACAGTCACTCAAAGAAGCAATCTGTTCAGCAATATTAAAAAATTGTGTTCGGCACTGATCAGAAATAAGACGAAATTACTTGTTCGATGAAGAGTCCCAGAGAGTGACGAATACGAGAATTGCTACCAGATACCGATAGCTAGCGATCCATGAGGGCAGATAATAAGAACCTGATCGAGAAAGATATTTTAAACACTCAAAGTTAACATGTAGGCATAGCACCACACAAAAAGTGTGTATATTTGTATGCAAAACTGATCATAATAAAAATTAAATAGTTCAAAATCATCTTTAGACATCTATAAACTAGAAAACATGGAATGTATGTGGTGCCAACTAAACCTACAGCATCATTGGGAGGAAATGTTTTATGGTACCGACCTGACCAAATTCGCCCCCGTGATCAATTTGCCCCCGGATTACGATACCAATGCAAAAGTCGCCTTTGGCTTAACTTTGAATCTTGTCACAATCTACAACTTTTGCTTTTAGATAATTCAATTTCTGAATTTTTATCATCAATATTATTCAGTCAAATTGGTCACCTATAGCTTAGACAAAACCAGCAAGCAAATTATACCTTCCTCGTTTTTGGAAATCTTATGAAATTAGATGCTTTTCTTAAATTTATAACTCAGAAACAGTTAGATTTAAAAAAAATACTTTTGAGAAATTTGATCGAGATCTCTTTTGAAAGGTGCTTTGGGCATGCTGTTTTCAATTCTGAAACTGAAAATCTGTTAAGAACTATAGTATAAATTGATTGAGAAGATTTCTTTTCCATTACTCAAGGGCCCAAATTGACCTTTTTACAGCATTTGTTCTCGCTCATTTCACACTTCTGAAGTCGCGCTTTTGTATTTTGTTGATTGTAACCAAATTATGTCTCAATTATATCACTGTTCGGGTATTGCATTCTCATAATGATAAAAATCAAAATTACCTGGAAATAAAAAGCATTTTTTGATATCTTAAAAAACAGGAATATCAACCTGACAAAAAATAATTGTCTGATTTCTCATAAAACTACGAATAATTTCCATAGAATTCGGATACAAAAATCATAATTAAATCTCGTTCAACAGAGCATTTAACGAAATGAACTATTCGGAATTTGGTAGTAAATTACAGCATCTACAGCATTTTTTAGAATTCAATATCATTATACAGTTTTCCTGCATTGCAAACCCGATTTTCAAAAGGGCCAAAAATCACTTTTTCTCCAATCATTTATAGATTCCTTGCATTAAACGATCAACCAAGTAGCACACATGTAATAATTGAAGCAAAATAACTATTATATGATTAAATCTAGCTATATATCAGTCAATATGCCCTAATTATAACATGTGTGTTACTCGGGCAGTGAACGCTTCATCAAGAGGGTCATCAACTGAAAAAAATCTAAACTGTAATTGGCCTCAGCATGGAGAGGGAGACTTTCTCCATGTAAACTGGCCGAAACACGCTAACAAAAACTATGTCGACCTCTAAAAAGGCAATAAATCTAGGCTGTAGGTTGTAGGTTGTAAATCTAAAATGGACAATACATTTAACCCCTCTACCGGCAGCTTCATTTTTTACCGCAAAATTCAAATTCAAATCGTTATAACTTTTTTGTTTTTCAATATTTTTGCACCATTTTTTCACAAGTTCTCAAAAAACTCTTCTAGTTTTAGGATCTGTATCGATATTGATCATTGGTCATCTGGTTTTAAAGATATTCCAAAAATCCTTGGGGGACCGACCCGTAACTAGAACTCTCCGTTAATTTCTCAGGCTACAGAATTTTAATCGTATTCGAATATTCACTCTTCGGAACAATACATTAATAAGATTATGTTGTGAAAAAATGAAGCAATTTGGTGCAGCCGTCTTTAAGTAATGACCATTTAGGTTTCTGAACCACGCTGGCCAAATAAAGATCTTAAAAACTTCAAAAAACATCATATCGCAATTTTCAGATATTTCCAAGAATACTCAACCGATTTGTATGATTTTTTCAGACAAGCTCCTTATTACTTGGCATTATATAGCCCACATTTTATTTTTTTGATAAATTGATCAAAAACAAAATGGCCGCCAAAGACATTTTATACGGAAAATGTCGGTCCCGCAAGGAACATAGCAATATATTTGAAACCAGATCACCAATAATCAATATCGACACGGATTCCTAAACTAGAAGAGAAGTTTGAGAACTTGTGAAAGAATGGTGCAAAAATATTGAGAAACAGAAAAGTTATGACGATTTGAATATTTATTTTGCGGTAAAAAATGAAGCTGCCGGTAGAGGGGTTAATCTCACTATATTTTCCATATATTTCGCAGCGCTCAGAATACATTCGATTTTCAAATATTTAGTTCGGGGACGGACCTGGTGTAGTGGCTAGAACAAACGCCTCTCAGGCCGATGACATGGGATCGAATCCTATCCCCGAGATAGTCACTCATGACGTTTATGTTATAGTGAAGGTTTTCTTCGGAGGGGGAGTAAAGCTGTTGGTCCGAGATTAACTAGCCCAGGGCTGAAAATCTCCAACCTAAAGAATCAGACAAAACCATAAAATTGAAACTGTTGGCTCCTAAAATCTGTGTTTACATATAAAACTTATTTGAAATAAGAGCATGAAACGAGCTCACCAATTGATAATTCATCGTTGATAGGCCAGTTTCCAATCACTTTCAATTTCGTCTCCAGCACTGCCCAGCGAAAAAGCAAAACCGAAAAAAAACACTCTAGCGGTGGAAACAGTGGGACCGCTTGCTTGGGTTACCGAAGGGCACTCTTAATCCCTCGAACTTCATAATTAAAAAAAAAAAAACTCAAGATGTTAGTACAAAATTCATGTGCAAAACAAACAACTCGTGGATACGCATCAACGTGTGAAAAAAAATCACAAATCGCTTCACTAACAAAAAGATGCAGCCCTTTTAAGTTATCTGGGGTCACATTAACCCCTGAAAATAGATAAAAAAAAACATTTATTACGTACTCTTTCTACCCAGTCGTGAAGGTTTTTTTTAAACTTCACGTTAATAAAGTTAAAACAGTCTTTCTACCCGGGACCTACAGAAGAATGTTTAACCAACGACAAGTTTTACCATTCAAATTAATTAACAGGAGGGCAAATTTTAAGACTGGTTTGTTTGAAATAAGTACCAAAAGCGCAAATATAATAACTGATATCGTTTGGCAAAATAACAAAATAAGATCAAAATTTGACATTATGAGAACAAACCAATGGCAAAAGTTCGGTAAACTAGCAGTGTTTGTATTTTGATCCGAAGAAGCCGAACCATATTCGGAGAGTGTAACAGTTCGCGAACCACAACAGTTCGTGGCACATCGCATTCGGAGAGCCCTATGAATATTCCCTCTCTCGATTGATACTTGGCACGCAGAGCAGCAACCCTCACAAACTGCAACAGTATCGAGCCATTCGGGTGATTTATGTTTTGCATAAAATTGGTAATAGTTTTCATATTTTCTGGTAATGCAGCTCTTTAATACCTAATTATGATCCATTGGACCACTGAACACCCCTTTGGTTGCAAACATAGCACAGAAAATTTAAAAAAATCGCCTCTGTTTCTTGATCAGAATGAGAGTGTGCCAGCGAATGTTACAAGTTTTGACACACAGTGATCGGCGCCAAACAGTGGGTGGTGTGTGTCTGTCTTATTTTCGTTCATGGCTCGTTATCTTCAACGAACGATATATGTCATGCGTGTTGTATGAATGCAGGCGGATAAATGGGATGAAATTATGGCTCGTGTGTCAATGATCGTTAAATTTTCCAAGGCCTGGTAATTGACGATATAAAAATAATAAAATCTAATATTTTCTTGACTGTTATAGATGATGTAGAGGCCACAAACTGTTGCCAAATAGTTTGGTATAGAAGATTGTGCTACACAATTTTCCGGAAATCATTTCCTGGATACCCCATTTCCCGGAATGACTCATTTTATATCTTATTTCCCGGAAAGATATTCGAGAATAATCAAAACAATGCAAATGAAAACTTTTAAATACATGATGTTTCGTCGTTCGAGGTGACATTGAGCCAGAATAATTACTGTGGGTTACTATTTTTACAGAATCATGAAAAATTGTGGCAAGATTCAAGAATCCTTTGTAAATAGCCACTAGATTGTCATAGTTTAGTTTTTAGACGTTCAAGCTTGCCATGAGATGAATCGAAAAGGATGGCCAAAGTCACGCCGGAACTACTTCTTTGATGTATCGTCTAGAAAATCTATCCTCGCTTTTTGTTCGATTAAAATATTAAAAAATAGCAATTCAGCAACAGGCTTAGATTGTTGTTCTCCTATTTGGTATTCTGATTTATGAAGCAGTTTCACTGGCTAATTTAGTAGCACATTAATAAGACATATTTCCTTGACAAAAATATTTGCAGTTATAAGGGTTCTGTCCACCATGTTTTCGGGTTATAAGCGAGGTTAAGGGTTGGGCTAGCTTTTTTATTAGATCGCGAATTTTTAGACCAATTTTCTAGATCTGAAATCTCTTCCAACTGTAGGCTTACTTTTAATAATCTCATGACTTTTTAAACCTCTACTATGGTACTACATGAAGGAACTTTTCGGTCGTCTATTTTTGAGTTTTTCTGGTAAAGGAACTTTTCGTAAGGAATTTTTCGCCTATCTATTTTTGTGTTATTCTGGTAGAGTTACTACTGTACAAACTGTCTATATTTTCATTGGGTAATTGCCCTTCTTTACATACATGGTCTGCTCTTCCAAGTTACATTCAAGTTAAATTACAATCATTTTCATAAAGAATCATACTTCTTTTGGACATTTGCCGTTTTTCCGAAATTTACCGACAGAAAAATGTTTGGCGAGAAAGCTCATATTAAACATCATAAATTTTCCCTTCTTTCAAACTAAGGTTAATCCGTTGAGTCATTGGATTATAACCACAACTCCTTCCCCACCTTTGGAATGAAATAATAGCATGAACCTTATGCTGTTGTGTAGGTTTTTAATTGGTATCATCAAAATTTGACTATTCCAGCCAACTTACATGCAAGTCTGACAACTTGTATGATAATTTATTGAAGTTTTGCGTGTAAAGTAATTATTCCATTGCAGTCATTTTCCATAGAGTTTCAGAGGGTTGTTCAAAGACAAAAGTAAGTAACCGAGAGACATTTTTATTTAATTCGAAAACTTATCTTGGGAAGTTGAAGTGTTTTGCAAATTTGTGTGACTTCTGAAATTGAACAACTTTGTGAAACAGACCAACTTCCCACAACTTAACGTTTTCGAATTAAATAAAAAAGTCTCTCGGTTACTTACTTTTGTCTTTGAACAACCCTCTGAAACTCTATGGAAAACGACTGCAATGAAATAATTACTTTACACGCAAAACTTCAAGTTATTTGTAGTTCGTCATCTAAATTTCGGCCAATTCGGACTACCAAAAGCTGAGATACAGCACCCCAAACTTGAGCATTTTGTATGGAAAAACAGCATTTGGTTACTAACTTATGTCACTGACTGTAGCTACGCTATATAGTAGTATTTATGCGAATTGACAATCGAAACGCACACAAACAAAAATCTCCACAAGATATCGGTTTGAATTTCAAAAATTTACTTTAACCACACAAAATCTTAACATAGAAAAGTTTTCGTGACAATCTGGAATAGATCCAAAAACCTTGCGGTCGATAAACCCGCACGTATCCCATGTGCCTATCGACGTGATTAACGTTGGAAGTTAGAAGTCAGTATCCTCAAAATGAAGGGGGAATTTCTACTCAGGTTTCAATGGCCTTTATGTTGCATAAACCATACATAAAGCATGTATGTTGCGATAAGTTTTCCACCTTGTATAAGGCAAAATGTATAAATTGCAATAGTCAATGCTGTTGAATCTACAATGTACAGTTCAGGCTCAAACATTTGTCTCTTGTCAAAAACAGACTTGGTGTTATTGTGAAATCTAGATGTATGAGCTTTCATTCTTGGAATGGGCCTTCGGAGCTTCGTATAACACTCCCGTGCGATAGTTTGAGTTCACCCCCGGAATAGCATACAAAAGTGTTTGGCCATATCTCTGTGAATACACGTTCAATTCAAACTCTTTATAGCTCGTTCAAAAGGCTTGTTCAACTTTGTTTAACTTCGTATCTATTCTAACGAAAACAAATTTTGAATTTAGTCTACTTTATTTTTACTTAGTGATAATTTTCAAAAGAGTGACTTTTTTTAAGTTTGTGTCATGAAAACCGTAATCTTATATTCTTCGAAAAGCACTTGCAAAATGTTGATGTAAAAATCTGCAAACTGTTCAAAATCTATAAAAGCCATTCAAGCCATCGTGCAAAAGTGCGGGTTCACCTGAGCCGCGTGCAAATCATTTCTGTCACTAATTCTGCAATTTTTCAATCGATTTCTGCATTTATAAGGATTGATAGTTTGGCAAAAATTGGATCCAGAATTTTTTCTCATAAAAGCACTGTTGATCAATGGGATGTGAAGTGTACACACACTTTTTCCATCTTAGGCAGGCCCCTTACTTGCCAATAATAAACCTTTCGCTCAATCGTGTCGAGTCAGCTTCATTGCAATTCCACTAATCAGTGTTAAAAACAACTGACTAATCCTCATCCATTTGTGTTTTTTTCCAATCCCAAACGCACAGAGAGATACTGACTCATCCTAGTGGAGGTGACATTCCTCTGTTGGATACTCAGCAGCACCTCCGCGGACGCCGGCTGCCTTTCTACGTCGACGAACCTCGCTATGTCGTAATTGGGCGACCGTCACTCTTCCAATCGAACGGGGGATTTTCCTTCATTCCGCAGCGCGGTCGCAAATCGGACCCTCCACAGCCATCGTCGATTTCCGCCACAGCCCTGGAGAAGCGGGAACTCTCGATCCAACAGATGCTCCAAGGAAGTGACTACTTCGTTCCGAACCGTGGCAAGAAGCGACTTAGCAGTGGGATCTCCAAGAAGATAAAGTTCGACGACATTCTCGGATCGGATGAGCTGTTCATTCCGAACCGGGGCAAGAAAGAACTGTTTGATTTGTTTCCAGCTATGACCAGGGGTAGAATGCTCAACGATTTCCAGCCGTACCTCAGCAAGAAAAACGTCCTGAACACCATCCAGAACGTAGGCAGCAAGGAATCCGATTCCGGGGGCGAACTGTTCTACCCGACCCGAGGCAAGAAGAACATCCTGGAAAATCTGGCGCAAAGCCAGGACACGTTCTTCTCGTCCCGTGGCAAAAGGAATCCACTGCTGCTTGCCGAGGACGAAGGCCTGAGTCCGTGGGAATACCTGGCGGGCGCAGATGACGACAGCAGTTACGATGCCGACCTGCCGCCCCTCGATAGCTATCAGTCTAACAAGATTATCACGTAAAGACACGACGGCATCGACCAACTGAAAGCCATAACGGGGGGACTGACGTGTGTGTGTTTCATGAATTCATTAACCAGCTTGTTGTAAAGAAATTAGGTTTTCAGTTTTCACCCAGAGAAAGACGGTAAAATATTCATAGAGGAGATATTTCAAAGATTGAAATAAAATCAAAAAATGCAAATGGACCTTTCTTGAATTTCACTGTTGAGTCGGTGGTGTGTGCGTCTGTCGGCGGCATTTGTCCTCTTCTGCTGGCAAATTGTTTTGTTGAGTTGAGTTTCGGTAATATTGTCATTAGCAGCTAGCGGTGATGACAGCAGCAATTGGATGCGCTTCGTGTTTGGCCTTTTTCGGTGAAAGGCTATCGTTTCACTTTGGAAAGGAAACTTTGAAGTAGGTGCTAACGCACAGGTGTCATGTTAATCTTGCTTGTGCATTGGGGTGATTTTTGGCCATTCAACACAGTGAAAAAGCTACAATTTTGTAGAGAAAAAATAGTAATGTTTATGATGTTTCACAACTTCTTTTTCAAAACATCCGTGCTGAAAACTGATGTTCTGATGTTACAAAAAAGTTACACATTATGCATTACGGGTCAAAAACGGTCAATAACTTTCAAACGTTACCAAAAATCCATTGCGAAGCCGATTCTCTTTTAGCAGTAAAATATAAATCAAACCCTAAAACAGAAAAATGACAATGACAATTACCGGATCCTGAGGCCACTTCCGGTGAAATGGGAGACAAACATAAACAATGGGTGAATCTAGGCATGTGACTGCTCAACTTCATAAAATAACCTCAGCGTTGCTGTAAGAACACGCTGGATTCTAAGGTTACTTGCCCGGTCATCTGGTCAGGACGGACCAGTACTAATAGCAGCGAACTAATGCGTTTGTTCAGTTGTTGATCAGCATATCACGTGTTGGTTAGATATTGTTGAGTAGAAGCTCAGACTTGATAAATATTCAGTTATGAACAGTGGCATAGCAAGGGTTTTTGGGGCCTGGTGTGGAGTTCGATTTTGAAGCCCTCAAAATTAAAGTGAACGCCGTTTAAATGTAAGATGCTAATGTGAAACTGACTGTCGGAATAAACATTGAACAAATAGCATTTGTAGAATTATGACTCAAGCGATGGAACATATGTTGTTCATATGTTGATATGTTGTTGTGATAGTTTAATGGCAAACATAACAACTGCTCCTCAAGTACTTCTTTTCTTAATTCTTGTTTACTGAATTTACTGAAAATGTTCGAGAGGACTTCCAGTGAATCAACATAGAAGTGAAAATATTAGCTGGCGAAATAGCGCTGGAAAGCAATGATTCAAGATGGATAAGTTAGACAAGATTTACTTAAACTAAATTACCAGATGAACCCCAATGATTTCTATTCTATTCTATTCTATTCTATTCTATTCTATTCTATTCTATTCTATTCTAAGCGCTTGCACAGCCTATATTGAAGAGCATTCTGAAAATACTGGAATTTCTCCTAGTATTTTCTTGTCAGCATTAATTTTTGCAGCATATCGGTGATATGGCACAAATATTAAAATGGCCAGGCCCACTGTGCAGACTTGGTTTTGAAGATAACTCAAAAGTTCACGGCGATCAGATTATCCACTAATGAATAATATGATTGACGTAAATGTTTGAATTGTTTTAAGGAAGAAACGGGGACAACCGTACCAACCGTCTCATTTTAGGGGGAAAGTTTAAATCGTTGGGAGTGGCGTTGCTAAGGAAGTTAATGCACACTCCATTGTTGTAGGTGCTTCTAGGGATGGTACACAGGTATTTCTTGCATATGTCCTGGCTCGGAAGCCTAGGCTAAAGCGCCGTTACTCGCTCTCTGAAACGAGAAGAAAATATTATGGTTGACTCCCCCACCCCCTTTTTTTAAACATATCAGAGCACATAAATCATAAATACAATTGAGATTAGTTCTTTTATATTAACTAGTCCAATCTGATTGAACACCGATCAGCACATCTGACCTCGCGCTTATGCAGAAAACACCCAACTCATATCAGAAAAAGCTGACTATTTAGTCAGCGTGCAAGCCTTTTATTAGACTTCAAAAATAAAAGATCTCACCGAATCCAAAGCAATAGAATGGCTGCATTCGATCTAGCATCACAAACATCAGGCATTCTTTTCAGGGAAGCTTTTTTCAATTATTACTTCCAGGTTTACATTTGTTTTGGACTTATGCATCTTGATAACATTGCGAAAAGCGTTACACCGAGGGATCGGAACGTCGTTCAAGAAACAAAAACGTCGATGATTTGAACCACGGGCGATACATTAGTTACTATTCAGCATTTTATTTTTCCTTCGATGTAGATGGCCCAACACGTATTTCAGCACACAATATACAATGGACCGATGCACGAGTTCATTAATTTGACGTTTGAGCGGGGCCAAATTCATTCGTTGCTATGGCCACATAAATAACACGGCACCACTCAAATGTCAAATAGTGACCTCGTGCATCGGTCCATTACAGGTTCATAAATTTCAATCAGTTTCAATAATCTCACGCAAAACGTTAAAAAAGAAAACAAACTGTAAACTCAGAACGTTCCTGAACACTGTATTTCACTCTGCACTTTCAATCCACTCACGACACACAAACATAAGGCTAGTTTAGTGAAATTATACTTCTATATCAGCCATTTCGCAATTTCGCTGAAAATGAAAATTTACGAGGAACGAAAACAATGCGGTAGAAAACTTTAAACACGTCAGCTTTCACGCGCGGCTTGCTGCGATCCCAGATGAACCCCAATGATTTCTTCAAGAACTCATTTTGTGATTTTCACTAAGGATTCCGTTTTAGACCTTCAAAAATTCAACGTAGAACTTTTCTAAGGGTAATCATAGAAGTTATCTCTGAAATTTCATCATGAATTCCTTCAAAGATTCTTGCAGAAATTTTGTGAATGTATCCAATGATTTTACCATAATTTTCTTAATACTTTCATCAATATTCTCTTTTACAACATCTTCAAGATTTCAAATTTTATTTTCTCCAGGGTTTTTCTAGAATTTCCTTCAAAATTATCGTTCAGTTTACAGCTAGCGAATTTCTTCAGGAATCACTACAGTGATTGATGCTATGATTCCTTCATGAATTATTCAAAAACCTATAGAGAAATTTCCAAAAGATGTCTTCAAAGAATTTCTCCAGTCATTTTCTCAGGAATATTTCCAGAAATGTTGGTGAAATTTTTCAAACATTCGGGAGATATTTTAGTGGGATATCTGAACGTACCATCTGATGGAACTCGATTTGGTGTGATAGTAATCCTTCATGAACTTCCACAATATTCTCTGAAGGATTTTGTAACTTGAAAAATGCACGAGAAATTGTTTGGAAGAACTGCAGGAGTAATTTCGCATAAATTGTGTGAAATTTATAGAGAAATTTCTGAGGAATTCCAGGTCAAGTTTGAAGAGAAATTCCTGGAAGAGTATTACGTATATATCCTCGGATAATCCGAGCAGAAATTTTAAGAGCAACTTCTACGGAAAATGTGGATGAATGTCTGAAGGAATCCATTCTTGTGGAAATTTACGAAAAATATTCTCTAACCATCCCTTGAAACAACGCTGGAAGATTTTTTGGGAGACTTGGTGGTGGAATCAATAGAGACATTTCCGAAGGAAAGGTGCGAACCACACCTACCGCACCCCCCTAGCTAAGCTATTGGCTATGACAGGTTTATATTTTGCACTGGACGATCATGTTTATCATTCTAGGACTCCTAAATTGCAAGAAATACCCCCGACGATTGGAAGGAACCTCTTTCAACGTCCGTTAGAGAGGGGTCGTAAAAAAATCAGGGCTGTAATTATGTTTTTAAAAATCCAACATCTAGATGTGGAAATACTGATCCGAGATATTTGGAAGTTTCCAAAAAGGCCATTTAAGTTTTCATATTCTGATAATGGATGGCAACACTGCTTAATTATTATCAAAAGATTCAAATAAATTTTAAGGGGGTGTAAGATGTAGAAACAATAAATTTCAAAGATAATGATACTAAATGGTCACTAGAAATGAAGAAAGTGTTACATGCCAAATAGTCGGTCGAAGCACAAATATTCATGGGGTAGGCAGCACTGTTTAAGAAGAATTAACAAAAGATAAAAGTCATAGAACTTAAGCGGAATAGAAATGTTGAATATTTAACAAAATTCTAATACTCTTCAACTGTAATCCAGTTTTTCATGAAGAGTTTAAAATTTGTTCGTAGCTGGCAAGCTTGTTCTAGTGAAATCGACAAAACTCAATATATCCAATTTCGTTACGTTATTTAAGTCGAATCTTGATCAATGTTTATGTATGTATATTGTATGTTACACATTGCGTTAAAAAGCGAAGCACAATCATTTTTTTACGCTGGCAACACTAATAAAATGGTTTGAATAAACAAAATAAAGTAAGGTCTCCCATAAGACACTAAAATGAGAAGTGTTATAGGAAACCCAGGGATTACGGGGTTTCATTTATTCGGGAGCGTTGCTGCGAATATCTCGTAAGTACTATGGATAGATAGAACAGAACAGTCTTCGGTGAAGTTTCAGTGCTTTGTAGAATCTACCATTACTTAGGAGTTGAGGATTGTTGTTTTAGTTGAGAACTTGGCCGGTAGGGGCCTTTTTTTGAACTTGCATTATGTGAACCTTGTGGGATGAGAACGTAATCTTTGGAACACATGATATTTCTCATGATATGATCTCCTGATGATTTGAAAGGTTGGTGCCTTGGGAAGAGTTGTTCAATAGCTGAAGGGCTGACATGAGGTAGCCATTGAGCTACGATATTTAGCCACCAGGCAGTGCTAGTGTGCATTTAACTTTTGTTTTGCGGATATCTCAGGATCGTGACCAGAACAACTTTGCCGAACAAGTAAGAGAAAACCGCAAAACAAAAGTTTCATGCTCACTAGCACCACCTGATGGCAATATCTTGAATCTCATGTCTTTCAAAATAGGCCTTTTCATGTGACAGGGCCGTCTATGCATTTGTTTAAACCGATGAAGTACCGGTGCTAACACGGGACTTTAATCTCCATATAAGAACTGTCAAAGTGATTTAAAATCAGCTGATTTGAAACGTCTCTTGAAAAGTCCTATGAAGTAATCATGATTAAAAAAAAGATCGTTAATCTGAATTTCGGTCATGAAAAAGTGGTCGTAAAAGGAACGGTCGTCAAAAGACGTTGGAGTGTAAAAAGTTTTTGAAGCTGAAACATAAAAAAGTAGTCAACGACATGCTCTAAAATTTTTAAAAATTTGTGTCCGTCATGAAAATCTAGGTCTGTCATGAAAATTTTTGAAGTGTTAGTAAACATGATGCTGAAGTAAACTGCCATGATGGTGTTTTTCAAATGAATGAATGTTTATTGGGGACGCTCTGTGAATGATTCTAGGGAACCCTTCATGTTTTCTCCAACGGGTTCGTTCAGAAATTCCTAGGATCCCTAGGAACTGTTCCAAAAGGTGTCAAAAAATTGCTACAAGGAATAAACTAGTTTTTTCTAATTTAAATTTCTTTAGGCATTCATTAGTATTTCATAATGTCTTCAATGATTTCTTCAGGCAATCTTTCGAAAATATCTCCAGGCATTCCTCACAATTTTTTTTTTTTTTTTTTTTGAAAAATCCCTTCAACGCTTCCTCCTAGGATTCCTGTAGGATGTACGAGAAACCCTCCATGAGTTCTTGTACAGATTCCTTTATGTGCACCTGCAGTATATCCGTAATGGAATCGTACAGAAAATTCTACACGAATTCAATCTTGAATTCACCAGGAATTCCTTTAAAAAATTCAATGGAGTCCTCAAAAAATCACCTCACAACTCCTGATTTCTTCAGAGATTTCTCTAAGATTTTTTCAAGGGATTTCTCTAAAACCTTCAATCGAGATGGTCAATTTCTTAAAGAAATTCGTGAATAAACTATCGACGGGATTACAGGAGAATAAAAAAATACTGTAGGAAATTCATGAGAAATTCCTGGACGAAAATTTGAAAGAATGATTCTGTTAAAATTTCTGCAAAAATACCTCAAAGAATTGTTTAATCCATGGAGTATTTGTTAAAAAAAACTTTGTACGAAACTCTGGAGAAACTTTAGGTGTAGAAGAATAACTACTTCTATAACTAAGTAGAATACTAAAGAATTCCTGTATAATTCTCTTTAGGCAAGGATTGAATACAGATAAAATTGAGATTATCTCTTACTTTTCGCTCTATGTAGATCGCTATGTCTCAACCAGACGATTATAAAAATCGAATGTACATCGGACTTTTTATCGCCAGAGATAAGTTCTTGGCCTATAATCTCATAATCGGAAAGTTTTCAAATATTCTATCGTTGAATTTTTTTCATAAATTTTGTATCGGCTGAAATGCGCCAAAAACGGGATTTTCATGGGTTTTAGTATGAAAAATAATCAAAAAATAGAAAAAAAAATTTCTGAAGCACTTCTTGAAGAAATTCCAGACGAAAAAATTGGAGAAATCCCTTGAGGAATTTTATGAAATATACCTGGAGAAATCTATTAGGGAATTTTTGGAGGAATCCCTGAAGGAGCTTTTGCAGGGATCTTAGGAAGAATTTATAAAGGAATTTCTTGACCGATCTCTGAAAAATTTTTTGAAGGAGTTTCCCGATTCTTCTGCCCTATTGCCCTTCGTTCGTTTCTCGGCTTTATTATAACGCTTGACACGTGCCTTGCTTTGCGCGCCACGGCACACATGCAAATACATTTTGCTGCAGCTTCGCACTCTCAGAAGAAAGAGTGCCCGCTTAATTGGCAAAGTTCATTTTGCTTCTTTCTTTTGGTTCGGGTAGGGCAAATCGGACGAGTATACCGTGAGTTTCTGGGGATGAATGTAAAAGGAAAAGAGTGAAAGATATGAAAGGCACGAAGAATGAGAGAGCGGAAGATACGAAAGGTACGACGCATGGGGCAACGGGAGTGAACCGTTCTTTTTTTTCGTTTGCTCGTTTCAGTTTGCTCTTCCTATGCCAGCCGCTGAGCTACTGAACCGTTCAAAAGATCTGGTTTTCTAAAACGAGTGATTCGGATCGGATCCGTTCACTGAAGTGAGCCGTTTTGCCCATCTATTCATATTATGAATGCAAAAATGATCATTTGGCAAAGGAAGCTCTTAATTAACACATCAATCGTCGCGCTGTTGTATTTTGTACAACACTGTTGAAAAAACCTCGCTTTTCGTTCACAACAGCAGCGTGGTTGTTCTGACGGTAGCAAACCGCGCGACGACTGGAAAATTAATAACTGTGGAAGTGCTCATAGGAACACTAAGCTGAGTAATGCCAGAAAGAAGAAGAAGAAGATAATTTCTTCAAAAATCCCTCAAAGATTTATTTCATTCCTGGAGTATTTTTTTGGCAGAATCTTTTCACGAAACTCCGGAGAAACTTGTGGTGTAATCTTTAGATGAATAACTACTATTTCAACTGAAGAAGTTTCTGCAAGACTCTCTGAAGGCAACAACTGGAGGAACCCTTTCAGGAATTTCTGAAGGAATATCTGGAAAATTCCATGTGGGGTTTTCTGGAGAAAACACTAAATGAATCTTAGGTTGAGTGTTTGGATGAATTCTTAGAGAAATTCCTTATAAAATCTCAAGAGATATTTCTAAAGGAATCTCTGGATGGATTTTTGAAGAAATTCTTAGAGGAACGCCTGGATGAAGCAGAGGAAGAATACCGGCAGTCATCCCTTTAGGAAGTTTTTTTTTTTCTTTGAAAACTTCTGGAAGGACTTTATAAAGAAATCCTAGTACGATATTCTAGAATCATAGAATAAACAACCTCGAGCATTCCTGACAGAACCCATAGAGGATCCTATGCAAGAAATCCTGAAGAAACGTCTGGAGGAATCTATAGAAGAAATCCTAGAAGTATTAGAATTATTCTTTGAGGAACGGCCGGGAAAATTTTTGTAGTAATCACTGGTGGATCCTGAGGAGGAATTTCTCGATGATTCCCTGTAGGAAACTTTATCTCTGGAATATTGCCTGAAGATATCTTTTGAAGAGTTAATGCAAATATCATTTGAAGGGTTTCACGAGGAATCCTTGGAAGTGTTACTAAAGGAATCTTATGGGAATTGAGCCGGCATATCATAAAGGCGTAAAATTTTGAATATTATTTGTACCTATTCTAGCAGAAATAGCTTCCAGGTGCCCTTGAATCCACAAATTCCGAATATAAAAGAAGTGTTCAAGTTTCATTCTAGGGTCTCATATATTTCAATGAAAATCATAAAAATAAATAAATAAAATCGTTCAAAACAAATTTTTGAGGACTCTTCAAAGTCATTGGCCATTTGTGAACCCTTAATGTATATGTGAAATATAACTTTTTCCCAATGGATTTGGAAGGCTACTCAATAAAACAAAAATTTCAAATTCAAGTTTTGTTTTTAAAAATAGATCATTCTGAATGTGACTTAAACCGAATCATATGACAAAATAAACGAGGGGCCCAAACGCAAAGAGGTGTAATTGTCATTTTGGTCGGTTTTGAGTTAATAATACCAAAACATTCTACAGTTTGCAAGCTTTCCAATGGTATTTTTGTGTGGTTTTTACGTCCAACAGCAAATATAACATAATTCGTAGAAGGTTGGCATGCGATTTGTGTCGAATAAAAAATTGCTGATAAAACTTCAAAATCGATTTACTCAAAACTAGGTATTTGTCACTTACATCACTTTGCTTCTATTGCTGTAAGTGACAAATACCTAGTTTTGGGAAAATCGATTTCGAAGTTTGAACCCCCTCAAGTGGTTTAAGGGCCAGTTACCACCCCAAAGTGGATTGATCACCCCAACCTTCCAGCTGTGAGCGACTGAGTGACTGACATTTTGGCCTTTTAAAGAAAGTTGTTAATTTGGCTCCAAAACTAGCTTTCGCCGTTTCGATGTTTGCTGTGCCTCTTGTGCTGCTCACCTCACCCAACTGTTCGACGATTAGAGGTTCGATGTCTAGGTTAACAGATATAGGAGCAACCTTGAAGTGGAGTCCGACGATCGTTTGTTAGCGCAGATCACGCGTTGATCAACTGGAAATCCATGCCCTCGTCAAGTACCAGAAACATTTGGGGGTCCGCTCGCTAATAATCGGTGTGTGTTCGTGAAATTTTATGGTACAGCAATTTGTTTCTACTCTTTGGGGTGTGAAATTTTCGTTCGCGCTGGACATCAAAATCATCGAGTGTCAGCTGGAGGGTGTGAGCTGCAGTCAATTCAATACCGGTTCATACGGTTGAGAGGGGGAAGAGGACTAGTTCATGAATAGATTCAGGTTTTTTCGACTAATGTCAGAATTGAAGGACAAACATATGGTGTCGTGAATGGATAAATGCTGCCTAATGGGCCACGAGTGATGCATGTACCTACTCACGACCTACGAAGCAATTTTCGGAAAGTTTAGTGGTCACGAGAACAATGCCCAACGATTTCTATCGAATGGGATGTCGCGTGGGGAATTGCGTCATCACGATTTGAACAATGGTTTTGATTCGGTGTCATTTGATGCTGCCTATTTACTATGAGTTTGAAGTAGTTTTCGAAATTAATTTGAGCTAACTTGATCTGAGTCTTTTATCGTTCTCAGAAATGCTCCAACACATCACAATTTTCAGCTTCTGGAAGAGAAGCCTATCAGCATCTTAGAGAGAAACTCGTCAGCATCTGAGTGCGAAGCCTTGTCAGCTTCTGGAAGCGAAACCCGTCAGCTTCTGGTAGAAAAGCTTGCTAGCTTCTGATAGAGGAGCTTGCCAGCTTCTGAAAGAGAAGTTTGTCAGCTTCTGGAAGAGAAGCTTATAAATTTCTAGAAGAGAAGCTGACAGTTTCTGGAAGAGAAGATTGTCAGCTTCTGGAATAGAAAACTGTCAGCTTCTGAGAGAGAAACTCGCCAGCATCTGGGAGAGAAGTTTGTCAGCATCTGGGAGAAAAGCCTGTCAGCTTCTAGAAGAGATGCTTGTCAACTTCTGGGAGAGAAACTAGTCAACTTCTGGGAGAGAAGCTCGTCAGTTTCTGGAAGAGAAACCCGTCAGCTTCTGGATGAGAAGCTTGTAAATTCCTAGAAGAGAAGCCCGTCAGTTTCTGTAAGTCAAGCCTGCCATCACATAACATAAGTGGAACTCGAGCTCAAAAAGTGACACCGACTTTAATATTTGCATGCTGGTATAAGGACATCGGAATGTCAAAAGTGTTATACCACCAATACTCCACTGCACTGTGACGTCACGCATCAATATAGAGCGCTGCATATGACGAGCCTAACCTCACTTATTTGACAGCTGCTGGTCCTGTTGTTTACGTTTCGGACTTAGTCGTTTTTTCCATCATTTTTTCATCTTCGCATTTCTATCGCCAGCATGCTGATGGTGACGATTTTCCACGGTAGGAAGATAGAATAATACGATCCGTGGGTATCTGCAGTGGATTTGACCTCTCCTCGCAGCAAACTTTCACGAAATCAAGAATGATTCGAAAAAAGTACTAAGTCCAAACTGTAAACAACAGGACCAGTACCTGTCAAATTTGATGCGTGACGTCACAGTGCAGTGGAGTATACATCAATCGACATTGCACATTGGGCCAGACTGCAAAATTAGGAGAAAAAAAAATTGATTATGAAGATGATTTTTTAGAACAATACTGTCTTCGGCAAAAATGTTACATATGATGAGGACTACATTTTGACAACAAAACACGGAAATATTTTTTCCAACTTTTATGCTTTTCAAGCTAGCGCTTTGAACTGTTCCATAAAGTTGTTCTCTGTTAAATTTTGAACAACTTTGCCCAAGCCGCCAACCTTGTAAGTCTATTTTAGCCCTTGCTATGGCGCTTTCAATGTTGCAGGGTAGGGTTGTCCATGAAAAATTGATATTTTGCCCATAACTTTTTTACTTCAAATTCTATCAAAATTACGTCTTCTACAAAGTTTTAGAACTAGTTGAAACGCGCATTTTGGTGAAAGAGTTATGTGATTCTATTCATTGGTTTATGAAATATGATCAGTTTTATTTAAAAAATAATCATATTTTATCATATTATATCAATATCAACAACAACGGGGATCCAATTTGCACAAGATCTGAAAGGTATAACTTAGAGGTTCAAATGGCATATTGTATTACTGGAGAATATTGGAGGATTTACCGTATATTTTTGATGTGAAAACGAACATATTGAGCATGAGCATGAGCATAGATGACCGTACAATTCGTAGTTGCTACTCCTTGATTGACCAGAACAATCGATGTTCCTGTTCCCTGTTTCTGTTCGGGATGAACCACTGCGACCAGTTTTCTTTGATCTTTTGTGGTATACCCATGTCATTTGTTTAGTGCATGTCGTTCTACTCCATTACTATTAAGAAATAATGAAGTAGTCGTTTTTTATAAAAATATCATTCTTTACCATTTTGCATAGAGCCTCTTTAGAATAAGATACCGCTATTTATACCTTTTGGAGAAAACAGTTTGTCACCATTAAACTCTCAAAAGCGCGCCCCTTAATCAGGTTCGGCCACTAAGCTGGTTGAATGATACTGGTTTTGACCATGCATCGGTACTCTAGCGTATCAAATTTTTGATTCTACCTATAAGTTTCAAAGTCGTTTTTCGAAACTGTGAACAGGTTTCATTGCATGAGACATTTAGATTCCTTGAAACAGAAAGCTTATTTTAGAAGTTAAGAGGACTGCTACTCCACTGATTCGGAATCGTTTTTCTCCTATATATCGAAAGATAAACTCTTGAACTCGGAAAGAAATTGTCTCATGAGTTGAAACCAACCTCAGATGCTGATTGAGCCATTTTTCCACATCGACCACCTCATCATCTAGGACAAATAGGTGGGTCTTAGTGGCTTGTTACTCTCTTATACTCTTCCGACCGTAACTTATAAGTATTCACAAGAACAGATACAACAAGAGTACAATATGGTAACAATCGATGTTGCACAAAGGGTTCAATGTGCACAAATCGAGAACTCAAATTTAAAAAGTTAATAACGGCGCCCGGTACATCCTTACATCCATCCATCGGGGAAGGGAAGGTATGTTAGCAACCGTTGTTACTAGAGACCGAGTATACCTCTACATCTCCACAGCTGTCATGGAAAGGATATTGGGTTAGTGGGATAAGGTAGAGATCTGGGAGTCACCAATCATTGGTGATGCGATCCATGATATAAACACGCGTAATCGGAATCGCGATATAATTCGATAAACGCATTGTACGCCGACCAAATGTTCATCACTCGCCCACGCAAGAGCAAGCGACACGATCAATAGATCAAACACTTTTAACAATCCACGACGCTTTTTCATTTCACTACTCGACCGACGCGCGATATGTTTGGTCCTGCCTTCACCGCCCGCCCCGCGTCAAGATCAAAGGATCAAATAGAACTAGCGGATCACGACACTTTTAACTTTTTTTAAGCGCGACATGTTTGATCGTGTCCCCATCGCCGCCCCCGCAGGGACAAGCGCCAAGGACGAAGGATCAAACAGAACTCAATTTTGATGAGAAAACGAACATATTTTACAGAAAGTTCATGATTTTAGCTGGAATATTGTTGAGTGTTGACAAAAACAAAGTCAAAACCATCGGAAATCTTCTCAATCGAATATATATGTGTATATTTTTAATTTATAAATACAAACCTTTTGTAATAGAGATCGAATGCACCTTTGTATTTACGACAATTGTTTTAATGAATCAGTAATAATATGTATGAAATGTATTAAATGGAATAAGCGAAATAATCAGAGTACATATCTATGACATAACGACATACTATGAAATGGCTTTTACAAGCATTTACACATGTTGTTCAATGAAGCTGAACGTTTGTTCTTTGTAATGTAAACTGATCCAAGCTCAAGCACATGCTTATCAATTGCAAAGTAATTTTTTATACAAAATCAAAAAGCATTGCAATTTCACAGTCTATTTTTTTATTAAATTTGATCACTTTCAACCATACGCAGCCTATTCATTGGAAATGTACAACGAATCAAAACGTTTTCATTGATGATTAAAAAAGGGGATTATATTTCGAACACGCGGATTATGTATGGCGTGGTGGTTGAAATATTTCACTGATATATGTCATCCAATTCCCAGGAAGTGGAAGTCAATTGCAACTCAAATTTATTGTGTTTGAACCTATTTTATACCCTGGGAGTAGAAATGGCTTTCTAGCTCGATGTCAGATAAACCAGCTTAGATTAATTTGTATGCTAAATTTGTATGCTATATGAATAGGATTTATTCGTGCTGTTCGGAATATGCGGCAGAAAAATCACAGTGATTGACAATGGAAACAAAATATTATTCAATACTGTTAAGAAAATTTTACAATAAAAGGAGATATATTAATATTTTTATCGCCAATTCAGGCTGATTTTTGCCTATTAGTTGCATTTCAAGTCAGCCTAAGCCGCAAGTGTTCGGAATATGAATCTAAACATTATATAAATAAGTATAATATGCTAAAAAATAGTCAGTTTAAAAGTTATCAACCAAATTATGATTAGAACTTTGCAGTAATGTTCAACACGCAGAGAATTGACAGCTTTTCAAAATAATAAATATTTTTGTTGTTTTCAATAAGTGTGTTCGATTTGTTGTAATAAAAAATATTGTTGAAACAACAATGAATTTTATCAGAACAATCCAGCTTTTTACGCTAGCTATAAAACAACGGGGAGTGATTTGACTTTGACATTTCTTGGCTATCAATTTTATAGTTTAGTCTACATAGGTGATAATTGAAGATTGTTGATTGAAATGTCGATAGTTTTCACTGGATTTGTTTTGCTGCTGCGGTTTTCTGTGCATTTTGCAATGTCTACTCCATTTCACACAAAACTTTATTGAATAAAAATGGTCATAACTCATAAACGCATGAATACAATCACTTAATTATTTCACCAAAATACGCGTTTTAACTAGTTCTAGATCTTTGTAGAGGACGTAATTTTGATAGAATTAAAATAAAAACGATATGGGCAAAATATCAATTTTTCATGGACTACCCTACCCTGCATCATTGAAAACTCCATAGGAACGGCTACAGTAGACTTACAAATTAGCGTCTTGGGCAAAGTTGTTCAAAATTAAACAAAGATCAACTTTATAGAAACGTTAAATTGCAAAGCACAAAAGTTGCAAAAATATTTCCGTATTTTGTTGGACCACCCTAATGTCACTTAATGTCAAAATGTAGTCCTCATCATACTTAACATTTTTGTCTAAGTGTTCTAAAAAATCATCTTCATAATCAAAATATTTTTTTTTCTCCTAATTTTGCGGTCTGGCCCAATGTGGCATTGTATTGAAATGAACCAAAGATAACATATATCCAGAGTGGAAACGAAGGGAATGAAAATAACTATTTATGGTACAACATTAGAATGAGATTTACACTGCTCGTATTCGAGATAATTTAGTCAATGTATTAGATATCTATGTTGTTATGCTAGAATTATATTCTTTAGGTGAATGAATGGAAGGATTTTCGAAAGCAAAAGCTTTTTCACGTTATGAAACAGGAAGTTTTTTGATAGGAAACTATATTTTCGAAACGATCACATTATGTGGTTATGAAACATGAATATTAAATAGTATGGCAGAAAAAATTACATTTTAAGAAAAAATAAATATGTTTTATCTTCTGTAACCGTTTGTTACAAATTGTTACTCCTTTTTTAATTCGTGCTATTTTTTATTTGTATACTGTTACGTTTCTAGTGTTCAGTGGTGTTGGATTAGTATAGGATTAGTAGATAAAGGGTTAGAAAATGTTATCAATGTTAGTAGATTGTCAAAATGTATAAAATATGATTGTTAGTAAATTAGAAGAATTGTTAAATTTGAATTACAAACATGAAAAAGTTGCATGCAAGCTGTGGGTACAAGTACAGAACATAAAAGACAAGTGGGCCAGCAGGCGTATTACACTAAACAGGTGGTAGCAACCCCCCAACCCACAATTGAGGAAACTGTAGACAAGAGTGTCCGATCACGGACAGTAGTTGACGAGGGCAATCCTTCCAGATGGAGGATCCCTGCTGGGTGGCCAATTCCTCTTCGGAATGCCAGGGATGATCGGCCAATTCTATCTCCTGAAGGAATGCCTGGGGTGTCGATAGCTCAGACTGTGAATATGATTTCTTAACAACAGTCCTGAAAAGTACTACTAGGTTGGGCTGCTTTCGGTGAGGGAAACACTTTGGGTATCGGTTTTCGAACTACGACGGTTTATTGCGCGTGCCATACAACGGCTAAATACTGAATGAATATATCTGTGCACGCAAGCTCCTTAAGTAGGCTGCAGGTAGAAGGACTCATTGCATGCACAGTGAAATGGCTTCGGTGGGAAATTTCCACTGTCTTATGTACTGGATGCTGCAATCGGTGGTCCGGGTGGTGTGATGATGGAGAGCTCAAGCTAGACGATCGGGTTGCGTGAAGTAGTGTGTGTGTGAGGTTCAGGTAGGAAAGGGTGCTTGTTAGTGGTGGTAGCCGAAATACTCGCGACGACTCGAGGTTAGTTATATGGTTGTTTTACATGAATGGGAATAGGGGGGAATAGATTACATAGACAGGATCAACAACAGGGTGAAAACGATGACTGAACTGATCAGGGTTAAAATGTTGCACACCGTTCGCGTTTTGCGTGAACAAAGAGGGTTAGGCCAAATTTAAGAATCGCCATCGCTTCACTTTGTAAAAGGCGTTCGTGTGCTTAAGATCAATTTTGAAAGTGTCCTCAAAGTTTTAAGAGTGAGTGGTAACCGTATAAACTGGGAGTGAAAGTGTATTTCGTCAGGTATGATTGGACCTTAAATCTATCATAATCTAATGCATATAACTAATGGCTAGAAAGTTAGTACGGCTAGATAATTCCTCCCATCATCCTCACAGGACCTTTTATATTACCGTTAAACTATCGCCATCTTGGCTGGTATGGCGTGGCCTACCAGCAGCACACGTTTCGGCCTAGTAGACGGAAGTCTGCTAAGCCTAACCCGTCAAGGATTCGCTGACCACTGGCCATTTCGGTCATAACCGTTAAGGAGGTCCACAGCTCGGGGTACTCACCCCTAACCGTAAAAGAGCTTTCCCCTCTCGGCACGGTCTCTCCGGTACCGTCCTGGGCCGTGTCGATTGCCGTCAAAGAGGGACGACGCCTTATTAAACCAACCCCTTACGGCACTACGTCTACAGTGCCGTCAATGTTACCACCTGTCCGTCAAGCAACGACTCCATCAGCCTGTTAGCAGCATCAGCGAGCGCTCGCAGGACATCGGGAGATCGTCGGCAGCAACCAGAAGCAGCAAGTCGTACCGGTACGTGAAAACCCATTAACACCCACACCCCCACAATAGCTTGTAATAAATTCGGATAATTCTAGAAACCCGCAATAGTCAATCTTACCCAAATAAAAACCTAGCTTTCAATCTTTCAATCCACCCATTTCAATAGCCCTAGTCAGGTGACGGTACACTGCACACTTTGATCGCGTAGCCCCTCAGCTTACCCAGTAGCAAGCCGACCCTGAGACCCAGCTCGAGGGGTCTCTTGTTACTGAGAGATTGCCCGGTTTAGTTAATTAGTTACACTTCAGACATTGCTTTCCAACGTTGTCGACCGTCCCCCGATCTTAATGTCTGTAATCTTCGCAGCAACTGGTCTACTGATCGAATCATATGTAGCAAGCCGACCCTGAGACCCAGCTCGAGGGGTCTCTTGTTACTGAGAGATTGCCCGGTTTAGTTAATTAGTTACACTTCAGACATTGCTTTCCAACGTTGTCGATCGTCCCCCGATCTTAATGTCTGTAATCTTCGCAGCAACTGGTCTACTGATCGAATCATATGTTTTTTGTTTACTCTTGGTAATGACAGTTCGATGTCTTCTATACTAGATATACCACTTGCCAGCAGCTGGAAGTGGGTACAACTTTTCAACTCGCTTTCACTTCGGAGTTCCACATATGTTATGTGCTGCCAACTTCTGGAAGAGAAGCTGACAGGTTTTGGAAGAGGAGATTGTTAGTTTCTGGAAGAGAAGCCTGTTAGCTTCTGGAAGAGAAATCCGCCAGCTTCTGGAAGAGAAGCTTGCCAGTTTCTGGAAAAGAAGCCTCAAAATCTGGGAGAGAAGCATGTCAGCTTGTGAAAGAGAAGTTTGTCAGCTTCTGGAAGAGAAGCATGTCAGCTCCTGGAAGAGAAACCCGTCTGCTTCTGGAAAAGAATAAACTCGTTAGCATCTGGTGGAGAAGCCTGTCAGCTTCTGGAAGAGAAGTTTGACATCTTCTGGAAGAGAAGCCTGTCAGCTTGTGGAAGAGAAGTTTGTCAGCTTCTGGAAGAGAAACCCATCAGCTTCTGGAACTAAAGGTTGTCAGCTTCTAGAAAAGAAGCCAATCAGCTTCTGAGAGAGAAACTTATCAGAATCTGGGAGAAAAACATGTCAGCTTCTGGTAGAGAAGTTTGCCAGCTTCTGAAAGAGAAGCTTGCAAGCGTCTTATGTGATCGAAACTTGCAAACTTCTAAGAAAAGGTTGTAAATTTCTAGAAGAGAAGCTCGTTCGTTTCTGGAAGAGAAGTCTGTCATCTTCTGTCAGTTTCTGGAACAGAAGACTATCAGCTTCTGAGAGAGAAGCGTGTCATCTTCTGGTAGAGAAGCTTGCCAGCTTCTGAAAGAGAAGCTTGCCATCTTCTGAAAGAGAAGCTTGTCAGCTTCTGGAAGAGAAGCTTGTAAGTTTCTGGAAGAGAAGCCCGTCAGCTTCTGGAAGAGAAGCCTGTCAGCTTCTGAGAAAGAAACTCGTCAGCATTTGGGAGAGAAGTTTGTCAGCTTCTGAAAGAGAAACCCGCCAGCTTCTGAAAGAGAAACCCGCCAGCTTCTGGGAGGGAAGCCTGTCAGCTTCTAGAATAGGAATCCGTCACTTCCGGGAGATAAGCCTATCAGCTTCTGAAAGAGAAACCCGTCAGCTTCTGGAAGAGAAGCCGGTCAGCTTCTGTAAGAGAAGCTTGTCAGCTTCTGGAAAAGAAGCATGTTAGCTTCTGAGGAATAAACTCGTCGGCATCTTGGAGAGAGGCCTGTCAGCTTCTAGAAGAAGTTTGTCAGCTTCTGGAAGAGATGCTAGTTAGCTTCTGAGAGAAACTCTTCAGCATCTGGAAGAGAAACCTGTAAGCTTCTGGAAGAGAAACCAGCCAGCATCTGGGAGAGAAGCATACCATCTTCTGGAAGAGAAGCCAGTCAACTTTTAGGAGGGAAGCCTGTCAGACTCTGAGAGAGAAACTCGTCAGCATCTGGGAGTTTCAGTTTCTGTCAGTTTCTGGAAGAGAAGTTTGTCAGCTTCTGGAAGAGAAACCCGTCAGCTTCTGGAAGAGAAACCTGTCAGCTTCTGGAAGAAAAGCTTATCAGTTTCTGGAAGAGAAGCCTGTCAGCATCTGCAAGAGAAGCCTGTCAGCTTCTGGAAGAGAAGAGAAGAGCTGGAACAGGCAGCTTTTGGGAGAGAAGGCTTTAAGCTTCTGAAAGAGAAGTTTGTCAGCTTCTGGAAGAGCTACCCGTCAACATCTGGAAGAGTAGCCTGTCAGCTTCTGGAAGAAGCTTGTCAGCTTCTGTAAGAGAAGCTTAACAGCTTCTGGAAGAGAAGCTTGCCAGCTACTGAGTGGAAAGCTTGTCAGCTTCAGGAAGATAGCTTATGTAGACAAGTCTATCAACTTCTGTGAGAGACGTTTTCCCGCTTCTGTGAGAGAAACTTATCTGCTTTTTTTAGAGAATCCTGTAATTTTCTGGCAGAGGCTTATCTTGATGACATCAACAACAACAGCCTTACGAAATTCGCTACTGTTTACAATATTTCATTTATTGTATTAATTCCAAAAGCACGTCCAACCCCAAACACTGCCAAACTCAAATAATACCCTGTCGCCAATGCTATCCACATTGGTAACATATCTTCCATCTCCAGTATATCATCACGAGAGTCAACTTCATCCAGCATACGCTGGTCGCTGCTTCTCATGGTTGTAATTCATCGGCATTCGAATCCGCTCCTTCAGTTGCTCTCTATTGTCATAGTAACCATTTTCACGATCGAAAACGTTCGACAGCTCACTCGAAATGTCGATCAGTATTCCCACGTACTGACTGTCTCTGAACAATCCAGATTTTGTCGGCCGCCAGACGCATGCCCGAGTCCATGAATTCCTGTATGGTTCTGATTTGTCTTATTGCCGGTTTCTCGATCATGTATGAAATGATCCGCGATTCATACGCATTGGCCATGAGAAAGAAAAATATGATCATTGAAAGGCAAATCAATTCGCTTGATGAAGATCGTACCGCTGAAAACCGCAGACGATCAGTAGGATTGGATCGTTCTTGAGCAGATTTGGAACAAGCATATCAAGAACTTCAAGTGATACTAAGATCAAACCCAAAATTATCCAAACAGGCACAGAATATGGCCAGTAGAAGATCTCGACTATGTTGAGACTCCTCGGCATTGGAACTGCAATGACATTGGTGGATGGATAAACTTCGAAGAATAGACGGTATGTGAAATTCTCGAGGCCTGTCACAAACATCCCATCCAAGGAGAGGGAGATATTCGCGGATATCAAAAATTGGGTGTAGCATTCAGTAAGCCACCCTCGCGTTTGACAAGGGTTTTTAACGTACTTTGTGGTCGCGTTAAGATATCGACCCGTTACTTTCATCCAACTTCTGTCACTGTAAGAAGCAAAGGCGCTGTCGCTGTAACGTATAGTTCGTCCACCCATATTACGAAGGATATTCTGGAACAATTCCCAAGGCTCCAAATGATCGTAATAGCCCACAAATCGATTGTCGAACCCAATGCATATGATCACCATCGAAACCGTTTCAATGCAAACTATTTGGGTAAACTGCAAGCTTTTGAATAAACGCTTCAAGAACAATACGGTAGCCCTGGAGTATTCCTGATCGAACAGAATGAACATCCTCGTGTTTGGATTGATATCTAGTTGAGTCACCCGGAAGGTGAAATGTGCAGCGTTCAAATTGATCACCATCAGCGACGGGGATCGTGGAAATCCCGCGTTGCCCTTTAGCGAGAAGGAACCGTCGACGACGTATTTGGCGATGTGCGCTAGGCGTGAAGATTTCAGGATATCTTGGAGACCATTGTCGTCTGAATATGCGTCACTGTTGTCCACAAAAACGCACTCGAATCGTCCGATTCCGTGCTCAGCCAGATACTTGATTGCGGTGAGAGTGTAATTTACCACGGCTGGGTTAGTGGCACAAAGTTAGTATCGGGATTGAATCGCTAGCAGAGCGAACCTTAGCAGGAGAAGCGACATGATTGCCAATGCGGGTGGATTATGAGTCAAGAGTGTATTTTGTAGAATAGATGCTAATGTAATGGATAAGCGATTCTATTCTGAAATGTTAATATGCTTTCAGTTGATTGCGAAGTAATTTCAATGGTGCATGAATAAGCAATCAGTTCGATGCACAGACAAATTTTCCACATCAAATCGAAGCATCAATCAATAACGAAAAGATCCTGGACCGACCGGGAATCAAACCCAGACAGCTTAAGCATGGCTTTGCTTTGTAGCCACGGACTCTAACCATTCGGCTAAAGAAAGGCCCCTTATTGGAGTTATTTTAAGTTTTGGAGGTAGGCCCTAACCAGGTAATTAATACCACGTATATCGTGCCAATAGTTAATAGTTAAAGTCAAATAGGTTGGGCCCGATATACGGCTTGTGGTAACCTGGGTAATCCTACAGAACGCTTGACGAAAGATTTGACTGTCACATTTTCAACAGCTACACCCTTGTACCAAAAAAGCTCCCATCGCTCGGTTTGTCCAGTGTATTGTGGTGGTTCTTCATGGCAAACCGGAATCGCGCGCTGACCGACATTGTTGTTCTGATAATTGTGTTCACTCAAGGGTCGCTTACACAATTCCAACAATCGACCAAACGCTGCTCGGTGCTCGAAAATACTAATCCACTGCCATCATGCGCTCCCCCAGATCTTGTTTTTGGCGTTACGTCCTAACTGGAAATGAACCTGCTTCTAAGCTTAATGTGCTTATGAGCACTACCACAGTTATTAACTGAGAGCTTGATTCGACAATTAACCATTTTGGCATGTGTGTATTGTGTGACAAATACGAAAATACTATAAGCCCTGACAAGTCGAGAAAATTCCAAACAAGAAAAGATCCTCAACCGCTGGGATTCGAACCCACGACCCTCAGCTTGGTCTTGCTGAATAGCTGCGCGTTTACCGCGACGGCTCTGGCGCTCCTCCCATCGATGAAGTACGCTAATCCAACAACACGAGCTCTTCCCCTCCCCTGAATCGGTACTCGAACTTTAAATGATTTGTAATCACTTATCGCGCTCTATTGAATGGTGGCGGCGGCGGGGATTTGCCACACTTCCCAGTATTTATCCAGAGCGTGGTAATCTTGTTTTTCCTACACATGGCCGCGCGATCGTCGACTTCTTTGGTCTGCGTGACAATGTTGTCCCATTTCTCGAGTGCACTAATGCACTCACTCGTTAGCGGGACCAGCCAACATTGGAATGGAATTCGGTTTCGACAGCTTTTGCCTGTTTGTTTACCGGTGTATGCAAACATGATAAGCGGCTTATGTTTGCACCCAGAGCGGGCTTTTCCAGCGATACCAGCGAGGGCGATATTCGGATGAGCAGCTGAAAGCGATATATTCAAGATTCGCAAATGGCCACGGGACGCAATTTGTCCAATTTGTTCAGCGGCACCCGACGAGGATGGTACGATTAGAGCTGTGCGCCGAAATACTCAGATTGGGCGGTTGAGTTGGAGGCGTAGAAAATTGAACATGTATTTCCATTTCATATTTAAAATAATACATCGATTGATATTGTTGTCCTGTGATTCATTAAATAGGGTTTCAGTGCTAGTAATTGACCCCTTAATAGCTGAGATTCGTTGTCGACGCTTTTTTGCAATGAGATGGATAAACGTTTTGTGCAGCCTATCTACAAGTTCCACGTCTTTACTTCAAAGTGCGGCTTTGTAACACAAAAAAAAAAATTGGGTAGGGAAGGTGTACCGGTATTCGCCATGTACCAGTTATTCGCCACCCCAGATTATATACCGTTTTACGACATATATGGTTGCAAATTGTTTAGTGTTCGCTAAATTGCTTTAAAATAATACGGAAACGTTCTTGGAAACCGCAAAATTTTCTCAGAAAATAATAGAAAAAAATCATTTTCCTTAAAATTTTTGCTCCTTTGCACCTATTTTTCGCCACCTGTTCCCCTTTCGCCACCCTCCATAAGAAATCAACGTAAGTGGCGAATTCAGGAACCGAAATTAAAATCCTGGCGAATACTGGTGCAAGTGGTCCACTATTTTTAATACAAAAACAAAGTTTCTGATTAGTTTTTATATTTTCCATGCTGATCATGGATTGAAAACTTTCGTTTGATGTATTGACAGTAACCAAAGGTCGTTTAATTTATGTATAAACCATATTTTTCCTTAGCCAAAACTGGCCAAAACTGGTACACTTACCCTATACCGTGAAATACTCATTTGGAAAACTGTTGTCCTTATGCCTATTATGGACCGGAGTTCATAATAGGAATGTTGACGAATTTCACGTTTCCTATTATGGACCCTCCATTTGATTCCCATGTTATCCGGAGCGATGCAAACGTGCCTATTATGAACCCGCTTGGAAATGCTAATTATGGACCCTCTTGTGTAGTTTCATTTACAAAACTGTTCTCATATCTGTATTTATGCACCTCAGACCAAATATTTTGCCTGAAACTACTAGCTAACAATCCAATCGAAATTTCCCTGGTGGATTTTTTATAGAACTTAGGTTGTTTTGAATGTTAATTTTATGTTTTTCTGTAGGGGCTCCATAATACGCAAAGGGTCCATAACCGGCATCGACTCCCTATCTGGGAATAATACTTGTAGGGGTCAGCTTTGTAAAAAAAAATTAAACATTTTTTCTAGAATCCTTGTAAAAATCTCTGAAGAATAACTGCATCAACTGGTGAAATCACTGGATCAAAGAAATTTGAAGAAGTTCTCATAAAAAATTGGAGCCAAAATTCATAGTGTTTTTTAGCATGTAAGAAAGAAACACTGGTTGCACTGCAACCAACCTTATAACGTCAGCTGGCAACACATATGAACGTAAACAATCATTGAAATTTTACGAAGTTGTGAATGAATTTGTACTCTGAGCCGTTTTGATCTAATATTAGACAAGCGTCTAGAAATATGAAGTTCAAAATAGCAGAAATTAAAAAGAAGATTTTTTAAATTTTTTTTTTATCATATTTTTTAAAAATTTGTTAATATGACATTTGTTATAATATAAAATACTCTAATAAAATTCAGACAGTTATTTTATGATTGATGACAGGATGCATTTAACAAGTGAGGGGATTAGGAGCAGAGAGATGTAAGTGATAAAAATCTTACTTTGAAAAAACGCGATTTTAAAGTATTTGCAGTAGTTTTCCATTTCATAAAAGTTGTGTGAGAACTAAAAATTCAAGCTTATCTTCTATGGATTATGTTATTTTTTTCTGAGGGACAGAAAAATCTACTACCGTAGAGAAGTTTGAAATTGGAGCTACTACTTTCAGAAAACTTATCTCAAAACCGGGATTTTAACCACTGCGATCATGAATTTGTTGTGGAAATCGAATAATGCGAAAATTTACTTGCCTGATGGTGCTATTTCAATTGCAAATATTCTTACAAAAGTTTTGTAAAATCGTAGAAGTATTTTGTTTGTGCGTAAATTGAATGCAAACATGACTTGTGGCGTTCTGCATCTTTGATTTTTCGTGATTTCGCTGGTGGTTCGGCCGGTACTACGCCACCCGGATAGTTTTTTTCGTCAGTGAAAAGTGTAATTCTGTTAAAATACAATGATAAAGCATAGTTCTCATGGTTAGGAATTCTGATGATGATGGTCAGTGCTTTCTCAAAATAAATGTTAAAAAAGTGACAAAACCGCATTTGATTACGATTATTGTGCTACGTAAAGTTAAAGAATATTTAAAACCAAAATGAAATGTCATGCTTTGCTCTGTTCATTACGTAAGCTTTATCGACGATGCACCCATGCTGTTAATTGAAATGCCGAATCATCCAGAGGAGGTGGATTCGACTTTTCAACAAATCATTTTGTTGACACTTGTTACGGAGACTACACCTATATTTGGCGTTAGGACAAACAAATGGCTTTGGTGAGCTTGTTCCGATTAAACTGCTTCTTTTCAATGCAATCTAGGCTATTTTTGTGTCATAGGATTGGGTCAATTTATCTTCTCGTTTCAGAGTGCGAGTAATGGCGCTTCAACCAAAGCTAATTAGATAGGACATAAGGTGGAAATACCTGTGCCCCATCCCTGGAAAACGAGCGCGCATGGATTGACATTAACTTTCTTAGCTACATCACTCCCAACGTTGATAAAAATACTTCATTCACACTTGTCCCCAATTACAAAAGATACACTCATCTACACATACGCCATACACATAGGCCATCACCCTTTCCTATATCCAACTCCTTGACATCTATGAGGGCGTCGGTGAGTCGCTGGCCTCTCTTTAAGTAGGTGTCATACCGGTGCCGGCAATGGAAATTGTCATGTCTTTTCATCTCTGACTTCCGATTGGACAGCTACTCATTCCAAAAGAGATTTCCATAAGCAATTGAAATAAGAGTGGTAAAGTAACCAACATGACAGCTTTCAGTATGCAATCTACGAAATACTACGTTACCACGCAACGCAACGCAACGCAACTGCGACCATGAATTTGATGTGGTATACCCCTGTTTAAGGAGGCAGGATCCGTCATTGATTTCGGAATTTTCAAAAGCAATTTTTTCGTTCAAAATCAAGAAAATTTACGTGAAAATGTGTTCAGTGTATTCTATTCACCGACCGAAACACAGTGAACACATTTTCATCGAATAATGTTTAGATTTGGGTAAAAAAACTGCTTTTGAAATTTCGATGATGACGATGATTACGATGACGGTGCGTTGAGCGTTAATTTGCATTCTTTCAGGACGACGAACTACCATTTGGGGGCAATGCCGTTGACTGATGATGCGAAGTACTCCAATCTGGCATGATTCGTAGAATGAAACCAATTGGGATTTTCTAACCAAATTGTAGAGCAAAAGTGGTTTTATTTGTTAGTATTCCTATTATTAGACCCCCTAAAAGTTATATAGAAACATAATTGTCAGACTTTACTGATAATGTACTGTAGGGTTTGTTACTACAAGATTGGGCAACACGTGGGCTGCCAAGACAAAGACCTCGGCAAGCTTGGCTAAGCAATGGCCTGCCTTGTGAGGTTCTTGATTAGCGCGATCTGGAGCACCTCTCTGGTCTCAAGGTCGGCTGGAGTTCTCTATGAGGCTAATCAGATATTGGGATGGGTGTAATTGAAAGCTTTGGTGATTCACAGTTTGACCTGCATATTGCTCTATATGTACATGGCTGTGTGAGTGGGTATGCAATAAAGTGTAATTAAGTCAAAATCTACCGGCCGGGATCTGTGGAGGGATGGTGGTAGCGTCGACTGCAAAACTCGTTCGGTGGAGGTGGCAGCGTTGAACAGCTGAACAGGTGCTGGAAATGGGCGTTCGTTGGTCTAAACTACTG
This sequence comes from Aedes aegypti, assembly GCF_002204515.2. Taxonomy (NCBI): domain Eukaryota; kingdom Metazoa; phylum Arthropoda; class Insecta; order Diptera; family Culicidae; genus Aedes; species Aedes aegypti. Next base: position 291,305,701 of record NC_035107.1, on the reverse strand, counting down.
AAGGGTGATACCGTCAAAATTTGGTCAAGGGAAAATGCGTGTAAATAGGTAAAATCGTTTAATTCAAAATCATTTTTTTTAAGATTCAGTTAGGTTTCTTTTTTTCTAAATCCGAATTGCCGGGCCTTTCGCTTGACCTCTGCCATCAGATTTTGTACACCCACTTTGTCCACCTTCTTCGCCGCAGAACGCACTAGCAGTTTTTTTGGTCTTCATCAGGTTCCGCTTGACAATAGCATAATATTTCTCAATTGGGCGGAGCTATGGCGTGTTGGGAGTGTTCTTGTCCTCCCAGTTAACACAAACTCGTATACGATAGCGTATAAGAGTACAAAAGTGGAGGCTATATTCGTACTTGCGCCATTAGGCTACATGAAAATGGTACGTATATCCCCTCCACATTTGTACTCTTATATCTTATTATATACGATCGTGTGTTTACTGGGCTTGGGAACCACCTGCACGTTGTTCGTGGCGTACCAATCCATGGCCTTTTTACCGTAATGGCAAGACACCGTAATGACAGTACGGAACCACCGTGTTTCTTCAGGAAAGGCAGCATAGAACTCCTGTCCCGTAAGCTGCTTGTAGTCGGCATTGCAATGCATTGACGTAGGTTTCGTCGTCCATTATCACGCAGTCAAACCCGTTGTCATGACGGCTACCGATTTTCGATTTCCTCCCGATCCAAGCTTCCTGGCTATCAACAAAAGTTCTCCAAACACTTTAGGTAATTGAATTTGTAACGGATGATTTGGCAACTTTAGCGACTTTGCTATCATTGCATGCGAGCAGCAAATTTTGATCGCTGCTCTTCTTGCTTGGACGGCATTTTGACAACTGAAGAGTGAATTTCAAAATCAAAATAAAAGCCACATTATACACACACACCTTTAAAATGAGGAATGTTCAGGTTTTTTAAATGTAAAATTGAAAGAAATACGTCAAGCAGAAATTGACCAAATTTTGACCGTATTTTTTTTTTATTTTGACACACTTAAAGGGGCTGTCCATTTATTACGTAAGACATTTTTCGGGGTTTTTCAACCGCCCCTCCCTCCATGGTAAGGTTTTTTGAATGGTAATAAAAAATAAATTGTGTGGCTCGTAAGAAATCTAACCCACCCCCCTCCCCCCATAAATCCTTACGTAATTAATGGACCACCCCTTAGGAACTACCCGTTCTAGGGGTTCTGTTCACGCGGCTTTGCTGTCCTTCGAAACCGGGACGTCGGTCAAGAAGTTCTACGGACTCGATTGCTTGGGGTTTGGAGCAGGCTTTCTTCATAACCAACCTAGGTCCAATCGCTCAAGTTGTCTCTAAGCAACTCGCTAGTTGTCCGAGACGAAATTAGTAGTTTGCGGGATAAAACTACACGGGCCCTAAATACAAAAATATATGTTTTAATGGTCTAGCCATTTATTTTATGGGCACAAGAATACCTGATTCGCTTACATGCTCCTCATTTCATTACTTTCAACTTCTTAACTTCAGCTAGCCTAACTTAAATCTTTTTGATCACTTTTTTAACTCTTATCACCCGCTTTGATTGCGATCCTCGTGGGAAATAGACCGACTCAATCATGTTGTCTAATCCCTCTACCGTTGGGTAGTCTTTTCATTTTTCTTTTCCTCCACTGAAATCTTACTGTTCAACAATTAAATTTTGAATTTCACGAAAACATGTAAATAACTATAATAGAAAAAAAAAAAAGAAAACATACAAACTACTAGACTAATTCTTACGAACGGTAACAGGTTTGAACGATATGTTTCTCAGACATACATGCCAATATATCTGCATGTATGTTTGCTGGACAGCTTGTTTTAGTTGGCTCAGCATTTACCCAAATTATACTACCTTCAAGGCACGTGGATTCTCGGAAAGGCAGTTCTTTAATTTTCATTGATTTCGAATCAAATCCTAAAAATCTCAACGGGGATGGCGGTTCCGTAAACTGAAAACCACATATATCGTTTGACAAGCTAGGCATGTTTTAGGATTTGCAATGCTGATTTCCCTTCGGCCAACAGCTTAAGGTGAAATAGTTTGGAATCAACTTCTGAGATTGCACTAAAAATTCAAAGGCACAAATCTCACCAAGAAAGCATCCTAAAACAGTGCACTTTCAATTTAGGCTTTGTGCACTGGCAGAAAACTTAAAATAAGAAGATCAGAAACGTTTGCCAACTATTTCCCCAGTTTAGTGCTCTTGAAAACGTGAGTAGGGGCACAACTCGGCCATTGTGGCGGCCATCTTTGGAATCTGAGATGTTTCACCTTAAAAAAAATCGCAACGTTTCCTGCTACAACTTAATGCGCTAAAAGGAAATTATTATCGTTGAATAACTTTAAAAAGTATTCAGGACAAATAAGGCAAAGGGTAATTGAATGATATCATACTAACGTAAGTGCACCCATACATAACTATTATGGAAGAGACTTTCAAATAATCCACGAAAGGATGTTTGAAATTCATATGCCACAATGGTCCGAATCGAAATTTTAGCAGGAAAAAAGTGTTTTCTCTGTTCTCGTCGATTTCAAACACCTCAGAGAAGTTATTTGTACCCTGGTGAATCAAAATCCAGACAGAACCAATAGCCGGACTCCCCAGTGATATTAATCGATTGAAGGTAAAATATAACATTATTAAGGTAATATTGTGTATTTCTTTCACTACTGGACTGCGAAGTGCGGCTTCATAAGTGCGAAAATGCAAATATATATATGCGGGATTGCATCGAATCATGTTGGTGTCTTCAGAGCACTTATTCGTTGGACTACGAGGAATAACCCCGCTGAAGACACCGACTAGATTTGCTGTAATCGCGCACTTTTATTAGCATTTCAGCACTTGTAAAAATTTCTGTGATAGTCCAGTGGTGAAAGAAATGCGCAATATGACTTCTACTTCCAACAGTTCCCAATACATTACTATGAATAACAATCAAGTTACCATTGCACAGTGGGACGGATTGAGGTTTTAGGAGGAAAGATGGAACTCACGCCTTCAATTGTGATTTTACGTAAAAATAATGTTCTACAAAGTTGTGTTTAATATTAAAACAATTTTTTTGGTCGGAACGAAAATTAGGGTGGCCCTATGTTAAAAAAGATAATCATCAAAACTTTTTTAATTTACGGAATATTGATATAGTTTGTTCTACAAAGTTGAAGATCGAAAAATTTCAAGCTGATTTGATAAAAAAGTTTTTTCCTAGCTCAAGAATTGACCGTTTAAGAGCATTTTTCGCTATTAATGTAGGGTGGCCCATCAAAAATTGTTTTTTTTTTTGTGTTTAATTTTTATTACTTCAAGTTTCTTAGTAAAATTGTCTTCCCTTTACTTTCAAGACTAATTGAAACGCAAACATAAAAAATATAGCTAATGGAAACAAATAGATACAAGAGTCTTTTCATAATGAAAATTTAATTTACTTCCTTGGACATAAAGTATCATCGATACTAATACATACGATATACGAATGCAAAATGAAAAATATGGCAAAGAAAGCTCTCAGTTAATAACTGTGGAAGTGCTCCTAACAACAATAACCTGAGAAGAATGATCTGCTCAAGTAGGAACGCGATGCCAAAAAAAAAAGAATATTGATACAATTTTATTCAGATGAAAAGTTAAAGACTTTTCGATAACCAAAAAAAAACATGTTTATATGTTTGTACAGTTGGGAAAATAAAATAAATTGTGTTGATATGACGATAGTGTTTGTCAGCTTAAAAATGTGAATAATCGTAGTATACTTCGGTGGATCTGTTTGCTAATGATATGACTGGTTCATATATTAATAACCGTTACTAACAGATTTTTGAAGGAACTCCCAAATTTACTATAATGTTCAATTTTCAGGCATGGCTATCTCTAAATTATAGCCTTAATTAATCAAAACATCTAAACATGATCAAATAATGCATATAGTTATTCTTCTTAATCTAGCCTTGAAAGTCAGCGTCATAATCAGAAATCGTACTCTAGTAATAAACCGTTCCAGATACGATATATCTCCTACGGTGGACAAATTACTAGTAATTGAGCATTCGTTACTTCCAATCAGAATGTTTCCCAAAGAGCCCGGCAAATCCCAGAACAGAAGTATTCGGAAGTTTGGGATGAGCCACGTCAGGAAATTCAACCGTGAGGTAAATTTAGAAGATATTTTCAAAAAACTTTTCTCCTTATTTATATTGATGAGCTCCTTTGACTCTTTTCGGAAGTACGTATATAAGAATATGAAATAAGTTAGTTTTTTATTCCGATTTAAAGCCGAAAGATAATAACTGTCATGCAAAAAAAATAATCTTATTTTGCCCCAACTACATTTACATGTAAAAAACGTTTGTTTTTCATGAAAAATGTTTATAACTATTCACCAACAAAATTGTATAGGCCTTAAAATATGCGTCTCAATCGTCTAAAGATGAAGGAATGACAACTTTGATAAGATATCTAAAAATAAAAATATATAACACAAAAACCTATGTTTGAAGGGCCACTCTACATCAATAGCGAAAAATGCTCTAAAACGGTCAATTTTTGAGCTAGGAAAAAACTTTTTTCATCAAATCAACTTAAAATTCTCCGATCTTCAACTTTGTAGAACAAGCTATGTCAATATTCCTTAATATAAAAAAGTTTTGATGGTTATCTTTTTTTACATAGGGCCACCCTAATTTTCGTTCCGACCAAAAAAATTGTTTTTATATTAGAAACAACTTTGTAGAACATCATTTTTACGTTAAATCGCAATTGAAGGCGTGAGTTCCATCTTTCCTCCTAAAACCCCTATCCGTCTCACTGTACATTGCTGTTAATTATAAAAAATAAAATTTCTTGTAGTGCAAGTTTTTTTTTGTGATAGCGTCGTGACCATACCACAAGCTTTAGTATGCGATAATGTGTGGAAAATTGTTAATTTTAGGAAGCTTTTCAATGCAATTGTTCACAGAGAGGTAGTTTAACAGTTCTAAAGCTCGGAAGTAGTTAAATATAGTGTCAATATAAATTTTACAGCGTTAAAAGAGACTGTCCGGGAAGCCATGCAAGTGTCTTTAAATCAGGACATCATTCTAAAGCCTTATTATTTATCTATGTAAGTGACTATTTTGGAAGTGAAACTGGCTAAGGAAGGCCCCATGGTAATGATACACTTTTTTGCTGAATCATGCTAGTTCGTAATTCTTGTGATTTCTAAGTTATGAGCAAATTTAAGTGAAAAACTTTATATTTGATAAGACTTTTATTTTAGCAGCATTCAAAAGGCCATATATTAGACAACTTCTGCTTCTAAAACTGTGAGAACGCTATTTTTTTATATTGAGAAACTTCACTTCAAATCTCGAAAATCGCCTGCAATCCAAAAGATTTCAAGGTTATCGGTTTGTTGCTTTGAGCAAATTGTAGATTTTAACTTTTACTTATGCACCCAGTGAACCACGTATTGTATTAGAATGTGTGTTATCAATGTCAACACAAGTTCTATATAAATCCCCAATACGATTCATAAACGACAATCTGTGTTGACAACAAAACATGTCGTAAATAGTGCAACATAGAATCGTGTTATGTTATATAAACTGACAGATCATATATCAATCCAGAAAGCATCGTATGAAATCGCAATAACTTAGCAAAAATTGTCACCCAAACTTGGTATCTGCTGATGATGGGCCTCAAAGAACAACAAAGCAAGTGTCGCTGTACATGAAACATGTATTAATATTGGCAAATAATCGCTTTTCAATTATGTAACGCTTGCTGGTACAGTGGTAAGGTGTCCGTTTCCTGATACAGAGGTTCCGTGTTTGAAACTCGCTGGAAACTTTTTTTTTTATATTTTCATCCAAATTTTGAGGCATCGTATATCTGATCGCAAAAAAGTCTGAAGAAGTCGTGCCTAGTACGCATATAGCCATACAGAATGATGTATAACAAAAGTTATACCAACCAAAATGTTGACTGGGCAACTTTATGGAGAAATGTGAGACGAAAAAAAAGGAGAACATGTAATATAATACTATTAGTAAATAGAAAAATTCTTCAAGAATTAGCAATATAATTCTACTTTAATTCTCTCAATATTTTTCCAAACCTTTATTTAATCTATTTAGTTAACATCTAAAAAGATAACACTGAATCAACAATTTCACGCCACAACACTCGATTCAGAGCAGCATATATACATCCTCGGTTCCACCCCACGCTCGCCAAATCAATACGCACTAGCTCGCTTCGCTCCAAGCCTTCTTGTACCAACCCGATCCGAAACGAACACTATCTATGCAGGGTTGCTGTCCGGCATTCCTGCAACATACCCTGTCCATTGTATCCTTCCAGCTTTGGCCACCTTCTGGATACTGGATTTGCCGTAGAGTTGGGCGAGCTCGTGGCTCTTATCAGTCTCGTGAGCTTCCCGGGAAAGCTGTTCTCGTCCATGATTTTCCATAGCTCTACGCGGTCCATGCTACCGTATGCTGCCTTGAAATCGATAAAAAGGTGATGCGTTGTGAGCTGATATTCACGACATTTTTGGAGGATTTGGCGTACAGTAAAGATCTGGTCCGTTGTCGATCGGCCGTCAACGAAGCCGGCTTGGTAACTTCCCACGCACTCGTTTACTACAGGTGACAGACGACGGAAGATGATCTGGGATACAACTTAGTAGGCCGCATTTAATATGGTGATCGCTCGGAAGTTCTCACAATCTAACTTGTCGACTTTCTTGTAGATCAAGAATATTACCCCTTCCTTCCACTCCTCCGGTAGCTGTTCTGTTTCCCAGATTGTGCTTATCAGCCTATGCAGACAAACAGCCAGCCCGGGCCCATCTATATGAGTTAAGCTCCTTACCAGCAGCTTTATTGTGCTTGAGTTGTAACGCAAATAAATATTGACAAAATTTCTTCAAAACATTCAGAGAAATACATGAGAGAAATCTCTGAAAATTTTTGGTTGAAAGAACTAATGTTGAAAGATTCATAAATCCTTCTAGTGTATTGTGGTAACTTTTGAACAATTTTATATGCGATAACACAAGTGATGTTATTCAAAAGCATTGGGAAGAAGATTTGAAGAGATCTTTAAAAGAAGATGCTGCAAACAGTTTTCGAAGGAGATTTAGGATGAATCTCTACAATAATTCACAGCGTAATTCTTCAACAAATCTTTGGATAATTTTTAGCAAGAATCATTAAAGATATTTTCTGAATACATAAGATAGGATATAAGATATAGATAAATTCATTGAAAATCCTGGAGAATCCTTCAAGGATTTTTCTGCTATAAATTCCTGGATGAAAAACAACAGCTGAGTACTCAATTGAAAGAGCTAAAAAAACTAAAATGGAAATCTCTTGGCATTTTTTTCTATTTTTCAAGTAATCGGTAGAACTCCTAGAAACTTGAACACTTTCTTGGAAGAACCCCTGAAGGAAGTTTTGATATAATTTCTAATTATACATGTCGATCAATCTCTTCAACCATCTTCAACCAACCATCTATGACAAAAGGTCGAAACATGAAACATCAAAGAATAGAAGGTCAAAAGACAAAAGCTCGAAGAGGGAAAAAAAGGGGCAAATGGTCGAACATATTGTTTTAAAGATGGAAAAATTACCCACCAAGCAAATCATTTTCGACTCTTTGTCCTTTTGACCTTTTGTCTTTCAATCTGCTATCCTTTCGACGTTTAATCAATCGACCTTTTATCCCTAAACTACGAATTACTGGATGAATCGCAACAGAAATACGTTAACAAATCCCTACTGGAATTTCTTGAGAAATGACTGGATGGAACACTTTGGAATAGTTTGAGATATTTTCGTAAGCATCTCGAGGGTAACCTTTGAGAAAAAAATTCTAAGAAATTTCAGAAGGTTGGAGGTTTAACGAAATCCTGGCAAAGAGTTCATGGATATATCCTTGTTGGAGTTTCAAGATAAGTTCCAGGATGAATAACTAACTTTTTTTTGGAAAATCCCATAACAATTTTTTAGCATAATGTTGCATAAAAAACTTGAATTCTCCGGGGAAATCCCTTGCAAAATTCTTAAATAATATGTTCTATAAATTTGTAGCGTACCATCAATACACCAGTATCCGCTCATGTACCAGTAGCCCGCTCACACCGAAAAAAGATAAGTTTAAACAAAATAAATATGAAAACTATAGCCACTAGACTATTCAAATCGACAAATTGAATTATACTGTGGACAATCTTTTGCGTATTTACTCAAATTACCTTACTTTTAAAACTCGTGAGCGGGCTACTGGAACATGAGCGGATACTGGTGCACTGATGGTAGTGCTGATCGACATACGACGTGTCACCGATGCTTTATTCGTCGGCGGCTTGACGTAAAATTAATTGGCAAAGGCGGCGTGGCATGGCGGCGCACAGGTCTAGATACGATCGTCGATCTTTAAGCCGCTTCGAATCGCCGAAGAATGCCGACAGCGAAACACACGAAAAAAACGACGACCCAAACCTCGTGGAACCGATAACCCGCACCGCGCCGTATCAGCAGTGTATTTATAATGCTCAAAATAGGGTCAAGATTGACTCATCATATTACCGAATTCGATTGAATAATTGAGCGAACGCTCAGTCACAGGGGACTTTCACGCGGATATACCTAAATATTTAGCCTACTGTGATGTCCGCACCGCCATATCCTAAACGGCTGACTGTTCACGCTGTCATTATTTCGGGTTTCTCTTTTCTTTTTTTTCGGTAAGCGGGGGATGACGCCGATGGAGAAGCGCACGATTATAGCGATGATGATGGTGATGATGTTCGAACTTCATGACCCGTCCAAGGAGACGTGAACTTCGGAGGTCATAAACATTAAACTAGGCTTTTTATTAATGCCATAAAGCAACGAGCCGCCGCCGCATCGCCGGGCCATCAGCCGGACTAAAGTAAAGTGCTGCCGTTGAAGTCCGGGCCATTGATGCTGGTCTGATGCATACAGGGTGAGAATGGTTGCCTAATTGCCCCCTCGCTGCAACTCTGTACTCAAACGACCGCTTCTCACTCAGGCAGCTCAAAGTAACGACGATCGCCGGCTGCGGGTTTTTGTTTCGAATTAACTTGTGCAATTGGGAAAGCGACAATAACAATTACGAAATGATATCGAGTGATGGATTGACAACGCATGAAGCGGTTCTGTTGGGCAACGCCTATAATTCGGCTGGCGGTACCTAATTTGGGACAATACTCACGCAGTGGAGCTCGGAAGGCTTCCGGTAGTTAATTGGCAAGGCGTGAGATATTGAATTCCCGAATGCTAGGTATGGATAACAATTCAGAAGGTCGTGGGAGTTACGAAATAGTCACTATGTCTTATGTCTATATCTCAAGTTTTACTAACAAATTCAACAATGCAGTTCCATTGCAGTCTCCAAGATTCAGAGCCGGCTCTCAGCTTAGTGTTCTTATGAGCACTTCCACAGTTATTAACTGAGAGTTTTCTTTGCCAAACTTTCCCTTTTTGGCATCCGTATATCGTGTGGCAGGTTCGATTACACTCTATGCCCAGGGAGTCAAGGAAATTTCCATTACGAAAAGATCCTGGACCGACCGGGAATCGAACCCAGACACCTTCAGCATGGCTGTGCTTTGTAACCACTCGGCTAAGAAGGCCACAGAAAAATAGTTGTATAAACTTCTTAATTCTCTTATCTTAACTAATCTTAACTCGCAATTGAATGGAATTTAACCCGCAATAAACTAAAAGCATATTCCATATTCGTTATTGAAAAGCTTTTCCATTTCATTAGCAGCCATCCTTCAAAACGCACCTTTGGACTGAAATCCACCCACATAGGCAATCATGTCGCATTCCTCGCTAAGGTTTGCAATGTTCATTATCTTCATCGGCCGCATATTTTGCACCATAGACTCAACCGTAGTGAATTACACACACTCACCGCAATCGAATACCTGGCGGAACACGAGGTCGGCCGATTCGAGTGCATTTTCATTGACATCGGCAACGAATCTTCCTTCGATAACGGTTTGCAAGATATCCTGCAATCTCCTCGTCTAGCGCACATCTCAAAAATCATGCTCAACGATTCCTTCCAGCTAGGTTATGACTCGGGAATTCCACGGTCCCCAGCTCTTGTGGTGGTCAACATCCACGCAGAGGACTTCAATTTCCATGCGGATCAATTCGATATCAATCCAAACACGAAGATACTGATACTGTTCGAGAAGGATTACCCCGCTGCTGTATTTTTCTTTGTGCTACAATTCTTCAAAACCACCCAGTTCACGCAAATCGTTTGTATCGAATCAACAGCGATGGTTTTCATACGAGTGGGGTTCGACGGTTTCTTTGTAGATTACCCGGAATACTTAGAACCCCAGGAACTCTTCAGAAACATTCTCCGTGACATGGGAGGACGAACCATCAGCTACAGTGACAGCTCCTCAGTCACATATAGAGACATGAGTTGGATGAAAGCAACGGGTCAATATCTGAATGCGACCACCAAGTACGTCAGAAGTCCGTGTTCGGCTATTCATAGCTGGTTGAATAAATGCTACCCCACATTTTTGCTGTCAGAGAAAATCATAATTTCGCTGGACGGTACGTTTTGGTCAGAACTCGATGCATCAACATACCGTACGCTATTCGATGTTGTTCCAACTACAAATGTGATAGCAGTTCCCATGCCAAGAAGCATCCACGCATTGGAGATGTTCTACCTGCCTTATTCTTTGTCCGTGTGGATTGTTCTGGCTTTGATTGTCATCTTGCTCGAGGTGCTCAACATGTTCGATCCCAATTTATTCCACAATGATCCGATCTTGCTCATAGTTTGCGGATTTCAGCGGTACGACTTACGCCAAGCGAATGCCAAAGAACGTCTGATATGTGTCCCCATGATCATGTTCTTCTTCGTCATGATTAACGCCTACGAGACACGAATTATTTCCTACATGATTCATAAGCCTTCAATTGGACGGATTGAAACCATACAAGAAATGATCGACTCGGGAATGCGTCTGGCGGCCGAAAAGTCATTAAAGCCTGGAATCTTCAATGACAGTCGATTTATCGACATACTGATCGATATTTCAAACAGATCTTCGGACGTTCTAGATCGCAAATCTGCCTACTATGGCAACGGGAATCTCATGAAGGAACGACTGCGCATGCCGATGAACTACGACCAGGAGAAACAGCAGCCGGCGTATTACATACTGGACGAAATCGACGGAATGATCATCTACTCGTACTGGTTGCCCTTTCAGGATTCTTTGCTGGAAATGTTTTACTTCACGCGGCGGATACTATACGAGGCCGGATTGTTGGATAAGTGGACCCGGGACTACCATGATGGAGTGCTGTCCATATTGCTGGTGGCACATAATTTGCAGAATTCGATTGATGACATTCTGGACATTGCGGATATGGCACCGACGTGGATGGCCTTGGGGGCGGGATATTGTTTTAGTTTGACGGTGTTTGTCGCAGAGCTGGCGTTCAAGATTGGAACCAGGAGGATAAAGATGGTGACCTGATTGGGGGATTTGATGTTGCTTAGAACGTTGCTTTTCTGAGAACCAAATTTGATCTTTTTTTATTCTGAACCTTTTGGAGCACCGGGATGGCCACCGGGAAACCTGTATTATGAGACCACTAAGTTTCTGCACCAAAACTAGACATGCGACGGTTCAATCTTCATGATTTTAAATATCTGTGACTTTTCTAGTTAAATCATAGATGAAACCAAAGTGCTTATGGTCCATCTTGGTTTTCATCTTGAAATAGTCCACAAATGATCACCGGGGATACCTGTATTGTGGGACATTTCTGTTTTTGATGTACCACAACTGGACATTCAACGGCTCAATCTTCCTGGTTTTTGAGTATATTATGACACATCTCACACAAAAATGAGTGAATGACCACTCTGGTGAGTGATTCCAAGCAACAGCACCAAAATTTGGTAAATTTTTTAATTCATTTTTTTCTATTGAGCTGAAACTTTGCACAGTTTTCCAGTTCCATCTAAATCGTCATTTTCCGATATCAAATCTTCAAGTTGAGTCACGACTAACTTTTCAAAAGGGTGTATGTGAAAATGGTTCAAAAATATTCAAAAAGCTGCACAGCAAAAACGGTTCGTTCGATTGTTAGACAACTAAAGAAACAAAGTTAGACAACTAAATAAAGATTCCAAAAAAAAAATACACACAGTAAAAAAAAAAATTTTTTTTGCATTAAAAAACATAATTTTTGACACAAAAACTCAAATATCTCAAAACCCTATCGGAATACCAACGTAATTTTTTGAGGGAAAACGGTCCATTATATTAGCTATCTACCATAAAAATTTGGTGATGGTAAACCAATAAACAACAAACATTGCGTGAATTAAACAAGTCGTTTTCATGTATTCATTAGTATTATGTATATTATATGTATAAATATTATGTATATGTATAAATATTATGTATATGTATAAATATTATATGTATATGTATATATGTATAAATTAAAATAAATTAACAGATTACACGAAAATAAATTTTTTTTTACCAGGATATTTTTTTAGAGTATGATCGATGAGTTTCTAAATGTTATATATAAACTTTAAAAGTTTTGGATTTGGGTATGCGTTATGAGATCATGAAAACATTTTATTAATAAGGTACCGTGAGGTAAGTGGATACAGAAAAATCAATAGTTAACTTTAATGTTACGTACAGCTTACGTGAATAATGTAATTCAAACTTTTTTCTGTGGATAACAAATGAGGGACTATTATACTTCAAATCGTCATTTATTTCTATTTTTCTAATTGTTATGTATTGAGTATGAGAGACTTAAAAATTTGCGCCAAATGATCCACTTGCCCCACCATGGTGGGGTAAGTGGATCACCAATTAAAAAAATCTGTTCTCGAAACAAATGTGGTGTGATTGTGTATAATAAAAATGATATTACTCTCGTTTTTGTTATAAGTGCTAGTAATGTTACATTATAATACTTTAAAATTAAAAAAAGTACCTTTATTTAATCAAAATATAATAAAAGGTATGTATATATTAGTTCATACTAAATCTAACAGAAAAAACATTGACTCTAGAAAAATTTGGAGAAAATTCATCCATTTATACGCATAAGTTAAACAGAAGAATTGTTGGATTATTCCTTACGATATTTTCGAAAAACACTCTTAGTTTAAAAATATTAGTTACTATTACTTTGGAATAACAAACTGAAATCCTTCTATTTTATTTATGAACATATGTGTATCATCTGTCTAGAACAATTTATATGGTCAAATAAGGTACGATACTATGCATTCAATTGGAAAATTAGTAAGTTTTGCTCTTTTACAACTCATCTTAGATAAAACATGAAATGTTTCGTGTAAATTTTGAAATTATTATTATTTTATATTTTTTATGCCTGAAAGGTTAAAAAAATTTTTTTATGATCAATTTGACAAATTCAAGCTGGGAATGGAAGAAAATAAAGGAAAACAACATTTGTGGATATTAAAGCTTAATAAAATTCTCGTAAGCAGTCTGCCAATAAATGATAATAATGCTTGATCCACTTACCCCACCCCATTAAAAAGTAGGGGTAAGTGTACCATGTCCAATATATTTGTATTTATTTATAAAAATCACATATTTTTCATTGTGATTCATTCAATTAGAACTTTAGTGCTCACCATGTGTCGAAAAAAATAATAGAATTCGATTTAAGACTGAGATACAATGGATTTTTGATTGATGCAAAAAAAATTTCAAATTAATTACTTTTTGCAGCTAACAAGTTTGCTTGTGTTAGTGTACGTGTAGTACCAGTTTTGCAATAGTATCAGTGTGGGCATAAGAATATAACCTAAAACGAAGCAATGGTCCAAAAACATTCAACATATTCAAGTATTTATGCTTTATATTGACAAATGATCCACTTACCCCACTGATACACTTCCCCCACTGTACCTTACTTATTTATTTATTTATTGTTATTCAATTTTTTTACAATATCGAACACTTTTGCATCATTATCAGTACAGTTCGAGTATAGTTTTGCTTTAATTTTATTTTCGGACAATGGAATGAAACAGTGAAATTTTTGGGTTCCTTGGATCGTTTTCGCGTTATTATATTGCTCGCTGAGATCTGATGCCGTTAATTCGTACTCTTCAGTAGTAGTAAAACAAAATGATAATTTTGTTAAATCTTCTTCTTTTCTGCGATTCGCCCAATCAAATAGTTCTTTTGCAGTTTTAATTGGATGCTCACGTTCTTTGGCTAAACTTGCTCTTGTGGCCATGCGCTTTATGGTTCCTCCAATAGCATCACAAGGACCTTTGCCATGTGACGTAGCAAAGAAATGCCATTCTGCATCTATTCCGTACTTTGATTTAAATTGACATAGGCTCGAAAAATTCTTACGGTTTTTGTACTGCGATGCTGCTCCATCAGACATGAAATATATCTTTCTGATTTCTTTATCCTTATCAACGCGTAAAAAGTTAATCATTTTGGCAATGAACAAATTTACAGATACTGAGTCGTGTCTTAAATCTTCGGAAATTACAATAAAACTAAAATGTTCAATTTGCGTACTTCCATTGAAATAAATAACGAATGGATGAATTGTAGCTTGTTGTACGTTCCAGTGATGGGACTGCACTTCATCTTGCAATACAAAGCTATAGTTTTCAGAAAAATCACAAATGACTAAAAATTCATCATCTTGTAATGTATTTTTCGTATTTTTTAAAAAGCGGGATTGCTCTGTTTTAATAAAGTCGTGAGGAATTAAACTTTCTAATTTCAAGCAAAAATATGACACAAACTCATCTACAGGTTTTACAATAGTTTCTAGGTCACACCTATCCGTGGTCACCCATTGCTCAAATGATAACTGATCAATATAATTTTCTTCAAACTCAGCGAATAAAATATTTTCCAATGATGAAGAATCTGGACAATCCGAACAAGATCGTAGATAGCAATTTGATGTTGTATTTTCACACAAAAGACTACCAGTTAACATTTTAATATCCTTTGATAAATTGATTCTTTTCAAACTATGTAAGATTAGGTTAATATTTTCGTGTGTTGTGCACACACAAACATTATGTGTTCCTGAATTGGATAGAAGCTTGTATTGCCTTGGACGAAGGCTTGCAAATGAGGAAAAACCTACCTTAATATTTTCGTTAATTTCCTTGAAGCGTGTATACGCTTCTTTCAAAGTAGTCATCATTAATCGTTTTTGGATTGCTTGACGCTTTCCATCTTTTTTTACAGATACATAATCTTTTTGGCCAGGCATAGCTCTACTTACTTCATCGTCTTCAAAATATTGAATTATTTTTTCTTTTGTCTCATCTGTTAATGAAGTACTCGACCTAGCATTTTTGGTTGCAAGACAGTTATTTTTGAATTGTTTTGCCTCTTTTGCTGTATTTCTATTGGTTTTGAACTCATCAATGGCGTCTTGAATAGACCACGAGCTTGGCAGCATCGACTAAATCAATAATTTTTCTTTCCTTGTCGTGGCTAGATTCGAGAACCTTTCCTTCATATTCATAATTACCTCATCGTAGTCTGTATTTTCCACATCCTCAGGTCCTTATTTGAAGAGGTTTCTTGATTTCACGGTATTTTTTCTCGGGATAATTGACGTAACCCATCTTCGTCCATTTAATCGGAGTCACTTTTATTCCAGCTATCCCTTCGTTGAAGCGTTCGATGTTGACCTTCTGGATGCACTCATCTTCTGATTGATTTGTTGAAACAGATGTCGCTGATGGTACCGTGGCAAGACTATCTGCACTTGGTACTTCTGGTAACTCCTCAGTTGTTGTCGGTGCATCTAGTAATTCCTCAGTTGTTGTTGTTTTCGAACTTCCTGCAACCTGATCCACCGATGATGTACAGATTGCCCGTTTGTCAACGTTTAAACGGCAGGACGTACAAATGCGTAAATTTGTATTCAATGTAGACATTGGAGCATAACCAGCCGCTTTCAGTTTATCTATGGTGCTTTCGGTAAGATTTCGTAGCTCTTTCGAACACTTTTTTTCTGCAAACGACTCATGTTGCTCGTTAGATTTTAATAAACAAAATCACTTTTAAGTTTTTACTGACTAGTTTGGTGTCGTTTGCTTGACTGAAGAAAAATTTTACAATTAAATCTTTTATAACCATAGTGGTAGTATATTTTTAGCTTTTTCGCGAGTATGTTCATGGTATGTACCTATCATGTTTTTGATGTTGTTGAAGTTACTCGCTTTCTCCCAAATATGATTAACAAAGTCTATTCTCTACCAAGGCGGGTCTATACCCAGGTGTAATCAGATTTTAACTTTGTGGAGAAAACCAGCGCCGAGAAAACCGACCTGCTTTACGTATACTAGATCACCTGGGTATAGACCCGCCTTGTTCTCTACGAGGTAAATTTTTTGCAGGTAAACTAGTCGTGTACCTAAATAGACAATTTTTTTTGTAGCTTTTGTCTTCAATATTAGATTTCTTATAGGTTTCTTTTATCAAAAGGTTTCAACACTATTGAGAGAATTTTTCTTCAGTTACGTACAATAAAAAATATGACACTATCAAGACTTTAGATCACAACACTGGATCGCGTCTAATTTTCTAATAGATGCTATAATAGTTATGAATAATTAAATAAAATATCATGAAAACAACTTGTTAACCTCATGTGGTACCCTTAACAAAACATTCGTCAACAACCTGCGGTCCTAAAAAAATTAACAATGAAAAAAAAAATTTCACTAAGTGTCAAATTTGTGAAATATTTGAAATGTCATAACTTTTTTGTTTATTGGCTTACCATCACCAAATTTTTATGGTAGATAGCTAATCTGCCGTTTTACGCATAAATGTCCCATGTTCCAAAATATGAAACCAAGAAAAACGCGATTAAAGATTTTCGCACATTTATGCTCCGTATTGGTGGTGACAATTTTGAATAATTTCTTCATAATAATATGAGGCAATGGGTGTTTTTTATAGTCAAGAATTGGTTTTGGCGAAAGAATTTGAATTTTGCTATGAAATTCAAAGTGGGACGGTTATGCCTAGAAATACCACGTTTTGGGGGAATTTCTACGCATAAGAGTCCCACTAATTGTAGCAGACCGATTTTGACCAATCACATTGCTCTTGATGGTTAGTTTGACGAGAGTTTAATACCAAAAATAAAAAATGTGTATTGTAAAGCCTATATTGAGGGTTCAGACGAAGACTCGTGTGGCATGTAGCAAATTGGAGCCGTATATAGGTATGTGAATCAATATGGTTATACAGGTTGGTAAATGCTGGTGGCGTACCATTGGTACCATGTGTACCTGAAGGAACAAAACAGATCCATAGTGGTTCATAGCCTCCAATTGTAAATGTTCCTGTGCTGAGGCTTGCAGAGCCTGACACAAACCCCCTAGATTTCAGGAGGACCATTCCCTCTAATGTTTGGAGGACCATAGAGCACAGTTTAGCTTAGAGTTTTACTCTGGCACTCGGACGATGATCAGCCGCCGCCCCTGACAATGGTACGCCATGCCAGTATTTACCACCCAAACGAACCATAATGTGGCATTCAATTTTCAATTAGTTGTAGTTTAAAAAAAATCGTTAACATGAATACAACTTCACACCGCACAAAAATACAAGCAACAGAAAAAATGTGATTAAGACATGAACTCAGAAAACCAGAAATGTCAAACCAATATACATGGTCAAGCAAGTTGCTGAAACTAGATTAAATTTTCCGTCGAATGCTTCTGGATGCATCCAATTACATTCAATTTTCAAAAAGTTTCAAGCATTTGTATTTAGGGAAAATTTCGCCTAACTTAATTATTGAGTCTTAGAACACTATTGTGTGAAACAGGCAGTGTTCCACATGGGATGTAAAGCCAAAGAAAAAAGATTATATAAAACGATTTGACACAGCTCAATGAATCCTATAAATTAAGTATTTTATTTGCAACTGATTTTGGAAAATACATAGTGGGACAGATATGCGTAGAAATTCAGAAGCGAGACAGTTATGCGTAGAAATTCAACAGTGGGACAAATTGACTTGGTATGCTTTTCATAGAGTGTTCGAACAAAGTATATGTTTTTGAATTGTTTTATAATAATATAGGTTAAAATAGACTTTTTGACTACAAAAACTAAAAAATGACAAAAAGTAACATGGGACAATTATGCGTATAACGGCAGTAATAATGGACCGTTTTCCCTCAAAAAATTACGTTGGTATTCCGATAGGGTTTTGAGATATTTGAGTTTTAGTGACAAAAATGATGCTTTTTAATGCAAAAAAAAATTTTTTTACTGTGTGTATTTTTTTTGGAATCTTTATTTAGTTGTCTAACTTTGTTTCTTTAGTTGTCTAACAATCGAACGAACCGTTTTTGCTGTGCAGCTTTTTGAATATTTTTGAACCATTTTCACATACACCCTTTTGAAAAGTTAGTCGTGACCCAACTTGAAGATTTGATATCGGAAAATGACGATTTAGATGGAACTGAAAAACTGTGCAAAGTTTCAGATATTTTTGAAATGGTCGATCAGAATCGACTTGCATGCCTCCGTGGAATCCCTCTGGTTCATTGTGGCCACTGAAATATCTAAAGAATGATGGCTCAACCTCCCTGTTTGTATATCACACAAAAATGAGTAAATGATGACTTGTAAATGAGTTCCTTGTGAACATTGAAGCACATTAAATAAAAATAAAAATAAATATATATTTTTGAAAGTTTTCCACTAACTGGAACATAGTTTTTCCGGCTTTTCTTTACGAATTTTCTCAACGGGGGAAAATTTTGTGGAGAACTGTTTTCAGTTAATATTTTTTTATTCCTGAGATAATTTGCTTTCATTTCCATTAAAAACTTTGTTTCTACGATGCTCCTTTCTTGAGTTATGATTTTTCAAAGAAAAGACTCAAAATGGCACATATGCACATTTCTTACAAAATTGGCCATAACTCAAAAACGAAAGAAAAAACATTTCAATAATTTCAGCGATTACAGCTTATGAAATTATCTTCTCAAAAATATGTTTTTGAAAATTTTCTACGAGTTGGAGCATAGTTTTTTCGGCTTTTCTTCACGAATTTTCTCAATGATGGAAAATTTTGTGGGAAACTTTTTCCAGTTAATATTTTTTTTTTCTGAGAAAATTTGCTTTCATTTTCATAAAAAACTTTGTTTCTACGATGCTTCGTTCTTAAGTTATGATTTTTCAAAGTAAGTAGTGTCAGAGGAAAACAATAAAACTAATTTAAAATTCATAGTACAACCAATGATGATAATGATGATGGTCCCGCCACATACCCCTACAAAAGTTTGAGCTAGACGATATAGGGAAAGTGTACCAGTTATGGCCATAGTGGTTCCATATTTGGCCATATGCAAAATTTGGATAACTTTTACATTTTTAATCTTTTTGAATGTTTTAACATCAAGATTTATCCTTAATTTTACTGCTAAAACACAAAAGATTTTTCAAAATGTAAAAGCATGCAAGATATCACGTATGGCGAAATAGGGAACCACTATGGCCATAACTGGTACACCTACCCTATCTTTAAGATAATTATTATGATCAATTTAATCAGATATTGCAAAACGAAACGGTCTGATTATTTTTTTACAGATATAAGTAACATAGAAATTTTCATACTATACAGCAACAAAGAAATTTTGTAAACACCATTGATCTTAACCACAGATGTTCATAAGGATAACCAGTGATCATGAAATTCCAACAAAATCCAAAACCTTGTCAGGATTGAAAACTCCGCAAGACGATTTCAAAACTATCGACAACATTCGCATTTTCAAGAATTTTCCGACATTTAACCAGCGAGCCTACTAATAATCCAAAGAATCCTTCAACAGTGAAATTGTCCAATTTTGTTTACAAATCATAAAATAGTCATTTATACCTGTATACCGCGCGCGAGACTCAAACTTTTGTAGACTTCACAAAAAAATAGGTTTTAAGCTAAAGCTACGTCAACAATATAAAAATCCATCATCATCATCAGGGTGAACATAATAGTTTGTCTATACTCTAATGAAATAAAACAAATAAATTATGCAATCAAATAATCTGTTTGTAAAACATCGTCCAGATACAAAATTAGTCATTATTAAAAAATTTCCATTTGGCTGCTCAAAATACAGCTTTTACGTGTGAAATTCATAGTCTCTTGAACTGTGACAGAGTCGTTGCACGCTTTATATGTATTGGCATAGAATTGAAAACATTTATTCCTTTGTAGTATAATGAGTTTTGTGAAGCACCATGCAGAAAATTGGGTGTTCTGATTTCGTCCGCGTTTCTTGTGTTATATCAATGAATGTCACTTCCTCTTTCAATTCTGTCACACAAATATCGAGGCAGCAAACCGTTGACTACTTTAAAAACGAACACCATTGACAAATAAACAATTCTTTGCTTCACTGACAGCCATTGTAGAGCGTCTAACAAAAAAAGTGAGGAAGTGAGTCTATCACATCTTAAAATCAAGCGCATAATTTTATTTTGCAAGCGCTGCACTCTCGATATTTGTGTTTCATTAGCCAAAAACAAAATGGAAGGGCAAAAATCCAAGTGAGGAGAGATGATTGATTTGTACAACAATATTTTACTAGGGATGGTACACAAATTATGTCACGCTAAATTTCAACTTTTTCGACCCCCCCCCCCCCCTTTGTCACACGTTTTGTATGAGTCCTCCGAAAATTTTGTAAGGATTGTCACGCTTGGCTTGACCTCCTCCCCCCCTTGGAGCGTGACGTAATTTGTGCATGACCCCCTAGCAATGGTTAATTCGTTTTTTAATCGACAAAGAATACCGTACTTCTTCGCTATTTTCTTGATGACATTAAGGGTATTTACTTAACGGCGTAAACCCTCGCGTATATCGTGATAAACTGAGTAACTAGAATCTTTCACGTAATTGCGTAAACTGTGAAGGAAACATTTCAAATTGTTGAAATTCGTTAGTTTTCCAATCTAGGAAGGCGTTGTTTATCGTAACAACTGTCGTCATGTAAATAACAAACAAATATTTTTCCAATTTGGAAAATGAAGTCAGCAAAAAATGGGTTGAGATTCAGGAGATTCACGAGTGAAAATGTCGATCACTAGGTAATCCGAAAATGCCTGAAATGGTCTGAAATGCCTGGAGAGCAACCATGAGAATAAATTTTGCCAGTAATTTGGATGGTCTTTGTAGGAGGTGGCCCCAGGGGAGAAGAGATTGATGCAACTGACGGCGGTGATTGCGTTGCGATAGCTGTTGGGTGTAACGATAATAATGTTGATTTAATTAGTTTTAATATTGTTTTTACGTTCAGGTATGGAACAACATTTTGATTCAAATGCCGAACACTGTGTTCGTTCTGTCTCATATTCCGAACACCTTGATTCAAATTCCGAACAGCACGAATAAATCGTATTCAAATTTATAATTTCACAAATAAATTTACTTAAGCTTGTTCTTCTGGTCTGAAACTAGAGAATCATTATTACTCCCGAGATATGAATTATATTGAGGACGTTAAAATTGAATTGCAATTGACTGCCATTTCCTTGTTATTTGGTGACATATTTCAGCGAAACATTTCAACCAAATCGCCATACAAAAACCGAGTGTTCGGAATATGAGTCTGTTCGGAGTTTGAGACAAAACGGTATTCCTTATTCAATTGATAAATGCTCGACCCAATTCATGCTACCCAATTGTTATCGAAGCCCATTTTTTTTAATCAGATGTAGTTTAAGTTTTCATGCACTTAATTACTTGAATTTTGTGCAAAACAACTATAGAACTTAACAACACTTCATCTTGCGACACTCAATTTTTCATCTCTTAAATGTACCTTTTACAATTACATCAAAGACAAATTGCATTAATGAAACAGCAGCCAAATCTACGCAGAAGCCATCCATTTTCCATTAATTCCTTTCCATTTTTTCAAGTTCAAACGTTCAAACAACAACAATCGTTGAAATGACATACGTATGCAGTAGGTAACTAGATTATTGATTACTCTTTTGACATCGCACTTAGTCAGATGAGGAATATTTCATTTGAAATATTTCTTCGCTACAATTACGCAAAATCTCAAGTTACGCAGCTTTAAGTGAATCCCCCTATTGTTAATATGAGTGGCAAATTTAAGTTTATCATCAATAATCACGCCAAGATATTTAATTTCTCGAACGCGATCAATTGCCTCATTGTCAATTTCAACAGAGACTTGTTCATTATTACGACTCCGCGAAATGATCATGAATTTTGTTTTACTTATGTTCAATTTCAGTTGTTTAAACTTCAACCATCTACTTAAATAACGCAAATCTTCATTCAAGTTTGAAACAGCTTGTTCTAAATTTTTAGCTGCAATGAATAACACGGTGTCATCCGCAAACAAGTTAATATCACAAAATCGTAACACGCATCTCATGTCATTAATGTACATAATAAATGAAATGGGCCCTAATACACTTCCCTGTGGAACACCAAGATTACTTTCCACGGGACTGGAAACCGAATTATTAAAAACAGTCCGTTGAGTTCTTCCACACAAATAGCTTTCGAACCATTTGTATGCAGAACCCGAAATTCCAAAGCGCTCGATTTTTTTCAACAATAAGGGCCTAGAAATCGTCTCGAAGGCGCGTTTCAGATCCAGAAATACAGCAATGATAGTTTCTTTACACTCCTTTTTTTCTTTCCATTTGGCTAAAACCAAGTTCAATGCGGTTTCACAAGAATGTCCTTCTCGATATCTCGATTGCTCTGGTATCAGCAAGTTATTATTATTCAAATATTTTATCAGTTGGCCTTTAACAACAAGTTCTAAAATTTTCTCTAATGTGTGCAACATGTTGATGGGACGAAACTTTTCGGCTCTAATCGTTCCAGCAACATTTTGTATAGGAATCACTAAAGATTCCTTCCAAACCTGTGGCACGTGCCCGGTTCTCAAAGATTCATTTATAAGGTCCAACAGATTGTGTCCAATGACATGAAAGCAATCTTGCACAACTCTAGCATTAACATTATCTACTCCAGCCTTTTTATCTAAAGAAAAACATATACTTCTTAATTCATCAAATGTAATCGGGTGAAAACATTCAAGTTTACATCTACTATTAACCGGCTGTTTGATTTCGTCAGGTTCAGCAACCAACTCAATAGATTGGTTGATCGATGAAACGCTATCGACAAAATATTTGTTAAAATTACATGCAATTTCTTGTTCTGACTGTTCTAATGTGCCATCGAAAGTTATGGATCGCGGATTACAATTATTAGGTTTCAATAAAGACATTAAAATTTTCCATAACTCCTTGCTTTTGTTCTTATGCTGATCGATTCTCCTCTGAATATATTCACAGCGGGTCTTTTTCAACGTTTGTGAATATATATTTCGCGCTGACTTGTACCTTCTCCAGTTATTATCATTATTTCTCATTAAAAACTTTTTGTACAGTTTATCCCTCTTGCGTTTAAGACGAAGTAGGTCTAAACTGTACCAGCTGTTTGAGTTTTCTAGAGATACCAACTTTTGTTCAACTAACTTATTGGTACTGGTTTTTAATATTTCCGTTAAAACAGCTGCTTTATGATTCAAACTGCCCGCACTATTATGCAAACCCATACTTCTTTCAACAAGATTTGATACCGCCTGTTTTGAATATTTCCTCCAGCACTTTTTTCTTACAAGATTATCTCGAATACTACTGTTATCTTCAATATTTATAACTAAAGTTTCATGATCGGTTATTTTCAAATCTGTACATGTGACTGAGTTTACTGTATCGAAATTAGAATAAACATGAGCAATAATTGTTCTATTGTGCCGGGAAATTCGAGTGTAATCGGTAACTTTTTGTTTTAAATTGAAATACTCAGCCAAACGCCACAAATGATTCGAATTCGCATCACTCCAATTGATATTAAAATCGCCAGCAAGTACGTTGAGTTTACTAGGATCTATAAATGTCTCAAACTAGTTTTCTAAAATTTCAATAAAACGCTAGTCGCTTGAACTGGGAGAATGATACAAAATACCATAATTACCCATCTTCATGCCACGTACAACCGTAATGCCTAAGAACCAATTACCATCATGCGCCTCGTTCGATTGAAGCTTGCATTGAACTGATTCTTGGACATAAATAGCAACTCCGCCAGTGTGTCTTGAATGTGACAAACAAGCAGCAATATTGTAACCCGGAATATTATACTGATTAAATGCGCCAATGTCTACAATATGTGTTTTCGCAAGAAGTACCAAAAATGGACGTTTTTCCTCTACAATCTGACGTAATGCAACGTAGTTTGTAGATAATCCAGCAATATTAAAATACAAAATGTCTAATTGGTTCACATTACTACTGGAACTTGTTTGCTATTTAATGAAATGCAAGCTGCTTTTTTTCTGATCAAATAGCTTCTTATATGCCATACATTCATTCTTACTGAAAGCTGGATGATTAATATTCAAGTTCATGTTACGTTCATTATTCATTTTTGTACAATTTACACATTTCAATACGGTTGACGTACACTCCGATGTTTTGTGACTTCCGCTGCACTTAGAGCACGCAGTGCTGTTGTTGCACTTTGTACTCATGTGCCCGAATTCTCCACATTCGAAGCATCTTAATACACTAACCGCGGGAACTACAAGGCACCGATCAAATTTTACATTAACTTTTTTGGCAGTTAAGAGCAGGGCTGTTCATTTTCGAAAGCATTTTGTGAGACACGAAGGCTTGGTTGCGTCGTCTCGATGGTGACGAGTAACTGCGTCGCTTCGTTCTTCTTTCACCACTCATTCGTTTCGTTACCTGATTGAAAGCAGCGAACAAGAAAGGTGAAATGAAAGAGTAAGAACTTCGTTTCATTTGATTTCATTGAAATCTATCAAAATGTTCCAAATTGGATTTTACCTATGTTTTGCAATAGTAATGTATATAACTTGTTAGGTAATAAATTAAGATAGAGAAAGTATGCGGGCCACCACGTCGTTCATTTGAATTAATCAGCTCCTTCAGTTAGAGACTACCGATTGAAAGATCAGCTCGCTGCGGTGAGGCACTGATATATGACGCGCGACGCACCGACAGCACGAAAGAAATGAAAGACTACGCTTGCTGCGATGAAAGGAAATGTTTGTCGGATTGAAACGAAACAGTAGAGTTTCAATCGAAAGAGAAGCTTGAGTCAGTCAGTTGGGGACTGAAAATGCTTTCAATGAATTGAAAATGGACAGCCCTGGTTAAGAGACAGCTATACTTATCAACATCTACTTCGATTACGGCTTTGTATTGCTTGTATCGGAAGCGTGGATTTTCATAAACATTTAGTACTTTCACATCATTAATCGCGATATCTACATTATGACTTTTTAAATAGTCATTGATGACATCGGAGGAAAATTTATAGCTCATACCCAACACTTTCAATCTTGGCACCGATGTTGGGCTTAACGGCTGTTTGGGCACGTCAGGAGTTAATCATCAATGTTAACTTCCTTTTCCCGATCAGCCTAGATAGCCGCGTAGTGTCGGTAGCGGTTGTTTCAATTGGCTAAGAATTAACACTACGGACTGCCTGTTCCGGTGGTAAAAGTCCACCTAACAGGTGACCCCTAATTCATGCGGCTTTAAGCTTACCGTGCCTAAGAATGAATGGTTAGGGGGGTCTAAATAAAACCTAACTGCAAACGGAGCCTGTGGAGTACCAGGGCGCCCTCTACAGTATTATGCCCTTCCTGTGCTACCCGGAGCAATGGTGCAGGTGACCTTGTGTTTCTCCGAGATAATCGGCTGCCCTTCTTCAGTCTCAAGCCTGAGGCTTAATAACTAACTTATTAATACATTGTAACTTAGTTTAAATTTTCACCTATATGGTTTCGCATTATGCGTATTACACAGTGTGTTCTGTGCTTTTCGCCTTTGGCGACTTTTAAGAGATACCGATCTGTTTTTTTCGCTGCTGGTCTTTTTCGTTCTGAGATGGCGAAAAGCTTAATCCTGCCTAGTTTGGGTAGTGGCTACGGTTAGGATAGCTTTGTTAGACCAATCTTCAGCATAAAAAATCAGCAATGATCAATCTTTGTAGACTCATGCAAATGCTACAGCTCAAATGGCGCTAGTTCAAAAACCTTACTTTTGTGAACTTTTATCTAGGTAACCTTGTGGACCCAGTTTTTGCTACTTTCAGCAACATGAAATGGCAAACTCGCGTGCCATGCCTCGTGCATGCGTGCTCGTAAATAGCGCTATCGTTGCTACACTCATTTCTGAGTTAACAACCAGAGATGTATGTGCTGTCACAATTGATATTTCTGTTGGTGACCTCAATAGGAAAAACGTCTTTCGTTGTGTGGTGTATTTACCACATGATGAACCATCCCCAATGGATGATTTCAAACGAGTTGTCGTTCATTGCCTATGAAGAGGCCTTCTGCTGATTGTGGGCAGTGATGCTGATACTCATCACATCATCTGGAGCAGCTCAGCTATCAATTTGAGAAGCTCTCTGATAAAGTGCTTAAGTAGTTCAAATCTTGGATTACTTATTTGGGGGAATCGCCCAATCTTCATGGTATCTGCTAGAGAAGAAGTGTTAGACATAATGCTCTGCTCGAACAGAATCAGTCACAAGTTGACGAATTGGCATGTGTCATATAATGAATCATTATCTGATCATCGCTACATACACTGGGAATTGGTTGTGACCAAATTCCATGGATTCTCTCCGTCCATTGGAAATCCTAGTGATTCGGATGTTTCCACTTCCGGTGAGTTGGGACACAATTGTCCTTGCTTCGAGTGATCTCACAATTGCTTGTCACTTTGCTTATAGGAAATTTTCTACACAACTCCCTTCACAGGAGAAGTAAACGTCTGGCTGTTTGTAAAGTATGTCAGATAGTCAGGCTGCTATAAAAGCTCTTGCTTCGGCCAACTCAAGGTCGAAGCTTGTTATCGCATGTCGAACTCAAATTGAGGAACTGAATTCAGTCAACTCTGTAAACCTTGTATGGGTACCTGGCCATTCTTCCATCGCTGGAAATGAATTGGCTGATGAGCTAGCTCGCGATGGAGCATCGCATGACTTCATTGGCCCTGAGGCGGCTATTCCAATTTCGAAGTGCTGGGTGAAGCTTCAGATTAATTCTTGGGCGGCAACTCAGCACAAGCAATATTGGAATAGTTTGGAGTCGTGTCGTCAAACAAAATTGTACATTACTGAGCCATCTCCAAGGGTGGCGAAGTATTTAACAAATCTGTCAAAGCAGAATTGCAGTCTCTTGGTCAGAGCGTTGACAGGCCACTGCCGGCTCAACTATCACATGGCAAATATTCAGCGTGTTGACTCATTTGTGTGTGATAGTTGTGACTCCGATTATGGAACTTCGTATCACCTGATATGCAACTGTCCAGTTTTTGCGCAAATGCGATTCCAATTACTTGGTAAACA
This sequence comes from Aedes aegypti, assembly GCF_002204515.2. Classification (NCBI taxonomy): domain Eukaryota; kingdom Metazoa; phylum Arthropoda; class Insecta; order Diptera; family Culicidae; genus Aedes; species Aedes aegypti. The sequence continues at coordinate 291,278,138 of NC_035107.1, read as the reverse complement.
CTTATTTAGTGAAACTGAATTCAGAAGCCTGAATCTTCAGGACATTCTGTTATTCTTAACCCGCTGTGGTAATGAGCTATAGGCTCTCTTTACGCTCATGCGTTTTGCAGTGCCCTTTTTAGGGCGCTGTTCGAACCCATTGTGGTATGGAGCTACATGCTCTCAATTCGTTTATGCGATCTTCCCTCTTCAAGGGACCCCACTCCTATTTCCTCCCATCTTTCCCTTCCCTTTCCTCTCCCATCGGGTAGATGATGAAATAGGCTCAAATATGGCGATGGCACAAATCTCCCAAATGGCGGGGAACGTGCCTCTGGAGCCGGCCTTCTGATACCTGGGGACTGAAAATGCTTTCAATGAATTGAAAATGGACAGCCCTGATTAAGAGACAGCTATACGTATCAACATCTACTTCGATTACGGCATTGTATTGCTTGTATCGGAAGCGTGGATTTTCATAAACATTTAATACTTTCACATCATTAATCGCGATATCTACATTATGACTTTTTAAATAGTCATTGATGACATCGGAGGAAAATTTATAGCTCATACCCAACACTTTCAATCTTGGCACCGATGTTGGGACAACAGCGCTGTAGTTTTCACCCAGATCGTTTTGCATGCCATTTTTCACAAGATCAACATTATATCCTGTTGCACACTTCACAATTACGGAGCCATCTTTCCCGTTTCTAAAGCTACTTATCTTGTGTATTTTTGGATCAAGTTTTTCATTCACCAATACGTTTGGGAACAATTATTTTTAACTATGACGGAGATTTGTGATCAAGTATGGATATGTTAAAAACATTTTATTTGAATAATAAGTTAAGTTGCGTATTGAAGTTCATGCCCACAACTTCAGTATATTCTGAAAACCTTGAGATTAACAATATTCCTAGCAGTACACTATTTGAGCCATATGAAGCTTAATGGATAGGAACGAGAAAATTTCAAGAGAATTAGGTTAGTTTGGACTGTAGCGGGTCTGTTCACATTTTGTATGAAAACATTTCGTCTCCACATGATAAATGAGTTCTAAAAGGCAGTTTTTGTGATTTTTACTATTCTTAAATAGCTTTGTCCACAATACTACCGAGCTATACCTTCACATCACTCATGAAACTACAACTAATAGTGAAACAATTCGCAAAAAATCATTAAAAAATACGAGAAATTTGGATTTTGTGAGTCAGCCCCGTAGCCTACGGGTTAATTGGCACATATATTGAGATGATCGGCAATCCAATCCGCATGGTTATTAAATTAATTAACTCATTACGCGTGGTATAGATGGATAAATTATGGGTTTATGGTTTACCAAATATGCTGTGGGAATGAATTCGAAACTAGTTTTCTGAGTTGTTGGGTCACCAAGTGGCCCGGTAGCTTAGTTGGTAAAGCGCTCGTCTAGCATACAAGAGTCCTGGGTACGAATCCCACCATGTGGATATTGCTTCCTGAGTCTAATCAGATCGGAATTCCACCATGGGGTACCCCTTGTAGTCTTCATAGACCGCAAAGGACATGCTTCGCAAGTCATGTGACCACCACAAAAGATGAAAGAAATGTTCAATTTTTAGATTAGTATGGTAGTCTTCTACGGGAACAAAACGAGGGCCGTGGGTTTTCAAGCGCCAGGTTTTTGGGACCATCTTCGACGATGAACAGGATAACGGTGTGTGGCGACGAAGAAAGAATCACTAGCACACTCAACTCTACGGCAAATCCTATACTCAGAAGGTGGTGTAAAACTTCTTAAAAGTAAGAGCTTAACAAAGAAGCCGTAAATAGAACGAGAAGGTAGAGCAAGTGATTGCTCAGGACAAGAACAATGTGCGAAGGTTCTACAAAATAGTTCAACCAAATTCCAACTTTTTTCGCATGGGTTTCATCATTATGACGTCTTCTACACTCGACATTCAGAAAAAAAAATGACGAAATATGTATTTTTGGATGAATTAAGGCCGATGTCTGGGATTCGAAGAGTCCGGGAAATTCAAATCAACACGATAAAAACGTTCTGGATTGCTATTTGTTTTTTGTTCTGAATAGTTTTATTATTGGGTGTTCAGAAGATTCATAAAACCCATACTTTAGACCCTACATCTTTGGTTTTGTCATACATCGAAAAACATCGAAACAGTATCAACTCGCCAACAAACACCAGCCAACCTGCAACTAGTCCCACTCCAATCGCAATCCAAGCTGGCAGCATGTCATCAAACCCAAGCCTGTCCTGAAAATCCGCAAAATTCAAATCTCTTCTCCGCAACAACCGCACCTGATACGACGAAAAATTTCTACTATCATCCCTAGTCCACTTTGTCAGCAGTCCAGCTTCGAAGAAGATCCGCTCCGTGTAGTAGAACATTTCCATCAACGAATCATACAAGGGCAGCCAGTAGAGGCAAACGGCCATTCCGTTCGTTTCATCCAGTATGTAGTAAGCCGGTCGACGTCTTTTGTAGTCGTAATTAACTGGCATCCGAATGCGATCCTCCATGTAGGACGATGGTCCGTAGAACGCATTTATGCCATCCAAGTTGTCCACAGAGTGGTTCGATATGTCCAGCAGCATCCCGCTGAATCGTGGGTCATTGAAAAGTGCAATCTTCGAGACTTTTTCCGCTGCCAGCCGCAACCCCGACTCGATCAGCTCCTGTAGTGTTCTAATTTTATGTATTGATGGTTTCTCGATCATGAAGGAAATTATTCTTGTTTCATAGGCGTTTGTCATGAGGAAGAAAAATATGATCAATGAAAGGAAAAGCAGCTTCTCTTTAACATCAGCGGTGTGTAAACTGTGGCGTTCGAAACCACAAATGACGAGTAGAGTTGGATCATTGCTGAATAGACTGGGATATAGCATATTCAGTAACTCAAGGGAGATGGCAATCAGTCCTAGTACAATCCATGCGGCTGATGAAAATGGCCAAAAAAACATCTCCAAAACATTGATAGCTCTCGACAAAGGAATAGCAAATACATTTGTTTCGGGTACAACATCAAATAACGACCGATGCATCTGGGGTGATATCGAAGATAGCGAAATACAATCCAATGAAATGACAACTGCCTTTGACGAATAAAACTTTGGATAACAATCAGCGGTGACTCCCAGCCTCTGATCACAAGGAGCTCTTAAATATATCGGTGTTGCATTGAGATACCAAGCAGTTTCTTTCATCCAATTCATATGCTTAGGCGAAACCCGAGCACTGCCGCTATATCCAATGGTTCTGCCACCCATGTCATACAGTATATTCTTGAACAATTCGCTAGGTTCCAGATAGCCCAAGAAGCTATCGAACGTGCCGTTGAATCCAACTCGTATGAAAACCATATCGGTCGACTCAAGGCAAATCATCCGTGTGAAATGAGTACCCAAGAAAAAAGCTCTCAGCGTCACTACCACCGAATACATACTATCCAGCTCAAAAAGTATCAATATCCTCGTATGAGGATTGATTTCAAACTGGTCGGTGTTAAAATAAACCTTCTCGGCATGCACGTTGAACACCACCAGTGCCGGGAACCACGGAAGCCCCGCCCTATGACTCAACAAGCTGGAATCATTGATCACGTACTTGGCGATGGAATCCAGCCTAGGTGATTGAATCAACTCTTGGAAATCATAATCGAAATGAGTTCCTCCGCTGACGTCGCAGAATATGCACTCAAATCGATCGATGTGGAGCTCTGACAGGTACTCGATGGCGGTGAGGGTGTAGTTTTGCACTTTTGGTGAGATGACAGCCAGTATGGGCGTGCACAGAAGGCCTGAAATGGCCAAAGCCAGTCCCGAGGGTGACATCGAATGCTAATGGACTGTACGACGTTCGCTGGAACGAATGCGGTTTAGAAACACGTGAAGATGGTGAAAACCAAACATTTTCCGTTAATTTGATATGAGTGATAAGATTCATTCGATGAGATTGGTGCGAACATGGCATTGTGTGTCAAAGCTTAGGAGCTTTTTCAATAATAGATACTCGTGCGCAAAACATGTGCTAAAGTGTTCATGAATGTTTGCTAATACGAAAGATATAAGCAATACAAAATGTCAAAGTACTCCAGAAGAAGGCTAAATAGAGGTTCCAAAAGCCCTGTCCCAATATTAGTGCCGAACGCTTAAGTTTAGGACAAAAACACATGTTCACTCAATTTTATAATGTTTTTCGTTTGTCTAAGCCCAAAAAACAATTTTTTTTATGGTTTCAATAGATTTTGTCACACCCCTTGGCTTAACCTCAAATTTCGGGTGTATTCCGTGTTCCCTCCTAAATGTCAGAAAGGAACAACCCCAGTGTTGAAACTAAAAGCCGTTTGGTGTATTTGTCGACAAAGCGAACGTCAAACATGATCAAAAGTGTCAAGGTTCATTTATGGACCCAATTTTTTAATTAAAGTTTAAATATGATATAGCCGTCATTTGAGCGGGAAAAATTGCTAAAGTAGCTGCAGTAACATGTTCTTTCGATTTATTAAATAAAAACAAGATTTCATAAAACATTTTAGGACCCTATTAAAAAAAACTGTGTCTCTGTTCTCATTGACTTGACTTGTGCCAATAGACCGAAATTGTGAGAAAAAAAATGTCAAAAATCGAGTACATGGCTCAATTTCTAAGGTCATTCTGCACCTCCGGGCCAATTTTTAAATATACCCCTAGCCGGAATCTCGAGAAATATTGATTTGCAGTTTTAGTCTTAATGAAATTTCACAATATCACCGAAAAACCTACAAAAAAGCTCGAAAAGTTCGCCAAAATGTTGTCAACTAGTATATAACTTTGAATATAACAAGTATTGTCATAATTAAAGATATTTACAACCACTTGGCTTAAACTATAAAGCTTCCATTCAACTAGGAAATGAAATAAAAAAATAAATTTCAATTTAATGTTCATGATATGTTGGATATAAGTGAATCATACAATGCTTAATACTATTTATTTACAGCTTCACACTAAGTGACTAGCCCACTGAAGTCTGGTGTATTCATCTTGTTTCAAAATATTAAAATCCTTATGCATCTGGTGCTGCTCTTGATATACGCGTTTAGTTTTCCACCGTGTATTGTGCTCAGTATTATCAACGTAACTGTTGAGGAACCAATTTTCGGGAATCCTGTACCTGTGTATTAAAGTAGTACTTTAAAAGTACGTTGGAAATGACCGAGCCGTCAATCCATTAGAAGTCATCCAAAAATGACGTCCATCATACGAGGGAGGGAGGGGGTCTATGAAAGTGTGACAGTGCATGTATTAGGTATTGGAAAAAGCGTGACATAGGTCAGAGGGGGGTTTAGAAATCCCGAAAAACGATGGACGTCATTGTTGGGGAACTAAGTACCTTCCTTGCAACTTCGATCGCCACCTCCGAATAGCTCTCCAACACTCGGCAATAAATCCAGACCAGAGGGCGAATGAAGGGCAATCCAATCGGGACACAAATTGTTGGAGTTTTCTTGGATTTTTAACAGCTATTATTCAACACACGCGATTACAAGGCATCACTACACATCTAAACGTTTATTTGGCACTTAACAACACTACATTAAATAACATTCAATCGACATTTATTCCTTAAATTCTAACATTTCTCTCTCTTCTCAGATTAAAAGAAGACGAAATTGCGCGCGCGGGCTCCATGCTCGTATGGTGGTTGTAGGTAACTAAACTAAAATTACTGGATACTGGTGGTCCTCTACCCGATCGCTCAATGCGATGTTTTAAAAATTCGGATTGAGAAGACAAATCTCTCAGCTTCTGTTAGAGTAAATCTCCACAAACTCCTAATAAATGATATACCGTAAAACGGGGTAACTTTGATAATGCGGGTAACTTTGATAGTGCGAGACCCACAACATATTAAACGAAATAACGAAGTTTCTGTTAATCAGTTAAGCAAAACGAATGCAAAAGTAAAGAGTATTAGTATGACACTTTATGTCAAAGCTATTTTCATTGGAATCAAGTGCATTTGAGGCTTTTTATACGAATATTAAAAATTGACACAATTTTAGTATTTTCGAAACGCTTACAAACAATCTGTTCTACGATCACTATTTGATGTAGTTTTGAATAGTTGGCCACTTATCTTTGACAGCCTTGTTATCATAGAACTTGAATACGGTCTCAAATCTCTTAGCGAATAGCATTTTCACAAACTGGGATCATTTTTGTAATCAAAGTCAGAAATTTCCATATAACGTTAAACGCCTAGAGGTATGCAATGCCCTACAAATGTACGTTATTCATTCAATTTTGTTCGATTCTTACTCCGTTATCAAAGTTACCCCAAAACAGAAAACCAACTTTCGATTATATGAAAAATTATATATCCATTCAAAATAAATCTTTTGGAAATCTATCGACTGCAATCGATAGCTAGGATGCCAGTACTTGTTTTAAAAATATAAATTATTATTCTTTGAAACAGCTTGCATAAATATTCAAGTTTTCTTCGAAAAAACTATCAAAGTTACCCCGTTTTACGGTACATGGATATCTTGCGATGCTCTATCTGCTCTGAACTCTCCCGATTCTCTCATCATCTATCCCTCTGATACTGCTACTGTCTGACCATGCTATCTAGCATCTCGATCGCTGCTGCCGATATTGGGTCGAGGCAATGGATGTTTGTTGCATCTTGTTTTGTAGGTCAGCTGCAGTATTCGAACATAGATACAGGGTTGGAGTCAACGGGGGCAAGGGTCTGTCGCAGACATTCTCACCCACCCAGAAATAACTCATTTCTGAAAATAAAAGAATCCTCTTCTGTCGGGAAAGGAAGTAAGGAAGGTTGGGTATATGCTGACTATTGTTTCGACATAAGCTGCTGATCATCATCGGGTGTAGGCAATAAACAAAGCCTCTCAACTGCCCGTTTCATTAAACCGGTGGCAGTTTTCAGTGTAACTACTCGAACTATTCCGTCATCCCCGGGATGCAGTTGTACAATCCGACCCATCCTCCACTTCATCGGAGGCAGATTTTCATCTCGTATAACAACTAGTTTACCCACTTCAACGTTGATTGCTGGTTTCCAGCGTTTGCTTCTTCCCTGCAGCTGGCACAAATACTCCCTGCGCCACCTCTTCCAGAAATCCTGAAGCATTCGCTGCATTAGCTGGTAATGCGATAAACGATTTAAAGGGATGTCTTCTAGATTAGGTTCAGGAAAGGATTGCAAGGAGGAGCCAACTAGAAAATGTCCTGGTGTCAATGGCTCTAGGTCAATATGATCATCAGACATCGGTGTTAATGGTCTCGAATTAAGACAGCCTTCAACTTGAATTAGGAGTGTGTTGAAATCCTCAGGTGATAGTGGTGTTTCTCCAACAACCTTAACCAAATGGCTCTTTGCCGAACGGACAGCTGACTCCCAAAGTCCCCCGAAATGTGGTGCACTGGGTGGATTGAAATGCCAATTGATTCCGATTTCAGCGCATTCTTTCGTGACCCTTTTTCGATGATCCGTATCTCTCAGCAACCTTAAGAAGTCTTGCATTCTATTTCTAGCCTCGCCTTGCTACAAAAAGTCGTAGAGCTTGAAGAAATCGGTCTGAATTTAAATCTGACACTAGCTCTATGTGAACCGCTTTTGTACAGAGACAAATAAAAATTGACGCGTACATCTTCACTACAGGTCGTCGAGGAGCGGGTCTGATCAAAAACGGACCAAAATAGTCTACTCCAGTATGCGAAAAGGGCCGAGAAACCGTAACTCTCGGTGCAGGAAGCTCTCCCATGAACTGCTGAATCGCTGAAGGTTTTGCACGAAAGCATTTCACACATTTGTGCACTATGTTCCGTACTACGCTGCGTCCACCCAATGGCCAAAAACGTAGGCGAACAACTCCGAGCAACAGTTGCGGTCCTGCATGTAAGAGTTGTAGGTGATAATGTTCCAAGATCATTCGCGTTAACTTATGTCGAGCAGGGAGAACCATAGGATGCTTCGTGACTTCGCGCTCTGCGGAATGACCTAGCCGTCCGCCAATTCGGATAACTTGATCGTCCGAAATATATGGGTTGAACCACCGGAGTGGAGATTTCCTCGACACAGTCTCCCCTTTAGAGAGAGCCTTCCACTCATCAGCGAAAATCTCTTGTTGTACACGCCGCACGATGGTAAATTCTGCCCTTCTAAGATCCTCAGTTGACAGAAACTCCATAGGTTTCCTGTTTTGCGATTCTGTCCTCAGCAGCTGCATAAACCGCAGCCATATTGCTGTTTTCCGGATGAGATCGGAATATGATGAAAACCTTTCCAAATACCACTCATTGAATCCACCGTTCACTGAAGCCGTGCAAACCGCTGTTCGTCGTCTTTCTTCGTCGGCTTCTTCTGATGACATTCTGATTGAGGAAACAGGCCAGCAGTTTGATGTTTCCTTCAACCAATCTGGACCCTCCCACCAGAAGGAGTTATTAACGATGTCTTTTGGTGAAATTCCTCTGGAGATAAGGTCCGCCGGATTTTGTTTGCCTGATACATGACGCCACTGCGAATATTCTGCAATTTCTTGGATTTTGGCGACCCGGTTCGCTACAAAAGTGTTCCAGACATTGGAAGGGGCTTGTATCCATCGTAGAACGCACGTCGAATCAGTCCAAAAGTAACATTCAACGGGAACTCTAATGGAATCTCGAACCTTCTCATATAGCTGCGCTGTCAGTAGAGCACCGCATAGCTCCAACCTGGGGATTGACTGCGTCTTTAGAGGCGCCACCTTGGATTTGGAGGACAACAGCCGAACTTGAAGTTTCCCTTCCGAATCTTGACTACGTAAGTAGACACATCCACCGAATGCCTTATTTGAAGCGTCGGAAAAGCAATGAAGCTCAACCAAAACTGCTTCCGGGATCATGACACAACGATCTATACGAATATTGTTGAACAAATGCAACTTTTAATAGTATTTCCTCCACAGCTCACCCACCGTCTGAGGTAGTGTCTGGTCCCACTCCAGTGTTTCGCCAGCTTCGTCCCGGATCCTCCACAAAAGCTGCATAATGATCTTGGCTGTAGTTATTACAGCACCTAGTAGTCCCAAAGGATCGAATAAACTGGCGATTATGGACAGAACCTGCCGTTTTGTTGGCTGATGGGTTGAATTCCAATCCGGGATAGAGAACTGAAATCTTAGCTGATCAGTGATTGGCATCCACGTTAAGCCCAGAGCTTTGACAGTCGGATCAGGGTCAAAGTTGATCCCTTCCGATACTCGAATCGCTAAACAATCCTCAGAAACACTATCCAATACATCCTAAATATTTGATACCCATTTCTGAAGTTCGAAACCTCCCCTTGATGTCATCTCGATAAGTTGCTCGCATAATTTTTGTGCAGCTGCTTCCGTATCCGCTCCTGTGATAACATCATCCATATATGTATCCTCCTTGATCGCCTTAGCAGCCATTGGAAACTGTTCTCCTTCCTCAATCGCCAGCTGATTTAACGTACGCGTTGCCAGAAACGGTGCAGGCTTCGTCCCGTACGTGACAGTATCCAGCTCATACACGTCCACCTTGTCTACCGGATTGAAACGCCACAGTGTGCATTGTAGCGGCCTGTCCGCTTGTACTATGGATATTTGCCGAAACATCTTCTCCACATCGGCTACCAGCATGATTTGCCTTACGCGACTCCGAAGCATAATCGATCGCAAGTCCTCCTGTACAATCGATCCCACCAGCAGAGCATCGTTGAGCGAAACGCCGGACGACGTCTTGCACGAAGCGTCGAACACCACGCGGACCTTGGTGGTTGTGCTTGCTTCCTTAATGACCGGATGATGAGGCAAATAGCACCGTTTCAAATTATCGCCAATTTCTTCTACTTTCGTCATGTGTCCCAGTTTGGCATACTCTGCCATGAACTCATGATACAGCTCGCACAGACCAGCATCCCTCGCCAATCTGCGTTCCATGCCTTGAAGTCGCCGAAATGCGATGTCCCGTGACTCGCCCAACTTGGAGATTGCATCTTCATCCTTTGGCAACGAAACAGTGTATCGACCATCGGATTCCCTACGAACCGATTTCCGAAAGCTCTCCTCACACTTCCTTTCTTCCAGCGAAAGCAGCTTAGAAACGCCAACCTCTTCACTAGCCCAGAACCGTGCTACTAATTTCTCCAATCCTTGTGTAGTTGCCGTGCTACAGTTGATGCGAAGGCCTTGAGTAGGATTTGTCAGGCCTCCACATACCACCCAACCGAACACAGAGTCGTTTAGTGCCGGTAGTTGATCTCCGAGGGGAATTCTTCGGCCAGATCCGAAGAAGTCAAAAAAGTGTTCGATGCCCAACACCATATCCACCGATCCTGGATTGAAAAAGGCAGGATCTGCCAAATTGATTCCATCAGGCACCGCCCATCCTTCAATATTCACCTTCGCCGTAGGTAAATCCACCGTGACTCTTGGTAGAACGAGGAAGCTCATGTTTTGCGAGAAAGCCGTAACTCGCGAACGTACCATTGCAGAAACCTGATGCTTCACCTTCGTTGATGCATGCCCAATACCAAATACTGATACATCTACCCTTTCTCGGTGTGTCCTGAGACGTTGACTCAACCGTTCTGCGATAAAATTGCTTTCGGAACCTGAATCCAACAAAGCACGAACCGGAAATCGACCACCCTCGTCATCTTCCACGATAACGACCGCGGTGGCCAATAAAACCTTAGAGGAGAACTGTTGAGTAGTCCCAGAGACTTTTGTTTCTGTGGCTACCATGTTAACCACCTGGGAGGATGTAGAAGGAGATGGTTCATCCGATTCGGTTCGTGGAGGAGGATTATTATTCCCAACAGCAGTAGTAACCTTCACCGAACCAACCCTATTCTGCTTGAAGCATACCATGTGTGATGTCGACCCTTACAATTGCGACAGAAATACTTCGATGATGTCCAGATCTGAAGCAGTTTCTGCATAGCTGGTTTGACCTCAGCACCTCATCTCGCTCTCGCACCGACAACCGTTGGAAGGAAGAACACTGGTAGAGTTGATGATCTTCCTTACACATCACACATCGTCCCCCAGACGACTGCACAGAACCGTAGCTGGCCTTTACAGCTGACGATTTCTGCCTGAACGGTTGTTGCTGAGAACCCTTAGAGTCCATAGGTTTCGTTGGTAATGCTTCTAAGATTCGGATTCTGCGATGGAGGAAATCCGAGAGATCTGCCAATGTATCTTGATCCTTAGTTGAGGAATATTCCTCCCAGCCTCGGCGAGTTACCGGATCCAAACGTGTTGTGAGCAAGGTAACTAACAAAAGGTCCTTGTAATCCTCCGGTTCGATCACCTGATCTAAATTCTGCACGACCTTTTCGAAGCCATCGATGAGAGTATGCAAATTCGCTACCAATTGTTTGGATAACGATGGAAAATTGAACAAAACTTGCACCTGTCGCTTTTTCAATTGCTTGCTGTTGTCATACCGTTTCAACAGCATGTCCCACGCGATTTGGTAGTTCGTTCTGGTTATCTTCAAGGAATCAATCAAGCTCTTTGGTTCCCCTTGAAGACATCCCTTGAGGTAGTGGAACTTCTCCACCTCCGGTAGGTCCGTCTTTCGATGGATGAGTGAACAGAACAGATCGCGAAAGCTGATCCATTCATCAATGTCCCCGTTGAAAACCTGGAGCTTGATTTGGGGCAACCGTACGTGGTCTAGGGAACCATGACCATGTCCTAACGTCTCATTTCCTCGCATCGAATGTTCAACCTCATCTGGATCCTCCAGTTCCTTGGCCCTATCCATCAAAAAGGCCTTACAATGGTAGTACCTATCACTGTAAACTATCCTAGCCTTTTCAAACGTTTCATCCTCATCCTCAAAATCGTCATCGGTCTGAACTTCTACCAGGGTTTCGCCATATCTCTCCCACAACTCATCAAGTTTTTGCAAACGAACGTTCACCTGGTTTGCAGTAGTAGTCGGCTGGTAATCATTCACAAACCTCCAGATGTCGTCCAGGGATGTTTGAATATTCTTAAGCTGGACCATCAACAGCTTAAGGGTAGGCGGCTTCTTCCTTTGTGATGGCGCCATGGTACGTATATGATACTCGAACCGGTAAATAAATGATTTGGATAGTGTAGAGATCCGAAAAGTCCAAGGCTTCGGCAGACATATACTGTTGAAGCCTACCTGACAAAACAATATGCTGTACTAGTATCAACTACACCCGTCCAAAGTTGAAGAACCACTGATGTGACGTCATACACCATTCGCCGCAGTCCGACTCGTATCCGTTTGAATGTGAGATGAGAGGAAGTAAAACACCAACTGTAGTAACCAGAAATCGACTTCGGCAGACATATACTGTTGTCGCTCACCTATGAGAACAAACAGCAACAGCTAACTTGGTTCCAGGAAACTCGTTGCTCCCGATCGAAAAGTCAATTCCACTCAGTCAGCTCGTCAGCAAATTATGGTGTAGAAATGGGATCCAAAGAAGAGGGGGGATTGCATGTAGTAATCAAACACAACGCTTCGGCAGAACATATACTGTTCAAACTAACCCATGTAATCGGTAATTGCACCAGTCCAAATCCGAAACAACCAGGAAACATTCAAAGGCATCCAGACTTTCGCAGCAGAATGAGACAATTGTTCTTATACGAACAGTTTTGCTCAGGGATTGCGTGGCAAATGATTTGAAGAGGATTCAAAATTTGATTTAAAATGTGTGTATTATCTTAAGTCCCGCCTCGGAGACATATACATATTCTTGTCACTCACCACACAAAATGTAAATCGATGCTACCTCTTCTTGCTGCTCGCTTATCCATCTCCCCAGATTGATAGATTGGCCGAAATCGAATCAGTTGATTCTCGATGATGTCACCACGATGCTCTCAGATAGTCTTAGTCCTTTCGCTGGATGCGGGGATCATTGATGCACTGTCGTTTGTCGCGTAGAAACAGAAACCCCGAAGAAATGGAGAAACGTCGAAATGTGGATGTTAGAAGTGAAGACTCACTAGCAACGACTGGACATATACTGATCTAAATTATATTTACCTGGAAAAGTAAATCTGGTACTGGATCAGTTGTCCAAATCCATTATCGTGTCGATAATCCTACGATCTCCCTGTCGCTCCGTCCGTTGAAGCCGTAGTTTTATCCTTATTCAGTGTTGATCTGGGTATGTGATTCCTCAGGCCACCAAATTGGCCAGATGTAATTGAAATAAAATGCGAAGGCAGTGTGTTAGGATGTGTGCCAATACCTAGCTTCGAATGGACATATTTGTTGTTCCAACTCACCCGAGGAAACAATCCATCCGATGGATGTCCAATCGAAGACAAGTGGTGAAATGAATAGGTCCTTTATCCTAGTGAATCCTTGTGTTACAGTGCAGTGATGGCGCGGTAACAATTCTCGTCTTGTAGTGTAATGGCTTCAGAAGTAATTGTATACAGGGTACTATGGCGATTTCGCATTCAACTCCGGCGGTAATGGCGCTAATCCAAGCCTGCCTATGCTATTGTTTCCAGTTATCCAGAACGTGCTCCCTTCAAGTCCTCACCGGGTCCAACATCCGGTTCGAAGGACCAAAATGTTGGGGAACTAAGTACCTTCCTTGCAACTTCGATAGCCACCTTCGAATAGCTCTCCAACACTCGACAATAAATCCAGACCAGAGGGCGAATGAAGGACAATCCAATCGGGACACAAATTGTTGGAGTTTTCTTGGATTTTTAACAGCTATTATTCAACACACGCGATTACAAGGCATCACTACACATCTAAACGTTTATTTGGCACTTAACAACACTACATTAAATAACATTCAATCGACATTTATTCCTTAAATTCTAACATTTCTCTCTCTTCTCAGATTAAAAGAAGACGAAATTGCGCGCGCGGGCTCCATGCTCGTATGGTGGTTGTAGGTAACTAAACTAAAATTACTGGATACTGGTGGTCCTCTACCCGATCGCTCAATGCGATGTTTTAAAAATTCGGATTGAGAAGACAAATCTCTCAGCTTTTGTTAGAGTAAATCTCCACAAACTCCTAATAAATGATATACATGGATATCTTGCGATGCTCTATCTGCTCTGAACTCTCCCGATTCTCTCATCATCTATCCCTCTGATACTGCTACTGTCTGACCATGCTATCTAGCATCTCGATCGCTGCTGCCGATATTGGGTCGAGGCAATGGATGTTTGTTGCATCTTGTTTTGTAGGTCAGCTGCAGTATTCGAACATAGATACAGGGTTGGAGTCAACGGGGGCAAGGGTCTGTCGCAGACAGTCATATTTGAATCTTCCCTAATGTGTATTATTTTTTACATTGACAGAATATTCAGCATATAATGGGTGGTACGCTGTTCATAAGTACTGTGCAGCAAAAGGATAGAACAAGAAACAGTCAAAGAATGATTCCGCTACCGAAATAGGCCTTTTCACAAGACGTCAAATCAGCTGATCTGGACGCGTGTTACTATAGCTAAAGCAGTTTAATTGATTTTGTATTTTTTATATATATTATATCATTAGTGGTTGTTTTGTAGCACTTCCCCCTAATACAAAAATCTGAAATTTTACGAAATATCGTCTTTTATATAGTAAAAACAACTCCTGTGAATTTCAGCTCGATCGTAGAACTTCAATACAACCTCTCTAGACAAGGCGGTTGCGGTACTCGCAAAACTTGTTTTTCTCGATTTGAATTACTTTTAAAATTCATATACCATGCTTTTCTTAAATTTCATATAACGTAGAGAAATCATGCCAAATTTCAACATAATCTGTGCAGTTTTACTATAGCTATATCAGTTTTTATGATTTTGCCTTTTTAGTGACATGAAATCATTGGGGGTCATTTTGTCCCACTTCCCCCTGATATAAAAATCTAAAATTTTGCAAAACATCTTCTTTTATATATTGACTGTTTAACGAGAAACTTGCGACGATCGACGCGCCACCATAATCCATGTAACGGAGGGTATTAGAACTAACTTGGAGGTGATGATTTCGCAATTTGGAGGTTAAAATCACCTTCAAACACTAGCGATTTTGCGGTGGGATGTTGACGTTTGATCACGAATAAAAACAATCCCTGAAAATTTCAGCCTGATCGGAGAACATCAATACAATGGAAAGGGGGTTGCGGTTCTCGCGAACTGGCTCTTAAGATTGCAAGATATCCATCAATTGCATCGTAACAGAAGCATTAACACATTAGTTCCATGTATTGGATGCATTTGTAACTTTGCAGGTTCCCTTGTTGAAGCTCTTCTTTCATTGAACAATTTCTTCAGAGAGAGCAATTTTTTAGCACGTTTAGAAGAAAATACCCTTTAAATGGGTTTCTTGTATCCATTCCTATAGTCAGTACGGAGTTGTCAGAAGAAAAGGTATTTTTCAATGACAAAAAAGGGCCATTTTTTATAAAGTTTTTATGCGGAAGTGAAAACTTATATTTTTATGTGAAAGTTTTCATTAAAATGATGGACTCTTTGCTCGACAAGTAAGTAATATAAGTATAAGCTTTCTGGAAGTTTGATAGCAAACCTCACTTATCTCGTTGCAGATTTTTGGGTTCCAAAAAATATTTTTAGCTGATCAGAGTTCATTGCCCGCTGCTGCGATTCTCGGAATACAGAGATTTCATCTATATAAATAAAAATGGAGTGGTGTTTGTATGTCACGAAATGGCTTACGAACGGGTCAACGGATTTGTATGATTATTTCTCCATTTTGTTCGTCAAGGGTTCCGACGTGTTTGTGTGTATTAAATTTCTAGGATATTCACCGGGAAATTCGAAAAAACGAGAGTCAATGGAACTGTCATTTTGTATGGGACGATGCATAGCGGCTTTCAACAGCCTACTTGATGGCAAGACGAAGTTTGCCGGGACCACTAGTACACAAATAAAACTTGCGCGTTTACGCAATAAAACATTTCAATACATGGCATAATTTCTGGAAGTTCAATGTAATCTGTTGTAAAAAGTCTTTTATCTCTGGTTTTTGTATTCAGTGAAGCATTTTTATCCATAAGCTCAATCGACAGCGTCGTTCTTGCGAATAATGGGGTTTTATTAACTATTTTCATACTGGAGACCACGACTAAAATATACTCATTATTTAAAGTTCAAAGCAAATACTCTTTTATGAGTAACTCGACTTTTCTTGGAAATGGGTACCATAGAACTTCCGTGTTAGCTTGTATAGAGCACCTCCAACAAACATACAAATGCATGATTAATTGGCTAAAACAGGTATCAATTAAAAAGTGTGGAAGTATTTACATAACATTTAGCTAATTATCAGGCTTTGTAGCAGTTGTAGCGCAGTAGAAGAAGAAGTCTTCCTTCCAAATTGATTGTCCATTCAATTAAGAAAAAATAGAGCTAGTCGTTAATGATTTTCAGTTCAGTTCACTCAATTTGATAACGATTAAATAATAATTAGCAACTTTCCATCTCCTGCAACAGTACCCAAGACCTAAGCCTAAACATCATACTCTTTCTCTCTTACCTTGACCTTTTCCAGATATCGTTCGAGTTCGGCGTACGGGTCGTTGCTATTGATCATGTCGAACTCGTTGGTGTGGTTGTTGTTGTTGTTGCTGATGATGCTACCGTTGCCTTTGCTGCTATTCGTCATATTGTTGGCACTGCCAGCAGATGCCATCACGGTCGTGGTAGTCAGAGCGCCCTCTACAGAAGCGATCACCGATGGTATTTTGCACATTGTCGCAGCCGTATGATCGCCGCCGCGGCTCGCCGTGCCTGTACTGGGGCTACTATTGGTGGTAGTAGCGGCACTAGTGCTGCAGCTGGCGCTGCTGGTGTTAGTAGTAGTGGCGTTAGTGTTAGCAACATCCGCGTCTATCACATCGTTGTTTTCGTTAGTGGAATCACACTGCGGCGGTAACATATTGCCAACATTTTTTGAACTCATCGACGGTGGTGCTTATCAGCATGTGATTTCTCCTCATAATTTTCGATTGTGGCCAAGTAGCTGTGGGCAACGGCGCTGCTCATCGATCCGTTCATATGTGCTGCCGATGGTTAATCGAGGTTTCTTCAACGAGCGAAACAAGAAGCCATGGAACTTGGTGACGTCATTTAGCAGCACCAGCAGATCGACTCAAAATCCTTTGACAGCTTGACTTCACGTTCACATTCAGCTGGCCAGAAACGAGATTTGATCTTTACTTTTTCAAGTGCTTCTCGTTCGCGTTGTTTTGTGTTGTTGAGTTAATCGTTGCTAGCTCAAGCTGCTCAGGGCAACGGGGAGATTGTATGACATTTGTCAGAAAACCGTTTGCCAGAATGAATTGTTTGCCGGAAAGCCATTCCCCAGATTTGCCTGTAGTCTTTATTTTTCAAACTTCAGGTGAAATGATATAATCAACAAATGTATGAACAAGCTTTTCACTACCATTGGTGCTTGTATCAGAAATTGTCTTTTAGATGTGTATACTGGCATATATTCACGACTCATTCCATATCAAATGTTTATACAAAAGTGTGAATAAATTCTATTACGTTTCTTTGAAAACCATTCACCAGAATTCCAAACAACCTAATCGACTATTCCCTCGAAAAGTTTTAAGAAACATCATAGAATCAAGTGTCCTGAAATTGCTATACTAATGCTATACTATTGTTCGTTAAGACAGTCTATGTAAAAATGAAAGTCGAATACTTGTTTGAAATATCAATAGTTATACGCCAAATACGACCGGCCTTAAGGCTTGCAGTAATGATTTTAGCTACGATCCAGCCGAACTTTTTCCGGAATTAAAATACTCTAAATTTGGCCATTTTGGCCAACTTTGACAAAGTAAAACCTCAATTGATAACTGTTGAAGTAATCATGAAACATAAGGTTGACAAACAAGCTTTGTCGCTGAGATAAGGAAACATATGACGAATCTGATACGAGTGCCATATGTTTAGTAAAGTGTCACTTATAAAAAATATTAACAATAATAATAAAAGACGAATAATTTTATCTAAATTAGTAAAACTGTGAACGCCCAGCTATTCAGCAAAACCAAGCTGAAGGTCGTGGGTTCGAATCACGCCGGAAGAAAATTTTCTCGACTTCCTAGGGCATAGAGTAAAAATTTAATAATACTGAAAATTTCAACTTTCACCACGGAAAATATTCATTCTTCTGGTACTGTCTAATCCATCATAAAATCTTCCAAAGAACTCACGTTTAGTTTTAGGGAGAAACAACTGGTTTTACCAGCCATTAGACTGTCAACATAATAACTTAATATGTTCTTATTTTGATAATCTCAGCAAAGAGTAGAATCGTGTCTGACAACTGACGAAACGAAACTGACAACTTTAGCACCGAAATCAATTAGTAAATAACTGTGAAAGTGCTCTTAGAAAATTAAGCAGGCTCTAACAAGCAGGACGTCATGCCAAAAAAAGAAAAGAAGTGAATGGTAATCAAAATTGTTTACCGTATAAATTTAATCAAACAAAAAGATATTCACACTCATACAAGTGCTTCCAAAATATCTGTAATTGGGCAGTATTATGTAAATATACTTTCTGAGATATTAAGGTTCTCGGGCGTTTGTTGCATTCGGGTCAATGTCTTCCTGGCGTTTTAAATGCGGGATAATGGTTTTCGGAGAAATATGATAAAATCTTCCGTGGATTAGACCAATCTGGCAAATGATCCCTTCTGGCAAATTGATTCTAGCAAACGGCTTTCTGGCAAATGTCACACAACCACCACAGGCACCGTCGTCATCGACGGGCAAGTTCAAGTATGCGATTGAAATTCGATGGACGATGATAGTTTGCTGCAGCAGCACTCACCGACACCACCTGCATTGCTTGCCGTACCAATTATCCACCCAAGCTGACATATATTCACGATCAGATCATCGACGCGATCTTCTGTGCCTGGCTGGAATGACGACGACGACGACGACGATGACTCCCTCGCTCTCACTTCTCTTGGAACTGGACAGTGGGTGAATCAGCCGCCTGAATTCGCACAACGCAATTGACTCAAGATTTCACTAATTAACTCTCCAGCCTCGTATTTATTTTTTCTTCAAGGGATAAGCACTGAAACGATACCCCACTTGGAATGGCTAGAAACTGTCTCTGCGTTTACGAAACGTCGACGATACGATCGCGCATTCTATAAAACTTCAAACCATCCAGGCAGCGATCCCTTTCTTCCCTTCTTCTGGCTGTTTTATGCTCTTCTGTGGGCCACACACAACATTACACTCACTTTATGATCTATGCTCTCTATGGTACACTAAACACACGCACGCACACCCCGAATATCGCTTTTGTCTTCCCCTGGTAAACTCCCAACTCTGAAAAGCTGTTCCGATCGATGACGGGGCCTGATGCGCGATCTTCGGGTTCTATGCTACCTCTCGATGCTGGAAACCATCCTCCGCACTCGTCTCGTTTGTCAATTGCATTCTTCTGACATCTGTTTCACTGCAACTCACGGGCTACCAAGCGATTATCACACCCAAAAACACACGAAGCTCTGCATGCACAGGTATCTAGAGAGGTATAAAAGAGCTACTATCAGCAGCGAATAGGTGCACCACACTTCTCTCCAACACAACACTCTGGCTCGCTCTATGCACTACGAGATCCCCCTCTCTTCGCCGCCGCCGCCTGACACACGACCTCGTCCATATCGCCGTCCCACTATGGGCCAGAAATCGAAATTTCGCGGCAAAATTCCAAAAACTTTTGAATAAAACTAATTACCTACACAGATAAACGAAAATTTATATTTCAATGTAGTGTAAACAGAAGAATGCAGTACGAATAAACAAAATTCATCTATTGTTAAAACATCACGTTTAATTTTCAACTGACAATGCATGAAAATTACATGGTCGTATAAATTTAAGGTGCATTCGCCACACTAGCTTATCATAAAAAAATGTTCATTTGCAGGCTCAAGTGCTCTGATGCATTATGGAGCCGCAAATTTTGTTACCAATTTGTATTTGTTTTAAGTGGTGAATTGTAAGATATGAAATTGAGAGCATAAACAGTTGAAAGAAAGATAGATACAAAAACAATGTAATTCATAGTTGATTTTGATTCAAATTGTATTTTTATTCCAAATAACTTGTTATGTGGGCTTGTTGGCTGAAGCGCTGGTCTACCATACATGGAGCCTTAAGTTCGAGTTTCACCAAGGCCAAACATTTCTATATTTTAAATTGCCATTTAGTTACAAATTGCACCTTCTGAATTCAAGTTTAACTGCTTGTTTAAAGCGTTAAAGCTGACTGGAAAGGCCAATGGAGAAAATGATTCGATTGAGTAGATCATGTAGACCACATTGTCTGATAATTGTTCCGGAAAACATGGAGAATTAAGAAATGTACTAGGAATTTCAGTTGCATTGTACATAATTTTAAATTAGAGAGTCGGTTTCCAATAAGCTTTCCAAAGCTTCTTCATTTATTCAATTGTTACGTCCGTCGGAGACAAAGCCTACTCAGCATAGTGTTTTTATGTATCCATAATTATCAAATGAAACCTTTTATGTGCCAATTGCTCCGTTTCTTTTGTGTATTTATATCGTGTGACAAACTTGAAGATACTTTATGCACTGGCAAGTTGTAGTTGTAGTTGGCAAGAATAGCTGTGCCTTTACTGCTACGGCTATATGGAATTTGCATAGCTATCATAGACTGAGGTATCCATCAGAATGTGGCTTATTTTTGGAAAGTTCTCAAAAGCGAAAATTCGTGTGCTAGGGAGACTTACAGCTTCGGCACCTTGCGACTATTATCGGCAACCAAATTTCAACACCAAATACACAGTATTTTACTATCAAAACACACCAATGAAAACTTTTAGATGATTCTTCGTTCTGTCAGCTACCCACTAACGAGATTTCCGTGACGGAGCAAACAATTTCGCCAAAGATGTCAGCAATTCAAATGAACACGCCTCAAAATGCGACTGATTTGGAGCTGCCGAAGTGATTCGTTTGCAGCTCTTATGGGAAAGCTGCCGAACAGAATGAAGCTGCCGAGAATAGTCACACTGACAAGAGATGTTCGCAGCGTTGTAAAAACGTTTCCAAAAAGCTTTTGACAAGTCTGTCGGTGTGAATCGATAAAGGATTAATCAGCGCATAAATGTAAACAAACAAACACGTAATTTGTCGGCTGATGTCCGAAAAAATCATAAGAGAAGCGCGGCATCGGCTTAGACTGCCGAGAATACGTAAGTTTCCCTAACCCAGTTATTTTTTTAACCAATTTTTAAATTTTTGACAGTATTCTTTTCAACATCAAATTAATGGAAACTATGTAAAACATGTCTAAAATCAAAACAAGTCTTTGTTAAAAGGAGTTTACTCCCAATTTTTATTTGACCTTAACTTGATGAATACTCACCCGATTCCAACTGTTTGTTCGCATGCTCTTGAAATCATTACATGACTAGTTGTTGACCGATTTTGGATCTTTTGGTCTCAAACAAACCGCATACTCTACAAAATTTATTATGATCCAGAAGAAATGGGATTGGCTACTTGGTTCCGGAATTATTACGGGTTCAAATGGGGTATTTTCGTTCCGGAAGTGGTGGTTCACGTTGATTTTTTTAAGATTAGCGGTAAGAAAATTATTCATAGTGTACTTTCTATAAGTGAAAATATGCCAGAAGGTCGAATGACAATGTTTTTCATTGATTCTGGCCATTTCGGATACCCGATCACCTGGCACCGGTTCTTGAACATACCCAAAGAGGACATTTTCTGAAACTTAAAGAATAGAGCCATGCGACGACTCAAACTTCATGGTTTTTATCCTGAACATCATAGCTATAATGTCACAAAACATTATGAGCTTCTGGCAACATTCGGATCCCCCGGAATAGGTTCTGGTAGGGCCTCAGACGGACACTTTTGTAATCTTACTCACACATATCGTGCGATGGCTCAAACTTAATGATTTCTATACTGAACATCAAAGCTATAAAACCGGATACCTCGGAATCAGTTCCGATAGTGCCTCAGTGAAACACTTTTGTAACCCTGTACTCCAATATCGTGCGGCGGTTCAAAATTGATGTTTTTTTTTTTGTTGAACATCATAGCTATAATGCCATGGACCAATATGAGGTTCTGGCCACATCCGGATACCCCAGAATTGGTTCCGGTAGGGCCTCAGTTAAACACATTTGTAATTCAATTTCCTCATATCGTGCGACTGCTCGAAATTCATGATTTTTTATTAGTCCATGGCATTATAGCTATGATGTTCAGGATAATAAATAAATGAATTTTGAGTCGCACGATATGAGAGAACAGGATTTCAAACGTGTCCATCTAGCCCAGATAGCCGTAGCGGTAAACGCGCAGCTATTCAGCAAGACCAAGCTGAGGGTCGTGGGTTCGAATCCCACCGGTCGAGGATCTTTTCGGGTTGGAAATTTTCTCGACTTCCCAGGGCATAGAGTATCTTCGTACCTGCCACACGAAATACGCATGCAAAAATGGTCATTGGCATAGTAAGCTCTCAGTTAATAACTGTGGAAGTGCTCATAAGAACACTAAGCTGAGAAGCAGGCTCTGTCCCAGTGGGGACGTAACGCCAGAAAGAAGAAGACGTGTCCCTCTGAGGCCCTACCGGAACTGATTCTGGGGTATCCGGATGTGGCCAGAAGCTCATATTAGTTCATGGCATTATGGTAGGAAGGAATGAGAAACAATGTCATTCGGCCTTCTGGCAGAATTTAACTTATATACAGTACACAATGAATATTTGTTCTTACAGCTAATCTTGAAAAATACGTGAACCACGTGAACCATCACTTCCGAAACTAATATACCCCATTTTAATCCGAAATAACTCCGGAACCAAGTGGCCAATCGCATTTCTTCTGGAACATAATAAATTTTGTAGAGTATGCGGCTCGTTTAAGACCAAAAGATCCAAAATCAGTCGGGCCTCCACATTTTAGGGCCCACCTCCAATCATGAGATAAAATATTTATAATTGATCTTTTTTGAACAAACAAATGCCGATGTAGTAATATCAATTTTTATGAATCATATACGCAATAGGCATGATATACACAGAACAAGCCCAAAGAAAATTATTTAAGTAAAATATTAATATTTTAAGGAATGAATTTATGAGACTTCACGACATTCAAAAAAGTTAAGGCCAGATGAAATGCAATTAGGATAAAAGAACTAGAAATTAACAGTTGTATAACTGACCCGATTTTTCTAACGCCTATTTTGAACTGGCTTTTGGCTACCCAAAAACGTAACATTTAGTGAATGGAATAAACCAATAATGTACAATATAACGTATTGGATACAATACAGTGTTTTGTAATTGAATATCGACGCAACATTATTCTTGATTGAATATACAATTCAGTAACAATTTAGTGTATTGTAACAGAACACTTTGAAATTTGATGAGACACACGGGTTCTGAGAATAACATTTTTCAGTAAAACAGTTTGATTGCAAAAAAATACCGAATTAAAATATTCCATTTTACTTTAAATGATAAATTTTTATAACTCAAACGTTTGTTTTCAAAATAATGTAATTTTACAGTTGAGTAAATGTCATGTCATTTCTGAGATTCGGTGAAAATTTTACTTTATTCACTTTATTAAGTTCAACACTGTACTATAGAAAATACTATGGCTTCAATGTCGAAAAGGCATTTAATAGAATTAGACAATTAAACCAACGCTGTGATCACTGTTCAACGAGAAATTGATGATTGGTAATAATAAATCACGAAGCAAGTGCTGTCGAGTTCTGCAACAAGTAGCGAATAATGGTATCAGAAATCGTATCACGATGCATTCGATATTATTTCGCAATTTCTGAAAATTGTTAGTTTGTGTGTAGGGCTTTATTTTTTCAGAAAAACCGTTTATACTTTTCCATTAAAAAAAATCATTTACACTTTTAATTTAGAACGCCGAATCTCGGCTTATTTCAACCGAGATTCGCACAGCCGAATACTCGGCAAACAAGTTACCTGGGATCTCAGGAAATAAAAGCCGACTGTTAGTAAATCAAGCTTCGTTGCTAACCGGACAATTTGTTAGCTGAGTCTCGGTTTAGATTGGTAAAACGAGATTCACACAGCCGAGCTCATTAAAAAAATCCAAGTGTGTAAGTCAAACAGTTATTACTCGTGATGGTAAATGTACTCGATAGAAATGTCAAAATGCAAGTTATGCAGTCACCATTATTTCGCAATTTCTAAAAATTGCACTGTTCGACAAAAAAAGTCGATATGAATGCACAGAGACCGGACACCCCGGGCTTGAAAGTATAAAAATAAACAAAAATAATGGCGTTTTTAGAATGTTCGTGTCTGCCCCAGGTCATTTTTAAAATATACTTGAACTTTTTGCATTTTTTATTTAAAAATCTAATCTAATCAATAAACCGACACAGTGTTTTATATTCAGGACAGGGGAATTCATGTGCCATATAATGTTTTCAACTTTAAATACAATATGAAGAGTTGTAATAAGATTTGCAGGGAGCCCTACCCCCTTTTTTGTACCCTCCCCATTTTTAAAGAATCGCAAATGATGGAATATTTGATATACAGGGAGGTGCATCCACGGAGATGAACTATGACCACCGGATACCGGTGATAATCCGGATTTCCGGAAGCATGTCTTATGCAGTAAAATTATGACGTGTTTTTAGCAAAGGTCTCGGCTAAAAAATCAAAATTTTACTACACATGAAGATAGAAGATCTAATTCTGAAGCGATTGGTGCGCCAAGTATTAATATTGGTCCAGAAACAACCAATATATGGCCATTTCCCCGGAATCGGTGCCGGTAGTGGATCCGAATTGGGATCAAACAATTTATTCACTCAAAATATGTCGCGCAATATTGTTTTCTCCCTAGCTTATCATAAAATACCCTATTATAAGTTGAAAATGAGTCTTGTACAGATTTGGCCACTCATGGCGCCGCCCAATGCCCCGGGGGAACCTTGCATAGGGGACATTTCGATTTTGACACCAAAGCATATCATGCGACGGCTCATTCTTCATGTCTTGTCGTAAATAGGGCAACTGTAGACTCAAAATGGATAGTTGACTACAGTGACTACTTCCGGGACCACCGGATGTCCCCGAGGGAACCTATAATTAGGGACAATTGAAATTGAACTCCAATACATATCGTGCGACAGTTCATTTTTCATGTCTCGTGCTAAATAGGGCTATTGTAGACCTAAAATGGATAATTGACTACAGTGGCCACTTTTGTGACCACCAGATATCCCTGAGGGAGGCTGTGATGTCTTCAATGACAGATTCCTCCGGGAAATTCCGGTGGTCCCAAAAGTGATAGGTTCCTTAGGGAACTATAGGAGGTCACCAAAGTGGCCATTCTAGTTAAATATCCCTTTTCGGTCTAAAGTTGACCTATTTATGACTAAACATGCAAAATAGTTTTGAACGTATTGGCAAATACTGTTTGAACTATTATATTGTGTATCAATAAAGCATCTACTTTCAACGACAATACAACGAGAATCAGACAAATGTATCAGAACCCTTCTAGATGAATTCCCAGCATATATTAATTTAGTATAGTAAAAAACACAGGAAATCTCTGACATTTCATCCAGTTAAGTAAGGTCTCCGCTACAGCATGAATATTGCTGACCATATTGGTTTCAAAACACTGATTGAATCTTAACACTTCGGGTTCACTTTACCACTCACTTTGCCAAGGAACAATCGAAAAGATAACACAGTGCAACATTTTCGCGGTCATCGAATGTAAACAACGAATGTCTTCAGATCCTGCAAAACATACTAGCAAAACCCTATTTGGGTTTCGAAAGATTGGTTCGAAGTTTGAAGCTACGCTCTTTTCAATTTTTCGACTTGATTTTTACTTAATACGGCTATATCTCACAAGCTGTTGGGAACTTCCCAATGCAACCTTCGAACGAAATGTTTTTCACGCAAAAACAAAACTCAATTTTTATAAACATGTCGAAGCTGTATTTTAATTTTTTTTTCGTAGTGGTTCGAAAACTCCGGCTCTTTTCGACATCTTCTGTTCATAATTCATAAACCTTTGCTGAACATGTTGATATGCCATAAACGATTTTTTTTTATTTCTTTATTAGTATCATTCCAAACATTACATTCATTATTTCTTATATCTAGGTGTTCTATGTTATTAGACAACACTATCATCCTAATTTGGTAAAACAAATCTAAGATTTTATTAACATTTTGTTAATATCATATTACATTTCATTTGCCGTAGCAGTTCAGATTTTTTGCAGGTGAGTTGATTTCACCAGCTTATAAGAGAAAAAAATAACGCTTTGAATATACTTAACCTCACTTAACCTAAACATATAACGCATTAATCGTGGCAATAGAAAATTGTAACGATTTTTGCTTGAAATTATTTTATTTGACATTTGTTCCAATGTTTCAACATTGAATATTCTATGTAAATCATTGGTACTATACCATGGAGGAAGCTTCAGAATAATTTTCAAAATTGTATTTTGAATTCTCTGCAGAGCTTTCTTCCTGGTATTACAACAGCTAGTTCATATTGGTACAGCATACAACATGGCTGGCCTGAAAATTTGTTTGAATATCAAAAGCTTGTTCTTAAGACAAAGTTTTGATTTTCTATTAATAAGGGGATAGAGACATTTTACATATTTGTTACATTTGGCTTGAATGCCCTCAATGTGATTTTTGAAAGTTAAATTCTTATCTAGCATGAGCCCTAGATACTTAACTTCATCTGACCAATTTATTGGAACCCCTCTCATCGTGACAACATGTCTACTTGAAGGTTTCAAATAAAGAGCTTTTGGTTTATGTGGGAATATTATTAGTTGAGTTTTGGATGCATTAGGAGAAATCTTCCATTTTTGCAAGTATGTAGAAAAAATATCCAAACTTTTTTGCAATCGACTACAGATGACACGCAGGCTTCGTCATTTGGCGGAGAGCCCTGTGTCATCCGCAAACAAAGATTTTTGACATCCCTGAGGTAACTCGTCACGTCAAACACTGTCGAATGCTTTTTCTATGTCTAGAAGAGCAAGACCAGTAGAATAGCCTTCAGATTTGTTGGAACGGATCAAATTTGTTACACGTAAAAGTTGATGAGTGGTCGAATGTCCATGGCGGAATCCGAACTGTTCATTGGCAAAAAATGAATTTACGTTGTTGTGGGCCATCATTCTGTTCAAAATAACCTTTTCAAAAAGTTTACTGATGGAGGAAAGCAAACTGATTGGACGATAGCTAGAAGCTTCTGCAGGATTTTTGTCTGGTTTTAAAATTGGAACAACCTTAGCATTTTTCCATTTGTCAGGAAAATATACTAATTGAAAACATTTGTTGAATATATCAACTAAAAATGATAAGCTACTTTCTGGAAATTTCTTGATGCCATAAACAATTCTTCTTCTTGTTTGGGTGATACTAATACTTCAAGCGCCACGCTGTACAAAATACAACGCGACCAAAACAAGAAAAAAATACACGGACACCGTCTTCAGCCATTTAGCTGCACACACTGCAACTTAACACTAGACAACGGACAGGCATGCTCCAGTGGCACAGCCGAGAAATATTCCTGACGAAAAGTTTCAATGACTGAAGCGGAAATCGAACCCACACCCCATGACACGATGCGCCTAAATGCCTGACGACACTAACCGCACGGCCACGAGGCCCACTGAATGAAAAGAAGATGGATCATTTGTAAGTTGACAACATGTTCAGCAAAGTTGTTTGTGTTGGTTAGGAGAATGTTTTTGTGGAGAGCAGTCATGGAAAAATATAAAAAAATTATAAAATATGATCTAAAACTATTAAAAATTGCCATAAATTATCAAAGTTTTTTAAGCCAAACACCACGTAAAAATAAGAATACCGCCATGACATGTTCACAAGAGATGTGCCTTTTGGTTGGAAGTATGTATTGAGGAACTCCCAATAGTTAATGAGATATAGCCGTACTAACGAAAAATCTAGCTAAAAACTAACTCCAAATTTCGAACTATTCCTACAAAACCCAAATTGGGTTTTGCTAGCATGGGTGTGTATTTTCAAAAACTGCATCCGGAATCTTGTTTACATTTTGAGTGTTGCACTGTTAATGGAATACTTTTAAAAATCACTGGTAATGACGGGTAAACAATGCGTTATAAAGTTTTGATAGTAGCTCTGATATATTTAATATAAATATACTGCGAGTATCGATACCTAGTTGTAATAAATAGTTGTTTTCAAGCATATTTGAGTTTGTATTACATTTAGATTGATTTCTGATCATTGTTTGGAATTTTGTCGCGATTTCTGGCCCATAGTGCAAGGTCCAGCGGAGAATCAACGATTCGCCCCAAGGGGTACGCCACGGGCCACTTCAACTTCAAACGGTTCTCCCCTAACCGCCCCTCCTTCCTCCGGGGGCAGCGGGAATACTAACCCGGGAAATACAACAGGAAACCGAATCCACCAACTCCCGAAAATGAGCCCAATTAAGCCTCGAAATTCGACATCAACAATGTGTAGTAACACACAGAAATGACGAAATCGGTTCCCCGTACGAGTGCGAGTACGCGATCAGCCAGCCGACCGACCAGAATCCGGAGGGAGCGAAACGGCAAAGCGGCCTCAACAGCCAGCGCCTTGCCTTTCGGGTTTGACGCTCCAGCGACCAGAAAGGGACGGGACGACACCACAATACACAAACACCAACACTAAACGGAACGGAAAACGGTACCACCCGGCTGCTGCTGCTGCTGGTGCTTAGCGGGCTGCGACGACGCGCAGGGGGTGGGAATCGAAATGCGCGACCACGACAACGACAACGACGGCGACGACGACGAGGGCCAAGAAAAATAACATACAAGATATGTGTGTTGCGCGCACGGTTCTCGGCTATCTGTTTCGGGGGACCTCCCTTCGGTTCGACTCTTCGAGCACTACTAAAGTGTGCGAGGCCTCACCCAGCGCGTTTCTATGACAATGTGGCTTGGGGTCGGTGCCGGATGACGACACACTGTGTGGGTGGTGATGAGGCGAGGGTTGATGATTGGGGCACGAGGAACTTCAATGGTGGTGACGATTCCATTACACAGATGTGCGTGCGGGAATGGGTGCCGAATCGGTTACGGAGTTTACGGACGCCCCAGAGAAGTTATGCTGCGCTGTGGGACATCTGGTTGTCGACTTAGGAAGCTGCGCGCATAGCTTAGGGTGGCTTTACGTACAAATATGTTTTATTCACTGAATATGGTTGGTATCACGAACCTCTGAATTTACAACTCACTTAAAAAAAAGTTGGAATTAAAACTGCCACTAAGGACGTTTCTCCAAAATACGCGTTCACTTGTAAGAGTGAAATGATAAATGTTGATAACGAAAGGTGCAATCATTTCGATACTTTTGATACATTTTCTAAAAAGCAATTTTTTCGATTCAAGTGTGGAATCAAAGCGTCCCGTCAATCGTGAGCAGTATTGCCGAAATTGAAGGATTTAGGCAGTATATCATGAACTTTTTTATGAGAAGCAAGGTTTTCTTTCATATCGCAAAGAAATGAGACTGCCGTGACTCTTTATTATGCGTTGACTAGAATAGAAGACGTTCAACGAATACAGTTTGAAGCTGTTCGAGGAAAAATCGTAAATTAGAAAGATTTCAAAACTGATTTGCTAAAAGGATTTATTAACACACTCGATGAAGCAGATGTTCTTTCTTTTCTTTTCTTTTCTTTTCTAGTCTGTATAGCATTTTAACCACTGCTTCCATTATTTAGGAATATTGTGAAATGACGCATATTTTATTTGGTACTCATTCCTTTCACAATTGAGATGTGATAGACATTGGTTGATGTCGCACACTGTCGCTACTGGGCACAACTCGTTTTATATAGTCTACTACCCTATTATGATTACTTTGCCAAGTTTCCAAGGAGTCTAACCAATGAAGACGTATTGCCAAAAAGACGATGTGGGTTTAACAAAGCGAAATGTATTAAAAAACCGCAATGTTTGGATACTTTCGAGTTTTAAAAAGAATGGTTATAATCATTTTGATTTAATGTAAACAGGTCGATCCTAAGTAGATGTTGAACTTTGAAATGACCATTGTCCTGAAGACACTTCAAATCTGTCCAGCAGGTTGATCGTTAATGGTCATTGAATCATTCTGTCGAAAGTGCTTGACGCGATCGGACGGGTTCTCGCTATCGTCCCAAGTAGTTATTGCTTCTGACTACCTATTGTTATAACTTGCTTTGTTTGGTGCTCCGCCACCTGGACATTTTAATTTGTGCAGTAGTGAGAGTGTTTGGTAGTGGTATATAGAGAAGATCGTTGGTGCTTCTATTGGTGTGAACATCGTGAAACAAAGGGATTCAATCCCTATATAAAACGTGAGATGAGCCACAAAAAGCCTCCGGATGACCCGAACAAAATTACCAGGTTGGATGCGATCGAGTGATGATATAGGACAGACATGTGCGTTGATGATGCGTTTGAAGGAGGATCCAAAAACAAATGCCATCAACAATCCCATACTTTCAACGAAAGCGTTCGTCATCAGGGCTACAGTACAAGCAGCGATCGGATTGGAACAAATGAAAAAACTGTCAACGACAAAAGAGGCACGTGGTACTCGCTACATACTACGCACCGAATCAATCAGCGTCCGCAATGCTCTGTTGAAAATTGAGAAACTAATTGACGATACACCTGTCAAGGTTGTTTTTCATCCAACTCTAAACGTGTCTTGTGGTGTTGTCTACGACCCTGATACGGTTAATTGCACAGAAGAGCTTCTCCTTGAAGAACTTTCATCTCAAGGAGTGGTACATGTTCGTCGAATTCGTAAGCGCGATGGTGATAACTTCAAAAATCTCCCACTGTTAGTGCTATCATTTTCCACTACACAAGTTCCGGATTTCATCTACATTGGTCTGATTCGAGTCAAGGTAAGAGTTTATTATCCGTCTCCTCTGCTCTGCTTCCGATGTGGGACATATGGGCATTCCAGGAAGAACTGTGATCCATCAAAGTTCGAAGCAACCTGTCTTCGCTGTTCTCAGCAACATGGTGCTGACGACCCTGCTCCTTGTCGAAGAGATCCTTACTGTAAGCAATGTAAAGGTACCCACGTGATTAGCTCGCGAGATTGTCCGGTTTACAAAAACGAAGAAAAGATAATCAAGATTAAGGTTGATCAGGGTTTGTCATTCGGAGAAGCACGATCTTTGTTTAACAGCAACTCTAACTCCTATTCTCGCAGTTACAAAGCAAACCACTGAAGATAAGAAAGATCGCCTCATAACTCATCTACGCAAGGAGGTGGAGGTACTTAGAAAGCTTGTTGAGAACTTGCTCTCCAAAGATAATGAACCGAAAATCGATGAATCTACGCTAACCAAGACTAACACTCGCCCTGAAAAAAACCCTAAACAAATATGTCCCATAACTGAGCCGAATCTGAATAACAGCAACCACGACAAGCATATCAAAAGCAATGGTAACAAAAAGAGTGGAAAAACTTCTGCTACCGAACTAAAAATGGATTATGATCAATTAAGTAATAAAAGAAAATCCGAAAGAAATCTGATGTCCCCTCCGAATTCACCAAACTCGAAGAAAACTCCGACTAAGCAAAACCACGCAAAATCTCTTTCACCTCCACGATCTCCCTCAATTTTCGCCGACTTTTCGGATGACTCAATATAAACGAATATTGGGGTCATCCAACTCCAAACGTTAACATCTCACAATAGATTTTAAAAATAAATTTGAATTCACGCCCAAAAACATATGCCATGACTCTGAAATGGAAAAGGACCCCGATTATGAATCTCGCTTGATACCACGCACTGAAAATTCCTCTATAAATTGCGAAACACATTCCTCTCTGCCCATAGCGGGCATGCGGTGTGGGGAGGGAGAGATGAAAGTAATCTCCCCCCTCCTGATCGAAGGAGTGAACGCCTGGGGGAACAAGGAAAGAACCTGTTCAAGTTCCTTTCCTAAAACGTTCTCCTGGGGTTCGGCCGAACCAAATTGCAACGCATTACCTGCACCTGCTTTGACGGACTCTTTCATCTACGACTGCTTCTATCGACAACATCAAATGCCAACTCATAGCCGACATCAAACCTCCGATCCATCCAAGGATAACCAAAGACGAGCTACGATAGAAACCTGCTGCAGTATTCCGCCAGACCGTGATTCGCCAAGTGCGAAGCATTCCACGCTGACCCTGACCGGGGATGTTCCGGGTTTGCCCGATGAGCCCTTGGCGGCAGTCAGCGTGGACAACCCCTCTCCACAGGCAAGTAGCACATCTTCGAATTTTTTACTCCGAGCAGATCACTCTCCCGTTTCGAAACGTTTTTCAGACTCATCTACCAATGGAAACTCCACTTCTCGAAACATGGTTCGAAAAAAAATCTGGTTCCAATGGAATATTCGCGGGTTGTGGAGCAACCACGCGGAACTTCGTCAAATTATAGAACTTAACCCACCGTTAGCTATAGGGCTTCAAGAGCTGAAAACCAATAGAACGGAAAACATCCTCAAAGGGTTATATGACTGGAATATTGCCGACAGAAACATTGCTAATGGCGCTGGGTATGCTGGCTTAGGTATCCTGAAGAACATTCCGCATCAATTCATTCAATTACCTACAACAATCCCTATCTGTGCTGCAATCCTTGGCTCTCCGATTGTGCGATGTTTGCCAGAAAACCATTCGCCAGAAAACTATTCGCCAGAATGACATTCGCCAGAAAGTACCATATGCCAGAAAACCATTTGCCAGAAAGTACTATTCGCCAGAAAATCATTCGCCAGAATGTACCATTCCCCAGAATTTACTATCCCCTAGAATTTTTTTATATTTTATTTTCAAGTAAATCAAGTTTGCAATTGTAGAGCCTTAAAAAATGTGTGAGATTATTTTGGTAATATACTCAATAAAGTACAGGGTCTCTTGGACACAATCTACAGTTGACTTAGTGAGCCAGCTTCGAATATCCATATTCTAATTGTTGGACTAGGTACATATTATGAAAATATCGATTTCTAGAGCATTCAACGATCAACATCAATATTTGAAGTTTTATAAATATGAATTGAAAAAGCAACACTTAATACTGGGGGACCATGGAACTAGAAAGAATATACAATAGAATAACAGTTGCATTCATTAAAAGCTGCTTCACTATGCATGAAAGATACTGCTTACTGATGTAAAGTTTAATACTTAGCATGACTGATAGCATAGTAAGTTTTTTTTTTATTATGCATTGTCCTTGTAAAATGGTATTATGGTTTGAAAGGCTTCACAAGAGGTTCACCCTTCTTTTCAGCATAAGCTGTTCTTAAAAGTTTAGTTGTAACTTATGGACTAATTCATTTAATATTTACGAGATTTCAATATACATTACAACCATCGTTCTACAGATG
Source organism: Aedes aegypti (assembly GCF_002204515.2). Taxonomy (NCBI): domain Eukaryota; kingdom Metazoa; phylum Arthropoda; class Insecta; order Diptera; family Culicidae; genus Aedes; species Aedes aegypti. The sequence continues at coordinate 291,244,618 of NC_035107.1, read as the reverse complement.
TTATAGCATGAGATTATGCTATTTTAGAATTATTAAATTCCATCTTTCTGTTTTTTCAGTTTCAATTATTTTTTTATTTATATATTATTAAGTTTTACAGGAAATTATGGTTTGGAATATTTCACAAGTATTGCTCCCTTTTCTTCATCATAAGCTGTTCTTAAAAATTTTGTTGCTTCTTAAGGGCTAGTTCAATGGATATTTACAAGATTTCGATATACGTTGCAACTATTTGTGCCGTCAGTTCGATGAAGTTATTTATGCCTCCACTCGCAATCCAAATTTACATTTACTATAACATTTTTCAGGTGGAGGACAAATAAGACAGTTGTAAAATTAATAAGAACATCCTATACATGGAGAATGGAAAATTCTTATTTGCCAAACACCATGTCAAGTAGCGGTAAGCAAATACTCTTTTTTGAATACTTTTTCGTGTACTGAAATTTAGGTGAACATTATTACTAAAAACCTTTTGGTCTATTTTTACCTGAATGTTGTTCCCTCGAATATCATTTCCCCGAACGCCAGACACCCGAATGACACTTTTTCCTGCAATCCATTATCCCGAATGACCCAAAATTTGTATGGATCGTGGTATTATGATAGAACCACCCATTTCTACTCCCTCTTGAACGACCACGTGATTCATGGACGGCCCCAAAATAGATGCAGTTCAAAATGGATAAGAAACAATCTTCAGAGACAAGTGGTGAACTAGAAAGAACGATAAAGAAAACAAGAAAAAATGCTGAGTTCGGAGAAACATTAAAGAACCGCTGATCAAAAAAGAAGGGTGTATTTCATATGAACCGTTCATCACCCTGAAATAATCAATAAGTTCTGATAATTATGAGTGCCAAAACATTTTCGAGGAAATAGGCTACTTGAGAAAACGGGGTATTCAGGGAAACGACATTCGGGGTATCGATATTCGGGAGAAATTAGCACAACCCCAATAAACTGTCAATTGAAAAGCAAAAAATATCTGGTAGTTGCACGAGAAATTCTGTACAATACAATATTCTGAAGAAGAACAGCTCGCGGTGACAGGAAATTAAATTTTCTTAACACTTCAGTCGTCGCGCTGTTGTATTTTGTACAACACCGCTGAAAAAACCTCGCTTTTCGTTCACAATAGTAGCGTGGTGCTTCTGACGGTAGGAAACCGCGCGATGACTGGAAGGTTAAAACTAGGTAAAACAGCTTAGAATATTGTATCAAAACCTCATAGCCAAAAATCTCGTGAGAGATGTAGAATAGGGGCCCAGATAGCCGTAGCGGTAAACGCGCAGCTATTCAGCATGGCCAAGCTGAGGGTCGTGGGTTCGAGTCCCACCGATCGAGGATCTTTTCGAGTTGAAAATTTTCTCGACTTCCCAGGGCATAGAGTATCTTCGTACCTGCCACACGATATACACATGCAAAAATGGTCATTGGCATAGTAAGCTCTCAGTGAATAACTGAGGAAGTGCTCATAAAAACACTAAGCTGAGAAGCAGGCTCTGTCCCAGTGGGAACGTAACGCCAGAAAGAAGAAGATTTAGAATAACAGTGTTATATTGTCTCCGCTCTGTGTACTAGCAGAAAGCTTAAAATGAGAAAAACGAGATAGTTACCGTACTATTTGTTCAATTTAGTGCTTTTGAACATGTAAAAAGTAGCATAAGTCGAATATTGTGACGGCCGTCCTTGGATTCCGAGATGTTTCATGATCAAAATCGACAAGAAAAATAATTCTGGGGAATAGTACTTTCTGGCGAATGGTACATTCTGGCAAATGGTTTTCTGGTAAATATTACATTCTGGCGAATGGTTTTCTAGCAGATGTCATTCTGGCGAATAGTTTTCTGGCGAATGGTTTTCTGGCAAATATCGCACAATCGGCTCTCCTTATAATACTACCGTTGTATCCGTTTACTTCCCGATTGGAGCATCTAACAGCGAAATCATTAACAACTTGAACCTCCTGATGAAACACGGTAAACCGCCGTATCTCATTGGTGGGGATTTCAACGCCGCTCACGAGGCCTGGGGTAGTTCCAGGTCTACATCGAGAGGACGTTCCCTGCTCAATTGGATCGTCGACAACAATATGCTAGTTCTTAACGATGGATCCCCCACATTCGTCAGCGGCTCACACGGAACATTCACTGCGATTGATGTTACGATCGCATCGAACTGCCTTGCTCCCAGACTTTTCTGGGAGTCTAGCAAGGACACGGGAGGGAGCGATCATATGTATTTATCGACATTCCTCGACATTGTGAACACAAAAATGAAAAAACCCAGACGATGGATATATGATAACGCAGACTGGTCATCATTTCAAAAGGATTTTGACAATTCGTTGGAACAAGACGCAAATTATTCCATAGAACTCCTCTCAAACAAAATTTTCGATGCCGCTGAAAAATCTATTCCTCGGACATCCGGAAACATTGGTAGAAAAGCTATGATATGGTGGAATAATGAAGTGAATGATGCTGTTAAGAAAAGAAGGAAAGCTTTGAGAAAACTAAAAAACTTCCCGTTGAAAATTCGGAAAGGCCTCGTGCACTTAGGGAATTTCAATTGGCAAGAGCTCTGGCCAGGAAAACAATTAATGAATCTAAGGCAGATTCATGGAAACGTTTTTGTGAAAGCTTTACACCAAACACAAACATAAAACTAATGTGGGAAAACTACGGAAGATTGTGTGGTAAAATCAAAAGAAGCGATATCAGTTTGATTATTGATGGAGAACATATATCGGATCCTAACAATGTCGCGAATATCCTCGCTGACAAATTTGAAGAAAATAGTGCTGACCGATTTGAAATCGATTCTATATCAAGTAATGATGATTATGACGATTATTACTCAGAAGAAACTCACTCACTCCGGTCAACTAACCCAGATTCTCCATTAGATGAGGATTTTTCTATAGCAGAGCTTATGGATGCTTTAAAAGCTGCTAAGGGACAATCCGTTGGAGACGACTTGATTGGTTATCCCATGATCAACAACCTATCAATGAATGGTAAGTTTGCACTTCTTAAGGCATACAACAATATTTGGGCAGAAGGGCGTTTTCCTGAGGACTGGAAAAAAGCAATTGTTGTTCCTATTCCAAAATCAGAATCAGTTTATCGTGCAGCAGATGGTTTTCGTCCAATATCTTTCCTCAGTTGCGTCAGCAAAGTGTATGAACGAATGGTTAATAGGCGACTTGTCAACTTCCTTGAAAGTGAAGGTTTTCTGCACCCCAATCAACATGCCTTTCGTTCTGGTAAAGGTACTGGAACCTATTTTGCACAATTTAGAGAAATAATTGAGAATGCCCTCCGAAATGATCAGCACTGTGATGTTGCCATTCTGGACATCAAGAAAGCGTATGATCAGGCATGGCGTCCACACATAATGAAGAACATCAGAGACTTAAATGTCGGAACAAGAATGACAGCTTGTATAGAGAGTTTCTTGAATGAACGAGAGTTTCAGGTAACAATTGGAGATCACCGGAGTTCAGTTCGAATGCAAACCAATGGTGTCCCGCAAGGCTCTGTGTTGGCCGTAACTCTCTTTCTGATTGCTATTAATGGTGTTTTTAACAACATACCGTAAATTCGGGTGTAATTGATCAGCAGGGTGAAATTGATCACCACGTCACGCGATTTTATTTCTTACTAATAGTGCTTGGTTGCTCATCGCAACCTATAGTAAATGAACGTTGTTTGTCTTAAATAATGTCTAATTGTGTATAGTGAAGTTTTTTGTGCCACAGAATGTTCATTTCTATGAAAATAATGTAAAATTCTAGAATCAAGTTTAGTGTGAAATTGATCATCATTTATAAACTTCTAGTTCTAAACAAGGATTTGGACATGGTGTAAACCTGAAAGTTTGTGAGGATGCCAACAATATATCTCCAAAACAGATTTTACTATCAAAACTCTTACCAATTTGCTCGTTTTGTTGAAAAATTCAATTTTCTGCAACAAAGTAGGCAAATCCTTTGGAAATTGCCTACATTTAGGCGTTTTTCGCGGTATTCTTGAAATTTAATTATTGATTATTACCATAAAAATTGTCTCGTTAAGAATTTGGCAAGCATATTTGGATTCAGGAGGCCCAAATGAAGGATGTAAAATTGATTTCGAAACTAACAATAATAACAATGATATGTGATCAATTTCACCCCGAAATGGGATTCCCCGATTTTTAATTTTAGACCAGATTTTTGGCACTAACATCACATTTGTTAAAAAATTTCGGTGCATGAGCGAATGAGGTTCACCGTCGTACTTATTTTCCTGCATTTAGTTGTATGATATTGATAACATTTTAGAAAGCATACCAAGAAAACAGTGAAAAATGATCAATTTCACCCGAAATTACGGTACCAAAAAACGTGTATTGTCTAATGTATGCCGATGACATTGTATTGATCTCCGTTGGTAAATCTTACCGATGGGCAAGACGTAGAATAGCTGTTGCTATTGAAAATGTGAGCAGATGGCTTCACAAGGTGCGCTTTTCTCTAGCTGCAGAAAAATCGAAAATGATTCATATTTGTCATCGACATCACCGATGGAAAGGTCAACGAAAACCAGTCAATATTAACGGCATAAATATTCCGGATGTGAAAGTAGCAAAGATTCTTGGAGTTACTATAGATAGCAGCTGGAAATTTCAAAAACATTTCCGTGAAACCATCCAGAGCATGAAAAATCGTGTAAATCTTCTTAGAGCGATTAGCTTCAGAGCTAATCGTACAACGCTTAGACGAATTGGTGAGGCAGTATGTTTATCAAAGCTTTTATATGGAATTGAGTTATTCGGGACTAAATGCATAAAACCATATAACAAAGTATATAACAAAATATTAAGAATTGTAACGGGGGCTTTCTGCACAACACCAGGACTAACTACCGCAATTGAAGCAGGCGTTTTATCTTTCGATGGTAAAGTAGTTGAAACATTGGTCCGAAGATATTGCAAATTAGCTGAAAAACCTAATACCACTATTACAATCTTGGAAGCTGAAGCCAAAGAAGTATTTACGGCGATGACTGGCTCGAATATACCGGATATTGAGAAACTGCTCTGGGTTGGCTGCCGTTCGTGGAACAAATCTGTACCAACTGTTGACTGGTCTGTACGAAATATAACTGACAAATCTGAAACACCAACCGTTAACCGAATGAAAGCTTTATCCATAATCGAACAAAAATACAATGATCATCACAAACTGTACTCAGACGGATCAAAAGCGGGGAGATTAGTAGGAATAGGAGTTGTAGGCCCCAACACAACAGTAAACAATCAACTTCCACGTGCATGCAGTGTATTCACTGCAGAAGCTGCAGCGTTATCAGTAGCCATTGATCATACACATCATTCACCAACAGTAATTTTTTCCGATTCCGCCAGTTGTTTGTCGGCAATTGTAAAAGGAAGCCTGAATCATCCATTCCTACAGTTAGTAGAGCAGAAAATGCGTAACAAGCCGATTGTCCTATGTTGGATTCCTAGTCACGTGGGGATATCAGGCAACGAAGCAGCTGACCGCGCCGCCAATTTGGGAAGAAATAGTGAATTTTTGACTTCTAACATTCCTGCTATTGATGCTATTAGGGAAGTCCGGAAACAAATTTGGAGGAGTCATCAACACAAATGGGATTCTGAACAGCATCACGTATTAAAAACCATTAAACCAACAGTATATAAATGGAATGACCGGCCAAGAAGGGAAGAGCAAAGGATCTTTTCACGTTGTCGCTTAAATCATACACGCTTAACCAAACAAAGTTTACTACAAAACAAAAATGTTAGCAATTGCGATGCTTGTGAAGCGGTTTTAGATGTAAAACATATTGTAATTGATTGTCCTAACTTTAAAGTGGCAAGGAACAAATTCGAAATAAGTGAAAGATTTGATGTAGCATTGAGTAATGATAGAAGAGAAGGAAATAAGCTAATATCGTTTCTTAAGGATATTCAATTGTATAATAGACTATAATATATTGTAATTGTAAAATAACAGAGGTGAATGAACCATAGGGTTTAAAGCCTCTCTAATAAAATAAAATAAATAAAATGGTCATTGAACTCCAGAACAACACAGGCAACCAGAAGTTGCATAACAGATGACGAACCAAGTCGTTTATTTATACAAATGTGATCACACACCATGTAGTGCGGTGGATAAAATCATTTGACCGATGAGTTTTGCCGTATAAAACACTATTTTATGAATTCATATGTATATTTCGTTTCGCATCGTTTAATCGTTAAGAATAAGTTGGATCAAACCATAGCAGCTATCAAATAAACGAGTTATCATAAATTAAGTCGCATAAGAGTATGGATGAGTTTGCAATAAAATTTATACACTCGGAATGCGTGTTATTTTTTATAACACACTCAGGCAAATGGACTATCGAAATACATAGGAACCACTTATAAAAATTAGTCACGAAAAATCGGGTCGAAATTCATAGCTTTGCCTTTTGGAATCAAAATTTGAAATCAAAAAAATGGTTTCGCGGCAACCTGGAATCGAATCAAGAACCTTGCGATCGATAGGCCCATGCGTACATCACGCTCGCATCGATGCCTTGATGTAAATTGATACTGAAACGATACATGAAGCGTTCGTATTGCAATAACCGTTCCCTCTTTCATAAGGCAAAATGTATGTATTTCGATAGTCTAGTTAACAGCGTGTACAAAATTTACTCGTTAAAACCGTTTATTGTTGAACAACGTACTTTTTTCAAGGGCAATTGCATACATTTCGGCGTACTATGCAGATTTACAAAGTTTAATTTTGCAATAAACTGGTGATATGCACGAGTTGTAAGAATTTTGACATCATTTTGAGATTCAGGAGACCTAAATTTAGTAGATAGGGAAGTTTTACTAATGTAAGCTTAATTATATAGTGATCAATTTCGCCCCAAAATGTCATTTTCAATTTTTGATTTTAAAACTTATTTTATGAATTGTTAAATTTTACTTCATAAAAAATCGATTACATAAACTGATAAAGATCAATGTAGTACTGATTTTACCGAAATAAATTCTACAATATTTGAATTCCAAAGGATAACATGACAATTAGAACTTGAGTCGTTCGACAAATACACGTACTTCGACATCAAATGTAAGTCCGTCTTCAGTGTACTATACACACTCGACTTACTAGCTCAGCAATACCACTAAACAGCTCAGAGATTTATTAGTAAAAATGTAGAGTTTCATCGTCGCAATCATGGTTTATACAGCATTGTAAAATTGGCAACTTCCGCCGAGATATTCGGGACATATCCAGTGTAACCAGATCAATCCAGAATGGTTGTTGATCCTTGTGATCCGCTCAACATCCGACGAATTATGAAGTCAGGGTGTAGCACTAATGCATAAACACCTCCCTCGGGGCTGCCAGAACATTCCTTTGCCCCATGATGAGGGCAAGATAAAACATGTCACGGGTTCGTTCGTGTAGTGAAATGAAAAAACGCTACGGATCGTTATTAGTGTTTTATCTATCGCGTCGCTTGCTCTTGCGTGGGCTAGTGATGAACACTTGTTCGGCCTACGATGCGATTATTGAATTATATTCCGAATCTGGTTAGGCGTGATTATATCATCGCTTCACCAAACATTGATGACTCCCAGAATTCTACCTTAACTAGGCTGACCATACGTACCGTATTTAACGGGACAGTACCGTTTTCATCCCCTCGACGGGCTGTCCCGTCGTTTTATGGAAAATGCTCGAATTGTCCCGTATTTTAGGAAATGGAGAAATGGCACATAATTTCAACACCAGTAAAACAATAAAAATAACAATATAACAAACAGTTTTTAGAAATATTTCAGAGTTTATTGTCTTACTCATCTATTTTCCAAGCAATTTTTAATTTCTCAAACAGAGTTAAACTTGATCCGTGCTTAACTTTTTGCGTTTTTTTACTCATATTTATGCCAAATTTTGGTGGATTTCCAAATTACGGATCTTCATAAGATAATTATTTACACTCTTACAAAAATTCGGGTAAATTTACGTGCTTCTAGATGCACATAAAAGAAGCGAACCGTTAGACCTAACTTTACATCTGATCTTAAAATTACATGACTGCAAAAGTCAAAAAAAAAAAAAATTACACGCCAGGACGTAAAAGTCGTTATGACCGACTTTTACATCACGACGTGTAATTTGATTCTAATTTTGTTTTCATGTATCTTAGATTGCATTGGTGGGATGCTATGTGCATATTTAGAAACGAAAACTCTTACCTTTTGCTGATTCTGACGAAAAGGCAACAACTTGCAAGAACCATCATTCTTTGGTGCAAGTTGCCGCACGTTTCTGTGGACTTCTCCATTCTTCATGGGGGACAAATTTACAAATAATGCTCAGTTGTGACCTGCTTGCTTTCCATTTCACTAAATTCACCACTTCACGGAACATTGCAGTAACAATCTTAATTTTAATCATGGAACATATAACATTTCACAATTCCACATAAATAGGCTTCTGGATTTCAGGTGCCAATCAGCCGACGCGAGCGGATTAGATTTGTCATTTTCTTATCCATGAGAGATCCATCAGAGCCTTGCGCTGAATAATTTACAAGCTGCTATCACAATCGCACTTCATAGAAACGAAACACTAGTTATTTTACAAACACTTGTCTTGATTTCTATTGATTTTTCCCCAAATATGGAAGAGAAAAATCGCGACGAACAGTACCGGCCATCTTTGAAAACAAACTCAATGGATTGCATGACAGCGGCACCAAAATCAAACATCATGTAAATTTAAGTGTGTTAAAAGGGAACTTTCAGTCCAACTTCTATATTTGACGGGTTGCTGCATGTGGGATTGAAAATATGACACAAACATTATATGCTTCTGTGAAGAAAGGTTCTCGGACGTAATTCTCAATCTAGTTTCATTTGAAATAATATTTTGTATCGTTATTTTGAACTTCAAATCAAAAGACACCTATATTTTCGTCCTGATGTGATGTGATGTGATGTAATCCAATCTGAACTTGAACATTTTGTGACGCAAACGCTTTCAGGACGAAAATATAGGTGTCTTTTGATTTGAAGTTCAAAATAACGATACAAAATATTATTTCAAATGAAACTAGATTGAGAATTACGTCCGAGAACCTTTCTTCACAGAAGCATATAATGTTTGTGTCATATTTTCAATCCCACATGCAGCAACCCGTCAAATATAGAAGTTGGACTGAAAGTTCCCTTTTAACACACTGTAAGAGTGTATATATAATACCTAAAATGAAAAAGAACAACTATGTGTTTACTTCTAATACGCAATTGATTGGATTAACTGTTTAAAAAGTGAATATATTTCAATAAAGTAATGAAATATTAGAAAAATTTACGTTTGAATTTGAACAATTGAAAAGTGTAACGATTTCTTTAGGAAATTCTTAAAACATGCTGCTTCTCGGAAATCAAAGAATGCGCTTCAAGGTTTTTGAGTGATTTTCATTGAATCATACAGACATGTAGCTTGGGATTGCATAATCTGGTTCTACTACTTTCTCTCGAATGGCGGTTTCCAGAATGTCGAGCTCCCAACGCCAGTTCTCAGAATGCAAGTCCCCGAAAACCCCGTTTGGCTAAATTTGATGTTGGAAGATCTAAGGAATAGCTCGCTGATATTGGTGAGATCTTATAAAAGCTAAATATGATATGCTAATAGTATTCCAGGAGTAAATTTTAGATATTAATTTCGGATCTTTTATCTTTTATATCTTTCAAGTTAATATCACTTTTGTATGTCCATATCAAAATTTGCTATTACTTAGCTTTTTTCGCCTGCTCGGGTAAAGACTATTATTGCACTTTTTTGAGCTGCATTGCTTTACAAGGTAACGGGTTGTACGGGGAAATGGCTTCGGAAAAACGGGCCATTCGGGGAAAAGTAGCACAATCGCATAATCTATGTCTTTTAAAATTGTTCCGTTTTTGTTTTTTATTTGTCCCGTTTTTATCTGGTTGGCTTATGGTCAGCCTAACCTTAACCCACAAACTCAATATCCTTTCCTTGACAACTGTGGAGATGCAGAGATGATCTCGGTCTCTAGTTACGAACGGTTGTCGATCTAACATTCCTTCGCTTCCCCGCTGACCGTGAGGACGTGGCCGGCGCTGTTATTGACTTTTACAATTTGAGCTCTTGATTTGTGCACATTGAGAATGGTAAGCTCCCAAGCCCCATCCACTAAATCTCTGTGCAACTTCGATTGTTTTGGTCAATCATGGAGTAGCAATGCGTCACCAATGCGCATGATCATGCTCTATATCATCCTTACCCGGCACCTTGTTGTTTTTGAGTAGGTGTATGAAATGATTAACTTCTCTCTGCCGTCGTGAATGCCTGTGCCTGAGTCCACAGTGCCATTCAGGTGTTCATCAAAGTGCTGCTTCCACCTTTCGTCTATCATTATCCCTACCAATTTGGGCTGCGTGACCCTTTCGGTATGCGTTGAGCTTCTCGTAGAATTTTCAAGATTATTGTGAACGATGCAGCTGCTCCATTTTTCGGCAGTAAGAGAACCATTAGCGCTTGTAAAAAGTGTGTAATTCATTTTTGTTTAGTATAACTTGTGGGATCAACCAAACGTACCAGGGAACATCTTTCTCAATCAATAGCAACCTACACCGCCGCAATGTTTCACATCTTTTCGAAATAAAAAACATAATGCGTTTTATTTTTGGTTTTAAGTACTTACACAAAAAATATCAAATCTGTTATACTGTTGATAATTTAATTTAATTTAAAAAGCCTAGAGTACTTGGTTGTAGTTCTGTTTTCGTCTTCTTAAAAACTTCAGTTTTTCATACCATTTCGACCATTCGACATCCGCCAAAAATTCATTCAATTCGCTCGCACCGTCCCTCCCCTGCCCTCACGCACTGTCCCACTCTTCCGGTTCCCCTTCTCGTTAGTCTCCCTATTGTCCCCCTTTCCCGCTGGTAGCTTTTTTTTTTGTTTAGTTCGCATGCACATGCACAGTATATACCGCATCACTTGTGTTTAGTTTGTTCTCTCTTTCTCTCTTTCTTCTTCTTTAGGAAACCTTGGATACATAATTTAAGGAAAAAATGAATAGTTTAATAATTTGCTTTATACATTTTCTCAGCTCTAGCCTATACTTCGTCTTGTTCCTCGTTCGGATCAGACTTTTTTCTTTTCCACCTCTCTTGACTGTTTTTTCTTCTTCTTCATCCTCACGTCGGAGTACCGTAAGCGCAATGTGATTCGTTGACTTCATTTATCCGCAGTTGTATTTAAAGTTACTTATACTTTGTGTGTTTCTTTTTTTTTTGCATTCGAACTAGAATAAGGAAGTGTGTTTGTGGGCGTGTTCAGTGTGTGTGTGAGTAATTGTGTGATTTTAATATAAAATACACAAGAGGGTGCTGGCAGTGAGTGTGGGTGTGACTGTGTTCTAGTGGGTTCCAAGATTACGAAAAATGGCATAAGACTTCGATTATCGAGTCGGAAACGAAACCGAATGAAAAAAAAAATGTACAACACTGCAAGACGTTTGCATTTTCAACATTTTTTTGTTAAGTCCTATTCAGGAATAAGGGAGATATTTCCAACAAAAGCACAGGTATCAAGAGGGTTCTCAATCACAACGATCACATTCAATAGAGGTTATACTTCTGCGTTTATCTCGATTATTTCGTTACAAGAGGAGAATATATTGACTATAGGGCTTTTTTTCCTTACAAGTGTGTATTTTTTGCGCCTGCACTGACGATACTCGTGGCGCCGATACAATTTATACAGGTTTCTTTACTCAATTCTCATTCTGCTCTATCTCATCCGGCTTTCTCTGTATACATAATATGCTTACTTACGCTAAATCATCACTTAAGTGAAACCGATTCGAGAAAGGAAGATTTGTTCGCTTTTTCTGTATTCAATCGCAGGGAGTTTTTGTAGATATAATAAATAAAACCAAAGAGATAAAAACAATAAAAAATCATAAGTTTATTTGGGTTTCTACGTTTGTCTTTACTTGTCTCTTACTAAATCACTTTGTACAGTGTGGGGATGTACATCATATTTCTGATAGGTTTTCATTCTGTTGTTTTCACCAGTTTGACAGTTGGGTTGTGTTGTATGAATGTAAGTGAGTTCTGTCCAGTTAAATCCAGCTTGTTTGTTCTAGATTCAGTATGCCTCTGATGCAGCTACTGTCTCTGTCCAACTTAGTTTTTGCGAACAGAGCGCTTGACGCCAAATGCCGATTCATTGCGATTTACAATGTGATCATCTTAGAGTAAAGTTAAACAGCAGTATCGATAATACACCGAGAATCATCCAGCCTTTGCCGTAATGGTAGTGAAGCGTGATCGATGTGCTTGTGTCGCCGCATTTGCCTGAAAATTGAAAAATGAGATTGAATTATAAAGTTGTTTCATGAATATTTTGGTAAATATTTATTATCCGATATAAAACTAAACAAGTAAAAGAAGAGCACCAATTTTCAACCCATTACTAGTTTTCGACCCTTTCATACGATTTTGGCCTACTTTGCATGAATATCCGAAAATTGACACAGAATTCTTGTAGGTCGAAAATTAGTGCTATTCCCTACAATTTTGTGAAATTTGCGTTTGAAAGCCTAACCGTCGTTTACATCAGAGGGGCAGGAGTTGAATTCTGAGAAAATTGAGAGAATCTCTCGCTTATCGCTCTCAGTAACTATCATAGTCCACAACACAACTTGAAAGTCTGTTTATCATCTACTGTAACAGCTCTGATTGTATCGGGAGGATGACAGTGCATGATAAACCCCTCTCAACAAGTTCCAAACCTCTGAGAAACTATTGCTAAAGGATGTTCAAGAATTGTTTACCACGTCAGTAAAGTAAAATATATACCACCATTGGTAAACAAGAGATAAAAATGGGTTTTACCATCGCTCTCTTTTGGGCTCTCTTTCCCAGCTGCTATTTATCAAGCTACATGTATACAACTTGCGAATCATTGCCAATTATGGACCAATACAGATGAGATGTTTTTCTTCGCTTGCTTTAAAATCAATTGAGAATGAATTCTGCAATGCCTGTAGAGGAACGAACAGCATCAGTGACCAGTATCTTAAAAAAAGATAATTGTTGACACCTTCCACAACCTTACCGTCCTAAGCACGACTTAATGCGATATCTCGACTAGGTAACGGGTGAAATTATAGGTTTAAATGGATTGGAAAAGTCTGAAGATTATATTGCTGGCAAGAGTGGCACGAAATCAACTTAGAGAAGTCTTCAGTATAAATTCCTCCATGTTTCAACCAAGAATAACTCCAGAATTTGGCAGACAACCCGAAAAAAAGTTCTGAGAAGACTTGCTTCAAAGAATCCGTACGAAACCGCTCAGGTTTTATCATGAGATCCCTGTATGAAGAGAATACTCAAAAACCCTTTCAGACTACTCCACCAAAATACTAACAGTAACTTGTTCAGATGCTTCTCTTTGGAATCCCTTCAATATACTTCAAGAGTATCCATCAGAAGATCTTTAAGACAAATTTTTCAAAAATGTTTGCCAACAATAGTCTAAAATTCATGTAAATCATATGAATGTGAATCATGTAAATAATAATTTTCAGATAAAATCTTGAATTTAGTCAGTTGCTTTCGTACGAATTTTTGGTTAAATGTTGTAATCCGAGAAAGGTGTCACACTAAATTGTATAGCAAATATTGATTTGAATGTAGCTCAACTCACACATGTTTGTTCAATGTATAATCCGCCTCCCAGTTAATTCCAGTTAACATCAACATGACACGAATAGTCAATTCTGATTTACTAGCTATCCCACGCGCCATCAGTATCCAACCATCGAATGCATGGGTGATGCAGTAACTTTCCAGTGTTTCAGTGAAAATTTCACCAGCTTGATAAATTTTGCAGGCAATGACAATGCATATGTTAATGGCTGTATGACAAACAGACCGGTTTCGACCAAACAAACAACACCTACTCTTTATCTAACTTTTTAACTTCTGCTACCTTGTATAATTTAGTCGGAATCAAAGCAGCATAGGATTTCGATTTAAATCTAAAATTATAACAGCATAGGTTTCCAACTAAAATAGGTCGAAGTGAAAATTCGAAGGGAATTATATGATCATCAAAATTGATTTGACGAATAGATTTAAACGAAGCCGACAGGAAACTTCTAGAATCTAACTTAACATACAAGATTCATTGCATGAATTTGCGAAACGGCGGTTATCAAAGCTTCCAGCCGAAAGACTTCTGACACAGAGACACATAATAGTTTCTTAAGGAATAATTATAATTTGGCGCCACTACGATTATCGTTGAAATTTTTAAGTTTTACTTATGATTTTGGTGAAGAGTTCCATTACTAAACTTCATAAGTCAATTAATGAAAATTGGAAATAAACGCAATGATAATTGCTTAATTAAAATTATCAATCGGTAATAATATTCGCCTTTTATTTCAGACGTGCTCAAAAATGGATATGCTTTGATAACATGTGATCTGCTTTCGATTAACTTGTACCCAACATCGAAAGCGGAGCAGTTCTTCTAGTGATCGCTATGCAAATTATTTCCAGTAATGGTTCTTAAATAATTCAAAGCTCTCACTTATGAAGCCTATGATCCCATTTTCGAAATGCTTAAGCGTTCAATGGAACCATAATTTGGCTGGTTCATAAGTCATGATTTATCGAAAACCTTAGTAGTTTTGCCTCAGTGGAACTCTTGAGCAACACTTGCTTTCCCCGTTAAGGACTCAAGTATAGGGTGAAAACGTCAGTCAGTTTTTAACAGCTGCCGTAGTTCAGTAAAAAGTAAAATTATAACTGAACCTTGGAAGTTTTCAATAAAAGCTGAAAGTTTGGTATTGTTTATGATTTACAATTCGTACCCAGTATAAAAAAAAATACCGAACAAGCCAATCTTGGCTGAGTGTGTAACGTTTCAAAAGCTATGTCCAAACAAATATATTCTATTTGTTCTGATCGTGCTAACTTAGAAAGAAGAGTTTCTTTGAGCAAAAGAAGCTAAATAATTGGGTATGAGAAAGAGTTACTGTTCTAGTTTAGGTGATCCACCAGATACGCTTGAAAATTTAGGCTGTATTATTCTGAAAATTTGATAAAAACTAAATGTTAGTAATTTTTGATATGATGGAAAAATATCTTATTGAAGAATGGTGAAACTATATGTAAAGCGGCACATTATCAGGCAGGTTATCGTCTCACTGCACTTTCGATGAACATTTCCTTTAAAATCCCTCAAGCTTACTGTCTCCATCAGAAAAGACAAACATCAAAATTCTAGGGGGCATACACGCCCCCATCCTCCTCAACCCCCCACCTCTCTTGTACTCACCTAGCACGGTAACGTTTGCCATAGTCTTATGAATGGTGGTGGTGCCACCTCCTCCGTAACCACTTCCACCTCCACCACCGCTTCCAACACCGCCGCCCATCGGAACCGACCCGGCAGCCGCACCGTACCCCCCATTACTACCCCACTGGCCAGTCTGGGCATGTTGCTGCTGCATCCCGGGCCGGTGACACGTATCGCCCACGTACACCTGCACCTGGTTTCCCTCGATTGGCACATAGCTGATGCAGACGCCATGCTGCGAGCTCAGGTGCTTCGCGATGATGAACGTCGTCTGGTTCTCCTGCCAGTGGCCATGACAGGTGTACGCTGCAAGAGGGGGGAAAGCAAAAATCAATCAAACACGAGTCTTGAGCCTCAGGTACAGCAGCGCAACTTACTTTCCTCTTCGTCGTTTTTACATTTTGGCTTAACTTCTATTACAGTATTCTCGTTACATCCTATGAATAAACGTCTGTTGGTATTGTGATTAATATTACATCCCATCGTTTCTCTACGAGCCCGGGTAGATTCTGGAAAATGGATGTTTGCGTTGGCATTAGTTGTGTAATTTTAGAAATTGTTGCGTCTCACGAGTGCGTCGAGATAAATAAGAAAACGAGGGACATCGATGTTGGTGCTGAAATTATTGGGTTTAACGCGTTGACCCAATTTAAATTGGGTTTAAATTTTTCGAAAAATCCTGCAATGTTTAATTATATTTTAAGTACTTTATTTAGACCCTAAAAAAGTCTTATTAAAATGGAAAAAAAGGTAGAAATTGAAAGCTGTCCAAGAAAACATTGTAAACGACATAATTTCGTGTAAGTTTGTAGGAGACGGATAAATTATATATTTTATACTGATGAATTTAAGAGATGATAATGGGTACCTCCTTCAAATATTTTTTTGACAATGAATTTTTAATTCGGATTTGCACATTTTTTTCAATAATCTCCCTAGATGTAGATAATATAGATCCCTAGATAAGATATTATCGAAAACGCTAAAGCAATATATTGCTTTATGTTGATGTCAACTTGATAAGAATTTTTACAAATATAGGAAAGGAGATTATGCGAGACAAGACAAGACGACTATCCAAATATTATTCCTATTGGAATTTTTCAAATTATGTTCATATGGACCATGAAATCTAGACGGTGGATACCATTTATCAGGACTATCAGGGCATCCCTTCATAGATCTAATAGATAGTTGCGCACCTCCCACCAAAACCAGATAATAAATATGTCACCCACTTATAGATTCAAATATTTACAGTTCGGAAATCATAAATGAAGTATCTGTAAATTATTTGAACTTTTCAATTATAAATATCTGTGAATACTAGAAAAACGTAAACGTATCTATAAATCACATTTTTCGACGCCAATAAGGTTGATGCAAATATTAATTTTCCTTACTTTCGAGACCAGATTAGAGGAACGAGGGGGCTGGGATAAAAAATACAAAAGAACAAATAAAAAAAGTTAATGTCACACTTTTTATACTAAATAACATAGAAAAAAAACAACAGGAAAGTGAAGTTATTCTTTATATTGTATTAGGCTGTCAGTTCTTCGACTTTGAAATAGCAGTACGCGTAGCTATTCAGCAAGATCATACTAAGCTTATAAGCAGGTGAAAAGGAAGGTCACCTGTAAAAAATCTGAACTGCTACGGCAAATGAAATGTAGTATGTTGTTAACAAAATTGTTGCCAATTCCGGCAACACTGGTGAGGAGGTCTGAAACGATACCCCTCGATCGGAGTCTGCCCGTTTGGAATCATGCAACACACAAACGTCGCCGAGCATATGACAGTGATTACTAGCGAGATGTCAGTGAAATAGGTACCGTAAAACGGGGTAACTTTGATAATGCGGATAACTTTGATAGTGCGTAACCCACCACATACTAAACGAAATGTCATCATTTCTGTTAATCAGTTAAGCAAATCGAATGCAAAACTAAAGAACATTAGTATAAGACTTCATGTAAGAGCGGTTTTCATTTGAATCAAGAACATTTTAGGCTTTTTATACGAATTTAAAAAATTTACACAATTTTAGCATTTTCGAAACGCTTACAAACAATTTGTTCTACGATCACTATTTGATGTAGTTTTGAATAGTTGGCCACTTATCTTTGACAGCCTAGTTATCATAGAACTTAAATACGGTCTCAAATCTCTTAGCGGAAAGCATTTTCACAAACTGGGACCATTTTTGTAATCTAAGTCAGAAATTTCCATATAACGTTAAACGCCTAGAGGTATGCAATGCCCTACAAATGTTCGTAATTCATTCAATTTTGTTCGAGGTATGCTCCATTATCAAAGTTACCCCAAAACAGAAAACCAACTTTCGATTATATGCAAAATTATATATCCAATCAAAATAAATCTTTTGTCATTTTATCGACTGTAATCGATAGCTAGGATGCCAGTACTTGTTTTAAAAATATAAATTGTAAATCTTTGAAACAACATGCAAAAATATTCAAGTTTTCTTCAAAAAAACTATCAAAGTTACCCCGTTTTACGGTAGTATTTTTCTTCATTCAGATATTCACTTAAAACAAATCTAGTTGTTGAATTGGATTGTAAAGGATCGATTTGTAAGTTAGATGAATTATTATAACTCGGTACATCACTATACTTAAATTTAAATGTTTTGGTAGATCTGTGAATTCGGAGTCAGCTCATCGAAATCGTATGTTTGTTGGATATTCATCAAGTTAACGAGACTAAATCGTAAGTTTGCTATAATCTTAGTTGATCAAACATAATTGAAATAAACCTTTTTCAGCTTCAAGAATTAAAGCACAAATCATCAAGTGCGTCTCTCTGAAGAGGTCCGAACATCCAACAAAAATGTTAATAAAATCTTAAATTTGTTAATTTGTTTTACCAAATTAGGATGAAAGTGTTGTCTAATAACACAGAACACCTAGATATAAGAAATGAATTTGTTATGTTTAGAATGATACTAATAAAAAAAATGCAGAATAAGGGTTCTCCATAGATAAATTGATTATTTTGACTCAAGAATAACTTCTGAAAACGGCCTATGAATTTGTGCATGCAATTTATATGACAAATTCTAGTTAACTGTTGATTTTTTGAGAAAAAAGTTCTGTGGAGAAGTTGTAGAGAACCACTCAGTGTACTAAAAAAAATCACACTCATACAATATTTTATTTTTCAGCATGAAAGATTCAAAAATAAAACTTAAATTTTATGTTACACAAAAACCCAATTATCTATATAAATAAAAGTGGAATGGTGTTCGTATGTCACGAAATGGCTTGAGAAGCGATCAATGGATTGACGTTAGGTTTTCACTATTGCACTCAACAAGGGGTGTGACGTGTTCGTGCGAGGAAAAATTCCGAGAAAGTTTCCGGAATAATCAAGAAAACAGGAGAACACTAATGTGTCGTTTCGTATGGCGGATTACATGACGTTGTATAACAGACTACTTGATGGCAAGACAAAGTTTTCCAGGACCACTAGTTTTGAATATTTTTTAAATTTTCATCATAGATCCTTGATAGGAAACAGATGTTTTGGACAATACAGTCAAACTCGATATTTCCATGAGTCAATGGTCCCTTCAGATATCGACTCATGGAGGTTTGACTGTATTTCATAATTTTACTATTATTATATTATTATTATTACAACAATATTTATATTGGGGTTTTTGTGTAACATAACATTTAAATTTTATTTTTGAATTTTTCATGACAAAAATGAAATATTTTTTCAGTCAATATTTCTTATAGTCCAATCGGTTTACTTTAATTTCTC
Source organism: Aedes aegypti (assembly GCF_002204515.2). NCBI lineage: Eukaryota > Metazoa > Arthropoda > Insecta > Diptera > Culicidae > Aedes > Aedes aegypti. The sequence goes on along the minus strand of NC_035107.1, from coordinate 291,225,384 downwards.
CAAAGATTTTTTTGATTTAAAGTCAACAGTTTCGGAACTAGAATATATCAAATAAGTTGCATGCATAGGCCACTTTGAAAAGTTATTCTTGAGTCAAAAAAAAAACATGAAAACATGAGTAATATTTAATCCAAATTAAAGATCATCGCGCAGTTTCTGATGTTTTCGACTCATTCTGCATGGAATTCCTCATGATATACAAAGGCAAAAAAATGGATCAATTGGCAAAGAAAGCTCTGAACTGTGGCCAAGAAACGAGCTCTGTCCTAGTAGACATGTAACGCCAGAAAGGAGAAGAAGAAAAAGGGTTAAACAAAAAATCTCCCCTTCAATAGTTTTGATTTTTGAGGGGGTTGGTGTCATGCAAACAAGATAATTGCATTACTTCTCTTTAAAACTAATCTATTAAAATTTTACAAGCTCAGAGATGCTCTTATTCAAAGCACCCAATAAATTGATATACAATGTGATAAGTTTAATTATATTATATCGAAACAGTTGCAACGCAAATTCAATTTATTTTCTGTCACTATCTCAGACAGTTACGTTTTATAAATATGTGCTTATTGTTATAAAAAAAATTGGTCACAGTCTCTCCTAGAAAAAATAAACTAATAACTCGAAGGTATGCCATAAACTTATTTGCAAATGTTTAAAGCTAACACATGTTCATTCTTCTCCTGTAACATAAATATTTTGTGACTGACAATTGATTAGATGTTTGAGAACATATTTAAAATAGTACTTGAAATACTGAAACCTTCATGAAACGATATTTCTCGACCATTGACTCATGGAAAACTCGTGTCATAGAAAAAATACTTTGGAAAGTTGTTCGAGGGGACAATCATAGTAACCATAGAATTTTGTTTTTAGTATGGTTCCATCTGCATGAAACATCGACTGGTCAGTTTTAATTGTAAGGTAATGTAGCGATTAAATGTGCGCTTATACCCATCAGAACTAACTTCTAGAAGCCGAAAAAGACTTGAACCTAGGCATAAAACGATAACGATACCATTTAGGTAACACGGGAGACCGTGTTATTTTCCATTTATTTTGTTTCACTGTAACAATCGTCATCAAAACTTTGCAAAAGCGAATCTTGAGTATTAGTGGACCGATGAAGCTGAATATTGTATGGGTTGTGCTCTACACATTTAGATTATAGTGATACATTTTTTGCATTGATTTGAAGTAGCAAATTTCGAGTACCACTCTATACATCGATGTGAAAAATGTATCACTATATTCTATGCATGTAGGGCACACCCCATACAATTTCCAGCTTCATCGGTCCACTGAAACTCAAGATTCACTTTTGCAAAGTTTTGATGATGATTGTTAAAGTGAGACAAAATATAGGGAAAATAACACGATCTCCCGTGTTACCATAAGTGAACCTGAAAAAGAACGAACCGATTCTTTTCCCAATTCTCCTTCGTTCGTTTCTCGGCTTTATTATAACGCTTCACACGTGCCTTGCTTTGCGCGCCACGGCACACATGCCAATTCAGTTTGCTGCAGTACCGCACTCTCATCATACACAGCCAAACAACTAGTTTGTCCCGCCCACTTGCATACAGGCAGATGAAATAAAGAAAGAAAAAGTGTTCGCTTGTATATCACTAAGACAAGACGTGTCAGGTCAGAGTACAAAAACGAAACCAATTGTCTGTCAAAAAAGACCACTTCTCATTGGCCGTATTGGCAAAGGCCTACTGCCACATCGTTGAGTTGGATTGCAGCAGCGCACTTTGTTGCTGGTTCGGCCGTGTTGCTAGTTCAATAAAAAGAGTTTTAATCAAAAGTTTCGAAATTTTTTATGATATGTTTTTGTTTTAAATATGTTTATATTCGATGCTAAGTTTACCGCATATGCTCCTACAGTGCTAAAATAATTAAAAATTAAGCGATATAATGAAAATCATATCAACTTTCTCTTTAAAAAATCTCCAATTTGAATATAAACCTGATTTTGAAAATAGCAAGCAACTTCTATTGCACTAAATGAATGAAGCGTGCAATAAACATCAAATTATGAGCCTTGGCGCTTGAATTTGTTAAAAAGATTTGCTTAAAAAAGATACTGGAAGCACTGGCTTTTGTATCGTCAAGGTTATTGACTGAAAAACAACGGGGCAGTGTTAGTTGAGATGTCACGTCCTGTCTTAGGTATATCAAAGAACATTTTGCTTCTTTGTTTTGGTTCGGATAGGGGAGATCGGCTGAGTATGTCGTGGGAATGAATGCACCTAGAGCTGGATCCTCTTCTTGGCACTTTTGATTCACTTCGGAAGTGGGATTTTTTGGAAGCCACTGTGCTTATATTTGGCTACAATATGTGTCATGTTCCGCGCAGCTCTAACGCGAGTACGACCGCTGCCCAAGCCACGACGTCAAGATCATCATAGGAGATTTGAACGCTCAGCTTGGCCAGGAGGAAGAGTTCAGACCGATGATTGGCAAGTTCAGCGCCCAGTGCCGGATTTGGGCTTCGGGGGGCCCAGGTCAGATCTCTAGAAAAGAGCCCTTGGTACAAAGCATATGAAATTTTAGTATACCGTAAATTCGGGTGAAATTGATCGCAATGTCATACGATTTTTTTCTTACTAGTGGTCCCGGCAAACTTCGTCTTGCCATCAAGTAGGCTGTTGTTAAACGTCGTGTCCATCCCCCATGCAAAATTATAGATTAGTTTTCTTCCGTTTTCCGACTACTCCAAAGACTTTCCTAAGATTTTCCTTCACACGAACACGTCGGAGTCCTTAAGGACATTATATAGCAAGGCCAGAAATGGCGTCTAACATGGCACTTACCACACTTTCCCTCCTTTTCACCCCTCTTGCCATACATTTGATTTGGACAAACATATGCAAACTTGTGAATCGAATTTTACGGTTCTTACCTTTAGATTGTGATGCGAAACTGCTATAGCTAGCACACATGGTTATATTCTACCCACTGAAACTAAATTTGTTGCACAATTGTAGCTAGGAGACGTAGCTCGTGCATTTTTCAAACCATGCACAGTTTCTGTTTCTTTCAGCTTCTTCCTCCATTTTTGAGGGCATCAATTTAGCAGCAAAGTTCTCACTGTATTTTTACACATAATTTTAAAGTAAAAATCGATACAAATGTAATCACTACGACCGCGCACATCTAAATTTTCTATAACTTTGATTAAAATACCGAAAAAACCTTGCAAATCACGTTGAACTGGCTTTATTTTTCCAATTTCAATTTCACTTTTACGGAGAGTAAACACTCGCGATGGTGACTATAAGCAGTCATGTTGTGTGGTAGTATTGGTGATTTTTACAGCAGTGGGGCCGGAATTGTTTCTAAATAATTTATATAAATCACATATTTTTGCCGTATTTCCGAGACATTGTGCTTCAGAAATTGAAACAATGTGAAGAATGATTTTTTTTCCATTCCAATATATAGGAATAAATTCGGATAAAAATCAAGTTTGAATAACTTTCATATAATTGAGAACATTCAGTATGAGCTTACCGCAACACTGCCATTTAGCTAGCTAATCAAAACAAACTTTGACAGTTCGTTCTTATGGTGATATCTGTAACATGATTCTTGTTCTAACAAATACAATCACTATATGGGAAAAAGTTTACTTTACCAACACTCATGCATTTTTTATGTGGCTTCCTTTTATAATGTCCTTAAGGAATTCAACTGTGAAAGATTCATCAAAATCCGTTGGCCCGTTCTTGAGCCATTTCGTGACATACAAACACCATTCCATTTTTATTTATATAGATTAATAGAGCTGTAGATATTTGTTAGGTAAAGGAATGTTTATTTAAATGAAAATAATGTAAAATTCCATTTTTTTTCGGTGCGACATTGACAGACATCTATAAACTTCTAATTTTAAACAAGGATTTAGACATGATGTCAACCTGAAAGTTTTGAAGGATTAAGTATGTAGAGTTGTTTTCAAACCTAACAATAATTGTTTTGAAAAGTGATCAAATTCAACCCGAAAGAGAATTATCTGATTATTTTTATTTCAGAGATGATTTTCAGCACTAAAATCACATCTGTATGGAAATTTCGGTAACTGAGCGAATGAGGCTCACTATCATACTTGTTTCCTGCATTTAGGTGATTGGCATTGTCAACATTATAGAAAACAGACTAGAAAAACCGAGAAAAATTATCAATTTCACCTGAAATTACGGAAACAAAGATCAAATATCCGCAAAACTCCAAAAAATTGTAATACTTCTCGAATTTGATTATACTCACTTCGTGAATGTTGCGTAACATAAATCATCTATATAAAATACCTATACAATTGTACGTTACTCCCTTTCACTCTGAGTATAGGTACACCCCAACCTCTTTTTACGACCGTTATCGGGGGTCGTAAAAAAAATCGGTCGTAAAAAAAAATCAGGGTTATAATTATGTTTTTGAAAAATGCAACGTCTAGATGCTGAAATACTGATTCGAGATGTTCGGCAAAGTTGAAGCATGGGTTGAGAACTTTCCAAAATTGCCGTTCAAGTTTTCATATTTTGGTAATAGATGGCAACACTGCTCGATTGTTATCAAAAGAGCCAATTTAATGGGGGTGTGATATGCAAAAACAAAAAAAAAATAGAAATAACGATACCGAATGTTCACCAAAGTTGAAGGAAGTGTTGCGTGCCATACATTCGGCCGAATCACAAATGTTCATGTGGCTGATAATTCTGTTTAAGAAGAATAAAGTAAAGATCAAAACCATCAAACTTGAGCGGAACAGAAAAATATAATCCTTAGCAACATAGCAATTCTCTTCAACTGTAATCCAGTTTTTCATGAAGGGTTCAAAATTTTTGTCGTAGCACTGCTTAAGTGAAATTGCGCCACCAGGCAGTACAAGTGTGCATGCAACTATTGTTTTGCGGATAGCTCAGGATCCTGACCACTTAGAAAGATGGCGTCTTCGGCAAAGTTGTTCAGTAGCTCAAGGACTATCATTATAAACGCTATGAGGTTCAAAATTTTGCCACCAGGCGGCGCTAGTGTGCATGAAACTTTCGTTTTGCGGATATCTCAGGATCGTGGCCACTTAGAAAGATGGCGCCTTCGGCAAAGCTGTTCAGTAGCTCAAGCGCCATCATTATAAATACCAAGAGATTCGAGATTTTGCCACCAGGCGGCGCTAGTGAGCATGAAACTTTTGTTTTGCGGATATCTCAGGATCCTGACCACTTACAAAGATGGCGTCTTCGGCAAAGTTGTTCAGTAGCTCAAGCGCCATCATTATAAAAGTTATGAGATTCTAATTTTCGGCGCTTGTGAGCATAGAATTTTTGTTTTCTGGATAGGTCAGGATCCTGGCCACTTAGAAAAATGGCGTCTTCGGCAAAGTTGTTCAGTTGCTCAAGGACTATCATTATAAACGCTATGAGATTCAAAATTTTGCCACCAGGCGGCGCTAGTGAGCATGAAACTTTCGTTTTGCGGATATCTCAGGATCGTGGCCACTTAGAAAGATGGCGCCTTCGGCAAAGTTGTTCAGTAGCTCAAGCGCCATCATTATAAATACCAAGAGATTCGAGATTTTGCCACCAGGCGGCGCTAGTGAGCATAGAATTTTTGTTTTCCGGATAGCTCAGGATCCTGGCCACTTGGAAAGATGGCGTCTTCGGCAAAGTTGTTCAGTTGCTCAAGGACTATCATTATAAACGCTATGAGATTCAAAATTTTGCCACCAGGCGGCGCTAGTGAGATTGAAACTTTCGTTTTGCGGATATCTCAGGATCGTGGCCACTTAGAAAGATGGCGCCTTCGGCAAGGTTGTTCAGTAGCTCAAGCGCTATCATTATAAAAGTTATGAGATTCTAGATTTTGCCACCAGGTGGGGCTAGTGAGCATAGAATTTTTGTTTTCCGGATAGTTCAGGATCGTGACCACTTAGAAAGATGGCGTCTTCGGCAAAGTTGTTCAATAGCTCAAGGACTATCATTACAAAAGCTGAGAGATTCGAAATTTTGCCAACTTTTATTATGATAGCGCTTGAGCTACTGAACAACTTTGCCGAAGACGCCATCTTTCTAAGTGGTCAGGATCCTGAGATATCCGGAAAACAAAAATTCTATGCTCACTAGCGCCGCCTGGTTTCAAAATCTCGAATCTCTTGGCTTTTATAATGATAGCGCTTGAGCTACTGAACAACTTTGCCGAAGACGCCAGCTTTCTAAGTGGTCAGGATCCTAAGATAATCGCAAAACAAATGTTTTATGCTCACTAGCGCCGCCTGGTGGCAAAATTTTGAACCTCATAGCGTTTATAATGATAGTCCTTAAGCTACTGAACAACTTTGTCGAAGACGCCATCTTTCTAAGTGGCCAGGATCCTGAGCTATCCGAAAAACAAAAATTCTATGCTCACTAGCGCCGCCTGGTGGCAAAATCTCGAATCTCTTGGCTTTTATAATGATAGCGCTTGAGCTACTGAACAACTTTGCCGAAGACGCCAGCTTTCTAAGTGGTCAGGATCCTAAGATAACCGCAAAACAAATGTTTTATGCTCACTAGCGCCGCCTGGTGGCAAAATTTTGAACCTCATAGCGTTTATAATGATAGTCCTTAAGCTACTGAACAACTTTGTCGAAGACGCCATCTTTCTAAGTGGTCAGGATCCTGAGCTATCCGGAAAACAAAAATTCTATGCTCACTAGCGCCGCCTGGTGGCAAAATCTCGAATCTCTTGGCTTTTATAATGATAGTCCTTGAGCTACTGAACAACTTTGCCGAAAACGCCATCTTTCTAAGTGGCCAGGATCCTGAGCTATTCGCAAAACAAAAATTATATGCTCACTAGCGCCGCCTGGTGGCAAAATTTCGAATCTCATAACTTTTATAATGAAAGCGCTTGAGCTACTGAACAACTTTGTCGAAGGCGCCATATTTCTAAGCGGCCACGATCCTGAGATATCCGCAAAACGAAAGTTTCATGCTCACTAGCGCCGCCTGGTGGCAAAATTTTGAATCTCATAGGGTTTATAATGATAGTCCTTGAGCTACTGAACAACTTTGCCGAAGACGCCATCTTTCTAAGTGGCCAGGATCCTGAGCTATCCGGAAAACAAAAATTCTATGCTCACTAGCGCCGCCTGGTGGCAAAATCTCGAATCTCTTGGCTTTTATAATGATAGTCCTTGAGCTACTGAACAACTTTGCCGAAGACGCCATCTTTCTAAGGGTCTGTCTCAATTGCGTTGTTAAAATGAGTCCGAACTTAAACTTGACAGTTCGGAAATTATTTCCCCTCTGATTTCGATCTGTCAAAAATAAGTTTGCTCCAGAGGAGACATATTTTTGACAGATCGACAATTTTTTCTCTAGTTCGTGTTTGTTGTTATGGATGCGGTTTACGTTTTTGGTCCCACTTCGGTCCGACCTCCCAGCTGCACCAAGGAACTACTGTAAGTTAGAAAATGCAATTCGCCTGATTTATCTCGGTATCCATGCATGATAAATATCCTACTTCGGAAGCAGGGTGCATGAAAGCGCATCCGGATGCGAATCGAATGCATCACATCCGAAGTTAGGTATCTAGTATATATTCCAAGGAAAAATCAACTTCGGAGAAAAAACCGTTTCTAAATTTTGACCGCGTCCAAAATCTGAAGGCTGGGCCACAATGGTGTGAGCGGCAACGCGGCGCGGCAGGTTTTGACAGAAAATGTATGGGTTAACTGTCAAATCTTGCCGCGCCGCGTTGCCGCTCACATCATTGTAGCTCAGCCTTGATACTTCCGTGTGTGGTGTGAAGGTTGTTCAATCCGGATGGTCACACAGAAAATTTCTGTGTTGGCCGAAACGGCCGAAACAAATAGTTGCAGGGCTGTTAGCGAGTCACTTCTCACCTGTTAACTAAAAATTCACTATTTTGCAAGTAAAAGTCACGTATAGGTAAATGATTCACAGATTGTTGCTATTTTAGACACATTAACTTTGTTAATTTGGAAATTGAAAGGCCTGAAAGGTAGGGATTTTTGGTCTTTCTGGAAAGCTTCAGGTGAATAGTCCTCAGAGGTTGCTGTCGAAAAGTCCGAATGTTTTTTCGGGGCTCTTTGAGGAATTGTTGATGCCAATCCGGACAAATTTTAGAAAACAATTCTAACATTCATTTTTGTTTTTAGGCATTCTTTTGGGTAAAAGCTTGTAGTTTTGATATCACTTGTTAATCTCTATCTTGATCATTTAAGTCCATAGAAATAAATACGTGGGGCAAACCCACCTCGCCCCACCCAGTTATTAGGCCTTGACTAATCGGGGATTTAATCCACTTCTGTTATTCCTTTATGTGTTGATCATCGTCACCTAGCTGATCGGTTTTCATTGCATAATTTTTCGTCAAGAGTTGGACAGCATCGTGGTCTTCGGCAATGTTCTTCATAATAAAATAACAGATAAATGAGCGTCATCTGACGACATTTATTTGCAAAAACAAACTTTTAACGGCTTGCGCTAAATTACAGTTTCACATTCAAATGGGACCTGAAAAGTGGGATGGATTAAGAATCAGAATTTCATCCCACACTAATGATTCATTCGAAAAGCTGTTAGGGGGGAGGATGTATCAAAATTCAAAATATTTCTTACGAGAAAGGGAGGACATGAAATCTTATGTAAGACTCCCTAGAGAATTAAAAAAAAAAAGTTAGTTGTTTTCGCTCAAATTGAAAAATCTTTTGTGAAAAACTTTTCACGGCATCCAGCAAGTGTCGTGTAGTGATAGATTTTCAAGAATTTTGATTCAATTTTGGATAAAAAAGACTGGTTTAGAATATTTGTAAAATGTTGACGTTTATGTTCCTCTGTAAGGTATTAACAATATTTGCCTTCTCAAAGGTTTTGCGCTCACGCTGGCTATGCAATAGTATAGCATAAAACAGTAATGAAACAGCAGCCACTAACTTGTAAAAGCAGAAAATAAATAGATTTAAAAAACTCTCTTTCAACGCCTGGTGGCAAAATTTTGAACCTCATAGCGTTTATTATGATGGTCCTTGAGCTACTGAACAACTTTGCCGAAGACGCCATCTTTCTAAGTGGTCAGGATCCTGAGATATCCGCAAAACAAAATTTCTATGCTCACTAACGCCACCTAGTGGCAGAATTCCGCAATTCAATGACCACCATATGTTAGCCCTTGAACTACTGAACAATTTTGCTGAACATCATGATCCTCTATTTTGAATACTTTTGAAGATAATGATCATTTATAAAAACGGTCGTTAATCTGAAATTTCGGTCGTAAAAAAGTGATCGGAAAAAGAACCGTCGGTAAAAAAACGGTCGTAAAAAGAGGTTGGAGTGTATTGTATTCACCGAAAAAAGCCAATCAATTTTCATAATAATAAAGTCATGCGATGATTAAACCTTATAAATGTACAATTGTACATAATTAGGGACAATGGAAATTCGCGATTTCGCGGAAGCCGCGAAATCCGCGAAATTTGGCCTTCGGCGCAAAATTCAGGAAATCCTGCGAAATGCCGCAAATTTTCTTAAATTTGGCTTATTTATATGAAAATCACAGTAAATATCAGTTTTTATCATATGAAATGGTTAATTTATTTTGAAATCAAGGATCCACCAACAATTATCGTACCATTTAGTTTTTACTTGGACTTCTTCAGGTTTGCTTGTATTGTTCTAAATTTTAAATTGACACTCTGGTAATAAACTTATTATCTTAATATGAAAAATCAAAATTACTAAAACACAGCTAAGTCTACATAGCTATCACTGAAAACATGCATTTTAGTATGAAATTTGATCAAATTTTTTTCGACCGCGACAAAGCCACGAAATTTCGGTTTTATCGCCTAAGACATCCGCGAAATTTCAAGAATTTTGCCGCGAATTTCCATTGTCCCTATACATGATAGATGATAATATTGAATTTTGACTGCATTGTTCTTATTCAAGTCCAAAAATTAAAAATCGAGAGGGATTCACGATAAGGGCCTATCTGACATATCAATAACAATGAGAAAATAACCAATGAAATTTAAATGTGTAATTTTTAATCCCAATTGGAGAAAATATACTCAAACTTTAACCTTTTCACTTTAATACACATTTCATGAACCTAGTTTCAAAATCCACTTCAATACCACACACATCTCCTACAATTTCCCTTGCATTTTCGTAATAAAAAAAAATATTATAAGGTTTCGCCTTAAACGCACTCAAGAATGCCAGTATCGCCCAATGTTATGAGCCTGTAATCGATATTATTTTCAGTGGCGCCTGTTACTTTTGAACCGTGTTTACATTCTGGTTTCAATTAAGCCTGCCATGTACGCTTTGTTTATTTTTTGTTTGCAGTGTCCAGATGCGCCCATCACTTTGATAAACAAAAACACAGGCGTAATCAATACAGTGTGTGGTTTTGCATGAGGTGAAGTTTCGTCTTCTACAAATTTGCGTTTTTTGGATAGTTAAATTATCGATCGGGGAAAAGTTCAAGTGCAGTGAATAGACAATCAAGCTACAATTTCAACGCTATAGTTTCTTAAATTGTGTACATTTTGTCAGTCTCGCCTAATTCGCGAATCTTTCTAGAAATGTTTTAGTTGAAATTAAAACTAGATTCATTCATTCATCAAAATTTGGATAATAATAGCAAATATTACATTAAATATTTTTTTAGTGTTGCTTCAGATATTTAGCTTCAATAATTTTGAATGACAGTCTTTATTGAAGCAATAAGCGAATTGATTAATTGTGTTAGCAAAACTATTTTGATAATCTATCCACTTGGCCCAGTTATTCAGGGACCAGGGGAAATATAATAGTGTTCATATTCTGTAGATTTGGATCAATTTTAGTAGTAAAAATTGCAAAACTTCAACAAATTCAGTGGATTTGGATCAAAATTCTGGTGAATTTCAAGTTTTTAAAGATATTTCAATATTTTAACAAAACTGCAAATATTGATATCAAATTATAAAAATCTAACACATGCATGGAAAACAGTACATCAGAATATGGAAACATTGAATTTCCTGTAAATATTCAGATGTATTTGATAGAATGACAGAGCCCTGATAGTGACATTAAGAAAATGTATAAATTATCGAGTATCTTCGTCTTTTTGAGAACAATCCAGGACATAGAGCACTATAATTTTGAAAGTATCTTGCGAGAAAGCTGTGACATTTTGCTTTATTATATTAAGCCGAGACATATTTCCAAGTTTTTGATCTAACCATAATGGTTTCCACTAACGAAAAGAAGGATTTGCATTGAAACTAAAAAAAAATCAGATAAAAGTCGAATAGAATATACTTCTACCTGTTTTAATTGTTTTATGGCTTTAGCGGTCATGCGATTCAAAGCTAAAGAAAGTCAATAGAAGCAAATGATGGAAATGAATAGGTGGATAGGCGTCGCAAGGGAGCGACAAGATTGAAATTTAATTAGGTGGTGAAAGTTGAGCAAGCCATTTTAAAGTCAGTAAGCATCGAAGCGTCCTGTATTGCCTAGCTTCTCTACTGGAAAAGGGTTGGCTCAAAGCTTTGAGCTTTGCTACCAACACAGGCAAAATACAGGAGGCTTCAATGTGCTCTTATACCGCGTGTTAATTCCCAATATCAGTCATCGATCGATAGAACCGTTCGGTTGATTGCCGTCAGGTGAAGATGAATCGAGGCCAAACCTCAAATTTTCAATGGCACAAATCTAGAGAACCAGAAGAGGCTCGATTAATCACCACCACCGAGTAACCAATCGATCAAGTTTTCAATTTAAACCGCTATCTGGTTCTCTAGATTTGTGCTCTTGAAAATTTCATGTTTTGCTTCGTTGTATCTTCACTTTATACTTTGCAGAACATTTGAAAAAAAAAATGGAATTCAAATTAATGATTTATTGTAAAAATATATTTTTGAGTGGATGATTCTGGGCGACACAATTTCGTCAGTATAAGAAGCAGAACTTTTTCGTTTTCTACACAGTTTCATGAATAGGCGTAGATAATGCTTCTTATGCAGTTGTGAATAATGCCAAAAAGAGGTATTTTTACCTCAGATCGAAATTTTTTAACGTCTATTTGAAGGACTAAAAATATAATGAAGCATTGCAAAATATGTCAAAGCGTCAAACTCAATAGTTTCAGCGCAAAAATCGATGTCTCGTTTTCCTTGATTTCGTCCCACTGTGCGCCCCCGCTCTGATACTCACCTAAACTGTAAAAGTCTTGTGTGACATTATCACTAGGCTGCGCCGCAGCTGTCCGCCTCATACGCGAGAAAGCTTTCCGTTTCTCCAGGTTGCTGTAGTAGCCGTCCGCACTTTCCTGGTTGCGGAAGCTAACCACCTCCCGGTGCCGGTGCATCCGGCTCTTGTTGTTGTGATTCCGCTTGTGCCTCGAAATCGTCGACGAAGGAATGAGGAAACCTTTAATTGAGTAGTATCCTTCCATTGGACAGATCTGTGTCTCGGGGTTATTAGCTGATTGAAGACGCAATAAATTTGATTAGTCTTGATTGACGAGCTCGGTTACTTACACTGTAGCACACGGGTGCTCAATTACCTAATAAAGTAACAAACGGCGTCCGATGAACGTCGAAATTCTCGGTAGTACACGCATCTTCTAACCTAGCTGCGGGTGTTCCCATCTGTAGCTCAGCTACGTGAGTATCTCGTCGATAGAACATTACACACATGTACCCAGAAGTACTGTAACGATAATCATGCCGTCGTCAATTAAGTTTAATTCAGCTGAGATTTTTGTTTCACTTCACTCACCATCCAGTTGTGTGATGAACGACGGCCATCATCTCGGTGGCCGTCTGTTTGTTGATCTGCTCGCAAAGTGCCCTCGCCTCCATGTAGCCGCTTGGCTTTACAATGTGCAGCGATCCATCGCTAGAACGGAGAGATAGTACCGATCAATTAACCCGTATATACCATGGGCAATTTTACTTTGAAAAAAAAAACTATAATTTCGAGACTTTCTTTAAACTCAATGGGATTAGTTGACACCACGTACTTGTTAGCACAACTAATCCTCTTATGACAATTGTACCTAAAAATATTAGAAAGTCACGAAGTTATCGCACTTTTAAGCGTAAAAAGTTCGTCCTGGGTATTTACGGGTAAACCAACTACTCTGCGCTTAGAGCTAAACCACAAGATGCGCACGCGTGTGACGCAATCCACTTACCTCGGATGGAAGATAAAGTTAGCACTTCCCATCAGAGCATGCCAATGGCGGGGGCCTTTGAACCACGCCGGGAAATCGCACCGCTCGGTCATCGGGGCCCGCTTCAGGCTCATGATACGCGATCCGACTTCGGCGCTGTCCAACCCGTTGCAGGTGGCGTCTCCGGACTGGGCCAACTTGTACTCGGCATCGGCATTCGGTGCACCTGTTATACAAATAAAACAAGATCGTCAATATCTCCAATTTGTTTGATTGGAACAGACTTTTGCCTTACCTGATCCACTGATCTTCGCGTACACGAAGCACCGATAGCGATCCTCATTCGAGATGGCATGGTGGTGAGACACCAGTCCGACGAGATATCGGGAATTACCGTCCTTCCATCCCGCCAGGCAGGTCAGTTCTTCCACTGTAACAAATGGGTTCATTAGTAAGATAGGATAGGAAGTTTTGATTTTGACGGCGGCAATTATTTACCTGTGCTCTCCGTACCCGATACGTCAGGACACGCCTGGAAGTTCAACAGTAGCCTGCTGTCTTCCGTGCACATGTCCATCTTCGATATCGGGCTCCGGCACTCCCCATGACCTCGGTTGTAGGTGAAGGTGAAGGATCCTGGGGATCAAAATGAAAAAAAAAGCAATAAATGAATTACTGTTAAATGTATGATTGTGTTAAATGCGGATAACTTATGCATAAAAGGTTAATAGTGAAATAAACATTTCAAGGTTTCTTCGCTTTTTTCTATTAAACGTATTTTCATCACGATTATTCATTGGATTGAAATTTCAAGAGCCGGAAGAAGCCAGCCCACTGCTAAGTAGCCATGCTTTTGTAGTGAGCATCAAACTCAAGAGTAATTGCTCACTTTGGCCAAATCGAATCTATAATAATTTACCATTTCATCACACTGTTTTCGAAGCTCACCATAAAAAAAAACGTTTTTGTTCAGAATCAAATGTTTCAAGCGTTTACAACTGTGTGTCTCTTTAAACCAGCATACAGTAGTATTAAACACATTTCCCCCATATATTGTTTTTTTCGCCATTTTAGATTGTTTGTCCCGAAACAATTATTTATTTACTAACATTGAACTGTCTTGGGGAACCACTTCACAGTGGGAACCGAAGATGGTGACTCGTTTTTTTCCCATTGGGTAGTATAGTGGTGCCAAAAGCCTGGAAGAAGCTAATTGAACTTAAAATAAGTCGACTAATTGATTTTAGCTAACCCTTCAGTCTGAGAGTGCCAAATTCAAGCAATTGAATAGCCCGAATCCTTTCCAGACAGAACATTAGCATCTTGACTTTCATGCTAATGATGTCTATTTGGCATAAGTTGCGTTTTCTAATGACGATTATGAATCCTTAGTTGACGATGTAAAGTAATATTGTCGACATGAGTGTTCGCCAACTTACAAATAAAATGTGGAGCACACTTTTCCCTAATTTGTTGAGCGAAAGTGAGCCATCAATGTTGACGCATATGTCGGAAAATTAATGAACGTTAACGGATGCGATAACTCCATGCAGATCCTAAATTTAATGAACAAATTGTATGTTGGTATCCTTTACTATTCAACTTAAGGTAGAGCTTTTAAAAACATCAATAATATTCCATCAGTTCCTGACGCTGAGTCACTTTAGTAATCTATTCCTTATGGTCAAATTTGCTGATACACCATCTTTTTGTTACCAGCAAAAAAGTAAAGTAATAAGCGTGTTCAAAACTGGTTTAGATTACTAAAGAAACTATATATGTATAAAAAAAGCAAAATCTTGAGTTTTAATCGCATTCTTGGGTACCAAATTTACTCTTTATGGTCGTTTCATTGAAAAATCCCATACTTTTAAAATTATATACGCATGTTTATCGATCTAGAGCAAACTGTAAGCGTTTTTCTCAAAATATTTTGATAGGTAGTCTCAGAATAACACATTCTGAAAATAATACATGCAAAATAAATTTGATTTAATTCAAACAGTGTTCCCAATCTTGATGATTGTCATTGTGCTTGGAGTGGTCTTCTGAAAATAAATTATTTGTTTTTCTATTGTGCTTAAAATATGACGTGGGGACTAAATCAGCAACTCTATGAAGGCGTAAGTTATTTTCATTATAAATACTATATTATTACTTCCGTCTGGACGTACTTTAAACCTTAAAATTCTACTCATATCAGTTCCATTTGAGTTTGAGATATTTTTCTTTAAAAAAAATTGATAAAAAATGATTTTATGATATCTGCAAAATTGCTTCTCCAAAAATAACTTGATATTTTTTAGCAAGCTTCTAATTGATGATGCTTTCTAAGTACAACCATTTTTTTAAAAATAAAAAATATAAATTGTCGAATTTTCCTGCCGATTTTTAATAATCCTTGATTTTGATAACCACCAAAAATCGACCGTTCTAAACGTTGTGCCTTATTAGTGTGAAATCATATTATTTTGGTAACTTTTTTATTACCACAGCATTGTACAATATTAGTCGAACGATGTACAGAAAACCGATTTCGATTTCATTGATAAATTCAAAAGATATTGCATGTTCAAAGTGTCCACTTTATAAAATGAACAGTCCTTACGTTCAAAAATCGAGCTAATTTTTAGTCAAAAATGAGTAAATAGAGAAACATCGAAGAGCAAAAAAAATTGATACTAGCAAGATCACTCTCTGCCACTCTATCACTCCTTTATGAAGAGACACAAATGACCAGCTCATAGCTACAAACGTGGCTTTAAAAGCGCCAGAATTCTGACAAAATAGAGAGAATCTCTCACTTTTAGCTCTCTGTAACAATCATGATCCACTACACATTGTGAGAGTCTGTTCATGGTCTATTGCTACAGCTCTGATTTGATCGAAGGGGATAGCAGCGTATGATAAAAACCCATCTAAACAATCTCCGAACCTGGGGGACAATGGCTAAAATATTAACGTCCCATAAAAAATTATAAAATGTCCATAATAAATGCCAAATTTGCCAGTAAAAAAACAAGGGTAAAATCAACAGAAAAGTTATAAATTTCCATAAAAAAAATAAAGAAGTGCATAGAAAAAACAAAATTTTACATAAATAAAACAATTTTGAGCAATAAATAGATTTAAAAGTACAGTAGAATCGACAATGATCTCACTAAAAAATATCGAATTTTAAATTTAAAAACCTCAAAATGTCCCTATTTTCTTCACAAAAAGCAAGAAATTATTATAAATTTTCCACAAAAAAAGCCAAAATTTGCAATAAATAAATAATAATTCGCCCACAATAAATCAAAAATTTCCATTCAAAAAATCAAAAAGAGCAATAGCAGTAAATGCAAAGTTGCAATAAACAAACCCAACTGAGCAATTCAAAATGACAATCAATACATGAAAATGTTGTAGAAAATTCCAATATTTAAGTAAAACTTTCCATAAAAATAAAGTAATTTTCCAATAATATGTAATAATGTGTGTAATGGATTTCATAAATTGTCAGTCAAACTGAAGCATTGTTTTCGCAATTGGAGCTAATTAGTCGTCGTATGTAGATGCGTTGATTAACGATTCCCGATTCAGAAACCAGAGTTGGCGAAGGTACGTTAGACGAGTTAGCACAACAAGGTAAGTCTCTGTTCTTCGATAGGTTTCTCTACTGAGCTAGTGGCGAGTGATTTTAAACATAATACGGACTCATAATACGGAAATTCACTTTCATCTTTGGTGTAACTGCCCACAGCAGTTGCAGAAATGTGTATACTTCGATTGATGAGTTTTTTCCTAAATATGTTTTTCATTTGCATACGAACATAACGCTTTTTAAAGTATTTTCTAATAGGTTCATTTTTAGATCTAATGGGTTGTCTCAGTACTACAAATATGGTTAAGCATACTGTAACGCTATTTTTGTACCTCATCACCCACTTCATGCAATTACGTCAGTGGTCTAACAACACTTAGCGCGCTCGGCAAAGTTCCATCATGCCGCATAAAGTGTTGCCACAAATGATGCTTAGTTTTGTAAACACCAGTTCCCTGGCTGGTGGGGCATGAGAGCATAAGCTTCTACCATCAATGTAGTTGGACATAACTCGAGCAGTGGCATAAGTGTTCCTAATATTGGAAGATAAGATATCCCATGTTCCATGTTTCATTTCAACTTTGCCGAAATAATTAAAATTGTAGCGCCAAACGATGGGGTGTATTAAAAAGCATTTTTTGTGATTTTTCGAAACCTCGCCACCTCTCCATGTATGATTTTTTGTATGAAACATTATTTTTTTCTATATGACAAGAAATATTTTTTCAAACCCGGTTAATCTCCCCGCTCTCCCCTCCCCTAAATTCTTACGTAATTAATTATCGAACTCTAAAATGCAATTAATACATCTACATACGACGACTAATTAGCTCCAATTGTGAAAACGATGCTTCAGTTTGACTAAAAATTTATGAAATCCATTACACACATTATTAACATTATTGGAAATTATTATTACGTTATTTTTATGGAAAGTTTTACTCAAATATTGGAATTTTCTACAACATTTTCATGTATTGATTGTCATTTTGAATTGCTCAGTTGGGTTTGTTTATTGCAACTTTGCATTTACTGCTATTGCTCTTTTTGATTTTTTGAATGGAAATTTTTGATATATTGTGGGTGAATTATTATTTATTTATTGCAAATTTTGGCTTTTTTTTTGTGGAAAATTTATAATTATTTCTTGCTTTTTGTGAAGGAAATAGGGACATTTTGAGATTTTTTAATGTAAAATTCGATATTTTTTAGTGATATTATTGTCGATTCTACTGCACTTTTGAATCTATTTATTGCTCAAAATTGTTTTATTTATGGAAAATTTTGTTTTTTCTATGCACTTCTTTATTTTTTTATGGAAATTTATAACTTTTCTGTTGATTTTACCCTTGTTTCTTTACTGGCAAATTTTGCATTTATTATGGAAATTTTATAATTTTTTATGGGACGATTAATTGTCTGCCGGGGGACAATATTGCCATCAGATGTTCGGGAATTGTAAAGTAAAACACCTATCCCCAATGGTAAATAAGCGAGAAAAATGGGTTCCATGATCGCTCTCTCTTTAGGGCTCTCCTTCGCTGCTGCTGTTGATCAAGCTTGTTACAACTTGCGAAACATTGCCGATCATGGACCGAGACAGATGCGATGTTTTCTTAGCTTGATTCGAAATCAATTGAGAACGAATTCTGCCATGTTTCACACAAATGTTCATGGAGGAAAATCAACGGAGGGGAAAAGAGCCATAGATGGCATACTGAGTAAATGTACAAATTATGCCAAACGGCCGTTATGTCAAATGGTTATTATGCGAATTGGGTACATACCAAATGGAACTTTTCTCAATAAACCACTTGAAATTGTTAAAAGAACCCTTAACTCTTCAAAACTCGATATTCCGAAACTTGATATCGAGTTGAGGTGATGATGCATCGATGCCAAACCTCAAATTTTCAAGAGCATAAATCTAGAGAACCAGACAACGGATCAAGCTGCAAACTTGATGGATTGATCATTCGTTCGTGGTGAACAATCGATCAAGTCTTCAACTTGACCCTCGTCTGGTTCTCTAGACTTGTTCTCTTGAAAATTTGAGTTCGGCTTCGATTTATTTTCACTCTAAAGAACCATCGTGAAACTTGCTTTTCACGGCTAGCATTAGGGCTTCTTGGACAGCAGCTGCATTGATTTATGTACCTCGATGGTCTCTCTAATATCAAGTTTTAGAGAAATTACTGAAGCTTCGAATGTACAGCAGCCAGCGCTCCTTATCCTGAGCAGGATTCAACCTGAGTCTCGGATCGATTTTACTCTTAACCAAATCTTGGGCAGTGTTCGTCCAGAATCTTAGATATCACAATTCACTCATCGCAAGAATTCTGCTCTGCTGAGTCATGGCCAGGAATCTTTCTGAATGCTACACAATGTTTTTTTTTTCGAAACCTGCTAAAGATTCTCGAAAGAATCCTCAACAGAATTAGGAGCCAAACCTGAGCAAGAATCGAAAAGAATACTGAGCAGCACTAGGATTCGAAGAAAAATCTAACCAGGACTCGAAGACAATCCTAACCAGGTTTCGAAGAGTATGTTTACCAGGATTCGAAGAGAGCCCTGATCATGATTCGAACAAGTTCCTGACAATGATTCGAAGAGAATCATGACCAGGATTTGAAGAAAAGAATCCTGACAAGGAATTGAAAAGAATCCTGACCAGGAATCGAACAGAATCCTGAACCAGGATTCAAAGAAACCCTGACCATAATTCCAAGAGAATCCTGACCAGGACTCGAAAACAATCTTAACCAGGATACGAAGAGATCTTTGTGCAGGAGTCGAAGAGAATTCCGACCGGGATTTGAACCTTGACCAGAATTCCAAGAGACTACCAGGATTCGAAGAGAATCATAGCCAGGATACGAAAAGCATCTTAAGAGAGTCCTGACCTTGATTCGAAGGAAATCTTGACCTTGATTCGAAAAAATCTTGACCAGGATTCGAAGGGAATCCTGACAAGGATTCGAAGGTAATCCCGACCAGAATTCGGAGAAAATCCTGACCAGGATTCGAAGAGAGTGCCGGCCTTGATTCGAAGGAAATCTTGACCGTGATTCGAAAGGAATCTAGTCCAGGATTCGAAGGGAATGCTGACCAGGATTCGAAGGGAATGCTGACCACGTTTCGAAGAGAATCCTTACCAGGATTAGAAGAGAATCCTGGCAGGAATTCGAAGATAATCTTGACCAGGCTTCAAAAAGAATACTGACAAGGATACGAACAGAATCCTGACTGATTCAAAGAGAATCCTGACCAGGATTCGAGGGAAATCTTGACCAGGATTCAAAGAGAATCCTGACCAGGATTCGGAGAGAATCCTAACCAGGATTTGAAAAGAATCCTGACCAGGATTCAAAGAGCATTCTGACCAGGTTCGCAAAAAATCCTGAACAAGATTCGAAGAGAATCCTGACCAGAATTCGAAGAAAATCTTGACCAGGATTCAAAGAGAATACTGACTATGATACGAACTGAATCCTGACTGATTCAAAGACAATCCTGACCAGGATTCGAGGGAAATCTTGAACAGGATTCAAAGATAATCCTGACCAGGTTTCGGAGAGAATCCTGACTAGGATTTGGAGAGAATCCTGACCACGATTCAAAGAGAATTCTGACCATGTTCGCAAAAAATCCTAAACAAGATTCGAAGAGAATACTGACCAGGATTCGAAGAGAATGCTGAACAGGATTCGAAGAGAATTCTTACCAGGATTGGAAGAGAATCCTGACCAGAATTCGTAGAAAATCTTGACCAGGCTTCGAAGAGAATACTGACAAGGAAACGAACAAAATCCTGACTGATTCAAAGAGTATCCTGACCAGAATTCAAAGAGACCTCAAAGAGAATCCTGACCAGGATTCAAAGAGAATTCTAACCAGGTTCGCAAAAAATCCTGAACAAGATTCGAAGAGAATCCTGACCAGAATTCGAAGAAAATCTTGACCAGGATTCAAAGAGAATACTGACAAGGATACGAAAAGAATTCTGACTGATTCAAAGACAATCCTGACCAGGATTCGAGGGAAATCTTGACCAGGATTCAAAGAGAATCCTGACCAGGATTCGGAGAGAATCCTAACCAGGATTTGGAGAGAATCCTGACCAGGATTCGGAGAGAATCCTGACCAGGATTCAAAGAGAATTCTGACCAGGTTCGCAAAAAATCCTGAACATGATTCGAAGAGAATCCTGACCAGGATTAGGAGAGAATCCTGACCAGGATTCGAAGAGAATTCTGACCAGGTTCGAAAAAAATCCTGAACAAGATCCGAAGAGAATCCTGACCGGGATTCGAAGAGAATGCTGAACAGGATTCGAAGAGAGTTCTTACCAGGATTGGAAGAGAATCCTGACCAGAATTCGTAGAAAATCTTGACCAGGATTCAAAGAGAATACTGACAAGGAAACGAACAAAATCCTGACTGATTCAAAGAGAATCCTGACCAGGATTCAAAGAGAATCCTGACCAGGATTCCAAGAAAATCTTGACAAGAATTCGAAGAAAATATTGACCAGAATTCGAAGAGGATTTTGACCAGGATTCGAAGAGATTCCCGACCTGGATTCAAAGAGAATCCTGACCAGGATTCGAAAAAAATATTGACCAGGATTCGGAGAGGATTCTGATCAGGATTCGAAGAGGATTCTGACCAGGATTCGAAAAGAATCTCGAACAGGATACAGGAAGAGGATTCGAAGAGAATTTCGAAGATGATTCGAAGAGAATCCTGACCAGGATTCGAAGAAAATCCCAACCAGGATTCGAAAAGAATCCTAAGCAGTATTCGAAAAGAATCCTGACCAGGATTCGTAAAGAATCCAGAACAAGATTCTAATAGAACTCTGACCAGGATTTGAAGAGAATCCTGCCTAAGATTCGAAGAGAATCCTGATCAGCATTTGGAGAGAATTCTGAGCAGGATTCTGGGAGATCTCTTAGAGAATTCTGATCAGATTTTGGAAAAAAAAAATCGTTCAAAGAATTCTAAAAGAATCCTGGGTAGTATTCGGAAACAATTCTGAGTGGTATTTAAAAAGAAGCCTGAGTAATATTTATTTGCAGAATTCGGAGATAATTTTGAACAAGAACCCTTATCAGGATTCAAAGCAGGACAGGATTTGAAAAGACTCCTGAGCAGGATTCAAATACAATGGAATAAATGGTTAGAATGGTTCTATTGCAATTTTGCTCGAACGCGAGTACGACAGCTGCCTAAGCCATGACGTCAAAATCATCATAGGAGATCTAAACGCTCAGGTTAGCCAGGAGAAGGAGTTCAAACCGACTATTGGAAAGTTCAGTGCCCACCGGCTGACGAACGAAAACGGCTTACGACTATTATTATTATTATTATCTTTATTATCGAGACTTTCAGCCGGAGGCTGGTTCGTCTCCATTAGGACTAATTGATTTCGCCGTCTCCAAGAATATGGCCATACTTCCAGCATAGCCTTCCATACTGATAAACCTGGAGATCACCACAGCAGACACGTTCTGATTGATGGACGGCACTTCTCCGACATTATCGACGTCAGGACCTATCGTGGCGCTAACATCGACTCTGACCACTATCTGGTGATGGTTAAACTGCGCCCAAAACTCTCCGTCGTTAACTACGTACGGTACCGACGGCCGCTCCGGTATGGCCTAGAACGGCTTAAGAAACCGGATGCTGCACCTCGAAGCTGCATTACCGGAAGAGGGTGAGCTGGATGAAGCCCCTCTTGAGGTATGTTGGCGAACAGTGAAAGCAGCCATCAACAATGCAGCTGAGAGCAACGTCGGGTACGTGGAACGGAACGATTGGTTCGACGAGGAATGCAAACAGATTCTGGTGGAGAATAATGCAGCGCGAGCGGTCATGCTGCAGCAAGAGACCCGGCAGAACGTGGAACGTTATAGACGGGAACGGCAACAGCAGACCCGCCTCTTTTGCGAGAAAAAACGCCGCCTGGAGGAGACAGAGTGCGAGAAGAAGGAACAGCTGTGGTGGTCTCAAGAAACACGTAAGATTTATCAGAAGCTCAACGCACCCCGCAACTGCTTCGTGCAGCGAGCCGAGAAGTGCAGGAATGAGGATGAGAGCATCTCGATGGACGAACGTGAGGTAATCGAAAGGTGGAAGCAGCGCTTCGACGAACACCTGAATGGCGCTGTGAGCGCAGGCAATGAAGGTCGTGACGACAGAGAAAGTGTCTTCGTCAACACTGTGGAAGATTGAAATCAACCAGCTTACCTCCCCCATTTACCAGCTCAAGAACAATAAAGCTGCTGGTAAGGATGGTATCGGAGCTGAACTCTTAAAAATGGGCCGGGAGAGGCTGCTCATTTGTCTGAACCCGGCTGATAGGCATAATCTGGGAAATAGAACCGCTGCCGAAAGAATGGAAGGAAGGGGTAACATGCACAAGGGTTAACAAGTTAGAGTGTGGGAGGTTATAAACCCGGCTTTATTGAAGGCTCATCGACAAACGAACCAGATCTTGACTGTACGGTAAATCCTCCAAAAATGTTCTGAATTACAGGTCCCAACGCGTCACGGTTTCATCAATATCAAGGCGGCATACGGTAGTATCGACCACTTAGAGCTATGGAAAATCATGGAACAGTTTTCCAGGGACGATCACTAGACTAGATAAGAGCAGCGATGGAAGGTGTGCAAATTGTGTTAAGATTTCGGTCGAGCATTACAGTTCGTTTGAATCCCGCCGGGGACTACGATAAGGTGATGGACTTTCGTGCCCTTTGTTCAATATTGGGCTAGAAGGTGCTAGAAGGGAGAGTCAGGCTTAACAGCCGTGGTACGATTTTCACGAGATCCAGTTAATTTTTTTGCTTCACGGATGATATGGACATTGTCGGTCGAAAGGTGGCAGACCTGTACACCCACCTGAAACGCGGGGCAGCAAAAATTCGATTGATAATGAATGCGCTCAAAACAAAGTACATGCTAATAGGTGGATCCAAGCGTGACAGAGCTCGTCCAGGCAGCAGTGTTACGATTGACGGGGATACGTTAGTTGTGGTTGACGAGTTCGTCTACCTTGGATCCTTGCTGACGGCTGATAATAACGTCAGCCCTGAAATACGGAAGCGCATCAACAGAGGAAGTCGGGTCAACTATGGCCTCCAAAACAAGCTGCGGTCGTTTTTCGATTCCCGAGGAGTACTTGCAAGCACTTGGAGTCTTCGAACGTTGGGTGCTTAGGATAATCTTTAGTAGTGTATGGCGCAGAAGGATGAACGACGAGCTCGCCCGTCTCTACGGCGAAGCAAGTAAAAAGAATGTGGCCAAAGCTGGAAGGATACGATGGGCAGAGCATGTTGCAAGAATGCCGGACACCAACCCTGCAAAGATGGTGTTTGTGTGAATAGCAACGAGAAAGATGAGCGGATCAAGTGCATACCGATGAAGCCATTCCTCTTGCTGCTTCGGTTTTTCGCCTTTGCGCCATTCAGGTGTTCATTGTAGTACTGCTTCGAACTTTCAATCACTTTGCGTTCTTCCGGCAAGATGCCTACCGTCCTTACACGACACATGTTCGCTTGCGGCACAAATCTTTTGCTTTATTTCATATAATTATATGCGTAGATTGTGTTTTGTGTACAACAATATCGAATATAATCAGTTCTCATGTCTAATTCCAGTTTGTTGTGACCCAACGGAATCTGCAATAACTTCGGAACTGTTAGGTGAATCTTGAAAATTGCAATAAATCTGAATCGGATGGAATTGACTTTGAAAAAAAATGGCATCAAAATGAGTTTTCAAAAGCTGATTAAAAAAGTTGAAACCCTCAATATCATACGCTGGGTACGCAAAGGTTAACCATCAACATCCAAGAATCGAACATCGAAAGCAAATTTAAACGCACCGCGCGCGAGCTTTTGATGTGGTGCAGTAAACTGCACAAAGCCTGCCAAGTGAGAGGCAGCCATTTCTAATTTCAATTAGCCAAACTTGTTCCACTTTATGACAGGGCGATTTGGCTGGCAGCCAGCCGTATATGCATAGAAAAGCGCCGAATTGGCGTAGCTTTTTTCTTTCTCTTTCCCGCAATCCGATTTTGGAAAAGCGCGGAGGACGGGCAGAGTGCGTGTATGTTGCAAATTACTGTGATGTAGTCGTCGTCACTGAGTACCGATGTTGTTGCACACACATTACACGGGAACAAGTGCAAATTGAACCGGACTGATAGGTGAATTTATGCAGTCGGGTTCATAGTTTGCAAAACAGAATCCATAATTGAATGGAAATGAATCAATTAGGATCCGCTTTGGGTGCCAATCAATAATTTATGGTTGGTTGTTGTGCCGGCATTCGATGTAACGAAATTCGATCCGAACTAGTGGTGCTGAGGATAGTGTATTGTTCAGCATACTAATTATGAAATTAAAAAAAAAATATCATCACGTTTAGAAAGAAAATGCTATATAAATTGGGTGATGTGCTAATATCCATCGTATTAAGCATTGATCAGTGAGAACTGCAATTTTCCCAGTATTGCAGTGAATTATTCTGATACAAACCGATGCCAAACATTTTTTTTTCTCAAAACGGCTTTAGCACTGTACAGTAAGATTTTGATAAATCTTGATCTGTTTTTGCCGTATTCTCAATCCGTCGTATCGTTTTCATTTCTGTCGTAATCAGTTTCCAGATTCGTCTCACAACGCACGGCTCACTGTGATATAGTGAAAACACAACATATCAACGCTATAATAAAATGTTTTACTAGAATATATAGATCTATGGGCATCTCCCTCCATTCTTTCAGCATGATGAAATATACTTATATCCTTTAAAGTTCATTGATCGTCATCAAAATTCAACGCAAACATATGAACGCAATTCCTTTCGACCGTACATTTATGGCATTTGCTCACAGTGCAGCGAAAACAACACAATCAAAGGAACCGTGTTTTTACGCCGAGCATCGCGCACACATTGATGCGCATAAGCTTTATGTTTCTCAGTACGACGGATTGAACTTTGTTTACATTCTTAATTTTACGTGGTCGTTGAGGAAATTTCTTACAATTTCGTGAATTATAGATCTTTGACGGCGTGTGATTGGAATAAAATCTTTCAGTGAAAAAGTACAGACAGGTCTCGTATAAGACGCTGTCGCCCACATTCCTCATACCGCAATTAGTAGTTTATAATGATGGATGTTTATAATATGGAATTTTGAGTGGGAATCGAATAGATAGAATTTTGATCGAATCTTGGAAAAAATCCTACTCATGATTCAGAAATATTGTAGAGCAGCACATAGAAAAATGCAGAGGATTTGGAGATAATCGAATCTGGAATCAAAGTAAATCCTGAGCAACAAAGAGTAACCAGGGTCCTAAAAAACATGAGCAGGATTTTAATAGAACCATGTTCCCAATGCGAAACAAATCCTAAGTTGAATTCGGAGAGAATCCTGAAGAAGATCCGAAGAAAATCTTGAGCAGGATTCAGAAAATACCCTGATAAAGAAGTGATAGTAGGGAAAGTTCGAATTCTGATATAGTTTTTTCGATGTTTTGCGTTCAAAAAGTTTTGTGTCAGCACTTTTTCAAATTCAAACGGATGTTGCTAGAACAGTGCCTTCAGAACGAGAACGATTATAAGTTCTTTTTTCCTGTAGAAGGTGTAATTAACACCGAAATGTTCGAAGCAAGAAAAATATTAATCGTTTGATTGCTTTGGTGACTGCGAAGCCGAGAAATTCCCCAGTGATCTGATCCAGCATAGCATATGTAGAAAATTATGAACGTTATTTGGATATTTAGAGAGAAATTATGCTCAAGTTTTTTTTCGAGCCTGTCTAGGATTCTTTCTTAATCCTGTTGTTCTTTTCCTTCAAAAACTTTCTTCCACATCTTGCTCATTATACTCTCCGAATCCCGTTCAGGTTTCTCTCTGAATTCCATTCCGGATTCTCTTCAGTTTTGATAAGAGTTCTCTCAGAATTTCGCTCATGTTTTTTTTTTCGAATTTGGCTCAGGATTGTCTTTCTAAATCCTGTCCAAAAGAATCCTGCTTCGAATCCTGATAAGGTTTCTGTTGGAATCTTGGTCAGAATTCTCTGCAAATTCTGCAAATAATATACATCAATAATATAGAGGCAGGATTCTCTTTTGATCCTGGTCAGGATTCTCTTTTGATCCTGGTCAGGACTCTCTTCAATTATTGGTCAAGATTATCTTCGAATCTTGGTCAGGATTCTCTTCGAATCCTGGTCAGGATTCTCTTCGAATCCTGGTCAGGATTCTCTTCGAATCCTGGTCAAGATTCTCTTCGAATCCTGGTCAGGATTCTCTTCGAATCCTGGTCAGAATTCCTTCGAATCTCTTCGAATCATAGTCAGGATTATCTTCGAAACTTTGTCAGGATTCTCTTTCGAATCTTGGTCAGGATTCTAATCGAATCTTGGTCAGGATTTTCTTTGAATCCTGGTCAGGACTATCTTCAAATACTGGTCAGGATTCCCATCGAATCTTGGTCAGGATTCTCTTCGAATTCAGGTCAGGATTCTCTTCGAATCCAGGTCAGGATTATCTTCGAATCATGGTCAGGATTCTTTTCGAATACTGGTCAGGATTCTCTTAGATTCTTGGTCAGGATTATCTTAGAATCTTGGTCTCTTCGAGTCCTGGTCCTGGATGGGATTCTCTTCGAATCCTGGATGCGATTCTCTTTGAATCCTGGTCAGGATTCTCTTCGAATCAAGGTCAGGATTCTCTTTATATCCTGGTCAGAATTCTCTTCGAATCATGGTCAGAATTCCTTCGAATCTCTTCGAATCATAGTCAGGATTATCTTCAAATCTTTGTCAGGATTCTCTTTCGAATCTTGGTCAGGATTCTAATCGAATCTTGGTCAGGATTTTCTTTGAATCCTGGTCAGGACTTTCTTCAAATACTGGTCAGGATTCTCATCGAATCTTGGTCGGATTCTCATCGAATCTTGGTCAGGATTCTCTTCGAATTCAGGTCAGGATTCTCTTCGAATCCAGGTCAGGATTATCTTCGAATCATGGTCAGGATTCTTTTCGAACACTGGTCAGGATTCTCTTAGAATCTTGGTCAGGATTATCTTAGAATCTTGGTCAGAATTCTCTACGAATCCTGGTCAGGAGTTTCTTCGAATCGAGGTCAGGATTATCTTCGAATCTTGGTCAGGATTGTCATCGAAACTTGGTCAGGATTCTCTTCGATTACTGGCCAGGATTCTCTTCGAATGTTGGTAAGGATTTCCTTCGAATCCTGGTTAGGATTATCTTCGAATCTTGGTCAGAATTCTCTTCGAATCCTGGTTAGGATTATCTTCGAATCCTGTTTAGGATTATCTTCGAATCCTGGTTAGGATTCTCATGGAATCTTGGCCAGGATTCTCTTCGAACACTGGTCAGAATTCTCTTCGAGTTTTGATAAGAATTCTCTTCGAATCCTGGTCAGGATTCTCATCAAATCTTGGTCAGGATCTTCTTCGAATCTTGGTCAGGATTCTCATCGAATCTTGGTCAGGATTTTCTTCGAATCATGGTCAGGACTATCTTCAAATACTGGTTAGGATTCTCTTCGAACCTTGGTCAGGATTCTCTTCGAATCCTGGTCAGGATTATCTTCGAATTATGGTCAGAATTCTCTTTGAATCTTGGTCAGGATTTTCATCGAATTTTGGCCAGGATTCTCGTCGAATCTTGGTCAGGATTCTCTTCGAATCCAGGTCAGGATTATCTTCGAATCATGGTCAGAATTCTCTTTGAATCATGGTCAGGATTCTCATCAAATCTTGGTCAGCATTCTCTTCGAATTTTGGTCAGGATTCTCTTAGAATCTTGGTCAGGATTCTCATCGAATATTGGTCAGGATTTTATTCGAATCCTGGTCAGGACTATCTTCAAATACTGGTCAGGATTCTCATCGAATCTTGGTCAGGATTCTCTTCGAATCCTGGTTAGGATTATCTTCGAATCCTGGTTAGGATTCTCATGGAATCTTGGCCAGGATTCTCTTTGAATCCTGGTCAGAATTCTCTTCGAGTTTTGGTAAGAATTCTCTTCGAATCCTGGTAAGGAGGAGCGTATATTTTGACCCATAACGCGGGTAGTTCACCTTTTCGTGGTGCGTTATGGGGTAAAGATCTACCAGTGAACCCTAGTCCTGACTGCTTCAAAAGAAGAGAACAGGATATTATAGTAATCAAAGGAACACTTTTAGTCCTTGTTACATTTTAAACCTTGTTGAAAGTGACAAGTCTCGGTTTTCCCAGTTGCCGAGAATGATCTTGAGACAAGGAAAAAAAAATGAGCCGAATTCAACAATTTGTTTTCTAATTTTTTATTTATTTCGTTCTCTAGTTTGAAGAAGTAAGGACTAGGATTCTGATGCATGGACAATATCAGTGTAATTTCTTGGCTTTATCGAGGGATCCAATTTTGCCTGATAAAGGGGCGCGCCTGTGGAGAGTGCATGCACCACACTCTTCGAAGGGTAGGAACCTTTCAGTTAGAATCCTTACCTGTGATCAAGTTAGGAATTACAACTGTAAGAAAACCGAATGCTTTATCACTTCTCGATAGTGACAAAGTAAAACGACATGCACTACACAAAGGACACGGGATATACTACAATAGATCAAATATTGGTCGCAGTGGTTTATGTTCCGAACAGAAAAAAAAAGGAGGAGCGTAAAATGCTGCGAACAATGCTCGGCGGTAAGAAAGAAAACGGCATCTGGCAGAGTCGTATGAATCATGAGTTTTGCCAAGTATATATAGAAATTTATATTGTCACGGCAGCCTGCGTTGGGCTGGTCAGGTGGAACAAATGCCGGAAGAACGACAAGCAAAAAATAATATTCAATAGAGAATCCGGACGAGGCCGTCAGTTGAAGAGGACTTAAGGTGAAGATGAATGGAAGCCAAACCTCAAATTTTCAAGAGCACAAATCTAGAGAACCAAACATTCGTTTAAGCTGAAAACTTAATCGATTGGTCACTAGATGGTGGTGACAAAATCGATTGAGTTTTCAGCTCAAACGGGTGTTCAGTTCTCAAGATTTGTGCTCTTGAAAATTTAAAGTTTGGTTTCGATTCATCTTCACCTTAAAGGCACTTAACGTTCAGGGCGACTGAAAGCGATTGGCACAGGACCGGGCCCAGCATGCGCTACTGAATTGGATCCCAGCATCTAGAAAGACGAAAAAGTTAGAAGGGTACGTTGGGCGGGGCACGTTGAGAGAGTGCCGAACAATAATCTCGCAAAAAGATGCGCAATAAGCTGGGTTGTTCGACCAAAAATTGAGCAGGATCTTGGAATTGAAGAACAAACGAGGAACTGAAGGGAGGCAGCCATCGACCGAGTTTATTGGCGTGGCGTAGTTGTGATACCCACAAACGTAAAGTAAGTGGGACAGATATGTTCTGGGAGCCCAGAGGAAGGCAGTCATTTCAAAAATGTTAAAAAAGCTGTTCATGGGACACCTCTAACATAATAATTCGTCAAATATTGAATGGAAATGCTCATTCCATAGTTCAAAGACCTTCCAGGATTGGCCTTGGTAACCGATTATGTTCCGAATATTCCACATCGATGAACTTTTATGTATGAAAATATCGAATATAACCAGTTCACAAGTGAAATGATTTGACACATAGTATTTTAGCAGGTTTTGGACCCAACGGAATTCAAAATAACTCCGAAACCGTTAGATGAAACGTGACCCTTGAAGAATTGTACAAGTCTGGACCGAATGCCATTTTCTTAACCGAAACCTTCTGTTTAGAACAATTTGTAGATCTTGAGAACTTATCTTGATATAGATTTTTATCAAGATAAGTTCTCAAGATCTAAAAATTGTTCTAAACAGAAGGTTTCGGTTTGTATTGCGGCTATGTGTAGTGTACTTACCCGCCAGTGGACACTTGATGGGCTCGGGGTTGATCTTGAACATACTGTAGAGTAGTGCATCGCCAGGGATCTGTTCGCAAAGGTAGTGCAACGTTTCGCGTCCCTTGCATCCCATACCTGGAAAATTGGTGGTTTGATGGAAACAAAGGGTGAAGAACAATCGGTTAGCATAATTTGAAATGATTCGAGGCCTTATCGACGAGAGCGTAACCAAAATACCAAACACAAAAATTGCTTTGAGGAACAAGAACTTCACCGTTCACCGTTGGCGTTGGCTGTAATCTATGGGTATTAAAGCTTCTGCACAGAACACACACACAACACACAATTGCGCTACATCTATATGGTTATAAGCTGTAAGGTTGGTGGTAAGCATGTGTACATAGATATGATAGATATTTATAGATAGCTAGGCTAGATAGATAGAACAGTGCCAAACAGTCTGTGATGCGCTAGCTGAATTATTCGTGCTCCTTTGAGCGTTTTCCTAATTGATTTGCAGCCCCGGTTGGTATGGAGCACACATCAACTACACAATCTAGATGCACACCACACACAGCGCTGGATGTCCTGGATTTGCGTCCGTCTGTATGTGCGATTTAGGGTGGTTCGAAGTATCGTATTTGCTGAACTCCGCCTATTCTATTCTAGGTCAAATTATGAGTGCCCTCCTAAAATTTGAACTCATTTTATCTTGTGAGGTCTCAGTTTTCATCCTAATGGGTTCAAATTTTGGGAGGGCACTCAGAATTTGACCTAGAGTCGAATGAGCGGTGTGGAGTACAAACGATATTTTGAACCGCCCTAATGTGCGTGTGTGTATTGAATAATTCAACTAGCAGCAACCACCGGGACACCGAGCTCAAGCAAGTACGAAATGACTAAAACGAAATATGCACTTGGTTGGTTATTCGGATGCTGGACACCCCTGGTCGATATCAGTCACGCACGGTCACGTTCGAGAGCATCCTAAAAGATCGAATGGTTTTCTTCGCAAGCATCACACTGTTCTATGTTGTTCGGTAGGAAAATGTAGGAAAATTGGCAAATTTTCGTCAGCCGTCTTCACGTTGTTTCGGGTTGACCGGAAAATAAAGCACTCACATTGGCATTCCAACAGACAAAAAAATGAATCGGATACACAGAAACGAGACAGAGACACAATAGACAGAGAGAGATAGACAGCACATGGTAGCAAAAGACTCAAGAGAAATAATCACGTTGATAGTTCCCAAATCATATTTACGTTTTAGTCATTTAATGCTTTTTTGTTGGGAGGTCACAGAAAAACTAAGGGAGCTGAGGGGGGAACGAAACGAACAGGAACTAATATAGACACAATATACCCAAAAACTAAAAACATACGACTAATTAGAAGAGATTAGTGGGGGAGAGGATTAGCAAAATCGGTGTACCATATGATTAACTATTGAAGCGTTGTATGTGTTTGCGACGGGAACTGTTCTCGTATAGGGAAGGCCGGTTTTTTTTTTGCACATCGCGTAAGCTATGAAATCTGATGGATTATTTTTAACACACACCGAAGAGTGTCAAATCACTGCTAAAATTTTCAAAGATTGTATGTATCATCATGATTTGCAGGCGATTATAGTTACTTTAAGCACATCGATGCACGTGCAAGTCACTCCGTAAAATGAGCCTATCAAATCATTCGGCACAGTGACTCGCATGTGCTCGACGAGGAAATTTAAACTTCATAAACGTGATTCACTTGCTTTTTATGATTTATGATCTTCAAGCAGAAATGCTGGTAGAATGAGAAAAAAAATTGATTTATTTTAAAAAGATCCAAATTTATTCGTAATCAGCAAAAATACAGTATACATGAGTCCATCTACGGTAGTCGACAAGTTTCCGTTGAAATTCGACAGCCTTCAGCATTCACAACACGAGCGATCAAACGAACATACGAAAGAAAAATGTCAAATGGATGCTGCTGACCACAATTTTGTCAACTTTCACATTTTAAATCTTTTTGAATGTTTTACCATCAAGATATATCTTAAATCTAACTTCTACAACACAAACAAATTTTTGAAATTTGAAGGAATTTAAGTAATCACGTATGGTGAAATAGGGAACCACTATGTCCATAACTGGTACACCTACCCTATTCTAGTTGTTAATGATCGGACATTTCTGATTAATTAAAATGTCATCGTGTCAGACGACATTGTTTCCACAGTTTTTGTTTTTTTTTTCGATGTTCATTCTACCGCTTGTACTGTATGTATGAAGTTACGATAGCGGATGAGTGTTGAGATCAGTTGACTGCTGACCATGAACACGATACAAACTTCACGAAAAATATCGATTTTTTACAGTATTGGTCATGCACAGGGTTGGGAAAAAATCTGAAATTCACTCTACAGTAGCCAAGCAAAGCCAATCACAGTCAGCGAAGCCCCTCGCTGCTGTAGGCAAAATGCCTCGAAAATAGCAAAACACCCGTTGCTAAGGGCAACCCAGAATTACTGTAGAAAAATGTTCTATTTCCCGCTGCATTTCCCGCATTTAGAGCCTTCAATGACACTCATGATTTAGAAAATTCGTGCACCCAACATAGGCTACTTGATGAGATTCACGTTTTTAAACTACTGTACTGGGAGAGCCACGTGATTTTCGCAACAATTCAAGCCTACTACTATTACCATTCCCAGCACTGGTTTACTATGATAGTTTCTTAAACAGCTTTTCAAATCATGTTCGTCCCACATTCCTATGAATCAATGATGCCTTTAACCTTCCAGTCGTCGCGCGGTTTGCCACCGTCAGAACCACCGCGCTGCTGTTGTGAACAAAAAACGAGCTTTTTTCAACTATGTTGTACAAAATACACCAGCGCGACGAATGAAGTGTTAATATCAACTCATAACTTTTATTGATTAAAAATTTTCAGTTGGATATCACCTTATCCAATAGCTCACACGGCATTAACGAGCCCATGTTCCGAATGATCATTCAGTTTTAATTTTTTTGAACTTATTACTAGAAGTTTTTAAACATTCTAGCTATTCCGAGGTGTTTCAGAGCTCGGACCTCAAGTTACGTTGCAAGATCAGTCAGGTTTGTTGAACGTTTTGTTATGAACAAGTTAGAATAATTTTGAGATATCTGAGATCATCAGAACCGTCCGAGGATTCAGGACTCAATAAGCATAATAAGACAAGACAATCTCAATCATATTGAATGGGCCTTCGGGAAGTTCCACAGATTTAATTAGATAATATGGAATGTGCTACGTTATTCCAACATACTCCGAGTTCAGGATGTAAGATCTGATTTTATTTTAAAAACGTACGATCAACAGGTTCAATATATCTTTCTATATAATCAGCAGACATTATGAAATGCTCTGGCAGGTTTTAAGTTTCACTGCAATGTGAACCTTCCAATCTGTTGTGTACTTATGACTAAAGCACAATGCTTCTAGGGGCCAAAATTCATGATCAAAATTTGGTTTTGGTCCTGAAAACTTAGTTTCAGAGGTACGGTCTCTTCAGAGAAGTTGTTCGGGATGTAGAAACCCTTCTAAGAAAGTATGTTTTTGTGATGAATCCACCTAGTAGTATGATAGATTTTTTCTTTTTTTAAAACGTGGAGGTACACCAATGGTGTCTTGGGCAAAATTGCAGATAATTTCACAAGGTACTTGAAAATTTGCTGAACACATTTTAGCTCTATTTATTGAATTTGAAGAGAATCAACATCCTCTTTCAACTAGTTTTGTAATCATATATTTTCTGGGTATTTTTGATGTTCTAAAAAGGTGATGGAATCGATAAAATACGCATTTAGAATTCATCAGAACTGTATCTATTATATTTTCGAAGTTTTTTGATGTTTTATGGCGAAAATCGACTATTTTACATTAATCCCAAGTGAAAATAGGGGCATCATTTTTAGCTTGCATATAAAAGAGTAACTCATCAGCCATCAAATCCGTGGTACTTAACACTGGGCACTATTTCCTTGACCGCAATGTTTAAAAATTGAAATTATGCAGCTTTTATACCGCGTATTTGTTTCCATCGATTAATATAGCAATTTTTCAACCAATTCCTCCATTGATTGCTCCTAAGGACTGCCACCAGGAAAATTCCATGAATTCTTGCACGGATTTCTCCATGTACGTTTCCGGAATATACCATACCATAAATCCTCCAGAAATTAATTCTCTAGGAATCCCTGTAGGAATTTTTCGAAAAAAAAACCTCTTAGAATATCTACATTGATTGCTTCAAGAATTCCTTCAGGGATTACTTGAAAAGTTTGTTTTGCGTTTTCACTAGGAATTTTGCTCCAAAAACTTCTGATTTGATCCCTTAACGAAATCTTTAGAGGAATCCCTGTAGCATTATTGAATTAAATCTTAAAAGAGCTTCTGTATAAGATGCAATATATGTATGAATAACTGTAAGAATCCATGTAGGAAGAATCTTGGAAGGAGTTTTTGAAGGAATTCCTAGCAGCCATCCCGGAAAAATTACTTGACAAATCCTTGGAAAAATATCCAAAGGTTTTCTGGGAGCAATATCTGGAGGGATACCTAGAAGAATCGCAGAGCGATGCAGCCAACCCTGGAGGAATTTCAGGAAGAAGTCAGGGTTCCAAATCACATCACACTCACTCTTTCATATTAAAATAGATCCTCCATTCACAATTTTCAGCGAAAAGCTGCCTTGCGAAAATAGGCAAAGTAAAGCGAAAATATATTTTCGCACACTTGCACAGCTGTGAGAAGTGTTTTCTCTTTCTCCTATCTATGGAAACCTTTTCCTGTTTCCATCGCTGCTTTTGTCAAGTTGATATGGATAACTGGAATCAATTTTTGTATATCCGAATAGTGATAATTCTCGGGAAAAATGGAAGGGCCCGAAATGTAATAAATAGGCAAAAATATCCCCAGAGTAGAATGTGAATCGTTTGTCTTTCAGTATCTATCTACGTAAGGAAGTGAAAACACATTCTCTTTTCATGCTAAAAAATCGTAAATTTTCCATCTTGATACGAAAATTCAGAACCCTGGAAGAAGTCCATTAGAAACCTATAGAAGTATTATGGAATTCATGGAGGACCACTGCAAGTGCAAAAAGAAATCCTATCAGGATCTTTTGGAGGAATCTTCGGAAGAACTTCTGGAAAAATCCAAAGTGGAAATTCTAGAGGGTAATAGGGAAGGTAGCTTGAAAAAATCCAGGCAGAATCCGGAAGAAATCCCAGAGGTGTCCCGCAAGCAGCTTCTGGAGATATTTTTGAAGCAATACTTGAAGTACTAACCGGTCGAATCATTCCAAAGATTGTTGAATCTCTGAAGAAATCTCTGGTGGAATATTGCTTAGAGAAATTTCGTGAAGAATTCATGTGATAGTATTACTGACCAGCATGGAAAACAATCACTCGATTATTGCGTTCTCCTCACTCACTTCTACACGCAGTTGAGAGTGAGGTTGCCGTTCCTCCAACCAAGCTGAGTGT
This sequence comes from Aedes aegypti, assembly GCF_002204515.2. NCBI lineage: Eukaryota > Metazoa > Arthropoda > Insecta > Diptera > Culicidae > Aedes > Aedes aegypti. Next base: position 291,189,186 of record NC_035107.1, on the reverse strand, counting down.
TTTAATTTCTAATTTGCCTTCTACTTCTTCGGTGAGCTGCAAGTTCACTACCGATCTCGTGTGCGGAAGGCATTGAATGGCATTTGTGTTTGAGTGCTGATGAGCGTTCACTGAATAATAGTATATCCGGCGGAATGATTCAGTGAGTGGCAATCCGTTCATTCAGCTGAATGCATTCAAAGATTGAATGCTGAACGCATTCTTTCGTGTCTCTCAGTAACGAGCGGGTTGGTTCTCACTCCACTTCGTATGTCTTTTGATTTTCGGTTTATATCAATCGTTTTAGGTTCGTCGTGCTCTCACCCTAGTTGTGTTCGGCTGTGAGTGAATTTTTCCACGCTTGATTACTGGAGGAATTCCTTTTCAATACTCTGCATAAATTTCATTCATGTAGGAAGTTTCTGTAGAATTCAGAATGGATTCAAGGAAGGACTCAGCTCGAAATTTCTGAAAAATCCTTGGAGAAATGTGTGAAAGAAATCCTGGATGAATCTCTGGAGAAATTCTTAAGTGAATTAGAAAGGCTGTATTGTAGGAATCCTTGAAAGCATTCCTGGAAGCACCTATGTGGATGTTTCGTTAATCAAGGTGCTCTGAGGCGTCTCGTTAAGCAAGTGCTTCATCAACATTTCCTTCACTTATGCCAAGTTACGGTTAAGATGGTCGTGGCTGGGAATAGTAATGTTCATGATTTTGGAATACTTGTTTAAGAATAGATCGAGGTTTACTACCCAACCTTGATTCTAGAAGATTTTCTGAAAAATCTGAGGTGGAATAACTGAATAAATACGTGGGGAATTTCTGAAGGAATTTGTGTTGGAAAGGCCTAAAGAAATTAAGGCCCAGATAACCTTAGTGGCAAATGCGCAGCTATTCAGCATGACCTTGCCCATTGAGGATCTTTTCGGGTATGGATACTTTTAGGACATGGAGTACCTTCGTGCTTGCCATGTAAACAGGCGTGACAGAAAAATCGATTGTGAAACCACATACTTAAGATGTAGTAGTTAGTCAGACATGAGTGAAGCAACGATTGCATTAAAAACTTATTCGGCTTCCGAGTACGCTAGTTGCTTTGAACGCTTTTAATTTGCCCCCCGCTAAGTTGCACATCGTTCAAATTAAAAATGGTTCAAACGTCATTTAGCTCATGGAACGCAATGAAGCGAAATGAAACGTTGTCAAACGGGATGCAGAATCAAAACAAAACAGCCAAACGTTTTTTTCGTTGTGCGTAGGGTAACTAGGAGTTCAAATTAAAACAAGTAATCCTGATGGTTTGGAAGGGGGTATCGTTAAAATTAGCGGGGGTGCAGGGTATACCTATTGGGAAGAAGCACTGGTTTGAACCTATCTAACATATTTTTTAAATAGGGAGCAGGTCATTAGGTCGTATGCCGTTAGGCCAAAAGCCGTTAGGCCTAATACCGTTAGGCTGAATGTCGTTAGGCCGAATACCGTTAGGCCGAAAGGGTCGTTAAGCCATAACAGTCGTTAGGCCGGAATAACATTTGACCATTTACTACTATGTAAATGATTAATGTGTATCAGTGTTTTTTCCTTACCTTAATCAATGGCTTATGCAAATTAAAAATTGATTCGGAGACTTCTAGGAAATGCAAATCATTATGACCTACCCTTGTGAGTTACCATTCGACTTCACGGTGCATTAGAATTATCTGCCGTTTTCAGCCATAGGACCCTTTCGGCCAAACGGGCTAGAACTTATTTAAATTAGTGGGGGTGCATGGTATACCTATTGGGAAGAAGCACCGGTTTTAACCTATCTATCATATTTTTCAATTATGTACTGCGAATACGCCAAATGGATGAAAAATGTCGGAGATAAACAGAAACATTTCTTTGTTTTACATCAACTTTTGTATTGGCCACTACAGAACTAGTTTTGAGCACAATTTCAATAAAAGATCTTCAATTGGCCAACTACATTGACTTTTACGCGAGTATGATTCTACTTTGTCTTACTGTTTCAAGTAGAATTGAGTTTTTTTTTAATTTTTCATACAAAATGGTCATGTTTAACGAATTAGATCCTACTTAAAGAACGATTTGAATGAAATTTTCACTGTTATTTAGACATCAATTCAACAAATTTTTTGAGTGATTTTTCCAATAACGAGTTGAGAAGTAATAACGGTTCGACTAAAATGAATTTATTGGCAAATGTTTATAATTGACATAACTTAAAGCATAAAAGGAATAGCTTCATGGCATCTTCGATAATCCTGTACATTTAGACATGATGAACAAGTTTGCTGAAGTCCAGTATCCAATTTTCAGATAAATTGTTATTAATTTATGCCAAAAATTACACTTCAGTCAATCCGTTATAATTTTTGAACTCGTGATTCAAAAATTTGCTTAAAAAACATATGTTTTAGTTATATCTGATATGCTGTGAAAATTTCATTTAAATCGGTTCATTATGAACTGCAATCTGGGCTACCAAAGATGATCATTTTGTTTGAAAAATTGGAAAGAATACAAATGCATTGTCCAATACTGAATTCGATTGAAAAATAATATTAAATTATTTTTCTATATAGTTTCTATAGTGCATCGTTGAACTCAAAAATGCCGTTTGATTTGTAAGTGACACCATCAATGCAATATTTTCTTGTCATTAGCAGCATCTAAAGGAAAATGGCCTCTTTAATTTTCAATGGCAAACCTATTGCCTTTCCAATTACCCTATTTAACATCTTTGTGAAGTGTAAGAAGTATTGTGATATTATGAGTATAATGTTTTATGAATGGTCATTTTGTTAGATGGATAATTGCGATTAAATTTCAATCGATTATCAAATCATCCTTTCAGTCTACAACATTTTTAAACCAAAAAATTCAATATTCATGGAAGTCAGGATCATAAGACACTCAGCAATCTTAAGACCATTTCAAAATCATGCAATCCAGTGTCTATTCATCAGTATTAATTGCCCCAAAACCGTCCTAAATGGGCCACAATACATACAATCAATCAAATTTCATAGCTTTTTTCCGATTAGAACAAGCCGTTCACCACCGAGAACCGTCCCCGAACCCTGACGGGATTGAAGCGTGCGTGCATTTGCCATCATCGTACGTTTGTTCGCGCGGAGCGTCCTTAAAACGGTAACCCAATTCCACTAGCAAGCAGCCACTACCAAACATCACTACCACGCTTCTCCACTAGAACACAGCAAATCTTCTACTGCCCATGTTCTCATAGTCAACGTAAGCGCCATCGACAAACTCGGAAATTAATCTAAGTAAATGGATTGCCAAGAAGAATCTAATAATATGTTTGCCGAATCTCGGTAAATAATTAAAAAGATCTCGATAAACCTGCTATCGAGATTTCGGTAATTATTTTGCTGACATCTCGGTAACGGTAAAGGTATTGAAAATTACCAAATTTTCAGCTGTTGGGTTTCGAATCGATTTTCTAAGGTCGGAGAAATAATTTAATTTATTTGCTATTTGGTATGATTTAATGACAATATTCTTAAATCTTCGGTGGCGCTTACGTCGCCTATGCGAACATGGACAGTCTACAACTGAAAGAATGCCAGCCGCCATAAGGTACTCAAAAAACCAAGGTGGGTGCGTTTAGTTTGATGAGGGTGCGCGCGTTTCTAGTTATCCACTCCCAGCAATCGGGAAAGTTTGCCATAATTTTCTTAAACTTTCGATCACCGCGCGATTTCTGTGTGAACCGATCATCGCCTAATTGTCCCTTTTGGGTCCGAATTCGATTGTTGTTGCCCTACCACCGGGAAAAATTGACTTTTCGATGGAGGGGGATGAGGAAGGAGGTGAGAGAAATATTCTCATTTTCCGGAGGTGGGAGGAAATGGGAACGTTTTAATTCGCGTTTGAAAACTGTGTCACGTGATTGCTCGCTGCTCGGTCCTGTTTCGGTCGCTTTGCTTGTTTGCTATTTTGCGCTTGCTGCAGGTCGTGACGATGTCTGATTATTGATTTTCTGTTTTGGTTACTCGCAATAATGATAAAAAGAAGAACGGGGGAAAAATGGAAACTAATGTAGAGATGAAAAGTGGTAAATGGAAATGGTTTTTGATAAGAAAACTGAGGCTCTAATGAAATGAATGTGTTATTTGAAGGAAGGAAAAGGAAAATGAGTCATACGGTCATTCCAACTCTGCTACACGAGTATAAAAGCTGAACCAGAGTGTGTAATAGATATACTGTTAGGGCGGGTAATCTTTTATATGGAAAACGCTAATTTGAAGGAATTCAAGCAGATCAAAGTTTTTTCTGTTCCATTTGAGGCTCCCAACAACTGTGCAATATTTGGGCTCGATCGGTTTTGTTTAGAGTGTGCGCATCGCGATTGAAATTTGTATGGGAATTTATGTGAGAAAACCTGCTTTTTGTCTTTATTGCACCCAATTTTTGTAAGCCCTTTGCACAAAATACACTTAAGTGTACTTTGGCATGTGTCCAATAACTTTTCCGAAGAAGTGAAGATAATTTATTCTTTAAATATGTTAAATTTATAGTTCTGTAATATGATTGTAATAAGCAAAATATCATATATATTTTTCTTCCAACACTGCACTGCACAGGGAAGTAAATTTTTAAACATTAAATCTCATTTAAGTTCTTCACATGTTTGATCTTGTTTATTAACAATGATCAAGATATTAACAATGAGAAAACAGACGAGAGTTAATGAAAAAGATGATTTATCTTAGTGCTCATCAGTGTTGCCAACACAAGTTATTTAAGCAATATATGTTGAACCACCAATATTTGGAGTGGTGATATTTTGATAAAACTGGGAGCTTAGACTACATAATTGTACAAAAATTGTACGATATTTGCCAGAAAACTATTCACCAGAATGACTTCTGCTAGAAAACTATTCGCCAGAATGCACCATTTATCAGAAAAATATTTGCCAGAATATACCACACACCAGAAAGTACCATTCTCTAGAATTGTTTTTCTCCTAAATTTTGATCGATAAAACTGGAGTGAAATATGCGTGAATACGGATATAATCAACTTTAACCCCAGCTCACGTTTTCAAAAGTACTAAATGGAAGAAATAGATAGTCAACTTGTCTATGCATCACTACCTTCCATGCATAATAAGTTATTGAAAATACTGTTGAGTTTTCCTTATTTCTGATTATACGTTCTTACCGTCTGTTCATTCTATGTAATTCAAGTGACTACAGTTATTGATTGAATACTGTTCATTGCCAGTTATTAGGTGAGCTTTTATATCACACAATCATAATACAGTGAAAACAGCCTTTCATATGTTATCCAATATCCATTTCGTAAGATTTTGCGTATATAATGCTCGCGATTTTGAAATTTTAAAATATTCTTGAAATTCACGATTTTTCGCTCACATATTTTCTCTAGAGTTACGATGGAGGATAAGCAGCGACGGGATTTGAACCAATAATATTGCTAAAATCAACCGCACGCCAACCATTCTACCACATCAACTCGACGAAAGAAGAGGATAATTGGGTGCATGAGAGCAACTGCTGCTCATGGAGATGGGAACAGGAGAAGATCTCCATGAATAGGAGAAAGAGACAGCATGTTTTTCGCAGCTTTGAAGGTTATCGAAAACAAATTTTCGCTTTGCTTTGTTCACGGATAACATCGAAAGGCCGAAAATATGTTGTGAGCGAGAAACCCATTTTCGTGGGAGTGAGTGAGCACTCGGAACCCCGATTTTTGGCGTTTGTCTATCACTAACGCTACTCACCCTGAATGAAATTTTTTTGTTTTGATTAAGGTATTGAATCTTATGATAAATGCTGTCGACCGTGATGACTAACTTCTTTCTGAAGTTTTATCGGCTCTATCCTGTTTGCCTCTTTCAAGGGTTTGGAGGCAGCGTTTAGCGACCATCTAGAATTGGTGGTAAAATGAACAGGAGTGGTAAAATGAACACCGTGCTTTTTACCGAGAAAAAACAAATTTCGATGAATTTTTAGCACACACGGACGATTTAGAGCATAAATCTGAGCGTTCGAGTTGATACGTAGGTCAATTGAAGTGAAAATATCAACAAAAACTAAGATTTTAGAAAACCACGCTTGAAAATTAGAACTGACGTAACTTTTAGCTCGGAAGACTTGAGGTTTTTCAGTGAGGTGAATATCGTTATGATATGATGTCAAATCTGATACCTTTAGAATTCTTTTTGAATGGGTTACAATCATTAATGGATGTATTTTCGGTGGGGCAACAAAAATTTTCAGAAATATTTGTTTTGCTCACGTTTTTTGCATGGTGTTCGTTTTACCACCAACCGCTGTTCATTTTACCCACATAGTGCAGGTAAAATGAACATTTGCATCGCTTTTTGATAGCGATGAAAATATGTGAAAATTCAGCTATTTTAGTCTGCATCTATGTCGCTGCTATAGATTACATCCCTATTTTTGATGTTATGCGATAGAACTATACAAATTTCTCGTTTTTCTATCAGAAACAAGATGATTTCCTTAAGGTGTTCATTTTACCACCCCTTCCCCTATCATTCTAGGTGGCTCTCACTGTATTCTGAAACGTTACGCTTTACGCTTTTCCATAGAAGCTCTACGCGATAATCGCCCGCGCGCGGTTGCTTTTGCCTCTCCTTTCCTAAGAAGGCGGAATATACACCGAAACGTCGGAGAAGTAGAAGCAAAACTCGTTTTGGCTGTTTAAAGGCTGATAGTACCAATAAAACTTCAGGGAGAGATTGAACTTAATTACGAAACTAGTGGTCCCGGAAAGCTTCGTTTAATTAATTTCGTTTCAAGCTTTTCCGTGACATACATACACCCTTTCGTTTTTACTTATATAACCATTACCGAAATATCCTAAAAGGATTCACGAAACCTTGCTCCTTAGGCTAAATGGAGTCTCCATAAGACTCAGTACATTTTGAAATGAATCGAAGAATATATTCTCACAATGTTTGATAGGTTTTTTTGCAATAAAAATATATTGCAGATGCAAATTTAACTGATTTGAAACCAGACTTACGAAAATAGTCTAGGAAATGGTCCATTCTGGCAAATGGTACTTTGTGTCAGATTTCCCTCTGGTGGATGGTTTTCTGGCAAATATGGCATAATAAAAAAAAAACAGATTTCCCATATAATAACCCGTACAAATGTTAAAACCAATGCACACATCGTAGACGAAATAAATCGCGCCCAAATTTTTCTCAGTTGTGTTGGGACCCAAATGGATCCAAAAAAAAAAAAACCTTAATCTGGAAGAAAATATTCCCGATTACCCACACTAATATACTGTATAATTACTATCAACGGTAATGAACAGAAAACAAACAAAAATGATGCTGCATTATTCATCGGAACAAAGACGTGTGTGTGTGTGTGCGTTGCTGTCCAGTTACTGGCAATTTTCCTCTATTTTCCTACTGTATAAGGCGCAATAGCAAATTTAACTAGAATTTTGTTCGAATCTGATTGCCTCTTAACTTTTGATCGCTTGCTCTCGTTTCATGTACTCTCTCAAATTAGGAACGTTCCCTTCTGTGACAGTTTACTTTTTTTTCCATCGATAGTTTTTCGTTAGTGCAACAATACCATTCAAGTGTACTAGTAGCCGAAATACAGAGGAAAAGGAAGTGGAAAATTCTTGTTCTTGCACTCTCGGGAAAAATATAACTATATGTAAGTCAAAATATATATTTGAAATAAAAAACGGAAAATCGTTTCGCTCTCTACATAAACGTATGGCAAACTGGCTATTATATGCACAAAAAAAAGAAAGAAGAAGAGGAAGGCAGTCGGGCGAACCCATCCCAACAAACGAAGGCAGTTTGGTAGCATTTTACAGATTCCTGCTCTCTTCTGGATTGGATTCCGGTCGGTGCACCACACATTGACTCACTCTCGCTCGCACTCGGGACCGAATACTGGTTTTCTGTTTAGCGCTTTTTGCGCGATTATTTCGCTCGGCGGCGCCTTATCTCATCACACGCTCATAATTGAATTAGTGTGCCCGAAAGATGATATCGGATATCGCCGGAGCAGAGACACTCGGAGCCTGCTGCTGCCGCCCGATTTTCCCGGATTTTGTTTGCTCTTCTTTTTGTTTGTTTTCCTTTATCGTTACAGTTTTTTTTTGTTCTCTTGTTAAAATGACACCAAAAATAATATAGAAACAGACAAGAACAAAACACACGTAAATTAAATTTTTAAAATGTAAGACAGGGTGACAACCTAAATTAGATTCGTTTCCAGTCGTTTGGTTCTATTTTTATCGCTGCCGGTTGCTGTTGCTGCTGCTGCTGTTGCTTCCGATTTGGGTCCTTTGTCTTTGTGCAATGCGGAAGATGATTTAGTTTTTACTTATGCATATCGACTGGTTTCCAGTCGGTACGACAGATAATGGAAATTTGGATATGTGTCCCCAGAGGTGCAGCACTGAAATTTCACTGATTTGTGGTACTCATGATTCAAATGTTTGGAGGTTATCGAATTACCGTTTTGTCTCAAATTCCGAACAGACTCATATTCCGAAAACTCAGTTTTTGTATGGCGTTTTGGTTGAAATGTTTCGCTAAAATATGTCACCAAATAACAAAGAAATAATAGTCAATTGCAATTCAATTTGAACGTCTCTAATATAATTTATACCACAAGAGTAATGATGATTCTCTAGTTTGAGACCAATAGAACAAGCTCAGATAAATTTATTTGCTGAATTATTCATTTGAATACTATTTATTCATGCTGTTTTCATCAAGGTGTTCGGAATATGAGGCAGAATGAACACAGTGTTCGGCATTTGAATCAAAATGTTGTTCCATACTTCAACGTGAAAACAATACTTAAACTAATCAAATCAACATTATTATCGGTACACCCAACAGCTATCGATTAGAATTTGAGAAGAAATAAAATTTTTCACAAATACCAGCCAATTTATGCCAATCAGATGCATTCGAAGTTACTGTTGGTCTTAAGTGTTCGGCATATCAGTCAAAACGGTATTTGGGTAAAGTTTCATAATTGAATTTGAATACCGTGTTAACTCATATTTTGAACACTTAAGGTCAGCAGTGTCTTCATATAAATTTGATAGGAAAACTGTTGGCTGTGCCGTTAAAATGTTTATTTAAACTTTTTTAGTATTGTTTTTATATCTGAACTAGTTTTACTGACCTCCAACTAGAAAATCATCACTACTCTGGAGGTATAAAATAGATTGGATTTTTTTTAGGAAATTTTCAATTCTTTCAGAAAAGCTTACAGGATTTTCTAGATGGTTTCATGTTATTTCAGAAACTGATTACCAGTGATCAGTAATTACCAGTGAGCAGTGAGAGTGAGTTCGCCACTTTTCACATTTCTGCTGAACTGGAACACAAACAAAACCAAACGCTCCAGAGCGTCAGAGCGCTGGTTTACTCCAATCTGCCGTGCTCCCGAGTAACCGAGTGATTCGTGAACGTGTTCGAAGCTGTTCAAAGTCATATTGTGCTTCTGGGAAAAAAGCTGCTTCCCTTCCGAGATTTATGGTTTCCAAGGGTTTTTAACTAAACTAGTAGTTTTCCTATAAATTCAATCGTGGACTTCTCATATATTTCACCAGAAATTTTAATTTTATTCAAATATTGAAGTAAATTTTCTATGGACTCTTCAATTTAATATTTCATTCAAGGTTAAAGACATCAGAACGCTACAACAATTATAACTCTAATTCCTTCAAGAGTCCTACTCGAGATTATCCGTGGGTTTCCTCTAGAAAATCCTGCAGTTAATTATGGCTTTATTTGATAAAATTTTTCCAATAATTACTTTTTCAGTTTTTCGGGTTATACAAGACTTTCTCTAGAGTCTAGAAAAAATCCGGAAATGTATGTATGAATCTATCATTTATTTATCATTTATTTTACCAGAAACAGTGATATCTTCAGGATTTGTTTAAGAAATATCCACTTTTTTTAACTCTCTAATTATTTTTGCAAAACTTCCTTAGAATCTCCATGAAGATGTTCTTAGATAAATCCTGGATGAACTGTTTAGGAACTTTTTTGGAAAACCTGTTGAAAAATTCTTTATAGAAAACTTGGGAAAAATCTATCAACGTATTTCTAAATAAATTTCAAGCTGCAACAATATAGAAACGAAAATAAAGAGAAATTCAAAAAAAAATCCCCTAAGGAATTTTTCGAGCTTTTTCTAAATTCTACATTCGCTGAATGAGTTCCGAGTTAGATCATTTCCTTGAGAAACGAATCTTTGAAGAAATCCCAAAAGTAATTTCTGAGGGTATTTTTGGGGAAAAAAAATCCAGGATGAATTCTTTAAGGCTGATACCAGAAATCTAGGAGGAATTCTTTATGAAATTTATGAATGAATCGCTCAAAAACTCCTGAAGAAATATTTGAACTATCAACTGGAAGAAACTTAAAGCAAACACCTGAATTTCTCATGAAATCATTGAATAGGGGGATTAGAAGCATAACATACGGGGCGAAATGGACCCCCCTCAATATCTGAGAATATGCATACTTCATCAAAAGTTCATACACTGCATGAAATCTGTATTGAATTTGACGGTATAAAAGTTTATTTTTTGCTTCAATCGTCCTTCAAAATTTGATTTAAAGTTTTTTTTCAGTTTCAAATTGGCATATAAGCACGGCCGTGGAAGAATCTAATTTTTGAGCAAAGTAACGAACCCAGAAAGGTTCTTTTAAGCAATTTTGATTGAGGAAGAGCCCTTTTGCATATCGAAACGATTGACAGTCATTAAATAGATTGAAATCATTAAATTTCATGCAAGTTTTCATTTTGCCCCGATACTTTTTTACCAGCCTTGTTTTCGGCCCAATTTTCTAACCCGCTTTTGTGACATATGATATGATTTTTATCATCATCAACGACGTGCTAGTACTAGCATCAAACTTGAAAACTAGCCGGGGGTAAATTGAAAACATTGCCATTTTATGGTCTTAGAACGAACATTTGCTTAACGTGTCCATTATGCTCCTAATTCCCCTACATATAGTTATATTTGGCGTAACTTCAAGAGGAATGTTCATCTATCTCTGAGAGATAAATATTTGAATTAAAGAAATTTTAAGCAAACACCTGAATTTCATTCTCATGAAATCATCTAATACATACATATATATGGCGTAAAGGCACGAGAAATGCCCACGGAAATTTTTTGCGAGACCCTCTGAGGGATAACTAGTAAAAAGAAATCTTTATTGAAACGGGGTTCCTTATCGATCCCTTTTTAATAACGTTTTTCAGGAATGATGTTTCTAGGTAAAGACACTTAGCCTCTACCCGCCCTGTTGACTAGCCACATGTCAATTGTACGTTAGCCTAGCGTCTTTTTTTGAAAGGACCTCCAAATTGACACCGCACCGGGCCCCGAAACCCTAGCTACGCCATTGGCTCGCGCAACATGAAACGATCTGAGACGAGGGTTCACAAACTGAGTTAGTTCATCAATCAAAACCAATAACTTTGATACATAAAACATTCTGGAAAAGATTGATCAGACACAACATTGTATCCAAAAGTTTTTTATATGATTGCCAAGAGGTTTATAAGGGGTTTATGAGGTTTCCATAAGTGATTCTTTAAGGGTTTAGTACAGGGCTTCCCAACCGGTAGTCCGCGGACCTCTAGGGGGCAGTGACGACTTCTTTAGGGATCCGCGACGCCATTATAGCCTAATGTTTTTTTTTGTCCTAGGGAATCTCTTGCATTACTTGTTTTGAAAGATAGCATTATTTTTTAATCTGTAACTTTAATTACTGTATTACTTTTTAAACTACCTTTACGCGAAACCATTTAACAAAAAACCAGTAAGCAGCGGGGTACGATTGATGATTAACATGGCATACCTTGTTAGAAGTTCAAATATATGATAATGCTTCATAAACAAAGTTTTGTTTTTGGCAAACATATGCTTTGTTTTTGCGTAAAAATATCTTAAATATTAAACCTTTTTCGACTTATTGTTTTATTTTAAACATTTAACAATTCTTGGGATATTTTTGGCTTCATCTTTTTGTCAGCTGCTTGTTAAGATCCTCGGAAAGTTCCATGGCTCTTCTGGAAAATTCCCGAAGTGATTCAAAAAATGCCAAAAATACTACCGTAAGGACACCATTTACCGCTTTATGAATTACTTTGAAAAATATGAACAAATTTTCGCAATAAAAGTTATCAGCATGTATAAGTATACCAAAATGAATTTATCAGAGCGAAATGCATATGATTTTATATTATTAAAAAAATATATAGTTTTAGGCTATTTACGGCGGTCAACATGAGTTTAATAATAATGTATTATGGAAGATGCTTCTCTGCTGCCACGGTTGACTACATTGTCGTACTATAAGATAACAACCACCTAATGAAAGTAAATTTATTCCAATAAGTGCTGTATATAGGGCCTCATACTAAGGATGAGCGGTAAATGGCACCATAAACCTGTATTATTGGCATACATGTTGTTCGGTACCATTATACATTTTGCTGATTTCATCTTATATTTCTACAAAAACAATTGTTTTATCTTGGGTTTAGCGCAAAAAGTCTTGAAAAATATTAAACAATCGATTTTTTACGGAATTTAACACATTGAACTGCTGTAAAATGAGCGGTGAATGGCGTCCTAACGGCATTTGTTTTTCTATCTATAACATATATCCATGACAGATTTTATCGAAGAATCCTGACCGGTATTTGACAACATAACCAAGAGCTCCAAGTGAAATATCAAACAAATTCTTCCAACGTCTGTTAGTTGGCTCTTAAGAAGGCCGATAGAAAATTTCTTGAAATAGTCAATGAAGCTTTCAGAGCTGATGCTTGATAGTTGGATAAAACAAATTATCTTTTAAAACTTCTAAGAAAAATGAGGAAGCCTTTCAAATTTTGGAATTTTGAGGATTATTCTGTAGAAAATCTTTATCAAACTCGAGGTAGGATCATTAACAAAATGCTGAGAGGAGTTTTAGTAGGAATCTTTTCAAATATCAGATGTTTGGTAGACTCCTGGTGAGATCCTTGATGGGTGTTGAAATTATTAAGCTCCAAAAGAACGTAGCACAATTATCTGTGATGGCTTACGCACGTACCTTCTGAGTGCGTCTACCGAGGAAATCTGTTGATTTATTATGAAGAGGATTTCCATAAACTTTGACTTTGAGAACATTCATCTTCAGGGGTTCACGGAATGTTCGTAGAACTTCAAAGGAGATGTAGCTTCAAAAAGGCTAGGAACCGCTGGTTCAGAAGGTTCCCGTTGAATACCAAGTACCCAGACAACCAAAATGTACGTATAAGGAAATCACCATTTGCGTTATGCGATGCTTATATATGCAACGTTTCCGTATAAAATGTCGTCAAATGGCCTTATGCGTACATAAATGGAGACGATATACATATGTGCATATTTTATATGATGTAAGTTGACATGCAATGCGAGCGTAAAGATTTTATTGCAAACTATTCTGTAATATAATGCGACTTAATTTGTAATAATAAAGTTTATTTGACAGCTGCTACGGATTGCTTCGTACGTACTTAGTACGTGTATACGGAAAGATACAAAATACACTGATGAACTCGGAAAATACGGGTGTGATGTTATTTGTGCAAGTAAACGAGATTCACGTTATTTCTTATGCGACTTCTGGTTGTCTGGGTAATTTTCATGAGCTCCAAAAGGATCACCAAAAGACTTTTGAACATTACCAAAGGTTATCAAGAGTTTTGTAGAGCATCGTATGGGTTCCAAGAAATTCTAAAAAGGTTCTTGAAGACTTTTCTAGCAATTTTCTTAGGTTTTCTGGAGTTCCTAATGCAATTTTGACGTTTTCAGAAGCTTCCAAGAGTGTTTCACACACACTCCAATGATTTTAGTGAAACTTTAAATTTGACGATGCCTAGCTGCTTTTAGATTTTCAACTCGATCCAGTTTACAATGGTACAGAGGTATCATCTAGAAAATTTCAATGTTTTCTAGTACATTTCTATAAGCTTCCTCCATTTAGCCCCACCGCACATATTTACTCATTTTAGTACTATTGATCAGTAAAAAATATAAACTTTCCAGGAGATTCTCAGTAATTCTCAAGACCTTCTCTAAGATTTCCTAAATGTAACAAATGATTTCCAGAGATTCATAGACATTTTTAAGTGTTCCTAATACGTTTCTTGAAGATCCAAGGGTTTCTATTTTCTAAAGATTAAAGGTTTTTCAAAGAATTGTCAAAGATTTCCCAAAAGGGATTATGGAAGGAAACGCTAGTGGTTTTTAAAAGTTTCCAGCAATTCCCAATCATTTGAACAGCTTTAGAGGTAAAAAGAGATAAAGGGGCTTCCAAGGTTTTTAAGCGCTTCTCAGGGATTTCTTTTCAAATTACTTATAACATTCCAGAAGGTGTTGGGATTTATCAGAGACGCATGGTGGTTCTCAGAACTTCCAAGGCTTGCCAAAATGGGTCTGCAAAATGGTGAGCCTACAACCTAGAAGGAGCGTCCAATGTAGCTCTGGTCCTCAAAAGTCCCTACTTAATGCTTCCACGGGTCAACCGATGACAAAGACCGCCAGGTAAGGGTTGCATGCTTAGCTGGTAGTGCAGCCTGGGTATTTATGTCCTTCTGACTAGAAGGAGGTGCATCGTGACCGTCTGTACACCACCAAGGTGCGGCTCAAACAGTGTCTGTTCAGCTTAATACGGAATGCTTTTCCCCGGAAGCTATACATAAGATGGTAGCCACATCATGAGGATAGGGAACTTTAGGCTAACAACCTACTGTTCCTGAAACATTTTAAACCGTTCAAGAAGCCGACAGAGAAAGATAACGATCCGATTTGCAAAGAGTTCTCTAGCAGCTAAAGCTTCCTAGAGCTTCAAATGATTTTCAAAGAGTTCCCAAGAGGTTTACGAAGGTTTTCGTTGTGTTACAAATACCCTTGAATCCTTAGAAACCCCTGAGAACTTATAGGGACCCCTTGAATATCTATGAGAAACCTTTGTTTATATAAATGTATGAATCGAATCATTTGTATGAAAAACGAATTCAATCAATTCGGGAGATGCTACGAAAACGGGAAGTGACATGATGTATGGGTTAGAACACACGTCAATCACGCCGAGGACCTAGAATCGAATCTCATCTCCTAAATAGTCATTAACGACGTTACATACAATTATAGCGCCGACTTCCTGCTGAAAGAAAATAAAACCGTTAATCTCGAGATGAACTAGGGATATAAATCTCGAAAAAAGAGATAGAAAAGAATGCTACAAAAGCCTAAATTGGGGAGAAGATGCATCATAAATTTTGACCCCTTCTTAAATCAGCAGCCTGTCATAAGAAAAAAAAAAACATGATAATTTTCCTGGTTAAGAGTATTTTTGCCCCATTTTAACCAAAAATTCATCGAAAAGTTCGTCTAATTTTTAAATCAGAACTATTTGTGATTAATGATCATCCAGACATCTGTAAGTACCACAGGCTACGATTTGTTTTCTCTAGTTTGATTATTCATAAGCTTTTTAAACATTGTTGAATAATGATAATTTATATTTTTGGCATCACTCTTTATAAAATAATACACTATTTTGAGATTTCTTGGAGCCAACTCATTCGATTCGCGTGACATGTTCATAGGAACCCCTCTAACTAAAATTACCTGTTATGTTCATATCTCATTTATCGCGTTCAGTATCACAAGGGCGTAAATGCAATGATCGATGCTTTTTCTTAGATTTTCTTTTTACTCAGGCGGGTGACTGTTTTCAGCTGTTATTTTTTCATTCAGTAGAAAGAACTCATCGTACTTGATCATGCTGCATCGTAAAATATTACGAAAATCGTATGAATTTCGTGTACTAAATAAGAGACGACGAAGAGAAACCGATCACTGTAGATACTTAACGCATGATTTATTTATCTTTTTAACAAATTAACTACAAACAAAATGGTAGTCGAAGCAATTTTATATGAAAATTTGAAGCCAAGGTACTTCGGAATAACAAAATACCAGAGAATAAGTTGGCGCATGTCTAACGAATTAGAATGTTGAGTTCAATTCTTAACAATAAGACGTGTAACACTTTCGCAAATTTCACTTCAGCTTGTGCATTTAATCCAGTGGCAAAGCATATACAATGTCTAAATTTTCAGAAGTTGTATGAACTTCCATTCGAACGGGTAAGTCGCAAATATAATTAATAAAAAAAAAAGCATTAAGCATTAATTAATAACAATCCCTCAAATGTGTTATTTTGAAATGTTTATAAAAAACAATTACACATAACTTTTTCAAAGATCTTTCCAAATCATCGGTCTAGTAATAAGAAATTGATTGCCAACTAAATTTAAAATCTTTGGCTATAATCATGCGTATGTTGTGATATTTGGTTTGTTTGTACTGTGTGCAGAACCACCGAAGATTTTCTGTTAGGATAAAAATTGACAATGGTTCTGTAGAAGAATATTTCAACGGTCTTTAGATCATGCTCTTAAAAATTAGAATAGGTAAAAACCTTAAAGTTCGTAGACACAAAACTCAATTTGGACAAAATGAAATGTAAAATTGTGAAAAATAATGGAATCGTTTTGGAGGGCTTCGATCCCACGACTCCCAATACGCTAAACTGGGCGCTACGCCACAGAACGGGTAACGTTTCTGCAGTGCAATCGGCCAACCTGAAGCCAAAGTCCGTCAAGACCCTACATCTCCTTCATCTCTCTTAGATACCTAATTTGTATTTGGTTAACGCGCCCAGTCTAGCGTATTGGGAGTCGTGGGATCGAAGCCCGCCACAACGATTCCATTATTTTCCACAATTTTACATCTCAATTAATCCAAATTGACTTTTGTGTGTACGAACTTCAAGGGTTTTTTTAAACACCGTCGGCTAGTTTGAGCCATAATAGACATGACAACCCTAGTTGCGTAAAAAAGGTAGCTGAATTATCTTAAACGTCGAACCACGTGGTACAGTACCAAGAGTAATCATACAAGAGTATTTTATCACTGGAGATTGAATGGTTTGAAAAGAAATTTAATATAGTAATCAATAAACGGTTACAGCAATCCTTGAAAGTTGAGTAACTCTAAAATAACATACATTTGAAGAAGTCGAAAATCGATCCAGAAATGCTCATTTGGACCTAATTTAACAGATAATCTTGAAAAATATATTTCGTTCAGTTCCGAACTTGTAAATAATGACCCAACCAGTTGGTAGATACACATCAGTCTAATTATCTTGCCGCAAACTGTCACCCTTCTTTCATCGACAAAACAAAGAAGACAATCCTCACCCGCACACCACTCACACTCATACCCTTCGGCAATGGCACTGTGCGTTTACCGTATTCGCCCCCTGTATCTCTCCAGTCCCTGTTAAGCCCATCGGCCACTCTGGAAGGAGCGAACATCGATCGCAGCCAAAAAGGACCTGTTGGGCGGAACGATTAGATAACCTGCATATTAAATTTCCAGCAAACAATAATGAGACTCTCATTTCCGGCAGCAGCTGCTCCCAGCCCTCCTGCACCCCTGCTGCTCAAACAAACCATAGAATGACCTGCGGCACGCGTAGCGGAATTTATTGACCAGAAGGGAAAACGGCAGCAGCAGCAGCACCACCAGCAGGCTAGTCAATAGAAAATGTCACGGTGCTTTCCAGATCGTTGTTATCAGTGAATGATGAAAATTCATTAAATCTGTGTGCACTAGTCGTTTTCTATAGCTTGACTGCGTGTCTGGGTAAATGTCTTGAAGAGTTGTAGGCCCCGTTTTGGAGTTACGACCTTTTGATGGTATCAGTCTACGATTTCCATATGGAAGATTGTTATATGAAAATTGTGTATCGGTGATCGCTACTATCAGAAGAATTTTACCATTAAACATTATTCAATATTGATTACTCGACGAATCGACGATTATCGACGAAATTTTGAGTTTATTCCTATTAAATTTAGTTTAAGTGTTTTCAATTTTCATTGACATGACAGTTTAGCGTCAGAAAGGGCGTAACTCAAAAGTTTCTCGATAGACGAGCTAAAGACGACTAGAGAGTACAGATTCGATGGAGATTTTTTTTTTCTCGATAAAAACATTCTGGGGAGCACCGTGAATGCGGCTTTTGATTCTGTGTTTGCATTGTCACGCGCGCATTTGACAAACATCGACCGGGCGACAAAAAGGAGACGCACTGAACGCACGCACGCACGCGGTTCGCTAAGCAACCAACGAACCGATCGGCCTACTTGAATGACTAGGGGGTTAGGGTGATTCATATTTCCCTAGTTTTTCGATGGCATCAACAACAACAACAGCAGCAGCAAAGCCTGTTTTGGGTTGGGGGGAAAATCGTTGGGTTTATGGTTTCGGTTGGGTGTAAATGACTCTAGGGCGGTGAATATCCCATTCGAAGTCGCATTTCATCCTCAGTTTTCTCTTTTTCTCTCCGGTTCCTAAACAAACAGAAAAAAGCGGCAGAGAATGATAATAAATGCCGTGTGTTGTGCTCGTGAGTGGTGAGTCGCTTTCGGCTGCTCTACGTGTTAGTTAGTATAGTATGACTGTTTCTTTTCGGGTTACTGCGATCTAACTTCTACTGATGTATGCGTGCACGCGCCGAACCACCCACCGCCACCTTGCGCTCTAGTAGGAGTTACAACCATCACCACAAAAAAAGGGCCAACTCGCGGTTAATCATCGAATGTTTAATTATTACACACTAAATAGGCGTATCTCTCATCCAAACGGGACCCTGCGGCTTCTTTTGGGTTCCGTCTCTTCTGATCCGCGCAGTGGAATCGTTTAAGAAAATTATCAAACTTTCACGACTTTGGTTTTGGATTTTTCTTCTTTCGCTTATGGTACAAGGTTGAAAAAACATACGATTCTAATGTGAGAAAAAGGACGGAAAACGGAAAAACAAAAAACAAACAATAGAAACCATAGAACCAAAAATAAAACAAAAACGGAACAATTGTTGTTGTAGTTTGGTTGAGAATGAAAAATCAAGAACAGAACAGAACAAGTAAGGAAAAATACACTTAAAAGTAGTTTGTTATCATTGCTAGAGAGTAAAAATAAAATCGTTGCTTACAATTGTCGCTATCTTCATTGGATCGTGCATACTGATCCGATGACGATAATCGTGAATGCCCGTTCATGTTGGGATGAGCCCCCCGACTATGATCACTTTTTAAAACGCTATGAATAGGCATTGGCGCTGGATTCAACTGGCCTATATACATATCTTCACACTCACTTTCTTTATACTGAAGTGTGTTTAAATGCTTCTGGTATATTACAACGCATCGATGACATCCCTTTCTGCGCGGGTCCGACGTAGAAGTAGAGAAAAAAAGAAGAAAAAAGAGAAACATTTGGAATATGAAAATCAAGGGGAATAAACGGAATGCTGATGACTAGAACTATAAAGCGAATGATATGTTTTCATTTAGTTTTTCGTTTAGCATATGGAAAATGAATTCAATGGTTTAGAACTGAAAAAAATGCATTAACCCGTAAATACTCAGGACGATCTTATATAGCTAAAAGTTCTTAAACTTGATGATTTTCTTATATTTTTAGCCACATATTTTTTAGTTTAGGGATTAATTGTGCTTGCAACATGGTGTCTCCCCCTCTGTAATCTCCCCTTTTTTGAGGAAGCCAAAAATATGTGTATTTTTCATTAGTTTTAGAAACTATCCAATCTATTGTCGATTTTTTTCTAGGTTTCCTCATCATGAATGCTTTATCGTGATTGCAGATAAGTAAAAAATAGCTATTAGAAATAACACTACTTCTCGGCAACACTGATTCACGCACTTTGATTGAGATTCCAGTGACTTCAAATCTGTTTCGCAAAATGATCGTAACACGAAAATTGAGTTTTTATTCACAAATTTCCATATTTTCATGAATACTTAACATTTTTGTTCAACAACAATGGAGTACATTCGTCTTCTTTCTGGCGTTACGTCCCCACTGGGACAGAGCCTGCTTTATTAACTGAGAGCTTACTATGCCAATGACCATTTTTGCAAGCGTATATCGTGTGGCAGGTACGATGATACTTTATGCCCTGGGAAGTCGAGAAAATTTCCAACCCGAAAAAATCCTCGACCGGTGGGATTCGAACCCACGACCCTCAGCTTGGTCATGCTGAATAGCTGCACGTGCACCGCTACGGCTATCTGGCCCCAATGGAGTACATCTGTTCATCGAAATTCATACTCAACGGTTGGGTGGGTCGAATTTCAAAACATCGAATGCCAAGACGTCGAAAGTACAAAACGTCGAAAGGACAAAACGTCAAAAAAAGAGAATTGTAAGAAAACGGGAAT
Organism: Aedes aegypti; assembly: GCF_002204515.2. NCBI lineage: Eukaryota > Metazoa > Arthropoda > Insecta > Diptera > Culicidae > Aedes > Aedes aegypti. Next base: position 291,168,802 of record NC_035107.1, on the reverse strand, counting down.
TGCTTGGAAGAATGATTCTCTTTCGAAAGAATAAGTAATTCGTATGGCACCGTTATTCAAAGCATTTTTAATCGACCACAATGTGAAAAAAAAAGATATCTGGAAAACAACTCCAGATCGGTGAAGAAAAATTACTGCTTCCGATGTTTTGTCCTTTCGACGTTTTGGGGTTGGATGAAAAAACGTCGAAAGACAAAATGTCGAACTCCAAAACATTGAATGTCCGAAACGTCGAAAGTAGAGCATCAGAAAGAAGATGAAATTTCTACGAATAATGATTCTCTTTCGAAAGAATAAATAAATAACGTTATTCATATCATATTTAATCGATCAAGATGAGATATGTTATCTTTTCGACGTTTTGTCCCTTTCGACGATTTGTCCCTTTCGACGTTTGGGGATTCGACGGTTTTGGCTTTCAACGTTTTGTCTTTCGATTCTTTGTCTTTTGACATTTTCTCTTTCGATATTCTGTCCCTCAACCACGACCAAGAGCTTTTCTTTCCAATTGACATTTATGTGTTTTTTTTATATCATGTAGCCAGGCTTGATAATACTGCTCAACATCATCAGAGTTCGATGACATACTCTAGATGTGCTGCCTTTCGCACTTTGCTAAGCGTCCGATTAGAAAACGATCTTCAGCAAAGTTATAGCTGATGAATATATCTCATAGTATCAACGTAACTCTAATCCCCAAAAGCACATAGACTAGAGATGGGCAAAATCTTCAAATTCTGGGAGTGAATCGTAAGTGACTCACTCACACAAGTGAATCGACTCTTTTGACCGATTCGGTAAAAATGAATCATGTGTTTCACACAATAAACGAAAAATATAACAATTTTTAAATGAGAATATTTTTTGTACAACAACTTTAATTATTCATACATTTCCGAATTTATCATAATTCAACTCGAAAATATTATCCCTAGTAAATATTAGAGCCCTTTTCCAAAATTGTCGATTCAAATGAATCGTGAGTCTTTCGAAAAGAACCGTGATTCGTTCACTCATTTTCGAGACTCGACTCTTTTGAATGATTCGTGAGTGAGTCGCCCATCTCTAACATAGACAAGAACTACGAGCGATTGAATGAATTGCTTGCTTTTCCCTTAGTAATTCCCATATAAACTTTGAAGGGCTTGTGCAGTCTCAGTTTTCATCCGAATGAGCTCAAATTTTGGGAGGACTCCCAGAATTTGATATAGAATCGATTGAGCGGTGTAGAGCAAAAACGGTTTTTTGAACCACTCTAATGGAGATGCTTAAGAAGCAAAAAGTCGAATTCGTATAAAAATGGTACACACTTAGTCTTTTTTCTCGGTTTCTCGATTTCAACGAAGAACGATTTACTGATACTCGGCTTTTATTTGCTGAGATTCCAGGAAATTTATTTGCCGACTACTCGGCTGTGCGGATCTCGGTTGAAATTAGCTGAGATTGGGCATTCTAAATTAAGTGTGTAGAATCCACAGAATCGTCCAGAACTACGTCCCATTGAAATATATTAGGCAATGGGAGAGAATCAAGTTCAGCAGCACAACGAAAAGTTAAGGAGAAAGTTGTGCAGAACCTAATGGTAAGTATTAAGAAAAAAGAGTCGGAGCATTCTCCAGAAATGCTCAAATCATGTTCAAACTTATGTATTTGGTCGAAATTACCTTGATTTCCATGTATTTCAAGAGAACGTATGAATTTGTTCGAAAATAAACAGTTTCCTTTCAAAGAAACGTGTCCACTTTCTTAAATGAACAGTCTTTAGCACATCACCCTGCTATGGGTTTCAACGGATATCTACTGCAAAATAACGAAAAAACACGAAGTATTTAGCTGTCTGAACAAAAGGAAATGGAAAGGGAGAAGACACTACGCACTTGAAAACACAACTAACCCCTTGGTTTTAAAGTTATTGTACCTAAAAGTATTAGAAAATCATCAAGTTATAGCTTTTTTAATCGAAGAGAGATCGTTCTGGGTCTTTATGATTAATTTGAAACTCAATGAAAAAACGAAAAATAAAAAAGTAAAAGGATTATTTGTTACAATCGAAAGAATGAGATAGAGAGAAAGAGAGAGTAAATAGAAAGAGAGGTGGCAGGCATACATGGAACATGTTGGTACTTACTCGTTCACTAATAAAAATTTATCTCCATCACTAGCGATACATCTTCCTCTAGTACTTAAAGTTGATCCTTCTATAGTAATTTCCTGTTGTACCCCAGATTGAAACCATCGTCCCTCCCATCGTTTTGGAAAAGTGCACCCCGTGCCGCTCTGTAAAGCTGTATACGGATAAGAGAAATGGAAGAGGAAAAAGAATGATGTTTCATGATAGTGCCCGAAAAAAAAAAACAGTACACGACTCTAACGCTCCAGGGGAGGGAAAAAACGACGACGACGACGACGGTTCACTGGCTCACATCTATCTAATCAATTCAATTCCGGGGACATCCCGAAACTTGCACGCGGCCCACTATCGGAGCGAAAATATCCTCTACGCCTCCTCACGCTCCAGGGTGAACGCTCCCTTAGCGGTGGTGGCACCAATAAGGGAGGTAGTGTGTTTTGAAACGCTTCGCAATGCTTCGTACGATGCGAAAATGATATTTCAATGCTATTTTAATGGAAGTTTAATTATAAAAAAATTTCAATTAATTATTTTGCTCAAAAACTCTGCTTCATCGCACTTATAGTGGTGCAATAATCCCCATTTTATGGCTGATAATTGAATGATGGATTATTCAGCCTTAAAATCATATGGTTTTATCAGCACATGTTAGCTGTTGTTCCTTAGGTGCACCACCAATGGTACTTCTACCCTAGTTGGCATCAGCTAAACTCAAAGTGTTCGGGCCGCGTGGGAGGCGGAGATGGTGACGATCTTCAAAAAACGTGTGCGAAATGCTAATCAGCTTCGGTTCTAGACCGGTAACATCTTTAAGATGATTTCGGTGGTTGCGTTTTCGTCGACGGTTGGGCGTGTCGGGTTGAAATTAAAGTGTGAAAACAGTCAATTGCAGTAAATTTGGCAAGAAGTGTATCTACAAATAATGATTCCTCAGATGCAATTCTGAGGGGTTTGTAATGTAATCCATTACATTGCAGTACATGAGTATTAGGGTGGCTCGTATAATTGGATTATTCTTTAAACCGCCCATTCAATGTTTGATCAGATTTCAACTCGTTCGAATGAAAACTGTGACTACTTAAGTTCCTCTAAGTGTGTTTAATAATTTAATAATTTGTTGAAAATATGAAAGAGCATGTTTTTTTAAATACTTTAGCATTTTTTCCAGCTCGAATAACGACTATAACAAATTTAAACTTTAATTTTAAAAATGGTTCCAAATATGGAACCTTGACACTTTTGATCATGTTTGACGTTCACTTTGTCGACAAAAATGCCACAGGGGTTTTAGTTTTAACACTGGGGTAGTTCCTATCTGACATTTCAGAAGAGAGGCGGAAAGCAAAATATACCCAAAAATTGTGTTTAAATCAAAGGGTGAAAAAAAATGTTTTTGGGACTAAAACCAAAGTACCGTTTTGACTCATATTCCGAACACTTAAGGTAAAGTGACCAGACGTCCCGGATTGTGCGGGACAGTCCCGGATTTGAGCAATCTGTCCCGCATCGCCAAGCGTCCCGGAAAACGTCCCGGATTGTAGAGGTAACCAGAAATAGAACTTATGTTTGAAATATGAGTAATGAAATGTTATTAAGGCTAAGTGGCCCGTAATTCATTTTGACAGTTATGCTGATTTTGAAGATTGCAATTTCAAAGTAATAAAGATGGCTAATATTGATTCAGAAAAGTATCACTACTTGCGCTTACATGCAAGAAGTATGCTGATACTTTTTAAGCAATGTCAAGGCAAATCAAGTGATTTTCTTCAATTTGCAATCGTGCGACAAATTAGCCATAATCATCGATATACAGAACAAATTTCAATGACGGCCTACTTCGTCTTTATGGAAATTCAAAATTACTGGCTGGTTTTCTCCATGGACCAACAGAAATGTAATCAAAATCTTAACAGAATCCATATAGGAAATTAATTTACGTTGAAATCTTTTCAAAATATTTGTAAAAATGTCAATTCAAATGGAGCTCACTGTAGGAAATTTCTTGACCATTTCTTGGGCAGAAATTTTTACTTTTCTTGAGCGGTACAGCATACCTAGCTTAATATAATTCTGATAGAAATAAGAATTTCCATTGTATTCACTGGTAAAAACTATGACAATATTTCAGCTCAAGTCTTATGAAAATACTTCCAGGATACGCAACAGGATTTATTATATTTTAAGCCCTTGGTTTAGTTAAGAAACTTCAAATGGCACTGTTAAGGAATTCATGATTTGTTCAGAATTTTATTCAGAATCTTCCAAAAATTTGTATTGGTTCTCTTCTCGGTATTTTTTTTAATTGCAAAGATTTTGTCAAAAATCAAGAATCAATTTGTGGATTTTGTTCAGCGAACCAACTCACTAAATTTAACTCAGAATCCTTCATGATCAAGATTCTTTCTTGGATTTTATTTAGTCCATAATATTATAAGGATTCAGTTCAAATTACTAAAAAATGTTGCTTCAATATCTCAAAAATCAGTTTGAAAAGCATACAACATTCTGATTGGAATTCTGGTTTAAAAATATCACGTTATTAGGATCTAAATTTAAAAAAATATTTTGTTATTTTTATCTGTGCAACAACTTTCACAACAGGTTATGGAAATCCTACTAGAATATTTAAAATTTTCTAAAGTTTACAAATTATGTCCCGCATTGAAGCCAAACATATCTGGTCACTTTAACTTAAGGCCAACAGTGACTTCAAATGCATCTGATAGGCACAAATTAGCTGATATTTGTGAAAATTTCAATTTCTTCGCTAAGTCTAACGGTCTAACTGTTAGCTGTTGGGTTGGCCGATAAAGTTGTTTATTTTAGCTTGTTTAGTATTGTTTTTACTTAAAAGTATGGAACACCATTTTGATTCAAATGCCGAACACTGTGTTCATTCTGTCTCATATTTCGAACACCTTGATTCAAATTCCGAACAGCACGAATAAATCGTATTGAAATGAATAATTTCGCAAATAAATTTATCTGAGCAAGTTCTACTGGTCTCGAACTAGAGAATCATCACTACTCCAGCGGTATAAATTATATTGGAGACATTAAAATTGAATTGCAATTGACTGCCATTTCCTTGTTATTTGGTGACATATTTCAGCGAAACATTTCAACCAAATCGCCATACAAAAACCGAGTGTTCGGAATATGAGTCTGTTCGGAATTTGAGACAAAACGGTAAATCATTTTAAAATTTAGTAGACATGTGTTCTGGCCTTAAGCGTTTGGTACTGAAATTGTGACAGAGCTTAGTATTTTTGAAAAGGTTTCCAAGAAATTCATTACGTAACTTATTCAAACTGCGCGACAACTCACTATATTTACACCGAAAATTGCAAAGAATATTTGTTTAGACTATTATCAAGAATACTGTTTTAAGCTATTTTTCGATTATCAGAAATGATATAAAAGTAGTAAACAGTATGTTGGAGTTTCTGAAGAATATGGTGTCATGACCTATTATGCAACTAAAATAAGCTGCGTAATGAGTTGTTATTAGTCAATCAAACACGTTGTGTAATAGTAGTTTACGTAACAGGTTGCAGAATGACGATTTTTACAGCACGAGTCGAACATTTATCGAATGATGCTTGCCGAGTAATTACAACCTGAGAGAGGAGACAGCTCATTGACAACTGGCTTCTTTGATTTCTTCTTCTCATGTTTGCGTTGTGCACAATGGTTCGGAGAGCATTAAAAAGATCATAAAATCAAACTATTTAAATAGCAATTTGAGTCCAATCGACAATATTTGAATAATCTAAGCCAGCTGTCTCCTCTCTCTCAGATTACGAAGAGTACTGTAAAAATCGAGTTTTCTTCTTTCTGACGTTACTACTATGATCGGAAGATTTGATGGCACAAATCTCCCAATTGGCGGGGAACGTACCTCTGGAGCCTTCTGATACGTCATAACTGGAACAGAGCCAGCTTCGCAGATTTGTGTTCTCATGAAAACATTTCGAACCACAGTTATTAACTTTGAGCTTTCTTTGCCGATAGACTATTTTTGCATTTCATCCTATAGAGCGGTTCCACGCCAAATCGGTAAACGATGAAACTCGACTACCTTGGATTCAAATGGAATTTCGCACATAGTTTCGATATAATAGAATAAGTTTTTTTCCACTGGTGGAGAGACCATTTAAAATCAAGAGTAACTTCTGATAAGGGCGTAAGTAATTTTAGCATCACCATTTTAAAAAAATGAACGTCGGAAACCGTTTGTTATAGAGAAAAAGTGTCTGGAGAGGGATGGTAGACAATCAAATAGGCTTTGTAAAAAAATTATACACTGAAAAAAAAAATACTTTTATTTTCATGAAAAAATCGAAATTAAACCTTAAAACACAAATTGCAAAAAATGGGTATCTTCGATTTTTTTCAAATTTTTTCTATAAAATTTCAATGTAAAACCAGATGTTTTAAGCACAGTTTCAACATGGTGCAATCTAAAATAAAAAAAGTTTTTCTAAGGGCAACTTTTGGTGTATTTCTGAAAATTCAATTTCTGGTTATAGAAAATGCGTTTTGATGCTGCAATATGATTCTTTATCCAAAAACAATTCAAAATTCTAATATCAATAATCTTTCTATAAGTAACCGCTTCAAGATATTTGGGATTGAATTATAATAATATCATAAAACTTAAGAAAATACGCCCGTTTCTTGCATTATTCCAGATGCTCCATCAACAATGTTACGTTAATCTCTTCCCACATTATTGGGTATTTCCTTAACCACTGGACTGCGCAGTCAGTTTTCATAAGTGCGAGAATGTAAATAAAAGTGCGATCCTGCATCAAATCTTGTTGGTGTCTTCAGCGCACTTATTCTACGATTTATAATGAATGAGAGCGCTGAAAACACCAACAAGAATCGCACTTTTATTTTCCTTCCCTCACTTATAAAAACTAACTGCGGAGTCCAGTGGTGAATGAAATGCGCAATAATATCCCATCAACTTTACCATTGGTTTTACCTTGAAATTTTACAGAAAAAAATTGAAAAAAATCGAAGATACCTATTTTTTGCAATTTGTGTTTTAAGGTCTAATTTCGATTTTTTCATGAAAATAAAATCTTTTTTTTTTCAGTGTATATTTTTTTTACAAAGCCTATTTGATTGTCAGACACTATTTCTCTATAACAAACGGTGTCCGAGGTACAATTTTTTTAATGGTGGTGCCAAAAATACATACGCCCTTATCAGAAGTTACTCTCGATTCTAAACGATCCCCAATTATATGAGATAATGTTCGTCTCATATACTTAATACATCTGCGCAGTTTCATCCAAATCGGAATGGTACATGTCAGATTTCAGCATTTTATGGACGATTTCGCGTGGAACCGCTCTATAGCAGATACGAAAATACTATAGTTATGCCCTGGGAAGTCGAGATAATTTTCCTTAAGAAAAAATCCTCAACCGGTGAAATTTGAACCCATGATCCTCAGCTCGGTTTTGCTGAATATCTGAGCGCGTTTACAGCCACTCCCCCTCAGTGTTGTATCCATAGTAGGGAAAATTAAGAGATTCATGCTGTAGCAGCTAATCATGGCAAATCGCAGTCAGCGAAGTCAGTGAAATTCATGCCTTTCGCTACTGTAGGCAAAATTCCTTGAAAATCCTTGCACGATTCCTTCGCTACTGTAGGCAAAACACCCGTTGCTAAACCAACAACCCGTTGACAACCCAAAATAACTGTAAAAAACTGCTCGATTTCTCGGAGCATTTCCCGCATTTACAGCCTGTTCTGACACTAGTGATTTAGAAAATTCAAGCACCAAAATAGGCTACTTGATGAAATTCACGTTTTTTAAACAACAGCAGTGAGGAGAATTTCTAGCCTACTAATATTCTGCCCATAACTGCATATTTATAACATTCGACCAAAGTAGGCATTGAGGAAATTGAATATCAAGTGTGCAGTTTATAGGAAAAAAAATCTAAAAATTACTAAGAACTCAAAAGTGTTTATTTGAGGCTGAAATTTTGTACAACTCATATCACATACTGGGTGAATAGTCAGAAAATAATTCTGATTGAAATTTCATTGCTACTATTTTACGAGGCTCATGTACAATCTAAAACCATTTTCACATCCTATTTGTTATCAAAAAGATCATAAAATCAACTAATTTCAATAGCAATTTGAGTCCAATCGACAATATTTAAATAATCAACGATTTTATATGCGAGAGCACAGAAAAACAACCTGAATTTTCAATCACATCCTGTTTAAGTTTGGCCAAATTGTGACGGTTTTTCACGCTCTGCCCTTCGAATGTGCGGTTTTCCAGTGACAGTTGATGACAGATTCCCTTGACTTTTGGGAGCTCGCAATCTAAGCCAACTGTCTCGTCTCTCTCTCAGATTACGAAGAGTACTGTAAACATTGAGATCTGCAACGAGCTGCGTACAACATTTTCATTTTTTGCAATTTCGTTGTAGACTACTTGAGGGTAACAGAAACCATATCAGGATACATCCACCATTATTTTGAAAATTTACGAAAATGGTGGGGTAATGATTCATTACGCAACACAAAACAGTTGCGTTATGAAAAAGCAATCGGTTATAGTCATTATGCAACTGATTTCAGCTGCGTAATGAATATTACCACACTGTTTTATTCAGTGCAGGAAAGTAGACCGTTTTATGACAGGTTGGTGAGATGAAAAACCGCCTATTACGATGAGAAATGGCAAAAAGAATAGTGATTCCCAACCGGTGGTCCGCCGACCCTTAGGTGTTCGTGAAGACTTTTCAGGGTCCAAAATGTTTATCATCTTTATCAGTCCAAAATGTGTATCATCAGTGTTTGAAAACCCAAAATAACTGTAAAAAACTGCTCGATTTCTCGGAGCATTTCCCGCTTTTACAGCCTGTTCTGTCACTAGTGATTAAGAAAATTCAAGCACCAAAATAGGCTACTTGATGAAATTCACGTTTTTTAAACAACAGCAGTGAGGAGAATTTCTAGCCTACTAATATTCTGCCCATAACTGCATATTTATAACATTCGACCTAAGTAGGCATTGAGGAAATTGAACATCAAGTGTGCAGTTTATGGACCGATGCACGAGTTCACTATTTGACGTTTTAGCGGTGCCGTGTTATTTACGTGACCATAGCAACAAGTGAATTCGGCACCGCTCAAAAGTCAAATTAGTGAACTCGTGCATTGGTCCATAGCAGTATAGAAGGAAAATCTAAAAATTACTAAGAACTCAAAAGTGTTTATTTGAGGCTGCAATTTTGTACAACTCATATCACATACTGGGTGAATAGTCAAAAAATAATTCTGATTGAAATTTCATTGCTACTACTTTACGAGGCTCATGTACAATCTAAATGTAACTGTTATGTGGTTTCAATTACCAATATGACTATACAACTTGGTATTTTTTTTAGATTTTCTAGAACAATCTCACATTTTTCAGTAATTTGGTCGAAAGTATTCATCATTTGATGACTCTCCACGGTATTAACTCGAAATTGTCAAAAATGTCGAATGTGACAAATATACCGGTTTAAAGAAGTTTGGTCGAACGACATTTAGTCGAATGGACATTTGGTCGAAAATGTTTAGAACATTTCGTTGAATAATATTTGATCGAATGACGTTTGGTTGAACAGAAATTTGGTCGAAAGCTTATTATAAAATTAAAGTTATTTTTTGGTAAAACAGACATATAGCAGAATTGCTATATGAACTTTATAACATTTGATCAGAAATATGTTCAATGTAAACTAACATGTCATAACAGGTCAATAATGAATTAGTCAATGCATTGATTATTATTCTACGTTACGACGATTCCATTAACACACTTTTTTGAAAAATCTCAAGCATTCACTATTGGATAAAAAAAAGAGATGTTATATAGTGGAGACGAACCAGCCTTCGGCTGAAAGTCTCGATAATAAAGATAATAATAATAATAAGATGTTATATGTGATCCTATTTATCAACTTCATACATATATTTGTTTGTGATTTGAAGTTATGCAAAACTCTAAGATTTCTACGATAATTTCAGTAAACTCTGTGAAAGTAGTTTTGTTTTTTTTTGCACAATGGTGAAATATTCAGCTGTAGTGAATTTATTATTCTTGGATAGATAGATATCTTTATTTAAGAATAAAAGAGATTGCGGTGGTAGCTTTGAATCGTTAGGATTAGAGGACGGATAAATAATTTGATGGTAAATAATAAAAAAAAAATTGCAATTGTTCTGCATTTCGTGTGACGTAAAACGAGTTGACTGTGGTGACAAAAATCGGCTTTCTTCCATTTGAGATCAGATCATTTCGTCTCACAGAAAATTAAATGAAAACGCAGCATGAAACGCCAAAAAAACATAACAAGTTAAATTACCAAATACAGGGTGTCCGCAAATTATCCGAACAGCAAAATATTTGAAAGATGATCTCACATTGAAAACAATGAAAAATCAATGTCCATGTACCTTTTATAATACATCTATATGTTAACATAAAATACAACTTAAAAAAAATTCGAAATGATTGCTTGTTACTGAGATTGGCAAATTTAAATTTTTCGGAGACGTTTTTCCTGAGGGCCGCTAGTCATACTGGGGATGTGTTATCTCTAAAACCTAACAGAGATGAATTCAAATGTCCTATTATTATTTGAAGTAATCTACAGGTTAGTGGCTTCAAGTTAGACTGGAAATAGAAAATTGTACGGTTTAAATCCAGTGAGTTCTATGGACATTTCTCTTCCGTCATAATGCTCGGAAAACAGCTCCCTTTAAGACTCCTCAATACATTTGGGTTGGTTTTGCAAATATTTGAAATCGGAAATGTGTCAAACTTATTTCTTAAGAATACAATAAGCCAATGTTTAAAACCATGTAAGAATATTGAATTTATTATGCTTGATTGTATAGAGCCAGGTCTTCAAAGTTTGTACGGATAATTTGCGGACACCCTGTAAATAACAAAAAATATTGCTGACCGCATATAAATTGTTGGTATTGTATTTTTTCAACTATTGGATCACTCAGTGTATCAGTAAAAAAATACTGCGCTCGATGATAATCCGACTAATCTTAGTTTTTCTTATTTTCGATCAAATATCTTTACGACGAAATGTCAGTTCGACCAAATGTCATGAGCTTTCTATTCCAATTAAACGCTTATCGACCAAAGTTCCATTCGACATCTGTTCGACCAAACGTACTGTCGACTAAAAGTCATTCAATAAATGTGGCAGATTCACTATTACCACTCCCAGCCCTTGTTATATCTTCTATGCAGCTTGTGGAAAATGTCTTCTAGGATGACCCATAAAGAACACTGAATATAAGTATCCATGGTTTGTGAAGCTATTCTAATTTCAGCATTATTATATGAAAATGCCGTCATAGGTATATACTACAGTCAGCTCTCGATAATACTTTTATCGATATCGAGTTAGAAAACCATTGTGAAAACTGGCTATCATGGCTACTTTGATGGTCCCTTGCACTGCAATTACACACTGGATATTATGGTGATATTGTTTGACAGCTGATAGTTTAATTTAACTTCCCCTAATTATTACCAAATTTTATTAATTGGTACCTGTTTACCAAAATCTTATTACTGCGGATGTTCCTTCAGGTTTGCCAAAATCTTATTACTGCGAATCTTTCACTTCAGAATGTAAAAAAAATGTTTCCTAGTAGTGCCATCTGGAAGTTCCATTAGAAGGTATCCTAGGTAATTTCTTCAGAAGTTCCTTATGGTAGTTCCTACATGAAAGTCCTCCAATAGTTTTTAAATTATGATTCATCTAGAAGTTCCTATGGAAAGTTTCTGCAGGAAGTTCCTTCAGCAAGTTTTTTAGGGTAATTCCTTCAGGTATTTTGGGAAATTCCATCAAGGGTTCCTTCAGGAAGTTTCCTCAAGATGTTTCTTCTGGAAGTTTCTTCGAGTAGTTCGTTCTGGAAGTTCCTCCAGGTAGTTCCTTCGGGAAGTTCCTTCAGGATGTACCTTCGGGAAGTTCCTCCAAGAAGTTCCTTCGGGAAGTTCCATCAGGAAGTTCCATCAGGAAGTTCTTCGGGAAATTTACTCCAAGATGTTCCTTTGGAATTTCTGGAAGATTTCTTAATGAAAACTTGATGAGAATCTTGGCCAGTTTTTTCAATTAATAATAATGCAACATACTAGATCGCGGAGTTGAAGAGATTGCCATCAATGTTCACCAATAATATTTTTACTTGCATTTTAACGCATAAGATTAAAATGCTACTCAATATTTGTGCCAAGTGCACAAATAATGAATAACATTTGCAGCTATGAAGGTTTCCTGAATCACGCAATCTGTGCTTTTGAAAATACAGATAAGTGTCTATGCAGTCTTTTTTGGATGTAATCCTACATATCCTTTGATTTGACTAACATGGGCGTCAAAAACTAACCTATGGCCATCCAGTGGCTTTTCATAACACATTTTTTGAGGCAGTTGTTAGAATATTGTTTTAAAAATGGTGACCCAATGTCACCTCGCAAGACGGTACTTGCTGAATTCTTGGTAAGCTTCTTGGAGTGCCTTTCTCAATGAATTAATAAATGTGCCCGATACGTCGAATGAAAACATAAAATCCGGTTTTGAGCATAACAGACTGAAAACCATAACCTAGAACATAATCATCACAGTCGTATGCTTGGGAAAGTTCATGTTATGAATGTTATCCTTTATTCTTCCAAAACAATTTGCAAAAACCACCAAACCATTGTTGTATTCCTCTTCTCAAAATATGTCTGTCAATTTTTTTGTCACATTCCAGTTTTCAGTTTGTAAGATTATTGTTTGCTTGCAAGTTTGCTCCATGGTTCATTTTTGATCCCACGTAATGTTATAGAACATTCTTGGCAAATGCAAGTCTTAATCACTGGAAAATTTATTCAAAAAATGTAAACCCGCCGTACGGTGGGTTGCTTTTAAATTCAGAACGAATTTACGACAACTCCTGGAAATTCCTGCAAGTACTTCAAAATATCCGTGACAGGTTTCAAATGTTATCCTTGTACGCATCATGGTACTATCTTTGAATAATTCTACACAATATCAAATTTCTAGGCAGGGAAATGATTGATAGAATAGTAGGAAAATTGAATACACTCCTGGCAAGATGTTTGACTACTCCCATGGTCTATTGTGGAAATATATCCATTCAATATTTTAGCAATATAGCTTTTGAAAAGTTCCTAGGAAGAAGATATCATATCCATTAATTTTGATTCTTCTTTTGGGTTCACTCGACTTAATGGTTCTATTCAACTACATTTTCCTGAATTTTGCATTAAGTTTCTGATTTTTTTTCCATTCTCAACGAGCCACGGCACGGGACATTTTTGAAAGCCAAATGGTGGCGCGATTGTTGAAAGGTTGAGAACCACTTAAGAACCTTGAGAAAGATGACATAGACCACCGAAACGTCGGGCATAGAATAAACTTTTCGTTTTCATTGCTCCTAAGACTGCAATACCAGAAAAATCCCTAAGTACGAAACATACCAGTCGAAAGCATCAAAAGGACATCAATATATAGCCCAAAAAACGTTGTACGCAACTCGATAGAATTTCTGGCATCCTCAAGTGGTGCTTTGAAAAATTGTTAAAAGGTACGAAACTCAATACAAAGCTTGAGATTTACAGTAACTCAATGTTAGTCTACAATTGGGCAAACCAAATTCACTAAATCTACGACTCGAGCGGTATAATCATTATTCCGCACCTTGTTTCATCGATTAATATATTCGAGAAATCTTCGATATCAACAGAAACACATTTATCACAAGTTCAAGATGAGACATCATCTTGATTTACTGCCATCGAGTTTTCAAACTTGTTTTTAATGATAGATTTTGTTAAAATAATTTCATTATCTAAAAAAACATTATTCATTATTTGTCCCAATACTCAAACCACCAATATCGAAATGAAAATTGGTCACAGCACCATGTGCATTGCACATATTTCACAGAAAATTAATTGTGTCACCCACCGGCATCTGACCAACCAACCACCGGCGATGATGTCACTTTCCGAACAGATGTGTTATCATCGGATGTTATCAGCAGAATCAAATCATAGTTGGCTGACGGCGTGAAATCAAGCAACAGCAAATTCGCTGTTCTGAACGGCTGTCTGTCTGTCGCCATTCCGCGCCAAGGTTACCCCGTCAAATAGTGTTTGCCACCTACAAATTAGGCGGTATGTCGATCCATTGCATTAGAATGGCAGCCTATTTACAGCACCAATAAAAAGGAAAATTATCTGTAGAAAATTAAAACTGATCCATAAGTTCCTTCAGGAAATTCCTTCAGGAAGTTCCTTCAGGAAGTTCCTTCAGGCAGGAAGTTCCTTCAGGAAGTTCCTTCAGGCAGGAAGTTCCTTCAGGCAGGAAGTTCCTTCAGGAAGTTCCTTCAGGAATTTCCATTAGGAAGTTCCTTCAGGAAGCTACTTCAGGAAGTTCCTTCAGGAAGCTACTTCAGGAAGTTCCTCTAGGAAGTTCCTTCACAAACTATGGAAGTTCCTGAAGGAATTTCGAAAAATTTCGTTTATTTATGGAAGAATATATAAATTATAATGGTAAAGAGCTTCATTTACCACAAAACAGTTTTCTATACACACTTAAACGGTTTCGCCGAGAACCCAACAGCTGATATCTCGGTAATAATTTGACGATTCTCGGTAAAACTTTTACCGAGATCTCGGTAAACGTTTACCGAATCTCGGTAACGTTCGCCGAGATCTCGGCAAAAAATTCGGATTGCCGAAATCTCGGTAAAATAAGTACCGAGATCCGGCGTTAAGTTTTACCGAGCTCTCAGCTGTTGGGTTCTCGGCGAAAAATTTTACTGAGGTCGGTGAAATAATTTAAGTGTGTAGACCATTTTAATTTGATTACAGTCGCAAAAACCTTTTCTCCATTAGAACCCGGGAGACCATTGTGAACCACTGTCGTCGTTGTTATTTGGAGCAAGCATGTTTATGAAATTCGATTGTCACACCATCATCAGCGGATTCGACGAGTGACAAAAGTGAAAGACACGTATTCCGTAGCCGGCCCGGCCGTATCAAACCAGACACCAGGTCGTCACGCCTTCTTCTGTTCATTATTGAAGCATAATGGTCCAATTTTAATTTTCCGTATGATAATTCCATTATGCGGACATTGCTGGGCGTTGTGCTTAATTTCACAGTCGTTCTTCGCGAATTCGATGACGATGGTGACGATGAAGTGCGCACTATCCTGTTCAGAATATATGGGAAATTTAAGTCAACCTGTATACTAGGGTGGCCCACTTTTATATAGAACAAATAAAACTGAAAAAACTTAAGTTATACTCCTCAAATTATTTATTTTAATCCCTTAAAAACTACTGTGAAAGTTTGAGTGGAATCCGTCGACGCTAAAGGAGACTAAACGAGCTAAGGAGAAAATCGACTAAATATATCCTAAAATCAACCTAAGGAAATTTCCAGGAAAATTTAATCAACAGTTTCATCCTGTACTAACTCAAAAAAATCTGCAGGAATGTTGCAAAAAAAAACTCTTAAAGGCATTTCTGCTATTAATTTGTCAGGAACTCTCCAGATTGTTTTCCATATTCATGTAAGCATAGCATAGACTAACTGTATATTTTAATGGTTGCTACTCCGTGATCGATCGGAACTGGTATTAATTGAACTTCGACCCAAATGAATAAGGGATGGGACTTTTGCACATTTTAGCAGATCTCATATTATAGATCAATAACAGCGCCGGGTCTTCTAGAGACCGAGAATACCTCTGCATCTCCACAATCACCACGGAAAGGGTTTTATTAGTGAGGGAGGAAAACATCTGAAGTCACTTTTGGTCGGTGATGTATCCATGGATAAGAAGAAAAATAGGGGAAGTGGTGGTAAAATGAACAGGGGTGGTAAAATGAACACCGTGCCTTTTACCGAGAAAAAACAAAATTCGATGAATTTTTATCACGCACGGACGATTTAGAGCATAAATCCGAGTGTTCGAGTTGATACGTAGGTCAATTGAAGTGAAAATATCAACGAAAACTAAGATTTAAGAAAACCACGTTTGAAAATTAGAACTGACGTAACTTTTAGCTCGGAAGACTTGAGGTTTTCCAGTGAGGTGAATATCGTTATGATATGATGTCAAATCTGATACTTTTAGAATTCTTTTTGAATGGGTTACAATCATTAATGGATGTATTTTCGGTGGGGCAATGAAAATTTTCAGAAATATTGGTTTTGTTCACGTATTTTGCATGGTGTTCATTTTACCACCAACCGTTGTTCATTTTACCCACATAGTGCAGGTAAAATGAACATTTGCATTGCTTTTTGATAGCGATGAAAATTTGCGACAATTTAGCTATTTTAATCTGAATCCATGTCGCTGCTATAGATTACATCCCTATTTTTGATGTTGTGCGATAGAACTATACAAATTCCTCGTTTTTCTGTCAGAAACAAGATGATTTCCTTAAGGTGTTCATTTTACCACCCCTTCCTCTACAACTCTTGCTTAAAACTAATTTTGCATTTTTGTCTCGAGATGAAAAGTTTTTGGTAGAATATTTAAAAATTGAAGTAATAGTGAACCATTCAAAAGATGTTTTATTAATGGCTAAAATAGAAAATTATATGTATACAGCCATTCTATGAAAAACCGACCCACTAGTCACCGAATTCCGTGAAAATTTGCTATTTTGTTCCTTATCCGAAATGAGGATACACGTTTTTTTGGATCTTTTTATTAGGGTGACAATTTCCGAAATAGAGTGACCAGAAAAATCGCGATTTTGCTTAATTTTATTTTTTTTTTAAATCATAACTTTTGAACCGTTTGACCGATATTCAATCTTTTTGGACGAAATGAAAGCTAAAAAAAAAAAAAAAAAAAAAAAAAAAGAGGAAACCTCTTCATGAATTTTTATCAACTTTGAACTTTGAGTTACAGAACACAAAACCAGTGCAACTGCGATCCAAGGGACCATCGAGGTAGCCATGAAAACCAAATTTTACTATGATTCTTTCACTCCAAATCAAGATACGAAATATCGAGTAAAGCTAAATATGCTGTTTCGTCCAAGAAAAAAAAATAAAAATCCCTGACTGATTGGGTCAAGAATTTTCTTACAGTGAGCCTTATAAGAAATGCCATTTCCTCTCAACTGCGTACTGTGATCAACGAAATGTTATTTTCTTGACCGTTTCTGGGAAGAAATTCCACACAGAGATAGACAATTACTTCTCTTGTCAAGACTCTACCTTTCTATAAAACAATGCATTACTCTCTGCATTGAATACAATGTATGGTTCACTAGAAAAATCGAATTCCAGTAACAAGTTTTCCTTGTTTTCAGCTTTGAATAAAAAGAAATATGCTAATTGTTTGTGAAAAAACATTCAAGTGAGCTTGCGACAATCAGAGTTGCCTCAAATCCAAACTTTGGGGAGCAAGGATTCGACTACAAAATTTATTCTTTCAATCTCACGATATTCATGTTCTGTCATACATGTCTATTTTAAGCCACTATATTCATATTCAATAATTAAAGCAGTCAATTTTCATTATTTAAACTTTAGACATTCATGTTTTGATTCATACGACAATCTTATGTTCATACCGTGAATGCCATGAAGTCAACTCCAGTCATGTGGTTTCTTATTGCGCAAATCTGTAAAAAAAACACGTTTGTGACGTGTGATTTTCTTTTTCAGTGTATGGTCAAAAATGTACAGTCACTCCACAGTTATGGATTAACTAATGGTTCTTTTTAGAATACAATATGATTGAAAATCATGACGCTGTACAAAATAAAATCACCTTCCTGGAACTGTAGAAAATAATGCTCGCGTTCAGTATCATAAGGGCGTAACTGCAATGATCAATTTCTCTTCATCGAGCTGCCGGTTGACTGTTTATGATTATTTTTGATTCAATAGAAATTACTCATCGTCCTTCGTCATGCTGCATCGTAAAATGTCATGGAAGTCGATTGAATTTCGTGTACTAATCCAAAGAGATAATCGGTGAAGAGAAATCGATCATTGCAGGTACGCCTGTAAAATACTAAACGCGAGAATTGGTTTTGGGAACTCATCTCAAAATTCGAAGGTTATTGGCGAAAAGGTGTCGATTTCGATAGAAATTTCCAACATTGTCTATCTCACAAATATGTTTAATTAGAAAAAGAGACCTTATTAAAGATCAAGTCGACTAGTATTATGAACCAAAATGCTTATCTGCGAGGGAAATAAATGGTGTGTTAGTTAAAGCATTTGATTTGGCGTTTTTTGTGGAACGGTTTTAATTTTGATTCATAACTGTGGTTTATTTTCCAATGACCCACAGTTATGAATCAATGATTATAGGAATATATATGACATTTTAATTTCCAGTAACAGAAAAACATGTAAAATAGTTTATTATAACTGATTGAAGAGCTCTCAAGAATAGTAGTTCACGTAAGAAATTTGTTTTTTTTTACGTGATTGCAAATCTGCGCGATGATCAATTTTATTTTTGAACCAACGCTGATCCATATCTGTGAGTGATGAATAGCTGTAGTTAGAACAGATTGGTCGATTTTCTTTGTACAAAATTTATGCTCGTTTTAAGTTCCTTTAGAGTTTACGGATTCGGCTAAAACGTTCACAGTAGCTTCTGGGGTTCCAAATGAACAAATTTGGGAGGTTTAACTTAGTTTGATCATTATTGGGCCACCCTATCATACCCCCCTTCCTGCTCAGGATAGTTCACATTCCTATGAAATATTGCAACCTATGCACTTATATTTACCATCTTGCTTAGCCGCGTCACAGCATTTTGTTATCAAGAACAAGGCCAAAAAAGTTTGAACAATCAACCTATACAGTAACGTTTTGCTCCTACTGTGGTATTGTGGTGTACTAACTAAATGATATCCTTTTGTGTGTTGTTGTTGCGATGACGACGACGACGACGACGACGACTTGGATGATAGAAATAATGATGATGACGCAGGAATGTTGAAATAATCACGAGAGAAAATGAATGGCTTGCGCGAAATATTTAATAGTTTGATCCTTGACTCGACTTGACGCTGAATTTCGCTAGGTTGCCTGAACATGCTGTGCATTTTAGAAATGGGAAAACCTAAAAGCTGCTCTCGCGTGGTTGGTTTTGCTTGTGTCGTAGACTTCGATTTTTTGTTTACTTTTGTTTTGTTTTCGTTAGTTTGCTTTGTTTTTAGATTAGCGGTAGCCACTTTCCGGCTGCCTTGCTTGTGTCTTGTGATTTTTTTAGCTATTAATATCAATTAAATTATTTGTTTAAGTTACTCATATCACCATGTTTTGTGTAGGTATTTCTATGTGTGAGGATTCGATCTGGAAGGAGAAAAATTGAAAAAGAGATATTAAAGCAATCAGCTTCAATTATTTCCAATTGTGGTGCGATTGTGTCGGGCTTCTTCGTTGGCGTCGTGTTCGTAGTCGCATTCGTTCTCGGTGGACACCGCTGTCTTGCTTGCTATCGAGGGGTGAGTAATTATGCTTTTGATAGACGACCGAAACATGGATGAAATCAATATTCTCTTCATGCTTGTTTTTTTGGTCTCTCTCTCTCTCTCAAGGACCGTTATTAAGGACAATTATTCAAAACTTTTTTTTCCTGAATTGACGCACCGCAACCAAAAAAAAAAAGAGCAAACAAGAGATAATAATTATTGATACCAGTCACGGAAAAAATGCAACACGGAGCAGAGTGAGCATTCTGCTCTAATAAGCAAGCAAGTGTGCTACCGATTGAAGAATTAAATATCCTACTTCTCGATACACATAGGAGCTTTTTCCCTTCGAAAGCTGTAATTGTAAGGGTGAGCCACTATCGCTCAGACACTCGGGAAAAGGCACCAGAACAAAAAAAAAAATTTGCAAAGTGTAAAATTCCACCAAGTTGAATGCAAAATCCTCTCGAAGCGTAATTTTTATCCTCCAGTTGCAGCAGACAGACCTTTCACCACCAACGAACATGAGAACGGCAATCCAGAACCCGCACGCCAATTATTATCTTGTATCCAAAAACTTACTTAAAGCTCCTCCCCGAACTAAACAGCCGCCATTGTTAATTTTTATATTAGTATTGATTTTTCCACCTCGAATTCCTGCCTGCGAGGATTCAGTAAATCGTTCACTACTTTGTGCACCGTCACTGCACCGAAATTACACATATTTTTCAATTCACCAATTTGCTCTCACAAATTTTTACACTTTTTCACACTTTTCGGCCCTTTTTCACCCAAAAACGGGCTACATTTTCTTCAGCAAAGCAGAGGTTCTTCTGCTTCTGCTGCTGTCTTCGCTTTCTGCTTCTGCTTCCACTACTACTACTACTACTGCTGCTGCTGTGGCCTCTGTTTCTGCTTCTGCGAGTCGACGACGGCGACGACGACGATGGGCTCTTTTTTCCTCTTCGGAGCAGAAGAACAAAAAAAGATCATTCGACAGGGGAGAGGAGATTTTTTCACTAGCTACGCACGGCTCTATGATGCTGCACTTTTTCACCCGCGTGCTCGCATTACATTTGAACATGATGCATCTTCGACTCGGAAGGCGTCTTGCATTTATCACGCACTTGTTCACTTATCGATTCGCGATAGGGAAATTTTCAGATCAGGAGTTTCCCCTTTTCCCTTGACTTTTTTTTTTCTCGAGCTAGTGCAGCTCACATTTCACGCTCGTGGAAAGTGCTGCCACTCTCGTTCGCAATGTTTTCACGTCTGATAGGATGGATGTAAAATTTTCTCCCGATAGCCGCTGGCCGAGGGCTTCGAATGGAACGAAATGCGAATGTGTGGGTAACTGCGCTGGCATCGATTCTGGCCTAGCGAGAGGGAAAGAGAAACAAGAAGAAGGCACAAACAGTAAACATTTTTCTTCATAACCAGAACAGGGTGGTTCGGTGTGTTTTAGTCGACATTGATTGTTTTGTCGAACCTTTTACCTTTCGTAAAAGAAAGAATACTAAAATTATCTCGGCAAAACGAAGTAGAACTCGTACTATAGTTTCCTTGTCCTTGTTAAGTTGTAAGTTTGTGTGAAGTGAATAGAACGTCATTGATTTTGTCGCAGGCATAATGGACAATTTTCTATCCATTTTTCTCATTAGGTTTTTGTATGGAATCGTATCTTGTGTAAGTTTGGGAATACTGTATTAGAATCCATTTTTTCCTCATCCGTAGAGCCTTTTAACCACTGCTTCCATTATGGCGGAACTCAAGAAGCGAAGCGACTGGCAGTGCTGGAAGCAGGCGATAGCGGAAGAGATCGATTCATTGGAAAAGAACAAGACCTGTAGGTGAATTCCGGCGCACATTTTCTTCGAAGAGAAGAAATTTTCTTCCATAATCCAGCAGCAAGAAAATTTTCTTTTCTTCTAAGAAAATACGCTTCGGAATTCGCCTACTGGTTAATTAATTCGTTGCCGACTGGGCGGACCGTAGTCGACAGCAAATGGGTTTTTAAAATCGTAGCCAGAGGATTTACTCAGCGGAGAGGCTTCGACTACGAGGACACGTACTTTCCGGTAGCAAAGCTAACTACCCTGCGTGCCGTATTAGCTGTTGCGAACTTCGAGGGCATGCATCTGCACCAACTTGACATCAAAACCGCTTTTCTAAATGGAACGTTGAAACAGGATATCTACATGCGACTTCCAAATGAGTTTGACGCAGGAGACTTGGTGTCTAAACTGCAGAAATCGCTATATGGCCTCAAACAAGCCTCCCGTGAATGGAACAAGCGATTCCATAATTTCATAGTGAACCTCGAGTTTGGGCAAAGTGAAGCGGATAGCTGCCTCTACATCGCATGTGATGATGGAGAAGCGGTGTTTTTGATTATTTATGTCGACGACATCATAATAGCCAGCCGTTCGTTAACCGTTATTACCGCTTTGAAGAAGAAGTTGAGCTTAGAGTTTGAAATGACCGACTTGAGCGAAGTGAAAATGTTTCTTGGTTTGGCAATCGAGCGTGATAGAGAGAAGGGTGTTCTACAAATCCACCAGGAACAGTATTTGCTGAGCCTATTGAATCGTTTTGGTATGTGAGAATGAAAAGCTGCTCATACTCCAATGGAAGCTGGACTAAAACTTGGCACGTCTTCTGATCCGTCGGTGTACACTATTCATCCGTATCGAGAACTCGTTGGCTGCCTTATGTATGTCACTGTGACTTCGCGTCCTGACATAAGTGATGCCGTGAATTATTTCAGCGATTATCAGAGCTGCGCCACAGATTTACATTGGAGTCATCTTAAGCGTGTCTTGCGTTACATACGGGGCACGGTGGATCTGAAGCTAGTGTTTCGTCAGCAAAAGGATGATGATGAGGATAAACGGATATGTTATTATTTTTGAGTTTTTTCTTTTTGGAAATCTTTCTCAAAGAGGCACAAAACCTCTTTATCTTTTCACAAAACGTTATAAAACACACTTAAAACTAAAAGCTCACACGGTAACGAACCATAACAGAGCCATTGTCTTGAAAGGGACGTCAATTAGGTATGGAATAAGGGCATCAATTCAGTCGAATAAAAACCAGTCGGGGAACGAAGCACAACCTTATTGATATCTGAAAATAAATTGAAAAGAAAAAAACAACAACGAAGTATCAAACAAAATATGAGATTTCATTCAAGAAATTGAACAATAATTTTAAAATTGGATAACATTTTGCACCTAGTATGTCACGCACAGACACAGGAACTGAGAGACCAAAATTAGTTATGCTGTTCAATAATTTGTTTCTTGGAGAAATATATTTGTCGCAATGAAATACTATATGATCAATGTCTTCATTGGATTTCCCACAGTGGCACAAATTGGAATCTGTAATGTTGATACGATACAAATGACTGTTGCAAGTGTAATGATTTGACATTAACCTCGAAAATGAGCAAATAAAATTTCTACTGACTGACAGATTATTAAACCATGGAAAGTGACTTACTTTAGGACAAATCGAATGACACCAACGTCCTTTATCACTAGAGTTCCAACAATTTTGCTAATTGGAAAGAGATATTTTTTAAATTTTGAATAATATTCAGAAGGCGAAATATCACGATTGAAAATTACGCCACGATTCACACCTAATTTAGCTAAAGAACCAGCCTGTTCATTTCCATAAATATAACAATGAGCTGGGACCCATACAAATTTAATAACGAATCCTTGAGAGTTGAGAACAAATAGTATTTTTTTAATCATAAAATGATGTGCTGAGTTTTAAAATTGAAATTGATCGTATTCAATGCATGAAGACAGCTCAAACTGTCAGAACAAACAATATATATATTTGGAGTACAATTTTTGATCAAGATGCATGCAAAATATAAGGCAATCAGCTCTGCTATGAAAATAGAACAGGGAGATTGTAATTTAAAAAAGTGAGCTGAAATAAAATTGTACACACCGAAGCCAGCATCATCATGAATCAAAGAACCATCTGTATAATAAAATTGTGCAGGAGTGATTCCGTTAAATTTCCGCTCGAATAAAAATTTAGAAATATTAGAATGTTGAATTTTTGGAACTTGTTTCAATTCATAAAATAGAGACAAGTCAGTTTATGGTTGATAAGTATGAATGCGGATATTAGAATTATAAAATGCATTCTAAGGAATTGAAACAATATTTTCAACAGAGCAATAATTAAAGGAATCTAATATTTTGCTCGTGGGATTAATTTCAAATAAAGACCTTGAAATTTTAATAATCGGATGATTGTTAGACAAACAATTCATCATAAATTTACAGTTCAATTCTTGAAAACGAATTTTAAGTGGAATAACACCTGCCAAAACTTCAACTGGAGTATGAGTTGAATTCATAAGTTTTAAACAAATTCTCAAGCAACGAAATTGTATTTTTTCAAGTTTAACAAAATATGTTTGTGCAGCACTACCAAATATAAAACAACCATATTCCATAACTGAACGAATAGTCGTTTTGTAAAGTGTTATTAAATCAGAAGGATTTGCTCCCCACCAAGTACCAGTGATTGTTCGTAGAAAATTTATTCGTTTTGCACAAACTTCTTGAATATATTTGATGTGATTGTTCCAATTCAATTTAGAATCGAACCATATACCAAAATATTTGTAAATATCAACTTCCTCGATTTCAAGTCCATTAAGATATAAATTTATATATGTGGAAGAATATTTTCGTGTAAAAACAATATATTTTGTTTTTTGAACAGAAAAAGAAAAACCGTTTTCATGTGCCCACATATCAATATTATCTAAGGCACATTGCATAAAATGTCAAATGATCTCTCTATTTTTGCCACTAATAGAAATCACATAATCATCAGCAAATTGTAGTAAGTAACAACCATTAGGAATAATGGAAGCAATGTCACTTGTGAATAAATTGTACAAAAAAGGACTTAAACAAGACCCTTGTGGAAGGCCAAAATAACTATAACGAATAGTTTTGGAACATCCATCATGGAAAAAATTCATAATTTTGAAAGAAAACAAATTACATATAAAATTTGAAATCAAATTTGGAATTTTTAAATTGTTCATTTTAATGAACAATAAATCAATTAAAACAGAATCATATGCTCCAGAAACTTCTAAGAAAGTTGAAACAATATCCTGCTTTTTATTGAAGGAAAGTTGAATTTGTGAAGCCAAAAGTGAAACACAATCACGGGTACCACGACCTCTTCTAAAACCAAATTGAGAAGATAGAAAAATTTTGTTATCTTCAGCCCATAATTCAAGGTGGTTGAAAATCATTCGTTCAAACAGTTTACGAAAACATGACAGCAAACTAATTGGTCTTCTACTGTCTGCAAATGAAGGATCTCTACCAGGCTTCACAATACTAATAACTTTAATGGAACGCCATTCAAGAGGTACAATGTTCTGATATAAGAAAGAATTACAAATTGAAAGTAAATGAAGTTTTCCTTCATCTGGCAAATTCTTTAATACAATAAATTTAATATTATCAATTCCAGGAGCAGTATTTTTGGTAATTGATAACGCCATATTAAATTCAGCCAATGAAAAAGATTGTAAAGTTCTGGAAAATAATTAAAAGAATTTGCCTTGAAATGTATTGGAGGAGGTACAAAATCAGGACATATTTTTGAAGAAAAATCATCTATCTATTTTTCCGAATATTCCAAAACAGTGGGAAGAGACGATTTATAATTCCTTAAATTACGAGCTACAGACCATAACTTCGATAAAGAAGTCTCTCTGTCAAGATTTTCAACAAAATTTTTCCAATAATTTCTCTTTTTAAATTTTGTAATTCTTGTAAACTGTGCTTCAGCTTTACAATATAATAAATAATGATTTCTGGAACCAGATCTGCGAAATAATTTGGAAGCATCTGATTTATTCTTTAAAGAAATGGAACACTCATCATCCCACCAAAAAGAAGGAAGATTTTTCTTTACAGTACCAGACACTAATTTCCTGTTCTGTGAATTCCGTAAACAGTCATTCAATAACTTTGAAAAAGTATTATAGTTTTCAATTGGTGAATCAGGATTAACTATATTTATCAATGAATCAGATATAAGGTCAGAAAATTTGGTCCAATTGACATTTCTACAGAGATCAGGAACACATGGTTCATTTAATATATTATTGTATTTAGATGTTTGAATTTCAATTAAAATAGGCAAATGATCACTACCATTTGGATCATCAATAATTTTCCAAGAAGATTGCATTGATAAATTATTTGAACAAAGGGATAAATCAACACATGAATGATTATTGGGAGGCACAGCAACCCTAGTAATCGATCCATTGATACAGCAACGTATTCTATTTGTGATTGAAAAGATAAAACTAAATGTTTGAATTCAATATTTTCACGAACACCAATTAATACCCCTCCAAATGATGAATCCCTATCTTTCCTTATTAAGTTAAATTGTGGAATACGGAAAAAATTTGATGTTCCTAACCATGTTTCATTCAAGCAAAACACATCTACATTAAAATTTGTAATTAATGCTTTCAACCGATCAATTTTGGGAATAACACTGCGGCAATTCCATTGTAAAATGTTCAAATTATTGCAATTATTTGAAGCCATTAGGAAGAAAACAACGAGGCAATGAGGGGAACAAATGAATTCAATTTATTCAAAAGAGTGGCCAAAAATGGTAAAACCATTTTAATGATTATTTTCCAAAAATCGCCTAATCCCAAAAAGTCAACAATTTCTTCAAGGATTCTCAAAATTGACTGACTTGAATTGTCGTTATTTGCTCATTAGAATTAGTCTTGGACTGCTCATTAGGCATGGATGAACAATCAGAATTAAATCTTTAAAAACCTGGAATATTTTTGTGAGGTGCAGATGCATTAAGGGGAGGAAAATTCATATCAAAAGAAGTTGAAGGTTCATCAGAAATATTATTTTGTTTGTTCGAAGAAATATTAACAGTTCTTCTCCTTTTATTAGGAGGTTTGTAAACAAAATTATTGAAATTATCAAATGATTCAACTCCATCATCATTGGGTAAAATTTCAAAAACATTAGCTGAAGAAATGTTATCTGAAGATTTCATTAATCCAGCATATGATAAATTGTTCTTATTTCTTATTTTTTTATTTAATTTGGATTGATGATCAATGTAAACAGCACAATCTTTCAAAGATTTGTGCTTCTGTTTACAATAAATATAAAGGTCCGAATTTTTATTACATTCAGACGAAGAATGCATAGATATATCGAGCATCCGATGAACTGTTTGTCGTAGGACAAAGGGTTTGTCGGATATTGTAACAAGTTGCGATTAATGCGAATCAATTTAAAATTCACGGATAAACTTTCTCACATTCCATGCACGATTAACTTTAGGATAAAAAATGGTATGCTAGAAGTCATATCGTAGAGTGAAAGCGTGAAAATCTTCCAAAAATTTATGAATTCGGTTTGGGAACAATTGATCGTTACAACACATGCCGAGCGATTCATTTTTCGCGGAGCGAAGTTTGTTATGATGGCTTGACGACTAAGGGTTTATCGTTGTTGCTATGATGACAGAGAACAACCACGATGCATCATTTGTTTTATCATGATCACTAGATTTCCATCCTTGGTCCCAGCAAATCCATTGAATCGCAAGACAAAACCTCGTAGGAATGGTCCCAGCGAAACCACGAAATTGCAAACCAAAGCCACGTAGGAATGGTCCCTGCAAATCCACGAAATCGCAATCCAAAAGTAATTTATATCTGAAATGAGTGAAAAAAATTGACAAGCAGAGAAAAAAACCGTTTTGCCTGGTCAAGGCCTACTACCGAGTATGAAAAAAAACGGATATGTTGACTTAGTTGGGACAGGAAATATAGCGGATAGGAAATCAGTCTCCGGTTTCGTTTTCACGGTCTATTCGTCGACATTATCCTGGACCACGCACAAACAGCGCTCTCTTCAGCTGTGACAGAAGTTATTCGGCTACGTCCTCTATTAATGGACTTGAGTGTTAAGATCGATGAACCTACCGTAATATACCATAATATACGAAGCTGAAGTTCAAGATCAGAATCTGGGAAACGGAACAGCTGCCGGAGGAGTGTAAGCAAAGGGTCATATGCCCCATCTACAAGAAGGGCGACAAACTGGAATGTGAAAACTATCGTGCGATCACTATCCTGAATGCCGCCTACAAAGTGCTATCCCAGATTATCTTCCGTCGTCTATCACCAATAACAAATAAGTTTGTGGGAAGTTATCAAGCTGGTTTCATCAAAGGCCGCTCGACAACGGACCAAATCTTCTCTGTACGGCAAATCCTCCAGAAATGCCGTGAATACCAAGTCCCAACACATCACTTGTTCATCGATTTGAAAGCGGCTTATGATAGCATCGACCGCGAAGAGTTATGGAAAATCATGGACGAGTACAGCTCTCTTGGGAAGCTCACAAGACTAATAAGAGCAACGATGGACGGTGTGCAGAATAGCGTGAAGATTTCGGGTGAACATTCCAGTTCGTTCGAATCCCGCCGGAACTTCGACAGGGTGATGGACTTTCGTGCCTGCTGTTCAACATCGCGCTAGAAGGTGTCATGCGGAGAGCCGGGTTCAATAACCGAGGTACGATTTTCACAAGATCCAGCCAATTTGTTTGCTTCGCGGATGATATGGATATTGTCGGCAGAACATTTGGAACGGTGGCAGACCTGTACACCCGCCTGAAACGTGAAGCGACAAAAGTCGGCCTGGTGGTGAATGCGTCAAAAACAAAGTACATGCTGATAGGCGGAACCGAGCGCGACAGAGCCCGCCTGGGAAGCATTGTTACGATAGACGGGGATACTTTTGAGGTGGTTGATGAGTTCGTCTACCTCGGATCCTTGTTAACGGCTGATAACAACGTTAGTCGTGAAATACGGAGACGCATCATCAGTGGAAGTCGCGCCTACTATGGGCTCCAGAAGAAGCTGCGGTCGAGAAAGATTCACCCTCGCACCAAATGTACCATGTACAAAACGCTTATAAGACCGGTGGTCCTCTATGGACATGAAGCATGGACCATGCTGGAAGAGGACCTGCAAGCACTTGGAGTGTTCGCACGAAGGGTGCTTAGGACGATCTTTGGCGGAGTACAGGAAAACGGTGTGTGGCGGCGGAGAATGAACCACGAGCTCGCTAGGCTCTACGGCGAACCCAGTATTCAGAAGGTTGCGAAAGCCGGAAGGGTGCGATGGGCAGGGCATGTTGCAAGATTACCGGACAACAATCCTGCAAAGATGGTGTTCGCGTCGAATCCGGTTGGCACAAGAAGGCGAGGAGCACAGCGAGCGAGGTGGCTTGATCAGGTGCAACAAGATCTGGAGAACGTGGGCCAAAATCGAAGTTGGAGAGACACAGCCATTGACCGAGTAAATTGGCGTAACATCGTTAACGAGGTTTTATCAAATTAATTGATGTAACACCAACTAAATAAATAATAACGAAGCTCAAGCGGTAAACGCTATTCAACATGACCATGCTGAGGGTCGTAGGTTCGAATCCCGCTAATCGAGGGACTGTTCGTAAAGGAAATTTTCTCGATTCCCAGGACATAGAGTATCTTCGTACCTGCCACACGATATACACATGCAAAAATGGTCAATCGGCAAAGAAAGCTCTCAGTTAATAACTGTGGAAGTGCTCATAAGAACACTAATCTGAGAAGCAGGCTTTGTCCCAGTTGGGACGTAACGCCAGAAAGAAGACGAAGCTTGTATTCGAGTGGCTGAAGATGACAAGATTATGAAGAGACTGAAACAAGTAGATGTGAGATACCATTTTGTAAGGGACGAAATCCAAAAGGGAGTGTTTCGTTTAGTGTACGGACAATCAAATTGCTGATATGATGACTAAAGGGCTGGGCAGACTTCAGTTTCTTAAGCTACGTGAATTGCTCGGGCTCTCAGCTTGACGGGGGGTGTTAGAGTGCAATCGTTTACCCTCACAAATACCCCTTGATCAACACTACCAACAACAGAGATAAACCATAAACTGTATCCGCAAAGAGGCGACCCTGCTGTAAAACGTCGGAAGGTTGCTTTCAATAAATTCATGCTAAAGTGCGTTTTCTACAAACAAGTGATTCATTTTTCTCTCTCAGAGTCTTTCGGTCGTCGAGTTTTTAGTCGGTCTGCGCGTTCGCTTTTACTGACTGCAAAGCTTTCGAAGGTAAAATGTGTTGCGTAATTGCAAATCTTTTTAAAAAGAAATTTTCAGCCGATCTGTGGGTTATTTATAAATGTGAATCACCCCATTTTTCCTATTCTACATTAAACACTCAGAGTTCTTCATAAACAATTCGTTTTTGAAGCGATCATACATTTTTGGGTAACTATACCTTGGTGTACGATAAAGGGAAAAAACGGTGGAGATTGTGCAGGCATGTGAAGACTTGAGAAAAGCTGAAAATGTTCAAAGGTGATTTGATATCAAATTCTACCATGTCGATATGTTTTTGCATGAATCCCAAGTGTATACAATAAAATTTGTAGATATAAAAATCTTATGAGAAAACATTTTCTTATTTTCATTAGAAAAATCTTATTATTAAATTGCATGTAAACCTATGTAAGCTTACAATCAATGCCATCTTCATGTGCGAGTTAGAATCACAGTCGGCATACGCTACACTAGAAAGCACCAATACTTACATAGCTTGCTTTACAAGAATTTCTTTGTTCTTATTAGACTCGGAGCATAAGCTTTATGAATGAATAAAAAGGTGAGCGATAACATTATGAACGATACTCAGAGAATATTCCAATATTTTCCGTTGTCATTGATAAACCCCCTGATTGTCAAAATGTATTTTTGTTTTGTCGGTAAATTATAGTGCTAAGTAATTTTCATTGTTTTGATTTGTGGCTCAATCGGCATAGAAATATACATTATAAAATGCAGTAATCGGAATTAGTTTGCGATTCGAGTGGTAATCAACTGTGCTCAACCGTACACAATCGACCGGATGACCTCGTCACCGCCGAAAGAATGCACCATCTGTCGCAAGCCCCTGAAGAGCCGCTCCAGTCGGCACTACCACGAGCACTGCCAGAACCCGGAGCTAAAACCGTTCAAGTGTGACCACTGCGATCGCACCTTCAGTACCAAAGCGCACAAGACATTCCACGAAGAGACCCACTCGAACCGACGGCTACAGTGCACCCAATGCGACAAGACCTACCAACACCAACGCGATCTTGATCTTCATAATCGTGAGCACAGGGCACCGAAGTCGCTGCAAGCCAAGTGCAACAGGTGCGCGGAACAATTTGAATCGCAGCAGGCCCTCGCACAGCACAAGCGAACGCAGCATGCCTCGACGAAGCGATTCAAATGTGATCAATGCGATATGACCTTCGGCCTCAAAGGCAACCTCACCAAGCATGCCAAGATTATACACTCGAAAGAGAAGCTGTTCAAATGCGACCAATGCGGAAAGGCGTTCTATCGCAATAATGCCCTGAAGTTCCACATGCTCAACCATCGATCAAGGGACTTTCAGTGCAAAACGTGCCAAAAGGAGTTTGTAGACGCGCGAAATCTGGAACGGCATCTGAAAACGCATGCTACTGATAAGGAGTTCAGATGCGACATTTGTGGAATATCTAGCTCTCGAAAGGACAATATCCTAAGGCATGCCAAGAGTTTCCATCCAGAGTGCGATGTAAGCAAGGTTGTACTGAAAAGTGAAATCACGGATCAGTTGGATGCAATCAAGAAAGATGCAAAGCAAAGCAATAAATCGACACCAATAAAGACTGACGCCGCACCTCCGGCGGAACCACCAATCTCCAATCGAATCAGCGTAATCAAGGTCGTGGGCAAACCGAAACCTCTACATAGACCTGAACCGACCGAATCGGTCCCAGCTGATGGTCCTCCCAAGACTGAAATTCAACCCAAACCACCGGCACCGAAAATGAATCCCTTAGAAATCTATCGCAAAATCCTGAAGCCAAGTAACGATGACGACGACAACCAGGAAGAGGGCAATCGCGTCGACAACAATAAACTACCCTCTTCGAATGCGCAGGTGAAAACAACAAACAGCTCGTCGACGCAGGCGTCAGCGGACAATACATCCATCGCCAACAGTGGCGGTAGTAATAATTCTTCTATAAATAATTTCACTGAAGTTCATTGGCGAAAGCGCACCTCGCAGATCTACGCTACCAATTCGAATCGGTGAGAGCGTGCGCGCGCGTGTCCATCCGCGTGAAAATTTCTGCCAGACGGCTGCAGCTAGCTTTGGGGTGTTCACCACTTATCTTCCCTTCATCGGCATAATGGAAAACGTTGGACGGGGCGAGCAAGTAGAGCATGAAATTAGCGAGTGCATCGCCGCAGGGGATTGGAAGAAAGTGATCGACCTAGGACAGGCGTTGCCGTTCAACCAACGGGTGAAATACCTATGGCTGTGGCCACTGCAGAAGGATCTCGAAAGGATACGGGAAAGCTTGGTGCGGTTCGGTATAACGGAAGTGCTGAGCATAGGATGCGGGACGGGCCTGCTGGAGTGGTTGATCACTGCTTCGACCGGAATCGTGGTAGCAGGCGTTGAAAAGGACGAACAGTGGTGGCGATCCAAGTATGCTACCAGAACGTACATCCCCATGCTATTTGCTGAAGCGATGACGAACGTAGACAACGAATGTCAAGGTCAGCAAACGGGGCAGGCGATGATGTTTTGTTATTTCAATCATGGCGCAGCCTTTCGAGAGTATGTGAAAAATTTCAGCGGTCACTATGTGATAATCGCTGGGCCGATGGAGGGAAGAGGTGTTCATACGGATCCACTGCCGTTCGGAGCTAAGTTCCCGGCCGATCAGGAGTGGACAGTCGTGCACAGTATTCCGGTGGGAAGTGAAAACCTCAATCAATTTGTGATTTATCAAAGACGGTGAAATAAAGATTCAATGTTGTTTTCCTAGAGGGCACATTTATTCACTGGTTTTTGTTTCATTTACGAACGAAAAAGGTTGCATATAGAAACAATGTGTTTTAGTGTGAGACACTGTTTCAGTCCGCACTCGCTGCAGCACCACACAAAAACATCAGTTGGGATCTGAGTTCATCTCATACGGAGCTATTTAACAACAGTTACCCTCTGCCCAATCCCGACGAAGACTGTTCCGTCGAGGCAGACGGGTTAGTGGAGGTTCTCGACTTAGTGTAATCATAGATTTGAGCATTTTCGTTTTTTTTTTGTTCTAAGTAATGACTTCCTGTCACACTCCTAATATCCTGCAGGTCGGAAGATTTCCTATAGACAGAGTGACAAGAGATTGGCAGTTTCTTCTTGTTCTACGATTAGGGTTTAAAAATACAGAACATTGTACTTAGCAGTTATAAATAAATTAAGGGCTAAAAGAAAAATCTCAAAAATGAGGAATTGGGGGATTTCTGGAGTGGAACGGAGACTATCGATAGGCTTTGTCGTCCTGATAGGCCATGTACGGATTCTGGGCTGAGTGTACCGAGTGCATCGACGCTGCAGAGAGTTGCGAAGGTGGTGGCATCATGTGTTGGTTTTGGTATTGGTAGGGAATTCGTCCGATTGTCGAATAATTGGGTCGAGGCTGAGCGTCCGGCGATGAGCTTTGCTTGTAAGGTAACGTTGCATAGTTCTGTCCGTATGGAGCAACCATCGGATAGATTGGAGTTCCTTTGCCGCTCTTGTAGTTCACTTGCATGCCGTTGGGGTGCATTGTAGACATTCCTATCGGAGGACCCCGATAGGTATCGTTGTTCATCCGTACTCTACAGATACAAATAATTACAACCAGCAAGAAGATGAACGCGATCACTCCACCCACGATTCCAATAATTAGCATATCGTCGTTGGTGATCGGCATCTGCTTCATCGGGGGCATCTTCGTCTTGGCCTTGGTCTTGGCCGTCGGTGCAACACTCCAAATGATGTCCTGTTCTGTCGTGGGAGTCACTTTGGTAATGACCTGGGTAAATCCAGACGTGTAATTAGTAAACGTGATCGTAGATGTTCTGGTTGTTGTCGTGGTCGTCGTAGGTTTCTTCTGATCGCACACCAACTCATTATCTCCAACTTCAATCAACAATCGCCCTTGAACCCCTTCAGGTGAAGCGCACTTCACCCCCATGATCTTGGCAGCCATTATCCATCGTCTGAAGGCTCGAGCTTGGCAGTCGCACCGTACTGGATTGGCGTCCAAGCCGGTGATGGTCAAACTATTCTTGCGGTCATCCATAGAACTCAGGAAAGGCTGATTCAACGTCGTGATCTTCGATCCGGAGATATCCAAATCAATGTGCGAAGATCGTGGTAGTGGGAACAACAGAGCTGGCGGCAACGTAGTAACTGAGGTATTCTTCAAACTCAC
The DNA here is from genome assembly GCF_002204515.2 of Aedes aegypti. Taxonomy (NCBI): domain Eukaryota; kingdom Metazoa; phylum Arthropoda; class Insecta; order Diptera; family Culicidae; genus Aedes; species Aedes aegypti. The sequence continues at coordinate 291,134,718 of NC_035107.1, read as the reverse complement.
ACTCAAATATTTGTTCCTCAGCCCTGCGAAGCTTCCGGAAGACAAGCTCTGTAGCATCCTTCCGTACAGACCCAAACAGTGCAACTTGGGGTGGTCGATAACTTGAAGCTGATCCGATTCCAGAACCGAGTCCTTCACTTCGATGTCGATTGCGGCAAGTGACGGCAACTCTTGAAGGATTCCTTGAACATCTATGTATCCCAGTTTCGCAAAATTGAAGGCCTCTAACACCGACAGGCTATTCAACGGCTTGAAGGCATTCTTTTCCAGTCGAGTAATCTCTCCAAGATCGCGGATCTTCAATACTTTAAGCGCCTCAAGAGAATCGAACGCGTGGGCCATGATCATCTTGATTGGGTTCTTCGATAGATCCAAATAGCTCAACAAACCCAGCTTGGGCCAGACTTGCTTCATTGCATCGATGTTTTCCAAGCTGTTCGACGAAAGGTCCAACACTTCCAGCAAGGTGGTCTTCTCAAACACCCGATCTCCCACAGCGCTAATGTTATTCATGGACAAATTCAAAAACTGCAAATACGGAGTCTCCAAGATTGGCAACCGCTCGATTCCCGTTCCAGCCAAGTTAATCTTCCTCGCGGTTTTCGGCTGTTCTAGCAGCATTTTGATTGCCTGTTCGGACAATGGATTGAACGAAAAGTCGATGTTCTTGATGTTCACCATCACCATGTAAGTGTTAGTCGACGGAATATCCTTCAACTGGTTGTTACTCATATCCAACGTGTATATACTATCATACTGATCTTTTAGCGCATTGAACGGAATCGACTTGAAGGAATTGTTCCTCAAAATCAAATGTTCCACCTTCTGAATGCGACTCTTGTCAAACAAGCTCTCCGGAAGCTCATGCAGCGGATTGTCGCTCATATCCAATCGTTCCAAGCGCGTCAAACCTTCGAAGATCCGTTCAGTCAACCGATCGAGCCTGTTTTGGCTCAAATCGATGATCTGCAGTTGGGTCGAGTTGTGGAATGCCATATCGTTGACCAACTCGATCTGATTGTTTGCAAAGTATAGCTCCCTCAGGTTGATATACCGAGCAAAGTCCAGTTGGTCGATCGTTATCAGCTGATTTCCGCTGAGATCGATCACCTCCAAGAACTCCAGCGTGTTAGTCAACTCGGGAGCAAATCGCTGGATGTTGTTCTTGGCGAGGATTATCTTTCGCAACCGTGGATGAATGCGGAAGGTGCTCGAAGCAAAAGCCGTGATTTCGTTTTCCGAAAGATCAAGTGTCTCCATAGCCGTTTCGCTGTTGAAGATGTCGGCCTTGAATTCCTTCAGGCTGTTTCCACGCAGGTTCAACGTCCTCAGATTGACCGTATTGATGAACGATCGGGGCTTGATCGCCGTGATTTCGTTGTGCGACAGGTCAACGTTGAACAAACTGTTCAGCGCCATGAAGGTGTTTTCGTCCACGGACTTCAAGTGGTTGTGACTCAGGAGCACGATCCTCAATTCGGTGTTGTTGTGGAACAGGTCCGACTGAACCCCTTTCAGACCGCAGTTGCTCATGTCAATCACCTGAAGTTTGTTCAACGGGTAGATCATGGTGCGAGTGATTTGCGTGACGTGCTCGTTGCCGCTCATGTTCAGATATAGGAGATTGCTCAGTCCGTGGAAAGCGTCAACCGCCAGATCATCGATGCTGTTGGAGCTGATATCCAGACGGCGTAGTTTAGGCAGTACAATTTTCCGGAAGGTTGAGATTTTGTTGTACGACATTTTGATCTCCATCAGAGTGTTGTCCAATCCAGCGAAGGTATCTTCGTTGATCACTCCCAGGCTGTTTCCAGAAATATCCAGGTAGATCAGCTTCCGGAACGATGTGAAGCTATTAGCGGGAAGCTCACGAATGACGTTCCGTGAAAGTGAAAGATACCGGATGTTCTCCGGTTGGATTGATTTCAAGATACTCGACGAAAGTGCTGCCACTCGGTTGAAGTCCAAATAGAGGTTGGACAATCGAGGAAGTCTACCCAAGGCGCTTCCTGGGATTAGCAAGATATTATTGTCCCGCAAGATCAGCGTCTGGAGGTTATCCAAGCCTTCGAAAGCGTCGTCTTCGATTGTTCGCAGTGAGTTGAGGCTGAGATCCAAATATTTCAGTAATGTTTGTTCCCGGAATGTCCCCGGTAAAACCGATGCAATCACGTTGCGACTAATGTCCAAAATTTGAAGGTTCTTCAACTGCTGCAAATGTTTCGATTCCAGCTTGTCGATGTTGTTCAGTGAAAGATTCAACACCTTGAGTGATTCGATGGAGCTCAGAGCAGCCGTTGGGAATTCGCCGATCAAGTTATCCGAGAGATCAAGCTTTTGGATCGAGTCGGCTCCCATGAAGGCTCGTTCATCCACTACGCTGATCAAATTCCCGGCGAGCAGCAGCTCCTTCATAGTCGGCAAGCTCGAAAACGCATTCGATTTCAGCGTATGAATCCGGTTGTAACGCAAATCTATCCGTTCCAGTTTGTTCGAGAACTCGAACGACTCGGCCGAAACGTTTTCGATCAGATTGTTCCGAAGGGAGATCAACCGCAGCGCGGGTAGATCCTTGAAGGATGTGGCCGGCACATCGGACAGCTTGTTGCCGTCCAGTTGAATGTCCTGCAACTTGCGGCAGCCTACGAAGATTCCCTCGTCCAAGGCCATCAGCTGGTTATGGGACAGGTCCAGAAGCTTGAGGTTCTTCAGCGTTTGCAGTTCGGTCGTAGAGAAGATCGGGTTCAGGTTGTCTCCGAGCAGGTTGTTGGCCAAACGCAATTCGGTTATGTGTTCCTGTGTGGGGGAAGAGAGGTCATTAAGGGTTTAGAAGGAATGATTATTTGTTTGATCATGCTTACCCCAACACCGGAGAAAGCCTTATCCGGCAGTGATCGGACTGCATTGTTCGAAAAGTCTAGTCGTCTAATGGCAGCATTCAGCATCGAGAGGTCCTGTCAATAGATGAAGAGTTGTCAGTGTTTCCATATGACGGAATAACAATGAGACTGAATTACCGGAATAGCGGAGAGTCCACTGCTTTTGTGTGAGAGTGAAATGACCGGCAGGCCGGCCGGGAAGCCGCCCGTTAGTGCAGTTCGTTCGCAGTCCACGGCGATGAATCCATACTGGCTATTGTTACCCACTGCTTCGATGTTGCATCTAGAAACGTGCAGCGAACGACGAAAAAGCATGGCGGAAAAAGAGAAAATTGAACCCAATTAGACTAGATCATTCAATGGATGGTTGGATGGATAGATGGATGGATGATGATGGTTATGATTTGCAAACGCCAACGACCAGCAATTGAATTATTCGTCAGAAAGCATCGAAAACTGTGCTGAGTTTTCGAGTGATCAGTCGTTCCAATGTGGGGAAATTATGAGATTGTGATCGGGTCATTGATCGAGCTTGCTGAATCCGCCGAATAATTACAGAGCATAATTTGGCGGTGAATTGCGATAATGGAAGCGGGCAGCAAGACTTGCCCGTGTAGAGTTTACCAGAGCAGTAGGCAACAGTGTCATCATTGCGATGAAGATCAAGATCTTGAGATCTGAATTCAGCAGTTAGATTACATAAATCATCAAATCTCATCGAAACGCAGGGTAAACTTCAACAAAAACCGAGCAATTAACCTTCATCCAATCATAACCAATCGCCGAAAAAGGCGACCTTCGATCGGACTAGCGAATGATCGATCAAATGCTTACCACCGAATTCACGCTTGTTTTACGGCTCCAGAAGCGTAGTCGGACCTTTTTACACCCAAGACCACCGGAGGCACCCTTGAATTTCAACGATTTTGAACGCGCGTAGTAGATTCAACGCGTTCAGCTTCCGATACGATTAGACACACGAAGCCTTGCAGCGATTAGCGTTGACAATCGGCGTTTGTACCGTGAAACCCTTTTCGCCGAAGAAAAGATATGCCTTCGGACCAAAAGTGGCAATCAAATCAACACTTTAATTGGACAGGTAATAAACAAAGGTAGGTAAGTGAGTAATCGAATGGAAATCGAGGGTTTCCTGTCTCATCGGATGCACGAGGTGGTCAGCATTGGGGATCGCTGATTTCACTCGATTTCAGGTTGAAGGAGAAATTCCTTGCGCATGGCATTGCAAACAATCAATTACGGAGGGGTATGGCTGTTTTTGGTCAGCAAAATTTATTCGCAAGTGGGTCATAGGTAAGTTGTATCATCATGCTCGTAGGAAGAGGGAAGGCTAATGAGTACATGTAAGGCTTTTTTGATGGACAATTACAGCAGTTGATATATGCCATATAGCTTTTAAAATTCTCTAAATACTAAATACTATAAATATTAGTACAGTACCTATGTAATTTGATGAAAAATCATCGAGTTGGTCTAAATATCGCATTAAAAAGAATATTGTACGAATTTTCATAGAGAAATCGAGTTGGAAGATATTGAGCAAAGTAGAGCTTAATTCCTATAAGGACTGAGTTTGCCGTAGAGTTGTACGAACTAGTGATTCATTCTTCGCCGCCACACACCATTCTCCTGCATTGCGCCAAATATCACCCTTAGCTCCCAGCGTACGAAATCACAACAACTGGTGGTCCACAGCATAGCCTACGTTTTTATAAGCGTTCTGCATTTGGTACATTTGGTGCTTAAATTTTAGTAAAATCTGTGCGAGTATTTTTTTATCGCAACTTCCTCTGCGGCCAATTAGTGAGCTAACGCATAGCTAAAATGCGTAGTTGGCGCGTTTCTAGAATAGGGGCTAGTGCATCTTAATCAAAATTTATAGTAATAACTTTGAGAGAAAAAACACCTCAATCATTCATCTGAAAAGAGTTTTGCAATTTAAAGAACTGGAAACCGTAAATATTCATTTCAATTTGAAAAACTTTCGCAACTTAACCTCACTTTTGATTGCACATAGTAGGCTCAACTTCCACAAACAATAGAGCATGCTGAAGTACTACAATAATTTGAACCAACAAGGCCTTACTTGTTTATTAACGTCATTAATCGATAGCCGGTTTCTGCATTAACCTACTGCTACTTTACTTAAATATTCGGATTACGAAAACGAAACTCATGCTTAATCAAACTTCAACACTTTATTTGTGCCAACAGTGACTGAGCTGTTGCACCGACCCATACAACCTAATTCAATAGATTTCCCAATTCATTAAATACGAACCCAACTTCCCAATCTTAATTTATTTAAATTAGGGATGTTCAACTTAAATTACAACATGTATGGGCTCTGCATTGATATCAGTCTTACTCTTTCACTCCTTCATAAAATTAGTGAACAACAAAGCCAGTAAACGTCAGAACCAAAGACGAAATGAAGACCTCCATGTCCCTTCTTCTTCTTCTTCTTCTTCTTTCTGGCGTTACGTCCTACTGGGACAGATCCTGCTTCTCAGCTTAGAGATGGTACACAAATTATGTCACGCTAAATTTCAACTTTTTCGAACCCCCCCCCCCACTCTTTGTCACACTTTTTGTATGAGCCCTCCAAAAATTTTGTAAGGCTTGTCACGCTTGGCTTGACCACCTCCTCCCCCCCCTCACTATATTCCAGCAGTCATTAAGGGGGGCTCCATCAAACCATCCTCATCCAGTCATGCGGCCTCGGAATGCTGCGCGTATGTAGTGACGATATCTGTGGGCACTTTAGGCCATACAGAAGCGGCCATCGGTATCGATTATTATTGATCACCAGATAGTGATCAACAAAAAAGCGGCAATCAACGCGGGCCCGGGCATGTTCAAAGCCGCGATGCAATGCTGCATAGATCAAGGAATCTTCCCGGATGTATGGAAGCTAATTGGTGTTACTACCAAAGGCTAGGAAACCACCATGTTACCCATCGACGTATAGAACTATCTGTCTATTAGATACGACGGGCAAGTTATTGGAGAGGTTGATCCTCAACAGGCCAGTTCCGTATACGGAAGTTGTGGACGGCCTGTCCAACACCCAGCTTATGTTCAGGAAACGCAAATCTACTCTGGACGCCATCCAGTCTGTTGTTCAGACAGCTGAGGTGACAATCGAGCATAAAAGGAGCGGCATCCGTTACTATTTTGGGCTGCAAAACGGTGAGTCGACAACTAGGAAGGAGCGTTCAACACAGCTCTGGTCCTCACAAGTTCCTACCTCACGCTTCCACGGGTCAAACGATGACAAAGACCACCAGCTAAGGATTGCGTACTTAGCTGGTAGTGCAACCTGGGCACTGATGTCCTTCTGACATCAGCTAGATTGAGGAGGTACGTCTCGAGCGTCTGTTCACCAGGAGGTGCGGCTCAAACAGCGTCTGTTCTGGTATCCAGCGGCTGAGTAAGAAATGCTGAATCGCGCACAGCTAAATCCAAGGTGGTAGCCCCATCAGCGCGATCGTCCTACACAGTTCGAACGAAACGTGTAAATTTCTGAGACATATAATGCACATAATTGGAGCGTGGAATATCATGGATATTTACATGATATGTCATGTAAACTTCAATTATATATCATGTAATCCAACAGGATCCTGAGTGATTACATGACATATAACACATTTTTACATGATATCAGACTTAAATTTACATGAATTCTTGTTTACATGGCATAAATGAAGTTTACATGACGTGTAATCTTCATTATTTTTTACTGTGTAGTGTTAGTTGGGGCGTTAAACAGAGCTGGCACGATGGCGCTCCGGCGAGACAGGAGTGTTGGCGTAGGCCCAATAAGCCACCCGTAAAAAAAAACCTTATTGCGAATAACATAGGAGATAATACGACCCGGAACAATCGGCAAAGACCCACGCGACGAAATAAGGATTACGATTGGAAACTTGGAACATGGAACTGCAAGTCACTTGGTTTCGCAGGTTGCGACAGGATAATCTATGTCGAACTACATCCCCGTAAGTTCGATATCGTAGCGCTGCAGGAACTTTGTTGGACTGAACAGAAGGTGTGGAAAAGCGGGCATCGAGCGGCTACCTTCTACCAAAGCTGTGGCACCACAAATGAGCTAGGAACTGGCTTCATAGTGTTGAGCAAGATGCGACAACGCGTTATCGGGTGGCAGCCGATCAACGCAAGGATGTGTAAGATGAGGATAAAAGGCCGTTTCTTCAACTACAGCATCATCAACGTACACTGCCCACACGAAGGGAGACCCGACGACGAGAAGGAAACGTTTTACGCGCAGCTGGAGCAGATTTATGACGGATGCTCTCCTCGTGACGTGAAACTCGTTGTTGGCGACATGAACGCACAGGTAGGACGAGAGGAGATGTACAGACCGGTGATTGGGCGGAACAGTCTGCATGCCGTATCTAACGACAACGGCCAACGATGCGTCAACTTTGCAGCCTCTCGTGGTATGGTAGTCCGAAGCACCTTCTTCCCCCGCAAAGATATCCATAAGACCACCTGGAGATCACCCGATAACCTAACCGAGAACCAAATCGACCACGTTCTAATCGACGGAAAATTCTTCTCTGACATTACCAATGTTCGCACATACCGCAGTGCGAATATAGATTCGGATCACTATCTAGTTGCTGTATGTATGCGCTCAAAACTTTCGATGGTGAACAACTCGCGTCGAAGCCAAACGCCGTGGCTTAACATCGAGCGGCTACGGGACTCAGAAGTAGCCCAAGAATACGCGCAGCAGTTGGAAGTGGCCCTACCAACGGAAGAGCAGCTTGGCGCCGCCACTCTTGAAGATGGCTGGAGGCACATAAGATCGGCCATAGGTAGCACCGCAACAGCAGCACTAGGTCAAGCGGCCCCGAATCAGAGAAACGACTGGTACGACGGCGAATGCGAGCAGTTGAGGAATGAGAAGAATGCAGCATGGGCGAGAATACTGCAACACCGCACGAGAGCGAACGAGGCACGGTATAAACAGGCGCGAAACAGACAAAACTCGATCTTCCGAAGAAAAAAAGCGCCATCTAGAAGAACGAGATTGCGAAGCGATGGAAGAGCTGTTCCGCGCTAAAGACACACGGAAGTTCTACGAGAAGCTTAACCGTTCGCGCAAAGGCTTTGTGCCACAAGCCGACATGTGCAGAGACTGTGACGGAAATCTTCTCACGATCGAACGTGAGGTGGTTGAAAGGTGGCGGCAGCACTACAACGAGCACCTTAATGGTGATGTGGCCAGTAGCGGAGGTGGCACGGAAATAACTTTGGGAGCACGCGCGGACGACGAAAGACTTCCGCCTCCAGATCTCCAAGAGGTAGAAACGGAGATTGGACGGTTGAAAAACAACAAAGCCGCTGGAGTGGACCAACTTCCAAGCGAGTTGCTAAAATACGGTGGTGATGCACTGGCAAGAGCGCTGCACTGGGTTATTTCCAAGATTTGGGAGGAGGAAGTATTGCCGGAGGAGTGGATGGAAGGTGTCGTGTGTCTCATCTACAAAAAGGGCGACAAGTTGGATTGCACCAATTATCGTGCGATCACAATTTTGAGCGCCGCCTACAAGGTCCTCTCCAGAATTCTATGCCGCCGTCTATCACCAATTGCTAGAGAATTCGTTGGACAATATCAGGCAGGATTTATAGGCGAACGAGCAACAACGGACCAGATATTCGCCATCCGCCAGGTGTTGCAGAAATGCCGCGAATACAATGTACCCACACATCATTTATTCATCGATTTTAAATCGGCCTATGATACAATCGATCGAGAACAGCTATGGCAGATTATGCACGAATACGGTTTCCCGTACAAACTGATAAGATTGATCAAGGCGACGATGGAGCGAGTGATGTGCGTACTCCGAGTATCAGGGACACTCTTGAGTCCCTTCGAATCTAGCAGAGGGTTACGGCAAGGTGATGGCCTTTCGTGTTTACTGTTCAACATTGCTTTAGAGGGTGTGATAAGAAGAGCGGGGATAGACACGAGTGGCACGATTTTCAGAAAGTCCGTTCAGTTACTTGGTTTCGCCGACGATATTGATATTGTTGCACGCAACTTTGAGACGATGGCGGACACGTACATCCGACTAAGGGCTGAAGCTAGGTGAATCGGACTGAACATCAATGTGTCAAAGACGAAGTACATGATAGTGAGGGGCTCAAGAGAAGACACGGCACGCCCCCCACCCCGAGTTCATATTGACGGTGATGAAATCGAGGTTGTCGAAGATTTCGTGTACTTGGGCTCACTGGTGACCGCCGACAACGACACCAGCAGAGAAATTCAGAGACGCATCGTTGCTGGAAATCGTGCCTACTTTGGACTCCGCAGAACGCTCCGATCGAGCAAAGTTCGCCATCGAACGAAGTTGACCATCTACAAGACGCTGATTAGACCGGTACTCCTCTATGGGCACGAAACATGGACCCTACGTGCAGAGGATCAACGCGCCCTTGGTGTTTTCGAACGGAAGGTGTTGCGGACCATCTACGGCGGAGTGCAGATGGAAGACGGAACGTGGAGAAGGCGGATGAACCATGAATTGCACCAGCTGCTGGGAGAACCAACCATTGCCCACCTCGCAAAAATTGGGAGGCTGCGGTGGGCCGGGCATGTCACCAGAATGTCGGATACCAACCCGGTGCAAATGGTTCTCGAAAACAATCCGACCGGCACAAGACGACGTGGTGCGCAGCGAGCAAGATGGGTCGATCAAGTTGAGGACGATCTGCGGACCCTTCGCAGAATGCGTGGCTGGCGACGGGCAGCCATGGACCGAGTCGAATGGAGGCGTCTCCTACGTACAGCAGAGGCCACCCAGGCCTTAGCCTGACTGGTAAGGTAAGTATCCGTTACTATGCGGTTGTCACTCTGGATGTGAAGATACCGTTCAACAGCGCAAGCTGAGAAGCGATATCCCACGAATTTTACCGCCTCAAGGTACCGGTGCAGTGGTGTAAGCTTCTAGAAAGCTATTTTGACGGTAGGATTCTACTGTATGACACAGATGAGGGGCAGAAAAGCGTTCGAGTTACCGCGAGAGTACCTCAAGGTTCAATCCTGGGCCCAATGTTATGGAATGCGATGTACGACGACGTACTGAGGCTGACCCTTCCAACGGGTGTTAAGTTTGTTAGCTCCGCCGATGATATCACCCTAGTGGTCTATGGCGAATCGATGGAGGAAGTAGTGTTGACAGCAGCGCACTCTATTTCCATAGTTGAGATGGATGAAGTGTAGAAAACTAGGACTGGCTCGTCACAAGACTGAGATGGTGGTGGTCAACAACCGCGTAACGTCAGCAACGCGCGCCTTTATTGGTAGGTAATTGCACTATAGATCCACTGATGCCTTAGGCATCTTAGGGTAATGATCGATGACAAGCTCAGCTTTGCTATCCACGTTGAATATGCCTGTAAAAGGGCATCTACGGCTGTAGCAGCTCTTTCGAGGATGATGTCTAACATCTCTGCTGTAATTGTCAGCAAATGCAAGCTCCTGGCAAGCGTGGCGCTATCCATACTAAGGTATGGAGGACCAATCTGGGCAAAAGCGCTTAGAACGAGCAGAAACATAAAGCGGTTGGAAAGCACGTATGCGATCATGTGGTTAAGAGTAACAAGCGCATGCCGAACGGTTTGCTTCGACCAAAGGATTATCAGAAGAGTTTGCAACGCGTGTAAAGTGACATCTCTTAGAGGTTGACAGCAGGAATGGTATTACTCTATTAAAGGTAGATTGAACCATCGGTTGATACTAAATGTGTCAGACTGGTATAAAATGATCCATAAGGAAGAGTTTCTGTCACGACATAGTTGCTATATGCAGCACCAGCTCAGGTTTGTCCACGCAGAATCTTCGACGTGTCCCAATTGTGCTAGTTTGGAAGAGAAAATTCCCACACATAGGTTATGTGATATGATCATTCATCGTACATTCATTTTTAATCCAAATGAGTTTCTGATTAGAAGTAGGGACTCTAAGACCTGTCCAAGTATCTAATAAACGGTGTAGATCAGAATCGATTGTTTAACCACCCAACAGCTTAAATTTTATGAAATAACAGAGCAACGGTCAAGGTACACCAGTTGCCAATAATATTTAGTGATTTAAACAAAATAAAAGTTAACCAACATCTTGCAAAGTGTTCACCTTCTGACAAGCACTCACCCTGACCAGACCACACGACTCCTCCCTGATCGATTGGCAGTCAGCACTTTTTTGACAGTCACCCTCGATTATCACATTCCTTATGATGGCTTTTGATCCATCCTTTGCAACACCTACTACCGAAACAGTTGGTGATGGTTAGTGAAATAAAAAACCGGTGACGATCACTTTAACGCTTGGATGGTTGGGTTGGATCATAATTTTGTGTTTGCCTCAAGAAAGCCCTTGCCGCGCCAATCTAGGGGCCCAAGCCAAGCAAGCCACATTCCTTAAGTTTATTTTTTGCTCGATTGAAGCCTCTGTGGACATACCAACCTGGCTCGCATAGAGAGTTAACCACTTGGCCCGAGGTGATGCAACTATAGCGTCGTCGTGTGCTGTGGCGGCACATGAAGTAAACTAACTTCACTCGATTCTAATGATTATTTTCACGCTGCGAACTGAAAGCGACAGTTGCGTTGATTGCGGTCCACCAGACCAATCTGATCGCCGAGTCTGGCTTGTTGCGCAACTCGGTGCGCAAAGGGTCTGAAAGGTTCATGAAAATTTTTGGCGTGCTAGACACGCGTTAGACAAACATGCCCGGGGACGCGTCACGGCTATCATATTAATTGCTCCATACTCGAACCCAGGGACTGCGGCGGTTGATTGGATGGGTCATATGTTCGTCTCCCGCTGGACGTTCAGCAATTCAACCAGCTGTAACCGAAGCACTATGGGTCGGGAATCAAAATTTTGCGACAATAATTTAAAAAAAAACTGTTTTATGCAAAATAAATTATATATATATGAATTCCTCATTATTGTTGTCTCTAATGCTACAACTAGCTAATTCTAAATTTTGATTATTTAGTTGAGTATACCAAAATATTAGCATTAACTAACTCTATAACATATTCAAAGCTCATAAACGTGTGATTTAAAACAAAAAGGTTGTAGAATGCTTTCCAAACTAGGTATCTCAACCTAAAACAAACGTGTTTTATGAACTTTGGATTGGATTTTTGTCGCGAAATTTGGATTCCTGGCTCACAGTGGCAAAGGCTACGACGACATATGGGTGAAGAGTCGAACCATTTGGATGGTTGGACATGTCATTAGCTCGATAGCGATGTGGTCAATCGCTCATTAAGTTGTTTTACACATGGAATGCCTCGTGCATACATAATCGTATGTCAACAGAGATGGCACAGTCACAATAGACCTCCCGACTCATGTCATGATCAGCGACTGGGACAAAACACCATTATTACTCAATTGTGGGAGAATGGGGGTCGTCTTCGCATGGGATCCAAAGAAGGTCTTCATGAAAGCACATACAGTGTGACCTAGTTGGAAGATTGCATGTTTTTTTGGTAATTGTTCGATGATGAGTGCTGACCCCAGAGGGGTAACGTGTGGGTCTTAATCATGATTAACCAAATCAAAATGTACACTTTGATTGCTATCGTACCTACTTTATGCTAATGAAGAAAAGGCTCACATATGGGAATGTGAGCATTGAAAACTGAGGCCTTTTTTAGCTCTATAGCAAGCATGCTTGCAAAACCTTGATGTAGACGACTGGGTTTCATTAGACGATCTTTTCTGGTGGATGCTCGACTTCTTCGAGAATATTCTTGAGCTAATGACAAGATATTCGAAAACACAAATTCAACTGGGGGCTGAAAATGAGTCCAAATGAAAGCAGCGATTGACTACAAACATGCCTTCCATAACCTTTATCGTGCTTCCAGAATTTTATAGGATGGCCACTCGGCTAGTCGACTACAAAAATTGAAACGGTCAATTCACAGAATTTTCTATCACGATGCTCCAACGAATACATTTAGCTGATTCTTTGGTCTATCACCTTCTCTGTGATAAGATTTTCAAGAATTAACCAATAATTTTGTTAAAATTGTTATTTATGGAAATTCATTTCGTTCAATTCGTTCTAAATTCCGCTCATTTCGAGTTGCCGAACAACAAATTAATCCGTAGTACATATGGGAAGACTGCCAAAAAATACGAGATTGCTGAGAATAGTCACACTGACATGAGAATTTTTAAACATTACAATAACGTTTCCAAAAAGATTTTATCAATTCTGTCGGTGTGAATCGATATATTATGATTGAGTACCTCACAAATGTAAACAGACAAACGAGAAATTTGTTTGCAGATGTGCAAGAATTCATGAAAGAAGCATGTTATTAGCTTAGACTGCCGAGAATACGTAATGTTTCCTATGTAATATTTTTCTTTCTTATTACCTATCGCCACAGTTACGCAGAAAATTTGGAGTTTTTGTTGAAAACAGCAATCAAAACATGTAAATTTGGGTGGTTGAAAGCATCGTTTTTGCTCCACACTGCGTATTTGATTCTAGGTCAGATTCACAAAAAAAAATGAGCTTATCAAAATTAAGAATGCAAAAGCCCCTCGAAGTTTGTATGGAATAACTATAGGAAAACCAAATAATTGATTTAATTGAACATGGTTTTCTACCATATGTCCACAACAGTTAGAATTGTGAGTATACATTAATCAGCTTGTTGTAGCTCGCACATATTGGACGCTTCCGTAAAAAATGTATCTTTATTAGAAATCTTTCGGCCTAAGACAGGTTTGTCTTTGCGTAATTAGTTATTGTCTTATAATCAAACGAGAAATCCTCAATTGATTTAAAAAACGTGCAAAACTTCTGCCACTTGCGCTGAAGAAAGCATTCTGGGATTTACCAGAAACTTATCCTGGGCTTGCACTAAATACTTATCTGAGATCGCCATTTTTGTTGTGAGGTTCTAAAAACGTTTCTTTTTTTGGCGCTTTTATTATTGTTCAAAGAATACTAAAAATTCATCTACGCCTAATGTTGGTCCCAAAATATCAAGACAATTTTGCTCACCATAAATTCCTTCAAGTATTGCTGGATTTCTTGAGAAATCATTCGTCAAGATATTCCTTCAGAAATTTTAAGATAATTTGAGAGTCATGTCACTTCTTTTTTTACCATTGATTACCTACTAGCAAAATGCTGGTTATTACATACATATACTTTTCATTTGGATTGAATGGATAAATAAAGCGAAATTTGTAAAAAACGGCTTTTCGAAAAGAATCATATTTACGACTTCCAATTCTTGAAAAAAAAAACGCATTATCCCATTATCAAACCAATTTAGTAACATCTATTAACATTTATCGGAATGTAAAAAAACAGAAAAGTAGACTTCATTTCTGTTCGGAAGTCTGCCACAGATTCTAAGTGAAATTTCCCCAAAAACTCTTTATTTTATGTTGAAACTTCTAAACAATTTACCTAGCTTAGCTTATCTTAAACTGACTACACATATCAATGGTTGCTATTCCGTGATTGACCGAGGTCAGTGAAGATACACAAAAAATCAACTAGAAGCTCCGCTAGGATTGACCATAATCTCTTTCAGTGTGCATAATTCAGTGCCTCTATTCATACAGGGTTAATAACGGTGCCGGCCACGTCCTCGTAGTCAGGTGGGATTGGGGAAAAGAATGTAAGTGTGTAACCTTTGCTATTAGGAGACCGTGTTTGCCTCTGCATCTCCACAAAGGTCACTGGGAGGGATGTTTGTTAATGGGAAGGATCGTTGGGTCACAGGAATCACTTTGATAAGGGATTAGACGATGATATACAATTTTTTTTATGAGATATAAACAAGTTGACCATATTCCAATGATATGAAAAGAAATAAAAACTCGACTGGCTTGACCATCACTGAACACGCTCATGCCGGCACTTACAGTGGCGAACCATTCAAAGTTTTGTTTTCATTACAAAGAAATCATTGTTTAAGGTGAAGATGAATCGAAGCCAAACTACAAATTTTTAAGAGCACGGATCTGGGGAACCAAACATCCGTTTAAGCTGAAAACTTAATCGATTGGTCACTAGCTAGTGGTGAACAATCGATTAGGTTTTCAGCTCAAACAGACGATTGGTTCTCCAGATCCGTGCTCTTGAAAATTTGAACTATGGCTTCGATTCACTTCTTCTTCTTCTTTCTGGCATTACGTCCCCACTGGGACAGAGCCTGCTTCTCAGCTTAGTGTTCTTATGAGCACTTCCACAGTTATTAACTGAGAGCTCACTATGCCAATGACCATTTTTGCATGCGTATATCGTGTGGCAGGTACGATGATACTCTATGCCCTGGGAAGTCGAGAAAATTTCCAACCCGAAAAGATCCTCGACCGGTGGGATTCGAACCCACGACCCTCAGCTTGGTCTTGCTGAATAGCTGCGCGTTTACCGCTACGGCTATCTGGGCCGATTCACCTTCACCTTAATTTACAAGAAATTAATTATGAAAGAATAAAAAAAATCTGTAAATAATTTATGAATACATAGTTTATGCCGACACTCACAGTGACGAACCAGTGAAAAATCTTATTTACGTTCCACCGTTGTAACGATTTATTGTACATACAGGGGATAGGCAAAATGATTGAGATAGGCAAAATTTTGCCCAAATTCAAATGCTTATAACTTTATGAAAAATGGATGAAATTGGATGCATCTGGAAGCAGTCGACGGCAAATTTGGTCCAGTTTTAGGAATTTTCCGGGCCATGCATATTTGCCACTGGACACCGGAGATGTTCCGGATTTTCTGAGGTCATGTCCAAATGTCATTTTTTCTGTCGCTTGTATTTTTGTGCGGTGTAAAGTTAGATAGATGTTTGCAATTTTCCTAGAAACTAGAACTAATAGGAAGTTGAATGCCACTGGACGCATTAAGATTGGTTGGAAATCTTCAGAAATATGACCATTTCCGTAAAACTGGTTCTTGAAAGCATGGTCAGTCATGTTTGTATTTCCAATCATGTTAATATTATACGGAGCTATATCCAAGCGGACACTAACCTTAAAAATGATGATTCCTGCAGCATATTCAGAACCATTAGATGCACAGACTACACTATAGAAGGTTCCAAGTACCCTGGGGGAAGTGGTCAATTAGGAACATATCCGGAACCATATCAATATGGGCATCAAACTTCATGATTTTTAAAGGTTATGCTTTCCGAAGCATTTCCAGCATCACCGGCTGCCATGACCACTTTATAGTAGGTTCCAGGTGCCCCGGGGAATGTGGCCACAGAAGCTTTATCCACAGTTTTGAAATAACAGCATGAAACAAGCTCACCAATTGATTCTTCATGCTCGATTGAGCAGCCACAATCCACTTTCAGCTTTATTTACTGCATACGGACTATCTGAGAAACGCGATTCTTTTTTCGCTTTCGCATTACGTGGACCGAACACGACTGTTCTTGATTCTGTCACTCACCTCACAGCAGTATGCAATGGAATTGAAAGACCACACACAACTAACGCAATTCGTGTTTCGCACTCGTACCATGCGGACCAAACACCACTGGTCTGGATTCAGTCGCTCAACTCACAAGAGCATACAATGGAATCGAAAGACCACACACAACTCTGAAACTTCTAAACAAATTACCTACATCAAAAAGTGATTTGAATAGAAATTTATCACAAAATCCTTCAGCAATTGGTATAGAAATTTCTGAAAATTTATTTTGTCTCTTCCATGGACTTCATCACAATATTGCCAGATAATTTTTGCCTCAAATTCCTACTATTAATCTGTTAAAATTCCACTAAAATTTTTCTAGTGATTTCATGTTAAATTTCTCTACAAACTATTTCAACAAGAAATTCTTGAATTCTGCGATTGTTCAAAGAACCCTCCAGAAATTTTTTCATGCATACTGTAATTTTGGGATTAATTGTTTGTTTTTTGTATGAAATTCTATCGAGATTTCTGGATTTTATGGATGTTTTCAGACATACATCCAATTCATTCCAACATAAATGTATCCTACGTTAAGCTTATTGATTCTACCCTATTACCACAAACCAATTACCCCGAATGTGATTAATCTGAATGTCACTAACACGCCATTAATTCAAAAGCCATGAGCATGAGCATGATTGACCGCCCGCAGTTGCTATTCCGTTATCGCCAAAACAGCTGTACTTACACAGGGAACCAACAGATGCTACTCAGGATCAGTAGCATCTTCAATGTGTAAGTACCGGTGCTCTCATTCTTATAAAAAACACCAACGGCACCGGCTCACCACAAAAGATCAAATAAATGGTCGCAGTGGTAATATGTCCCCGACACTGGATAAAAAAAACCGGCTGCGTCCGAATGCAGGTCAATTTGGGGATAGGAGGGAAATGTTGACGTGTTCCTTGCTTTATAGAAGCCGAGGAGTCCTCTGCACTTCCACAAGAAAACACTGGGAGTTTGTAAATGGGAAAGTATTCGTTTTGGTAAACGATAAAGATAGAACTTGAAATGAATAGGGGAAGAAAGCCTAATACGCACTGATGGGGTAAAATGGCCCTACTCATTGGATCATTCCTAGAACGTTTCAATTTGTGTAATTTGATAAACGCTATTCAAATATGATTACCCAAGAGTTTCTAGAAATTCTACTACAACCCTGTGACATAATCTCATAGATTTTCCTTTAATTTCCCGATGAAATTAAACAATTATCACTTTTTTGTCTAAGTTGTAAGCTTTTCCGATTAATTTATTAACGAATAAGCGTTTCCATGCCACAGAGCAAACTCATGGGGAAGCATGGTTGCTGACTCTTCGATCTCCATACTAAATGGCATTCTACCCCATCCATTTGATCATTTTGCACCACCCCCATTTTTCAAACAACTTTTCGACACGATTTGAAACCGTAAAAAAAAACTCAATTTGGAAAATGTTTTCATTGTGGTAGCTAGCAAATATTGTAAAGCTACTGTTAAGACTTCGAATGGCCTTCAAATGTGGATCTTACTACAAGAAAACGACACAAATCCTTAAAGTGGCATTTTGGACCATTTACGTATAAGCATATACACGGATGATCGATACCGATAGTGCGGTTACTACGTGAACTGGACACAATTGATCCGGATTCCGTTGCTCGCCCACAAAGGATCATGAACAGATTCAACGGACCAAACACTACTAACGCGCTTTATTTTTCTTCCGCACACTTTGTTTTTTTCTCTATTCCGTCGCCAAAAGCCATGACACCAAATTTAAGTTCCCAGAATGTACCATTACCTTGAATTCGATTTGAGGGTAACAGCATTCGGCATAACGGAATTTTGGGTAATTCTTCATTGTAAGAAATATAATTTGAGGAATTGTGTCCAGTTCGCGTTGTGCGGATGATAAAATAAACGAAGTGTGCGAGTGAAAAAAAAAAACAAATTTCGTCAATAAAGCTTGTTCCGTTGAATGTGCATTGGAAATGCAAAGGACTCATCTTATTTCATAAAGCAAGTAAAACGCCAACATTTCCCTCCCATCACCAAATTGACCTGCATTCGGACGCTGCCATTATTGTTTGTTTGAGCACCAGTACTTAGACATTGAAGATGCTACTAATCCTGAGTAGCAGTTTTTTCTCTGTGTAAGTACAATTGTTTTTGTAATAATGGAGTAGCAACTGAGTGGTCAATCATGCTCATGCTAATGTTCACACTTAAACTATTCTATCGGAGGCTATTTTTCGGTCTTAGCAGTCTTGAATAACGGTAAAAACAAGTATGCCTTTACATCCGACGGTTTTGGTTGTTTTATTCAACCTTTATCAAGAATTTTAAAAAGAAGGAATAATTTCTTATCGGTTTTTAACTCTATCCTACTATTACTTACGAAGACGAGTTTCTCTGTTAAAGAAGGAATGTTCTACAGACGGTCCTCATCTAATGGCGATTCACTGTGGCTAGAAGTGGGAAAGTCACATTCACTTTATATCACCTTTTTTGGGTTTTTCTCCGCTTTTCTCTATATTTTGGGAGTACACTGTTCTGTTGAGCTTTTGTGTATAAGCTTAGTTTGTACTTGAACTTTTATAGTTTTTTGACTGTTTCTTCACCTACGCTTTTAATCGACACTTTCTGAATTATAGTAGTTTATACTGATGTGAATCGTGTTGTATGTGTGTGTAGAGATAATGAAAGGATTGGAAAATTATTAATGATTTTATTAAAATATTTCATGAGTGTATTGATTGAGATTTGCCTGAAAATACTTGAGAGTTTCTTAGAATTTTGATTCATCTTCGTTTTGTTGAAACGAGTTCCATTTCTCGGTTGAGTTTGGATGTGTGAGTCTGAAACATGCAACACATACTTGTGCTTGCTTTACGGTACAGGTAGCATGATTGAGGGTTGCCAAAGATTCAATGCGTGTGAGAAGGAATGAAATAAGATTGAGAGTTGTTGTGCATATATGTGTTCTTGCCTGGACTTGAGGTTGAGGCATTTCTTTCGAAACGAAGCATGTGCAAGGCATTCTGTGAACGATTTTACAGGCGAATGGACGTGCTGTCCTTCGTTTGCGTTTTCGGTTACCACAGTGTGGAGTAGTAGTTATTCAAGACTGCTAAGGCCAGTCGAAAAACTACCATTCCCTTAAACTATTCGTTCATAACAATCGCTAAAGCCAAATACTGTCAAGAAACCGTACCTACGCTTCCATTCTTCCATCATTATAGGCAAATCCAATCGCCTGCGTAATAGTGCAATGTTGACAAAATTTTCTTTGTTTGCTGTGAGACCTGTCACAACATTACTTTTGTTTGCTGTGAGAAAGTAAACATAAACAGATGTGCGGACGAACATACACTTCTTTGTTGGACTTACGTTGTGTGGTGGATGCACCCCCTGTTTACGCCTATGTGCGGCATGAAGGAGGTCGTGGAATCGAACGATGAGTGTTATGCTTTGTAAGCATAAACATCCAGCGTTCGAGAACGATAACCTACCGTAATGCACACGCAGCGAAATGGGCTGTAGCATACCACCTCGGTAGAATGCTAGAGTTAAGTAAGAATGAAAAATAAATGAGAATGAAAGTAACCATAGACCGGACCAGTTCATTGGCTATCACTCACCCAGTCATTGGGACATAACATGGCGATCCTTTGCCAGTGACTACACCAAACGAATCAATCAGTGCAAGTTAATTATGTGATTAACCCCGCAACTACACCAACGAATCAATAAGTGCAAGTTAATTAATTGATATAGTGATCGGAAAAGTGCAGCAAAATGGGTTGGTTTTCGGCGGACGAAATCGTCGCCCCAGCCGCAGTGACTACAACAGAAAGTCATCACACAGCACAGACCGTAGCGCTATGTCTTATGGCTGGAGTAGCCGTGGGATATCTACTCGTAAAAAGTCTGATGAAGTGTCACCGGCAGCAAACGGAGCGTGTTGCGGAGCGCACCGCACGGTTGGCAAATTTGCCTGCTTAATGATTCACATTCACATTCGGCGCGAAGAAAATTAGTGCCAAAAAGTGAACGAAAAGACTATGAACTAAGTCGTTAAATTGGAAAAGTGCATAGAGAAGCAAATGCTAGTGACCACGGTATACAAATTAACAAGTAATCAACGAATTTTAAGAACAATCATACATGATGGGAGATCGAAGAACACTAAATGAAGAAAAGCTGAGACAGTGCTACCAATTTTTCGAGCGAGAATTGATGCATTGGGAACGCCTCGCTAGGAAAAGATTGTTAATCACCATAGAGGAATTTGAATCCAAGAAGGCCATCATTGAAGCAGTTCATCGCGTGGCAGCAGTAGCAGCCATCGAATGTGGACCAGTGGACGTACAAAACCTTCAGTGGAACTACGGTGAATTATCCATGGCGATGGAGGCATATCGACAAATGGATTTATAAGGGAAGTAAAAAGTACGAATGGGTACATGTATTCATGGACGAACATGGACGAACAAATGGCACAGTGGTGAGTGAAAAGTAGATGTAAAGAAAAAAAAAAAAAAAAAAAATGGAATGGATAAATTTTTCAGCATCGAAGATGCTATCTTCAAACTGCATCAAAGCTTGAAAAAATATAATACATTTAAAGTAGAGACACGAGACAAAAAGGTGCATACATTGATAGCTCTTAAAGAAGATTTAAAAGCAATAGTAAAGAGCAGCTCAATTGACTATGTAACTAGGCAACATTTGTTTGCCAGGTATAAAAGGCTAAGAGCAGTTATTTACGATTGTCTAAATCTTTTAAAGTCACCTTTGGAAGAATCGATACTGGGAAATTTATTCACTCTAGAGTTAGAACAGGAATCATTAGATAACAATAATTGTAAAGATTCTACAGAAGGCTCAGAAACAGAGTTTGAAGAAGAGTTTGAAAACATGGCCACGAAACTTGATCTCAGTTTAGGCCTGAAGGTAATTCAGCCGTTCGATGGAACAGTAGCTAAGCTAACTAGTTACATCGAAGGAGTTGAGCTCTTCCAGGACTACTCTGAAGGGGTGCCAGAAGACAAAATAATAAAATTTCTAAAGACTACGCTAGTAGGTTCTGCGCACGGTGCGATCGATGGATCTGTAACCGTTGCGGATGCCCTACAGGCTTTGAAAAACAAATTCGCGATCAGAGTAACACCAAGAGCGGTTCAGAACGAAATGAGCGCTCTAAAACAAAGCCAAAAGTCAATATCTGACTTTGGTTCTGAAATGGAGAAATTGTCGGCCAAACTGGCAGCAGCTCATGTTTCTATGGGCACATTTGCGCATGAAGCCGCCGCTGTAAATATTGTAGAACCTATTGCGGTTCAATCATTTATTGATGGATTGAAAGATCCGTCAACTAAATTTTTTCTAAAGGCCCGAAACCCAACAACTTTGAACAAGGCAATCTCTGATGCCTTAGAGTGCCAGGCAACGCCCAGCACAGACAATATGAATGAAAACATGATGGCATTATGGTGTACATCAAACCAACGCCCGTACTACTATGCGAGAGGTCGCAGAGGTTATGGTGGAAACCGTGGGTATCAAAATACTCGTGGTAGAAGCTATGGCCGAGGTAGAGGCAATTACTCAAATTACAACAACCCTAGGAATGACAATATGAATTCACAACCCCAGTCACACAATTATGGCAGAGGCCATAGAGGAAATAGACCACCTCGAGCTAACCACAACGGGAACGATCACAGGGCGCATACAGCAAATATAGCTGAGCAAGCACCCGAACAACCACGTCAACGTCAACCTGTGAACCAGGAGCAAAACCAAGCAGAGGAAGCGAACTTAATAGATTTTTTTCGCTAATTTCAGTGTTAAAAAAGCACTAAGAGCCAAATTTGAATTATTTGGAAGGAGTATAGAATTGATAGTAGACAGCGGAGCATCCTGTTGTCTACTGGACAAAGAGTATATTCCGAAAAATTGTAAAATAAATAAGTCATCAACCATTGAAGTCAGAGGAGTAAATGGAATAACACATACATTGGGATATGTGGATACATCTTTAGGCCATGAGTTGGCAGAGTATCCTGTTAGATTTCATATACTGGAGCAATTACCAGCAAACGTTATTGGTTTGATTGGTACAAACTTTTTGAAAAAATTTGGAGCAAAAATTGACTTTGCAAAAATGAAGATGGAATTCACAATTCCGAGTGGTGAAATACATTTCACAATACCACCAAGATATGAATATATTACATACATAGAAACAGAATTCGCCGAAACATGTGTGGTACTGAACCAGAAAGTTCAGCCAAATGTGTTTGTGGCCAATTCTATAGCAAATCCCGTGAATGGTAAAATACCGGTGCGATTGGTGAATATTTCAAATAAACCAGTTGTTATTAAAGATTTGAAACCAAGGATAGCATTAGCTGAAAACTACAATGTTATAGAATTGAAAAAGGATGATCAAAAATACGACAAAATTCGAGCGAGCAAATTATTGGAAGAATTAAAATTAAATCACTTATCTGGTAGTGATGAAAAAGCTATTAAACAAATTTGCTTGAAATATTCCGATATATTTTGTTTAAAAGGCGATAAGCTTGGTACCACCAATGTTTATTGCCCGTCATTAACGGTCAAGCCAAACATCCAACCAGCATTTAGTAAACCTTACAGGCTTCCTTTCTCTCAGAAAGAAGAAGTCTGCAAACAGGTGGAAAATATGCTTAAAGATGGTATCATTGAAGAAACCAAATCTGAGTGGAACAGCCCCTTGTTGCTAGTTCCCAAAAAATCAGACAATGATTCAAAGAAATGGAGATTAGTTATTGACTATAGGAAAGTCAATACAAATCTTCAAGACGATAAATTTCCATTGCCCAATATAGAGGAAGTAATCGATTCCCTCGCAGGTTCTCAATATTTTACTCATTTGGATTTGTCACAAGGTTATTACCAGTGTGAATTAAAACCGGAGGACAGACCCATTACAGCGTTTGCGACGCCATCCGGTCAGTATCAAATGACCAGGTTACCGATGGGATTGAAAACAAGCCCATCATCTTTTTCTCGATTAATGACAGTAGCAATGTCAGGATTAAATTTGACTAAATGTTTGATTTACCTCGATGATATTATTGTGTTTGGGAAAACATTTGACGAACACAATAAGAATTTGATTTCTGTTTTTCAGCGACTACGAGAAGTCAATTTGAAACTCAACCCCGCTAAATGTAATTTCTTGAAGCAGGAGTTGATATATTTAGGACATTTTATTTCAAAGGAAGGTGTACTACCTGATCCACAGAAAATTGAAACTATTAAAAATTGGAAGAGTCCTTCATCCTCTGATGAAGTTAAGAGATTTGTAGCTTTTGCGAATTACTACAGGAAGCATATACGAAATTTTGCGAGTTTGTGTTTACCATTAAATTATTTAACTCGAAAAGGAATAGAATTCAATTGGAGTGAAGAATGTGAAACTGCATTTCAACAATTGAAAGAGCGGTTCATCAAACCCCCCGTGTTAGATTATCCAGATTTTAGCGAGAAAAACACATTTAAACTACACACTGACGCATCTGGTTACGGAATCGGTGCAGTACTAAGCAACAAAAATGATAAACCAATAGCTTATGCCAGCAAAGGTTTAAATAGCGCTGAGAAAAATTATTCAACAATCGAAAAAGAACTTTTGGCCATAGTCTGGGCAATTCAGCATTTTCGTGTATATTTATATGGACGAAAATTTGAGTTGTATACCGACCATAGACCTTTAGTTTACCTTTTCACATTAACGGATCCTTCGAGTAGGCTGACAAAATTCCGTCTTGCCCTCGAGGAATTCAACTTTGACGTCTTCTACAAAAAAAGGTTGTGAAAACGCTGTGGCGGACGCGCTATCACGTATTTCAACAACCGAATTGAGAGACATGCAAGAAAAACTCAGCAATGAGGCATTCGTAACGACCCGAATGCAGTCGAAGAAGGAAAATACTAATTCTACTAAAGAGGTGATCAATGGCCATGACGCTTCAAGTGGAAAAATAGTTCAACTGAAAGTAAAAACAAATAATTTTTCTGATAACGTTACATGGATTCCTGAAAGAGAAGAAATTATAATTAAACCAACAGATACCTTGGTCTCGTTACGACGAACAATGGAGGAACTTGGTTCAATATGTAAAAAATATGGTGTCGGAGAACTATACATTCAAATAGACGATGATTGTGCGCACAAATTTTATGAAAATATTATGCAAAATGATTTAGCAAAAAGGGTACCCTCAATTTTAAAAATATCAAATAAAGTAAAAATCATCAATGACGACACTACGAAAAAGTTAATCCTGAACGATTATCACATATTGCCTACTGCAGGTCATGCAGGTATTAAACGAACAATTAACACCATTAGGCAAAAATATTATTGGAAAGGCATTAACCAAGATGTAGCAAAATTTATAAAATCTTGTGAGAAATGCCAAAAATATAAATCAATTAATGTTGCGAAACCACCGATGATAGTAACCACTACAGCTGAAAGTGCATTTCAAAAAATTTATTTAGATTTAGTGGGTCCACTTTTACCCTCTGATGGATATGAATATATATTGACAACGCAGTGCGAACTGACAAAGTTCATTACTGCAACACCAATTAAGAACAAGACAACGGAAGCTGTAGC
Source organism: Aedes aegypti (assembly GCF_002204515.2). Classification (NCBI taxonomy): domain Eukaryota; kingdom Metazoa; phylum Arthropoda; class Insecta; order Diptera; family Culicidae; genus Aedes; species Aedes aegypti. The sequence continues at coordinate 291,109,622 of NC_035107.1, read as the reverse complement.
TGAAGCTTTTATGAAAAGTATCATACTGAAGTATGGTGTGCCAGATAGAATTGCTTCAGACAGAGGAGCAGAATTCATGTCTGAATTGTTTACTAAAGTCGCACAACTTTTGAACATTGAAAAGCTGAACAGTACAGCATATTATCACCAATCAATTGGAGCATTAGAAAATACTCATAAAAGCCTTGGGAATTTTCTAAGGGTCCAATGTGACAACAAGCTCTTTTCATGGGCAAACTGGGTGCCGTATTATGAATTTGCATATAATAATACGGTACATTCTGCAACCAAATACACTCCGTTCTTCCTAGTTTTTGGGAGACCTTCAAAAATGCCTTCTAACTTGGTGGACAGCCGCCCTGAGCCTCTGTATAATTTTGAAGATTACTGTAAAAGAATAAAAGCAACATTACAGATCAGTCATAGCGAAGTTAGAGACAGACTTATTCAGGAAAAGACAAAAAGGATAGTAGGCATAAATACAAAATCAAAGGAAACAACTTACCGGAAAGGAGATTCTGTTCTCATTAAAAATGAGACAGGGAAAAAACTAGACCCGAGATATGATGGTCCGTACCACGTAGTGGAGGACATGGGTACAAATGTAAAAATCAGTAATAACAATAAAGAAGACATAGTACATAAGAGTAGGATTAAGCTTTTTATTGAATAGGAATACGCATTTTTAAACATTTTATTTGATAGGATTAAACATTTTAAACAAATTTTTGGATAGGATTGAACATTTATTCATTTTATATAAAAATATTAATTATTTTAAACATTTTTTTTATGGAAGAGGATTGACAATTTTATAGGACGTGTGGTGGATGCGTAACCTTGAGAAGGTCAAGTCCAAGATACGAGGTATCGAGGATTAGTGTGTATCTTCACGTTACTGTAGGATTGTACCTTTAGAGTGAAGGAAAACATATTGTATCAGATAGATTTAAATTTTTAACTGTAGATAAAAATTTAAATAAAATATGATAGGGCGTGTGGTGGATGCACCCCCTGTTTACGCCTATGTGCGGCATGAAGGAGGTCGTGGAATCGAACGATGAGTGTTATGCTTTGTAAGCATAAACATCCAGCGTTCGAGAACGATAACCTACCGTAATGCACACGCAGCGAAATGGGCTGTAGCATACCACCTCGGTAGAATGCTAGAGTTAAGTAAGAATGAAAAATAAATGAGAATGAAAGTAACCATAGACCGGACCAGTTCATTGGCTATCACTCACCCAGTCATTGGGACATAACAGTTGAACGAAAGCGCGTTTGACGTCAAACAAACATCGATATGCTTTCATTTAACCGAAATCTATGTGTGAAATTGATAGTGTGTTGGTATTCGCTTTATTTTGCTTGGAAACTTGTATAGCACGTATATCCTTACGCATGATACATAGACAGTCAAAAGCAGCAATTCTCTCTGCCATAAAATAATTTTGCCTTTATACCTTCCCACATGAACTGGCGTAGATGCAGGGATGTATCCGGCTTACTGTGGGCCTATTTCAATCTATATAAATAAAATGGAATGGAGTTTGTATGTCACGAAATAACTTAAGAACGGGTCAACGGATGTACCTGATTATTTCACAGTGAGGTTTTTGAAGTGTCGCGACGTGTTAGTATGTAAAAAAAGTCGAAGAAATTTACGAGAAAATCCGGAAGTTGTCAGAAATACTTCCATTTTCAGAATACCAACATGAATGTCTCCTACTTTCAAGCTGAATTATTCTACCCCATCTCTCAAACTCTAATTCTATTTCCCAGTATGTGCCATTACCCCGAATTCCATTGACCTGGGGTAAAGTCTTGCAGGGCAATTGCGTGCTTGGGGGGTCATGGCATTCGGAGCAATGGAGTCGATTCATCTACGTCTAGGTAATTCTATACAAAGTGATCACAAAAAAAAGTTCAAATCCCAAAAATTTTACACAAATTTTGGTCAAATGCTAATTCAGTGGATATATGTAATAAGCCAAGGTGTATGCCAATCGGAGCACCTCTCGACTCATAGGACGTTGTCATTGAAAAACGTTCAGCATAGGGTAGATGTACCAGTTTTGGCCACCCTAAGGAAAAATAATGTTCATACATATATCAAACGACCTTTGGTTACTGTCAATACATTTAACGAAAGCTTTCAATCCATGCTCAGCAGGAAAAATATAAAAACTAATCAGAAACTTTATTTTTGTATTAAAAACGGGGGTGGCGAATACTGGACCACTTGCACCAGTATTCGCCACGATTTTAATTTCGGTTCCTGAATTCGCCACCCTCCATAAGAAATCAACGTAGGTGGCGAATTCAGGAACCGAAATTCAGGAACTCCATGGCGAAAAATAGTTGCAAAGGAGCAAACATTTTAAGGATTCTGTTATTTCTGAGAAAATTTTGCGGTTTCCAATAGTGTTTCCGTATCATCTTAAAGCAATTTAACGAACACTAAACGATTGGCAACCATATATGTCGTAAAACGGTATATAATCCGGGGTGGCGAATAACTGGTACATGGCGAATACCGGTATACCTTCCCTATTTGAACAAAATTATTTAAAAAATGCAAAAAAAAATGGTTACAGTGTTGCCAAATAAATTTATTTTCAATTTTACAACTAAACATTGATTTTTCGTCCAATGTAAATTTAAAAAAAATATATTTCATCGTGGTGGTCGCGAGTTAACGCGAAAAATTTATCCTCCGCTTGAGCTCCCATTGCGGCTTTCCTTAGCCGAGTGGTTAGAGTCCACGGCTAAAAAGCAAAGCCAAGGTGAAGGTGTCTGGGTTTGATTCCCGGTCGGTCCAGGATTTTTTCGTAATGGAAACTTCTCTGACTTCCCTGGGCATAGAGTAGCATCGTACCTGCCACACGATATACTTACTTAATTTAACTTAATTCTGGCGTTACGTCCCCACTGGGACAGAGCCTGCTTCTCAGCTTAGTGTTCTTATGAGCACTTCCACAGCTATTCACTGAGAGCTTACTATGCCAATGACCATTTTTGCATGTGTATATCGTGTGGCAGGTACACGAAGATACTCTGTGCCCTGGAAAGTCGAGAAAATTTCCAACCCGAAAAGATCCTCGACCGGTGGGATTCGAACCCACGACCCTCAGCTTGGTCATGCTGAATAGCTGCGCGTTTACCGCTACGGCTATCTGGGCTCACACGATATACGATATGCGAAAATGGCAACTTAGGCAAAGGAAGCTCTCAGTTAATTACTGTGAAAGAGCTCTTAGAACACTACGCTGATTAGCCGGCTCTGTCCAGGTGGGGACGTAAATGTCTAGTAGAAGAAGTTGAGCCCTCATTGATCTCTGATTATCTTTTGGACGAAAGAATAAGTTTGAAAGTTGGATGTTCTGGTGCCGGCAGGATGAACTCATTTTTATGGTAAGCGAACGACGAGAGAAATGAATAGAAGTTGAGAATTAACAGAGGGTCATATGTGCGAACAACACAATCGAAACGACAAATTGTTGCCAAACGTCCTGGTCTTGAACAGTTTGAAGTTGACGTTTTGGTCACTACTAACACTAGATAGGCAAAAATGAATCGCCTCGACCTGTTAACTATATTGCTCGTTGTATATTACATTTTTTTGGATTGGTGGCATATTTTCGGAGATTCATACGTTACTTGTTGGATTTTTTCGCGCATCATCTCGTATACCTCTAATTTGACCAATGGATCTCATTCGAAGTGAAGTTATGTTTTTTTGCCGACTGGATTCTATGTTTACAAGGTTTAATCATCGCATGACTTTATCGTTATGAAAAAATCCAATAAATTATCATAATGATAAAGTCATGCGATGATCAAAGCTTGTAAATAAGCATAGATCAATGTAAAAAAAAAGTGAAAGCCTTCCTTAGCCGAGTGGTTAGAGTCCGCGGCTACAAAACAAAGTATGCTGAAGGTGTCTGTGTTCGATTCCCGGTCGGTCCAGGATCATTTTGTAATGGAAATTTTCTTGATTTCCCTGGGCATAGAGTATCATCGTACCTGCCACACGATATACGAATGCGAAAATGGCAACTTTAGCCAAGAAAGCTCTCAGTTTATAACTTTGGAAGTTCTCATTGGATACTAAGCTGAGAAGCAGGCTCTGTCTCATTGAGGACGTAATGTAAAAAAAAAGAAGAAGAATCAATGTAGATAAGGTATTGTTAGCTTTTAACATAATTGAGGTTTAATGGAAACATAACGTGAATAGTTAATACGAAGCTTCAAAAATAACACCCACCAAATGGAAGACGAACGACGAGAACAGATCTCAATAAGATACTTTCCTCTAGTCAGGAACATGTACTAGCTTTAGTCACAACAGACAATACAGACTCCCACGTGATGGTGATCGAAGCTGCCGATTAACTTCAACCTATAGTCACCGCAGTCGCGAGTTGTTCTATTTTCAAGGTCGATAGCAACGCCAACAATGACTGGAAAATGCAAATCATTGCATAACTTCAACCGACTTCTAGTCACAGAGCTGATGATATCAATCGGAACCAGGATCTCGACCACTTCCATCGGGAAAGCAGCTCCATTTCTGCGCGAGTAGGAGTCGCGCTGGAATTGGGCCCAAGAGCTCTTTAATCTGGTTTGGGAACAGGTTCCATTCCTACGTAAATGCTGTAAACAACCGATTAATGGTTGCCACTTGCTGCTGCGGCTACCTCTTGCTGGTTGCTCTCCAGCTGGGTTTACGTTACTTTGCCCTGTCCCACTTTTGCTCCGAATGACCGTTAGTCAAGGCAAATCGCTTCAATCCGTGTCTTGTTCAGCGAGCACGGGCACGAATATCGAGAACTAATATTTGAATGAAATTCGCCTCTTTTGCCTCGCTTTCAAAGTCAGTGTCAAAAAGCATTTTGAGCGGCCTACCGAACGTATAGCGCCAAAATTATGCGCCAATAAAGCAAATTTCATTTTTACAGATTTTCCTTCCTTTCAAGGCGGCGATTTAAACGAAGAAAAAGTGTAATTGCCTGCGCTCATCTTTACGACGAGCGCATTACTCGCAGGGCATGGTCGGTGACTCTTCGGGGTGGGGTTCGTCACCTGTAAAAATGTGCATTGAAGTCGCTGTGGCCTTACGCAAGAATTTAGTACTTACCATCGTTTTAACGAATTTCAACAGATTGATGAAGCACATTGTTTGTATGATTACACCGTTTTGCCCACTTTTATGAAGAGCTGTTTTTCAAGAACGATCCGCCTCTTGGCAAAGCCGCTTTTAATGGCGAGCTCTCGGTCATACTAATTTGCTTTACGATTTTACTATTGAGTTTTCTGTTTGAAATCGCAGAAAAAATCCCTTTCGTTGTGTGGCGAAACAGTGAAGCAAATTTCACATTCCAGTACGTTTTGCCAATAAACTGGTACCGCGAATGTCAACCGTAAATCTCGAGTGCGTTGTAGAAAGTGGTCCGAACATCGTGAATTTTGTCACCATTTGAATGATACAGCACAATATAGTGAGTGTGGATATAGAGGAGGGTTCGCCAGAGTCAGGGAGCGAGACCAAACCGGTAGAATTAATGACACCCACCATCCCACAGGATTACCGTTGTCGTTGCGGCGGGTTCTCTCGTTTTTTTTTTTTTTTTTTTTTTTACGGGGGCTTGGGACGGTCTGTCGCTGAAGATGGAAAATATGAAGAGGGACCGGTTTCCCCCGACAGCTACTGCCAGTCAGACAAGATTGTTAATGAGTATAAATACGAGTGGTTGCGAGAAATGGACATTTTATGTTAATCAGTTTGGTTGACGGGAAGATGCTGCAGTATGATGATGAGATGCAGATTCTTGGGCCGAAGAGGAAAGGCGTATTTGAAGATTAAAGTCAGTTGGACTGACTGATGTGGATATGCATCTCTTGTTTGTCGCTTCAAGGTGAACTGCATTCCGCCAGTTTGAGTTTGATGAGCAACTATTGAAGATGAGAGTATCGATGGATTATGCTAATGGCAACACTGACTCATGCGTATCGAAGAAGGACATGCAGATTGCGAAAACCGATCACATATTTGAACAATGATTTGTTTGGTTTGGGCAATTCGATAAAGGCGCGTTTCTGATTTGAAATGTCTTAGGGTTAATCACAAAACAGTCTCTTTCCTCGTGCATTGTAGTTACTGTTTTGATTCATATTACGGACAGCTTCAAATTCCGGACACTCTACTTTGTATGGGAAACATTTCACGCGAAATGTTTCAATTTTTGCTGTTCAAAAGTTCTCAATTTCAAGGCTCGTTTTAGTAAACTTTTTCCATAAATGTCTTTGAAAATTTATAATGCCCCCCCTTAGATGTCTCTTTGGTGGTTTAACGATTTTGATTGATGATTTGACTGTGCCATTAATGATTATCATGAGCTGTCCGGAATTCGATTCAAAGTGTCCGGAATATGAGGCAAAAGTGAGGAAGCGTTCGGAATAAGAATCATGAAAAGGCCACACATTTTGATTTATTTAAAATTATTGAAGTTGCGGAAGCGTATTCTTCACCCACCGTTCGAAAGTAAAGGGCTTCCGACGTTCGATAGCGCTAAGGAATCATACAGAATCATTTATTTTGTATGCTCTATGCTGGGTTATATTTCCCTGAGTCCTTAAGTGTCCGTAATATGAATCAAAACGGTATATTAATCTCTAGTTTTCAATCGCTACAACCAGAAATAGACGCGAGATTGTATCCCTGGCATTCGATCATCTTCTTCTTCCTTTTGACATTACGTCCTCACTCAGCTATATAAAGCACTTAAAACCGTGATTTGCGATCGGAATTTCAATCAAGTAACAGAATTTCCAATAATTTAAAAATAAAAACTCGAAAAGGATCACTCATTTCGTCAATCGGGCAAATTTTGGCTCGAGCGCGTGCAGCTGAAACTGTGCACACACCGCCCCAAAATACACAAACCGTTTAATTAGGTTAGCAGGTAACAGAGCAAGTGGAATCGCATGAAAAACAAACCGTGCGGAGAAAAATTTGCAAACCGATCATTGACCGTCGCAAACCCGCCACTCCGTGGCCACCCGTCCGTTCTCCACCGAAAATTTTCCAGTTCAATGAAGTCTTACGTCTACTTTATGTGTTTTCCTCATGCATACTTGTTTTCCTCGTAGCTCGACGTCAATTCAATTGATGTTTGTGATATCAAGTAGAAGTGGCGGGACCGGCCGGTTTGTGATCATGAGGTTATTATTTGATTCAAAGAAAATATCAAACGCCCGGCGACGATGTACTCGAAATTAGCCTCCTTTCGGCGTCTGATACTCGACGTTTTTTATTAATTGCACTCAAGTGCTTTTTGAAGTGCTGCGCTTGGAGGGAAAGATGTTCTCCTTACGTGAATGTCTGTGGTTTGATTTTGCAAGCTCATCAGTTGGCATAGAAGGGTACCCTATACCGGTTGGACCATGAGCGTAGCCAGGTATTACATCAGAGGGAGCAAGCGGTCCTAAATTGCATCCACACTGTTGTATTTTACTATTAAACAACCCTAAAATTGAGTCCTAAACGTATCTTCTAGGTTTGCTTAAATTTAACAGGCACCCTCGAATTTCCAGAAAAAAAATATTGGTGAAAAATATTAAAAAAAAAACTTCTATAAAATGTTTTAGGATTTTTCATAGTTTTCCTTAGTCTTTTTCGATAATCCAGAAACCCAATAGCTATCGCTTTGTCTAAAATTCCGGACATGACTCATATTCCCAACAGTAGCGATTCCACAGGTAAGATTTGAAATTTTCACAACTTTCTAATGCAGAGCGCTTGAATCATCCTGTGAAGAAGTTTGAGTGTTCTCTTGAAAAATCGATCTAAAGAGTAAAATGTTCGGAATATGAATCATGGAATTCCACTAAGGTTTGTATTTGAATTCTTCAAGAATTTCTCACAAATTTAATCTAACTTCTCCCAAAATTTGGAAGATATTTCTTTACAAATCACTCCTGATATTTTTTTGGGACTTGGTCATACATGTACCACAAATTTCATCCAGGATTTCTCCATAGATTATTTTATTGGAGATTCTTAACGAAATGCATCCAAAATTTACTCCAAAAGTTCTCCATGACACATATCTGAGTAAAGAAACTATATAAATTCTTTTGGTATTCATGGAATACGACGATTCAGAATCTACTATTCTTTCACAATACCAAAAAATATTCCAAGAAACGATATTTTTCAGACAATCTTTCAGAGATTTATGTGACAATTTCCGTATAAATAAAAATGGAGTGGAGTTGTATGTCATGAAATGGAATGAGAAACTGGTCAACGGATCAAGTAATTCTTTTACTGTTGGATTCACCAAGGGATGCGATGTGTTTGTGAGTTAAAACATTGCGGAAAATCAATCGGGAAAACGAGAAACAAGGGGGAAATATGCTAACATTTTCTAAGTGATTTTGACTTCACAGCCTACTACTTGACAATACAACCTTTGCTAGGTCAACTAGTGGCAAGCTGAGAGAGACTCGCGAAGAGGAAAAATATCAACGTCATATGCAGCCCAGATTCCCCTCTCACGAAACGTCAAATGCAGCCCACCGTTTTTATGGCTGAAAAAGTGAAAAGTATTGTGTTCAAAGTAAATTGTTATTGAAAACCTCAGTCAGCGAAGCAGTTTTTTACAAAGTTGCTGATAAATCTAAGCAGAAGATTAATTATTTCTAATGTCTGCTACGTTTGCTGGCATGAAATTTCACTCAAACGGCTATTTATGATTCGATGTGATGCAAACTCAATCATTTTTTGCTCAGAGGTTCATGTGAGGATTTGAACGGCTTGCGCATAATTGGTATAAACACAAAGTGGAATAAGAAAAAACTCAGCAATCACAGAAAAAGAAGACCGTCTTCGCGAGTCTCGTCTCAGGTGGCGAGTAATCCCGACAAACTTCGTCTTGTCATCAAGTAGGCTGTTGTGAAACATCATGTAATTCCCCATACAAATTGACACATTAGTGTTCTCCCGTTTTCCCGATTATTATGGAGACTTTCCCAAACTTTTTCCTCTCCATATCACGTCGTTTCTCTTGTGGAGTGCAACTATGAAAAACTTACGTCAGTTCGTATATCCATTTTCAAGCCATTTCGTGACACACAAACACCCCTCCATTTTTATTTATATAGATTTCTGTAGGGATTTTCTTGGAAACTCCTTCAAAATAGATCTAATACATTCCTTTTTAGCTTTTCTTGCAATTCCTTTAACAATAATTTAAAGAATTTATGAGAATTTTATCCAGAATTTCCCCAAGAATTCCTTGAAAATTCAGCAAGGAGTTACTAATGAATTTACTAGAAAAGCTTAAACATGAGCATGATTGACCGCTCGCAGTTGTAATTTCGTTATTGCAAGAAGAATTATACTTGCACAGGTAACCAAGGGATGCTACTTGGGAATAGTTGCACCCACAATGTGCAAGAATAGGAGTTCTCATTCTTTATACTGAGCAAAACCGGTGCCTTCTGTGTCCGAATGTAGGTCAATTTGGAATGGGTAGGAAATATTGATGTGTTACTCACTTTAAGGAAGCCATAGAGTCCTCTGTACTTCCACGAGAAAACACTTTGAAAACACAAAAAGTTTGGAACATGAGAGATGCTTGAATAATAGGATTCGTCTTGCTGAACGACACGCTGGATTATAAGACCGCTAGAAGTGAACCAGGTATAACATTTCATTTTCACTGGTTACACATGCCCGAAACAAAGTCCATGACAATGCCTCAATTGAAAAAAGTATTCTGTACTAAACTTGACTGAGCACACAATGTGTGGACACATTTGATGACGAACCATGCAGAGCATCAACATCAATCTAAAAAAATCTAATCTATTAGTTTCTAAGGAAAAGTCGAATCCTCTAGTGACGAACCATTCAAAGATTTTGCAATATTGCGAAAATAAAAAATAACCATTCAAACCTTATTCAAAACCTAATTCCGGCATTAACCGACTATTCACTGTTTGTTGAACACATATGCAATCGTAGTGTCCCCTTTGCTGTCTCGATAATTATGTGAACCATCATATTTAATTTATTAGAAACATAAGCATGAAACGAGCTCACCAGTTGATATTCCATCCTCGACTGTTTAACAAGAAGCTAGTAGATCGCGAGCACATACCAAATTTCACTCCGTCGACATCTAAATGAATCCGATAGTTTAGAACTTACCAAGCGCACTGCCAGCAAAACGTGAAACGTAAAACAAAACATTTCCGCTCCGACGAAGCGAAAAAAAAAACCGAACCCGTATGTTTGGAATTAACCAAGCACACCTAATTTCTTCTAGGAATGCTTAAAATTAAAAAGTAATATTTTGAGATTTTTACTTCATTTTTGCAGACGAGTTTTTACTGTTATTCTCAGAGACATTCATAGATTATTGTATTGTGCTGCTTTTCCTCGAATGCGTTTCCCCGAACGCCAGTTCTCCGAACGACCCGTTTTACCAAAAAGAAATACAGATCAAAAAGATGCAAGAATAGGCTTTATTGGCAGGCTGGTCATCTAGAATGAACGGTACGCAATCAAATGAAGGAAATATTTGGTCAAAACCGCTAATCAAACAAAGAACGAGCATATAAGAAGACCAATTCGTTCCCCACCCCGAAATGGTTCCGGGTCATTCGGCCGTATGCCGTTTGGAAGAATGCCATTTGACCGAAAGAGTCATTTGGCCGAACACCATTTGGCCGAAAAATGACACTAATGGAAAACGACTTTAGGACATTTGGTTGAAAGACGTTTGTCGAATGACAATTGGTCGAAAGTACATCTAGTCGAAACTTAAATTGATCGAATGGCTTTCGAACAGTTTTTCGAAAAAGTATTTTTTCAATGGTAGATTCAAACATCTTTTGGATCAGCAGATATAAAACCGAGCTAAATTTTTTGCACAACGGATGAACATTGGATCTTGAGTTTATTTTGAGCTAGCAGACTTTTTATCAGAAGTCAATAACGAGTCTATCTACATGATAATTATTATCTTCGCTTTACATCGGATTAAGTATATGTGCTTGGGCATTAGAGTGATGCAAATTTCGAAATTTTTGCTCCCCTATGCTTAAACGATTTGAATGATGGTAACAAGCATCCTCCCAAAATTTGAAAGGATTTGAAATAAATTTGACTGTGCACACGCCATTTGAAGTTTATATGGAGATTACTATGGAAAACGCCAACCTTTTGTGTTCAGCCCTCTATCTCTTTGTTATAATATTTTATGGAAAAGTGAACACACTCTTCTCATGTGAAATTCTTCCAGCTACAACTTTGCCGAAGACCACATTTTGATTGGACGTCAGGAAAAATTGTATTGATTTAGTTGATATGGGGTAACATTGATCACCTATGTAAACAACGTTCGGTAATATTGAAAATGTCGTTACTTACTTAAATCATGGCTTCTGAAACCGAATATGAAGGTCAAACTCTTAAATGTCATTTACTTTTCAAGTTATTTTAAAATTAAAAACATCTTGAACCGCGGAATACGCCTAAAGGTAGGCAATTTCCAAAGGGGCTGTCCATTAACCACGTGGTCTTTTTTTCTGGATTTTCAGACACCCCCACCCCCTCGTGGTCATTTGTCCACACAAAAAATTTAAAATTTGTATGGACCGTGGACTGGGCCCCTGATTGTCTGCATATAATGCACTTTTATATGTAGAATATATGGGTTAATTTTGATGGTCATGGCTTTTAGCAAACGCTTTTGACGTAGTGCACCAGAAAATACGTTTTTTCTACTGATGCTGAAACAGTTTATTGTGACTTCCAGATAAATTACATTCCTTTGGGGGTATCGATTTTGTAGGGGTCTATCGATTTTGTGGGGAATTCTGGATGTTCAATTGGTATGTATGAATGTCAAAATAAAATCCCTATTCGACTAAATTTTAAACTAAATGTCTTTTTGACCAAATGTCATATAATGCTTAAAGCAATTAAATTCTTCTCGGTTAAATGTCCATTGGACTAAACGTCAGAGATTCTACCATCTCTATTTCAGTATGTCAAAAAAAAGATATGAAGCTCATATCTCGTCTAGAATTGTATAAGCCATACATTATGAATGAAACCGTGCAGAATGCAACTGTGAGTCTTCTAGGAATGACATCCCTGTCTAAGTTAACATTATTACCGGCAACTTTATGCAAATAAGTGGATTGTGTTTATTATAATTGTAACATTATCAATTGGCAAGAAAGCTCAGTTTTAAAAGAAGGTACAACACAAAGACGAATCAGCTAAGAGTCCCGAAACGACGTGCGGAATTCACATATTCGTCCTAAATTAACAGGTCAGTTTTTATCTGGAGCTCTATATATTTACCAACCTGACGTCCGGTAACATCATAAAACTCTACAAACTAAAAAGCTGATCAGTTATTGGACCACACTTATAAATCCTACACATCAGCATTATAGCAATAAAATTACCTTTCTATTCGTAATTCGGCCAAACGGCAGTCAACGAAACGACCCTTTTGGCCAAATGGCATTCAGCCTAATGGCTCTGGGCCAAACGTGTCCAGATGACTGGACTCTACCCGAAATGTATGAAGTCGTGATAAATATAACTGCCAAACAGTTTACGGGAAAATGGTCTATTCGGAGAAACGGGGCATACGAGGAAGTGGCGTTCGATAAAACGACATTCGGAGAAAAGTAGCACACCCAGATAATTGATAGTAAAACTTGAAGAAAATATTGAATGTGGTCTAGACGAGATGTTTTAGGTCAACTTTGGTTTAATTCCTAAACGAAATTAAATATTTTCCGAAGGAAATTCCAGGAATATTCCAGAAATCACAATAAGATTTTTTATGGAAGTCCTCAAGAGAACTCCATTGGTAATTCCGATAATTTATTTTTTGGAATTCCAGTTATAGTTATATTTATGGAATTCCAGTAAATTAGTTACTCCTTCTATCACTATATTCTCTTTTGTTTTGTGTAATATCTAAAGTTATTAAAAAAATAGCATAGCATAGCAAAGTCTGGCTGTACTGGTTGATACTCCGTGATTGATCGAAACGGGTAAGAATTGCACTTAGATCCAAATGAATAAGGGATGGGACTTTCAGTTTACTCTCAAAGTGCGCATTTTTGCAGCCCTCATATTATTGATCACTAACGGCGCCGGCCAAGTCCTTACAGCCAGTCGGGAAGGGAGGGAATGTTAGTTTGTAATGATTGTTAGTTCTTGTAACGGTTCGTAGTACCCAGGTTACCGAGGTTCTGTCGCGGTTAGTGTAGTTTTGGAGTCAGTAAAATGTTAAAAAATTAGGAAAGTGTTTGTGTTGTGTGTTTCTGAGCTATGTTTGGTTACCCGATCGGTACGCAGCCTGCCAAATGCTGCCATAACTTGAAGCCGCCGACCATTACAGGACTTTGCCTAAACCCTATGGGAACAACTGGTGGTAGCAAGGTCATGATGAATATTCTGGAGATAAGATCCCAGGTATTTGCCCAAGTATTTCTACCAGTGATAGAAGTGGAAGAGTGAGTGTGGTTTTTGAAGAACACAGAACCCCGTGGTTGCACCATCAGAACCGTGCTGAAATTGAAGTTCCGGCCATTCTCGATACAAGGCCGAAGACCAGGAGACAATCTGATGAGAACATCTCATGCTTACTCTCCATGACGATAACTATGTGGTTCAGTTAGGCGGCAAAGATGGCAGGAAAAGGATTCACAGGTTCGATTCGATAGGAGAAGAAAGGGGCCCTAAAATGACGAAGAAGGAGATGAGGTTAGAATAGTCTTAAGGAAGTGGGTGAGAAAGTAGAAAACGAAGCTAGACAAGAGAACAGTGAGAAAGAGAGAGTAAGAGAAGAAGTAGTAGTAGAAGAAGAAGAAGAATAAACAGGAGAGTGAAAAAGCTAACTCAAGTGTTTTCCTGAATTCCGCGAAACAACAAGGATAAGCGTGCCAACTCTAGAGATGAGGGATTATACAGAGTCTCGTTAGCCACGTTGAAGGGTCACCTTCTTTAAACCCTCCTCAAGCCGGTGAACAGCCGTGAGTTACATTCTAGAGACCGAGAATACCTCTACATCTCCACCATCATCATGGGAAGGGTGTTTATTAGTTAGGGAAGAAAAAGATTTAGGTGTCACCTTTGATCAGTAATGAATCTTAAAGATACTTTTTGATTGTTGTTTCGATATAAGATATAAGCAGAAATTGTGTTAGTACTGACAACGAAAAGTATGTGTATAATGAAACTACATATAACAGAAATAAGAACTCTTGCTGACACTAGTGACCACCGTCTAAAGAAATCAAAATATCCATTGCCGGTGTTGTCATAAGCATGAAACGAGATTCGAGATCCTAGATTGAACACGAATATATTTTTGCTCTTCCATAACGCAAACCGAACACGATTGAACTTCATTGCGTCGCTCGTCTTAAAAGAGCATGCAACAGAATCCAAAAACCACACAGTATTTTATCTGCAGTAATTCAAAAATAATCCAAATAAACATTCTTGGAACAAATACAGGGAAAATTCCGAGAAAAATTCCAATTACCAAAGGTACTTCGTCATCTTTCTTGAAAAAGCCCTAGAATTATTCATGAAGTTACTAAGATACTATCTAAAAACTACTTGAGGTAACTTACTGGAAGAATCCCTTAAGATATATTGTGAAATTTTTGCCTAAACCTACAGCATTTCTTAGATATGATGTCAGTCAAATTCCTAGTCTAAATTTTGAAAAATTCCTGCAATCATCGTAGCAGTGAAAAATTCTTCAGAATGTCTTAACCCGTATAGGCCTGAGTGAAAGAAAAATTACTAAAACTCTCACCGCTCAGCGAATACTCAACGGATTACAATTATTTTTTTTTTTTTTTTTTTTTTGTATCTGACTTACCTGAGTTACCTCAGGGATGTCAAAAATCTTTGTTTGCGGATGACACAGGCCTCTCCGCCAAAGGACGAAGCCTGCGTGTCATCTGTAGTCGATTGCAAAAAAGTTTGGATATTTTTTCTTCATACTTGCAAAAATGGAAGATTTCTCCTAATGCTTCCAAAACTCAACTAATAATATTCCCACATAAACCAAAAGCTCTTTATTTGAAACCTTCAAGTAGACATGTTGTCACGATGAGAGGGGTTCCAATAAATTGGTCAGATGAAGTTAAGTATCTAGGACTCATGCTAGATAAGAATTTAACTTTCAAAAATCACATTGAGGGCATTCAAGCCAAATGTAACAAATATGTAAAATGTCTCTATCCCCTTATTAATAGAAAATCAAAACTTTGTCTTAAGAACAAGCTTTTGATATTCAAACAAATTTTCAGGCCAGCCATGTTGTATGCTGTACCAATATGGACTAGCTGTTGTAATACCAGGAAGAAAGCTCTGCAGAGAATTCAAAATAAAATTTTGAAAATGATTCTGAGGCTTCCTCCCTGGTATAGTACCAATGAGTTACATAGGATATCCAATGTTGAAACATTGGAACAAATGTCAAATAAAATAACCAATAATTTCAGGCAAAAATCGTTACAATCTTCTATTGCCACGATTAATGCGTTATATGATTAGGTTAAGTTAGGTTAAGTATATTAAAAACTTTTTTTTTTCTCTTATAAGCAGGTGAAATCAACTCACCTGTAAAAAATCTGAACTGCTACGGCAAATGAAATGTAATATGTTGTTAACAAAATGTTAATAAAATCTTAGATTTGTTTTACCAAATTAGGATGATAGTGTTGTCTGATAACACAGAACACCTAGATATAAGAAATAATGAATGTAATGTTTGGAATGATACTAATGAAGAAATTAAAAAAAAAAAAAAAAAAAAAAAAAAAAAAAAAAAAAAAAAAAAAAAAAAAAAAAAAAAAACAATTATTTTTTGTCAGTATACTGGTACACCTATCTTGTTTCTAAAAGTGGTAAAAGGATCTTGGGAATGTTCATATGGCCAGAGTTATTGCGGTGGATCACTGGGTCAGGTCGGGAGTTCTGTGCTTCTGTGCCCCTGGAGGTAGGCAAATTTCAAGTCACAGATAATTTCCAGAATCGGCTATAATGTGGCCACTATATCAATGAGTTTTAAGAAAAACGTATCAGCGTAAACCTTCTGATAATCGATTAAATTGAATAATAGTGCCAACTGCATTCGATTGATTCTATAAATGACCATTTTCGGGTCCCCGGGATGCCTCAAATTTATGATAAAGTGCAAAATTTGTAGTTTAACATCTGTGTCAAGCTTAAAAAAAGCATGTTAGTGAACTATTATGTTCGATCTATACTTTAAGAAATTTGAAACGGTTTAGTACCTAACAAATCTAAAGCCGGTTCTTCAGGGCATCAAGTCCAAGTGGTCGCATCTGGTACACTCTAAACGGTGCAAAACTCTTAATTTATAATGTTGAGTATCAGATTTTAATGATTTATGCAAATTAAAATGATTGCCATTGGAAATAAATAAAGATAACTTGGCATGTCCCTAAAAATCACCTTTTTTTACCCGACTTGACCCAGTAATCCACCGCAATAACTGCGGCTGCATGAGTATTCCCAAGTTACTCTGGCCTCTTCTAGAAACTAGATATGTGACATTATTTGAATCCGTTAAGAACTCGCTGAGTGGTAAGGGTTTTAGTAATTTTGCTTTCACTCAGGCCTATACGGGTTAAAGGATTCAGTCTGGTGTGATTTCTGAAAGAATTACAGAAGGAAATAAAAAGGAATTTCCTGGTAGAATCTCTGAAAGTATTCTTTGAGGTGCCCCTAAATTATTGATTTTTTTATTATTCTCAGGTTTATTTCAAAGAATTTTCATAGACAATTTTAGAGAAACTTAATAAGCAAGAGTTCATAAGTGAATGCATGGCAGCATCACAAAAGAATTATATTATCAGGAGCAATTTGTAGAGAAATATCTTGAGGAATAGCTGAACATCTCTGAAGAAAAGAACAGGGTGAATTTTCCTAGGGATAATATATTGAAGTGGCTCCTGATATAATATAATTCTTAAAACGAATTTCCAGTAGTAATTCCTGATCGAGTTCAAAGGGGAAAAGTTTACAAACTTTCATAAAAAAAAATCGCGACGGTGTAAATTCAGATGAGTACGTTGAGGAATTCCTACAAATTTTCCAATAGTCTTTGCTAGAACTCCTGAAACAATGCTTGAAGCAATTTCTTATGTTTTGAAGAATATTTGTTTGTTTGTTGAAGAATCTAGAAAATAATATCTTGAGGAGTGTAAAGAGGAACCTCAGGAAAAATTCATGGAGATTATGTGGAGCTATCTCTTATAAAATTCTTTGACGAAATCTTCAGAGAATTCCAGGATTGATAAATTTCTATATAACTTGTCGAATTCATGACATGAACCTTTTGAGTTTTTGGCAGAATCCCCATTATTTTTTTTATCGCCACCCCTCCCTTGGATCCGCCCCTGAACTCCACTCACTTGCCCACCACTTTGATTATTATTTTATTCCGCGCGCCGACGAGAGTGAAACCACGACGCCTTACTAAAGAGAGTCATAACCTAGTTCTGAAAGTGCGCGACGCTTCAATGGACACGTAATTTTCTGCTTCGGCACTTGGCCGGCCACCCGTTCCAAAACATCACGCCGTTGGGAAAACACGTGAACGTGAAACAAAAAAAACGAATCAGACATGTTTTGCAATTATTCGGAGTACGTATGGGGCCTATTTGCATCTATTTTGGGCCTATTATTTTGGCCAAATCTATCTTTCTTTACGCAATTATGAAGTTCCAATCAACGGTTGCTTCTAGCGATCGAAAGGGGAGAGGGGGATGGGGGCATAATTGTCTGCGAGGTCTGTGAAAAGAAGTGAAAGAGATGGCGACCATGGCATGGGGGACGAGGAAATGCTTGTGTGCTCGGACCATATGGGGTACCGTTCTTCTAGTGTGGGGTGAAGGCTCCAGCTAATGATGCGGCGGTTGTTTCAAACTGATACTCCACGGCAATAGCTCAGAACTCGGGTGGAAGATGTCTGCCTCACCACACGGGGCCTCCGACGGATTGGGTGGTTTGTTTTGCTCGCGCGTATATGAATTTTAAATGAAAGGGGTCAGGAAATTCGGTTATCCGTAAAGTGGATTATAACAGTTTGAGCGCGATTGGGATTAATAGCGGCTGTTGTGTTACCTCTTCTTTTATTTTCGGCTGGACTTCGAACATTTTGGGGATATTACGTGAGTAAATTAAATTAGGAATCAATGAAAAGGAGCAGACAGATTATGACACAATCGATTTGTTCAAGTTTGATTTTGACACACCTATTTTTTTATGGTTTTTGGTAGATTTTCACTGAAAACTAATCATTTCCGAGTTCAGAACTTTTTCATTTCAGAGAGAGAAATAAAAATTCGTTTGAAGAACTTAATCATACAAAGCCTTATCCTAGTATTTTCCATTACCAACGATTTTTGTCAAAGAAATCGTTCTATTCATGGAAGCGCTTATTCGTCAATAAAGAAATCGTAATAGCTTAAAACTTAATCAAAAAGTAAAAAAGTGAATTCAACCAGGAAATAGAGGAAAACCTATGAGTTTATCTCCGAAGCTTGTAGCAGTAAATTTTGGATAGGCATGTTTAAACATCGTTTGGCTAAGAATTCAAAATAAATCATTCAAGGAATGGTTCTATGAGTCGAGCCATTTTACCCCATCAGTGCGTATTGGGCCATGTTCCCCTACAGTAATAAAGATAGGAGCATACCGATGTAACATTGGTGGCTGAATAAGAGTTAATTCAGCTGAAATGGGCTGTATAAATAGTATTTTAACTGAACACCGCTAGCGCATGACGGCTTACCATAGTAGCATGTCTAAAAGAACTTGAAACTATTGAGAACCAGAGCTAAAGGTCTAAAGCCCTGATAAAGGTGGATGGTTGTGATGACTATGACCGTGGACATCATGTAAACAACAAACGGACAATGCTGTATTGTGTCAGCACCGAGTAGGCAGCCACTCTAGCACGATGTAGGTAGTGCAACCCTGGTTAGGTGGCCTATCGAAGACTCTTCACCAACCAAGAAAGGCAAAAGTAGAGCAAACGGATTGATTTTACGCAATAGACCTGGCAACGAATAAAGGACAACGATTGGAAAGTTGGATCTTCGAACGTGAGAACTTTGAATGAACCCGCGCGTGTTGGGCTCCTGGCTCGTGAACTGCAGAATGTCGGCGTGAACGTGGCAGCTATCCAGGAAGTACGCTTGCCGAGAACCGGAGAACGCGAAATCCGAGCGGTGGATCCTATCGCCAACACTTTATTCAAGTACCACATCTACTACAGCGGTGGCGACAGAGCAGAACGTGGAGTTGGCTTCATAGTGATTGGGAAGCAGATGAAGGGAATTATTCGGTGGAAACCGGTAAGCGACCGAATCTGTGTGTAAAGAATGAAAGGCAAGTTCTTCAACTACAGCTTGATCAGCATATATGCGCCAACGAACGATAAGCCCGATGACATGAAGGATGAGTTCTATGAGAGCCTGGATGAGGCCTACGGAGAGTGCCCTAAACAAGACGTCAAGATAGTCATCGGCGACGCAAATGCGCAGATCGGGAAAGAATATTTCTTCCGACCCGTCATTGGAACGGAAAGCCTTCATTCCGTTACCAATGATAATGGCCTGCGGCTAGTAACCTTCGCTGCTGCTAGAAGGATGGCAAACAACAGTACCTACTACGAAATAATATCCGTGGCGTAAACATACCTGGCGACACCCGAGTGGCGATGCCTGCTCCCAAATAGACCACGTGCTGGTTGATGGGCGACATTTCTCAGATGTCATGAATGTCAGGACCTTGCAAGGCCTCAATATCGACTCGGATCATTATCTCGTAATAGCTAAAATTCGGGCGCGATTATCCAGCGTCACGAGTTCCACAACAAACAGAACGCTGCGCTTCAATATACAACGCTTGTCGACTGATGGGATAGCTGCACAGTACCGTCAACAATTAGACGAGCAGTTGGGAAGAATCAACGTTGCTGGAGACGTCGACAGTCTGTGGGACCCTATCTACGAAGCTGTGATAACAACGGCGCGGGAAGTGATTGGCACTGATCAACGACGAAGACGAAATGACTGGTTCGATGAAGAGTGACAGACATGAAGAATGTCGCCAGAATCCGAGAAGGGAATTTGCTGACCGATAAAACGGCGGTGGCTGCCAGGTGGAAGGAGCACTTTCAACAATAGTTGAACGGTTAAAATGGAAATGTAGCGAGAAACAGGATGAACATTGATGATGACGATCAAGCTGTGGACCCACCGACCATAGGAGAGGTTAAAAATGCTATCAGCGAGCTGAAGAACTGTAAGGCTGCTGGGAAGGACGAAATCCCGGTCGAACTTCTCAAGCACGAAAGTGAGCAGCTTTATCAGTCGATCCATCGAGTACTTCTGAAAGTATGAGAGGACGAAGAATTGCCCACCGACTGGCTGGATGGCCTCATACGCCCAATCTACAAGAAAGGGCACAGTCTGGAGTGTGCCAATTACAGTGGAATTACCCTTCTGAATTCGGCGTACAAAATTCTGTTGCGCATCCTGTTCAACAGACTGAGACCCCTCGAGGAGTCCTTCGTCTGCGAATATCAAGCTGGTTTTCGTGAGGGCCATTCCACAACGGACCAGATGTTTAGCTTGCGAATGATCCTACATAAATTTCGGGAGTATAACTTGCAGACTCATTATCTGTTTATTGATGTCAAGGCGGCGTACGACTCAGTGAAAATAAATGAGCTTTGGCAGATAATGTCTGAACATGGTTTTCCGGCGAAACTAATTAGGCTGATACGTGGTACGCTGGATGGTTCGAAATCAAGTGTTCGGATCGCACACGAGGTGTCAACCTCGTTCGTGCCGTTAGACAGGTTGAAGCAGGGAGACGCACTTTCGAATTTACTGTTCAACATTGCACTCGAGGGTGCTATTAGGAGATCTGGCGTGCTGAGAAATGTCAGTATTATGACAAGGTCGCACATGCTCCATGGCTTTGCGGACGATATAGACCTTATTGGAATCGATCGCAGGTCAGTGGAAGAGGCCTTCGTGCCTCTGAAGAGGGAGACAGCGAGGATGGGCCTGACCATTAATTCTACCAAAACCAAGTACATGGTTGCAGGTAGAGATAGAGTCAGGCTTGGTGGTGTAGGTGCTGAGGTAGTGTTTGATGAGAATGTGTTCGAAGTTGTTGATGAATTTGTTTACCTTGGAACGCTTGTGGCATGTGACAACGACGTTTCCCGCAAAGTGAAAAGACGTGTTGCGGCTGCGAATAGGGCCTTTTACGGACTACGTAACCAGCTTAGAAGTTTCGCCCAAGATCGATGAAGATGGAGCTCTACAATACGCCCAGCAATGGCGTGACGATACGCTGTAGCCATCAAGGTATCAAGGTAGGTAACTGAATAAGCTGTTATTCAGCTGCCAATGTTACTTGAGTTGTGATGGACAAATGCGAGGTGATCGAAAGGTAGAAGCATCATTTCGATGAACAACCTGAACTCTGCAATAATGGTTTCTTCAGTAAAAAGTTGCAAAATCAAAAGTGCTAAAAGTGCTTGGAACAAAGTTTTTGTATCGCATAAAGTTTTTATTATCGCATAAAAAGTTATCAAAAAAAACTGATTTTTCAGGACCACCTTTACTTATTTGTTTAAAAAAATCCTAACTCGTGAACCATAAGAGATATGAATTAAAGTTCTTCAGCAAAGTTGCTCTAAATTAATTATTCTAAAACATTGTAGAACATTGTATTGCTCAAAATGCATCAGCAAAAAATTCATATTATGATCTCCTAAACCACGTGGGCCACCCTAATTTCACATTACTTAAAAAAAATTCTGAAAAAAATGGAGAAACTATCCCGAAGACATCATACAGTTAACCCTCCATGAGCCGATGTTCCATTACTCGATATCGACTCATCGAGCCATACTAAAAACAAAACAATCATGGTTACTATGATGGTCCCTTCAGACAGTTGTCAAATAAAAAGCTGTTCCATGACTCGATATTTCCATGAGTCGATGGTCCCTTCAATATCGACTCATGAAGGTTTGACTGTACATCTAAAACTGACGGTTTAGAAGCAAACATTTCTGTCTTCCTAGATATGGCTTTAAACAAATGTTACTTGAGTTGTGATGGACGAATGCGAGGTGATCGGAAGTTAGAAGCAGCATTTCGATGAACAACCATAAGAGATAGAACAGTGGTTTCTCCAACAAAAAGTTGCGAAATCAAAAGTGCTGAAAGTGCTTGGAACAGAGTTTTTGTAAGGAACTATCGCATAAAAAGTTATCGAGAAAAAAAATTTCAGGACAACTTTAACTTATTTGTTTAACTCGCGAACCATTAGGGATATATATTTGGGATCTTCAGCAAAATTGCTCCAAATTGGTTGTTCTAAAACATTGTATTGCATCAGCAAAAATGTTTATATTCTGATCTCCAAACCACGTGGACCACCCTAATTTCACATTTCTTAAAAAAAATGTCTGAAAAATATGAGAAACTATCCCGAAGACATATATCTGAAACTGACGGTTTAAACGCAAACATTTTTGTCTTCCTTAATATGGCTTTGGGATCAATATACAATGGAGGAAATGGGTGACAATAAAGCTGGTAATATTTAGAATATTTAGCGTCTAATCACTTTCAAGATGCAAGAAAGCATCCAATATTGGCGAATGTTGGATGCAAGATCATGAAATGTTTCAGTTTCGTTCAAGATTGCAAGCATTTCTGAATGCAATGAGGCAGTTTACATGTTTTATCGTGAAATGTTCAGTTCTAGCTCATTTACATGACAATCATAAAAGTTTACGTGCCTTGTAAAATTAGGAATTTGTTGCTGTGTAGCTTTCAATATGTATGTTGTTAGCATGTTGAATATAGTAAATTGAATTTACGTAAAAAAAAGACTTCGTAAAGAGTGATTTTAGTGTATATCTGAAATTCAAATTAATCTTTGATGTATTCAAACTATGAATATCTCCAGTAAGCAACCATATATAGACTGAAAAGAGCAAGGTGAACTGACCCACGCTTCATTGTCATCACTGTCAATTACTCACACTTTCCACTAACCAAGTTCAAGCGCAGAGAATGTAAATACTTCCATCGAACGGATGATGAAAACAAAAAAAAGTAATATTATAATACCCAGCTTGACCATCCTACATTGTTTCAATGTTTCGCTCGCATTTGGCTGTTAAATGCCCTAATACAGCGCAGCGCGCAGCTACCGTTGCCTCAGGGTTCGTTCAATTTGCTCTCGCCGCTCCAAAAACCTCCCATTCAAATTTCAAGGGCATCGATGTCCAAAAAACTGGCACGTTAATTGATGCATAACAACCTGACTAAGAAATAACCATACGTTTGCATGTGGCGACGGTTAGTACCTACTCAAAATCTCATGTACGGGGAGTTAGTTATTGGAATGACGCGGTGCTTCATTTATCGTTATTACCAAAAAGAATTAGTCATTAGTTCAAAGATCCAATTTCCTATTTCTTTCTTATCATCCTTACCATAAACATAGTATTCTGTGAAGTTTTTGGCTTTCTAGGTGGCGAGTTGAAAGTGGCACAAGGACAATGTAGGTTTCTACGGAAATTACTATGAAGAAGTTTTGAAAAATGTTCCAAACACGTTAGTACTGTAATGTAAGTACAAAATTCATCCCATAGTGAAAACTCATTCTTCAAACCTTAATGAAGGATGTTGCTGAAGAAACAAATTCCTTTTGAGCTAATTTTGTTTTAGATTTTTGTAGACGTTTGCAGGATTATAATCCCATAATGATGCTGAATAATAGAAAACAAATTCATGAACATTTCTTCTGCTATACATCGAATTGAATTTCTCTCTTCAGCAAATGTCTTCATGCTGGTTTGTAGAACGAGTTTTCACTATGGGATGATAAGTTGTTACTCACATTCCAGTATTAACGTGTATGGAAGATTACTCCATAGTAATTTTCATATAAACTTACATCTTCTTTGGGCCACCGTTAAATCACCACCTAGAAAGCTGAACTTTTCACAGAACACTATTCTATGGTAAGGATGGTGAAGAAGATATGCGAGATTTTTTTTTTCAATTTTAGAACTGCCCTAGTGCTCATTGAACACTAAGCTGAGAAGCACCTTCTTTCCCAGTGAGGACGTAATGCCAAAAAAGAGGGTGACGTGATTCAGTTATTGATTAAAGAGAAAGCAAACAAAGAAAATCTCTCAATGCTAGATAGGCGGCATCCACAAATTACGTAACGCTCAAGGGGGAGGGGGGAGTAGGCTCAAGCGTTATGGCTCATATGAAAAATTAAAAATTTTCATATAAAAAGCGTTACGAAGGGGGGGAGGGGGTCAAAAATTTCCAATTTAGCGTTACGTAATAAATGGATGCTGCCATAGGTCGTTTGGAAATGCGAATGACTATATGAATAAACTGGCATTTTATGTGTTTATGGCTATTTTTTTAAATATCGACGATAAATAAAGCACCGTGTATGGAATTAGCAGTTAGAAGTACTCACCGGCAGGGAAGTTTGATCGCAGCGTCCAACTCCGGACAGGGTCGCCAAGCGTGCACGTAGGTACCTATGGCAGCGGCCGTTGCCAGGAACAGAAGTATCCATCTAGTGGGCATTGCGGTGATGACGAAGCAGACGCGATGCACCTATTTTTTCGGTGAAAATAAAAACCATTAGATGTCAGCCAGTCAGTTAAAACCTACGCCTCCAGCACAGATAAGCAGACGTAACACTAACGAGTTGTCCATCGACCACACAATTATCGATCACTTCAAATTTGTTATGTCGTATGCTCACTAGATGATGACGGTGTGAGGCGAGTGATGGATTTCAAGCAAAAATTTTTCCCAGTGTTGCGTATGTTTATCTGTGCCTCCGGTCTCCATCCGTAGCGAATGGAACCGAACGAAGCGGGAATCATCATGCCAGCCAGCCGTGGATTGCTACAAAGTGAGAGTCATCGATCATCGACCGGCGATCAATGGCGCGCGACTAATTAGAGTAATCCACCGAAAAACTATAAAACTTTTTCTAGCGCTTGCGGAACTCGAGCGCGCGCGCGCTCTTGGAGATGCCCAATACCCTACATATTGCCTACTTCGGTCCGGACGAACGGTGGAAAAGCCGCGCTCAAATTGTGGTGGAAAATGCAATTTCGAAGCCAATTTGGAAACCTACGTTTAAAGTAGCCCTATACTGCGCGTAAAGTTATGATTGTCCTATATGGAAAAATGTAGGTTTTGAGAAAATAACGCTCAAAGTTTAAAATTTGTTTTCTCACACAAATGTTCAGAAATCTCTAGTAAATTTATATTTTCCACAAAACTTTAAAAAAAGTGCTTACTACGATGATTGCGATAAAAAAAGGTCTTGCTTCAAAATTCCATATGGGACTGTTTTGCTTTCATGGGCAGTATTGCCCACCGAGTGCAATGACGAAGAGATTCGCGCCAATAATTGTCGATAGCACACTCTTTTCACCGCAAATGCCCCGACGTTCGTATTTAGGCTGTTGCTATTGTTTCTTCCTCATACTCGCGAGAGCGTGTAAAAGATGTTTTGAAGAAGGAATCTTTTTATTTTTGGTTTTCCGCTTCGTTTCGCACTTCCCGCAATTACCATCCAATTGGTCAAATCACACACACAGAGCATAAGCATGTAGGTAGGTAGGGCAATGCGGTTCTAAATGCACTCCTGGAGTACAACATCCCAGTTAACATTGTATGTATTTAATATTACCTTTTTGCAATTCGGTTACATATAGACCTACTTTTTGCAAGGGAATGACCAACATAATGACCTACTTTTCCCACCGATACAAGCAATGTTGAAAAGTGTTACTTTTCAGCACCAATAACAGTACCGAAAAGTAGCACTTTTCAGTACTGTTTTGAAATTTATCAATTCGACGTCGGATTACCTACATAACTAATTTATTGCATTTCTTCATTTGACGACCTGAATTTAGACGGATTTGGATCGTAGAATTAGAAGCTACCCGCATAGAAAAACACAATTTGTCAAACATTTCAAACAGTAAAGTTCTTCTAACCGAAGTGGTTAATGTATCATGAACAGTTGCTTTTACGTTGAACAATAAAAGAGTTTTAGGTTTCAACTATAAATAATTGTATGTCTAATGTATATCAAATTATCATAATAAATCATATTGTACAGACATGGTTGAACGGTATGAGAATGGAAACTAAGGAGAAATAGTTGAAATGTAACTTTACATTTCGTTCAATGGTTCGTAATAATATTTCGCAACACACTTTCACATATGCATTTCACTATACATTACTTATAACTAACAGTTTGGCAAATTGTTATTTTCTGAACACGTTTCAAAATAACACAACAGCTTTGTAACTTTTAAACTGGCGTTTAATCCTACTTCACACACATAGTGAACCGCAGAATTGAATTTACTCAAATGTAAATAGATTTTTCAACGAGATTTGTGAAAATGTGTTATTTGAAACTCATAAGTTTCCATAAGTTCCAAAAGTTCAGTTGAACTAGCCGTTATGTAGAATTTTTTAAGCGTGCCTGCTGTTGTATTTACCTTTCAGTGAAAAAATGAATGAAAAAAATGTTCCAATATTAAGAGTGCTCTAGAGTGCCAAATACGTTGCTCCGCGCCATCAGTTCCTGTCTAAATCCTGTTACAGCTCACAACAATTCAGTTTTTAATTATCGCTTCGGTATCATGTGCCCACGGAGACGAAAAAATCGTCTTTCCCCGGCAATCGAATCGCGGATGTGTGGTAAATTTCCGATTGGAGAATTCCTTATTCATTTGGAATTATATGTGCAGAATCATCGATAGAAGGAGAGTGGAAATGACACGAGTAGAGTCGAATGGCCACCTCCCACGGCAGCAACCTTAGCGACCTCGTAATTGGTAAGTTTTTGTATATATGTAATGTTTTTTTTTACATCTCTTTTTTTTCTCCGGTAGAACATGATTTCTTTTGATGACGTGCACGAAGATGAGGCAGCCACCAGGAGCTTCCATTGGCCCGCAGGGAAAAGATTTTTGGTGATGCAAGTTGGATGGATCATCGAAAAGAAGTGTTTTACATGACAGAACGATGAACAGCAATCACCTAACAATCACTTCGTACATTCGTGAAATAAACCAGTTAAAAAAGGCAATTCCAACATTACTTTTGTTTATTCATTTTTATCAAGAAACATCAAAACAGGAGGTACATGCAGTAAAATCTTATGGTATAAACACATACACACATTATAATATACGGTTAAAAAACAATAACGCACAGTAAATCAATCATTATACATACATTATTCGTTTCAAGGTTACAGTTTAACAATTCTGCAACTGTTTGGGTTACAGTGAATTGTGCAGAAAATGGATGGTAAACTGGTCATTTGGCAAATTGTTTTCGAAAAAAAATGTTCGAAAAAATCAGCGTTTTTAAATGGTTACATAACTTAACCGCCTATTCCCCATATTGTTATTTTCCGGATAACTGTTCACCAAACTGTTAAAACCGTTACCGGTAGGGTTGATATATTGTTTATTTGGATGTTTAAGGGAATTATTCAAACGTGGTTGCAAATGGTTAAGAATGGTATGGGGAACAGTATGAATATGGTTTATAATTATGCGGGGAGTTGACCGTGAAGGATTCTGAGTCTTGCGGACGTATAGGTGGCAGTAGAATTTGTGAGCTCATTATCAAAATAGACGGAAGCGTTAAGGGGCGGTACGTGTATAAAGGGTGTCCACGATGAAATTGCCACTTTTTAACCGTTGGGTAGAATTTAATGAAAATTTGGGTGGATTTAGTTCATAGTACATTGTTTACATCCTGCAAGTTTTAAAGTCCTGTGATCAAAACTCGCGTAAATGGAGTCGAAAGAACAGCTCGTGCGTGATAAAATCTTGCGCATTCATCACGAAAACAAGGATCTCTCGCATCGTTCCATCGCTAAAATGTTGGGAATCGCGAATTCCACGATGTCGCGAGTGATTAAGCGGTTCGAGGAACGATTGACCACCGATCGGAAGCCCAGAAGTGAAGGAAAAAGTATTCCGTACAACACCAAAAATCACAACCGCGTAGTTGGGGCCTTCAACCGAAACCCGAACGCTTCCATTCGGGATGCGGCTAAGAACCTGCACCTAAGCCGAAGTTTTGTCCATAAGGCCAAAACTAAGGCTGGGCTTCGAACGTTCAAGGTACAAAAGGCCCTTAATCGCGACGAGAAGCAGAACAAGTCCGCCAATACCCGTGCCAGGAAGTTGTACCTCAACATGCTGCAGTTGAATGCTGCATCATGGACGACGAAACATATGTGAAGGCCGACTTCAAACAGATCCCCGGCAACCTGTTTTTCATGGCCAAGGACAAGTTCAGCGTTCCGGAGCATGTCCACACTCAGAAGATGTCCAAATTTGCGAAGAAACTCCTGGTTTGGAAAGCCATTTGCACGTGCGGGAAGCGGAGTGCACCTTTCGTGACCCAGGGCACGATGAACGGACAGGTGTACATGAAAGAGCGCCTCCAGAAGCGGCTGCTTCCTCTCCTGAAGGCCCACAACGTCCCAACAATCTTCTGGCCGGATTTGGCCTCATGCCACTACTCCAAGGACGTGCTGAAAGTATTGAAGACAGTCGAGGAACTGAAGAAAGTATGGGTTTACATGCAAAAAACGGTTGATTCACAGGTTGTGCAGAATCTTATGGCCGGGGTTAAGGCCAAGGTGCAGGCATCTGCGTATGGACTGTAAATAAAATGCGAGTAAAATGGTAAAATGAAGTTTAATAGTTATTTATCAATCCCTGAAAATTTGATGGCAATCGGATGAAAACTCGAATTTTGCGAATCAATTTTGTGTGTGGAAATTTCATCGTGGACACCCTTTACTTATGTGTATGCAATTTAGTACATGAATAACTTGCAATATGGTAGAAAATTACTAGCGGCATCTTACCTCGTCTGTTTATGAAAGAAGTATCAGCAATAAAAGTGTGAAAATTTGTGACAGTCATTCCACACCCTACCTAACTGAGGAATACTGAATATCTTGTAATATCTCCAGAAACAATCCAATATTGTATGCAACTCGTTGCAAAACTCGATTTTTTCAGCAATCGGCTTGTTGCATAAATAACTATTGCAATTTCTCATCGTAATAGGCTGTTTTTCATCACACCAATCTGTCATGGAACGGACTACTTTCCTGCACTTAATTACGTATTGCTGTTAGAGTAATTACGCAACTGACATAAGTTGCGTAGTGACTATAACGCAACGCTTTTTCATTAAGTAACTATTTTTAGTTGCGTAATAAATCATTACACTAAAATTTTCAGAAATTCTAAAATAGTGGTGAATGTATCCCAGTTGGACTTTTGATACCCTCAAGTGGTCTTCTTCGAAATGATGATTTTACAGGACTGTACACTTGAGGCTTGCCGTGCTGGATAACTACTAGAGTACTGTAAAAATCGAAGTCTGCAACAAATTGCGAACTACTTTTTTTGTTACAATTTAATAAAAAAGCATCCCTGTTGCGTTATGCAAAAGCGTTGAGTAATAGTCATTATGTAACAGCTGCGTTATAACTATTACGACATGACATAATTCAGTGCAGGAAAATAGATCGTTTCATGACAGATTGGCATGATGAAAAACAGACTATGACAATGAGAAATTGCATGAAGAGTTATACGCAACACGTTGCAGAACTCAATTTTTAGAACATTCGTCGTAATTATCTGACTCGGTAAGCCTCGTGCTATAAAAATTATCATTCTTTCTACGTAAATTAGTATTAAAGTACTCTTTTGGTAGGAAAAAAATTGAAATTACTCTATCGGTGATGCTACCAGGATGCAACTCAGATCTCTTTCGGTGCTACACACGCTGCTGCAAGATAGCACCTTAAATTAAAAGAAACGTGCATGAGTTATTATTTTGCACCTCGGCAGTGCTGATTCGCAATGTGCGATGGGCTGCGTGGTATCAAGTTGTCTCATTTTTACTCTTTGTGTTTCGTACACGCGTCAAAAATCCACTTGAATTCATTTCAGTGATACATAAATGTCAAAACTTTTAAACACGATGAACATAATTTATTACCACCTTATGTTTCTGAATTTACCAATTATATTAAGATCCACTACTTTAAGTTTTTGCAGAGCACTTATGAAGCTTCTCTGCCTTAAACGCATACCTTGCTGAAATTTTCCTAGAGTGAATTTTTGTGCTGGCACGAAATAGTCTCGCTTTGTCTCGCGCAAAAAACAAATTGTCTCGTGCACATTGCCACTCCGAAATTAGTTGTGCGTTTCCCACTCTTTGCGAATATAATGGGAGACGCATAACTAATTTCGGAGTGGCACGCATGTTTTTGCATAGCACTCAGTTTTCAGACATTCTCTGTGCCACCAGCCAAAACTAATGGCGGTAAAAATAAATATTTTAGGGGGTTAACTTAAACGCTCGCACCGTAAATTTTCAACAGATCAGAAATGCTAAATTTATAACAAACACAGATATCCAAAGAAGCTTTTATATATTCTTACACTGCACCATCTTGATCTCATAAATGCGGAACATTAGTTTGTCTCAAGCACCAAAATACCACAATTTATTCAATTTAGGGTTGCTGAATCCATTGCCATTGCTGAAAATGCATAGTTTGGCATTTAAGCCAACTTGCTCGCAAGTTTTTTCTGTGCGATTTATGCGCTTAATTTGCTACAAAGTTCAAATTTTATGTGTTAATGAATACTTATAATATTTATAACACTAATAATACTTTAGATTCTCAAAAGTTTTTTTTTTTTGAAAAGTATTGTGTTCAGCCATTTAACAGAAACGACGAATTTTGTATGGAGACTGCGAGTATCACATGTGATTCTGTTAAATCAACAACTACTTCAAACAGAACATCACAATAAGTTCAAAGTTATGCTTTAAATCAATGAATAAAACCAGTGTTTTGAACAATTTTGCGACCCGTAGTTCAACATTTGTTACATGCTTTAACATTTTTCTGAGTGGCAATCCCAAATTAACAATTTACAGTTCCACATTTTTGTGCGATTCTAGTCGTTTTTTAAACATGAAATAAAATGACCCACGTTTCAGTCAACCATCTTTAGCTTATTGTGAGTTCGATTAAAGCTGAAGGAAAAACAACGATAGCTTCCTTAGATATTCGATATTTTTGGAAGCAAACTTGCAGTGGATAGAATCGAATTCCAGGGGGAACTAGCAGATTGTATATGTTTCTATATCCTATTAGACGGATTTCACGCCAACTCGACACGCGATTGGCAGCACCCCTTCAGAATTCAATGAAACTTTCTGGATGTCAAAAGTATGTGAAACTAAGATACTTTGCATATTTTGTTTTTTCAAAATCGATCTAGACTAACATTTGGAAAGGGTCAAAGTTTTTTTTTTACTTTTTCTATAAACCCGTATAACTCAAAAACGGTAAGACTCACAAAAAAGTGTTGTATGGGGGACTGTCGTGAAATTTCCTGACGTTTTAGAAAAAAAATTGAAAAAAAAAAAAAAACATGTTCAACACTGAAAAAAATGATTCAAAACTTTAAAGTCGATTTAAAAAACAGCCACTTCAGATTTTGATCATCCTTAAGCAAAAAGTTTCGTAATTGAATTTACTATTAGTCGTCCATACATTGCAAATTGGGCATATTTTAGAGAAAAAAGTTTTTCTAACATCGATTTTTTAAGTCCAAAATTAATCTTTTATTTTATGTTTATTTCGCTTTAAATAGTCTAGTATGATCATATTTTCAAGTGATAAATGAGTTTTAATCACAAAATAGATCATATTTGTTTTATTGGGAGTAGTTAAAAGAAATAAAACGGAATCATACAGAGTTTTTTTTTTTAATCAAATTCAATTGTCTCGCACCAAACCGCTTATGAGAAAATCAACTCCGTCTAACAATGCGATGGGTTTTTATGGTTAGAAAGATATCACAATAATATTTAATTTCTTATTTGGTCAAAGCCAAACTTAACAGGTGTCTGGAAAGGGTCAATATTATGCTTATGAAAAAAGTCGTGGTTTGTTTTTATTTTTATTATTGCTATATATCCTAAAACGTAAAAGAGAGTTTTTATATCTAGAATTGGTGTATCGTTGCTTGGAAATTATTCCAGTGATATCCTTGAGCAGCGTTATAATTTTCAAAAAAGTCGCTAATTACCAGTATTTAACCTTGTTTTAAGGACTCTTTTTTGTTCCGTAGAAAAGTAGACTGTTATTTGCAAATAAAATCATGAGTTATGAGCTTATCAACTTTTTTTAGCTAGATAACAATACAAACATATTCATTATTTCTTATTCATCTGGCGTTTAACGCAGGCACGTTTAGTAAGTTTTTTTTTTCACAAAACTTTTTCTAGAAGAGAATTTAATGGGGTATGGATAAGGTTGTTACTTTTCAATGTTTGCAATACTGTTGTGATACCTTTCAAACCATAAAAATCCGTCGGATTGTTAGACGGAGTTGATTTTCTCATAGGCAGAGACAAAGTCCATTGATTGCCTGCATTTAAAAAAAAACATAATCACTGTATAATTCCGTTTTTTAACTATTCTCAATAAAAATACAATCTATTTTCTGATTCAAACTCATTTATCACTTGAAAACACAATCATATTTGACGGTTTAAAACAAAATCTTTGAAAAAACTTTTTGCTTAAGGATGATCAAAATCTGAAGAGGCCGTTATTTTTTAAATCGACTTTAAAGTTTTGAATATTTTTTTTTCAGTGTAGAGAATGTGTTTTTATTTTTTCAATATTTTTCTCTAAAACGTCAGGAAATTTCACGACAGTCCCCCATACAATACTTTTTTGTAGGTCTTATCGTTTTCGAGTTATACGGATTTATAAAAATAAGTATAAAAAAACTTTGGGACTTAAAAAATTCGATGTAAGAAAAACTTTTTTCCCTAAAATATGCCCAATTTGCAATGTATGGACGACTTTTAGTAAATTTAATTACGAAACTTTATGCTTAAGGATGATCAAAATTTGTAATGGCCGTTATTTTTTTAAATCGACTTTAAAGTTTTGAATATTTTTTTTTCAGTGTAGAAAATGTGTTTTTATTTTTTCAATATTTTTCTCTAAAATGTCAGGAAATTTCACGACAGTCCCCCATACAACACTTTTTTGTAGGTCTTATCGTTTTCGAGTTATACGGATTTATAAAAAAAGTAAAAAAAAACTTTGACCCTTTCCAAACCGCTACGGCTATCTATGCCTTTTTGGTTATTTTGTAATTGTTGTACGCTAATTCAATCCGCTCAACTCATTCAATAAACTCAACATGAGGTGTATTGATAAGGGAAAAGAAGATCTGCTGGAGTTGTTGAGATTTGATCTAGATACTTGTAAACTTCTGGGTAGTGTTTAAGATTCTCCGTTTGGATAGAATTCAATAACTAATCGCTGAGAAGTCCAATTGAAAAAGGTCTTCGACAAAGCTGTAGTTGATAAATGGAGAAAGTTGTAGCTGATAACGTATCAAGCCCTAAGGGTACATGGAAAAAAACTTTAACCGATTGAACAAAGAACTCGCTTTTCACATAGTGATTCCCACAACAACTTAAACGGGCTTGTGCAATTTCAGTTGTCATCTACATGAGTTAAAATTTCGAGAGAGTACTAAGAATTCGATCTAGAATCGTGCTAGTTGTAGCCGATAAATAAATCTAATAATATAAATGTAGTACTAAGACTCAACGGCACATGGAATAAACACTATAACCAATTGATTAATCTACTTGCCTTTCCCATAGTATTTCCCAAACAAGCTTTGAAGGGTTTGTACAGTTCCAGTTTTCATCGTAATGAGTTTAAATTTTTAGAGGGCATCTAGAAATCGATCTAGAATCGATTGAACGTTGTGGAGAAAAAATAACATTCTGATTCGGATTCATCAATTTAATTATTCTATTGCATCAAGACAAATATCGAAGAATTTAAAACATCAGAGCACCTTTTGGCATTAAAAATTGATTAAAAATAAAAAAAAACATTTTACGTCAAGTGAGATGTTTATAAAAAAAAGACATTTGATTCAGCCGGCTTGCTCCCCATTACCCCGAATGCCACTACCCCGAATGGGTCATGAACCCGAAGCATTCAAACGTAAGAATAACGTATGTCGTGTGAAAACCATGAAGAAAGTCTCCGACAGGAATGCCCCGACGAGGATATAGTTTAGTTAATAAATAATAATAATAAAAATAATGAAGAAAGTATAGGTACACACTTAAAAAATATCACCGACTCCGGTATTTTTTTACCGAAATATAAACCGCTGAGTGCTCGGTAATGCTTTCGGTTTTGTTAATAATTACTGAACAGTCTGTAATTTCAATCGACACGCAGCTGTCAAAAAATTACAATATGTTCGTGAAATATTACCGAGCGAATTCTTAAATAAATTACCGAACGCATTGTTCGTAACAGCTGGTAGTCGGAATAAAATGATAAAAAATAAAAACAATGAATTTTATATTGATGTCAAATGTAAATCGATTTATTTCGTGTTTCCATTTTTTAATTGTTGGGTTTGAAATATTTAACTGCTGAGTGTGGGACATTGGACACCATCGACAACATCACCAACAACTCGAACGCGCTTCACTTATAAGAAAACAATACTGGCTCATTTGCAGCTCTTTACTGCTCACGAACAAAACCGGTACCAATAACTCCGTCATGGATGGTCATGCTCGTGAATGTGACGCTGCAATCCGGAAACGTAATTTGGCAGTCGAATACTAGAATGAAAACATTTTATTCCATATTAAGGTGAAGATGAATCGAAGCCAAACCTCAAATTTTCAAGAGCACGGATCTGAAGAACCAAACATCCGTTTAAGCTGAAAATTTAATCGATTGGTCACTGGCTGGTGGTGACCAATCGATTAAGTTTTTAGCTCAAACGGGTGTTCGGTTCTCCAGATCCGTGCTTTTGAAAATTTGAGGTTTGGCTTCGATTCATCTTCACCTTAAACATAAGCTTTTAATGGGAACCCTCAGGTTGTACTTACGGAAAAGTAGTACCAGACGTTCATCCTGCTCCTGTAATCGTATTGATAAGCACTTCGAATTTAATATGGCGGCCTCTGAAATTTCCAATTACCGTTTGTTCGGTAAAGCATTGTAGCACTATGAACTGACGTACGGTAAAAATTTACAGTCTACGGCAAATCTAAACTATTTACAGTTGTTCGGTACACAAAACGACGATTTCGGTAAAACTGGACAAATATTGTTTTGATATTTTTATTTTTTAAAGGTTGTTTGGTAAATCTGGTTTGTAATACCGAAACATCAGTAAAATATTTATTAACAGTACTTTTCCGGTAAATTAAATTACCGAACAACGAGAAAAAATCTAAGTGTGTATGCCCTGGAAACTCCAAAATTTCAAACTCTAAATAATCCTCAACCGTCATATTTGAATCTGCAATACTCAGCATGATCTTATTGTGCGATATGGCTGTTAAGGTTTCACAACAATATCATATATCTAATTGATTAAAATTCCACACCACAATACTCCACAATTATCAATTTTAAAACAATATGCTTTTGGGGTAATGGCGTTTGGAGTAGTATCCTATTCGGGGTAGTGTCATAGAGTCGATTCAACCTAAGAAAATATAGTCAACTCTCCATAATTCGATATTGAATTGAGTTAGGGAGGTATCAAGTAATAGAACACAGAACTGATCATAACTGCATATTTGTCACATTCGACATTTCTGACGATTTCGGGTTAATACCGTGGAACATCATCAAATCATCAATACTTTCGACTAACTTAATAAAATCTGTGAGATTGTTCTAGAAAGTTCGGAAGACGCAAAGAAATTTCAATCAAAATTCTTTCCCGACAATCCACCCAATACGTGAGATGAGCTGTACAAAACTTCAGATTCATATAAGCATTGTGGAGTTCTCGATAATTTTTTGAAATTTTGGGGCCATCCCATACTGACGAAAAATTCACACTTGGTACCCCGTTTACTCAGTGCCTACTTTTGTTGAATCTTACAAGTATGCAGTTATGGGCAGAGAACCTGTGCAAATGTGACCCAAGGGCCCATCGAAGTAGTCATGAAACCAACTTTTACTAAGGTTATCTAACTTGATATCAAGATACGGAATATCGAGTAAGGGAGAGTTGACTTTATTGTGAACTACAGTGTTACGTCACAAGTATCTTGTAAATCTTTGTTATTTCTCAGTTAAATACCATTGAGTTTAACTTCGCATTTTGAACCATCTTGCCCTACGTGGATTTATCCGATCCAAGTCTATATACGCAAACGCAGGGTGAGAAAATCTCCGACAACCCCCTTTAAGCCCTGACGGTTGACGTTGACTGGATTTGTTTTCTCACTGCATTCCAAGCGCGTCGTCTTTGCCACGGACATCGGAATTCCATTCAAGAATCAATCGAGCTTTCCGAGGCCTACTTAGCGTATGGCTGCACGGTCCAGCAACAATTACGAAATCACTTGTCCCCTCGTTGCCGTATTTGGTGGAAGATC
The DNA here is from genome assembly GCF_002204515.2 of Aedes aegypti. Lineage (NCBI taxonomy): Eukaryota > Metazoa > Arthropoda > Insecta > Diptera > Culicidae > Aedes > Aedes aegypti. The sequence continues at coordinate 291,072,887 of NC_035107.1, read as the reverse complement.
ATCAGCAGGGGAAATGTTTGATTATCAGATTTTTGAGCACATCGGCCTCGAATCGACCGCCATCGAGCATCTTCGTTGTCATTGATTTGCTAAACGTAGGAATACACAAATTCATACACCGTGCGAGAAGTGGTTTCACAATTTCACACGATCCTCTGCTTCTTCTTAGTTGCATTGGGTGGACAGAAGAAAAAATGTCCTCTACAAGTGCGCGTCCATCAATCAATTTATATGGCCATCCGCTACTCCAAGATGAATAAACCTGACTGTATCAGACGAGTCGCACCTCACAATCAAAGATTTCACAACTTTTTGGGTTCGCTTCTTGCTGTGTGGATATAGACACAGCTTCACCAAACATACAACAACTGTAGACACGGTGCACCCCAGACCATTATTATCAGAAGAAAAATTTCAATAAATCTGAGCTCTCCAGTCGTTTTCTATGACTAAGCTGCGCGTCTGAGAAAAATTGGAATTTGATTAACGCTATTATAATATCTCATAAATCTATTTAAAATTTGTACTTTTGATAGTTACGCCGCAAAAATGGTGTAACTCAAAATGTCATAGATCTTCTTATTCAGAACTTCGTCCAGATGTTATAAATAACTACCAAATTTGTATTGAATTCTGACGATATATTCCATCCATAATGGTAAATAAAAAACCGTTTGTATGAGCATTTTTTTCTAATAATAACGGGGTGGGGAGCACCGTGATAGATATACCTTCGCCGATGTATGTGAATCATCTTCATCCAAGTAGGCGAACGAGAGTCACGCAGCTCAATCCCTCGCCGCCACCGCACCGCATCCCTTCGATCGTTGCTAGTTTAGTTTGGCCTGCTGAGGTCCGAGATCAATGGAACTTATCGCCGACCGATCTCCAAGGGTGTGTGTTGGTTGATGCTGCGAGTTCAACAGGTCCTCTATGCTGGTTGCATAATAGCTGTCAGATATCGGGACCGGTTAGTACCTACTAGTGGACCACCGCAGCCCGTCGCGAGCCACTTCTGCTGATATCCGATAGGGCGACTTTCCCTTGTGTGTTGTGAAATACCCTATTATAACTGGGTAAACACATATTACGACGCTTATCGGTAATAATTTAAAACCTGTGAATGGAAGACGCACGCACATTGCAATGCGTGTCGTCATCGGATGACTTTGGGGAGTTATGTCATAATCTGGATTTAGGGTTTCCTGTCAAACTTTTTTTCTATGCGGTGTCAATTGGCATCAGAAAATCAAGATAGGAACATTATGTTCGAATTTCGTGGGCAATCGTAAGTCGAATTTTTGAGATTGCCTTCCACGCAAACGAATTGTGGAGGTTTTGGGATGGGAGACAGATGGGAACGTAACCGTGATTCTGTAGATAGAACCCCTAACAATTCTCATTCTTCGATTAATAATTGCTTGATTACACTGCGGAACAAGTTTTTGTCTCAAGTACCAAAATACTGCTATTTACTTAAAAAAGAATTGCAGAATCCATTCCCGTTATCAGAAATATCATAGCACGTCTAGTTTTTGAGATATTGACTGTTGAACATGCAACTTTTGACTATATCAACCAACTTGCATGCAAGTTTGTCAGCTTGTATTGTACCATATGAGAGAAACGAAAAATTTTGTATGGAGACTGCAAGCACATTAGTATAAATCAATTTGTTTTAAATTAAATCGTGCAAACAAATTATATATGGAACGGAAGTTAGAGTGCTATTTTGCATTCTTGGTGCATCAGATCACAAAAAAGATTGATAAATCATAGTTTAAATTTCATTTAAACATCAAACCAGCAGCTTAAAATTGAGACGTGCTGGAACATTTCTGAAAACGGTGATGCCAACTACAAACAGCAACTTCAATTCTGTTGGAGACACATAAATTGATCATTGAGACACCCAAAAATGTAATTTTTGTTGCGCTATGTTAACAATAATATCTCTTACCGAATAAATTTGATTATTGCTTATCAACAAACTAACTTTGTTCCTACTGCTGGAGTAGGAAGCCGTTCGAATTGTGTAAATAGGGTAACGACTGTTTATTTTGTTCTCAAACGCTAACAGTTGGCGCCAGCGGCAAAAATTACAGACAACAACCTTTCGAACATTCAGTTTCTCTTACCGGCCGCCGAGCGGCAACACTAATGTTTGTATTCCTCTCATTGATCGCGCTACGCTGGATTCTCAAATTTCTCAAACTTTCACCACAAGCGCATGGAAGAATGGTAGTCGGAGAACTGTCAAAACGTATGGAAAATAATGAAAATCGTAAATTTCTTGCAGTTAGGAAACTGGATCAAAAAAGTAGTGATTAGAAATCAAGTGTAAAGTGAATACATAACATTTTGTGTTTAGTTCATCTTCCGTGGTGCTTTCTTTGCTTCAGGATTTCGTTTTTACTACCACTGAAAAAGAGCCATCTATTGGCTTTTCAGTTTTGAATATCGCCCTATTCTAATTATGTAACCTATGCCAATAATGATGGGTACACCTAATAATTGTTCGGCCTATTCAACAATCGAAATGTACATCCTTCATGACATGTATGCTTCTGATTCTTGATTCTCATCTGAGCCATTGCAACAAATGATTGATGTAAAGTTCAAAACCGCAACTATGGCTAAATCATTCCATGTTGGTGTCAAAATTATTATAAGGTTACATTTCAGTAATGCAATAAAAATTTCGTAAAATTATTACACCAAATGACCATTGCAGATTAGGGGCTTTCTTAGCCTTGTTATAACTTCCGCGGCTACCAAGCAAAGTCATGCTGAAGGTGTCTTGGTTCGATTTCCGGTCGGTCCAAGATCTTTTCGTTATGAAAATTTCCTTGATATTTCTGGGCATAGAGTATCAACGTACCTACCACACAATTTACGAATTGGCAGCATTGAAAAACAAAGTTCTCAGTCAATAACTGTGGAGGTGCTCGTAAGAACGCTAAGTTCAGAAGCTGGCTCTGGCCCAGTAGGGAAGCTAGAAAAGCTTCTCCCAAAAACTGGAAAAGCTTCTCCCAGAAGAAGCTCGAAAAGCTGCCAGAACCTGAAAAAGGTTCTACGAGAAGTTAAAAAAGCTTCTCCAAGAAGCTATAAAAGCTTCTCCCTGACGAAGGAAAAGCTTCTCCCAGAAGCTGGATAAGTTTTTTCAAGAAGCAGGATAAGCTTCTCCAGGGAAGCTGGAATACTTTCGAGAAGTTGGAAAAGCTTCTCCCGAGAAGCTTGAAAAGCTTCTCCAGAGAACCTGAAAAAGCTTCTCCCGAGAAGCTGGAAAAGTTTCTCCCAAAAAGCTAAAAAAGCTTCTCCCAAGAAGCTGGAAAAGCTTCTCCTGAAAAGCTGGAAAAGCTTCTCTCAAAAAGCTGGAAAAGCTTCCCCCAGAAAGCTGGGATAGTTTCTCTCGAGCAGCTTGGAAAGTTTCTCCCGAGAAGCTGAAAAAGCTTCTACCGAGAAGCTGGAAAAGCTTTTGCCGAGAAGCTGGAAAAGCTTCTCCCAAAAGCTGGGAAAGCTTCACCCAGGAGTTGGAAAAGCTTCTTTCAGAAGTGGAAATGCTTCTCCCAGACGCTGGAAAAGCTTCTCCAAGACGCTGAAAAAGCTTCTCCCAGAAGCTGGAAAAGGTTCTCCCAGAAGCTGGAAAAGGTTCTCCCGATAAGCTGGAAAACCCCAGATAAGCTTCTCAAAAAAGATGAAAAAGCTTCTCCAAAAAACTGGAAAAGCTCCTCCCAAAAGCTGGATAAGCTTCTCGATATGGATCAATATGAATTGATTCTAGTAGAACTTACTAAAGCAAAAATATATTATTGGTAATATTTTTGATGGACCTACTGAAGAAATCATTGACGAAAAAGGAAAGAGCGAAAGGTTTTTTTTCTGCAGCAATTACTGGATAAAAGATCTACAATAAGGATGGTGTTCTGAATGAACCAGTAGAAAATATTTCAAATGAATTCTTTAAGAACCTCAAAGAAAAATTCACTAAAGATCTTGGCTTCAGGATTATTCTATGGAAATATTTTTTTAGAAGCTCTGTAAGGACAAACTTACTAAACAAATTTCAGATCGAGTTGCAGTTGAAATGTTTGTTAGAATTATTGATGAAATTCCGGTATACATTTTAGAACTGCTCTTGTATATATGCTTTGATGAGGAGAGTCTGCTTCTCAGCTTTGATCTCCTAGCTGAGTACCAGACTCTGTCCTAGCAGGAACGGAAGTGCTAATTGTAGAAGGTAAGCTTAAAAGGGATATTTAGAAGAAATTTACGAAAGTACAAATTTAGCAAGATAAGTTTTTGGAGAGCAGCATTGCAGAAATCCGAAAGTTCTGAAGCATACATTCCAGAAAAATCTAGATCAGCTTTCATTGTGATTGAATAAATATTTGCAGGAAAGGTTTGATTACAAAAATAATTCTTCAACGAAAAAAATATTATTGGTGATTTCGTTAACATAATTTAATTCGGATAAAATTTCGTAAAAATAACTTTGCTTTTCGTTAAATAATAACATATCTACGTTACTTAATTTTGTTCTAATAACCATAATAACGTGTAAATAGCAATAATAATAACAAACAACACAATCAAAATAAAATGTTGACGTTCGGTATCATGAAACAGAAACCTGACGAAAATTGGATAAAAAGAGGATTCTAAGGATGTTTTTTTTTTTCCTCGGAAAGTTCAATATCAAAACTCTGGAAAGAACCCTTCCCAGAATTCTAGAAGGAACTCTTCTCAGGATTCTGGGAAGAACGCTTCCCAGAATTCCGGAAGGAACCCTTCCCAGGGTTCTAGAAGGAATCCTTCCCAAGATTCTCGAAGAAATCCTTCCCAGGACTCTGGAAGGAACCCTTCCCAGAATTCTGGAAGGAACTTTTCTCAGGATTCTGGAAGGAACGCTTCCCAGAACAGTGAACGAACGTTATGCCAATGACCTTATGCCAAAAGGCTCTATGCCAAATGACCCAGACCCTGGACACATGACCAGACATTATATTTCACCTGTAACAACAATTCTGAAGTTTTCTGCAGAGTAATCCCTGACTATTCCAAGTTTTAGCTTTAGATGGCAACACTGCCATAAAAGTCTATTATACAAGAGCATATTTAGCTAGAGTGAGGCAGGTGGACCGAATCACCTTCTCGTCCCCAAAAAATTCGAAATCATTTGATTAGCTAACAAGATTTATATTACGCTTCAATTTTTCAAATATTTTTATTTATCTTCTTTGCCAGCTGAACTACTCATAATCTCAAAATGAATAAATCAAGTAACTCGTCGGATTATGTGGCAATAAATCAAGAATTTCTTAAAGAACACCACTAGATATTCATCCAGTAATTTTTCTTGCCACTTTTCCAATAATCTATATAAATAAAAATGGAATGGTTTTTGTATGTCACGAAATGGCTTACGAACGGGTCAACGGATTGGAATGATTCTACCTCCGTTTTGTTCGTCAAGGGTTCCGACGTGTTTGTGTGTATAAAAATCCCAGTAGAGTCACCGGGAAAGTTGAAAAAACGTGCTTGAACGGAACTGTCATTTCGTATGGGACGATCAATATCGTTTTTCAACAGCCTACTTGATGGCTAAACGAAGTTTGCCGGGACCACTAGTTCTTAATAAATACTCTAGAGATACATCCCTCATAGGATACTGAGCTGAGAAGCAGCCTCTGTCCAGTAAGAAGATGAAAGTTCCTGGTAGCCACAGTTGCCAAGCCCAGATCGCACGGAAGGCTTCTGATAAATTGTATAGTTACAGTGCCAGTTCGATTTTAGTAACAAGACCAACAACTTGATGTTGACCAAAATCAAACGGTTTATTTTAGTAGAGCTTTTATCAGCATTATAATGATCACGAATTTAATATTCCTATTTTGAACACGATACGTCTTAAAAGAGACCACAGAAACATTGAGATTTATAGGGTAGATAACTGACCCATGATTGAGTTTTTTATATTAGCAAACTTTAAAGCGGGTGTAAATAAAACAGATAGACTTTCTCTAGCAAAATTTTAGAAATTTGTTAAAAATTGATCAATTTAGGGCAGTTTGCTAATCTCTCAACAATCTAACGACCTTGCTCCTCCTCAATAAAGCCAGACATGACGGTGTTCTTCCTGAAAGTGAGTTTACCTTCTGTTCATAACTGCTGTCGTAAGGCTTGTTAAAATACTCCCATCAAGCTCGTAATCACAAATCTTAAAAGTTATGCAGTAAACACTTCAACTGATACATACAACTGAATTCAAAAGTGGAATGCTTCCCAGTCCTCGTGCGCAAAACAGACATTCCGTTGATCGATTTGGCACGTGATTGACATCCGATTCGAAACAAACTCGTTCATGCCACCCATGAAAGTGAAATTGACTAAACAGGTTCTCTGAAATGGCCATTGCTGCAACCACTTCAGCAAAGCTCACTTCTCAAATCTATGATAAGCAGCAACGAACTGCTGGTGTGAATGATTTATTGGCAAGCTTCTTCGTGGTGCAGTAGGATTCGAAATGCACAAGAAAAGTAGAAAAAAAAACAGTAGATTATCGTCAATAACAAACACAATACAAAAATATGTTTTGCCGTACACAGACTGCACCGTACACACATGATAATGATGATGACGGGGTGATGTAATAGAGCAGGATTTGATCCGCTTTCATGCCGCTGCTGTCGACGTCGAGGAGTCGAGGAGCAGTGACTTGGACAGGTATCTACACACATACCATTTGGAAGTAAATTGCGTACCCACCCACCAACCACCACCCGATGCAGATTAATTTGAGCATATACATTAGCTAGACATTAGTTTTATGACCGAGCTTCGTCGAGATTCCTCTACTTTGCCGCGTATAGATCGTTTCATTGTTGGTACTACAGCATGTTTTCATTATCGGAGCTCCGGAGCAGCAACGATGCGATGTCGGTTGATGTACAGCTGGAGCTTCCCGCTTAATGCCCCGTTGAAGTCTCTTACGCTGTGCAGAATGACCGAAGCAGTGTTTCTCAAACATTGATGGATCCTGTCACTAAATGCGGCAGAAATAGAAGAAAGGACGTTTCTCCGGAATGCACGCTTTCTTCCAAGGGTGAAATAATTAATGTTGATAATTGCATCGAAATGAGCAATCAGTTCGATGCTCTAGACAAATTTTCCGAACACCAAATCGCAGCAGTCTCTAGCCCAGGCTCTTTGATTCAAGTGAGGAAGCAAAGAGTGCCGCCTATCGTGGTCAGTTGTTCCGAATTTGAGGGATTTAGGCAGGAAATCTTGAACTCCATTAGGGGAAACAAGGTCTCCTTCCAAATTGCAAAGAAAGGAGACTGTCGCGTTTTTCCGGAAACTCTTAAAGATCGCGAACTTCTTTTCAAACATCTTGAAGAGAAGAAGCACAATTGTTTTACTTATGACGACAAACATTCAGTTCAAAGTCCTCCTGAAAGGTCTCTCAAGTGACTAAGTCTCAAGTCACTTGAAGAGATCAAAAATGGAATAAATGATTTACTTGGTTTTCCCCAGTCCAAGTAATCATTATGAAAAAGAGAACCCAAACTGGCATTGTTCGGAAAAAGCTTTCTCAAGAATATTATTTAGTTCACTTTAACAAAAAAGAATTTTAGAAAAAGCTAGACTTATGTTCGATGTCCGTGTGACATGGGAACATTTTCAGAAACCTGGAGGAAATTACCAGAACCCCAGTCAGTGCCGTCGGTGCCAAAAGTCCAAAAACATTGCTGCATGGATCCTAAATGCATGATTTGCGGAAGTTCTTCTCACGCTAAGGACGTCTGTCCAGTGAAGTGAAATACCGATAAGTTCATATGCGCCAATTGCGGGGGCAATCATAAGTCAAATTTTTGGGCTTGCCCTTCGCGTAGGCGAGTTGTCGAGGCTCGTGTCAGGCAGATGGAAGATAATATCCGTTACGATAACGGTCGTTTCCGGAATTTCCCTGATAGAGTTTCGAATAATGCTCATTTTTCAGTTAACGATCGCATGTATCAGAATCATACCCACCAGGAAGATTATAATCATACTCATTCACAAACTAATAACGTGCATATAGCAGTTACTACTGAAACATATTTAAAACCTGGATCCAAGCTAAAAAAAGATCCTAACTTTTTTGTTTATCGTAATGATCGACTTGATGGGGCATGTGGGGGAGTTGCAATCATCATTCATAGGCGTATAAAACATCAACTGTTATCGTAATTTGAAGCCAATGTTTTTGAAACTTTAGGTGTTTCAGTTGAAACACAACTTGGTAAATATACTTTCATAGCTGCCTATTTGCCTTTTCAATGCTCTGGACAGCAAGTTAATTTGCTCCAAACTGACTTGCCAAAAATTGACTCGCAATTAAGTCAAAATTTATTTGTCATTGGTGACTTTGATGCCGAACATCGGTCATGGAATAATTCTCAAAGTAATTCCAACGGCAGAATTTTATTTGATGAGTGCTCTTCAGGATATTTCTCAATTCAATACCCTGATAGCCCTACATGTTTTTCCTCTTCTAGAAATCCATCTACGATTGATTTGGTCTTAACCGACTCTAGTCATCTTTGTAGCCATCTAGTTACTCATGCTGATTTTGATTCTGATCATGTCCCTGTTACATTTCAAATATCCCATGAAGCGATTCTCAATCCTATCAGCTCCACTTTCAATTATTTTCGAGCCGACTGGAATATATATGAAACATTTATTGACTCTAATCTTGATGTTAACATTTCATTACAAACTAAACTTGATATTGACAATGATCTTGAAACTTTAACAAATTCCATTGTTGAAGCCAGGAGCATTGCAATTCCAAAATGTAGTAAAATTTGAATCCGTGATTATAGACTATAATCTTAAACTCTTGATCCGTCTTAAAAACGTGAGAAAAAGGCAATTTTAACGCACTCGCGATCCTGCTATGAAAATTATATGGCAGGTTTGCAGAAACAAATCAAGAAACGTTTTTCACAATTAAGAAACAAAAATTTTGAAAATAAAATTTCTGAATTGACCTCTGGCTCTAAGCCCTTTTGGAAATTATCTAAAATCTTGAAAAAACCTTAGAAGCCAAAACTGGCATTGAAAGAGGAAAACAAATTATTACTAACAAATTGCTATGCAGTTTGAAAGCGCGAACAATTTTAATTTAGTACTTACTAGTCCAATTGAAAATCAAGTTACTCAGGACTAATATTCTCATTCTCATCAAGAAAACGTTTTCGAAAATTCCTGGGAGGCTGCTTTGGAAGAAGTGAGAACTATTATTGAAAAATTCAAAAATATGAAAACTCCTGGCGATGATGGAATTTTCTACATCCTCATCAACTTCTTCTTCTTCTTGGCATTAACGTTCTCACGGGGACAAAGCCGGCTTCTCAGCTTAGTGTTCTTATGAGCACTTCCACAGTTATTAATTGAGAGCTTTCTTTGCCAAAGTTGCCATTTTGCGCATTCGTATCTCGTGTGGCAGGTACGATGATACCCTATGTCCAGGGAAGTCAAGGAAATTTCCATTACGAAAAGATCCTAGACCGAGCGGGAATCGAAACCAGACACCTTCAGCATGGCGTTGCTTTGACAAACATCTGTTTAAGCTGAAAACTTAATCGATTGGTCACTAGCTGGTGGTGACCAAATCGATAATGTTTTCAGCTCAAACAGATGTTTGGTTCTCCAGATCCATGCTCTTGAAAATTTGAACTTTGGCTTCGATTCATCTTCACCTTAAACCACTAATATTAATTACGTGTTGTTCTTTGTGACAGTATAGGGAAAAACGCACGTCGGATTGATTAAAAAATACTATATCGACGATTTTGTATGATATTCTTGAAAATATATGCAAAAATATCATATAAAACACAGGTGTTCGGATTTTGATCCAAAAATGTCCGGTTTTAAAAACATCACTTGATCAGGTGTCCGGATTCAAAGACACGACATGATCTAATATTTCATTGATTTACTTGTAAAAATCATAAATAATATCGAAAATTTAGTCACTTTCATAAAGATCTGAAGTGTAAAAACATGTTGAATAATAACACTACAAGAATATTTTAACCGGACATACCTAAATCTAAGCTTGTGCATTGCTGTCGGCTTAAGGTGAAACAGTTTGGAATCAACTTCTAAGATTGCACTAAAACTTCAAAGGCACAAATCTCGCGAAGAAAGCATCCAACAACAGTGCACTTTTTATTTTGGCTTTGAGCACTAGCAGAAAGCTTAAAATAAGAAGATCAGGAACGTTTGCCAACTACTTCTCCAGTTTAGTGCCTTTGAAAACGTGAGTAGGGGGGGAAGTCGGCCATTGTGACGGCCATCTTTGGATTCCGAGATGTTTCACCTTAAGCGTCCGGGTATTGATGCAGCACGGTACCTATGTGGCTTGGATAACGTTTTGATGATGTTTAGACGGGAACGACATGTTGTCTTGACAATTCTCCTTAAATTGTAAGTTACGGTCAATCAAAATTCCTAACGTCCTCATAATTTCCCTGTTTGGAATGGGTTGCCCGTCAATTCTGATTCCTGGACTCATTAGTTTGTGTCGCGACTTGCGAGTTACAAACGTAGAAGCGGAAAGTTCCAGCGAAACGAGGTCTGCATGCTTTCCTTTTGTCCATGCATCATGAAGGAGGTCTCCAGTGGAGGCGAAGTAAGAATCAGTGCCGTATCCCGGCCTAAAGGCATGTTGTCGATGACCAAGGTGACCATCCGCTTCTAGCTGCTCTTTTAACCGCCGGTTAACCATTCTCTCGACCACCTTCGAGAGGCATCACGTTAAATATATGGGACGATTTTAAGATGTCATATGGAAGTAGAGGTAACGTTGGTTTTTGGAATGGGGATGTCGAGGCTTTCTCTCCAATATTATCAGGGCCGGCGTTCAATTGAGAGGCACCATGGTCCTTCGGAATCAGGAAATTGGATAAACTTGACTGGTTGTTAGTGATTTTTTGGCAGCAAACTGGATCGTATGCATCGAAGCTGACTAGACTACCAAAGTAGTTTCCCAGGGCTTCAGCAACAGCCGAAGGATCGATGATCGTCGATCCTTGGATGTCCAGGGAAATCGGCATGATTTTCCTTTTACCGCATAGGGCGTTAATCTCCCCCCATATATCTGCCGAGATTTGGGAAGAATTCATGGAATCAAGAAATTCTTCCCACGATAACCTCGGTAAATCCTGAGTTTGTCTTATTTCTACGGATGATCGTTGGGAAGCCTTTTAAGTGCTCTCAGAGCTTTCCGGCGTGCTTTGACAATGGAGCGGATGTCACCAGACCACCAGTGAAGAGCTTTTTCTCCTGGTCTTCTGCTGCCTTCGGGGATGGCTGAGATAGCTGCCTTTGTAATAACATTGGAAAAGCTGGTTAAAGAAGCAGGATCTTCTAATTCGAGAAGGCGATTGATGTTTGATTGGTAGATTTGCCAGCCCGCCCAATCGTAACGCCACCTGGGGCGTTTGGTGATTGGCGGGGACGTGGCTGCTGCAGATATCTGAATCGGATAATAATCACTACCATGCAATTCGGCGCAAGCTTGAACAGTTCGGATTCCGACAAGGACAATAGAATTTTTAATTTATTCCAACAAATCTGAAGGCCCTTCTACTGGTCTTGTTCTTCTGGTAAGCATTCGACAGTGTTTGTCATGAAGGCTTGATTGTAAAATTAAAAAAAAAAACTTTATTATTCCAACATTCATTGCTAGAATAATCCAAAGTTATAGGTAAAACCGTACACTTCAGGTTAGTTGTCAGAACTCCAAGTCTAAAAGACTCAAGGTAGCATTTTGGGACCAATATTATACTAGTAGTTTACGGAACACGTTGCAGAATGATGATTTTTACAGCACGAGTCGTAAATTTATAATTACAGATAATTACGACGAGTGCTGTAAAAATCGAGTTCTGCAACGAGTTACGTACAACATTGTTTTTGCAATTTCGTAGAAAACCACTTGAGGGTTTCAGAAATTATATCGGAAAGCTTTCACCATTTTTTTACAATTTCTGAAAAATTGTTGTGTAATAAATCATTACGCAACTCAAAACAGTTGCGTAATGGGAAATCGTTGCGTAATGAATCATTACAGCACTGGTTTCAATTGTGTGCAGTCCGTGCAAGAAAGTAGGCCGTTTCAGGACAGATTAGCGTGATGAAAAACAATGATGAAATATTTTAACATTTAGCTTACCTCAGTCAAAAACTTTTGTTTGCGGATGATACAGGCCTCTCCGCCAAAGAACGAAGCCTGCGTATCATCTGTAGTAGATTGCAAAAAAAAAAATGATATTATTGCTTCATATATACAAAATTCTCCTAATGCTTCCAAAACTCAACCTACAATATTTCCACATAAACCAAAAGCTCTTTGTTTGAAACCTTCAAGTAGACATGTTATCACGATAAGATGGGTTCCAATACATTGGTCAGATGAAGTTAAGTTTCTTGGACCCATTGATAAAATTTTAAATTTCCAAAATCATATTGAAGGCATTCAAGCTAAATTTAAAAAATAAATAATGTCTTTATCTCCATATTAACAGAAAACCGAAACTTTTCAGGCCGGCCATATTGAATGCTGTATCAATATGGACTATCTGTTGTTATACCAGAAAGAAAACTCTGCAGAGGTTTCAAAATAAAATTTGAGAATGATTCTGAAGCTGTTTCCTGATCTACTTTAGGGCATAGCTTAGACTAAAATTCCTATCTTGGTGAGCAAACTAACGAAGTATACTCACGAATACTTCGAATACTTTGGGAAACCCTGCCGTAGAGAGTAACTATGCTGCTGTCGCCTCGCATGGCTACATACATATTGGGGCCTGTCGACGCTGTTGTTGCTGTAGTAGGCCTACTGCGCGCCGCCCGTGAGCATAAATGCCCGTGTGGAAGAAGCGTTGTGCGGGCCCGAGTCCATTCAGTTTGACTGCGATTGTCGTTTTCAGAAGCCGCCGCAAGACTTCCTCGCCATCATCTGCCCATCCCTGCACAACCCTTTCTACCCGAATAAAAATTTACTATCAGTTTGATGGTTACGCTTATTCGAACATCATACAACATATGGTGTACAATAGAATATATAAATTCTAGAATATAGATATTCTAATAGTCGTTCTCTAGTAGTAAGAAAAATTCGTACAACATATAATAAACTATAATAAAAGTTTATGGAAAACAATATAAAAACAACAAATTTTATTGTTTATTGTGTGAAAAGCATTAAATTAATTAAATAGTATGGATTGTTTACAATGTACAATGTCTCATGTAAGATACATAGAGGCCTTCATTTATTATTGTAAAAATGACATTCACAATGAATTCAATGGTTCAAAATGATACGGAAATGATAGAATAAATGATAAATGAATTGTAAAAAATACATTTATTTCTATGGTAAACCTGTTGGTAAATACAATGAAACTTATTGTTATAATATTCTTTACTAGGGTAACCCAACCCGTTTGTTCGTTCGCTCTCGTTGGGTTGGATTGTTGTTGTTGCCGTTTCATGCTGCTACAACAACCAGTTTATTATACCACTTTCCAATTTTCATGCATAGCTTAGCTCCGGCTACACATCTTATTTGTTTTTGAGGTCAGCCCAAGCACCAACACGACGACGACGGTATGGCGAAAATGACGGCCTGCAGCTGAGCCGAGCGAGAGATCAACCAAAGTCTCGCGATTCGCTCGGAGAGCTCGCCGATGAGCCTGAACTTGAAGAGCGAGAGACGTCACCGATCGATTCGTTGAAAAAAAAAAAAAGCGATCTGAAATAAATTAAATTTGCCGAATAAAACGATTCTAATTATACAACATAGACCGGAATGAATGGGAGATTGATTACTTTTCTCCCCATATGGTGGAGGCGTTTCGGAAATTCGATACTCAGCCAGGTGTAAAAACCGAACCAGAAATTAATCGAGAACCGACGTACCGTTTGTTTCTGCGCGGCGCGATATGGAAACAATATGTTCGGCCGGAATCTGAATCAGCATCCTCCGCATCAGCTGCTGCTCACTTCACCGATGAAAGGTGGTGAAATTTTCTGGCCTTTGTCGATCGCAAACTTTCGGTGAGCCGAGCTGAGCTCTTTCTGTGCCAATTATATGGGCTATGGGAGGCCGACCGGACAAGGCACCATAATTTTAGAAAAATCAATTAGGAAAAAATACACCTTCGACGGTGGCTATTTTTACACGTTTAATTGATGGTTCAACTACGAAATTGGGTGAAAATTTCATTCCCATTTGCCGGCTTGTAGAGTATCTCATTGAAATTGACCTACCAAGTAGCTGTATTACATTTTCGGAAGGAGCTTTTTCGACCATTTTGCAACTGTTTAAACTGTTTCCCTTTCGATGAAATATTGTTCCTAAGCAGTTTCAAAGCTCAAGGAATTTAATACATATGTAGATGAATGTAATATTCGCAACGTTACACAATTAAAGTACCTGTCACCGCTTGGGATCGTACTCACGATCTAAGTATACAGAGGTCTCGGCGCTGTCCTTGCGGCCACCACACAGTACATATCGAAGGCAATGAAAAAACACTGTACACAATGGTTCATATAATGTTTTATAATAATGTTATAATATGTTTAACCTCGCTTATACCAATCATCAGACTGTAAAAATGTGTGAAACGTCAAACGCAATGTTTAAATCCAACTGACTGTGAAGTTGCCTCACAATTGTTAATTTACGGATTTCTGTTGTATTTTCCAGTTGTATATTGCATAGAAGCAACCTGATTAATGATGAATGATTTAATTCCATAACATTAGGTTGCTACTTAGATAACCAGAAGTCGCAGAAGTCGCGCGTTTACTTATACAATTAGCATCACTCCCGCTCAAAATGTTTACAAAAATCATTTGAGTGATGATTTTCCTTGCAAAAAAAAATCAATTTTCTGAGTTCACCAATGCATTTTGTTTCGTACAAAGTAAATCGAATCAACTAGTAACAGCTGTCATATGAACTTTGTTATCATAGATTTAGTCGCATAAGCTTAGAGAATAGTTCGCAATAAAATCTTTACAATCGCATTGCATGCCAACATCCATCATATGAAATTGCCTTTACTTTTGTACGTATAAGGCCTTTTGACATCTTTTATGTGAAACGTTGCACATTCAAGCATCGCATAACGCAAAAGGCAATTACGTTACACGAACATTCTGGTTATCTGGGTACATTGTATGGCGTTACAGCTTAGTGATAACACCAAAAGCGATAAATGTCGAAATCATCAGACATCGTTGGTGGCTCGACTTAAGTTTCTTGTTGATGATGGATTGGCTTTTCAGTCTTGACAAAATTAAAAACTGTTGTTTTATTTTGTCCAACGTTTCGGTTCGTTTGGGACCTCTAGCAATTCTCCCAGAAAATGATTTTGAAAATTATTGAATGGTTTCTTAAGATATGCTATGAATATTCCTTCGAAATTTGCTACAAGTCATTTCTCCTGATATTACACTGAAATACTTTCAAAACATTCGTACAGAAATTTTTATAGCAAAAAATGAAAGGTTCATTCTAGGATTGATGAAATTCGTATAAACAATATTTCGAGAAGTCATATAAGAATTCCTCAAAAAGCTCTCATGGCAATTTTTCAGAAGTACTTCCAGTTGTTTTCAAGAATTACCCAACATATTATCCCAGGAATTGCTCTCTATATTCTTCCAGGGACAATTCCAAAATTGCATAAGAAATTCTGCCTGGAAATTTACAATAAACTCTAGGATTCCTCAAATGTCTCCATAAACTAAAAATTCTTTCAAAAGCTTTATCGAATAATTTTTAAAGTAAATTATACTTAGATTCTCCAATTTAAAAAATTGTAAAATATTTAAAACCACAAAATGGTACAGCATTTATTTCTGTAGTTCCACCAAGAGCTCCACTCGAAATTTTTCAGGCGTTTCCACTAGTAAATTTTGGTTTGATTAATTTTCAAGTAATTAATTTGTTAGTTCCTCAGAAAACTCATCCAAGACTTTCTCAAGAGTCCGGAAGGGATCCGGACATCTTTGAAAGACTTCTTTCTTGTACGAATCAATCATGCATTTCATCAGTTTTACCTTTAGGTTCTCGTTCAGAAATATCGCCAGGATTTGAATTCCCTCCAATTATTTCTTAAAAATTTACTTAGCATTTTCTTGGACAAATTCCAAAAGAAATATTGTAACAATTCTTTGAGCACTTCTTTTGGAAATTTTGTGTTTGAATTCTTCAAGGTAGGGTAACGGTCGTATTTTGTCGAAAATAATTGAATTGTGAAGCACTGTTTTTCATTATTTTGGACACAGCAATACATTTGGACCCTGAAAGAATATATTTTGGACCACTGGCATTTTTTATCGTTTAGTGACAAAGTCCATGACACTGTATGTATAATATGCTTGCCCATAGTCTAATCAATCGATCGACAATGGGAAACCGAAGAAATTCTACGATTTTTGTCCAGAAATTTGAAAAACGTTTTTGTTTACATTTGAAACTTTCTTGACAGCTTCAATTTCTGTGTGTAACGTTGTGTAACGGTTGCATGGATGCACCGATTAAATTAAATTAATTTCATATAAAATAAAAACATTTTCTTTGTACAAACGGTTGATGCAAGTGCGGAATAGTCCTATCTTCCTAAATAGCAGCAGAGTTGGTCTTTCGTTTTAAACTGGGAAATTTGCAGGAAAATGGCCAAGGGGGTCCAAAATATATAGGGGTCCAAATTATATTGGTTACCCTATCACCACAAATAACAGATGTTTATGCTTGAACAAAAATCTTGCGAAAACCTGGGTTAATATTCAAACTGAAACGCGTTGAAATCACTAGCGCCGCCACACAGCGTATTGCGTCAAACAGTGGTGAATATCAGTGTCTTGAAATATTTCATATTCACCACTATCATCGTCATGGAAACCTAGCGATAACAGCGCCACCACGATGTTGCTACTTGTGTTGTTTTAAAATGACCGTTAATTGTCTTATAAGCAGTTTCTTGACCACCGCCTAGGCCTTAAACCTGGTTTAATCGTATGGGTAAACGTGGTTTACGGCTTAAGCGAAGGTGAAGAAATCGGCCCTTACACAGTTTTACAATCGGACTTAAACGTCTGTTATATGTGATATCACGAATAAATTCCTGAAGGAATTCCTTGGGAATACTGTGAAACAATCGTTCAATGTACTCTGAAACTTTTAGAAACTTGTAATCAGAAGACACAGTGTGTTTTTTGTTTGACAAATTGAGACATGAATTTGCGAAAAAAAAATGCGTTCTAGTCAGACTCGAACACACGACTCCGTGTACGCTAGACCGGCGCTTTAACCAACTAAGCTACAGAACACCTTATGATTCTGCGGAATTATATTCTGCTGGAATTTCTTGAGAAAATTATCAAACCCCAAAGATATCTATTGTTAGTTGTCTGGTCAGATTACTGAAGCATTCCTTATTGAAACGTATTTCCTGTTAAGTCTCTTTTTGGTCGCATTTTTCAGGCATGAGGGCTCTTAAGTTTTTTTTTTGGCCACTAGAGAGCACTGAAGTGGTCGTATCGGCATATTACTCTTCAATAATTGACCATTTGGTTACTAAATAGAACGTTCAAAACATTCAAGAATAGATGTTCTTATGATCCATTATTGTCAATCCCAGATATTAATTTTCATTAAAAATATAATATTATTTCGTTTAATTAACTTGTCAATTGGCACACATCCCTTTTTTCAGAGGCCTCTGAATTTACCTCCACACCGGGTCCTAAATATCCTAGCTACGCTACTGGATGAACTCGCCTATGGTCAGAAACCATTATACTGAAGCTGGTAATAAAATTCTTGAAGTACTTCGTTATATGTTTGTGACAACTATTTATTAAGGAATTTTCAAGATGTTCCTTCAGGAATTCCAATATTTGCTTTTAATTTTCATCAGGACTTCCTTCGAGGATTTTTACAAAAGTCATACTATGAATTTTCCAAGGATCTTGTACTGAGTTCTACTACCTTCAAGTATTGCTGTGAGGATTCTCTAAAACATTCAGCCAAGCATTTCTCCTTGAATTCGTGTATGACTTCGAAAATTTCCTTAAGAATTGCATCAGAAGTTGTTTTCTTGTTATAACTCAACATTTCTCCATGAATGGTTTCTCAGATTCCACCTAGATGTTTGTAAAGATGTATTCATCCAGTGGTTCATGCTAAAACATGAATTCCTTTATTTTTATTTATTTTTTTTCCAAAAATGTCTCTAAGAATAATTTTGAAAGATTTGTTAGGACATCTCAAAAATTGACATGGATTCAGGATAACCGAGGATTTTTTTGTTATCTTTTGTAGTTTCTATAAAAATAGCCCAAAACATAGGATATTATTTCAAAAATGTCTCTGCGAACTCTTGTGGGGATTCGTCTTGGAATAACTCCGAGGCAGTGTTCAATCTTGAATGTCATATGGAACAATATCAGAAATAACTCCGTATATGATTTCAGGAAATCACCCAACCTCCGCTTCAATTTACTCTAGGGGACGTCAGGATTGCACAAGGAAATAATCTAGCGTTTCATTTAGAAATTACTTATTTATAGAAGAACACAGCTAAGGATATCTACAAGAATTTATCTAGTAATTCATAAAGTATTTCTTCCAGACTATTCGTCTCTATTAACTAACTATTCTTGCAACAGATATTGCAAGATTCATCTTCGCACCCTCAAAGTTGTCCACGTGGTATATGGACAGTAGAGTGATGCAAATTCTGAAATTTTTGCTCCCCTGTGCTTAAACGGTGTCAATAATGAAGAAGGGGGACGGACCTGGTGTAGTGGTTAGAGCACACGCCTCTCACGCCGAGGACCTGGGATCGAATCCCATCCCCGATATAGTCACTACAAATTTCAGTGACGACTTCCTTCGGAAGGGAAGTAAAGCCGTTGGTCCCGAGATGAACTAGGCCCAGGGCTAAAAATCTCGTTAATAAAGATAAAAAAAAAAAAAATAATGAAGAAAATCATTCTCCCAAAATTTGAAGTGATTTGGAAGAAATTTGACTGTGCACACGCCATATGAAGGAGATTACTATGGAAAACGCCAATCTTTTGTGTTCAGCCCTCTATCAAAAACTATCAGAACAAAAATGCCTTTTCGAAGTAGAGAATGGTAGCATGAATAATTTTGATCAATTCTTGGCGCCATTTTTACAATTGATGAAGATCCACTTTTAGTTATGAATAATATATTATCCTGGTGCCTAATCAAAATATGATCTTTCTTAGGAAAGAGATTTTGTAATTTTCAGTAAAATACATGTTAGCCTTTCTCAAAGTAAATTCATATAGCTTGTGTTCAGCCCAACTTCTTCTAAAACATTTCAAACTCGGAGGTATGATGTTTACCATAATTAGCAGTGTTTAAGTAAAGAAGAGTATTCTTTCAATAATTTGCATCAGTTTAGTGTTTCTAGTTAATGTAAATACTACGGTAATATACAAAAACGTGTATATAGAATATGGAAGGATACTACATAATATTAAGGGGCTTTCCGGGCGAGTGGTTAGAGTCCGCGGCCACAAAGCAAAGCCATGCTGAAGGTGTCTAGAATCGATTCCCGGTAGGTCCAGGATCTTTTCGTTATGGAAGTTTTCTTGATTTCCCTAGGCATAGTGTATCATCGTACTTGTCTCCGAAGCAATGCCTTCTTGGTGGTCCCGGAGAGACGAAGGGTTTGGCGGCAATGGAAATGGTTTAGTGGGTCGGGGGTGTAGTCCTGTTTACTGCTTGCATGTAGTAAATGGTCCCTAACCCCACACGGCGTCTGTTGAGCAGATTATCCCCCCATTGCTTAGAAGAAAAAAAAAACACGATATACACATGCAAAAAATGGCAACTTTGCCAAAGACAGCTCTCAGTTAATAATTGTAGGAATGCTCTAATTTACTAATTTTAGGAATGCTCATTGAACACAAAACTGAGAAGCAGGCTCTGTCCAAGGTGAGGACGTAATTTACGTCACGTAAATACCAAGAAGTAGAAGTTTCATGTTCATAGAAGCATCAAATTTGTTTTTCTTAGTTTACCTTTATTATGAGCAACCAAACATAGATTGCACGAAACATGCTATCATTCCAAGCTTTGATAGAACATTCTGCCACCCGAAGAACCCAACCTTCGCGAAGTCATTACCCCACAAACCCGTGCACCCATATTAGCTGTCATAACGACATCGACATTGACGACGTAGGAAGTGTACACAACTGATCAGTTCGAATCAGAACCGCCACCAGTGAGCATGATCCAGTTCACACGGGTCTGCAACCGCGCCACACTCAGTGGTACCTACATATAATTGAATGCACAAATATGAGGCACAAATTCTTGGCCATGCTTGCAGCCGTACCTCATGTTTCATTCATTTGCCAGAGCACCACGAGAAGCATAATTCTACCCACAACTGAATCATATACACATATCCAGCTGATGTTGGCCGTAGAATTCCATCGCAGCTGTAGTAAGTGGCCCTCTCACTTCGACTAAAAGCCTAAAAAATTCCTTCTAAGGACCATACAACGTAGGGGATGGTGGGGAGTTGATGACCAGTTCGATATTATCTGAAACGTTCCACTCTGAACCAACTCGATTTTAACCCGTATAAGCCTGAGAAAAAGAAAAATTACTAAAAGTCTCACCGCTCAGCGAATCCTTACGGGTTTCAATGATTTTTTGTCAGTATACTCGTACACATATCTAGTTTCTAAATGTGGTAAAAGGATATCGGGAATGTTCATGTGGCCGGAGTTATTGCGGTGGATCACTGGGTCAGGTCGGGTGACAAGAGTTCTGTGCTTCTGTGCCCCTGGAGGTAGGCAAATTTTAAGTCACAGATAATTTCCAGAATCGGTTATAATGTGGCCACTGTATCGAGGAGTTTTAAGAAAAACGCATCAGCGTAAACCTTCTGATAATCGATTAAATTGAATAATTATAGAGAAACTTTAAAGTAGATGGAGAACCGTGTACCTTTTAATTCCGCTCCTAAATGCTTATCTTTGACAGATACGCGTATTTCGACTACCACTTGCAGTCTTCTTCAGTGTCAGTTACTCGTATCCAGTGGATACGAGTAACTGACACTGAAGAAGACTGCAAGTGGTAGTCGAAATACGCGTATCTGTCAAAGATAAGCATTTAGGAGCGGAATTAAAAGGTACACGGTTCTCCATCTACTTTAAAGTTTCTCTATTTGAGATTCTGCTCAGAGGATTCGAACATTCATTAAAGAGTGAATAATTATGTTAACTGCATTTGGTTGATCCTACAAATGACCATTTTCGGGTCTCCGGGATGCCTCAAATTATTGATAAAGTGCACAATTTTTATCTTAACATCTGTGCCAAGCTTATGGGAATGCATTTTAGTAAACTTTTATGTTCGATATATACTTTTAGAAATTTGAAACGGTTTAGTACCTAACAAATCTAGAGCCGGTTCTTCAGGGCATCAAGTCCGAGTGACCACATCTGGTACACTCTAAATGGTTCAGAACTATTAATTTTCAATGTTGAAAATCAGATCTTAATGATTTATGCAAATTAAAATGATTGCCATTGGAAATAAATAAAGATAACTTTGCATGTACCAAAAAATCACCTTATTTTACCCGACTTGACCCAGTAATCCACCGCAATAGCTCCGGCTACAGGAGTATTTCCGAGTTCGTCTGGCCACTTCTAGAAAATAGATATGTGGGCCAGTATACTGACAAAAACTTATTTGAATCCGTTAATTATTCGCTGAGTGGTAAGGGTTTTAGTATTTTTGCTTTCACTCAGGCCTATACGGGTTAACTTTTCTTTTTCTTTGTGGCGTTATGTTCCAACTGGGACAGAGCCTGCTTCTTAGCTTAGTATTCTTATGAGCACTTCCACAGTTATTAATTTAGAGCTTGCATGTTCATGTCATGTGGCAGGTATGAAGATACTCTATTCCCTTGGAAGTCGAGAAAATTTCCAACTTCAAATGATCCTAGACTGGTAAGACGATCTTCAGTTTCGTCTTGCTGGCCACTTCAAATTCCACTTTTATGACGTTTAATATTCGAAATTATAGAACGACGTAAGCAAAATTTTCAACTTTCGCAACCTAACTACTACTTTCTTCGCTCTTTTATATGGAGAGACAAAGTAAAATAACCACGAATCAAAACATAATACTGTTATGGAGATGAACCAGCCTCGGGCTGAAATTCTCCCTAATAAAGCTAATAATATTATCAATAATAATAATAATAACAATAATAATAATAATAATAATAATAATAATAATAATAATAATAATAATAATAATAATAATAATAATAATAATAATAATAATAATAATAATAATAATAATAATAATAATAATAATAATAATAAATAGGTGGGAGCTCAGGCAACATAACTCTTGGGCGTCCATGAAAAACCACCATCTTGAGTAGATGGGAGCTTGAGGTAAAATATCCTGGGCGTCCATGTAAAACCACCCTCGGCGAGCAGCGGCGCTTGAATCAAGCTATTAAGCACTGTAATTGGAGGAAATGCCAATGCAGAACCCGTAGCTTCCGGGAATGAAAGCAAACCCAGCAATGGAGACACGATCAATGAGTAATAGAAGAATGCGATCGCCCGAGGAGGGAGCCCCTACTGGAGCTGGTCCTGGGACGGGGGACAGAGCGAGCGGCCAGCGGCTGGAAGAGGATAATGTGCAAGAGCGGCCTTCCAGTCAACGGGCACAGCCCGTACCGCGAACGCGAAACAGAAACGGCAGCAGCAGAAATCACCAAGGCCATGCTGCACCTACCGATGTTGCTGTGGCTGATAGACGTCAGTCACTCACGTTGGCAGGCGGCCGACGGCAGCGGATCATGTGGACGAGGGAGATGAATATGTATGTGATTCACTGCTACTATGTCTGCACAAGGATGGAGACGGACATGTCTGGCAGATCAGGGATGCTGGAGATGTTCAACGAGCGATTTCCTCGCTTATGTCTCATAATATGCTCACCGCTGCAGAAGTGGAGTACATCAAGCTGGAAGTGCAGAGGGAAATTGGAGAGGAGGGGACAAGATCGAGCGATACGTCGAGAAGGAGTTCTGTTGGGCTGGATGCACCGATCACGAGTGAGAGTCGTGATTCACCTGCACCCACTGCTCCAGGACCGACAGCGGATATGCAACGACAGCAATTACGAGACAAACTAGCACTCCATATGGGCACAGCAGTTACGCAGTTCCGTGGGACAGACCCCATGTCCCGGCATCGGATACCAAAGCTACCGGCTGACGAGTGCAGTAAGCATCTTAAATCAGGATATTTTGCCACAGTACTTGGAAGCCGTGGAGAACCTTGAGGATCTGCAGTTTATCGTGTATTCAGCTGCAATAGCTGTAGTTAAGACGTTGGGATTGCGAACGCGCCCGCAAGGAGAAGATGGCACTCGCCCCAACGCACAGAAACCCGTATGGATGCGACGCCTTGAGAGCCGAATCGCAACACTGCGATCAAAGGTTGGTCGATTAACACAGTACAAGCAGGGGAATCGATCAACGAGGCTGGTTCGTCATGTTGCTGAAATTGTTAGGCCCGCAGAGCTCCGAGATCTCAGAGAAGTCGACATTACTGAGATCCTCGACACCCATGTACAGCGGTTGAGTGCTCTTGCGAAACGATTGCGACGTTATGGAGAATGTTCGAAGCGGAAGGAACAAAACCGGATGTTCAACATAAACGAGAGGGAGTTCTACAACCGCATCCGAAATGACAAGGTCGACTTTGGCGAGGGACTTCCAGAGATTGGCGACGTTACACAATTTTGGGCCAATTTATGGGAGAACCCCACCGAACACAACGGCGATGGGATGTGATTAGCAGAAGAAGAGAGACAATGTGATGGAATTGGAGACATGACCGCGGTCGTGGTAATCGCTCAGGATATACGTGAAGCTACCCGGTATACCAGGAATTGGGCTGCACCAGGACCTGATTTTGTGCACGCACAATTTTTGGTATAAAAAACTCACAACGATCCATGGGCGGATACGGCTTCAATACGGTACTATGAGACCCCACGCAGCTACCGGAATTCATCACCAGAGGTGTCACATTTCTTCTGCCAAAGGACCAACACACAGCTGACCCAGCGAAGTACAGACCAATAACGTGCCTTTCAAGTCTGTATAAAGTGCTATCGTCGGTAATAGCGAGGAGGGTGCAAGCCCATTGCGACGCCAACAACGTGATGACCGAGGAACAGAAAGGGTGTCGCAGAAACACGCAAGGCTGCAAAGATCAGGTCATCGTAGATGCAGTCATTGTAGGGCAAGCTACTCAAAAGCAAAGGAACCTGAGTATGGCGTACATCGACTACAAAAAGGCATACGACTCAGTACCGCACTCGTACCTTCTCAAAGTACTGCAGTTGTATAAGGTAGACGGGAACGTCATCAGGCTGATGCAACACGCGATGGGGATGTGGAGCACATCCCTACACATTACCGACGGTACAGCTGTGTTACGGTCCAGGACTCTCAGCATCAGGAGGGGGATTTTTCAAGGCGATACCTTTAGTCCGCTGTGGTTTTGCCTGGCCATGAATCCCCTCAGCAAAGCACTTAACCAATGCAACTATGGCTACCAACTGAAAAGTGGGGAAAGGAGCACAAAAGTTACCCACACCTTCTATATGGACGACCTGAAGCTATTTGCGGAATCAGTGCAGAGGCTGCATCAGCTGTTGCAGCTAGTTACGACATTCAGTAACGACATCCGGATGGAGTTTGGTATTGACAAATGCAGGTCAATTCATCTACGTCGGGGTCAAGTTATGGATGCCAGCTGTTTCCGCGTCAACGAGCAGGAGGAGATTCGGAATATGGTTGAAGGCGAAACGTATAAATACCTTGGATTCCTGCAACTTAGAGGTATTTGCCACACGATGATCAAGAAGGAGCTGCAGGAAAAGTTTTTGTCACGTGTCAACTGTATTCTGAAGAGCTTTCTGTCTGCCGGCAACAAGGTGAAGGCGATCAACACGTTTGCTGTGCCCCTGTTGACGTATAGTTTCGGGGTGGTAAAGTGGACCAAGACTGACTTGGAGGCGATAGAACGGGCAGTACGAGTGGCGTTCACCAAGCACCGAATGCGCCATCCAAAATCGTCCATTGAGAGAGTCACCCTGCCACGTGCAGCAGGAGGAAGAGGCGTCACCGATATCCAGGCACTATGTGTCTCCCAGATCCAGCAGCTGCGGGCATATTTCGTAGAAAGCCAGAACCGCCACGAAATTTACCGCACTGTATGCGAAGCTGACCACGGCTTCAGCGCCCTGCATCTGGCGCAGGAGGATTACCAGCTGAACTGCGACATCAAAACCGTCGATGAGATGATCGCAATGTGGAAGCAGAAGGAGTTGCATGGAATGCACCCCCATCAACTGGAGCTCGAGCACATCGATAAGGTGGCGGCAAACACGTGGCTGGTGCGGGGTGACCTCTTCTCAGAAACAGAAGGTTTCATGGTAGCCATCCAGGACCGGGTAATTCCGACGAAGAACTATCGGCACTACATATTGCACGAAGACGAGGAGGACCGCTGTAGGAAGTGCAATTCAGTAGGGGAGACTATCGAGCATGTCGTTGCCGGCTGTTCAGTACTAGCTGGATCAGCCTACCTCGATCGTCACAACGAAGTTGCCAAGATTGTGCATCAACAGCTTGCCCTTAAGCACAACTTGGTGGATCGATTTGTGCCCTACTACAAGTACCTGCCTGACCCGGTTCTGGAAAATAGTTGCATAAAGCTGTACTGGGATCGCGAGATCATAACGGACGTCCTCATCCGTGCCAACCGCCCCGACATTGTAGTCTACGACAAAAGGATGAAACGAGTTACACTTATCGACATCGCTGTACCGCTGGACCACAATGTCCAATCAACGTTCTCTAACAAGATAGCGAAGTACCACGACTTGGCGGAGGAGTTGAAGCAGATGTGGCACCTAGAGGACGTCCGTATAGTTCCGGTAGTCCTCTCAGCAACCGGAATTGTCCCGAAATCTCTCCTAAGGTCCCTAGACGAGCTGGAATTGAAGAAGGACCTACACAGCATCCAAAAAGCGGTGATTCTTGGAACCTGCAGCATAGTCAGACGGTTCCTGAACCACCATAACTGAGAAGCAGACTCATTAGGATAAGTAAACCGATAAATGAGATGCACAGAGCCTAATCCCCTTTGGCATACAGAATGCCCGGGGTAGGTGAAAGTTTCCAGCATCTTTTGCTGAGAAGTGCCAAAACTCTATAATAATAATAATAATAATAATAATAATAATAATAATAATAATAATAACATAACACTCTTGAGCCAATCTTACACTGGTACAAAAACGTCGTAAGTAACGGTGTATCATTTTGTCATTAGGTTTTTGTGGGAAATTGATAGCAAATCATAATTTTTGGACGCGTTCTTCTTGCATGTAAAGTTTTCAAGATATACGTAAAGAAAAAAAAATCAATATGTAGATTTATTTTAAAACACATTTAGAAATAAGGGTTTAATTCCTCCCTTTTTCTCCATCCACACCGTGTAAAAGTTAGTTACTTCGATTCGAAAAAGTTTTCGAGAATTCAAGCCAAACACTACTTATGATGAGAGCTCACTTTGTTTGTGACATTTGTGTGGAGGACCGTTGCATCCACTAGCCCATAGTTTTCATTAAAGAACTGTCAAAGAGCTTCCCGATCAGCTGATTTGAAACGTCACGTGAAAAGGCCTATACCTAATAAATAATGCGCTCTCGGGCTAGGCATTGCATAGTAGCCTGGGACACGGTTACATGCAAAATTTAGATTCTCGTTCCCGTCCACTCTTTGGATTGCATTCAGGTCCCATAACAACTTTGCACAATTTCAGCTCGATCAGAGAAACTGTATTTTAGCGCCAGGCATTCAAAATTTGTATGGGATTTACTATGGGAAAACTTACTTTTGCAAAGAAAAATCGCCAGAGGTCGTTCATTATCCTCTATAAAAATTCTCGATAGGTATTTCTATGATGAACAACATTGCCAAAGACCGCAAAGCAATCCAATGCTTGTGTAAAAAGTTATTAAGCATAGACTATTCGGAAATTTTGCTAGATTTTGACATTATTGTTATATTTTACGTGTTAATCAACGTCACCTTGTCAACAGGTTTTTATTGAATAACTTTTTTCACAAGTGCCATATTGTTTCGCGGTCTTCGACAATATTCTTCGTTGTAAAAATACCTATTGAGATATGTGTTAAGAATTTTTATAGAGGGCAATGGGCGACCTCTGACGATTTTTTCTAAGTTTTCCCATAGTAAATCCCATACAAATTTTTACAATGATTTACTAATCCCATACAAACTTTGCATGGCTGGCGCTAAAATATAGTTTCTTCGATCGAGCTGAAATTTTGCACAGTTGTTATGGGACCTAAATGCAATCCAAAAAGTGGACTGGAGTGAGAATATAAGTTTTTTCCCACACTATTTATATACAATAGAAAGTATTGTGTTTGGATGGGCATTTAATTCTTCCGAGAGAGGTGCGCTTTGTGAAAGACAATCATGTGATTATTGAGCTGAAATCGAATTCAGACTAACTTCTACGTCCATGAGTCCTCTCGTGGTGTAGAGGTTACGCACCCTATCTAGTGAACAGGGAGTCATGAGTTGGATTCTCACCGAGAAGACGAGTAACTTTTTCGCAAATTTCGCATCCATTTGTTCATTTAATCCAATTGCAAAGTATATGAAATGTTTAGTTTTCCGGTAGTTATCACTCTATTTGTTTTCCCAACACTGTATTTACCCTCAAATAACTTTTGATCTATACTCTTTTTATTTTTGATCAACTCTCGAATTATTTTGGATTTACTCAAGAATTTTTCTCTTGCTGACTTTTTTTTCATCCTTTATTTTCTTCGACTAACTCTCGGTTCTCTTGACTTACTCTGGTCTTGGTCACACTCGATTCACTGTTAACTAAATTTCGATAGAAATTTTTCTTATTTATGTTCTCAACTCAAATTTGATTCACTCTTGACACAATATCAACGTAAATTATACTTTAATTTCTATTAATTAACTCTTGACTTATTTTGACTAACTTTCAAATTAGTTTCGATCAACTTTCAACTAAATTTTTATTGCATTCTGTACACAATGCACTTCTTCGATTTATTTCTAAAACACTCAGCGTTAAAACTTGTTTGGTTAACTTTTTAGTGAACGCGCAGCTATGAAGCAAAATCGAACATAAATCTTGACCGCCAAGTCTTTACTCGAATCAAGTATTTACATATGATATCTGACATCTTGGCAAAATTTTCAGATTAAAGCTGTTACAGGGCTGATAGCGGCTTAGTGTTTTGGAAATAGGAAATTTTGAATAGGAAACTTTGAGGGAAAACGGCCAAACAGGAAACAAAAAGAGATAAAATAGGCACCAAGAGAACAAATTAAAAAAGATCTAACAGGAACAATGAGATAAGATGTTTATTTCTCAGAGAATCTTACAAGACATTTCTCAAAGAATATTTTAAAGGTATATTTTTGGGAATTCCTCATAAAATCACGACAAGCATCACAGCTCGTATTTGTGTATGTATTTTTTTACTTCTCAAAGTTTTCTTCATATATTTTTAAGGAATTTCTCCAAAACGATACTACACGAAGAACAAAATATGGTGTTCATACAGGATAGTAATCTAAACACAAAATATTTTTTCTCCGTGTATAACGATAACTTCAGGAGACACCTCAAGATTCCATCAGGAATTCCTCCAAAGATTCTTACAGAAATTATCCAAAAAAGTTCTAAGTCCTCGACGATTTTATCCAATAATTCTACCATCGTTTTTTCTATAACTTCCTCCAAGATATTTGCTTTGAATATCTGCTTGAAGTACTCCAGGATTAATTCTAAGCATAACTTCAGAAGTTATCTCAGAGATTCCATTAGGAATTCCTTAAAAGATTCTTGCAGAGATTTTCTAAATTTTCTCAGGTCCTCGAGGAATTTAACCATCATTTACCAAAATTTTCTCTAAAGCTTCCCCTAAGATTTAAGCTTTAAATATCTTCTTGAAGTCAATCAGTATTATCTCCGGGGATTGTGTAGGATTTCCTGCAACGTTTTTTCAGAATTTCTTAAAGCTCTTAATCAAAAAATTCTCGAAGAATTCCCTTAGGTATTGTTCCAAAAATTCTTTGAAAAATTTTCCAAGGAGGTCTTCAAATATTTTTTCCGTCATTTTTTCAGGGATGTCTCCAAAAAAATTACAATGATTTTCATCAGAAATTATTGAGAATTGTTGTTTTTTAAATCAGGTAGGCCTTTCAGAAGGAAATCCCAAATTAACAACTTACAAAACTTAATTATGTTCTAAAGTAACCCTTGATTAACGTTATCTATTGATTAAGGTTCTCTAAAAGAAATCAAAGACTCCTTCCTAAAAAAATGCAAATTCTTCGAAAATTATCGAATGAATTCCCTTAAAAAAATTGTGTAGGAATTGTCACAAGCTAATACTAATACCACAGAAAAACAGACGTAACACTTAGAACAAATCGCGATCAAAATCATAGTCGCGAAAACATGTACGCCCAATACTAAAAACACTGTAGGTGGCCGATGGACCAACAGGTGGCGCTAGTGTGTAAACATCAAACACGAACAAAAACGACGCGAGCGCTGCGGGTGGTCGATTGACCACCTACCATATATTCGAATCGATCGTTAAAAAGTTGATCGATGGACAGCATTGAGAGTGTGACGTCTGTTTCTCTATGCTAATACTTCAGTTAAGGACTGAATTTTTGAAGAATCCATGAAGGTTTTATTCGAGAAATAGTTTGGATGAATTGCTGGGGCAATTCTTGAATTAAATGCTTTAGAATTCATAGAGAAATTTGTGGAGGTATCTAAGAGGAATCCCAAGTCGAAAATATTGAGAAATTTCTTGTCGAAAATATTTGAGATACTATATTTTCTCGAATATACCCTGGAGGAGTTTTTGCAGCAATTCCAGGGAGGATATCCCAACTAACATTTAGTGCAAATGTAAACATTCTCTAGGCCCTCTTTATACGGCTTCTTGCTGAGTAAAAGCGCTGTACATACGAACGAAAGCTTCTATGCGATCCTTTTACCAACAAATCTGGCGAATCTACTCAGCTACTTTTAAGCTGTGTTGGCAGCTCTTATTCATACCGATCATTGCTCTATCTCGACAGTTACACGACAAGTAGCTGTGTAACATCTTCGGAAGGCGCTTTCTCAACCATTTCGCAACTGTTGAATAATTATTATACAGCTTCGCTGTATTATCGATTAAATATTATTTTCAAGCTGTTTGACAGCTTCCGGAGTTCATATCATAAGTATCTGAATTTAATGTTCCCAACGTTACCTGCCACCGCTTGGAATCGAACTCATGATCTCTGCATCCACAAGTCTCGACGCTGTCCTTGTTGCCACCACAGTCTATATCGAAAGGCAAAGAAAACACACCGTTTTGTTCTACATCGAAAACGGTTCACACAATATTTTATAATGATCGTAAAAGATGCCATAGCCGCGCTTACACCACTTCATCAGGCTGTAAAAGGGTGCGAAACGTCATACGCAATGTTTACATCCAACAAGCTGAGTAGATGCGCCACAAGTTGTTGTTTTACAGCATACTGCTAAGCATAACTAAGGACAAAGCGCTTCTTAAATATATATTGAGCAGCATAACAAATCATATTGTATAGAAGCAGCCGGATTGACGATGGCGAGTTTTATTCCACATAATTAGGTTGCGGTTTTACGGTGTTGAGTTACAGCTTATTGAAAGCACCAAAAGCGATAACTGGCGAAATTTATTCAGCTAAGATTGGTGGCTGCAAAACGTTTGCGTTACAGCTGTTTTAACGCTAATCGTTCTATTTTTGACAGCTTTCATTTTTTGCTGCGTTAGCTGCTTCAATTCAACTGTTATACAGCACAAAGCAAATAATCTTGGCTTATAGCGCTAAAATTGTTAGTTGGGATGAAACTGTCTGGAAGGATAACTGAAAAATTGGCGTAGGAATTCTTCAAAAACTCTTGAATAAACCTTTGTGGATTTTGTTGGAGAACTTTTTTGATAATCCTTGGAAAATCTCCTAAAACAACATAAATAGGTAAATTGCTGGAAGAATTGGTTGGAAAATATCTGGAGGAAATTCCGTGATAAAGTATAAAACAATGTCAAAAGAAATCAGTAAACCAGAATCAGAAATCAGAAACTTACTAGCAAAATTTCTGAACCATTTCCTCCAAGAATCTGAGAACAAAATCTTGAAAAATTTGAGAAATAACTATCTCTGAAGGATTTTCTGGAAACTCTTCAAATTTGACGGAAGGATACACTGCAAGCAGAGTAAGGAGAAAAGTTACTTTACAGACCATTTTGGTTAGAGACTTGCATTAAAAGAGAGACCAAGTCTCTAAAAAGAGACCTGGTACCAAGCCTCCAGTGAAAACATTCATTAGAAATTAATGTGTACGCCAAGATTAAGAAAAATAATTCATTTTCGTTTCACTCTTGAGTTATTCTTGTTGCTTCGTAGTTGTTGCTCTAAATTAGCTTTTGTACTGATAACTTTTTATTGTAATGGTCAACAACTCCTAAATAAACTTTGAAATTGCTAATTCTACACTTTCTTTGAAACGCCATATTTTCAGCATGGATAGATGAGAATTCCAAAATCTCTTTGTTCAATTTGATCTAGTTGTTCAATTTGATTGCCTCCTAAACATACCAGTTGAAAATGTGAAAATCTGCTTATTTTTTTCGCAAGTTACGTCCCGAAAACAAAACCCGGTCAAAAACTCCCCACCCTCCCCTAAGTATTATTGGTTTACGAGTGTGCCCTTCCCACGATCCAGTGTCCATGCATCAGAGATGTCGATCGTGCCGTTTCTGCTGCCGATGCTGATGTTGATGGCGGCGATGTTGGCGACCTGACTGCCACAAGGCTCTATAGTCCCTCAGATGGTTATTATGGTCACGATCGCCTCGTATGTGTATACACAATCACAATATAATAGCACTGCTGAGACGGCATCGTCTTTGGTAGTGGTGGAACGAATCATAACACTACTGACTCAACCGAGTATGTCCTCTGGAATGCTGTCCCACATCATTTCACCGTCCAACGATCCAGTCCAGTCCACATCTTCTCCTTCGCACACATCAAATCCCGCAGAGAAAGATCTGACGCGTAAGTGCCTTCGACGACGATTAAGGCAAAGGAAGTTGAAACGACACGTCCCCACATAAGCGCACGATCACTCGACGATCATTTGAACTCTCATTCCCAGCGAATCCAACTGGGCAGACATGTATTCAACAATCAACATACTGAATTCGGGATGAATGGACCCGCTTACATTAGATTGCACCGCACAGCAGCCTCAGAAATCCGACTCCACACTGGATCCGGATCACGATCCCGATCGACAATGCACTATATCTCAAAAAAAAAATATCACCGCACGAGCACCAAACACACACTTGACACCCCACACGCTTAAGTTTGATTCCAAGATTCGAAAATTCCTTCGGACCCCGTTATAATATCTCGTGTGGCTATGTTTTATGTTTTGCTTTCTCGCTCTCACTGGCACCCTTTTTTCCCGCACCCCGGAGCAAAGGGGACGTCTTTTCTTCCGTTTCGTTCGCCGCGTGTCTCACTCTGTCCCACTTGTCGCGCGGTTTCTACACTATTTCTTCAGACTGCTAAATAATCCAAGCCGCGGGTCCAAAGATCGACCATTCGAACGCGCTGCGAGTTGAAGACTGACACCGAGCTGCGCAATCCCAGCGCTGAGCTGACGACTCTTGGATTAACAGATCCCAGCCCGGTAGCGGAGTTCTCTCCTTCTCTTCTCTTGGACAGCGCAAGACATAGCCACGGTGTTCCTAAAACTGGTATTAGTTCTGAACCCACCATTCGAATGCATTTAGAAGATATATCTTAGCATCTCCTCCGTAAAATTGAAAATATTTCATCGAGATAAATTAAATTTATAATAATTTGAAAACAAAATCTATTCCTACAAACATGTATTCATTACAAACAAACATTTATTTCAAATTAAATTCCTTCCGTTTATCATTTTTGACAAATATCAATAAGTATACTCAGCTTCAAAATAATGTTAGAATGAAATCATTTGATAACTTAAATAATTTAGTTAACTAAAGTTAACTACTGTTGTCAAAAAGATTCACTACAGGCTTTTTAATACATCTAGGTTTGCTCTCTCTTAAACGATTCTAGACACACCGTGCTAGCGTATACGTAAGTAGGTATACGTACAGGTTCCTACAAAACCAGTCCATTCAGTGAGAAATGGAAAACATGATCAGCATGGAAAAGAGTAACTCCGCGAAAGGCTGTTGTTGCTTATGTTGGCGAGATCGCGAGAAAGCATCGTGCATGGGCGTCCAACTGCCAGCAGGATGGGGGCCAATTGGTTGGATTCAGGTGTTTCGTTGCTTGGCGTTGCAGGTGGACGAAGTTGTAAACTGAGAGAGTAGGTACCTACCAGAAATGTGGCATTTGCGTGAGAGAAGAATGATCAAATGATCGGATCTCGTTTATGATTGATGCTGGAGTCAATGTTTCAGGGATTTTAAAATGTATATCATCGAAGGAGAGTGGAAACGCGTGATTTGGTCTGGTAGGTCGATTTCCTGAGCCAACAGATAGAAAGAGATTTTTAATGGTTCAAAAGAACATCACAACCTAATGAACATCAATGCGACGACAAACCCGATGTTTTGGAGGATACGATTCATGATTGTATCGACAGGATCTAGCGAAACTGTTTCAAACACGATGTGCAATTTCACTTCTATTTTTTATTAGTATCACTTCAAACACTACGATTCTTTCTTATATTGTGTTTATTAGGCAACACTATCATCCTAATTTGATAAAACTAAATGAGGCTATTATTGACATTTTGTTAACACATATTACAATTTATTTGACGTATCAGTTCAAAATTTTTGCAAGGGGATAGAATTTATTTCCTTATAAGATAAAAACAATGGTTTTTAATAAACAACGTAACGAGCTCGTTTCATGTTCCTATTTCAAACGTGTGTAGACACATCTTTTTCGAAAAACCTGAATCATTCAAACAGTCCACATTGGTCCCAAAGCCATATCTAGGAAGACAAAAATGATTGCGCCTAAACCGTCAGTTTTAGATATATGGTGTCTTCGGCAAAGTTTCTCCATATTTTTCAGACATTTTTTTCAGAGATGTGAAATTAGGGTGGCCCTCATGGTTTACGAGATCAGCACATAAACTTTTTTGCTGACGCATTTAGGACTACACAATGTTCTACAATGTTTTAGAACAACCGATTTGGAGCAACTTTGCCGAAGAACCCAAATTTCTATCTCTTATGGTTCGCGAGTTATGATTTTTTTTAGCAAAAAAGTTAGGGTGGTACTGAAAAATCAGTTTTTTCTTGATAACTTTTTATACGATAATTTCTCGCAAAAACTGTGCAGTCATTCAAGTCATCGTGCGAAAGTTGGAGTTCACCTGAGATGGGTGCAAATTATGTTTGTCAAAATCTCTGCCTTTTTTCAACCGATTTCAAAAGTCTTTACATCATTCAAAAGAATATTGATAATGGGGCAAATATAGATGGTATAATATTTTACCAAATTTTCGTATTTTAAGTCTGTTCTAGTGACGCCAAAGTTTTGATGTTTTCAAAATTTATGAAAAAAATGTATGGTTCTAATGTCAAACCTGTTTGAAATTTTAGTCGATCCATTGTTGAGAAGATTTTCCATATTTTTTTAGGGTAGTTTATTTTTAAATGTTACAATCAAAGTAACAATTTAATAAACAAAATTCGAAAAATAATGTTAAGTAAGATAAAATCATTGCCTTTCAGCCATAGAGATTTTTAAATAAACATGTAATCCCAGAGATATGGACAAAACAGTTTTTTTAAGGGGCGAATGTATGTTCATAAATGTATTTTAAAATTGTGGTTACATGAATCGCATCCCTTACCATGGTGGATCCAGATTGTGTAGCTTCTAAATCCTTCCCACTAACAAAATTTCCTTTGTTTTCCATCAACGCAGACCAATGTTCCAACTCTATTTGCACCATTTTATTGTCTTATATAATTATAGTGTAGTTCTCAAACAATTAGTTTAGGGTCACATCTTCAAGTAAAGAACGAATATTTAAGCAAAAATTGTAAAAATAGCATGCAAATTTCGAAAATACTGAAGCACGTCGTGTCCTTAAACCCGGACACATGAATCAATATGACGGACAGCTTTCATGAAATTGATCAAAACTAAACGGAACTCATTCAATCAACTTTGTGCACTATGGAAAATTACTTTTCTGAGAACGTAGTACTGGCATTTGCCATACAATATACTATAAAACATAATCTTATATGTAATTTGGTTTTCTTACCTCCTTTGCTTGCTTGCGGTTTGATTCGAAAATGTTGTTGTACAACTACTGAAATAATTATGTTATGATCAGTTTTTCTGTGCAGAACTCTTGCCTTATCACTGAATATATTTATTTTTAGCTTTAACTTTCAATTTTCTACAAATATGCTTGTCAAATTCATTTTCGTTTACACTGCAGATACATGACATCATCATTCTATGTCCGGCCATAGAAACACTGGCTCACAAAGCCGGACAGTACCTGTTTTGCTCTTAAAAACATAAGATGCACATAAAATCACATATTTCACCTATTAAACGTTACATTAAACATTATTCACACATTTATCCACACTTTCGCGAATGAATCAATACTGGTTAGACTGTCCAAAACTAAACAGCTAAAACTTCTTCGTCGCAGGAGTAGTGCCAAACTGAATTTGTTTTCATTTTTAATATTTTTTGCAACGCTTACTAGATTGCAGATTATAGTTAAATGATGAAATAGATTAAATTTGAGCATACGAGAAAGTATAATCAGATTATTGTGGATTTTCAACATAAAATTCATGAATATTGATTGATTGTCCGGATATTGATGCCGTCCGGATTTAGATTCATCACGGTAGCAGTCTTCTGAAATCATCTTTGCACAAGAGAGATTTAAAAAGCATGCATTGGAAATTTTCATTTTCTAATGATGAATTTGAATCCTCGAATTTCATTGCTCCTATGATTACTTGATCTAAAATATTGCATCAATTATGTACATCATTTCAGCTGCTTTAGATTAAAATATGTATTTCTGACGCTGATATAATGCTAAAATTTAACTATTGATTATTAATTAATGTGATTCAGTTAATGAAAGCTAAGGAAATTTGATGATGTCCGCATACAAATGATTCACTTTAATTTGTCAGAATTTTACCTCCATGAATATTAGACTGGCCCTTAAACAAAAAAGTTGTAAAACTCGACGGGGCACCTCCTAAATATATGCCTTAGGGTAAGAAAAATGCCCTCTCAAAATTTCAACTCATTTGGTTGCTCCCCCAGCTGGCGCATTCAATTCGAAGTTTGTATGTTATATACACAGACAAACAGACGTCACACTCTCACCGATGTCCATCGACAACCTTTTTAACGGCCGATTCAAATATATGGTAGGTGGCCAATCCACCACCCGCAGCGCTCGCATCGTTTTTGTTCGCGTTTGACGTTTACACACTACCGCCATCTGTTGGTCCATCGGCCAAACACACCGATTTTAGCATTGGGCGTACATGTCATCGTGACTATGATTTTGATCGGGATTTGTTCTAAGTGTTACGTCTGTTTGTCTGTGTTATATACGTTTTAAATATATTGAAAATTGACCCTATGTCACTGTTTCGTTCCACGTACTAGTTGTTCGTGTTCAATGATAAATTCACCCAGAATGACAAATTCACTAGTTGATACCCTAATGAACATAGTTGCAGAAGGTTGTATATGGATTTAGGCTCATTTTCATTAACCTTTCAGTTGTTGAAAGTTAGGCTAAGATCAGCACTCCCGTACAATAACTTATATGCATGCACCTTGTAACGCAGCTCGCCCAACGTCATAGGTGGCTATGATGCGCTTAGTGGCTACCACCCAGCTATATTGCAGAAATACTAAACAGTATTGCAAATCTACTTTAGATAGCTAAAACACCAACTTTCTCAATGGTAATCATCATACAACCTTCAACAATATTGTTCACTATGGTATCAAGTAGTGTTTTCGACATTATGAGTTCAATTGAACGCGATCAACAATTTTCCTGACCCGAACAGGAGATGATGTTCTATTTCCCATATATTTGAGCTGAAATTAACTTCAATTCAATTGCGCCAGCTCATGGAACGACCAATTGAGCTGAAATTTTCAGGAAGTCTTCCTCTAACCCTAAGGAATAATCCTGGGGGTGCCCCGTGGAATGATACAACTTTATTTTTCTCCCATACTGAGCTGGGCCAGTCTAATGAATATACTCTTCATGTTATCTTTAGTAAGGTGTCCATAAGGAAAACAATTAAGAATGACAAAAAGCTACAAAAACAAGTAAATAAGGAGGGAGTTTCCAAACAACGCACACGATACAATAGAGCAATCACTAGCATTAGTGTAACTTAAGCTTAAATCTAAATGGGGTATGACCCATTCGTTTAAAAAAATCCTTTGGGTTAGGTACATACTTAACACAAGAGTATTTATTTTCTAGGAGATGCTTAAAGTTTTCTAGGAGGCTAAGATCTCTCTGATACCTCCCTGTTTTCGACAATGATTACAAGTTCGCTAGCTGATTATGACTAGATATGGTTGAACATTAGTTCATATGGCTTAATTGTAACGTGTGCATTATAAAGATGGTTTTCGGTTAAAATATCCCACGTATTAAGTAAACTGTTCCCTGATGGAACGATGCTTAAATAAAAGAAAACTACTAGCAGGATAGATGATTATAAGTCGCCAGAAAAAGCTCTATACTGCAGAGCCTAATTGCATTCAGTTAGGGTCATTCTGCGAGTCGGGTGAGGTGAGTCGAGTCAAATGAAGTTTCAATCAAAAATTTTGAAATTACAATTTTCGACACCAACCCACCAGTTTGTATCGCATTTTGTTTGAATATTTCTAATATGTATTTTGTGTGCATTAGACTGATGCAAATTTTGAAGTTTTTGCTCCCCTATGCTTAAACGATGTCAATTATGATGAAAATGATCCTCCCAAAATTTGAAGTGATTCGGAAGAAATTTGGTTGTGCACACGCTATTTGAAGTTTGTATGGAAATTACTATGGAAAATGCAAACCTTTTGTGTTCAGTCCTCTAACTGCTCGTCATAATAATCTATGGAAAAGTGAACACCCTCATCTCATGTGAAAACTTCCCAGCTACAACTTTGCCGAAGACCACATTTTGATGGGACGTAAGGATAATTTGTTATTATTAGCTTAGCTTAGCTTAGACTGACTACACATATCAATGGTTGCTATTCCGTGATTGACCGAAGTCAGTGAAAATGCACAAAGAATCAACTAGAAGTTCGGCTGGGATTGGCCATAATCTTCTTCAGTGTGCATAATTCAGTGCCTCTATTTATACATGGTCAATAACGGCGCCGGCCACGTCCTTGCAGTCAGGTGGGATTGGGGGAAGGAATGTTAGTGTGTAACCTTTGCTTTTTGGAGACCGTGTTTGCCTCTGCATCTCCACAAAGGTTACTGGGAGGGATGTTTGTTAATGGGGAGGATCGTTGGGTCATAGGATTCACTTTGATAAGCGATTAGACCATGATTAACAATGATTTGTGAGATATATACATGCTTATACGTAAATATAATATTTTCATTTGATATGAACAATTTCTATGTAGAGGAAAATTATGCCGACACTTGAGGTGACGAACCATTCAAAGTTTGTTGAACAAATACCTAAATGTAACATTCCTACAGCTGTCAGGACGAAAGCATGTGTTATTATATTTTACTCATTTGAAAAGAAACAAAAAAACTCGATTGATTGGGACATCATAGAACACTCTTATTCTTATGCCGACACTTACAGTGGCGTACCATCCAAAGTTTGTTGAATAAAGTGAACCTTTCGCAAGTCTACACTTGTAGTGTCGAACCATTCAAAGTTTTTTTTAATTACAAAAATAAAGGTATATACCCAGACAACCAGAAATCGCATAGCAGTATGCGAACAAAGTCGTTTATTTGTACAAACTGCTTCACTTCCGCACTACATGGTGGATGAAATCGTTTGATTGATGAGTTTCCTCGCACAAAACGCTATTTTATGAGTTAATACGTACATTCCGTTTCGTCCCGTATACTTTTACAAAGTAAGTCGGATCAATCCGTAGCAGCTGTCAAATTAACTTTGTTATCACAAATTAAGTCGCATAAGAGTACAAACTAATTCGCAAGGAAATCTACACACTCGCACTGCATGTTATGTTTCATCATATAACATATGTACATATATCGCCTCCACTTTTGTAGGCATAAGGCCTTTTGGCGACATCTTATACGTGAAACTTTGCACATATAAACATCGCATAACGCAGAAGGTGATTTGGTTATACGTACATTCTGGTTGTCTGGGTAAGAGGTGTTCTGAAAAAGAAATGTTAAACATAAATAAATCATGAATCAGAGTTTGTGTCGACACTCACAGTGACGAACCATCCATAGTTTGTTGAAAAATCATATTTACATCCCACCATTGTAACGATTGAATGTGCAGTCATACATATTTTATAGATTAGAAATAGTAGCATGAAACGAGCTCACCAATTGATCCGTTATCCTTGACTGAGCAGCCGCAATCCACTTTCGGCTTCACTCGTTTGCTCGGCTATAAAAAAGCACTCAGGAAAAAAAAATTAGCGCGCGACCCAAAAAGAATAAAAAAAAAAACTGTTCGCGCTTTCTTGACGCACTGCCCAGGAGCAAGCGTCAAGGTCGAAGGATCAAACAGAACTAACCGATCGCGGCACCTTTTCAGTTACTCCAACCGAACTCACCGATCACGCCACTTTTTCACTTACGAGACCGACGCGCGACATGTTTGATCCTGCCCTCGTCGCTCGCCCAGGCAAAAGCAAGTGTCAAGGTCGAAAGATCAAACAGAACTCCGTAAGGATAATTTGTTATTATTGATAACAAAGTCGGTATCATGCTAAAATGATCATTCAATTACTTTCAGAGCAACACTGCTTTTTTGCTGTAGAACATAGTAGCCTGGATTACTTTGATCTATTCTTCCCGCCAGGAGCTCCAATGTTGCCTGCCGAACAGTTGGTGAAGCATGCTACATGCAAACCAACTTTATGATGATGAATAGCAATTTATCCTGAGGTCCAATCAAAAAGTGGTCTTCGGCAAAGTTGTAGCTGGGAGGATTTCACATTAGTAGAATTTGTTCACTTTTCCATAAAATGTTATGACGAAGAGATAGAGGGCTGAACACAAAAGATTGGCGTTTTCCATAGTAATCTCCATATAAACTTCAAATGGCGTGTGCACAGTCAAATTTCTTCCGAATCACTTCAAACTTTGGGAGGATGCTATTTACCATAATGAAAATCGTTTAAGCATAGGGGAGCAAACATTTCAAAATTTGCATCACTCTAGTGTGCATTGTAACGTCTTAAGGACACCCACCCATAAGAAATCTCATGTAATATGACTATTATCGTAAAGTCGCTTGCCGTGGACTTGTGTATTTCATAACTTGGGAATGGTAGTATCAGGATGTATTAAGGCGAAATAGGCCGTCATTGAAATTTGTACTAGTCATCGATGTTTGTGGCTAATTCGTCTTGCTAATAAAAAAAGAGCACTTAGTTTTGCACTATAATAGCTGAAAAAGTATCAGCATACTTTCTACATGTGAGCGCAAGTAGTAATACTTTTCTGAATCAATATTACTTAAGATGACTGAGTTCTATTTCTTTGAAATTGCAAACTGCAAAATCAAAATGGCTGCCAAAATGAATGATGGGCTACTTAGCCTTAGGAATATCCTTTAATTTTGGATTAAAATTAAATTTATACTGCACTGGAATCTTTTTAGGAGCATACAGAATTTCTTCAGGTGTCCCCTAAAAGCAAATAAAGAATTAGCAAATTAGTAAACATAAAATCCAATAAAACCCTAAGTAAATAAAAAAAAAGTTCCGCATTATATTCTTTCAAATTTTCAATCGCCGAGAACTGCTGTCTGACACTTTTCAGCCACACAATGAAAGGATAATCGCATGGTCGCTATGCCTACTGCCCATGTTTGCTCAACGGAAGGAGTTTGTATTTGTTTAGATCTTTGATGCAGTATTTTCACGGAATGATAGGAGCAAATCAAAGCAATGTTAGATTGGGAAAAGAGGAGAGTGCATTTTCTTACTCTCTAATTAATTAATCAAAGCAACGCAATGCAAAGCATATTTCGAAGACTGCTGTTTAGCACTGTGCACTTAGCTTTTAAGAAGTGTTAACCCGGAGAGGATTTGGAGTGTTCTTGGAGTTTAATTAGCCATTAGACAGTGTTGGTAGC
Organism: Aedes aegypti; assembly: GCF_002204515.2. Lineage (NCBI taxonomy): Eukaryota > Metazoa > Arthropoda > Insecta > Diptera > Culicidae > Aedes > Aedes aegypti. The sequence goes on along the minus strand of NC_035107.1, from coordinate 291,031,189 downwards.
GAGACGATTTTGGTGAATTAGTCGCTATTTTTGACGTGGTCACTAAAATGTCATTTACATCAAAAAGTCACTGAAGTTACTATTTTCAAAACAATAATTGGTCACTTAAGTCACCACTTCCATGATATGAAGATAAAGCAATTATAATCTTTTTTATCTGAAACAGAAAGACGTAAGGATTTTTATTATGCGAAAGACAAACATTATTTTCTGTCTTGACATCTGGAATTCGAGAAAGGAAGCTATTCCTGGAGATTTTTCTGCATTACACCTTGTACAATTTTCTTGCAGAATGCTTGAAATTTTTTTGTCAATACTTACTTACTTATTTGGCTTTACATCAATTATCTTGATAAAGCCTCGCCAACAATATTTCGCCAATTCCCTCGGTTCATGGCCGCTTCTCTCCATCCTCGACTGTGACCCACGCTCTCCAGGTCCTGGTGTACCTGGTCAATCCACCTAGCTCGCTGCGCCCCACGCCTTCTTGTTCCGACCGGATTCGTGGCGAACACCATCTTTACAGGGTTGTTGTCCGGCATTTTTGCAACATGCCCTGCCCAGCGTATCCTTCCAGCTTTAGCTACCTTCACGATACTGGGTTCGCCGTAGAGTTGAGCGAGCTCGTGGTTCATCCTTCGCCGCCACACGCCGTTCTCCTGCACGCCGACGAAGATCGTCCTTAGCACTCGGCGTTCGAAAACCCCAAGAGCTTGCAAGTCCTCCTCGAGCATAGTCCACGCCTCATGCCCATAGAGGACTACCGGTCTTATGAGCGTTTTGTACATCGTACATTTGGTGCGGGGGTGAATCTTTCTTGACCGCAGTTTCTTCTGGAGCCCATAGTAGGCACGACTTCCGCTGATGATGCGCCTTAGTATTTCCCGACTAACATTGTTGTCAGCCGTCAACAAGGATCCGAGGTAGACGAACTCGTCCACCACCTCGAAGGTATCCCCGTCTATCGTAACACTGCTTCCTAGGCGGGCCCTGTCGCGCTCAGTTCCGCCAACCAGCATGTACTTTGTTTTCGACGCATTCACCATTAGCCCGACTCTTGTTGCTTCGCATTTCAGGCGGGTGAACAAATCTGCCACCGTTTCAAATTTTCTCCCAATAATATCCATGTCGTCCGCGAAGCAAACAAATTGTCCGGATCTCGTGAAAATCGTGCCTCGACTGTTAAGTCCGGCTCTCCGCATGACACCTTCAAGCGCAATATTGAACAACAGGCACGAAAGTCCGTCGCCCTGTCGTAGTCCCCGCCGAGACTCGAACGAACTGGAGTGTTCGCCAGAGATCTTCACGCAGTTTTGCACACCGTCCATCGTTGCTCTGATCAATCTTGTGAGCTTCCCGGGGAAGCTGTTCTCGTCCATGATTTTCCATAGCTCTATGCGGTCGATACTATCGTATGCCGCCTTGAAATCGATGAACAAATGGTGCGTAGGGACCTGGTACTCACGGCATTTCTGGAGGATTTGCCGCACGGAAAAGATCTGGTCCGTTGTCAAGCGGCCGTCAATGAAATCTGCTTGATAACTTCCCACGAACTCGTTTGCTATAGGTGATAGACGACGGAAGAGAATCTGGGATAGCACTTTATAGGCGGCGTTTAGGATGGTGATTGCACGATAATTTTCACACTCCAGTTTGTCGCCCTTTTTGTAGATAGGGCATATAACGCCTTGCTTCCACTCCTCCGGTAGCTGTTCCGTTTCCCAGATTCTGACTATCAGCCGATGCAGACAAGCGGCCAACCTGTTCGGCTCCGATACCATCCTTGCCAGCGGCTTTGTTGTTCTTGAGCTGTTGAATGGCATCCTTAACATCCCCCATCGTGGGAGCTGGTTGATTTCCGCTGTCCGCTGTGCTGACGTAGCCATCGCCTTCGCTGTCCTGTCCTTCTGTGCCTGTGTTCTCTGCGCCATTTAGGTGTTCATCGTAGTGCTGCTTCCACCTTTCGATCACCTCGCGTCCGTCCGTCAAGATGCTCCCATCCTTATCCCGGCACATCTCAGCTCGCGGCACGAAGCCTTTGCGGGATGTGTTGAGCTTCTGATAGAACTTCCGCGTTTCTTGAGAACGGTACAGCAACTCCATCTCTTGGCATTCCACCTCTTCCAGGCGGCGCTTTTTGTCCCGGAATAGGCGGGTTTGCTGTTTCCGCTTCAGTCTGTATCGTTCCACATTTTGCCGCGTACCATGCTGCAGCATTGCAGCCCGCGCTGCATTCTTCTCCTCTAAAACCTCCTGGCACTCCTCGTCGAACCAATCGTTTCTTGAGCTCCGTTCCACATATCCGACAACGTTTTCGGCAGCGTCGTTAATGGCTGCTTTGACTGTCCTCCAGCAGTCCTCAAGAGGGGCCCTATCGAGCTCGCCCTCATCCGGCAACGCTGCCTCAAGATGCTGCGCGTACGCATTGGCGACATCCGGTTGTTTCAGCCGCTCGAGATTGTACCGGGGCGGGCGTCGGTACCGTACATTGTTGATGACGGATAGTTTTGGGCGCAGTTTCACCATCACCAATGTAGTGGTCGGAGTCAATGTTGGCGCCACGATAGGTTCTGACGTCGGTTATGTCGGAGAAGTGCCGTCCATCGATCAAAACGTGGTCGATTTGCGATTCTGTCTGCTGAGGTGATCTCCAGGTGTACCGATACGGGAGGCTGTGCTGGAAATAGGTGCTACGAATGGCCATGTTCTTGGAGGCGGCAAAATCTATCAGTCGTAGGCCGTTCTCGTTCGTCAGCCGGTGGGCGCTGAACTTTCCAATCGTCGGTCTGAACTCCTCCTCCTGGCCAACCTGAGCGTTCAAATCTCCTATGATGATCTTGACGTCGTGGCTTGGGCAGCGGTCGTACTCGCGTTCGAGCTGCGCGTAAAATGCGTCCTTGTCATCATCAGTGCTTCCGGAGTGTGGGCTATGCACGTTGATTATGCTGAAGTTAAAGAATCGGCCTTTGATTCTTAACTTGCACATTCGTTCATTGATCGGCCACCACCCGATCACGCGCCTTTGCATATCACCCATCACTATGAAAGCTGTTCCCAGCTCGCGTGTGTTGCCGCAGCTCTGGTAGATGGTATGATTACCTCTAAACGTTCGCACCAATGCTCCTGTCCAGCACACCTCCTGCAGCGCTACGATGTCGAAACCGCGGGTCTTCAGTACATCGGAGAGTATGCGAGTACTTCCAATGAAGTTAAGAGATTTGCAGTTCCACGTACCGAGTTTCCAATCGCTAGTCCATTTTCGTCGCTGTGGTCTTTGCCGATTGTTCCGGTCCGTATTCTCTCGTTGACGTTCCTGTGCTGATGTGTTTTTACGGTTGGCTTGCAGGGCCTGACACCAACCCCCTAGATTTCCGGAGGACCATTCGGAGGGCCATAGTGCGCAGTTTAGCTTAGAGTCCTTCTCTGGCACTCGGACGATGATCAGCCGCCCCTGACATGGGGAACAGACGCTGTTGTGAGCCGCTCCTAACGTGGAGTACAGACGCTCCAGGTTTGCAAAAGCAAACCCCCCCTTCCCTGTCAGCATACGACCAAAGTTCCCACCGGGGGTTGGTTACCCGATCTTCCCCAAGGTTACTCGTACCCCGGCCAGTACCACGAGGAGGTAGGGATAGGAGTTGCTGGGCAAGAGGCTAAGGACCGCACAAAGGGGTCTATTTTATTCCTGCAGGTACGCGAGGTACCAATGGTACGCCATGCCCAGCCATTTACCGCGCCAAATTGTCAATATTTAGGCGAAATTTGTAGTGGAAACAAAGGTAAAGTTTGAGGAACTGTTTAAATAATTTCTTTTCAAATTTCTAGAGTAATAACCAGTAGATATTATTCACTTACCTTCTACCTCAACAAAACTTTTTCAGAAAATAAGTTGGAAAGTTCACTGAAGTTCAAAACATACATTTTTCAAGGAACTCCTCTAGAACTCAACAGAAAATTCGTTTAGTAATTTTGATAAGAATCGATCGTAGGTTAGTTATATTTTCCGGTTTTAACTTATGTCAATTGAACCCTTTAACTTATTCGTTGCGCTAAACCTGTAGCCCACCTAGTGAAAGACTGAGTAAGCTGTCAAAATATTTAATACAATAGAAATTCGGAACTACCAACATTGGTAAATTGAACTTTATGTCGAAAATGACGTTTGTCTTCGTTTTAAGTGAGCTATAGCCTAAAGGGAGCCAAATTAAAACGAAGCCCACCTAATGATAGTGCAACGATCGAAATTCGACTGTCCCAACTAACAATTTCAGCGCTATAAACCAAGATTATTTGTTTTCTGCTGTATAACAGTTGAATTGAAGCAGCAAACACTGTAAAAAAATGAAACCTGTCAGAAATAGAACGATTACAGCGATTAATACAGCTGTAACGTAAACGTTTTGCAGCTACAAATCTTAGCTGACTATACATATTTAGCCAGTTATTGCTTTTGCTGCTTTTACTAAGCTGTAACTCAACACCGCAAAAGGTAGCAACAAAATATTCTTCTTCTACTTCTTCTTGGCATTAACGTCCTCACTGTGATACAGCTTGCTTCTCAGATTAGTGTTCTAATGAGCACTTCTAGTTATTAACTGAGAGCTTTCTTTGCCGAAGTTGCCATTTTTGCATTCGTATATTGTGTGGCAAGTACGATGACACTTTATGCCCAGTGAAGTCAAGGAAATTTCCTTTACGAAAGATCCGGGACTGATCATGAATCAAACCCAAACACCTTCAGCAAAGCTTTGCATTGTAGCCGCGGACTCTAAACACTCGGCTAAGAAAGGCCCCAATCGATAAGTTAACACATTTGCTCATATATACATGTTATTTTCCCTTAGCCCATTTACCCACTTGCCCCGCGGTATCCAAATCAATATATAATCGAGGAATTAAACCAAACTATATCCTAAATAGAAGATGAGTCCTATTTTGCATGCTTGGTGAAAGCACGTATGTGATAAATCTTAGTTGAAATTGAACATTGAAAAAACAGGAATTTATACAAATTTGGCAACCTGGAGCTTATAATTGTGAGATTCGATCCTAAACATAACATTTACACAACAATATTTATATTTATGACAACGTTCAATTTCCTCTCAGTGAATTACAGATATGTAGTTTGAAGTGTCTACTTTATCCTCAAAACCTCTAAGTTTTATTATTGGGATGACATTTCGCTGATTTATAAGGATATACATTTCTCCGGACCCTGATTTTCACTAGGGATTTGAATGTCTATTGATTCCCTGAGCAATTAATTCTATGCGCAATTTTACTTATCGACACTGTTCTAAGCCACCTCTAATTGTGTCCGTCCCTTCATTTGCGTGACCGACCTTGCTTCCATCCTGATAGAATAACAACATAAATTTTGCAAACCAATCGAATTTGAATTTCGCAGTCGTCGGTTCGAAACTGAAAATCGACCGCAATCACGCGCGCGATCGCTCTTCACTTTTATTGCTTCCTCCTCTGTTGTATCGGTACATTCACTCACCACATCGATTGATCCGATCGATCATCAGTGCATGAGCCACCCTCGCCACCGCGTTTGTGTCCTTTGCTGTAACGTCGATGAGCACTGATGTTGCCGCCGAATACGACGCGCCAAATACAAATCACCTGTGCGCGCAATCGTGCGGGGGTACCTATATTGCAATGTTGGCGTGTTTGTAGTGGACACCGGGAAGGATTCGTGACCGCAATTGCAAATCAACGTTTTAACGAAATTCCGCAGCGAAAGTTGGTTGATAGCAACTGTTTCAGTTCTGCTTAAATTTTCTTGTTATAGAAGCGTGTGAAATTTATTATTTTACTAATTAGGATAACGTTGATTACGAAACAAGAAAGCTTGCTGATTAACATCTATTACTGAGATCATGTAAGCGAGTCCAACAACGACATAGGCACATATTGCAGAAACCATCTCACAACATTGCGCAGTGCCAAATCGGTCGTGAGTCGCGACAAAAAGTAAAATCGCAGTTAAACTACTTTCAGAAGACGTGCCCTGCATGTTTGAAAAGGAAAGTCATCATCATTCGTTGTTTTTGTGAAATGCATTTGGTTAAGTTTGCTTTGTATTTTTTGGATTCACGTAGGATTGGTTCGATTCAGATCCAAATTGTTCAGCAACTCATCAAAGCTGGATGACACTTTTTGCTTACAGTAAGGACACGTTCCAACGGATATGGCAAAGAACGTTCTACTGTCCTTCAGTGACATGAACCACTGTAAAAGAGATTTGGCGTAAATCAATTGTTAGAATTTGAAGCTTGTAAAGTTTGATATCTTACCTCCTTCAAACAACCAATGTGGAATATCAGCGAACACTTCTCATTGTCGCACGATATGATGGGAATCTTGTTCTGATCGTCTCGATACGACATGCAAATCCCGCACTGGATCGCCTCGTCGTCCTTACCGGTCAACTCGATCCGCATAGGGAATGCCATGATTTCGAAAATCCTCAGTAGATTGGTGTAGACGTCACTCTCCGGGTCCCAGTCGTCCAATTTGGCATTGTAAAGCTCTCGAAGGTACTCGATCTCGATGGTGGGTCCAAGAAACGCAACTACCACCGAAGCCGGCTGCAAAGGATGAAGCGTGATCTTCAGGAACACCTTCTGGTTGAACTTGATGATACGCCACGTGCTCCGCGTGTCCACATTGACTGGTTCAACCACGTGGCACAGTTCGTCCAGTGTGTGGAGATTGCTGTAGAATTCTTCCAGCTGATCCAGTATTTGAACGAAGGAGACAGCATGTGCCGCCGGGGATGCATGCCATTTGAACAACTCAACCGATGATCCCAGATCAGGCAGACTATGGGACGTTACTTGGAAATCGATGTCCGATATGCGCACCATTTCAAGGTAATGGGCATCGATTGACTTAAAGCCGGACAGTTTGAGCTTAGAAACGTCTGAATTTGTGAAGATCTTACAGCCATGATCGCGCTTCACCGATTCCAATTGTTGGAAAACCTTCAGTACAGAGTCCACATTCATGTCAACTTGTTTTACAGATTTTTCCTGATAACTGTCCAAAAACTGAAGTAAGCTGTCCATAAATTCAAAAGCATCTGCAGTTTTAAGCATACTTTGAACATCCAGCGGCTCTATTCCATGGAAAACCCCAACGCTCGATCGATCAGTTTCCGGAAACGCAGGTAACGCTAGGTGAATTGTAAATTTCTGTAACGCAAGATTGTTCGTTAAATTCAGTTAGGCCTGTAATGTCCTTTTCCGGTCTCTGAATCAGGGTGACCAGGCGTACCGATTTCTCGGTAGGCTTAAATTAATAAACTACCTATATACCAAATTTCCTACCGACAACTATCGTTTATTATATTTAGTATCACTTTTTCACAAGTTCTCCAAAAACTCTTCTGATTATAGAATCTCTCTGAAAATTCAAAATGATCTGTTTAATTTTAAAGACCCCAAAGTCGCCAATTGTTGAACGGTCTAATTGTTGAACAGTTGAATTTCTCGTTGGAAGCTGGTCTGCTGTTGACAAGAAAAGTAATTCCGCATCTCGATGCGTGAAAAATTTCTTTCCAGAAATGGTCAAGAAAATCACATTTCTTTGATCGCAGTTGGGAAAAAAGGTAATTTTAAATGGAGCTCTCTGTAGGAAATTTCTTGACCCATTCAGTCAAGCAATTTCTTTACTTTTCTTGAGCGAAACTGCATACTTTGCTTAAATTTTTGACGCCGCACGGGCTGTTCAATATATAACGAGAATTGAACTGTTTAACGGTCACGCATTCAGCCATTGCCGGCACCACCTCGCTCGAGCTGTGTATGAAATGCGAGCTTTTTACGAGGTGCGTGTACTCAGTACACGAATGCGACCGATCTTGGATTAACAAGTGGCGAATTACCCTGAGACCAGAGTTATGCTAGAAAACTAAATGATTATAACTTGAAAACGCTTGCACCAATTTGCTTAATGTTTTAACAGCAGACTCCCATCAAAATATTTCATTGACAAGTCGAACTTAAGAAGAATCTGTATCCTGAGATATTTACGTAGTGGTGGTTAAAAGTATCGGTCCCCCAAGGAATTTCAAAATATCCCTGAAACCCAGGTTCGCATTTATGGGAGGGCCGAAGGATAAGGAAGGAAGATCAATATATTTAGATATTTAGCGTAGTTCGCAGTTGACAAGAAAAGCGCTCAAGAAAAAAATCTGCTTTCTCCCAAAGTTATTTTGACAACTCTGAACAAACTTCTACTTGCGGAATAATTCAGCGGAACATTTTTCCGCCCGGAAAAGTGACAGCTCCATTCGATTTGCATGGTAGGCGTTACCGACGTTACGAAATCGGCTCTACTTATCAGCTGCGGACTTCTCAAATAATTTATATAGCGGAATCATTTCTTGACCGTTTCTTGCCTTAAGAGCAACTTTAACGGTGCGCGACTAAACTAAATTACATTGCGCAGCATCATTACGCTGATCCGTACCGGGCGCTGCTAACCGGGGTAGCAAAAAGACAGCGCTGCTTTCGGGAAGCATCGGGTGAGCAAATTTAGTTGCGCGATAGTAGCGCTGCTATTCGATTTTAATTTAAGCATACAGTGAGAGTTCTGAGATTCTGGTGGGAATTTTGAAAATTTGATGCGCATAAAGTGGAAATTATGAAATTTTGGGAATTCTGGTAAAATTTCAAGGTTTTTTAAGAATAATAGGAATCTGATGTGATTATTGGAAATCCGGGAGAAGTTTTTGAATTATTCGATGCATCGCAAGAATTTATCTTTCAGGATTTCACCTCGAATCTTTGGGATTCCAACCGGAAACCTTGAGATTCCAACTGGAATCCTTGAGATTCCAACCGGAATTCTTGGGATTCCAACCAGAATTCTTGGTATTCCACCTGGAATCTTTAGGATTCCAACCAGAATGCAACTGGAATCCTCGGGATTCCGACTGGAATCCTCGGGATTCCGACTGGAATCCTCAGGATTCCGACTGGAATCCTCAGGATTCCGACTGGAATCCTCAGGATTCCGACTGGAATCCTCAGGATTCCGACTGGAATCCTCAGGATTCCGACTGGAATCCTCAGGATTCCGACTGGAATCCTCAGGATTCCGACTGGAATCCTCGGGATTCCGACTGGAATCCTCGGGATTCCGACTGGAATCCTCGGGATTCCGACTGGAATCCTCGGGATTCCGACTGGAATCCTCGGGATTCCGACTGGAATCCTCGGGATTCCGACTGGAACCCTCGGAATTCCGACTGAAACCCTCGGAATTCCGACCAGAATTCTTGGGATTCCGACCGGAATCCTTGGGATTCCGACCGGACTTCTTGGGATTCCGACCGGAATCCTTGGGATTCTGACTGGAATTCTTGGGATTCCAACCGGAATCCTGAGGATTCCAACCGGAATCCTGAGGATTCCAACCGGAATCCTTGGGATTCCAACCGGAATCCTTGGGATTCCAACCGGAATCCTTGGGATTCCAACCGGAATCCTTGGGATTCCAACCGGAATTTCAGGTTGGCAATTTTTTTGGAACTCTACTGGAATATCTATTACATTGTGGTGCGGGATTCCGACTGGAATCCTCGGAATTCCGACTGGAATCCTTGGGATTCCAACCGAAATCCTTGGGATTCCAACCGGAATCCTTGGGACTCTGACTGGAATTCCAAGAGAAGGATTCAAAAAATCCCAAGGATTCACGTCGGAATCCCAAGAATTCCGGTTGGAATCCCCGGAACTCTGACTGGAATTCCAAGAAAAGGATTCAAAAAATCCCACGGATTCACGTCGGAATCCCAAGAATTCCGGTCGGAATCCCAAGGAGTCCGGTCGGAATCCCAAGGATTCCGGTCGGAATCCCAAGGATTCCGGTCGGAATCCCAAGGATTCCGGTCGGAATCCCAAGGATTCCGGTCGGAATCCCAAGGATTCCAGTCGGAATCCCAAGGATTCCAGTCGGAATCCCAAGGATTCCAGTCGGAATCCCGCACCTCAATGTAATAGATATTCCAGTAGAGTTCCAAAAAAATTGCCAACCTGAAATAATCACCATTATTTTCACAACCCAATATGTTGACCCAAAAGGCAACGACCGGTACGGAAACGAGTTTCTAAATATAGTAGCGACCGGTGTGAGAATGAGTGACCAAACTAAAATGACAGCTCTGTGGGTGATCATTTTACTCACCGGAATAGTCGCCCCCGTTAAAGATGCTCTTAGAATTCCGCCTGGAATCCTCGGGATTTCGACTGGAATCCTCGGAATTTCGACTGGATACCTCGGAATTCCAGCTGGAATCCTTGGGTTTCCGACTGGAATCCTTGGGTTTCCGACTGGAATCCTTGGGATTCCGACTGGAATCCTTGGGATTCCGACGGGAATCCTTGGGATTCCGACGGGAATCCTTGGGATTCCGACGGGAATCCTTGGGTTTCCGACGGGAATCCTTGGGTTTCCGACGGGAATCCTTGGGTTTCCGACTGAAATCCTTGGGATTCCGACTGAAATCCTTGGGATTCCGACTGGAATCCTTGGGTTTCCGACGGGAATCCTTGGGTTTCCGACGGGAATCCTTGGGTTTCCGACTGAAATCCTTGGGATTCCGACTGAAATCCTTGGGATTCCGACTGGAATCCTTGGGATTCCGACTGGAATCCTTGGGATTCCGACTGGAATCCTTGGGATTCCGACTGGAATCCTTGGGATTCCGACTGGAATCCTTGGGATTCCGACTGGAATCCTTGGGATTCCGACTGGAATCCTTGGGATTCCGACTGGAATCCTTGGGATTCCGACTGGAATCCTTGGGATTCCGACTGGAATCCTTGGGATTCCGACTGGAATCCTTGGGATTCCGACTGGAATCCTTGGGATTCCGACTGGAATCCTTGGGATTCCGACTGGAATCCTTGGGATTCCGACTGGAATCCTTGGGATTCCGACTGGAATCCTTGGGATTCCGACTGGAATCCTTGGGATTCCGACTGGAATCCTTGGGATTCCGACTGGAATCCTTGGGATTCCGACTGGAATCCTTGGGATTCCGACTGGAATCCTTGGGATTCCGACTGGAATCCTTGGGATTCCGACTGGAATCCTTGGGATTCCGACTGGAATCCTTGGGATTCCGACTGGAATCCTTGGGATTCCGACTGGAATCCTTGGGATTCCGACTGGAATCCTTGGGATTCCGACTGGAATCCTTGGGATTCCGACTGGAATCCTTGGGATTCCGACTGGAATCCTTGGGATTCCGACTGGAATCCTTGGGATTCCGACTGGAATCCTTGGGATTCCGACTGGAATCCTTGGGATTCCGACTGGAATCCTTGGGATTCCGACTGGAATCCTTGGGATTCCGACTGGAATCCTTGGGATTCCGACTGGAATCCTTGGGATTCCGACTGGAATCCTTGGGATTCCGACTGGAATCCTTGGGATTCCGACTGGAATCCTTGGGATTCCGACTGGAATCCTTGGGATTCCGACTGGAATCCTTGGGATTCCGACTGGAATCCTTGGGATTCCGACTGGAATCCTTGGAAGTCCGACTGGAATCCTTGGAAGTCCGACTGGAATCCTTGGAAGTCCGACTGGAATCCTTGGAAGTCCGACTGGAATCCTTGGAAATCCGACTGGAATCCTTGGAAGTCCGACTGGAATCCTTGGAAGTCCGACTGGAATCCTTGGAAGTCCGACTGGAATCCTCGGGATTCCGGCTGGAATCCTCGGGATTCCGGCTGGAATCCTCGGGATTCCGGCTGGAATCCTCGGGATTCAGACTAGAGTCCTCGGGATTCTGACTGGAATCCTCGGGATTCCGGCTGGAATCCTCGGGATTCAGACTAGAGTCCTCGGGATTCTGACTGGAATCCTCGGGATTCCGGCTGGAATCCTCGGGATTCAGACTAGAGTCCTCGGGATTCTGACTGGAATTCCAGCTGGTATCCCAAGGATTCCAGTCGGAATCCCAAGGATTTCAGGCGGAATCCCAAGGATTCCAGGCGGAATCCCAAGGATTCCAGGCGGAATCCCAAGGATTCCAGGCGGAATCCCAAGGATTCCAGGCGGAATCCCAAGGATTCCAGGCGGAATCCCAAGGATTCCAGGCGGAATCCCAAGGATTCCAGGCGGAATCCCAAGGATTCCAGGCGGAATCCCAAGGATTCCAGTCGGAATCCCAAGGATTTCAGGCGGAATCCCAAGGATTCCAGGCGGAATCCCAAGGATTCCAGGCGGAATCCCAAGGATTCCAGGCGGAATCCCAAGGATTCCAGGCGGAATCCCAAGGATTCCAGGCGGAATCCCAAGGATTCCAGGCGGAATCCCAAGGATTCCAGGCGGAATCCCAAGGATTCCAGGCGGAATCCCAAGGATTCCAGTCGGAATCCCAAGGATTTCAGGCGGAATCCCAAGGATTCCAGGCGGAATCCCAAGGATTCCAGGCGGAATCCCAAGGATTCCAGGCGGAATCCCAAGGATTCCAGGCGGAATCCCAAGGATTCCAGGCGGAATCCCAAGGATTCCAGGCGGAATCCCAAGGATTCCAGGCGGAATCCCAAGGATTCCAGTTTGAATCCCAAGGATTCCGATGGCATTCTAAAAATTCCGCACCAGAATATAATAGATATTCCAGCAGAGTTACAAAAATTCCCAACCTGTATTGATCACCATTATTTTCACAACTCATATGTTATCCCAAAAAGCAACGACCGGTACGGAAACGAGTTATTAAATATGGTAGCCACCGGTGTGAGAATGAGTGACTAAACTAAAATGACAACTCCAGGCGGAATCCCAAGGATTCCAGGCGGAATCCCAAGGATTCCAGGCGGAATCCCAAGGATTCCAGGCGGAATCCCAAGGATTCCAGGCGGAATCCCAAGGATTCCAGGCGGAATCCCAAGGATTCCAGGCGGAATCCCAAGGATTCCAGGCGGAATCCCAAGGATTCCAGGCGGAATCCCAAGGATTCCAGGCGGAATCCCAAGGATTCCAGGCGGAATCCCAAGGATTCCAGGCGGAATCCCAAGGATTCCAGGCGGAATCCCAAGGATTCCAGGCGGAATCCCAAGGATTCCAGGCGGAATCCCAAGGATTCCAGGCGGAATCCCAAGGATTCCAGGCGGAATCCCAAGGATTCCAGGCGGAATCCCAAGGATTCCAGGCGGAATCCCAAGGATTCCAGGCGGAATCCCAAGGATTCCAGTCGGAATCCCAAGGATTCCAGTCGGAATCCCAAGGATTCCAGTCGGAATCCCAAGGATTCCAGTCGGAATCCCAAGGATTCCAGTCGGAATCCCAAGGATTCCAGTCGGAATCCCAAGCATTCTAGTCGGAATCCCAAGGATTCCAGTTTGAATCCCAAGGATTCCGATGGCATTCTAAAAATTCCGCACCAGAATATAATAGATATTCCAGCAGAGTTACAAAAATTCCCAACCTGTATTGATCACCATTATTTTCACAACTCATATGTTATCCCAAAAAGCAACGACCGGTACGGAAACGAGTTATTAAATATGGTAGCCACCGGTGTGAGAATGAGTGACTAAACTAAAATGACAACTCTGGGGGTGATCATTTTAATCACCCAAATAGTCGCTCCCGTTAAAGATGCTCTAAGCCAAGTACGGACCTGAAACGTAAATCACTCAAGTAAAATTTCTCTTGTTTACCAAAGTAATTTTGACAGCTGATTCAGTGTGAGCGAAATGTCACTTTTACTTGCGGAATAATTGAGCGGCACATTTTTCCGTTCGGAAAAGTGACAGCTCCCTTTGATTTGTACGGCAAGCGTTACCGACGTTACGAAATCAGCTCTACTTCTCAGCTGCGTACAGCTAAAGTAATTTCGGTAGCGGAATCATTCCTTGACCGTTTCTTGTCCTATCCTTTTGCACAGTACTTATGATCAGCGTACCGGCCATTATCCATTTGCACAGTACTTTTCAACTGCGGGCTATTTTACTACTTGTGGAGTTTTAGACCAGTCCGACAAGCTTGCGAAGCTTTTGTACCTGGGAGGGCCAGATTTACAAGAATTGTACGACAACGTTCCGGATGCAAAACGGGTTCCGTTGGTAGTAGCTGAACCTCGTCATTATGACGCGACGGTCAAAGCCTTAGAGGATCACTTCGAACCTAAGCGTATGATAGCATTTGAGCGTTATATATTCAGGCAAATGGCCCAAAAACCAATGGAAAGGCTGTCTGATTTTGCTTTGCGATTGAGGATCCAAGCAAAACGCTGTGGATTCACTCCTGAATATTTTGATGAAATAATTGTTGATCAAATTCTCGAAAAATGTAACTCTAAGCCTCTGAGAGTTGAAATTTTGAAGAAAGATCGCAGATCCTTGAGGGAAATCATTGCTTTGGGAACTACGAAGACAAAATCAATGCAAATGAGCAAAATGAGTGAAATGTCCGATGAATCTATGATTCAAGCGGTAAGGGACAGAAATTTGCGCTCAAAATCAATGTTTCCGGTGAAGGTGGCAATGAACCAAGGAACAGTTATGACATGTTTCGCGTGTGGGCGTCTGGGCCATTTGAAAGCCAGTAAATTTTGTCCAGCTAGAGATGCACAATGCAATAAATGCCAGACGTACGGCCACTTTGCTAAAACGTTGAAACACGTTGAAATTTTCGGAACTCCAGACTGGGTGAACGCAAACCGGAGTTCAGGAGTGACAGTTTCGGAAATGAGGGTCACGGTAGACCGGCAAAGCGTATTCATGCAGTAGCTGAAGAAAACGAGAAAGAGAAATTATTGGAGAGAGACGTTGGCTATGAGCCTGTGCATGCTATAAAACGTTTGACTTTTACTGTGCGCTCTGTTTTCATGTTGCCCGTGAGAGAGAGCGAGACAGCACCAACACACGGCGCACAGTAAAAGTCATGAGAACAAAAGATTTTATGGCACGTACAGAGGCTCATGTGTTCTATGCCATGGGCAGCAACGGAGTTTCAGTTTACAGTAGGAGTCACCATTCGGATGACCATCGATTCGGGTGTCGATGCCAACATAATACCGTCGTTGGGGGTGACAATGGGTCAAAAAGGGATATGTGCGATTTATTTTTTGAATAACTATCGCAATTGAACTCAAAAAAACTTCAAATTTGGTGTGTATGTACTTTGATGGTACATTAACAAATGTTCAACAAATTGAAGACAAACATTTATTCACAGCGGCACCACAAGTGAATGAAAAATGACCCAATCTCACTCCATAGAGGGGGTGACATTGGGTCACTGTAATTGAAATAACTTGTTTTTGAGAATATGATTTCAAAACCATTCACAACTGAAAAATATTGACAAAAAACGATGCAAACAAGACAAAAAGATATCTAAGATGTTTCACAAGTATGATAAACCCACTTAAAAGAAAGATTATACTCAAAATTGAAGAGCTATGAAAAAAAAATATGTAAACCTAACATTTATCGTCAAGTTTACATAAATTTTCTTGGTTTTTCCCTCAAATTGTCTTCAAAGTCTCATCCCCATTGCTATAAAGCCCATTCAGTTTCCTCAAAGGTGTGCTGGAACAGTGATTATTTTAAACCTTCGCAAATAGTTAAATTTCGGTGCGACATTCCACGATCAATAAATTTCAGGCAGAAGTTGACATCATAATCCCAGTATTTCAGCGATCCAACTCATTTGTACTTCCGTGAGATGTTTCTATAATATGAAAACACTGATAAATAATCAAATTTAGAAAAAACACCCTTTTGATAAAAATTTACAATGTTGCTGCGCACGAAACACAGTTGCTGGTTTGTGAAGTTGTCAAAATGCACGGAATACTCAAGTAGACTTGTTTGATGTTTCAGAGATGCTGTATTTAGAAAAAATAAACACATCATAATGAAAAAAGAGAACACCTGGCACTGTAAAATGTCAAAAAAAGTGGACTTGGAATTTCATTTACTATCGTTCTTGCTTGACCCAATCTCACCCCCATTTTCAATGTTTTAGACATCGTACAGAAAAAAATGATTTTTTTGTGGGAAAATCAAACAGATTCCGGAAAATACCTGTGATGTGTAATGAAAAGACTTTCAACATTCTACTAATACAACGATAGAGGCTAGAGTACATGCGTGATACTTTGTACAGGAGAAATTTAATGTTGTAAATTTTATCTGGTTTCAACATGCAAATTTATTGATGTAGTACACAAAAAATACTGTTTCTTAAAATGTATATTGTTATGAATTATATGTAATAATATGTTCCTTAACATATGAATTATTAATTTTAGTAATATCAGCGTTATTAGCTGAAATATTTCACAGAACATATTTTTCCGTTTTGACCCAATCTCACCCCCTAGACCCATTGTCACCCCCATCGACGGTACCTAAGGAGACATATGGCCACAAATGAAGGAACCCGGGATTACACGTTACTGATCAAGGTAGACCGGACAGGGTTCTCAAGGCATATGCGTCGGATAGCCCATTGAACCTCATCGGTATGTTCAAAGCTAAAATCACAGCTGGTTCGAACGAAACAGATGCGAAATTCTATGTTGTCGATGGTCAGTGTCTTTTTGGAGCAAAAACGGCCGAAGTGTTGCATGTACTCAAAATTGGCTATGAAGTAAATTCTGTGAGCGGCAGCGTGAATGCGTTTCCTTAAATAAAAGGAGTATTATTGAAGATCCCAATCGATGAATCTGTCCAACCGGGTCAACAGCCGTATCACAAGAACACCGATCACGATGGAGAAAATGGTTGAGAAGAGACTTTAAGAATTGCTGAATCAGGACATCATCGGAAGGGTTACCGAAATGGGGAAATGGAACGCGTCAATGGGATGATAAACATTTGAAAAAAAGCCAACTGGAGGAAACCGAATGGAAATGGCCCAAGTAACACCAAGCATTATAACATTGCAAAAGAGCATTAACGCTACATTACAAATCTATCAATGCACTAATATTACTTTATGAATAACTATTGCTTGGTTGCTTTATAAACATTCTTGCATTAGTTCGACTATATCAGGGCCTTTTTCCACTTTTAAACTACTTTAATGGTAGGCTTACGGCAATGCCGCTGCTTTATATAAGCAGTGATATAATGCTCAATGGTTACTTGGGGGGACTTGAGGATGAGCATTCTATTCTAATAATTCAACACCACATACAACAACAGGAGCTGCTCCGTCGTTTGGTAGAATAATTCGTGATAAACTACCAGCAGTTGGCACTCGCCAAACAAGCTGATCGAAGAAATACAAGATCGGGAGAAGATATTGAAATAAAAGAGTTCCGACTATAGGGCTCTGCACTGTTTTGATTTTGTTTGGGATTTTGATGTTTACTGGGCTTGTTGTTTATAAATTTTATGTAAGAGTGAAAGAGAGAGGAATATTTTTGTGCAGTGCCCCATACCGATAATCGCCAGCTAGCTAGACGGAGTATAGATCGTTGCACGCCTGACCTAACCTCGAAACTCCATATAAAAAATGTCAACAATTCCAGCAGTGATTGTCAACTCCCTATAAAAAAATCTAAACAATTCCAGCAGTGAGTGTCAAAGAGCATGACAGTCAATTGAGCGTGATGAAAGAGGGACAGAGAAGGAGAAGTTTTCGTGACGTCACCATGCACTCTTCTATGGATCAATGCACGAGTTCATTATTTGACGTTTGAGTGGTGCCGTGTTATTTACGTGACCATGGTAACGAATGAATTCGGCACCGCTCAAACGTCAAATTGGTGAACTCGTGCATTGATCCATTAAGGCTCTTTTTCGTTATTTTATTTATATGATGCGGTGGCGTAGCCAGCATTTTTTCTAGGAACAATATGGATTTTTACAAAAACAAATGGGGCCCAGATAACCGTAGCGGTAAACGCGCAGCTATTCAGCATGACCAAGCTGAGGGACGTGGGTTCGAATCCCACCGGTCGAGCATCTTTTCAGGTAGGAAATTTTCTCGACTTCCCAGGGCATAGAGTATCTTCGTACCTGCCACACGATATACACATGCAAAAATGATCATTGGCATAGTAAGCTCTCAGTGAATAACTGTGGAAGTGCTCATAAGAACACGTGGGGACGTAACGCCAGAAAGAGTACGGGTCTTTACAAGAAAAAAACAAATTTTTTGACCAGCTTACACAAAAAAACAAGAACATTAAAAAACAAATTTCGAATAATCGAGTCTAAAATTCCGGATAATCGAGTCCCCGGATAATCGAGTCCGACCTGTATCGGTGCTGTCCAGTTTTGAAATATCAAAATTCAATGATATCTTAAAGTCTTGTTTTACTTCTGAGCCCAAGTAACATTAAATGAGGCTTGAAAGTAGTTTAAAACCGATTTGTAGTACCTAATTAGAACACTTTGACAACAAAGTTTCTAGGAAAACTTTATTTGAGTCTGTTCTACAGCATACTCGTGTCTCCAGTTGAAAGTCGGAACCATCACAGCCAATTCAGATTACCGACCCCAGTAAAATTTTACAGTAAACTACGTTTTTTTTTCGGTAATTTTTACGATTACCGAAAACACCAAGTAAATCAAAATATGTTTTGATTGATGGAAATTACTGACTTAGTCAGTAAAATTGTAGAGCGTTTTACTGGTTTTCCAGTTTCCCATGCTCCATGCTATGCTTTTCCGGATACTGTTTTTTTCAGAAATCAATACAAATTAAAACCCAATCGACATCGACATGCATTTTTCGTACGAATAAACATCTACGGTATGCTCATATCTCAGTGGAAGTAATCGAAAAATGTGTGACAAAATCATTATTTGGTTGGTTTGCATACAAGAGGCAAACTCAATGATGCAGATGACTTCACCTCTTGTATGGAAACCAACCGAATTTACCAACGTAAGGGATCGTTAAAATATTACGTAACGCAACAGGGGGAGGGAGGGGGTCTTACATGGTGTTACGGTCCATACAAAAATTTAAAATTTTCCATACAAAAGCTGTTACGTGGGGGAGGGAGGGGGTCTAAAATTGTCATATTTTGCGTTACGTAATATTTGAATGAACCCTAAGTGTGTGGTGTGTAAAATGGACCAGTCTATAGCATGAGCCAGCCTAAGCGTTTACTGGCTGGCCGTATTGACCGTATCCTCAATACGCTTACATGCCTCAGTCAGTCAGCAGTAGGTGTTCAGCGATGGAACTCTGTTCCCCACAGACGCTGCATGTTGGGTGATTGCTAGCGGTATTTTAGTGTTGCACATTGGCGAACCTGCCAGGTGTAATTGAATAAAATTTACGAAACTGTCCGCAATCACCCAGCATGTAGGCGAATTGAAGTTTTTTTTTTTTTTTTGTGTGTTGTGAAACGTCTTGTTCGGCATGATCGAGAAGTGAAAAGTGAAAACGGATCCGAATGTGAAGCAGTGTACCTGTGTTAGTGTTTTTTAATCTCAATGTTCGGATCATGGTGTGAAATAGGAATGGTGTTGGTGGATGGTTGGTGCCTTGTGTGGTGAGCGGCTAACGACAGGAATGACAGCAATGTGATGATGGAGGTAAGCTGTTTTTTTTTGTGATCCCGCTGGACATTTATGGCTCAGTTTCGCCTCGTATTTAAATCTGTTTTCTGTCGTTGTTGAAGGTTGTACTGGATAATATTTATGCGTTTTAATGAGTCAAGAGAGCATGTGCAAGTTTCTCAGAGGGAAATAAAAACAAACTTAATGACGAGCGTATGCGAGTGTTCGTACGTTCAAATGACATTGAGTTCTAAAATTTCACACAAATACATTGATCAGTAGTTTTGTGAGTATATTTTGCGGAGAGAGTGTACACGGAGAAGTCGGAATACCTAAAAACAGGTTCTTTTAACTCAAATTTGAGTGAACTGTATTTAATTTTTATCCGCAGTTGAGTTGTTTTGCATCTCTTGCAACAGCAATGTTATCAAAAACAGAGAGAGAGAGACGCACCGACCTGGCTTCGAATATCGATGGAATAAGCCAAATTTTGATTCTTCCGAGTTTACCTAAATTTAAGTTGCTTTAACACACTACAGACACTTCGAAAGTCACCAGGAATTTAGCCGTATCGTGTCAGGAACTGTGGGTTCAATTCCCGCTTCAGTCCGGAAAACTTTTCGTCAGGAGCGTATTTCGGCTGTGCCACTGGGCGTTGCATGTTATTCCGTTATCTAGTGTGGTGCTTCCTTCAAAGGGCATATCGTCCACTGGAAGCATTAACGTGTCGGTGTGTTAAAAAAAAACTACCTACTGAGAGCTATATGTCAGTTAAAGGTTATCTCACGGAAGAGCCAAATTGAGTTAAAAGAAGTGAAAGTTAGGTTGATTTGTGGCTCCGTGTATGTGTTGACCAGAGCAACTTGCTTATGAAAGTATTGCGCGATAAATCTGTGAATTATGATTTTATTTTTGGATGAGTGATAATTTGTGATAGATTGTCAGATGCAACCGAGCTGTATTGTGAATGTTACATGATACATTGTGATACATGAACTGAGTGTGAGTGTAGGCTAATTTGCAGTTCAAAGGGAGTCACTCAAGATATTTCTCGTGAATTGCTTGCTGCATTGAGATGGGATAAGAAGTGCACTGCACAGTGGAGCATGGAAGAAACTTATGTTCTCAAAATCAGTATTTAACACTTATTATAGACTTCAGTACTATTAGGTAGTACCGGAGCACTTACTGCAAAAGGATAAGACAAGAAATGGTCAAGGAATGATTCCGCTTCTGGAATTATTTGAGCATTACACAGTTGATAAGTAGCGCCGATTTCGTAACGTCAGTAACTCCTGCAATGAAAATCAAATAGAGCTGTCCGTTTTTCAAACGGAAGAATATTCCGTTCAATTATTCCTCAATCAAAAGTGGCATTTCGCTCCAACTGAATAAGCTGTCAAAATTACTTTGGTAATTGGGAGAAATTTTTAAGAGTCCTTTATTTTTTAAATCCCTACTTCACTTATTGGGTGACGATATTGATCAGTTTTATTTTAGATTTTTTTTTTGCGGCATCTTAAGTATGGAAAAGTTATCAAAATTTACCTGCTTTGAAAAAATACTGAAATTACCAACAGAGAAGTTGTGTAACGAAAACACAAAAAAGCGTGTTGATCGGGATGACCACGCAAAATAAGGCATGTTGCTCGGGACGACCATGCATTGTGAAAAAGCTGTGTAAGGAAAACACAAAATAGCGTGTTGATCGGGATGACCACGCGGCATGTTGTTCGGGACGACCATGCATTGAGAGAAAGTTGTGTAAGGAAAACACAAAAAAGCGTGTTGATCGGGATGACCACGCAAAATAAGGCATGTTGTTCGGGACGACCATGCATTGAGAGGAAGTTGTGTAAGGAAAACACAAAAAAAGCGTGTTGATCGGGATGACCACGCAAAATAAGGCATGTTGCTCGGGACGACCATGCATTGCGAAAAAGCTGTGTAAGGAAAACACAAAAAAGCGTGTTGATCGGGATGACCACGCAAAACAAGGCATGTTGTTCGGGACGACCATGCATTGAGAGGAAGCTGTGTAAGGAAAACACAAAAAAAGCGTGTTGATCGGGATGACCACGCAAAATAAAGCATGTTGTTCGGGACGACCATGCATTGAGACGAAATTGTGTAAGGAAAAAAAAGGGTTGATCGGGATGACCACGAAAAATTAGGCATGTTTTTCGGGATTAACATGCATTGAGAGAAAGTTGTGTAACGAAAACACAGCGTGTTGATCGGGATTACCTCAGTAAGTAGGAATGGCATATTGTTCAAGACGACCATGCTTTGAAAGGATGTTATCAAAGCAAAAGACAAAGTCGTGTTGATTAAAAAAACATGTTTTTCGGGATGAACATTTACTGAGAGTATGTTGTGTTGTGGACGACCACGCAACAATAATAATAAATGTATTTTCAGCCAACCATCCTTTTAGAGGATATTGTTTAAAGAATGCACGGAATCGTGTTGATGATAAATAAAGAATGATATATTTGGCATGACTGTTCTTCAAACGATTATTTTCTGATGTTGAAAATAACGAGTTAGTCCACGTAGAACACGATTTAGATGAATTTTGCCTAGTAGTATTCAATATTTAGTGATAGGCCATGCAAGATTATCAAGGATAACATTGAGAGCGTGCTTTTATAGTAGCTGTAACGTTTATTTCTTATATGTTCTCGTTTATTGTTTTCTTTGGAGCACAACGGTAGTTGTACGCCCGCGGCTGTTACAGCAAACTGAAACCAGCAGGATATAATTAATGGAAAAGCCGTCCCAGATGGATAGAATTTTGTCTAGTTGATAAACTGTGTTTAAAAGTTGAAGATTATGTTGTTATTAGTTATGCGTTACGCGAAAAAAAAACAGAGCACTTTACGGATGTGTCCACCGAAGTAACAACAGGAGTCTCTTCAGACGTCTCCAAAGGCAGGTAGTCCCAGGCAGATAATCACTATTCTTGGAGTTTTCATGAGCCAATGAATATAAGAATAATACTTATATTGGTTGTTGCAATTCCAAGTTGACAAATCCTAAAGAAGGAGTACACACGAAGCTTTTTTTTTATAGAAGAGGGAGAATGTGTGGTGTGTAAAATGGACCAGTCTATAGCATGAGCCAGCCTAAGCGTTTACTGGCTGGCCGTATTGACCGTATCCTCAATACGCTTACATGCCTCAGTCAGTCAGCAGTAGGTGTTCAGCGATGGAACTCTGTTCCCCACAGACGCTGCATGTTGGGTGATTGCTAGCGGTATTTTAGTGTTGCACACTAAGCAGTCCTGAGCCTTTTTGGTTGTTTAAAATGGTTGAGTTTCTCACTAAATTTCGACTACTTACCACGAGAAAGCGCAAAATAGGTGCAGGAAAAGTTTGGTTGCCATAGCCGTGTGTCCCGGTGCCGGACGATTTTACAGCAGGAGATTCTCATTTGACACTATCCCGCATGTGCATCAGTTTGTTTTGATTTGATTTTGACGACAAGTCAGTAAAAAACATCAACTACTGAATAATCGGTAATAGACCATTTCCGTAAAATTTTTTATTTGCTCATAAGCTTTCTTTTAATTTACTGGACCAAGTCTCCCAAGGAACTCATATGTTTTGAAGCCTCTAACTATTGAAAAACAACGAAAAACTGGCGGCACACTTGTTCACCCCACGGTCCCCTAGAATTTATATCTCTCCGATGTTTTAAGGAACCCATTTTTCCCCTATGAATTTATCTCCACGTTGTGGTGAATTTTGATCAGCTGTTCCTCCGCGGTCTACACTTTGTTACTCTTCGAATTTGTGCATGGTAACGTCACAAAAACAAATGCTATCTCTGTTGCTCTTTCATCATGGTCAACTAACTATCCTGCTCTTTGACATTCCCAGCTAGAATTGTTTACGTTTTGTCATAAGGATTTTTCATTCACTGCAGGAATTGTTAACATTATTTTTATTTGAAGTTTGAAGGTTACATCTATCTCCTCCTATTATGCCTCTTCCACAGTGGCTGAAATCCCCACATCCATCCCGGAAACCTCATTGTTGGTGCTGTTGACGGCTGTTGTTAACAGGTTCTTCAACGAAGCCACAAGTTTCATTGCGCCAGCATACATATTTCCGCGTTTTTGCTTTTATCAAACATTTGCCATCATCACGACAAAATCCTTCACGACCAAGATCCTTCATCTCCGTCGCATGAAGCTGCTGTGGTGTTCGGGTTGAATGGTTCTCAACAAGGGTCCTGCTCTCTCCTAGTTTTGTGGCCAGTGGAAAAATGGCGATGAAAATTTCACTGCGTGTCAGTATATCGTTTTTGAATCTGTTTGATCCCAATCCGGAAGAGTTCCCGTCTCGAGGTTTCAAGAGCTCCTCATTTGATCCGGATTTTCCCTGGGAATCTGTTACAATATGCTACCGCACAGTTAGATCTTCGCCACTATATTCCGGCGGTCGCAGAACCGGAAACGAGCAGGACTCTTCTCGGAATCCATTTCGAGGACTAACACGGAGCACCACAGCAGCTTCAGGCAACGAGATGAAGGCGATGGTCTTGTAGGATTTCGTAGCTGCATTCCAACCATGATGGTCATTTTTCGGGTAGTCCTTATCATTCCGGAGACGGTTTTAGGCAATGAATAGCAATTTGATAAACAATAAACGAGAAAAATGGCTACTCATTTTTTTTCTATATGGGCGAGCGAGTCAGTTCTGTTGCTTGTGGGAATGATGGGTTTTGACAATAGAGATAGAAAACTATAGAGGACGAATGTTGTTCTCCCTTTGTTCTCGCTCAGAAACATGTCGGGTATATAAGTGTCAAACTGCATACTTTTTCGCGTTGACATTTATAGCCCCGCCTATCTCCGCCAGCAAAAGATGTTCCTGCAGCGACGCCAGCGACATTCTTCCTCTATAGTTTATTACCTCTATTGTTTTGACATTTCATCATGTCTACAAACATTCAATGCAGGGGTGTTAATGAACGTTGCGGAAAAATCTCCACTTTGAATGCCCATAGGGTTGAAACAACTGTGACGCACGACGATTTTTATCTCAAAATGTGGTGAATATCCATGTTTTCAAAAAATTATAAGAAAATCAGGAGTGTATATGAGCAAAATCTGAAAGCGTTAATATTCATTAAAAATGATTGTCTTTCGAAGAAAAATACAAAAGCTAGGTGTTAGATCTGACGGAAATGGTCTATTGTTTTTACTGACTTTTCGGCCTGTTCGGTAAAGCTAAGTATGCTGTTTGGCTCAAGAAAAGTAAAGAAATTCCTTGACTGAATGGGTCAAGAAATTTCCTACAGAGAGCCCCCTTTGAAGAGACATTTCTTCTCAACTGCGTACTGCGATCAGAAAAATGTGATTTTCTTGACCATTTCTTGGAAGAAATTTTCCACGCATCGAGATAGGCGATTCCTTTTCTTGTCAGTAGCAAACTAGCCTCAATGTTGCAAAATTGGGTCTGACAGCTACTGTAGTTCAGTAAAAAGTAAAAATTATTTCTGGACCTCAGAAGTTTTCAATCAAAAAGCTGAAAGTTCGGTAGTTTTTATGATTTACAATTCGTACCCAGTATAAAAAATTACCGAACAAGCAAATCGTGATTGAGTGTGATCGACACGCAAAAACCAATTTTTCTTTAAACGTCGGGCATAGTGCGCTGGACAGCGGTTCTCTTGTTTTTGTAAATCCGTCTCAGCTGGAACCAAATAATCAATAATCAATCAATCGGCACAGATTTCAAAAATAAAAAAGAATTTGTAGAAAAAATATGAAAAAAATGGGCATGAAAATGTAATAATTAAAAAAACATCCGTCCATAACGTAACGCTTCAATTAAAAAAAATCCGTAGTGCATTATTGAATGAAAAATTTATGACAATAATAAAACAGAAAATAATACTTGATATCCCTAAACAACCCTATTAGAAAAGTTGGTAGTTCATTGACTCTGGCCACCCTGGTCTCTGGATGCATTTGCAATATACTCACACTGTTATAACATCCTATGAAACGATTTTTTGCGCTTGTCTCGACTAGAAATGGATACTTTTGTAGAAAGTTTGCCTTTCTCATTTCAATTTCCTCCATTATTTGGTATTTCTTAACTTGTAAAACTCCAAACAACTCAATCTCATATTTACAAATCAACGAAAAAATAAATTCGAACGGCACTTTTGTTTTGCTGATGTGATCAACTCAACACCAATACATCAACACAAAATGACAGCCCATCATCACTCAGAGAGATGCAATTACACCGTCATCGCGCAAAAAGTGCATCACAAAGCCCGGCCGCCGAGAATGCACCGTATTTATACCAACAACAACCGCAAAAACGATAAACAGGTGAAATTTGCAATCGGCAAAGTGCGTGCTTAAAATTCGAATTCCCCCGCAAAAATGGAGCCCCCGGCTTCGAAGGAGATCAAAATCATCGTCAAATGGAGCGGCAAGGAGTATCCGATCGAGGATCTGACGGATTACGATACGGTTGCGGTGCTAAAGCACGAAATCTTCAAGAAGACACAGGTGAAGCCCGAACGGCAGAAGCTTCTCAATCTGAAGTACAAGGGTGAGTTAGCGGATTTTTAGTTTCGATTTATCGGAACAATGTGTTTTTTATTGCTGGGCATAATTTTAAAGAATTTATTCTCTTTTTTAATTAATTTATCCTAAAATCTCATCAGGAAGAAAGACGACAAAAACAGCATGCCCAGTGGGCTTTGTTGAAGTCGAATGAAAGATATTTTTAACCCTTAAATGACCATGTCTCCCAGAAATGCAAATAGTCTAGGACACGATTATATGAAAAATATAAATTCTCGCTCTAGTCCACTTTATCGCTGTCATTTCAGCTCCATAACAACTGTGCAAAATTTCAGCTCGATCGGTGAAGCTATATTTTAGCGCCAGCCGTTCAAACTTTGTATGGGAGCGCCAGAGGTTGCATGGGATTTACTATGGGAAAACATTTTTACAAAAATCAATCTCCAGAAGTCGCCTATTGACCTCTATAAAAATATCTAAATACAGACCTAGATCGGTATCTTTAGGTAAAAATGCATCAAACCCAAAGCTCAAATGTTCAAGATAACAAATCTGGAACACCAAACATCCGTTGAACTGCAAACTTGATTGACTGGCAACCACAGATAAACAGACGTAACACTTTGAACAAATCCCGATCAAAATCATAGTCACGATGACATGTATGCCCAATGCTAAAATCGATGTGTTTGGCCGATGGACCAACAGATGGCGGTAGTGTGTAAACGTCAAACGCGAACAAAAACGATGCGAGCGCTGCGGGTGGTGGATTGGCCACCTACCATATATTTGAATCGGCCGTTAAAAAGGTGGTCGATGGACATCGGTGAGAGTGTGACGTCTGTTTGTCTGTGTGGCAACTATACTGATGCAAATTTTGAAGTTTTTGCTCCCCTATGCTTAAACGATTTCAATTACGATGAAAACGATCCTCCCAAAATTTGAAGAGATACGAAAGAAATTTGGCTGTGCACACGCTATTTGAAGTTTATTTGGAAATTACTATGAAAAATGCAAACCTTTTGTGTTCAGTCCTGTAACTGCTCGTCATAATAATCTATGGAAAAGTGAACACACTCATCTCATGTGAAAACTTCCCAGCTACAACTTTGCTGAAGACCACATTTCGATTGGACTTAAGGATAATTTGTTATTATTGATAACAAAGTCTGAATCATGCTGAGATGATCATTTAATTACTTTCAGAGCAACACTGCTTTTCTGCTGTAGAACATAGTAGCCTGGATTACTTTGATCTATTCTCCTCGCCAGGAGCACCACTGTTGCCTGCCGAACAGTTGGTGAAGCATGCTACATGCAAACCAACTTTATAATGATGAATAACAATTTATCCTGACGTTCAATCAAAAAGTGGTCTTCGGCAAAGTTGTAACTGGGAGGATTTCACATTAGAAGAATTGGTTCACTTTTCCATAAAATTTTATGACGAAGAAATAGAGGGCTGAACACTAAAGGTTGGCGTTTTCCACAGTATTCTCCATACTTACTTGATACTTGATGGGCTACAATTCGCTACGATGAATCTGCGCCGAATGGATGAGTCTTCTCCACTGGGCTCGGTCCTGGGCCAATCGCTTCCAGTCGCCCTGAACGTTAAGTGCCCTTAAGTCCTCCTCAACCGCAAAAAGCCATCGTGTGCGCGGCCTACCACGAAGTCGGCGGCCTCGTCCGGGTTCTCTGTTGAATATTATCTTTGCTTGTCGTTCTTCCGGCATACGGGCAACGTGACCAGCCCAACGCAGCCTGCCGTGTTTTATGCGCTTGACAATATCCACCACAGTATTCTCCATATAAACTTCAAATGGCGTGTGCACAGTCAAATTTCTTCCGAATCACCTCAAACTTTGGGAGGATGCTATTTTCCATAAATAAAATCGTTTAAGCATAGGGGAGCTAAAATTTCAAAATTTGCATCACTCTACTGGCCACTTACTGATGGTAACCAATCGATCTAGTTTTCAGCTCAAAAGAATGTTCTGAGATTAGTGGTCTTGAAAATTTGAGGTTTGGCTGGCGATGAAGAACACTGCTAATGCCCATAAGACAATCCGATGCTTGTGAAAAAAAATCATTAAGCATTGACTATTCTAAAGCTTTTAATCCTTTTGGGGTGATCAAATTTCTTCCAAGATTTTAAGATCATTCGCATGCATATAGGCAGGTCCTTAGTATTGAGGCAGATACAATTTAGATTGAGTGCCTAACTTAACACTGTCCATCCTAAAATCGTAATCTCTCATTCACAGGCAAATTCGCGACGGATGAGGTACGTCTCGGTCTCCTGGAGCTGAAGGCCAACTTCAAACTGATGATGGTGGGCTCGCTGGAGGCAGACATCGAAGAAGCATCATCAAAGCCCGACGACATCGGGAACGTTGTGAACGACTTGGACAACGATGATGACGAGAAGGTCCCACTTGAGAACAAGGAAGTCTATCTGGCCAAAATCAACAAGCGTGTTCGGGACTACAAAATCAACGAGCTGAATCCTCCGCGAGAGGGCAAACGTCTGCTGGTGCTGGACATCGATTACACTTTGTTTGATCACCGATCGGCTGCCGAAAATGGAGCAGAGTTAATGCGACCTTATTTGCACGAGTTTCTGACATCCGCCTATCAGGATTACGACATTGCAATTTGGTCTGCCACATCGATGAAGTGGATTGTAGAGAAGATGAAACTGTTGGGAGTCACGACTCATCCCGACTACAAGCTGGTATTCATGCTGGACTCGGAGGCGATGATCACAGTCCATTGTCCGGTGCGAGGAGTTATAGAAGTCAAACCACTCGGGGTGATTTGGGGCAAGTACAGTCAATATTCGTCCAAGAACACCATCATGTTCGATGACCTGCGGCGAAACTTTCTCATGAACCCCAAGTCGGGCTTGAGGATCAAACCTTTCGCAGAGGCGCATTTGAACCGTCACAAGGATAAAGAGCTCCTGAAGTTAACCAAGTATCTCAAAGATATCGCTGACAATTGCAACGACTTTAACGAGCTGAACCACAAAAAGTGGGAAAGCTACAAACCGAAGAAGCGTCGTGAAACGACTGACGACTAGGGGAAGGCGAAGGTTTGCCCGGATGCAGAGGATGGCCTTATTCCATGAATGCTTTAATTGATTACGTTTCGATTAGTTATTGGTTACAAATAAAAGGTACTGCATTTAAATTCTAGCAGAGGTGAGTAGTGGTGCATGATTTTCTTCGAAACGTTTATTCCTTTCCGGGAAATATGAACCCTTTTGCAACAATCAATTCAAGGGATAGTATACAAATTGTCACGCTAAATTTCAACTGTTTTGTCTACATTAATGGTTTTAAATTTAAAATACAAATCCGATCCATTTTCTAGCAGAGATATTAAGACATGAGATTATGTTATTAGTAGTTTATTCCATACGTTTTTTATTTGATATTTTCATTTAACGCTAATGAAAAACATCATATGGGGAACATTCAAACTCTCCTCGGGTTAATATACAGCAAACTGTCGCCGCTTTCTGGAAAGATAATTTTTCGAAAATACAGTGCTCTGAAAAACTACTCTATCAAACACAACTGAAATCCTACTGAAAATTCGATATTTCCATATTCTACCATACTCTTTTCCATGTATGTCAGATTTTTATAATTTTCTATCTATATCTTCGTGATTTTGTTTGAATTTTTCAATTTGTACTAAGATTTTAGAATTTAATTTTGGTCCAACTTCATAGAATTTGTTAAAGTATAACATTTTTTTCTAATGGCTTAGAGTTTACCATAATTTTGACCCAAATCTACCCAATTTAAATACAATTATTTCTTCGTCGATCCCTTAAGGAGTCAAACTTCTAAGATTACGCAAAAACTTCAAAGAAACTAGTCTCGCGAAGAAAGCATCCGATAACAGTGCATTTTTCATTTTGACTTTGTGCATTAGTAGAGAGCTTAAAATAAGAAGATCAGGAAAGTTTGCCTAGTATTTCTCCAGTTTAGTGCCTTTGAAAACGTGAGTAGGGGCATAAGTCGGCCATTGTGACGGCCATCTTTGGATTCCGAGATGCTTCACCTTAACTGCTAGTCCAAATGGATTGATTATCAAGTTAATTTTGCTATGGTCTTTCCGCTCGAGGGCTATCTACAGATACTATATCATCAGCTCCAAATTGTCTAAGCGTGCTAAGTTATTTCAAACTATTGTCAATATATGGAACATTGAAATTATAAAATAAGGGACAAAGACAACAGCTTTGGAAATGCTCATATAGCTAATTATTTAAATTATTAGTTGACCGAGAGTGAAGCTAATGTCACAGACAAACAGACGTAACACTTAGAACAAATCTCGATCAAAATCATAGTCACGAGGACATGTACGCCCAATGCTAAAATGAGTGTGTTTGGCCGACAGGCCAACAGATGGCGGTAATGTGTAAACGTCAAAAGCGAACAAAAACGATGCGAGCGCTGCAGGTGACGGATTGGCCACCTACCATATTTTTGAAACGACCGTTGAAAAGGTGGTCGATGCACAATGATGAGAGTGTGACGTCTGTTTGCCTGTGCTAATGTGCTGTTATGAAAATCAACTTTTTTATTGTTTAATCCAGTTTAATCAGAAAATCTTACGCCATAACATAAAACAGGTAATCGATTTTCTTATTGATTTAATGACGACTATCGTTTTCATTAGATGGAAATATCTGCAACAACTTTGAAAAATATTAATATAATATTTGCTATTGTTATCCAAGTCTTGATGAAACATATAGTCTTGGTTTCAACTGGAACATTTTTTTATTTTGGACTTGATTAAGATCTAATATGTACGACTTTTCAAATATTTTATACAAATCTCGCATAACTTCTGATCTCGCCCTAAAAGCCATTGGTAACCATGTGTGTAGCTCGTTGTTTCTGAGCATTTGAATGGATTTTCATGTTATTTAACAACGCTATGTGGAAGAGAGGATCAATATCTACCTGCCCGTGATGTTGGTTTTGATGCTATTTCTTTTTTTTGCTCGGAAACAACGAGCTACGCACGTGGTTACCAATGGCTTTTAGGGCGTTATCTCAGAGTATGCGAGAAATCTCGCATAACTTATGAACACGCCCTTAAATCCATTGGTAACCAAGTGTGTAGCTCGTTGTTTTTAAGCAAATAAATGGATCACGATAAAAACTATCATCATTGGGAGATAGAGAAGGATCTTCTCTTGATTCTAGCATTGTTGAATAACTAAATCTATTCGTTTGTTCAGAAACATCAAGCTACACACTCGGTTACCAATGGCTTTTAGGGTTAGATCAAAATTAATGCGAGAAATGATTTATTTTACGCAACATTGATGAAAGTATAGTCAAAATCGATTGATTAATTGATTGATTGATTGTGTGTTTACGACACTTTACACCTGAATGCATTCGTGTCGGACTTGAATGATCATAAGTTTACAATTCATCATATTTGGCTATATGATTGTGTTTCGGTTAAAAATTTCAGTAATATTTTTGTGCAATTTTCATCGTTGCTCAGGGCTTCTTGAACTGATATAATTATTTTGTCTTTGTGCATCGTATTTTCTGCACTGCAGTATCAGGTGACGCACATCTAAAACCGTCCCACAGCATTCACAACTGGGCGGTGGCTCCTTCAGTAAAAAGTTAAGCTATGTGTGACCAATCCTTAGCCGGGTTAGCACACGTTGGTCAGCTACGCTACTACAGTCTGGCCATCGAAACGTGTCGTTCTCCACTTCCTTTAACTTCACGTCACACTGTAGCTCCAAGTATAGGTAATAAGCGGCATTTAATTTCATTTGTTACTGCATCTAAGTGTTCCTGTTTCCGCTCACAGTAAACAGATTCCGTGACGAACTTACTAAAAAATGCCTTATTTCGAGTTTCGTTATTTATACTGATATTTTTTATGATCAAATCATAACTGCTACTGCAATAAACAAGGCTGTATACTAAAATCGACATTTCTTTAAAATTTTGTTTAATTTTTTGCATGAGTGGTTATTGGAATTCTGTTTCCCGAACAAACTGATATGATTGATCAAGGCGATGATGGAGCGAGTGATGTGCGTAGTCCGAGTATCAGGGACACTCTCGAGTCCCTTCGAATCTCGCAGAGGGTTACGGCAAGGTGATGGCCTTTCGTGTTTACTGTTCAACATTGCTTTAGAGGGTGTGATAAGAAGAGCGGGGATAGACACGAGTGGCACGATTTTCAGAAATTCCGTTCAGTTACTTGGTTTCGCCGACGACATTGATATTGTTGCACGTAACTTTGAGACGATGGCAGACACGTACATCCGACTAAGGGCTGAAGCTAGGCGAATCGGACTGAACATCAATGTGTCAAAGACGAAGTACATGATAACGAGGGGCTCAAGAGAAGACACGGCACGCCCCCCACCTCGAGTTCATATTGACGGTGACGAAATCGAGGTTGTCGAAGAATTCGTGTACTTGGGCTCACTGGTGACCGCTGACAACGACACCAGCAGAGAAATCCAGAGACGCATCGTTGCTGGAAATCGTGCCTACTTTGGACTCCGCAGAACGCTCTGATCGAGCAAAGTTCGCCATCGCACGACCATAGGGACCATCTACAAGACGCTGATTAGACCGGTACTCCTCTATGGGCACGAAACATGGACCCTACGTGCAGAGGATCAACGCGCCCTTGGTGTTTTCGAACGGAAGGTATTGCGGACCATCTACGGCGGAGTGCAGATGGAAGACGGAACGTGGAGAAGGCGGATGAACCATGAATTGCACCAGCTGCTGGGAGACCAACCATTGTCCACCTCGCAAAAATTGGGAGGCTTCGGTGGGCCGGGCATGTCACCAGAATGTCGGATACCAACCCGGTGAAAATGGTTCTCGAAAACAATCCGACCGGCACAAGACGACGTGGTGCGCAGCGAGCAAGATGGATCGATCAAGTTGAGGACGATCTGGGGACCCTTTGCAGAATGCGTGGCTGGCAACGGGCAGCCATGGACCGAGTCGAATGGAGACGTCTCCTACGTACAGCAGAGGCCACCCAGGCCTTAGTCTGACTGGTAAGGTAAGTAAGGTTATTGGAACACACAAAAATACCTAGCAACCCAATAACTGCTCACGAGGTCTTGTATTTGCAATACAAAGGATTATTTTATCAAATGAAAATAATGTCAAAGGACTTCATTTGAACACAGACAAACAGACGTAACACTTAGAGCAAATCTCGATCAAAATCATAGTCACGAGGACATGTACGCCTAATGCTAAAATAAGCGTGTTTGGCCGATGGGCCAACAGATAGCGGTAGTGTGTAAACGTCAAATGCGAACAAAAACGATGCGAGCGCTGCGGGTGGCGGATAGGCCAACTACCATATTTTTGAATCGATCGTTAAAAAGGTGGTCGATGGACAATGATGAGAGTGTGACGTCTGTTTGTCTGTGATTTGAATGTTGTTAATATTTAATATCCGTGCGAAAAATTTTGGTTTTTGATTCGAAAAATTAACTTTTAAACTAGTCAACGGAAATAAGCGCATGGGTGGATACTGGTACACGGATGGTACTTGTTCTGAAATAATAAATACATTTTGTGAAAAAATTCCATGTGATTCCTGAAAAAAAAACATGAACATTCGGCGTTGTTCATGAAATATTCTCAAGAACTCTAAATGTTATTCTTCGAGAAATTTAAGGTGGAATGGCTGAAAAAAATCCTAACAATTTTTAGATGACGCTTAGGAGTTGGTTTCTTAGATTAGAGAAATTCTCAAAGAAATTGTTGGATTATTTTATGGAGGAATAAGGTTTGTTGGATTATTTTATGGAGGAATAAGGTAAGAGTTCTTTAAATAGTAGATGAAATAATTCCTTGTGATGGTGACTATGCACCTGATAAGAAAAATAATCGCCCATCTCCATGCATGGGAAATTTCTTGCAAGAAATGGTCATTGGATGTTTTGATTTCATGCAAGAAATGGTTATTTGATCGCAGTTCGCTGTAAAAAATTTCTTGATCATTTTTTTTCGCAGAAATTTTTACTTCTCTATGGCGGAACAGCTAGTTAGCTTGATATTAAACATGTTATTAGAAATGGATCTTCTGGAGGAAACCTTAGAGAAGTTTCAGGAAAAATATTGGAGTAAATCCTGAAAAAATACGTTCAACAATAGGGAACTAAAGTGTTTAATGGAATCTTGTTTTCATTCAATATTACGAAAGAGCATGTAACTGCAACTACTTTAGCATTTTTTCCCGCTCAAATCATATTAAAACTTTAATTTAAAAATTGGATCCATAAATGAACCTTGACACTTGAGATCATGTTTGACGTTCGCTTAGTCGACAAAAATACCACAGGGGTTCAACTTTTTAACACCGGGGTTGTTCTTTTCTGACATTTCGGAAGGGACACGGAAAACAAAATACACCCAAAATTTGAGTTTAAACCAAGGGGTGTGACAAAATTTAAAAAAAACTTAAAACATGTTTTTTGGGCTTAAACTATCGGAAAACATTGGGAAATTGAGTAAACATATGTTTTTGACCTAAACTTATGCGTTTGGCACTAAAATTGGGACAGGGCTTTAGGACCCTATTTCAAAAGAAATATTTTTGAGATAGTTGTTCACAGTGTTGACCAGACTCATTTCCCCGAAATTCGAATTGTGAAGCCATGAACTGTTATAACTGTGCGTTGTATTCCTGAGATGGAGGGGAAGGTGGTTGGGCTTGAGTATTGCACATGGGATCCGACAGTTTCGATCTCGGTGGGCCGCAATAGGGTCCTAAAGCCCTGTCCCAATTTTAGTGCCAAACGCATAAGTTTAGGTCAAAAACATATGTTTACTCAATTTCCCAATGTTTTCCGATAGTTTAAGCCCAAAAAACATGTTTTAAGTTTTTTTTAAATTTTGTCACACCCCTTGGTTTAAACTCAAATTTTGGGTGTATTTTGTTTTCCGTGTCCCTTCCGAAATGTCAGAAAAGAACAACCCCGGTGTTAAAAAGTTGAACCCCTGTGGTATTTTTGTCGACTAAGCGAACGTCAAACATGATCTCAAGTGTCAAGGTTCATTTATGGATCCAATTTTTAAATTAAAGTTTTAATATGATTTGAGCGGGAAAAAATGCTAAAGTAGTTGCAGTTACATGCTCTTTCGTAATATTGAATGAAAACAAGATTCCATTAAACACTTTAGTTCCCTATTCAAGTTTCGGTGAAATGATTCGCACTCACTCTCTCACTCATTTCATTTCACCGAAACTTGAATTGTGGCTCTCTGGGATCAAAAATTTATCGATTTTGTGTGCAGTACTCAAGCTTAACCATCTGCTTTTCTATCTTAGGAGGATAGAGCATGGTTATAGTAGTTCTTGGCTTCGTAGTTCGGAAAATGTTATTTTCGGGGAAATGAGTCTGAACAACACTGGTTGTTCAGCAATGGTCATTGCCTAACTCGAAACGTGGTACCGAACAAATTTTTTGGCGTGTCAATAGCTTACAAACCCACTGGGTATCCGAAGGTGAAATACAACACCGGTGTAATGGACTGAACCCCCCTTCAAGACTTCACGACCACAACGCCCGGAAAGTGCATTCCAAACAATGGCCGCACGCACACACCCACACTTCTTCGCTGTCAAGCGCACCAAAACCAAGCATCGCAGCCAGAGGAGCAGCAAAACTTCTTCCCGACCGCGAGAGCCGCAGATAGGAGTAGGAGGCGCAAGAAGAAGGAGTGGAAAAAGTGTCAAAAAACATGGAAGCGAACCCGAACTAGAGTCGAATTGTGTGTGCTCGGTTGTGGTGCCAGTGAAAAAATCGATTTTTACCCGTCGGAACCGTGTCCAAAGTGACTTCCGGCCGTCGGAACCGATTCCCGGCATGATGGAGCGTTTCGCGATCAACATTTTGCACAAGCGGATCTACAAAATCTGTCGCCTTTGCGGAGTCGATCAGCCGCACAAGATTCCCATTATTGACGGGGCAGAGACCATCTTAGTAGGCGACGAGGACGAAGAAGCGTCGCTAGCGAAAAAAATCGAAGAATGCGTCGGCATACAGGTAATGGAGGAAAAGCCAAAGATGAAAATGTATAGCTAGTTTGTGATTGTGTTTTTCTTGCGCTTTATCGCTTTTCGCCTTCTCGGAGATTGTTTGTGTTTTTGCCAAAGCGAGTGGGGCGGGGATTTAAACTTTTTCCCTTAACTCTTTTGATGATGCGCTTTCTGTGTGTTGTAGGTTCACAAGGACGACAAAATGCCGCAAAACATCTGCGCGCTTTGTGTGGACAAGATCAACGATTTCTACGAGTATCGATTGATGTGCGCGGCCACCAATCTCCAGACCCGGTCTATCTTAAACTTGAATCTGGTGGAACCCTCGCGAAAGTTGGTGAGTTTGGAACAAGGGGGAGGGTTTCACACAATGTGCAACACACAAAATGTAAACACAATTCTGACTGCAGTTTCTGGAAGTACCGTAAAACGGGGTAACATTGATCGGGATGACCCTCCTTGTAATGAATGCATAGTGCTTCTTTCAGGGCTGGTTGCGTGATACTTTTTAGTGACGTGGTCGCTGTTTTTGAGCTGATCAACTAGAAAGCAACTATTTGCAACAAAAATTGATTAAAGTCACTTTTTTGAAGTTAAATTTTAATATTAAAAACAAGAAAATTTGAAATACAGGGTATCTTCTATTTTGTCATATTCAGAGATTTTTTTTATGACTGATATATGGTAGAATATATCCACGACGAAGGATTCTAGCTTTAATTATTATATAGGGTCTAAGAGAAAATGTCAATAAAAATTAAATAGGCAGCCGTATTTATACTACAAATATGTCAAATGCAAGCTTTCAATCCATATTATGTGTGTAAAATATCAATACTGAGCTAAAACCATTTTTTCACTTTCAAAATCCCGTTGCATTAATTTCTCATGAGGGTGGCCAAATTAGGAGTGCCCTGGCCAAATTAGGTGTATGGAACTTAAAATTATAAAGAAAATGAATTGTTTTTCTTATGTTTTGAATCAATTTGGACGAGTAAATGAATGTAGCTCTATCATATGAATGTGATATACTGAACACAAAAGGTTTCATGCTGATTGGCTATGTAAAATGGTGTATAATCCACTATGGCTACAACTGGCGTATGGCCTAAACCGGTGCTTCTACCCTATTATTATTATTATTAGTATTATACGTCCGAGAACTAAACATTTTGAAGCACAAAACTCTTTTCAATAAAACATTCGGCAGCGCCGATATGAATTTATTACTTGAGCTGTTCAGTTCTTTAACCGTTGAGTGATTTTTATTTATTTGGGATAAAAAATGTTAAGACTAGAAAGCAGTACTTTAGATTGCTAAGCTGGTAAAAGTATATTCTATTCCCAGTTCAATAAAGATTTATCTGGCAATTTTATTTTTCGATTTTTTAAAACTTGATTAATTGATTTGTTCGTTGCACTAACTTTAAATGAGCTGCGTTTTTATTCGGATCCCGTTAGGTGGGCTATAGGCATTGTTAGCACTATGGAATAAAAAAAAATTCAGCATGTTCGTTTTAGCCATTCAGCTTCAATCATTATTCTGCGCAGGACGTTCAACCGGATGACTTCTGCAGCATCATACTTTATAAAGCGAATCACACAATCCAGAGATTTGATTGCATCGCCAAAATTCGGATCATCGTCGGTAGAAGTATCGAGGGAGCTATTACTTTCTTCTGAAGGCTTTTCCAACCATTAGGCTGAATCGATTTTGACAAATTTTCGAAATCGAAAAACCGCATAGTCACAAATGATAGGAAATGGGCCCAAATGAAACCCTTCTTCTTCTTTCTGGCGTTACATCCCAACTGGGACAGAGCCTGCTCATCAGCTTAGTGTTCTTATGGGCACTTCCATAGTTATTAACTGAGAGCTTTCTATGCCGATTGACTATTTTTGCATGCGTATATCGTGTGGCAGGTACGATGATACTCTATGCCCAGGGAAGTCGAGAAAATTTCCAACCCGAAAAGATCCTCGACCGGTGGGATTTGAACCCACGACCCTCAGCTTGGTCTTGCTGAATAGCTGCGCGTTTACCGCTACGGCTATCTGGGCCCCTTCAAAACTTAAAATTCTAAAAAATCGTTTAGCTACTATACAAGCGACTTAAAGTTTGTGGGCTTCCTAGCCGTGCGGGTAGTGTCACCAAGGCATTTACGCGCATCGTGCTAAAGAGTGTGGGTTCGATTCTCGCCACATGCCGAGAAACTTTTCGCGAGGAATGTTATTCGACTGTGCCACTGGGCGTTGCATGCTAGTCCGTTGTCTAGTGTGGTGTTTCCTTCAAAGGGCGAACAGCCCACTGGAAGCATTAACGTGTCTTTTAAAAAAGTTTAGTATGGGAAAGTGATTTATTTAGTATGGGAAAACGGAACCTTTCATAATTAATTAGAAAAAGGTACTTTAAGGACGTACTAAAAATTCTCTCCCTAGCCGATAATTTAGGGCATGAAACAGTGAACATTTCTTTAGAACACAACTTTCTAGTGGCTCTTCAAATAAACGAGTTATAAAATTTGTAAGCACCAAAAATTGTATACGCATGATTATAATTTTTTAATCTGGCATCACGGTGCATTTTATGTAGGAAAGTGGGGGGCAAAGCCTCCTTCCGCATCACCGCCCGCTGGATGGAAGTGCCAAGTAGTTGTTGAAACTAGTTTTACTTCAATGTTAAATATTCTTGTGATTTTCACTAGATAAAAGAACGGTGTCTTCAGCAAAGTTGTAACCTAGTTTAAGGACTACCCCTTGGTGAGCCGTTTTTTAGGAATTCAACAGCTAGGCGGCGCTAGTGGTTATACAAATTATGTACAAACACTACAGATAGGTGGAAATCCTCTGTGCCCGGACACTTTTTGTTTTTTGGTGATATTTCAAAATCTACATTAATTTTACCGTTTGTTTGTGTAAGTCTAAAGAACTAACAATATATTCATACAATTCATTTTTATGGTGGGTTACATTATGTATCAAAAACCGTATACAATGAAATGTGTCCTCTATGGTCAGACACTATGTCCTCTATACTCGGACACTAAGATTTGCACCGCCAAAATGTACACCAAACCCACAGAAAGGCCAAAGGGTGCTTCGTATGTCAGCACATGTCTTGTGGGTTCAATCTTTGCATGATGTACAGTGTATGAAGCATATTAGCGAAATTATTGCTCAATTCCATAAACTCCTTGGGGCGGTCAATTAATTACGTAAGACAATTTTTGGGATTTTTCAACCCCCCCTCCCCCCATCATAAGATTTTTTGTATGAAAATCCAAAATAAATTGTATGGCACGTAAGAAATCTCAAACCCCCCCTCCCCCCATAATTCCTTACATAATTAATGGACAGCCCCTTGTTGGCCAGCGCCATATAAGTCTAGGTTGCGCTAGCGGTTGCTCGGATTCAGGTGATAATGTTTTCGCGTTTGTACCGTGAGGGCCCCTAACTCTGCGCAGCTCCTAACTCTGCGCATTTTTACCAAAATCCACCAAAATCTGGTAAAATACTTAAATTTTTGTTTACAACTTTTTTTCATATATTGCTACAATAGTAATAAAAAAGTACGCGAAGAATTTGCTTGACAAATTTACGTTTATTACTTTAATAAAAAATAAAATAGCTTTAAAAATGTTGAAAAACGTCCAAATTGACTGCCCGTTAGCAAAAATGCTAAGGTAGTACCGCATCACTTAAGTCATTTGAAGCAAATTAAAGAGAATATATTTCAGATTTTTAGTACGTAGGCACTAGTTTATTTATCGAGCAATCATCACTGGTATATTGCAACTTTTTTTTTCTTCATTTTCTTATTCTTCTTAAGTGCGCATAGTAAGAAACCATTTTTCAACGATGTTCCTTACTATGCGCAGCAGTTATAAAACGTTATTTTCAACAAACAATCAACCCTCCAAAGGTTGATATTGAAGGGAACCATCGACTTGTCGACACCATCGTGATATGGAATAGAAATGCTTTGGAAAATTGTTTGAGGCGACCATCATAGTAAGGGAAGATTAAAAATGACGTCCATCATATTTTAAGGATTTCTACACTCCGTCCCCTCAATTCCTGTCGCGATTTTTACAGTATCTGTTGGTCATATCGATCAGTGGACTGTAATTTTCTAATCGCAAATTCGGAATAATTTTTCGCGCACAGAAAGAACAGTTGTGTTCTGTTCGACTTTCATTTATTGACAAGAAAAAGCTTCTACAGTCGCATATAGCGGAAACGGAAAAGCAAAATAAAAATAAAACATGGGTAATCCAAATTAATGTAGTCTGGTTTCTTTAAAATATTACACTCAACAGTATCTAATGCATACATTGTCACATTTTTATAGACTCTTCCTCCCCTCAACGATGGACGTAATTTTTGAATGCTCCCTAATCATACAATAACATAATTTAGATTTTTTGTATAGTTTCATGAGTCAATATCGAGTAATGGAACATCGAGGTTTAATCGTACCATTAAAGTACTGTTATTGATCTGCAATAGGAATCGTTCATTAATCGGACCCGAACCGAACCAAAGAAAATTTGGTTTTTATATTTTCTAGTGAAAATACATAAACAGTCCAAGCTAATTTTCCTTTATACGCCAAGGGTGAACGCAAAAAAAAGACGTAGTTTGTACCCTTTTTGTATGTTGGTTTAGATTTTAGAAAACTAAGTTAATTACATGTTTTGGAAATCATATCTCCTTCTTCTTCTTTCTGGCGTTACGTCCCCACTGGGATAGAGCCTGCTTCTCAGTGTTCTTATGAGCACTTCCACAGTTAGTTATTAACTGAGAGCTTACAATGCCATGACCATTTTTGCATGCGTATATCGTGTGACAGGTACGAAGATACTCTATGCCCTGGGAA
The DNA here is from genome assembly GCF_002204515.2 of Aedes aegypti. Taxonomy (NCBI): domain Eukaryota; kingdom Metazoa; phylum Arthropoda; class Insecta; order Diptera; family Culicidae; genus Aedes; species Aedes aegypti. Next base: position 290,990,157 of record NC_035107.1, on the reverse strand, counting down.
GTCGAGAAAATTTCCAACCCGAAAAGATCCTCGACCAGTGGGATTCGAACACACGACCCTCAGCTTGGTCTTGCTGAACAGCTGCGCGTTTACCGCTACGGCTATCTGGGCCTTTTTGGAAATCATATGATGATTTCGATTATTTTGAAAGTTGCACTTAATGGCATTCCTTAACAGTAATTATCATGGATTGAATTATAGATAAAATTCACTTCATTTAGTAAACTTCTATGTTAGAGACATTCCAAGTAAGAACATGAAGATTAATTCAGAGTTTAACTGCTAGTAATGCTTTTAGTAAAATACTTCGACTGTTATAAAGAAATGCGCAGAATAAGGAGCATTGCAAAAATGAGTGCGCAGAGTTAGGAACACGGACACCCTTGAGAAAAATTAAAAATTTGCAATAAAAATCATTACTTAATGAAGCTTTTATATTTTTTCCTTATACATAAGATCAATAAGTATTTGCTACCAAAATTTCAGACTATTGTGTTTTGTTTTCAATTAATTACAGCTGTTTGAAATTTGAAAAGCCTTAAGTGCGCAGAGTATGGGGCCTTCACGGTAGTTCCTGACCATTTATTTGCCAGCTCGAAGGTTTTTATGCAGTCTTGAAGTGTGCTCTTAGGTACAGTCAACTCTCCCTTACTCAATAATCCGTATCTCAATATCGTGTAAGAGAACCATAGTAAAATTTGGTGGTCATGGCTACCTCGATGGTCCCTTGAATCACATTCTTCGCACTGGTTTAGTGTTCTGTAACTCGATATCTCCCGAACTTGATGGTCCCTTCATTATTGAGTTATGGAGAGATGACTACATCATATCTTGTGGCTGCTTCTCGTACGCAATTTTTAAGGCCTTCAAGGATCGAAAGTTTTGTTATTAATGCTCCATTTCTATTGCTGTTCGTCAACACTGTTGACACGTCTGAATATCTGGAACACATAAAACATCTGAGAGTGAAATTTCATACGATCCAGGCTGTATTGCAGCTTCTAGGAAAATGTTTCGAACTGCAACCACCGGAACTTTTGCGTTATTGGCAACGTTGATAGCTTGTGAGGTGCTTCTGACATCGATGAGTTTACTTCGGTCTCCACACATATGAACAGTAGCACCGGAATTAAATATTCATTGTTCTTGGTCCTTCAACTATTTCATATTGGCATAGAATGTGGCGTTTCTCGATCTCTTCCTTTAATGCGGTCTAGCACCGGAATCTTCGTTTTCGCCTTTCTGAGGACAGTCCGAAGCAAAATGTGCAATCTGTTCGTTTGTTTGTTCTTCTTGGCTTCTTTTACTATTTACTTACAAAAGCACAATCCGATCCATAGGACTTGGGAACGCTCGTGATCATAACATCTTGCAGATTTTTTGATTTTACTGCGTCCGCTGTTATCTTGATACCCGAAGCTTCCATATCCATAACCATCGGCTCGTAGTTTTCTGGTAATCCCATCAGGAGCAAGCTTGCTAGCCACGTATCACCCACCTTGAAGCCCACCTCGGCTAATTTGTGGCTTGTCGACATAATTTCATTGACGTATTCTTCAACCGATTTGCATTCCGCCAACCGAATACTCGTGAGCTTCGGCAGCAGAGCCATCCCACTGTCCTGGATCGTGCACTTGAGATTCTTTCGGATGAGATTCATGTGCAGTTTCGGCTTCCTGAACTAGACTATACTGCCGTGAATCGCAAGTCAGTCCCATCTGTAAAAAGTAGGCATTGAGAAAATGGGCTGTGAAGTTTCCAAACTCGTTTCCATACGAATATTCAAAAAATTCCAGAGAATTAGAACAGTAGAAGCATTAACCTAAGAATGCTAATGTCGCTGCTGTTCGTGTTACCAACATCTAGTTTGCCACGAACTGACAGCGTGAGTACCGGGCCTCAAAGTGTCAGATTAATTTTCAAACCCAAAACAACAACATGGTATTGAACAAACAATGAAAACCCATAATTTAAGGTAATAATTATTAAAATCAATTTTGTGAGATTGATATAGTAAACAAAAACTACTATTTCTAAAAATGTATATTGTGATGAATTATGTGTAATAATATGCTCCCTAACATATGAATTATTAATTTTAGTAATATCACCGTTATTAGCTAAAATATTTCATAAATCATATTTTTCCGTTTTGACCCAATCTCACCCCCCAGACCCATTTTCACCCCCATCGACGGTATCTGTTTGTCCTAAACTCACAAATTTCAAATCGTTTCTAACCCACAATATTTTGGATTTCATTATTTATTTTGACTTGTAAAGTACTTAAATACAGTCCTAAAAATTTGAACATTTATATGACAAAAAAAGTTGCAAAAGCAAACAATTGGAGAGTTTACAAAATCCTTCTAAGAGTTAGTGAAAATATTCAAACAATCTTCTTCTATGTGAAAATTACTATTCGTGGGACTGCAATAGTGTTTCTAATGTTATTCAACAATTGGGTCCTAAAATGTTTAATGAATTCTTGTTTTTATTTAATAACACGAAAGAGCATGTTCTTGCAACTATTTTAGCAATTTTTCTAGCTCAAATAACGGCTATAACATTTTTAAACTTCAATTTTTGAAATGGTTCCAAATATGAACCTTGACACTTGTGATCATGTTTGACATTCACTTTTTCGATAAAAATGCCACAGAGCTTATAGTTTTAACACTGGAGTTGTTCCTATCTGACATTTCGGAAGGGACTCGGAAAACAAAATATACCTAAAATTTGAGTTTAAACCAAAAGATGTGACAAAATCTCAAAAATCATAAAAAAAAAGTTTTTTGGGCTTAAATCAATGAAAATCATTTGAAAATTGAGTGAACATGTGTTTCTGCCCTAAACTTAAGCGTTTGATACTAACATTGGGATAGGGCTTTTGGACCCTAATGACTATTTATAACACAAACATGAAATGGTGTTCTGAAATATCAAACTACATAAAGTTTTTGATCGATGAAAAAACTTGTTTTTTGAAGACATTGCTTTGAAAGCCATGGTAGGACATTTTTTTCTTTTAAATCAAATTTGATGTTAAAGCTTTCTGTTTAAAATATCTAAAAATATGAAATCGCAGAACCATGATGTCGTCCGGTTTTAATCTTTTAGGCATCCGGGAATCGGAAAAATGATTTTGAATGGACACCCTGAAATGTACGACCCGTGCCGAAGAAATCATCGTTATGCAACTTGTTCCATAAATAACTATTTTAAAACTCTTTTGGGTTCTAATTGATTCAAGATATTTTCAAAAGCTTTTACAAACCCACTTACCTTACAAAGAAAATATAAAATCATCTATAACCATAAAGGTAACAACACTTTCAAATTTATAAAGTAAAGTACCATAATTCAGCGCATTTCATCAAAAATTTCATTATTTCTCCTAAAATTTCAGGCAGTTGTTCACTTTGCATTTTGCATACGATTCAAATTCTTGGAGAATTTCAAAAAATGCGCGAATTAGGGTCTTAGTTAGGCTGAATTACGACACTTTACGGTATTTTTGGTCAAGTGTTTCGAAGCTGTTTAATAACTTCCTTTAAAAATGAGTTTTTATTCATCTAAAATTACCTATCCACTTGATAATTCATGTATTTTATAGCATTTCGTAAACCTGAAATTTATTTGTAAATCTGGACCAGGCTTCTGAATTCTCACTCACTCTCACGATAATGGATTTATCCCTCACAGCAATTTTCAGCGATAAGCTGCCTTGCGATTTTATCCGTCCACAAAACAAAGCGAAAATAGATAATTGCACATTTCCGTAGCTGTAAGAAGTTTGTTTTCTCTTTCTCCGATACATGGAGAACTTTTCCTTTATCCATCGCCACGAGCAGCAGTTGCTTTTATACACCAAATTAACCACTCCGTTCGTCAAGTTGGTGTGGTAGTATGGTTAGCGTGCACGCATCGCGGTTGTTTTTAGCAATGTTCTAGGTTCGAATCCCGTCGCCGGCACTAGTTTTTGTTTATCCACATAGAGATAATTCTCGGGAGCTTATGATGGAATGAAAAATAAATTATCCCCAGAGTGGAGTAATTTTCGGTTATCCTCCATCGTAGCTCCAGGGAAAATAAATGTGAGCGATAAAAGATGTTCACGTGAGGAAGTGAAAAAAGCATTCTCCTTACGTGCGAAAAATCGTAGATTGCGCATCATTGATACGAAAATTTAGAACCCTGATCTGGACAAAACCTGGAAATATCAGGAAATTTCATTTCTGTAAACGAGTAGACACTCTGGAAGTAGCGGATTCGAAGTAAAAAAAAAACATTTTTGTTGAAATTTCTGGAGAATATTCTGTAGAAATTTGAAACATATAATCTTTTTTTTTTTTTTCTCGGAGTTCTGTGACAAATGTGTAGTGGAAGTTCTGGTGAAATTTCGTAAACGGTTTTGGACTAAACATAGACAAATTTTTATTTTTTCTTAATTTCGTCAAAAAATTCCATTACTAACATCAAAAATTCTCCTTTAAACTTCATCAAGGATTTCTCCAGAAATGCCTATAGCTATTTTTCGAGAATATAAGGAAATTAAATCGTTATATGCTATATTTCCAAGAACTGCACAGGCTAAAAACTATTGCACAGTTCCAGCTTAAGGCTGAGCAAGAGTTGGTCTGTTTTTAGCCTGTGGAAAAAAAAAAATCAAATAATGCGAATAATAAGCAAGTTGTTTTCTTCGGAGTTCGTGGATTAAAAATTTGAAAAGTTCTTCATCGACCTGAATTGATAAAACCGAAAGGATTGTAATCTATGCGTAGCTTATTTCGCCCATAACAAGGAGTGAGATCTTTATTGTATTATCTTTTAGTCACACTTAAGTCATTGATGCCGATTCAAGCCTCTTGTAATTTGGTGAGTCCTTTACTAAGACCGAACTGTTTCAAGCACTAAAGTCTTGTCCCAGATCAGACATTGTAGAGAAATATTTCAAATTACTACAGTTAATGTTTCGCGTATATATTTCATTATATATTAGGCGGCATCCATATATTACGTAACGCTAAAATTAAAAATTTTCGACAATGCCCCCCCCCCCCCCCGTCCGTAGCACTTTTTGTATGATTTTTTTAAATTTGTTGTATCAGCCCCCTAGAGCGTTACGTAATTTGTGGACGGCGCCTTGGCATAAGACACATACCCGTTTTTTGAACTAATGTTTCTCGTTTTAATGTCACTTTTTAGTCACTATTTGGTTAAACTATTGATCTAGTCGCTAAAGTTACTACTTTTTTGCTGTCTGGCAGTCCTGTTCTTCTTCTTTCTGACGGTACGTCCCCACTGGGACAGAGTATGCTTCTCAGCTTAGTGTTCTTATGAGCACTTTTTTTGTCAAAGTTGCCCTTTTCGCATTCGTATATCGTGTGGCAGGTACGAAGATGCTCTATGCCCTGGGAAGTCCGGAAAATTTCCAACCCGAAAAGATTCTCGACCGGTGGGATTTGATCCCACGTACCTCAGCTTGGCCTTGCTGAATAGCTGCGCTTTACCGCTACGGCTATCTGGGTCCCCAGTCCTGTTATGTTTCTTATATTCATAAGCTCATAAGAACAATCGCTTCGAAATGTTTCCTAAAGTTTACCTTTCTGTTTGAAGAACATTTCGTCCAAAGGTTGCATTGCACTACAAATTTCGAGCTAATCTTCCAAAACCCAAATAAGGTTTTGCTAGTATGGGCCTGTCCCTGCAGGATCTGAAGACAGAATTTTGTTTACATTTGATGACCTCGAAAATGTTTGCACTGTGTTTTTTGCCGGATATGAGTTTTATTACCTTTCTGATTGCGTATTTCTAGTTGAACTTCGGGGAGGTATCCAAAGTGGAGGATGTGAAGAAGGAGGACGTGAAGAAGGTGGTGGAAGTGGCGACAAGCAGCAGTAACACCATAATCCCGACTGGGGGTAAAAAGGGCAAGAAAAAGCGAGGACCGCCGTCTCCCTCGCCATCCCCGGCTCCTCCAACTACACGTATCAAAGCTCCGGTGGATGTAAAAGATGAACCAGTTCCGGCTATTCCCGTGAAGGCCCTTACCAAAAAGGAACGTATGAAGCAATTGCAATTGCAAAAGGAAAAAGACGAAAAGAAAAAGAAAGACGACGAGAAGAAGAAAAAAGAGGATGAGAAGAAGGATAAGAAAGATGATAAACTTAAAAAAGAGAAAGTGGAAGCGAAAGCACCGGAAGTCAACGAGCAGAAGCATACAAGATCCAAGAGGAAAGAACCTTCTCCGCCGAAGGAAGTGGCAGAGACAGTTGAACAGACAGTTCCTCCGCCGAAAAAGATCAAATTCGAACACCCTTGTTCGTACTGCACGGATGAGTTCAAGACGGAAACCGAATTGGCTGCTCATTTGGTGGCAAAACACACACCTTCAGTTCGCAAGTTTGGTTGTGGCTCATGTCGGGAAACTTTCGAAACCGTCCTGGAATCCAAGGACCACAATCTCTGGCATCAGCTTACCCGTACTCTGTACACCTGTTTTAAGTGTAAGCGAAAGTATGACAAAAACTTGGCTCTAGTCAAGCACATGTCGTTGAATGCGTGCGGTCGCGTTGCTCGGGGACGACCTCCGGCCCTTCATCCCGACGTCCAATGTCGATTGTGCAGCAAAAAGTTCAAAACGCAGAATCTGTACGAATGGCACGGTTGTTTCCTCAAACCGAAATGCAACTGCCCCAAATGTGGCAAATATTTTGTCAAAAGACAAATTCTCATTCGTCACTACATGATGTACTGCACCGGAACACTTCCACCGCCAGAGCCAGTCATTATTCCGAAAGTTGAACCCGTCGATCCAGCTGAAAAACCTGCGGCGGCAACGACTGTGGCCACAGAGAAACCCGATCGGAGAAAACGTCGTGTTGCATTTGCTGAACCAGAACTGCCCAAGGAGGAACGTGAAATTCCGTTCCCACCGCCACTCGAGCCCGAAGCTGCAGCTTCCTCTCCGGCCCCTACTCCTACCCCGGCCCCATCGGGAAGCAAGAAGAAAAACAAGAAAGACTCCACTCCAACCGTCACCATCAAACCGGTCCCCCCTCCTCCGGCTCAAACCGAGAAGATCACATCACTTTTAACCTCCGGAGCCAAGCTGGACCGTGATAGCGATATTACCACCATCAATAACCTCCTGAGTTCGGTCACGGAAGCCATTGCCAGTATTTCCGAAGCTAAAGCCAAGAAGAAGAAGAAAAAGAAGGACAAGAACAAAGATAAGGCTGAAACAGAATCGTCCACAGTCGAAGAACAGAAGAAGGATCCTGCACCGCCGGAGCCTAAGGAACCAACTCCCCCTCCTCCAGCGGTAGAAGAAAAGACTGAGGAAGATCTTGAAGCCTACGCGTTGGCTCAGGAAGTTGGTGAAATGACTTTGGATCAGCAGCTGGCGTTCTGTTCTGGAAAATTACCGCTGGTGGTCCTTGCCAAGACAACCTTCAAACAGGAATACACCGAAATCGACACGGAACCCTCCCAAATGCAAGAGCCCATGGCTGAAAATGGAGAGGACGATGGGTACGATGATGCTGGGAACGATTATTCCGGTTTCCAAGATGATGATGACAACGAGGAGGAACCCGCCGAACAAGAAGAAGCTCCTGCAGCAGAACAAAATCAGCAAACTGAAGAACTTGAATTCCCAAGGCCAATCAAACAGGAAGTCGAACCGGAAGAACCAACGATTGCACCGGAAACACCACAGCAGGAAGAAGCACAATCGCCTCAACAGGAAGAAACCGACAGCCCTCGGTTGGAAGCAACACAAACACCTCAACCCGAAGAACCAACACAGCCAACGGTTGTGGCAGCTCCGAAACCTGCGAAGGAACCAGAATCTCTATTCGATGAGCAGCTTGCAATCACCATTAAAAAGGAACCCGGCCTGGAAGAAGAACCGCAACAACCTGCGGCGAAACGGAAACGACCCGAGTCCCGTGCTTCTGCTGCTCCTTCACCTGCCTCTCCTGTAAGTTCATCTCGAAGCGCCCCGCAAGAATCGCCCAAACTCATCCTGAAGATCAACAAGGGTATGCTGAACTCGGCCACCGAATCGACCAGAGCAATAAAGACCATTGTCCTAGACGATGACGACGACGACGACGAAGAGGATCAACGCCTTCCCGAACCGTCAGAAGCATCGAAGAAGACGAAGGTTTACAAGAAGCCCGACTTCCTGGCGGTGAAGATCAAACAGGAGAAGGTCGATCCAGCTTACGAACGCGTTGAAACACCAACCGTCGTCAGTCAAGCCGAACTTCCTGGTGGCATCCGAATAAAACAGGAAAGGCTAGATCCCGATGAAGAACCGGCCCAACAATACGAGGAAGAAGAACAAGCTCCGCCACCACAGAAGAAATCACGATTGTCTCGCAAGGACAAACCAGCCTCGCCGATCGTTGCATTCGACGGAGTCCGTATTAAACAGGAAAAACCGGATGCACCTCAACCGGATGTGGAAATGCCCCCATCCATTCCTGCCCCAGAGGATCCCAAGCCAGCACAGGACAAGAAGAAGAAATCCAAGGGCAAAATCAATCCATTCGCGTTGCTCCGACAGAAAATGGCTGCGGAAGCTGCTGCCAAAGCTGCCGCTGGATCTGCTCCTCCACAGGCCCCATCTCCTTTGCCGGTTATTACCAATGTAGTCGGGAACGCGCCAACCACATCCACCTCTTCAGCCAGCTCTTCTGGTGAAAACACCCCCTTGGCCGAATCTGACAGCGAAAGTGACCGACGAGTTCCGGTCATCGCCCAGGTAGCTTCTATAGCCGCCGAAAAGGTCAGCGCACCGGAATTCCCCATAGCAATCAAACAGGAACCGGTAGATGAGCCCGAGGAAGAGCATCAACAGGAACATCCGCATGCTGAAGCCGAAGAAGAATCACCCGAAAATGACTTCCCGATGCCCATCAAACAGGAGATTCCAGATGAACCACCCAAAGTTTCCGAAGAGAGTCCCTCAGAGGCGGAAGAATCAGATTTTCCCGTACCCATCAAGGAAGAGCAGCTCGAATCTCCACCGGAATCTTCGGAAAGCGAAACTAGACAACAAGACGAAGAACCTGTCGCCAAGGACGTGGCCGAAGAAAAAGAACCGGAAACTCCGTCGTCTACTGAAGAAGAGCAATCCGATGAGAAAGGGGACGATGAAGGGGAAGCGGATGATCACAAGAGTGTTCCTTCGTCGGTTCAAGAAGAAGAACAAGGCGAGGACGAGGAGCATGATGAAGATGAAAAGGAGACTGTTCAGAAGAGTGAAGATGAAAAGGAAGAAAGTCCAGCGGAAGCGGCTACTAAAGATCAGAATGACGAAGAGGAAGAGGAAGAAGAGGATGATGAAAAAGAAGGGGAGGAGAGTGCTGGAGCTGCTGTGGAGGATACAGTTGTTCCATCAGAGGAACATAAAGCGGATCAGATTGAGGAGGACGAAGACGATGGCGAAGAAGAGGAGGAAGAAGAAAGTAGCTCCCCTGTTGTAGAGGAAAAGAAAGATTCAGTTGTTCCATCAGAAGAAGAAGAAGCAAATCCAAACGAAGAAGACGGGGATGATGGTGAGGAAGAAGAGAATGAAGAAAGCAGTTCACTTGTGGAAGAGGAAAAGAAAGATTCACCGAAGGCTGACGAAGAGCAGAATGAAAAGGATGAAGATAACGACGGAGAGGAACAGGAAGAAAGTCCGTCACTTGCAGCGGTAGAAGAGAAAGCAGAACCTCCTTTGGAAAACGAAGAACAGAGGAATAGCGAAGATCCGAATGAAGCTGATGAACATGAAGATGATGAAGAAGGGGAAGAAAGTCCTTCAGATGTGGTAAAGGAGAACGTTGATTCACCTCCGAAAGTAAATAAAATTGATCAAAACGATCAGGACAAAGAAGATGAGCACGAAGAAAAAGAACAAAACGTAGCGGGGCGAAGGGTAGAAAACGAAGAAGTCACAGAACAGAAAGAGCAAAATAACATCGACGAAAGGATCGAGCGTTCGGATGTCCCAGATCAAAATGAGCCACTGTTGAATGACGAGCCGGAAAATTCCACGTCGCCCATTTCCGATATTCCAATGGATGATTACGATCAAAATTCGCTGGGGCAGGAAAATCTCCCTTTCAAATCACAAGAGCCCCAACAAGAATCGGTTGCGGTGGTGGAACCGCCACCTATAACAGAAGCCCCGAAACCTTCCTCAACCAGTGACGAGTGTGCTGACGCCCGCTTGGAGTCTCAACTGGAGGAGCTGCAGAATCTTCTCACCGGTGGACTAAAACCTTTGCCCGATCCAACGCAGCTGGCACAGGACAGCTCATTCGTTCCTTCCAGCAGCGTTCAGAACATGGTTCAAAGTTCTTCCACGGGATTGTCCAGCGTTGAAAACAACGTCGGTATCAGCGGACTGGAGGATGATCTGGACAGCTTGCTGAACAACAAATTAGAAGAAATTAAGGCGGCCCAGCCGTTAAGTTCTCTACCCCCGCAAGACGATCTCAATATGGTGATCGAACGGGAACTCTTGCATGAAATGATGCCAATCAGTGACAACGGCAACAACAGCCTGCTCGGAGTAGGACAGGATTTACTGCTGGACGGAAGCGGCAATAGCGGCCAGCAGTCGTCATAATTCATTACGCATTTTTGAAATTCCCCTCCTTTCCCCCCTATTGCACTCACGTCCCACAATCTTTAATTGTATTTAGTGAAAGCCTATTGGATCGGATTAAGATTTTAGGCTGCCCAACAAACACTCACATTTCAAATCATTGCTCGGCAAGAATAAGCCATCCAAAAGTATAGTTTTCATTCTGCCGTTTATGGGTATTCATTAATGTCGTTCAACAGAGCTTGTATATTTTATATTTGCACCTTATAATTTTTTGTACCTCTCGTGACCGCTCTTCTTGGAGCCGAAACAAATCCTTATTTCGTTAAAAAATAAGAAACCCATCACTGTACTCTCTTTTGTTGGTCCTGTTTTAGTTTTATTGATGGATTGATTCCTATCATGCAAAAAAAGAAAAAAGAAACCCAATATTATATAGATTCTGACTGTAACAGTAGAATATCCTCCCCATCGTAGATGTATGTCGATCGTAAGAGAATGTAATAAGTTCGATATTTAGGAAATGCAAACGAACAGTAGCAACAACTGCAAGGTAAAATAGTGTCACAGTGAATTACAATATCGATTGCGCTATTGGATAAAGTAATAAATCATCAAATTTGAAAACTATTCCTCCGAATGTCTTTCACTGGGCTTAGACGTATCCGAATGCCCGATTAGAGTGGGATTATATTAAAAATCGCTCCAGTCCACTTTTTGGATTGCATTTGGGTCCCAAAACAACTGTGCAATATTTCATCTCCATCGGTGAAACTATAAAATGCCAATAAAAATCGCCAATGTTCGCCCATAGACCTCTACTAAAAATATCTGAATGAAGACCTTGATAGGATTATTTTACGATGAAGCACATTGCCGAAGACCGCAAAGCAATACGATACTTGTGAAAAAGGTTGTTAAACCTTGATCATTCGCATTTTTTACTCAATTTTGTTGCTTATGGTCTTATATGCAAAAGAGTTCATTTTATTTTATATTTTTGTGCATTATATGTGGGATTACGTCGGATCGACAAATATTTTTCATTAGATGTAGAATAAATGCGACGAAGATAGCAAATCTATAGACTGGGCTTTTCCAGGCAAGAGAAAAAACACGTCAGATAAGTTTAACTGCTTGTTTAATAATGGGTTTATTCTACGAGTGGCGTGAGGTGAGAATTGTCGGTGTCGTATAGCGAGCTCACAATTTTCGACTCGAGTGAAGTGACTCGCCGTGCAAATCAAATGGAGAGTCACTTCACTCGAGTCAAGAATTGTGACCTCGATATACGACACCGACAATTCTCATCTCATGCCACTCGTAGAATAAATCAAAACTAGTGTATCTAGGATATCTAAGGACCCTAAATGGTAGCATAGTCCCTCTTGTTGGATCCTATAACATTTCCCCGAATACCATTACCCCGAAAACCATCACCCCGAAAGTCAATACCCCGAATGGTCCAGTACCCCGAAAACCAATACCCCGAAAACCATTACCCCGAATAGTCCGTTACCCCGAATACCATTTCCCCGAATGGACCATAACCCCGAATTTTCTTGGCACGAAAAATTGAAGATCCGACAGATGAATCCCATATACCTATTTCATAGAATTTTGATTTTCATTTGAATTCATGTTCTTCATGCTATCAAAGATTTATTATTCTTTTAATCAACAGCTATTCTTCATGAGCCAAGTGAGAACCCAAATTTTACTCACAGGCGTATACTTGATTTTGTGAGAATGATTGTGTTCACAGCAATAAATCATTTTTCGAACTGATGATAATGCTGACATGTTAACATTAGAGACCTTTCCCGCCCTCTTCCAAAAGCGATATATTATTTGGTAATGCATAATTATATTTTTATATTGCTGGAGGCAATGCGAGTTCAACATATTCTAAAATGTCATTAGACTATGGTTTGAAAAATGTCAGATGAAAATGATAACTGATATTAAACTGACCACAATTCCAAAAGTACATCGCTAAAGAACAGCCTATGATAAAAGAAGAAAAAACCACTGTTGAAAGCGTCAATAACTGTGATGCCAACAATCACTTTGCTAGTGCAACTTCCGAAAGAATAGCCGATAACTAAAAGAAGGACAAATCTCTTGTTGGAAATTGTAATACTGACAAGATGTAATACAGACAAGTAATACAGGGGCTTATTTTCATTTATTTTTTGAAGTCACTGTCAACTTTGAATTTCGTTCAAGACAAATTTGTCAGTCGATTTTTTTTTACCGCTGTCGCTCAGACTTCAACTCAAACGGTACAACTCGAAAGAACAGCCTATAACTCTATGAAGAGAAAATCATTGATTAAAATTTTTACACTTCCATTATACAACCTCGAAAGAACAGCCGATGATTGAATAAAAAATCACTAATAGGAATAGTAGTAGTTACTAAGTCGAAAACTATCAGGCTCAAATTCGCGAGCTTCCTTGAAGAATTTCTTGAAGTGCATCACTGATTTTCGGGGAAGTGTCGTATTAGGGGAACTTGTTTTCGGGGTAATTTACTATTCGGGGTAATGGTTTTCGGGGTAATGTGTCATTCGGGGTAACGTTGCATTCGGGGTAATGGTTTTCGGGGTACTGGTTTTCGGGGAAATGGTTTTCGGGGTAATGGTATTCGGGGAAGTGTTATAGGACCCTCTTGTTGACTTGCTTGGGTGATTACAACCTGAGACGAGACTCGCGAAGACGGTCTTCTTTTTCTGTGATTGCTGAGTTTGAACCTCCACATGAACCTCCCAGCAAAAAATGATTGAGTTTGCATCACATCGAATCATAAATAGCCGTTTGAGTGAAATTTCATGCCAGCAAACGTAGCAGACATTAGAAATAATTAATCTTCTGCTTAGATTTATCAACAACTTTGAAAAAAAACTGCTCCGCTGACTGAGGGTTTCAATAACAATTTACTTTGAACACAATACTTTTCACTTTTTAAGCCATAAAAACGGTGGGCTGCATTTGACGTTTCGTGAGAGGGGAATCTGGGCTGCATATGACGTTGATATTTTTCCTCTTCGCGAGTCTCTCTCAGATTACAACAAACCTATCTTCCTCCAGAATTCTTCGATAATCGTAGTAGTCAATGGTTTCGTCAAAATATCTGCCTCTTGATCACGAGTTGGAACATAATTAATGTTAATTTTGTGTTGTTCTACAGTGTCGCGACCCGTCGCATTCTCTATTTTCCACTGTTGGTCCGCCATCTTAGAAACAATCAACGGTAGTTCTGGAGAGTTTCCAAGGTGGATGCAAGCGGAACAACCAACACTGATGGTTGCAGCTTGTTCCCGTCCGAAGCCGATATACGAGGTGGATGAGACCGTCGCAAAATCGGTGCTGCAAGCGGAACAATCCAACCGAACTCTTCAACGGTGGTTGCGGCTTGCTTCCTTCTGCTGGTCTGCTGCATACAGCATCTCGAATAAGATGATATTTAACGTCTATGTGCTTCACACATTTTGTCTCTTCCGTTTTTGAAATGGCTGTTGAAAACATGTATTGGGAATATATTCTCTAAAGGCAACATATTGTGTAATGGACCAATGCACGAGTTCATCATTTGACGTTTGAGCGGTGCCGTGTTATTTACGTGACCATGGCAACTAGTGCATTTGGCACCGCTCAAACGTCAGATTAGTGAACTCGTGCATCGGTCCATGGAACTGTGCACGAGTTCACGAATTTGACGTTTGAGCGATGCCGAATTCACTTGTTACCATGGTCACGTAAATAACACGGCACCGCTCAAACGTCAAATAATGAACTCGTGCATCGGTCCATAGTCCTCCAACCCTAAGACAAGACGTGACAGGTCAAAGTACAAAAATGAAACCAATTGCCTGTCAAAAAATACCACTTCCCATTGGTCGTTTTGGCAAAGGCCTACTTTCACATCGTTGGGTTGGATTGCAACAGGGCACTTTGTTGCTAGCCCGGCCGTGTTGCTAGTTCATAGATTAGAGTTTTTATCAAAAGTTTGAAAATTTTTCATGAAATTTTATCGTTTCAAATCTATTTATATTTGATGTTAAGCTCAAAACATGTGCTCCTACAATGCTAAATTAAATTAAAAATTCCTTATTGAGACAAATTCAATGGAAATTATGTCCATTCTTACTAAAAATAATGTCGGTTTTGAATATCAACCTGATTTGTTTTTAGATATAGCATCCTCTATTGCACCAAATCAATGAAGCGTGCAGGAAACAATCAAATGTTGATCCTTGATATTTGAATTTGTTCACAAGATTTACATTGAAAGGATACTAGTAACACTGGCTTCTGTATCGTCAAGGTTGTCGACTGAAAAACAACGGGGCAGTCTTAGTTGAGCTGTCACGTCCTGTCCTAGCTCCTACACGGAGACGGAGTTCAACTCAATTTTGGGTTGTTTCAACGCAATTCCGTAGTTGAGCCCAATAACTCAATTTTGGCTAAATTTCCAAGGTCCCCACTAGGTAGTTTGGCTTTAATTCCATTAGAAAAATATACTCAATTTTGGGTTGATTTAACGCAAAATTCAGTTCTTTCGACCCAAACATAAGAAAAGTTGCATTTACCCAAATTTGGCTTATTGCGCCAAAGTACCCTCATTGGGTAGATGCAGCTCTCTCTATTTTTGACAACATTCGTGTGGGAGAAAGAGAAAACCGAGAGATTTTGGGTTGAAACTATAATCGATATACTTAATTTTGGGTAAAGTAATCTCAAAAATTAGGTAAAAATATTTCTCCGTGTACCCATCACTACAACAAGAACTCCTTGCTACATAAGCCATTTTACGAGACGTTCGAATGACGTTTTCTGGCGGGCCGCTCATTGTTGTTGTTCAAAAAACTAGCCTGATATCTGAATGGCGCGGGTCACATTTTTGTTGGCGATGATGTCCCCGTCTCTTTCAGCGCATGTTTCTACTCGGTTTACATGTATTATGTTACCTGTAAATGAAAAATATCTTCTCTGCCTGCTGATTTCAATTTTACATGCGAAAATTAAAAACTTTGTTACACTGCCACCAGCGCCATTGTTGAATAAGCTCCTTCCAAATGTAGCGCTAAAAGAAACGTAAATAAATCGGCCCGCCAGAAACTTTCAAAGCTGGTAAACAAACGGAAACCATATGATTCGAAACGTCTCATAAAATGGCTTATACTCTGCTTCCGTAGATGACATGGCAACGGATTGTTGCAACCAGAGCTGCCAGATGATTTGATAGAAAATCTGTATCTTCCAGGTTAGAAAATCTGTGTACCATACAAATATCTGTGTCCATACAAAAATTGCTGAAAGAAAATCTGTGTTCCATACAAATTGAATCTGTGTCAGAATAAAAAAAAATCTGTGTAATACAGATAAATCCAAGGGGTGGATCACTTTTCCAGTGCACATTTAATGTGCATCAGTTTGCATCAAATGCATTTTTTGTTCATTTAACTTAGCTCTGATACCATCATATCATCATAGCAACATGTCATTGTTTGTTGTGAAAAATTTTGAAACCGTCCTAAACACTTTCCGTAGTTGAAATGTTGATCTGATACAAATTTTATTGATCAGTTAATTAATGGTAAACCCATATGTTTTCCAACATAATATTTAATTCTTACAGGTCATAAATTGAATTCAAAGCAGATATGATGCCATCCAGCCTATTATTGGAGCTTTTCGTGAAGACATGTTAAGGCGAAGTAGGCCGTCATTGAAATTTGTACGCGTCGTTGATGATTGTTGCTAATTCATCTCACGCTTTCGAATCAAAGAAAATCAGTTGGTTTTGCACTGACACAGCTGAAAAAGTATCAGCATACTTCATGCATGTTAGTGCGTACAGTGATACTTTTCCAAGTCAATAGAAACTACCAAGACTGAGTTTTATCACTTTGTAATGCAAGCTGAAAAGTCATCATTGTTGCCAAAACGAATGACGGGCTACTTAGCCTTAATCATAAAATTTGTTGGGCTGATCAGTGACCTATCACTTCATGAACATTGTGAAAGAGGGTCTATACATTCGTATGGTATTGAACGGTTCCAAACACAAAAGCTGGAGTACTGCTAAGCCGCATTGATCAGCTCTTTGCATGGTAGATACCTGCCAATATTTTGTCTATTAATATTGAATCTGGATTTCCTATAGGTCAGTCTATTAAGGCGACACGGGAGACCGTGTTATTTTCCATATCTTTCGTCTCACTCTAGCAATAATCATCAAAACTTTGTGGACGCAAATCTATAGTTTTAGTGAACCGATGAAGCTAAAAATGTATTGGGTTATGCACTACATATATAGAATCATAGTGATACATTTTCGCATCGATATATGGAGTGATTCTTGGGATTTGCTTCTTGAAATGAATAGGGTGATTATGATGACGTCCCGTGCGGCCTTAACATAACTTTTGCCATAGTAAAATAATGTTATTCGTGACGGCTTTCATTCCAAATTTTATAACCCTTATTATCAAGGAACACTTAAATAAAAACTAAAAAAAACTGGGCATGTTTCATTGCGTATTTTAATCACGTCCTGTATTTTAGATAGATTGTGACAAAAATGTCCCTTGATTTTAATTTGTGTTCTGTTTTCTTGCAATCCAGGGATTTATTGGATCTTGGATAAACAATCTTCGTGTAATAGATCTTCACTTGCAGTCCTCTGTCAAGAAATCTGCAACCATCATATTTCTCTCAACCTATGAATTTCCATCGTGCTGGCGTTCAAATCTGAAACAACGAACAATAAATTTAATGCAAGTCTGTGACTGGACAAAATAAAATGTCCACGAAGTGCTTCAGAATTCCATCATTAAAATCTTCTACTCCACGCCGATATGCGATTTTCCAATAAGTGAAAGAGACTGCAGGATTTTTTTTTTTTTTTTACTTTTTAAAATTCAGTTTATTGTCGTTGATTTTGTGTAAAACTAGTTACATTGAAATTAGTTACAATTCAACTCTGAGGTAAAAATCTAATTCACCAACATCTACTGCATTATCACAATTAATGACAAAGGAGACATAATTAATGAACAATTTTAATACTTTCGCTTTCGTTCTATTTCTCATTCCGTCAAAGACGGGATGTACCAGCTCCTCGTATGAGAGTCTTCTACGATCATCAATTAACGTTGCCAACACGCTCTGCAGATGCGACCACGCCGCAGCCACTCTTCGGCACACACTCAATTTGTGTTTGAGTGTTTCCACTGCTGCATTACAATGCAGACACTGCTCACTGTCCACGCGGCGAATGGTGTACCATAGTTGTCTGTGCTCCAGCTTGCCATTGACAAGCAGATACCAGCTGCTACGCTGAGCTGAAGTCATTCGTCTACTACCTACGTTGAGCCAAACTCGTTTCCAGTTCACTGTTGGATGTAGCAGCTCAATTTTCGGTCGATCGGTCTGATCGATGTAGTAACTGTTTATTAGATTGGCGGATGGATTTTGTTGGATTTGGGCAGGCAAACGGGGATATGTTTGCAGGATGAGTTTTAGGCAGTGGAGATCTGTAGGGGGAGGAGGAGGATTTGCTTGGGAGATGAAGGATTGATAGTAAGGAATGGATCCAATCACCTGCAGGTGGCGGTTGATCAAAAGGGCTTTTCCCTTGAAAAATGGCAGCTGAAGCTTCAATCCTCCCTGGTCTTTGGGTCTCGCCAGTTGCTGCATGGGAACACGAGCCGGTTGCCTTCGCCACAAAAATGTCCCCATAACTGATGTTAATTTGGCCGCATGTGCGTTGTACTGTGGTAGTATTGACGAAAGGTACCAAACTTTAGAAGTGATGAAGGTGTTTAAAAGTATGACCTTCTGTTGTAGAGTTAGAGTACGCAACGAGTGCAGCCAAATCTGTTGCGCTATTTTGCCCACCAGAGAGTCCCAGTTGAGTGCAATCATACGGCGAATGGAGTTGGTGAATTTCACCCCCAATATTTTGATATCATGCTCCGTCCTTAACCAATCCACCTGGATCGGATTATCATTCACGAAACCAACATCAATGGATGTGGTTTTGCGGAGGTTCAAAACTGCTCCTGATTCTCTACCAAAGCGAATGAATAAGTCACGCATGGCATGAACCTTCTCTGCTGATGTGGCGATCACGCTGATGTCATCCGCGTATGCCACTACCAAGTCGGCCCCACATACTCGCTCAAGAGCCGCCACTAGAGGGTGTAGGTATAACACAAACAGATGCATCGAAATCGGGTCGCCTTGTCGAACCGAACGCTGGATGGGGAACGCTGTCGTCAGATGCCCGTTCACCAACAAACGAGAAGCGGAGAGAGCCGAGATCCGCGAGAGCAAATCCACAAGTTGTGGGTTGAACCCTAGAGACCGCATGTTACCGTACAGAAATGAGTGCCTTACCCGATCAAAAGCATGGTCGAGATCGTAGCTCACGAGTTTCCCCACCTGCCTCCGCGCGGTCAGTTGGGCTATCCGATCCTTCAGCGCCAACGTTGCTTGGAAGATGTTGTTGTTTGCATTAGAGCATTTTTGGGCGTTGCTGAGTATTCGGTGCTCTTTCATTACGTTTTCCAGCCGGGCTTTCAAAATACGGGAGAGTAACTTGTAGTCGAAATTGAGAAGGGAGATTGGTCGGTAGGAGCCTACCGTGTCGCCAGATCCCCTCTTCTTAACAAGAACGATTACTCCATCGACAAACTTAGTTGTAAAGTTTGATGCCAGTGCCTCGTTAAGCACTAAATTTAGCTCACGGTGGACGATGTCAAAGGCGCGATGATAGAATTCTTTTGGTATTCCATCTGGCCCTGGTGACTTTTTAGACGCACTAGTTTTGATCGCCGTCCAGATTTCTGCTGTTGTGATTGCTTCCATGCAGGCGTCGTTTGTTTCGTCATTTTCGGGGATAATCCGGCTACACTGGAAGTCTTCTGGCAATCCTTCTTCTCTTTCTGGCTCCGAGTATAGATCGGAGAAGAATCGAAGCACGTGGTCTTGGATGGCTTGAGAGTCATTGATCACCTCGCCTTGTTCTCCGTCCAATCGCAATATTGTTGTTCGTTTACGTCTCCGATCGCCTAGCTGAAAAACAGAGAGTGGCTCTCCAGCTACAATCGGCACGTTTGTATGTACGAAGGCTTGCGTGAATCTTCGTTGCAGTGATACCATTTGCCCCTTGATTCGGTTGATTGTTGACAACATTGCTGGGTTTTGGTAGAAGCCATCGTAGGCCCGTCGTAGTTGGTTGTAGAGATGTTGCTGCGCGTGATGAAATTCGTCGAACACTTGTTTTGACTGCCAGCGGAAAAAGCTAGCGATTTTGGGCTTACCGTGTTCCATCCACCAGTCCATCCAGCTACGATAATTCCGCCTTTGCCGAGTCCAGAACTGCCAACGGATTCGAAGATCTTCTAGCGCCTCTGCAGTGAGAAGATGCGGACGCAATGACCAAAACCCCCTTCCTGGTGCGTGACCTAGATTAGGGAGACATAACCGAGACGTCACAGCCATGTGATCCGTGAAGGAACACGCGTGCGTGTGGATGTTTCGCAAGTGCTCGCACAGACCACCGGTGACGTAGATCCTATCCAAGCGAGAAGATGAGTTGGCAGTGATAAAAGTGTGACCAGCGCAAGGGGTGGATCACTTGTTCGATGCACATCAATTTGCATTAAATGCATTTTTTCTATAAATTTATCAACATAGCCATGGACCATACCATTGTATCGTGCTATAGCAACGCGTCATCGTTTGTTGTGGTAATTTCAAAACTGTCTACCTTCACACTCATTTTGTACGATTAATCACACATTTTATTCGTTTTAGATCAAGATCAAGATTGATGCGACAAAATATATTAAACTTAGAAGCCTAATTGGTGCTATTTCTAGACCTTGGAGTCATTAGGCATCTGATGTTCTAAGGGTTTTAATAACGATCTACGGATATGGTAGATGCACAGTGGGGAAATGGTGATCGACTTCAAGAATAAAAAGGCCACTGTCCGCTTTTTGAAGCATCCGGCCATTACAAGCAGCACGATACATTGTTTCAACTCCTGTGAACAAATCAGGATTAGTCAGAACTCTCAGAATTTACTTTCCGATAAACTTACAGACTTCGACTTACTGGTGGCAAATAGAAATCCGCATAGATTCTTAAATTAGGATAACAGAATGAAACAAATATGAAATTGTTTGTCCTAATGACTTGTTTTATTTCCTTTAATGTTGGTCAGGGATCTTGGGGACAGGAAATGAACTATAACCTGCTAAGGTTGATGTTCTTCTCCTTCATACAGGATGAATATTTCTTCACCGGAACGTCGAATCATTGCAACGTTTGGATTAAGGAACACAAGTTTATGTAAAGGGGTTAAATAGTGTGTGGGTCATCGAATAACAGACCTTGTCTTCAAGACCACAACTCTCGCCATAAAATTCGCTTCTGGGTACCCTGCCATTACGTGGTCTAACTTACAGACTGACGGAAGGTTACGGTACTGGATATCAAACGCTGGTCATTAGCGGACAAAGGATTATATTAATTGCACATAGAAAAGTGAAGCCCAAAATGCTAATTTCCGACGCTCCAATGAATCCGAAGAGTGCCAGAAGCTGGTGAGAAGCGTCCATTCCACAGCCGGCAAAAAGTACGGTTTTTGGAGTGTTCCTAACTGTGGGTCCTAGGCGGGTCAGTCCTATGTCAATCAGATCGAAGGATCATCATAATCGGTTAAGGCACGAAATTTCGTTATTTTCTTGGGCGAGCAGAAGCTTTTCTTGCTTGAGCTTGTGGGAAAACGAATTTGACATTCAGACTAGGATAGCAAATAAACATTGGAGCATGCCATGGAATGTGAAGTTGCTAAGTGTGCATTTAAATGCATTTGAATGCATGAAATAATTCGAATTTATCAGATGCATCAGAAGTGATCCACCCCTTGGACCAGCGTCTCTTGAGCGGAGTTTCAGCCACACATCATGGAGCTGTAGTTGCTGCATCGTGGCTTGAAGAGCGGGACTCATATTATACCCTGTCGCATCGCATTGTCGCAGCACGCTGTTGAAATCTCCGGCAAGGATGATGTTCTCCGTAGAATGGCGAAGATAGAATGCTAGCGTGTCGTTGAAAAATCTCTCTCGTTGGACGCGAAATGCCGTGCCAGATGGGGCATATACACAGCAGAGTGTAGTGTTCTGAACGCGTACAGATACAAGACGACCATCCAAGCTTCTCTCCACATGTGAGAATTGGATGTACTCTTTTAAAGCGATTGCGGTTCCTCTCCTCGAGTGGTCAACGTTGGCGATGACGTTGAAATCTGGCAGCGATAGCTGCTCGTTTTCAACTTCTTGAATGAACAGAATATCTAGATCCGTGTTTCGGATAAACGTTCGGAACGCATCGAGTTTTGTCGTGTTCGTGATTGTGTTCACGTTTACCGTAGCAATATTGTAGCTGGTGAAGAGAATGGCTTAGGGGAGATGGTCGAGTGTGTTGTCGTCGTCGCCACAGCGCATTTTTTTGGCTTGTTTATGCGATCGCTTGCTGGATGTCGACGAGTCTGTTTCGTTGCCGTCGGTTTTTTTCTGCAGTCCCGATCTGCGAGTCACCCTGGTCCAAGGTTCGCTTTCATGCTCTCCATGTTGTTCACTTACTGACGAGGGGTCGTTGACACTTGCCGGAGGGGGCATTGAACCATTTGCCGATGGCACTACCGATGATATTGCTGGTTTTGTCTTCGGAGCCGGAGGCTTCGGAGGGAGCATTTGTTTGGTTGCAGGAGTTTTTTGAACGAGATGATTGTTGGTTTTTCGTGACGTCTGCATACGAGGCGCTGTTCGTAGCCAGCTTTTGTACTAGTAGTTTTTTGTTCTGCACACACGAGACGCCGTTATGTACAAATTCACTACAGTACCGACACGTCTGCTGCTGCCCGTAATAAGCCACATTGGTCAGTTCCGAATCGATCGTGACGTATGACGCAATGTTTTTCTTGACGACCATTCGTGCGACACGTACACCGGTCGGGAGTCCGGCAAAGAGATGCTTCTCATCCCAAATCTCCTCGCGGATGGAGAGCACTTTCCCCGTATGCACCGAGAAACTTTACGATTTTATCGTTAGTCACGTCCTCCGAGAGGTTGAAAAGCTTCACTTCCACTGCCCCGTCCTCCATCTTCAAGCGAAGCTTGTACGCTTTTCCGTCCACTGTCATCTCATGTTTGTCGTCGTTTTCGGCGACGATTCTCTGTGCCACTTCCAAGCAAGTGGTCTTGATGAACGCTATACCGAGGTTTGCGGCTGTATTGAATCCGCAGAGCCTCCTCGCGTTTCAGGGCGAGTGTTGTACCAACGAGATGGTGCACTTCCTCGGATGTTGGTTTCTTCGGCACATTCGCATAGTCTATGCGAAATGTGTTTTCGCGTCGCTTTACCGCGGACATTTCACGCGACGGCGATAAAACTGACACGAAACAGTTTCACTTATGGAAACAAGCGTAACACGAAAAGAAAAAATCTAATAAACGCCAGCGATTGGCTTCCGCAGACGAGCAAAGATGCACAAGTGCGTCTGATCGGCTCGGAAGATGAGCGCAAACTATAGATTGTGACAAGAATGTCCCTTGATTTTAATTTGTGTTCTGTTTTCTTGCAATCCAGGGATTTATTGGATCTTGGATAAACAATCTTCGTGTAATAGATCTTCACTTGCAGTCCTCTGTCAAGAAATCTGCTACCATCATATTTCTCTCAACCTATGAATTTCCATCGTGCTGGCGTTCAAATCTGAAACAACGAACAATAAATTTAATGCAAGTCTGTGACTGGACAAAATAAAATGTCCACGAAGTGCTTCAGAATTCCATCATTAAAATCTTCTACTCCACGCCGATATGCGATTTTCCAATAAGTGAAAGAGACTGCAGGATCAAAAGTGTTGTGAGCTCCGCCTTCAAAGTCTAACAAACCTATCACCTAAGCTTGGTGGGACTAGTTTGACACTTCAACAAAGATAACAGTCAACTGAAGTAGCAATCCATGATTTGGTAAAAGCATGCGTACATTTAAATGCATTCGAATGCATTCATATCCTCTGATACATCAAATGCATCAAGAGTGATCCACCCCTTGTTCATTGTTCTCATTACTGCAACGCTTGTTTCAGTGTACGCTTGCTGTGATGAAAGGAAAGGTTTGTGGGATTGTAACGAAACAGTTTCGTTTCAACTGAAAGGCAAGCTTGAGTCATTCAGTTGGGGACTGAAAATGCTTTCAATGAAATGAAAATGTACGGCCCTGATGCCAACACTTGCAACACTTTCAAATCATATAAATACATACTTATGCTCTTTCATATTTTGTGTAGTTCAAAAAATAGCCAATAGAATCACCCATAAGCCATATCGTTTTCTTCCCTTATCAGTAGAAACAGTATTTCTTTATATTCTTCATTGTTAACATTGCCCTTATGTTTGGCCTTCCTATCCACACGACTGGATCTTTCCATTTTCGTGGTAAACGTGGGAATAGTGTCAAGCGGTCGAAAATCAACATACAAAAAATCTAGGTTATTATAAAACTGTACCCACGAGTTTTCAACCTGATTACGCCTCTGGTATGATAAATATGCATTTTTAATGTTGATAATGGTACATTCCGTCTGTTACTACTACTTGTACTTATCAGCATTAAAATTGTAGTTTTAGTTGGTTTTTCATTTTTGATGATTGCTGATGATTGAATGATGGATTCTTGAGCCTTAAACCGCCAATAAGCTCTCGATGTGGATTCTTCAAATTTAGGTTAACTTCAGCTGGTGTCTTGACAAGATTACAGTGTTCCATCTCGAATTCATGTTTTAGTTTTTCTTGAATGCCTCTTAAAGTTTCCTATTTTTTTTTTTCCAGCAAGTAGCGATCATCAACATATATTACCAAGCATACAGCATTTTCAGTTGCTTCTTTAACACATGTAGGTACAGACAGTGATCATTGCGGGAACGACGAATGCCAAGTCCAGTCAAAAATTCATTCAAATGCTTGTTCCAGCACCTTGGAGATTATTTTAGGCCATACAAAGAACGTTTTAGTAGACATACACCGTGTCCAGTATATTCTCATACAAATTCGAGATAACATTACTTTGCGCTTGTTTAACTGACATCATTAGTGATAATATTTTTTTTAAAGTGGTTATAATACTGATTCACTAAAGGAAATATTTTGGAAATATATCAATTATAAACTTATTTCATCAACTTAAGAATTTACGAAAAATATTTCCAGCGGCACGCTCATAGGCAGAGCCCAATTTCAATCTGCAGTTATCGCACATATATTTATCAAATTTTATCAATATTTATCTATTCAAAACGCAATATGATTAACTTAAAGTTTCTGAAACTTTTTTGTGAATGCTCTGATTTTCACATTGTTAACCAGACCAATATGAACAAAAATTCATTTTAAGTGCAAAACACGACTTCAATGGACATTTCATCACTTATCATAGCAATTATTTTTTTCTTATTCATAAAACAAGCTATTCTACGTTAGTATAATACTACCAGACTACAATGAAATACTACAACATTGGATTATCCTACATTCAGTAAAGTTATACCAAAGAAAAGAAAAAGTGTATGAGAATATATTGGACACGGTGTACTTCTCCTCTCATAGCTGAACCCGGCTAGAGGCTCATAACAAGAATAAAATCAAATTTTATCAGAATATAATTTTGTTGGGCACCGTTATTCGAAGAAAATATTTAAAAAAATATAACCTAATATGTTGTATTAAATGAATATATTTTATTTGTTTATTTTTAACAATTTTATAATAAACATAAATACCTACGTTTGGGGGAGTATGAAGGAAAAGTCTTTTGGGTTTCTTAAACCAAGCGGTAACAAATTGTTATTATCTCAATTTAATGATTGACTGAATTGCAAGTGATTGAAAATTGCCTTGTTGTGCTATAAGCCCAATTTGAAATTGCTTGTTTTATATGAAAACAGCCTAGATAGCCGTAGCGGTAAACGCGCAGCTATTCAGCATGACCATGCTGAGGGTTGTGGGTTCAAATCCCGCTAGTCGAGGATCTTTTCGTAAAGGAAATTTTCTCGATTCCCAGGGCATAGAGTATCTTCGTACCTGCCACACGATATACACATGCAAAAATGGTCAATCGGCAAAGAAAGCTCTCAGTTACCCAACTAACATTCACTCATTTAACAAACACCATTATGTCAGTTCTATCCAGCATCATGTTTTATATCATTTGAATAATTTCCATGGCCAACCTTTGTAAAAGCATTGTTCACACAAATTTGGAGAAACTTTGTCGTTGAATACCAACTTTATTTTTCAGCTTTAAAAACGTTTTACAAGCATTTAGTTCAGCTTTTATACGGCTGGTCTAAAAATAATTAAAGACTAATAAAAACAAAAAAAAATATTTTTCTAGGCACTTTATAAATGTAGTGTGCACTATTA
Organism: Aedes aegypti; assembly: GCF_002204515.2. Lineage (NCBI taxonomy): Eukaryota > Metazoa > Arthropoda > Insecta > Diptera > Culicidae > Aedes > Aedes aegypti. Next base: position 290,964,037 of record NC_035107.1, on the reverse strand, counting down.
TTATGATATTATAACAATCTTATTTAAAAATCGCCTATATATTGGATTCGAACTCGAACCCTTCCAATCGTCAGCGGTATGCCTTGCCATCTTTATACCGTCCGATATATACCGATTATACCGTCCAGTGCAAAATATAAACTTCTCATAGCTGAACATTGACCATGTTCGAGCTTCTATTCGACAACGTCTAATCAACACATGGTACGCTAATCTACAACTGAACAAGCATATTATTCAGCTGCTGTTTAGTGCTGATCCAAGCTGAGTTCAGTCGGCTATTTTTAGCGCACAGTGAGAAAATTTATGTCGATGTTGGTCAAAATAATGTTTATTTACACAAAGTAAAAGCAGTCTGAAATGATTAATCTAATTTCATAATAAGTTTTAGTTTGTTCAAAACTGATTAATTAACTTAAATAATTCTATAAATTATAGTTTGATTATTTTTTTTTTTGCATTTTTCATAAACCTATTACATATGCATTGAAGTAAAAGTTCTCTGTATGAATATATTTGAATCATTTGAAGGGTCAGTCCTCAGAACCCACCTGAATAGAAAAATATTCGAATATCTTAATGCGATTTTTATTTTCAGAAATGGCCAAGAAAATCATTTTTCTTAGAGCGCAGTATTTATTCAGTTGTGAAGAAATGTCATTTCAAATGTAGCTGGCTATAGAAATTTATTTAATCAATTCTGCCAAAGAAATTTCCATTTTTCTTGTACGAAAAAACATTAACAATAGAAAATATAATATGGATAGCTAAAAGTGATATTAACTTGATAGATATATGATATAAAATATCTGGAAATGATATCTAAAATAAACTACTAGAACAAAATTGGCATGTCATATTTAGATTCTGCAAGATTTTACCAATAGCTGCGAACTATTCATTAGATCTGTGTACATAAAATTTTTCATAGGTTTAGAAGTTCCAGGAACAAAATTTTGATATTGTCATCAGATATTGTATCTCTTATGTCAATCAAGTCAATATCACGCTTTGTTTGTCAGTACTTTGCTCCTACTCGGAATACTTCGCTTAAATGTATATTTTTGTTTTTCACAATAATTCTGCATTTCTGGAGACTGACCATGTTTATTTTCTGAACAGCTATTTCAGCTTTGAAATTCGGAACTCAACACGAATTTCGGATATTTTGTCCATTTTATGAAATTTAGTTATAGTGTGATCGCTTTTACAAGGCTTATTTATTGCTGAACAATGTGTTTGTTAATCGTCATTTTGGCCTCTATTGGATCAACTGTTCTTATAATATACTGAAGCTGAATTAGGATTTTATAAGATACTTATTCAGCTCTTTTTCATGCTTATGTTAAACATGTGGGAATAGCTGAAGTGCGACGCAAGTAAAATGTTAGTTCGTCTTCTGAATATCCTTTTACACATATACATTTGTTTAGTGGAATATTGGCTTTTTAATTGGGGGAAACATGTCTTGTTCAGCTCATTTGTAGAACAATCTTGACTAGTCGAATGAGAATCTTTGGAAACGTTTAATAAGTGGCGATTCAACTTTTGTTCATTCTAATGCATAGTTCAGCGTTGATCTAAGTTTGTGTTAAAAAAGCACCTTCTCAGCTCTTTATAGAGCAATTTTTTTATTCAGCTGCCATTACCATTATTGAACAATGATTAAACATGCATGCTTGTTTGTGGCTCTGAATTGTTAGTTGGGTAATAACTGTGGAAGTGCTCATAATAACACTAAGCTGAGAAGCAGGCTTTGTCCCAGTTGGGACGTATCGTCAGAAAGAAGAAGATATGAAAACATACATTTTTCTGTCTATTGCTTCAAACATAAAGTTATGTGAGAATTTTCATATAAATGATAAAAAAACTCGTAACTGAATGTGTTATCCCGTACACAGACAGTCTTATAGTTTTGATACTTCGAATCAACAATTATAGTCAAGTTTGATATGTTTTTATATTTTGTTATATTTATGTTACAATTCATACAACTTTTCAGATCTCATTCACAATCAAACATTATTCGTATTGGATGTGTATTCTACAAACATTTTAGGTCTATATCATGATCTTAATGCTCAGTCTAATTGTTTGATTTGACGCTGTAATACCGTTTTGATTCATATTACGGACACTTAAGGACTCAGGGAAATATAACCCAGCATAGAGCATACAAAATAAATCATTCTGTATGATTCCTTAGCGCTATCGAGCGTCGGAAGCCCTTTACTTTCGAACGGTGGGTGAAGAATACGCTTCCGCAACTTCAATAATTTTAAATAAATCAAAATGTGTGGCCTTTTCATGATTCTTATTCCGGACGCTTCCTCACTTTTGCCTCATATTCCGGACACTTTGAATCGAATTCCGGACAGCTCATGATAATCATTAATGAAACAGTCAAATCATCAATCGAAATCGTTAAACCACCAAAGAGACATCTAAGGTAGTTGGGCATTATAAATTTTCAAAGATATTTATGGAAAAAGCTTACTAAAATAAGCCTTGAAATTCAGAACTTTTGAACAGCAAAAATTGAAACATTTCGCGTGAAATGTTTCCCATACAAAGTAGAATGTCCGGAATTTGAAGCTGTCCGTAATATGAATCAAAACGGTATCATGTTGAAAATTGCGCTGTCCCGTGAAACGCAGGACGTCTGGTCACCTTATTTTAACAATATCCTGCATCATGTTTGTAAAAACCTATGTTCGATAAAATCTTTATATCATTATAACATACGCTGATAAAATTTTGTTATGTGCCCATAGTCGGGAAACTTCCTCTGGTACTGCCATATACACCTCTTCGGGATGGTACACAAATTATGTCACGCTAAATTTCTACTTTTTCGTTCTGGTTAGGGCGACCCAATCAGAGTATTTTGATGGGATCTGTGAATCCGTTACAGAAACAGAGAATGCGCGATATTATGAAACAAAATCATGCAACGAACATGTAGGTGCAGGATGCTCATTGCTTGCTAGCGCACGGGTGCGCTGTACATTGTGAGCCCATTTTTGGTTTTCTTGAGATGTGTCTCAATGCGGTCTCATGCGCTCCGTCACATGTGCTGTTTACAATTCAGCGCAATATTTGAAATGATGAAAAAATTAGATTTTCTAGGTTCTTCAATCCATTGTGTCCATATATTTGGAGCCATAGAACGGTTTGTATTTCAGTTTTGTATTTCGTAACCAGGGCAGCATCTTTCCTCAGTTTGCACTTTTGAAAGTATTACAAATTTCCACAAACTTCGGCATTTCCCACTATACGGTTGCCTTGCATTATTACCGCTTTTTCTGCTTGAAAATTAACTTTTTTTTCATTTTTTACAAACTTCCTCAATCATAACAGGTTAAACTTGAGGTTCGTGACGTAAACAACTTCTACAATACTAAATGTAATACAGGGTGTCTGTTACCTGGAAAAACCTGGATAACCTGGAATTATCTGGGAATTTTATGTAACATGGAAAAACCTGGAATTCTTAGGGAATTTCGACAGTATTCTTCTTCTTCTTTCTGGCGTTACGTCCCAACTGGGACAAAGCCTGCTTCTCAGCTTAGTGTTCTTATGAGCACTTCCACAGTTATTAACTGAGAGCTTTCTATGCCAATTGACCATTTTTGCATGTGTATATCGTGTGGCAGGTACGAAGATACTCTATGCCCTGGGAATCGAGAAAATTTCCTTTACGAAAAGATCCTCGACCAGTGGGATTCGAACCCACGACCCTCAGCATGGTCATGCTGAATAGCTGCGCGTTTACCGCTACGGCTATCTGGGCCCCTAGAGTATTAAGGGAAGTTAATTTGAATCAGTAATACACGGTAGAATATGTCCATTCTGTGTCATAAAAATGTTGTCAAGACGCTACTAGAGATGTTCAGTCCTCAAATTCTTATAACGATTTTTATTTATCCAACATAAAACATGTTTAGATAAGGATGCAAAACTTAAGATTCAGGAGAAGTATAGTTCCCATTTACGGTTGGGTGTCGTTCATTAGCATATGAAACTTGGTTGAAAACATTCCAAATTGATAACATAAATGTTTTTCGACTTCACAAGTTCTGGAGGAAATTTCAAAAAATGCTTCAGGTATTCTAGTGATTCTTTCTGGAATATCTTTATGAACTTCTCCAGGGATGCTACCAGCATGTTTGCAGCAAGGGATGCTCAAACAATTTTTGTCAAGAAAATCGTAGATTTTACCACCATTGATTTTCACATAGATCACTCTAAAAAAATGGCGTTGATTATCCCTGGACTTTCTTCAGATGTTTTTCCACATTCACCGATTTTTCTAGTTGTTACTTCTATGAGATTTACCCCATATCCTAAAAAAGATCTTCCCCAAAGATTCATTCTATAGCTTCGATATTTTTTCCAAGAAACCCTAAAACAATTGTATACACGCCAATTTTTTCATTTTTTATCTGTATTCTGTAAAAAAAATCAGCAACGATTACTTTCAGAAAGTGCTCCGAAAATTCCTTCAGGCATTATTCTATGTTATCCTCACTAAGTTTCTCTAGAAATTTCTTCCAGCATTTCATCAAATTATTATTGCTGTAATTCAAACACTTTTCTAACACTTTTTCGAATAATATTTCCAAACTCCATTGATTCTACAAAACTTCATTCAAGGTTTCACATTTATTAAAACTACAGCTATTCTCACAGGTATTTTTCAAATTATCCATACCTATTTTTCCAGGGAGTCTTTCCAAATTTCTTCAAAAAGTCTTGTAGGACATTATTCAGAGATTCGATGTTTTTTTTTCAGTTATATTAGCATTTTATCAAGAAAATCCTAAGAAGAATTTCATCAAGAATACAGTTTTTTTTCAGATTCTCGTAGGAATTCATCAAAGCATACTTAGAACTCAAACAAAAATTTTCTTTAAAAATTCCAAGCGCATTGTTTTCAAAATCTCCTAAAAATCTGAAACAAATCCTTGAAATTTCCCTGGAGAAATTTCTGGAAGAATGACTACTTTTTTTAGATTTCATTGGTAAATAAAAAAAACTAACAGGAATTGCTGAATGAGTTTTAAAGATGCTCTAAACAGGAATGTTGGAGAAAGTCCTATGGGAATCAATGGAAAAAATAATGGATATATTTCTTGAGAACATGGGACTCCTTTGAAAATTTCTCCAACGGTTTTGGAGGGACTCCTGGAGGAATCTACGAAGCAGTTCCTATGGTTAACCTCATAAAAACTCCAGATTGAGTTCTTGAAGGTATTCAAAACTAAATTCTTGGAAGAATTTCTTCAAAAAAAATCTTGAAAAATCGCAAAACAAACTCCTGTAGAGATCGTTGGAGAATCCATAGTAAAACAAGCAATTATACTTGTCATAATGTCAAGGGACTCCCAAAAAGTCCTAAAATCATTCTTAGAGAAATGTCCGTTCAAATGAGGAACCAAAATCTGATGACGTGGTTCATGTTGGGTTTCTTTTTGTATTCATGTAGCTTTTTGGTTAATATTTGTTGTTTTTTTTTTAATCAGGCAAGAGGTATTCTATTTCCAAGACGATCAAATGCTACCAGACGCGATTGCCCCAATAATAAAATTTTGAAAAAAAAAACTTAAACGCCCTCTAGAAATATTTTGTGAGTGTATAGCAAATGTCAATAATTCAGAAACCCATTTTAAGGGAAAGGTTTTCCCCTTTAGTTCGAATAGACTATTTTTTTCATATCTGATTTTTAAGATGAATGACCGTTTCAGATCATTTGATAAGAATATTTTGTTTAGTGGAAATTCTTTTATTTTTTTTCTAATGTTGTTTACACGTTTAGATGATGATGATGATGATGATGGTCTCACCACATACCCCTACAAAGGTTTGAGCGAGACGATATATCTTTAAGATAATTAATTATGATCAATGTTATTTCAACAGATATAATACCCAGCAAAAAAATGGTAAAAATCTGTTGGTCTCAACCACACTTTTAATAAGTTTTAATAGTGATCAAGAAAATTCAACATAATCCAAAACATTGTCAGAATTGATAATCCCGCCGATGATGTCAAAACTATCGGAAACATTTGCATTTTCAAGAAATTTCTAACATTCAACCAGAATATTCACTACTAAATAAAAAATCCATCATTATCATCGAGATGAACATCGTAGTTTATTAGTGCCCCGAAAATTATTAAACATACTTTACAATATAGTCAATACAAAATATCAGTTAGTCAAAACTTCGTCAAGATACAATATTAGTCAAGTACAAAAAAGTTAACATGTAGATGTTCAGAAGGCAACTTTGACGTGTAAAATACATAGTCTCTTAAACTGTGAATCGAATTGAAAACATTGAATTTTATTCCTTTAAAGAAAAACAAAGAGTTTTGTGAAGCAACGTACAAAAACTGTGGTGTTCTTGGAACAAACTGATATTTTTTTGTTTAACCTGTATAGGCCTGAGTGAAAGCAAAAATACTAAAACCCTTACCACTCAGCGAATACTTAACGGATTCAAATATTTTTTGTCAGTGTGCTGGCCCACATATCTAGTTTCTAGAAGTGGCCAGAGAAACTCGAGAATACTCCTGTAGCCGGAGTTATTGCGGAGGGTTACTGGATCAAGTCGGGTAAAAAAATGCGATATTTTGAGACATGCCAAGTTACCATTATTTATTACCAATGGCAATCATTTTAATTTCATAAATCATGTTGAATATCAGAACATTATAAATGAATAGTTTTGCACCGTTTAGAGCGTACCAGAAGCGGCCACTCGAACTTAATGCGGCTCTAGTTTTTTAGGTACTGAACCGTTTCAAATCTCTAAAAGTAGCTATAGATCGAACATAATAGTTCACTAAAATGCGTTCCCATAAGGTGGACACGGATGTGAGGATACAAATTGTGCACTTTATCATAAATTTGAGGCATCCCGGGACCCGAAAATGGTCATTTGTAAGATCGTTCAAATTCAGTTGACATAATTACTCAATTTAATCAATTATCAGAAGGTTTACGCAGATACGTTTTTCTTAAAACTACTTGATGGCCACATTATAGCCGACTTTAGAAATTATCTTTGACTTGAAATGTGCCTACCTCCAGGGGCACAGAAGCACAAAACCCTTGTCCCCCGACCTGACCCAGTGATTCATCGCAATAACTCCGGCCACATGAACATTCCCAAGATTCTTTGACCACTTTAAGAAACTAGATATGTGTACGAGTATACTGCCAAAAAATATTTGAAATCCTTTTAGTATTCGCTGAGTGGTGAGAGTTTTAGTAATTTTTCTTTCACTCAGGCCTATACGGGTTAATAAGATCAAAAATACTTTGTAATTTATCTTTTTTTTTGAAGCACTTTTTTAAAAATATTTGAATTTTTAGTCATGTTAGATGAACTATTCGTCAATCATTAATGTATTTTAGAGAATTTCTAGAAACTGTGATTGTTTTTATTTTACCTGGAAATCTCAGGGAATTTCATTTCTATAAATGAGTAGACACCCTGTAATAGTTTCTCAATCTTAGCGCATTCTATCTTCACCGGTTTAGACAAACCTGCGACCATATCAATTAATCTTCGTTATTCACCACTATCAATAATCCATTCCAGTACATTTTCTCCTGACATTGCTTCTCATCATCAGCGCTACTTCTCGATCTATTGGTAGCTCAACTAGATGTGCTCTACTAATTTTCTCCCGATTGTTTGGGGCATTCGAATCGCCGATGTCCAAATTCATCGCATCCGAAACATTTACCTGGAAAAACTGTCTTATTTTTGCCTCTGAATCCTGGCCTTGCTTCACCATATCCTATGAATCTTTTATTCTTGAAGTAAAAGCTATACGGAAATTCCATGACGCAAAATTATTTGCGCATCATATAGCATTGATCGATTCAGTTAGCTCAGTGATAGTACAAACTTCGAATGGTTGGCGCTAAATTATAGGGTAGAAGCACCGGTTTTGGCCATACGCCTGTTGTAGCCATAGTGGATTACATAAGCAATCAGCATGGAACCTTTTGTGTTCAGTAGATCACATTCATATGATAGAGCTACATTCATTTACTCGTCCAAATTGATTCAAAACACAAGAAAAACAATTCATTTTCCTTATAATTTTAACTCCCCTACACCAGGGCACTCCTGATTTGGCCACTCTCATGAGAAATCAATGCAATTGGCCAATTAAGGAACCGAAGTTAAATCACTGGCCGAAACTGGTTCCGTTGGCCTATATTGACCAACGGGATTTTCATAGCTAAAAAATGGTTTTAGCTCAGTTTTGATATTTTACACACATAATATGGAATGAAAGCTTGCATTTGACATATTTGTAGTATAAATACGGCTTCCCATTTAATTTTTATTGACATTTTCTCTTAGGCTGGCCAAAACCGGTGCTTTTACCCTAGTTTCACCGATCGAGCTAAAAATTTGGCACAGTTATTATGGGACCTGAGAATTGAATTGGAGCGAGAAATTGTCCCACACTAATATCCCATTTGTCGGTGCGTAACCAATGGTAACCAATTCTCGTTCGGTGTTTGTTATTTCCTCCCAGCGCAAAATTTTTCACGTTTTTCACAATGTTGAGAGCGGCGGACATTAAAAAATTGGAACTCGAATGCCTGGAAAAAATCCAGGGCGATGAGCTGTACCAGCTACGGAATGATGCGAAGCTGAGGGCCGTTTACGCCGCTAAGAATTACGATGAGTTTAGGTAAGTGACTGAGATGCAAGACATGTGGAAGCGAATCCCCATTCAACGTGCTTGTTTGCAGGGATATTGTCGATGCAGCACATTTGAATCCGGTGAGCTCGCAGGACAAGAGAAACGCCAACACTAAACAGCGGCTGTGGAATTCTGTTTCGAAAACATAGATTTGTGTAAATGATGTGTTGAATAAAATTTGATTCATAATGGGGTTTCGATGCTGTAATTTTCGTGGTATTTTGTCCTTTTTCCTTGAGGTCGACCAGGTATCATACTACCTTTCCACTTGCATATTTGAGGTTTGGCTTCGATTTACCTTCACCTTAAATAAATGAATGAACTACTATGACATTGGCAGTAGAATTAGAATTAAGAAGGTAAAATACCTAGATTTTCCAAAGACTTTAAACTTTTTATTTTAGTGGGGGGTTACTTTGAGCCATTAATTTTACAGAAAAGCAATACCTGAATAATGAAAACAATATGGAAGTTTCAAGAATACGTTATAAATAGTCACTCGATGGTCAGAGACTAGTTTCTTTCACTTTCATATTAGTCATGAGATGCATCGAAAAGAGCGGTCGAAGAAATCCTTCAGGGGTTCAATGTCGTCCCGCACGACAATAATTAATTCCTTCAACTTCACTCGGAAATTAAAATTGGCTGCGTTGCTTTGCTAAGTTTTTTAATACTCAGTTTATTTTAAGTCTTGTAGTGCAAGCAATCCTAAAACCATTGAACAAAACTACATTTAAGCTTCCATGTTGTCCAGTATCCATTCTAGATAGGCTCCCACTCCAAATCCATCGTTCCACAAGTTTGCACTCCGAAGGAAACCACTCCGAACAGTGTGTATCGTGGAAGGCCACCCTCGTAGTCAGCCTGCCACATCAACGGTCCACCGGAATCACCCGCGCAGGCATCGACCAAATTAACGGACCCAGCACAAATGTGCTTCTCACTTATGGCTATGTTGTACTTCTTCCGGTAGGGTTCGAAGCGTGCTTGGCATTGTTTCTGGTCCACTCGAGGTAGCAACGCTTTCTGGAGGACGTCCGATTTTTCCAACGAATCCGTGTAACCCCAACCCGCAACTTGGTACTGCGGCAGAAGAGTGTCCTTCAGGTCCACACTCATGGGTAGACATATTGGTTTGATGTGAGCTGCAAGAAAGACGTGGACCACGTGGTAAATGCTGCGGTTTCAAAAATCTATGAAGTATTCACGTTTGAAGACAATGCTTTCCGCCAGCCGAACCAATCCAATATCGTCACCGCCAAAGGTACCGTTATAATCCGAATGTACCATGTAGGATTCGACTCGAACATCTTCTACAGGTCCCGCGCAGTCCTGTTCGAAATAGCCACCCGCTTCGGTGTAGTTAACGCAATCTGGATTTGTGCTGATCGTGTGCTCTCCTAGCCGTACAAATTCCCTACAAAGTATGAAAATCTCTGATAGTGTTAGATCACTTCACCTTTTAATGAATGATCACATACAGTTTGCGCGGGCTGCGGTCTCTGGATACCTTCGTCAGACAATGCGCCGCCGTAATGACGTATCGTTCATTAATCAACGATCCACCGCAATTACCCTCTAGTTCGTTGCTGGAATGGGAACTCAAACACCTCCGTTCTATTTCCGTGGGCAATTCGGCTCGATGATGACACGCCACACTCTTTCGGCAATTCGAAGACTTTTTCGATGGAACAGCAAACTCCCATGGTCGAATCGTCAAGCTTACACGTTGCATTGCGGATGTAGTTTTCTTGTGAGACTGGCAACGACCGGCGCAGTTGCTTGACGGCGTACAGGTTGAAGCACTTTTCTAATGGGACGCACCTTCCGGTGAGATTGGTCGGTGTTGTACATGGAATACCTGAATAAAACCATTCAAAAACAGGTCTTGACCAGAATTTCACCATAAAAACTTACCCTCACAATTGGAAAACTCTATGATGATCAATATGGAAATTAGCAAATTCAATATAGTCGTCATCTTAGTCACACAGTAGCCGATAAACGCAGTAGCACGCAAATGATCGTAACGAAGGTATGAGGTAGAATGTGACAAGCATGGGAACCCCAAGCTCTATTATGAGCCTCTGTACGTGCCATAAAGTCTTTTGTTCTCATGACTTTTACTGTGCGCCGTGTGTTGGTGCTGTCTCGCTCTCTCTCACGGGCAATTTGAAGACAGAGCGCACAGTAAAAGTCAAACGTTTTATAGTATGCATAGGCTCATACCTACTGTTAGATCAAACCAAGCATTATTTTGTCGGTACACACTTAGAATTTATCACAGATTTCTGTGAAATTTCACCGAATTCTCAACAGCAGATTTTTCGGTGAACCGTTCGGTGATTTTTTACTTCACCGAACGATCTGTGAATCTTGAAAAAGTGCATCTGTCAAAAGCACCGAATAGTCCGGTGATTTTGTACAGATATTCTGTGGAATTGTTAGTTGTTTCAGAAGGTTTCACTGAGCTTTTCGGTGAAATTCCACAGATTTACGGTTATTTATTTGTTATTCAATTGGCATTTCACCGATTGATTCGGTGTATTCTTACAGATGTTTTGTGAAAAGGGAAAATGTTTCTATTCGGATTTTTCGTAATATGATATTATCCCAATCATCACTAAGCAGCGCCTACATTACTCTAACTATGCATAATGAATAACGCAACTGAAGTCAGACACCCCGGTGTCGATCACTGCAAATTTAACGGTCTTGCAAATGAATACAATAAGATTGCATTTTGACCCTCACAAAAATATCAATCACATTCACTTTCTTTGGAAGTCCAAACTATTTTCCATTTTGAAAAGACACTCTGATTTTTACTTTATTTAGCTTTCTTCGCTTGAAAAAATCATCAATTTGGACTCAAGCAGCGGTTGTTAATCTGGCAGACAAATGATTTCACAGATTTTTGGTGAAAGCAGAAACAATTTCTATCTTCACCGAAAGATATGTTCAAGCTGAACAGAATTCTGTAATTTTTCCGCATTTACAGCATGTTCGGTGAATTTTTGACAGTTCGATTGAAAACATTTGTGTTCCACAGATAAATCCGTAAAAGCATATTTCACAGTTCAGAATCTGTGATTTATTTTACCGAATTCTGTGTTCTATTCTAAGTGTGTAGGTAGATGCAAATGTACGTTGAACACAAATCAAGATCATACGCGGTGTTTTGGTAGAACATACATACAGGTTGGACTCGATATTGCGGAGTATCGATTTTTATTTTATTCTACTCTGGATAACCGAATCTAAAAAAAATTGCAATCTGCAATAGGCCTCTGCACTGTTTTGATTTTGTATGGGATTTTGACTTTTACTGGCCTTGTTGTTTACAAATTTCATGGAAGAGTGAAAGAGAGAAGTACATTTTTGTGCAGAGCCCCATAAACGAACTTAAAATCAACTTATTTTCATATGATGCAGTGACGTAGGCAGAAATTATTTCTAGAAAGAAAAGGGGTTTCGAGCTGTGCTTTGTTGCACTATGGTGCAACATAAATCATAAGAAATCGATGATTTGGACCATTAAAGGAACCAATATTAAATAAACCAATAATACCCCTTAATATATTTTTTTTATACATTTGAATTATAGAAGGATTTCAAATCTATTGAGTAATACATTAAAATCAAATATTTCATGATTTTTCATCCTATTTTAGCTGTTTTACCTGGGTAAACCCTTCAAAAGTTACTGAAAAAATCTTCAGTGGAGCTTTCTCAGAGCTTTGTATGAACCTTTATCAGATTTCATGCGACATTGGTGTAGTATAATGGATGGAGCATAGCAGATATGAATAGGTTCCGAAACGTTGCGTGCTCCAGCTATCCTGAGGGAAACTTCGGAGGGAACCAGCTACTAGATGGTTCGATTGGTCTTTCGCCCCTATGCCCAATTCTGACAATCGATTTGCACGTCAGAACTGCTTCGGTCCTCCATCAGGGTTTCCCCTGACTTCAACCTGATCAGGCATAGTTCACCATCTTTCGGGTCACATCCTGCACACTCACGGTATGTTGCGGCACGGTGCCGGGGGCCTTGGGGCCTGTATAAAAGTTGAGAAAAGAACAAAATCAGCAAATGTCATGTGCACGACACAACACGACGGATCCTTTTGCAGCCTGGTAACATCCATGCATATAAAAAAAATAGTAATCAGCGTATATTATGAGAAGAACAACTGATAAATTTGAGGAGTTATTCAAATCAACGAGAGTTTACGAGGAAGTGTGTGTATATGCAGTGTGTGAAGCCATTGAAATATTATATTGTAGTTACTTAGAGGAGAAGATGTGTGCAGCTAAAAAAAACATTAAACGAGTTAAGATTTTGAGATGAAAAAACTAATTAAATACATCGATCAATAATTTTGGAGTCTGGCAAGCTGCATTTATGAAAAGTGAACAGGAGTAGCGTAGGTTTTGCGTAGAAGAACATACCAATTTAGTTTTGGAAATTCGTTAACAAATCTCTGGTTTTGTTACTCGACGGATCTATTTGTATTCAGTGATTAATTTGTGAGACTAATTTTTAAATACTTCTCAATGATTACAGTGAATATTTTGAGAGCAGTTCTGATTAAGGAAGTCCACTAGTAGCTAGAAAGCTCCTTCCATGAAAAGTTATCAAACCAAGAATTGTTTTTTGGAAGGAAAAACACATACATTCAAGAAGCGATCAAAATCAGCAATTGTTTTAGAAGAATAACAGGAAAGTTTTGTTTTGCTTACAATATCGATCGAACATTTTCTAGTTTTGTTACACGATGGATCATGTTAGAGTCTGACCTACCAAAATCAGTGAATATTATAAGCAGTGTTGACCAGACTCATTTCCCCGAAGTTCGAATTGTGAAGCCATGAACTGTTATAACTGTGCGTTGTATTCCTGAAATGGAGGGGGAGGTGGTTGGGCTTGAGTGTTGCACATGGGATCCGACAGTTTCGATCTCGGTGGGCCGCAATGCAAGTTTCGGTAAAATGATTCGCACTCACTCACTCACTCATTTCATTTCACCGAAACTTGAATTGTGGCTCTCTGGGATCAAAATTGATCGATTTTGTGTGCAGTACTCAAGCTTAACCATCTGCTTTTCTATCTTAGGAGGATAGAGCATGGTTGTAGTAGTTCGTGGCTTCGTAGTTCGGAAATTGTTATTTTCGGGGAAATGAGTCTGAGCAACATTGATCCCACGGAATACCGGAATATCTGCAAAACCATAAGAACAATGATTGATACCAACACAGAATCCAAAAATAGAAGAGTTTTTTTTTTTTTTGAGAAAATGGGAAGAAATGGTGCAAAAATAACAAAGAACAAAAAAGTTATCGCGATTTGAATATTGTTTTGTGGTGAAAAAATTAAGCTTCCTGTATTTAATGACGAGGTTCACATTCTTCGAAAAATCGTTGATGGATTCCTGCTAAGATGCTTGTTTGGATTTACGTCATTTTTTTAGCGAGCAAGCCATTAATTTTTTTTGACATCAGAAGGCCGGCTCCAATAGCACGTTCCCCACCAGTTGGGAGATTTGTGCCATCAAATTTTGTAGAAATAATTCACCATTTTTTTATAATAACTTATATACCTAACTTAACCTAAATATATAACGCATTAATCATGGCAATAGAAGATTGTAACGATTTTTGCTTGAAATTATTAACACTTCAGTCGTTGCGTTGTTGTATTTTGTACAACACTGTTGAAAAAACTAGCTTTTCGTTCACAACAGCAGCGTGGTAGTTCTGACGGTGGCAAACCGCGCGACGACTGGAAGGTTAATTATTTTATTTGACATTTATTCCAAAGTTTCAACATTGGCTAATCTATGTAATTCATTGGCACTATACCTGAGAGTAAGCTTCAGAATCATGTTCAAAATTTTATTTTGCTGATCTTTAATTTATGTACGGCATCCTTCACCCTTTCGAATGAAAGCACTGTAAGAATTGAAAGGTTATTTTTACTGTGCCAAATATTTTCTTCAAGGGTTTTTTTAATAAACAAGTGGTTATTCTGGTAAGAAAAGTGAATTGATGGTTTCTAAAAAATCAAAGACCTGGTACAAGTTAACATCAACAATTTTCTGTAAAGTTTGCTAAAAAGCTTTTCTTGGTCTAGATTTTTCAATAAATTGTATATCTGTTTGTAAATTGAAGCTGTTTTTAAACCACAGCTTTTTGAGGATTTCTTAATAATTTTTGGTCCTCCAAAATTTTACCAGTTTGTTGAAAAAAATGGAGGGTTACAAATGTTTTGATTACTTCTATAAACTCAATATTTATCATCCAATAGCAAGCAGAAAACCCTTCTAAGAGATATAGGTTTAAATAATCCTCTACTCTATTTGTTGCAATATAAATGAAACTGTAGTTAACATTTTCTTATAGGTAATATTTCAGAACTTCTTAATATTTTCCCTTATTCGATAATCTATATACTGGACAATCTACATATTAACCAATGCAATGGTGTCTGATATTATCGAACTGCATAAAGTTTTTTAAAAGCGAAAACAAAAATATTATGCATTTGAAGGTACTGCCTCGAAATCCGTATTTTGAAAACAAATATCACAACTTTCTATACAAACGTCTGGGTTATATAAAGTCACAAAAAACATGATGTCATTTAGGTGATTATAGAGCGGAGCCACACCTCAAATTTTTAAGAGCACAAGACTGGAGAACCAAACAGCGCTCCGCGTTGAAAATCTATCCCATTGGTCACCACCAGCAAGCAAGCAGTATGATTGGTTTTCAACGCGAACTGTTGTCAGATTCTCCAGTCTTGTGCAATTGAAGATTCGAGGTTTGGCTTGGTTTTAAAATCACCTTAAATTTTTAGGCATCCGGGAAAAATCCGGGAATTTGAAAACTGATTTTGAATGGACACCCTGCCAATAATCAATATCGACACAGATTCCTAAAATAGGAGAGTTTGTTAGGGATTGTGGAAAATGGTGCAGAAACATCAAATAAACAAAAAAGTTATCGCTGTTTTTTATTATTTTTTGTCGTAGAGAAATGAAGCTGCTGATAGAGGG
This sequence comes from Aedes aegypti, assembly GCF_002204515.2. Taxonomy (NCBI): domain Eukaryota; kingdom Metazoa; phylum Arthropoda; class Insecta; order Diptera; family Culicidae; genus Aedes; species Aedes aegypti. The sequence continues at coordinate 290,948,238 of NC_035107.1, read as the reverse complement.
GTTAATGTATCAGGATGGATTCACAACAACCCAAGTAACCACAAGCATTATACCATTGCATTAATTTGGTCGAAAGTCAACATTTTTTGCATTAATAATGTTATCATGCATTTATTCAATAATTGTCAAGCAATGATGCATTTGATTAACATTGTAAATGCTTTGTAGCATTATTTTAATATAGCATTATGCTAAGCGTTTAGAGTGAATATACAGTTATGCCTATAGCTAAGTATGCTGTTCCGCTCAAGAAAAGTTAAAATTTCTGCGGAAGAAATGGCCAAGAAATTTTCTACAGTGAGCTCCATTTGAATTGACATTTCTTTTCAACTGCGTACTGCGATCAGAGAAAAATGCTTTTCTTGAGCATTTCTTGCAAGAAATTTCCCACGCATCGAGATAGGCGATTACTTTTCTGTTGAAGTGCATACTTCGCTTATGCTGTCATACAAGATTACATAACCTCATTAAACGCACTCGAATCTGTAATAAATAAGTAAGACGATCGAGCACGTTCGCACTCGCTCATTGCGTTTTGTGGGAGATGGAAGAATAATGAAATGACTTTCTTTCATCTCGAACCCCCATTTATCCTTTATCCTTTTATATGATCTAAGGATATATGTATTCATTCAAAACTGTTGTATTTTATCTATGAGACTCTTTTATTCATAAGGAGTGAGAGGAAATGTCGATCAATTTCTCTCCCCCCGAAATCTGTTTAATGCGCTAGGGCTTTGTTTTGTGGGTTACGTTCTGTTATTTCCTCTACGAGAAAGAAATTATTTCTATTGATGTTTCATTTGGTGAGGAAATGAAATCAATCGCCGAAGAGAATTCTTTCTATTCGTAATAACTGGGCGAATAGTAATGTTAACACACACAGTGGCTTCGTTTATATGGAACTTTTATCCTACCTTATTACATCAGCAGCTTTAGCACAGGACACCAACGCGCCAGGCATCCAGCACACCATCATCCTAGTTGTGGGTTCGAATCCTGATTCCAACAAAATAAATCATTCAGATGGTAAAGAAAACCATTGGAAGGTAGCCAATGGATTCATTGTTTTGTTTATTTTTAACGCAAGCCCTAAACATACATTATTTTAAGCTAATATACATCATGAACCCTAAATGTACAAACATAAATGCTTTAGTAGGGCTTGTGCATTAAAACTGCTTTACCAAGTATTGCATTAATTTGGTTGTTGTGGGGCCCTTTCCCACTTTAATTATGCTTTATAAAGCTCTTAAAGGTTATGTCACTTTAAAACAAAATCTGATAGCATACTATAGAGCAAACATAAAGTATTCATATATAGCTTCGTGGTTACTTGGGAAGTTCAGCACTTTCGGAAGTATTCATAATTTCAATGAAACTCGTATCAGTGTCAACATTTCGATTATTATCGAAGTTACACGTATCTCAGATTTCTATCTTATACGAGGAACATGCAAGTTCAATAATGATCGAGTTTTTGACACCGTGTACGTAAGACTTGTAAAGCTGTGTTTTGTCATCAACCATAACGTGTCGAAAACATCATAAGGCGGTGATGAGGTAAAATCACCTTTGAGTTTCCAAGAGCACAAATCAAAAGAATAGGGGGGTCCGTAGCCTTGAGGTAACGCTTTCGCTTCATAAGCGGAAGGTCATGGATTGAATTCCCAGCCCCTCCAAAAAAAATAACCCGTCCAGCCACCAGAAGAGGCCGCACGGAGGACCGTGCTTAGGGGAGCACATCCATCCTCCGTCAGTATCAGAAGGTGACTGAGACAAACTGACCCACTTCGCAGGCAGCTAGCCTCAAACGACTCAGGAACACGGCAAAACGAACCACCGCAAGAGCAATGGACTATGGCTTATGGAAACCGATTGGACCAACAGCAGAGCACTCTCCTACCTGCTCGGTGTGAGAGCAAAAGAACAGAAGAGAGTGAAAGCAGATGTAAATATAGATTAGCTAAAAATAGAACTGTATCGGTAAGGAAGATGCAGATAAACTGATTCCGAACAGTAGTGGCCACGAGAACGGAGTGCCTTAAAAAAAATCAAAGAACACAACAGTGGTCTTGAATAGAAACTCGATCAATTGGTTTCAACTAACGAGCTACAAGTCACTCAAATTTGCAGCGCAATCGGTTGTTTCGTTCTTTAAATTTGAACCTTGAAAATTCTAGATATTTGGTGTGGTATTTAATTTAGTATAAGTAAAAATGTGTTGAGACATTGCAAGGCTTTGGTACAAATGTTCAAAACTGTCGTGGAGCACCTACCAAGACTTTGTGGAGCACCAAGTGCTCCGCGGAGCAAGATGTGAAAACCGCTGTGGTAGAACATACATACAGGTTGGACTCGATAATCCTGAGTATCGATTTTTATTTTATTCTCCTCTGGATAACCGAATCTAAAAATATATTGCAATCAGCAATAAACGAACTTAAAATCAACTTATTTTCGTATGATGCAGTGACGTAGGCAGCAGTGTTGACCAGACTCATTTCCCCGAAATTCGCATTGTGAAGCCATGAACTGTTATAACTGTGCGTTGTATTCCTGAGATGGAGGGGGAGGTGGTTGGGCTTGAGTGTTGCGCATGAGATCCGACAGTTTCGATCTCGGTGGGCAGCAATTCAAGTTTCGGTGAAATGATTCGCACTCACTCACTCACTCATTTCATTTCACCGAAATTGGAATTGTGGCTCTCTGGGATCAAAATTGATCGATTTTGTGTGCAGTACTCAAGCTTAACCATCTGCTTTTCTATCTTAGGAGGATAGAGCATGGTTGTAGTAGTTCGTGGCTTCGTAATTCGGAAAATGTTATTTTCGGGGAAATGAGTCTGAACAACACTGGTAGGCAGAAATTATTTCTAGAAAGAAAAGGGGTTTCGAGCTATGCTTCGTTGCACTATGGTGCAACATAAATCATAAGAAATCGATGATTTGGACCATTAAAGGAACCAATATTCAATAAACCAATAATACCCCTTAATATATTTTTTATACATTTGAATTATAGAAGGATTTCAAATCTAATGAGTAATACGTTAAAATCACATATTTCATGATTTTTCATCATATTTTAGCTGTTTTCCCTGGGTAAACCCTTCAAATGTTACTGAACAAATCTTCAGTGGAGCTTTCTCAGAGCTTTGTATGAACCTTTATCAGATTTCATGCGACATTGGTATTGGATTGTATTGCCTACCTTTAAGCGTATTCCACAATTTAAGGTGTTTTTGATTTTGAAATAACTTAAAAAGTAAATTACTTGTAAGAGTTTGACCTTCATATTCCGATTCAGGGATCATTGTTTTAGTAAGTAATGATATTTTCAATACTACCGAACGTTGTGTTCATGGGTGATCAATGTTACCCCATATCAGCAGAATAAAAAAATCACCTAAAACGTTTGTTTTAAACATGCTTCGAACTTTCAGAAAACAAAATGCATTATAGAGACATAATCAATTCAGTGTCAGTACTTGTTTTGAAAATATAAAACATGCAATATTGAAATGAAATTTTCAAGAAATAAAAAAAAAACAATGTTACCCCGGATTACAGTACTTACTTCAAGACACGGACACAGTTCACAAAAACAGTTCTTTCGGTACATTTTACTTATTACTTATTCATCCCATTTTAATCCTTGTTAGGACCTGTGCTTTCAAGTTTTGGTTAGATTCGTTGGCGGAAGTAAAATTTCGTTGTCTGTGATAATCCTTCAAGTCAAACAACAAAGCAACAATTTCTATTCGATCGAGTATTTCCGAATTTGCAGGATTTAGGCATCAGATCTTGAATTCCATTAAGGGAAACAATGTTTCCATAAAGGAAACAGGAGACTACTACTTATACATCTTGAAGAGAAGAAGTACATTTTTTTAACTTATGACGAATAAACTGAATATACTTTCTCTCATGTCTGTGAACCGAATCGCAAATAAGGATCAAACATGTCGCGCGTCGGTCTCGTAAGTGAAAAAGTGGCGTGATCGGTGAGTTCGGTTGAAGAAAGTGAAAAAGTGCCGCGATCGGTTAGTTCTGTTTGATCTTTCGACCTTGACACTTGCTTTTGCCGGGGCGAGCGACGAGGGCAGGATCAAACATGTCGCGCGTTGGTCTAGTAAGTGAAAAAGTGGCGTGATCGGTGAGTTCGGTTGAAGAAAGTGAAAAAGTGCCGCGATCGGTTAGTTCTGTTTGATCCTTCGACCTTGACGCTTGCTCCTGGGCAGTGCGTCAAGAAAGCCCGAACAGTTTTTTTTTATTCTTTTTGGGTCGCGCGCTTATTTTTTTTTTCCTGAGTGCTTTTTTATAGCCGAGCAAACGAGTGAAGCCGAAAGTGGATTGTGGCTGGTCAGTCAAGGATAACGGATCAATTGGTGAGCTCGTTTCATGCTACTATTTCTAATCTATAAAATATGTATGACTGCACATTCAATCGTTACAATGGTGGGATGTAAATATGATTTTTCAACAAACTATGGATGGTTCGTCACTGTGAGTGTCGACACAAACTCTGATTCATGATTTATTTATGTTTAACATTTTTTTTTTTCAGAACACCTCTTATGAACCTTTATTTTTGTAATTAAAAATACTTTGAATGGTTCGGCACTACAAGTGTAGACTTGCGAAAGGTTCACTTTATTCAACAAACTTTGGATGGTTCGCCACTGTAAGTGTCGGCATAAGAATAAGAGTGTTCTATGATGTCCCAACCAATCGAGTTTTTTGTTTCTTTTCAAATGAGTAAAATATAATAACACATGCTTTCGTCCTGACAGCTGTAGGAATGTTACATTTAGGTATTTGTTCAACAAACTTTGAATGGTTCGTCACCTCAAGTGTCGGCATAATTTTCCTCTACATAGAAATTGTTCATATCAAATGAAAATATTATATTTACGTATAAGCATGTATATATCTCACAAATCATTGTTTATCATGGTCTAATCGCTTATCAAAGTGAATCCTATGACCCAACGATCCTCCCCATTAACAAATATCCCTCCCAGTAACCTTTGTGGAGATGCAGAGGCAAACACGGTCTCCAAAAAGCAAAGGTTACACACTAACATTCCTTCCTCCAATCCCACCTGACTGCAAGGACGTGGCCGGCGCCGTTATTGACCCTGCATAAATAGAGGCACTGAATTATGCACACTGAAGAAGATTATGGCCAATCCCAGCCGAACTTCTAGTTGATTCTTTGTGCATTTTCACTGACTTCGGTCAATCACAGAATAGCAACCATTGATATGTGTAGTCAGTCTAAGCTAAGCTAAGCTAAGCTGTCTGTGAACCGAATCGCAAATAATTTGCGCCCATGGGTCTTAAAAGGTGAAATCTCTCCAATAATAGTGCAATCTTTATCCTCATTTCAATTGTATATTTCTTAAGTGTCTATAACTTTCGTTCTACAGAATTTAACTTTATATTTATATTTATAATATGAATGTTATGTGAATCCTACGCATGAATAGTATCCAGAATCCAATCCATATAGTTTGCAACCCGAACGTAAACCCCGGGAACATTTTCCCGTTCACAGTAACCCACTGCTCCGGAAGCAATGCCCACCTGGACGAATTTCGGTCCGGCGTGGGAGTGGGGCATCACTGCTCCAATTGGTCCTCCAATGTCCATACCGGTGAATCTGGTGGCACAGATTTGAGCGGCGCTTACTTGCATCTCAATTTGTCCGGCAGATAGTGCACGATTGCATTCCACGCTATCAACTGGAGTCAGCAACGACTTCTGCAATAGATTTGAGCTCTGTTGAGTTCCGCAAGTTCCCCAGCCGATACCGACGAGTTTCGAAGTTGTCGCCGACCGTACCGAAGTTGCAATCGGCATGCAGATTGGATTTGTGTTATCTACGGAGGAATCGAAATCAAATTGATGATGAATCAGTTAGGTCGTTTGGAAACCATTGGGGTGTGGCCTGTTTTTCTGAAGTTACCTGAACCAAAAGTTCGTGTGCTATTCTGATTTCAAATCACACAAAAGCCATTGAGCCAGAAAATTTAAATTTCGAGGTTGCGCAAGCGTCTTGAGAGTGAATATCAAAATCATAAAATATGACGTTAAGTAAAGTTCTCATAACTTTGTTGTTTCCTAAGCAATTTTAAAAATTAAATATACGAGAAGTTTGTTGAATTTCGAATTTGTTAAATAAAATATATGACGTGTATTAGGTAGAAGTAATTTTCACCAAAGGTTTCCTAGTTTTTTTTGAACATTGATTTTTGTTTGACCATAACTTGAAGAATACTCATCACAATGTACTACTGGTACATGACTCTGCATCTGGAGGTTAATCCTCCCTCGAACACATCCCACGGTAGATGCTTACCAGACTTTTCCAGTTCTACTCTATGTTTTAATCTGACAATGAAGCAAGATATCCATGGAATCCCAGATCCACGCCGTTCGGAGTATCTTCTTCTTTCTGGCGTTACGTCCCCACTGGAACAAAGCCTGCTTCTCAGCTTAGTGTTCTTATGAGCACTTCCACAGTTATTAACTGAGAGCTTACTATGCCAATGACCATTTTTGCATGCGTATATCGTGTGGCAGGTACGAAGATACTCTATGCCCTGGGAAGTCGAGAAAATTTCCAACCCGAAAAGATCCTCGCCTGGTGGGATTCGAACCCACGACCCTCAGCTTGGTCTTGCTGAATAGCTGCGCGTTTACCGCTACGGCTATCTGGGCCATTCGGAGTATATACTACTTCTAAATACATCTTCTAGTTGTTTGTGCCACATCTAAATCTTTATGTTTTTAGCTCAAACTTTGAGGTTTTCATTTTATGTGATTTGAATTCAGGAAAACTAAAATAAGTATCAAGAACATTCGAAAAATAAGCCGCACCCTACTCACCATGCATTACGACGTCTCGATTTAGGCGAATCAGTCCGATGTCGTTCTGAAATGTTTCGTGGTTGTACTCCGGATGGATACGAATCGTTTCAACGCCATAATCATCCGCTGGATCTGCACAATCTTTTTCAGCCTCATCTCCCGTTTCATACACAGAACAGTCTAAATACTGACTTTTGTCCAGTTCACCCAAGCGCACGTTAAGCCTGTATGGGGGATAAAGCATACCTACAATTAATCTTAAGCTCATTCGACAATCACCTGGAACCCACAATTGAAAATCGGTTCTATTGGCCAGACATTGCGCGGCGGTCAATACATAGCGATTGTTAATCAACGTTCCACTGCAACCATGCTCTATTTCCCCATCGTGATCATACTGCAACAGAGCGATCCAGGGATATTCAAACAACTGCGCATACTTTCCTCCGACAAGCCTGTCGGAAATGCTGAGTCCACAATATCGGGGAAGTAGTTTCAATTTATCGGATGCCAGTCCTGGAAAACAAAAACAATAACTAGAAATGTGATTTGTGAATGTTATATCAAACAAACAAACCGTCAGCATCGGCTCTGATCCCCAACCACAGCACCAAACTGAGAGCAAACCACACCGTGAAAGTCGTCTGTTCGAACATCTTATTGTAGGACATCTAGCGATAGACACATCCGAACGATGCAACTTTATCAACTGAACTGCAATAAGTTGAAAATGCATCGCTACTTCAATCTGGAACCGGGTTGTAACAGTAATGTAAATAGCGAGATTATTATTGCAAATATATGCACGTTCGAATGAGAGTATATTTCACAAACGAGTTACGGGGAAAACCAGCGAAAATGAGGAATGGGATACAAGCTTTATGGAATGTTTTTTTTTCGGCTGGACACAATTTATCGGAATTTCTGTAATTTTTAATGAACCACGGGATCAAATTATTAAAATTGATAAATTTGGAAAACTACATAGCTTAAACACGAATAAAATTTTACGAAACGGAAAGGAGCCTGGGGGCCTTCATTAGGTTAGAGTCTTCGATTGCAAAGCAAAGCCATGCTGAAGGTGTCTGGGTTCGATTTCTGGTCGGTCCAGGAACTTTTCGTAATGGAAATTTCCTCGACTTCCCTGGCCATAAAGTATCATCGTACCACGATATATGAATGCAAAAATGGCAACTTTAGCTAAGAAAGCTCTCAGTCAATAACTGTGGAAGTGATCATTGAACACTTAGCTGAGGAGCAGGCTTTGTCCCTGTGAGAACGTAATGCCAAAAAGAAGAAGAAAAAGAAGAAGAAGGAGTCTGAGGTGTTCAAAAAAGACCTACATTGTCTATAAAAGAAAAGCCCTTTAATCCGTTAACGCCCAGCGTCAATTTTTCGCAAATAACTTGAAAACGCTATAAAATATAGTGATATCATGTTTGGCGAACTTGGTCATAGATCTGATATCTTCCAATCAGCTGACATTATACTTCGGAATTCACTTATCAGTTGGCGCTACAGCTTGATCAAATATACCTTATACATGCGCATCCAACCCCCTGAAAAACTCGGAATTCTATATCTCTGTTGTTTTCAAAGCGATTTCGACAGTTCTTTCAACAATGGAGCCGAGCATCATTTAAAATTATCGTCTTTTTATTGTCTTGAAATAAATGCGTCTACCCTAAGTTTTTTTTTATAACAATAGACACTTCCAAGCATTTCGGAAAATACATTTAACAATAAGACGAAATTGGGGGATGACGTATAGTGTTTTCGACATGAAAGTTATTTTAGAAAATGCAGTGTAAATGTTTTAGCAGAAATAGAGTTTTTTTTGTTACACTCAAAAATTTATTTTTGTACTAAAATAATAATAATAAATACTCTTTATTTGAAACTGTTTGCTTATGATTCAAAATTCAAAGCGATGACATGTAGTTTCATTGACATTATTTGACTAAAGTAGTCCAGTGAACATTTCTGGGTAGAAATATAAATCATCGATTACACTCAAAATTTGTTTTACTCTAAAAACTACGAGACACTCTAGGTTTCCAATTTGTTTGCATGTAAATCATCAATTCATTGCGATGTTTCAGTATAAATTTGCTTGTACATGTCCAGCGAAAATATTTGAGCACACATAAAAATATCATCCAAAATTTACGAGAAACCCTAGATTTTCAACATTTTTGCCTTCAAATCAATACATAAAGCAATGGCATATATTTTTTTGGCATGAACTTACTTGTAAAAATTAGGGAAGAAATAGAAAATTATGAAAACACCCAAAACTTATTTAAAAAAATGAACATTTAACACTTCAGTCGTCGCGCTGTTGTATTTTGTACAACACAGGTTAAAAAAGCTCGCTTCACGCCTACAACAGCAGCGTGGTGGTTCTGACGGTGGCGAACCGCGCGACGACTGAAAGGTTAAAAAACATATTTTGTATAACTGTATGTCCATAAATCGAGTTGCAAAGCAATAACATGTAGTTATTAGTTATAAATTTGATTGTACAAGAACAGTGATAATATTTGAGCAGAAAGAGAAATTTTTGATTACACTTAAAATTTATTTTGTTTTAAAAAAAAAATCCAAGTTTTGAACTTATTACCCTATAAATCGAAATTTAGGGTGATTACTTATATACTTACTTACTTATTTGGCTTTACATCAATTATCTTGATAAAGCCTCGCCAACAATATTTCGCCAATTCCCTCGGTTCATGGCCGCTTCTCTCCATCCTCGACTGTGACCCACGCTCTCCAGGTCCTGTTGTACCTGGTCAATCCACCTAGCTCGCTGCGCCCCACGCCTTCTTGTTCCGACCGGATTCGTGGCGAACATCATCTTTGCAGGGTTGTTGTCCGGCATTCTTGCAACATGCCCTGCCCAGCGTATCCTTCCAGCTTTAGCTACCTTCACGATACTGGGTTCGCCGTAGAGTTGAGCGAGCTCGTGGTTCATCCTTCGCCGCCACACGCCGTTCTCCTGCACGCCGCCGAAGATCGTCCTTAGCACTCGGCGTTCGAAAACCCCAAGAGCTTGCAAGTCCTCCTCGAGCATAGTCCACGCCTCATGCCCATAGTAGGTACGACTTCCGCTGATGATGCGCCTTCGTATTTCCCGACTAACATTGTTGTCAGCCGTCAACAAGGATCCGAGGTAGACGAACTCTTCCACCACCTCGAAGGTATCCCCGTCTATCGTAACACTGCTTCCTAGGCGGGCCCTGTCGCGCTCAGTTCCGCCAACCAGCATGTACTTTGTTTTCGACGCATTCACCATTAGCCCGACTCTTGTTGCTTCGCGTTTCAGGCGGGTGAACAAATCTGCCACCGTTTCAAATTTTCTCCCAATAATATCCATGTCGTCCGCGAAGCAAACAAATTGTCCGGATCTCGTGAAAATCGTGCCTCGACTGTTAAGTCCGGCTCTCCGCATGACACCTTCAAGCGCAATATTGAACAACAGGCACGAAAGTCCGTCGCCCTGTCGTAGTCCCCGCCGAGACTCGAACGAACTGGAGTGTTCGCCCGAGATCTTCACGCAGTTTTGCACACCGTCCATCGTTGCTCTGATCAATCTTGTGAGCTTCCCGGGAAAACTGTTCTCGTCCATGATTTTCCATAGCTCTATGCGGTCGATACTATCGTATGCTGCCTTGAAATCGATGAACAAATGGTGCGTAGGGACCTGGTACTCACGGCATTTCTGGAGGATTTGCCGCACGGAAAAGTTCTGGTCCGTTGTCAAACGGCCGTCGATGAAACCTGCTTGATAACTTCCCACGAACTCGTTTGCTATAGGTGATAGACGACGGAAGAGAATCTGGGATAGCAATTTATAGGTGGCGTTTAGGATGGTGATTGCACGATAATTTTCACACTCCAGTTTGTCGCCCTTTTTGTAGATAGGGCATATAATGCCTTGCTTCCACTCCTCCGGTAGCTGTTCCGTTTCCCAGGTTCTGACTATCAGCCGATGCAGACAAGCGGCCAACCTGTCCGGGCCCATCTTGATGAGTTCGGCTCCGATACCATCCTTGCCAGCGGCTTTGTTGTTCTTGAGCTGTTGAATGGCATCCTTAACTTCCCCCATCGTGGGAGCTGGTTGATTTCCGCTGTCCGCTGTGCTGACGTAGCCATCGCCTTCGCTGTCCTGACCTTCTGTGCCTGTGTTCTCTGCGCCATTCAGGTGTTCATCGTAGTGCTGCTTCCACCTTTCGATCACCTCGCGTCCGTCCGTCAAGATGCTCCCATCCTTATCCCGGCACATCTCAGCTCGCGGCACGAAGCCTTTGCGGGATGTGTTGAGCTTCTGATAGAACTTCCGCGTTACTTGAGAACGGTACAGCAACTCCATCTCTTGGCATTCCACCTATTCCAGGCGGCGCTTTTTGTCCCGGAATAGGCGGGTTTGCTGTTTCCGCTTCAGTCTGTATCGTTCCACGTTTTGCCACGTACCATGCTGCAGCATTGCAGCCCGCGCTGCATTCTTCTCCTCTAAAACCTCCTGGCACTCCTCGTCGAACCAATCGTTTCTTGAGCTCCGTTCCACATATCCGACAACGCTTTCGGCAGCGTCGTTAATGGCTGCTTTGACTGTCCTCCAGCAGTCCTCAAGAGGGGCCCTATCGAGCTCGCCCTCATCCGGCAACGCTGCCTCAAGATGCTGCGCGTACGCATTGGCGACATCCGGTTGTTTCAGCCGCAAGAGATTGTACCGGGGCGGGCGTCGGTACCGTACATTGTTGATGACGGATAGTTTTGGGCGCAGTTTCACCATCACCAGGTAGTGGTCGGAGTCAATGTTGGCGCCACGATAGGTTCTGACGTCGGTTATGTCCATCGATCAAAACGTGGTCGATTTGCGATTCTGTCTGCTGAGGTGATCTCCAGGTGTACCGATACGGAAGGCTGTGCTGGAAATAGGTGCTACGAATGGCCATGTTCTTGGAGGCGGCAAAATCTATCGATCGTAGGCCGTTCTCGTTCGTCAACCGGTGGGCGCTGAACTTTCCAATCGTCGGTCTGAACTCCTCCTCCTGGCCGACCTGAGCGTTTAAGTCTCCTATGATGATCTTGACGTCGTGGCTTGCGCAGCGGTCGTACTCGCGTTCGAGCTGCGCGTAAAATGCGTCCTGGTCATCATCAGTGCTTCCGGAGTGTGGGCTATGCACGTTGATTATGCTGAAGTTAAAGAATCGGCCTTTGATTCTTAACTTGCACATTCGTTCATTGATCGGCCACCACCCGATCACGCGCCTTTGCATATCACCCATCACTATGAAAGCTGTTCCCAGCTCGCGTGTGTTGCCGCAGCTCTGGTAGATGGTATGATTACCTCTAAACGTTCGCACCAATGCTCCTGTCCAGCACACCTCCTGCAGCGCTACGATATCGAAACCGCGGGTCTCCAGTACATCGGAGAGTATGCGAGTACTTCCAATGAAGTTGAGAGATTTGCAGTTCCACGTACCGAGTTTCCAATCGCTAGTCCATTTTCGTCGCTGTGGTCTTTGCCGATTGTTCCGGTCCGTATTCTCTCGTTGACGTTCCTGTGCTGATGTGTTTTTACGATTGGCTTGCAGGGCCTGACACCAACCCCCTAGATTTCCGGAGGACCATTCCCCCTAAATGTTCGGAGGGCCATAGTGCGCAGTTTAGCTTAGAGTCCTTCTCTGGCACTCGGACGATGATCAGCTGCCCCTGACATGGGGAACAGACGCTGTTGTGAGCCGCTCCTAACGTGGAGTACAGACGCTCCAGGTTTGCAAAAGCAAACCCCCCCTTCCCTGTCAGCATACGACCAAAGTTCCCACCGGGGGTTGGTTACCCGATCTTCCCCAAGGTTACTCGTACCCCGGCCAGTACCACGAGGAGGTAGGGATAGGAGTTGCTGGGCAAGAGGCTAAGGACCGCACAAAGGGGTCTATTTTATTCCTGCAGGTACGCGAGGTACCAATGGTACGCCATGCCCAGCCATTTACCGCGCCGTGATTACTTATATATATTTTTAAATTTATTTGCTTGTAAAAGTTTGGTTAAAATGTTTGAGATAAAATGAAAATTTCAGATTACACTCAAAGTTTATTGTGCTATAGAAAGGAGAAAACCCTCATTGTCTTAAATTATTTGCTAGTGAATCCAAACTTGAAGTGATTTCGTTTTTTTTTCGACATAAATTTCATGCTAGAAGTCTAGGAAGAGCAGAAATAGAAAAACAGTAAAAATTTCTTGTATCTTAAAATTACTTAAAACTTTTTTTGTTTTAAACTATTTGCCTGTCAATCAAAATTCATGATAATTACATGTATTTTTTCAACGATATATTGGTTGTTGAAGTCTCAGCAACGCGTTAGAGCAGAAATAAAGCTTTTTGTTTACATTTTTTTTAACCGAAAGTGGTACTATAAGCTCAAGGTTTTACCCTGTTAGTTTGTAAATAAAAATGCATAGCAATGATATGTTGTTTCGTTGCTTTTGCTTTTAGATGTCTAGTGAACATGTTTGAGCAAAAAAATAGATAACACTCAAAGCTTTGACATGTTGTTTTTTCGACCTAAGTTGAAATTGAAATTTGCGATAAAAGAGCATAAATATCATCTTTTTTCGTTGTTTTATTTATATGATGCGGTGGCGTAGCCAGAAATTATTTCTAGGAACAGTAGGGGTCTTTACAAGAAAAAAAAAATGTTTGACCAGCATACACAAAAAACCACTTTTTCAAGCCCCATTTTTCTTAAATACGTTCAAAACTGCAAAACAATTAAAATTAAAAACACCTCGAACCTATTTTTAGTAAGAACCGCATTTTTCTTGCTTATATCGTTTGCAGAACTTATGTAAGACATGAATCTTTGCTAGTGTCATCCTTAACCATTAAAATCATTGTTTCGAAAAGTTGCCAAATTTACGCATAAGGTAAATGCTCTCCCGCAATGAACCTGATTTATGGTGGGCTCCTAAGACGGGGTAGAACTATATCACCTGTGATATCATAAATGATAATACTATTTCTAATATAATTTATGGACGTATAAAAAGCAGGTAGAATTATGTTTAACCCTCTGCAACACAACTTTACGTGTAATAATCAGATGAGACATTTTCCCTACAAGACACAGAGCCAATACTTGTATGTGAAATTATTGAGCTGATACGATCGTTCGTTCGAGTGCAAAGGTCTACGAGATTTAGTGTGGTTTAGGAACTGTTCAGTTTTGCAAGCTTCTTTCACTGGTTCAGAAGCAACTCTGTGGTCGTTGGTGGTTGAAAATTTAATCTTGGATTTGTGATTCCTGTCTACAGCCTGCTGCACTCGAACGCGATGATAGGATTATCATTATTAATCGGCTCCGTATGGACTATAATTATTTTGCTGACTGGGATACAAAGCCGTAAAAAGTTTACTTTCAACACAGAAAGAGTATAGATAACTCATTTGTACAATTCAATTCAAGAAAATGTTCCTTGTACAACACCTGCCCCTAGTCCTAAACTTGCAAAATACATAACACGGGCAGCTTGCGCACTTCCCGGCGTCGAACGCAGCATCTGCTGCGAACCACAGGAAGTATCTCCATGTTCTACTGCCGAGCAAAACCTGTTATCTCAGGATTGCGGAAAGACCGTTTTTGATAGGGTAGCGCACGGAAACGTCACGCTCGTATTTACCTATCCTTGGATGGCCGTTGTGCGGTACAATGAAGGCGGCAGAATTTTCGATGGGTGCGGAGGGTCTTTGATAAACGAACGATATGTTTTAACGGCCGCTCACTGCATCAAACCGAGGAGCAGTCGAAAGCTGTAAGTAGGTTTAAAAAAGCTGCGTATTTTGAATTAAAATGGGAATTTCGATTTTCGGCAGGCACAGCGTTATTTTAGGAGAACACACCAAAGGACAGGAAGTAGATTGCGAGGTATACTATCTTGGAGATACGGTGGACAGAGATTGTGCAGACACGGTTGAAGAATACTCTATTGAATCGTCCGAGTTTCATAGCGACTACAATCGACCCAAGTACAACAATGACATAGGACTGATTCGTTTAGATAGAAATGTAATCATGAAAGGTATTGCTGTGAATTGCATGCGAATAACTTAGCTATCTCTACGGCGATATTCTCTAACATATTTCAGATCACATTCAACCCATCTGCTTACCGGTCACGGCCGACCTCCAAAAGCAAATCTTCGATAAGTACATTCTAACTGGTTGGGGAACTACGGAAAATGGAACCGCATCAGATATACTGCTCAAAGCATTCTTACCCCGCGTAGATAACAGAGATTGTCAACAGATATTGACACGGAAGCGGTTGAATATTCAGCTTGGCAGTAAACAGATGTGTGCCGGAGGCAAAGGTTTGGTGGACGCGTGCAAAGGTGACTCCGGTGGACCCCTAGGGACATTTGCCAACCACCAAGGAACTAGGTTCGTGCAATACGGCATTGTCACCACCGGGATAGGTTCATGCGGGCAAAATAGCGTTCCTGGCGTGTACAGCCGAGTAGCTGATTACATGGACTGGATACTAGAGAAGATGCAGCCCAATTGTTAAGTGTGATGTTTTGAATAATTTTAATGGGATAACGATAAATCAATTTAATAAAAAATACTCGATAAATGGTTTTCGAAATTGACTTTTATCAGAATGTTTGAATGTTAATTATTTGTGAGAAAATTGATTGAGAACTGAGGTAACACGCACAACCATTATCTTCATTTTTATTCACCAACTCTGAAGCGATAACTCATTGGATAGCATCTTGCTATTTACGGGCATAGGTCAATCTTTGGCGTTCATTCTCTAGTAGCTCTCAACTTTATTTAATTCTTTATTAGTATCATTCCAAACATTACATTCATTTCTTATATCTAGGTGTTCTGTGCTAGGCAACCCTATCATCTTAATTTGATAAAACTAAGTTAAGTAGTTATTAACATTTTGTTAACAACATACAGTAATGACCCGATTTTGTCAGTCCCTTTTTCAAAACTTTTTTCAGCTCTCCTTCAAAAATAAAACAAGTTATCATAATTCTTTCTTCACTATTTTATGCATATTTATAATAACTTTGACTGAGTTGAATAAGATTTGAAGAAAATTTGAAATTCAAACCGTGGGAGCAAAAAGCTCTCCGCAAAAAGGGGCTGACAAAATCGGGTCATTACTGTATTACATTTCATTTGCCGCAGCAGTACAAATTTTACAAGTGAGTATATTTCACCTTTTCATTAGAGAGGAAAAACATGCTTTCAAATTATTTAATTTAAGGCTTAGTAGCCCGTCATTTGTCTTGGCATCAACGATGACTTTTCAGCTTGCATTTCAAAGTGATAAAACTCAGTCTTGATATATGGTTGGACTTCCGAAGCAAAGTTTTGAACGAACTAACTGTCATTGCTCTGCCGGCTCGGCTTTTATCTCGACTGTTTTTGAAAACAGTCCAACATCACGTCGACGGAAGAAGTTTCACCACAACGGAGGATTTGTCAATTCGAGCGCGCCAAAATCCTTCCGATTGAAAATGTGTTGGCGGTGCTTAAGGCGAAGTAGGCCGTCATTGAAATTTGAACTGGGTATCGATGATTGTGGCTAATTCGTCTCACGATTGCAAATTGAAGAAAATCGCTTGGTTCAGCACTGACATTGCTGAAAAAGTATCAGCATACTTTCTGTATGTAAGAGCCAGTAGCGATACTTTTCTGAATAAATATTACTTATAATTACTGAGTTTTATCATTTTGAACTTGCAAGCTGCAAAATCAACATGGCTGTCAAAACGAATGACGGGCTACTTAGCCTTAAGGTGCAACTGTTTGCTATCCATAAACGATGATCAATTTTGTAGTTTTGGGGATGTGATATCGGTTCTACCGGACAGAGATGAACTGAAAGTATATCAACATGCCTGTTATCAGCAAGCATATGATCCGATAGATCACCGAATGACCGATATGATATAAAACAGAAATATTCTCTTTTCAACGATAGTTTGAACATAGATATTTCATGGATGCCACGATGAGTCTATCGTGTGTTACCTTAAGTTCGTTGATAAAGAAGAGGAAATTGAGCGAAGTTCTTTTTCTGAATTTTATCAGGATGCACAATATGTTGAAGACGATCAGAGAGCATCGAAAAACATGATAAACTTTTTTTCCTCCGAAAATGTACAGATCCAGTCAGTGCTCATGTACGAATAGTGGGATAAAATTGGAAAATTGGTGTTTGGCTACATAGGTTATAAACTTCCGGATTCTTTGTTTGTGATTAAATTTGTTATGAAATCACGCGTATCGCAAGAATAAAGGGTCGAAATGATTATGCCAATGGAAAATAGTTTAATAATTAATTGATTATGAGCTAAATTGGGTCAAAATATTGAATTTTGGACGTAAACAAACATTTTCAATGACATTTCTCTCCTTCTTCCCTAGCGACCTCTATGATGGTGGCGCATTAAATTTGCCTATTGTAAGGCCCGTTAAAAAACTACACACCTTTAATCATGACAGTGTTTTAAGGTGAAACATCTCGGAATCCAAAGATGGCCGGCACAATGGCCGACTTCTCCCCCTACTCACGTTTTCGAAGGCACAAAACTGGAGAAATAGTTAGCAAACGGTCCTGATCTTCTTATTTTAAGCTTTCTGCTAGTGCACAAAGCCAAAATAAAAAGTGCAGTGTTGTGGGATGCTTTCTTCGCGAGATTTGTGCCTTTGAAGTTTTAGTGCAATCTTAGAAGTTGATTCCAAAATGTTTCGCCTTAATGCTTTTTATCGAGACTGGCCCCGCCATGCACTCAGAAATAGAGTTAATGACGAGATCTAATAAAGCATTATGTTCGTTTGCTAGGATTCAGGAAATAGTTTACTGAGAGTTGCAAAATAATTAAAGTATTTGAAGGTATGTCTCGAAAAAAAAATCATTTTAAAGAAGAAATGTGTTGCGGAATTGTTGAAGCAACGTAAAAATTCTTGAAAGCTTTGCCGCTGAAATGTCAAGTTTCATTCATTGCATTGGGTTTCCTTTTCCACAAGAATGATTTGATGCTTTTACTACACTTGCTTTTACTGGCGATTACCATCCTATTTCACCACATTATGATGCATATTAAGCAATATATCTATAATTGAAATAGCTTGCCTGTTTCAAAAGACTCTCCTATACATTAAACAATAACTTTGAAATAAACGAGTTCTACTTATAGGAGCGTTTTATATTACCTCTCTTGGCTCGCAATGTTCACCACCTTTTTCATTGTGACTTTTTTTCGTTTTGTTTTAACTCAAAATGTAAGGTTTCAGTACGTTATAATCAATTGAATATATTTGTCAATGTGTTGCCAAAATCGGGAATAAAATGTTGCCAAAATCGGGGGTAGACAAAAGTGGCTGTTGCCAAAATTGAAGCAGCGTGAATATTCTTGAAACTCGGTTCCCAAAATCCGTACTTTCTGAATTATAGAAATGATTTTCCATGCTTTTTTTTCATATTCATACGTTGACTTCTTCTTTCTGGCGTTACGTCCCAACTGGGACAAAGCCTGCTACTCAGATTAGTGTTCTTATGATCACTTCCACAGTTATTAACTGAGAGCTTTCTTTGCCGATTGACCATTTTTGCATGTGTATATCGTGTGGCAGGTACGAAGATACTCTATGCCCTGGGAATCGAGAAAATTTCCTTTACGAAAAGATCCTCGACCAGCGGGATTCGAACCCACGACCCTCAGCATGGTCATGCTGAATAGCTGCGCGTTTACCGCTACGGCTATCTGGGTCCTACGTTGACTACAACTCGCATAATGCCCGTCAAAATAATTGAAAAAAATAGGCAAAATGCTAAACGAATTTCTTGGAAAATATTTAGCGGTTTATATTTCACTATATTCAGCTTAATTCGTAACATATCGTTTCAACAAAATTCAACCTGGCAAAGTTTTATTCAAATGGATGGCAGAAATTTAAAAGTGTGATAATATCCAACAGAATCGACCACAGATTTATATTTCTGCAAGAAATTCTTTCTTTGATTTTGTTCCATTTATTTTACACTAGTTGTTTTATTTTTTTTCAATTTCAACAACCCAGCACAGATAGATGCCCCAGTCGAAGTAGGCGCGAAATGCGAACGAACGCAACATCGTCGACAGCAGCTGACAAAACGGAAAGTTCGTCAGATAAGCCCAGTGGATAACTCACCACCGCGAAAGAGAGCAGACCATTCCGGCCGCGCCTCGTAAATCCAGCAACAATGATGACGAGATGGAAATAGAAGAAATTGTAGATGATCCAGAGCCGGAGGATGTAGCCGGGTGGAGTATAAAACTTGATAAGCGGTCAAAACGGCAAGAAGAGTTTGTTGCTAAATATTTAAATAATGTATGCAAATGAAATGTAGAATTATTGATTATTATTCTGACCTAAATGCCCCAGTTCGGTGTAAAGTGTCTTTAATAAAATAAACAATAACTTGACTAATTTCCCACAGAAGTGTAGCAAATTGTTTTAAACCACCCCTCGATATTCCTCGAAAATGTTTAGTATAATCAAATTTCTCAAGGAATATTGAAGGATAGCTTCAGAGAATCTTCCATAATTTTTTTTCCTGGAAATTAGTCAAATAATATTATGACATTTCTCGCATAATTTGTGATCTCGCCCTAAAAGCCATTGGTAACCGAGTGTGTAGCTCCTTGTTTCTAAGCAAATTAAGATGATTATAGAACGAAGCCACACCTCAAATTTTCAAGAGCACAAGTCTTGAGAACCAAACAGCGCTTCCCATTGAAAATGTATCCCATTGGTCACCACCAGCAAGCAAGCAAGTTGATTTGATTTTCCACGTGATCTGTTGCCAGATTCTCCAGTCTTGTGCACTTGAAAATTCCAAGTTTGGCTTTGCTTTATAATCACCTTAATGGCCCAGGCTGAAAACTATCACCACTGGGCGATGGAGGAGGATCTTCTCCTCATTGTAGCAATGTTGAATAACGTGTAAATCCATTTGTTTGCTCGGTAACAACAAGTCGGGTTAAAATGACGTCCGTAGTTGAAACTATAAAAACTAGTTGAGTTGGAGTCAGATTTATGCTAATAAATTGGGTAAAAGTTTATTGAAAAGGAAGTTAGGTTCATTTTTACCCGACTTGACCCAGTGACCCACCGGAATAGCTCCAAGCTGGTAGACATTTCCTAAATTCCAACGATGATTCAAAAACTAAACAACCATAAAATTCCATTCGAACTAAAACGAAGGCAATCCGTCAAGAATTGTCGAAATGGCAGCAATTTGAACTTTTTCCATTTGCAAGGCGGATAAGGGTAAAGAAAAATCATTATAAACACCTAATGACTTCAACATTGTGTTATTTCTTCTTTCTTCGCATGACACTTTCTTGAGGAACTTTGTACAGAAACCTTTTCGTACTCCAAAAATTAACACATAAAAGAATCTTAATTTAAAAAAACTCCTAAAATTTAGAGTTTTGAAAACTTGCAAAATTCCTATACGTTATTTCTAAAAGTTCATAAGGAATTCCTCAACCAATTTGCAAAGTAATGTAAAAAAATTCCTCCAAGATTAAAATTTAATAAACTTTTAGATTTCGAATTTTTGCGTTTTTTGTGCAGGAAGTCTTGGAGTCTCCTTGCTGTGATGTTTTCGAGGAATCCTTGAAGAATTGGCAAAAAATTTCGGAAAATATTGGTTAAAGGAATCTGAAGAGAAACTTTCGGAAGAACTTCAAAAGCAAAGCTGGAAAACTGTTGGTGGAATATCTTAATAATTTGTGAAAAGAATCCTTGTTTGGTGATCTTGAAAACACTTTTACACTTTTCGGCCGTAAAAACCTCCCAAACAAAGTGAATAAAAACTTACTTGTAATTTCAGGAGCGAGGTTTGCGTGGTCCTAGAAACCCAAATAGATGAACATTGTGCAGATGATATTTGCGTACTTGGTACATACGCTGAAGAACGTTTTTAATTCTATGCGTATTGAGAATCACGCAAATCGCACTCCTATGAGTGTGATTGAAAAATGTTATTGATAACTATTGAATGCCATCCCATTTCACCTTAAACATTTCGTAATTTTCTAATTCAAAAATCACTGAGAATTCAGCTAGAAATCCGTCAAGCAGCGTGATATAATAAACACTTTATGTAATCTTACTACTCATTTTACGCAAGCTACAGAGAAGATGTAGCACTGAAATTCGATTATCAATTCAGAAAAAAATTACAATAAATTTTGTAATGGTTTCACGGCCATCCAGAGGAAATCTTCACGCCCCTCTAAGGGTTCACAGACCCCCAGTTGGAAACCCTGTGATAAATCCTTACCCCTCCCCCTCTGTAAGTATTCCACTGATTTCCATAAATGAATCATATCAGATAAATTTCATCGAAGGGGTTATCCATAAGGTTTAGTGTACACCGAGGGGTCGCATCCTGTCCGGAAAATCCGGAACAATCCTAAAATGCTATTTTTGGAGAATCGCGTATGTCCCTCACCCGTTATCAATCTCCATCTCCAATCAAAGTTGCTGGAACGAGAATTCTCTTCATATTCTCGTAGTATAGGGATCGGTTTGGGGAATTCAAAATATTAATTGCCATTAAACCTCAATCTCAAAACCCACTGGTCACAGCTTTGTGGGTTTTTATACAGTATGCAATCGTTTGTGAATGACAACAAAGTTAGCAACATGTGCTTTCTTTCTACGGTATGTACCACAAACCGGGGAATCCCGCCCAGTGGTTTTCAAAATGTATATACCTGTTGTCCTACAACAGCTAGAGCAAAACATTCAACTGCGAGTCGGGTTTTCCGTATGCATGCCGGTAGTCGGGTTTCGTCCTCTATTCAGCGGCTGCTCAAAAGATCGGCCAATCAGTCGTCTCCGATCTCTCTTGGGCTCTCGCGCGAGACAGACCGATGGCAGCTCCTTACGACTTTATGGTTGATTAACCCTGTGTCTGTGAAGGGGGAGGGGGTCGAATATTTCCAACTTAAGCGTTCGTTTCTTTCCAAAAGTGAAGTATCGTTAAAATTTTGCGAAGCACAAAAAAGCACAGGTAACGTTACTTTTTTTGGCACAGACAGAGGGTTAGCGACGCTATTTTGGTGAGGATTCCAGTTTGGACGTAAAACCACGGTATCAGACAGCGAGTCTTCCAGTTCTATCGACTGCAAACAGAGACTGATTATTCCGCTTCTCTTTTTTTATTCTCTTGACTGGCTCTCGCGTCGCGATCCAGCTTCCGAGCACTTTGCGCCGATCGTTTGCCATCGATCTCGTATCAGTTCTTCGCGTAGAATTCGAGCGATCGGACGCATTGCAGTGCGTACTCCGAGGTGGTACAACCAAAAACTGCACAGAAACCTGAAATAATTCACATCTTCCGATAAGAAGTCGCCCATCCTTGGGGTTCAACAGCAAGCCGAAATGGAGGCTGGACCACTTACTCGAGTGTTGATCTGTTCTTTAGTGATTCTGAGCTCGTGCCATGGTGCGGTGAAAGCACGTACGTATTCCGTTGATTAGTAACTTGTTTGACTGGGTAATTAGCCGTTTACTAATACCTACAGAAGAGCACATCCAAGAAGACAGTGGCAGTGGGTTTTGTGAAGATGCTACTTTCAAGGTGAAGAACGTTGTTAATCATGTATGTGGGAGCTATGGTTGAGGACGAGGCCTCGAACTCTTGACTTGACTTGAACGGTGGATAAGGTCGTGAATTACTCTGGTCGAAACGGCTTTGGACCCTTTGGACTACCGATGCGTAGATGGAATGTTTGACTCCCGCTGTTTAGACGGATCACAATTCATCAGTAGCATCGTGAAATTTGATTTGGTAAAAGTGGAAACAAAAATCGTACG
Source organism: Aedes aegypti (assembly GCF_002204515.2). Taxonomy (NCBI): domain Eukaryota; kingdom Metazoa; phylum Arthropoda; class Insecta; order Diptera; family Culicidae; genus Aedes; species Aedes aegypti. Next base: position 290,925,449 of record NC_035107.1, on the reverse strand, counting down.
TACCTATTGAACGATGATGCACCGAGCGAAACAAGTTCATGGGCAATTTTTTACTCGTAGCGTGCACATCCAGGAAGCTGAGAGCAATCCAGTATGCCTCCTTTACAAATACCATCAGGACACAATATTGTTATCAGCAGTGGTTTATGTATTGACAAGCTTAGTAATCATTGTTGTGGAATCACCGTCGATGCTTCTGTGCAATTTTTCTTTCGAAGTCGAAACCGGTTCACGACGTTAACACATAATCATTCGGATTAAATGTTGTTTGTTATAGTTACGACCGGTCTTTCCTATTCTCTTCGGTTGAACAATATGAGATCGTAAATCAGCGCTTCCTTCGTGACGGGAGTTAGTGCAGTGAATTTAAAATTGTGAAGAGTTTGTTCATCTTTCAGTGTTATAGTGCCAAGCTGATGACAAAATTATGAAATAATTAGGTTTTGTGTAATATAAGAACTATTTTTTTTTTTGGAAATTGACAATTTCGCCTAAGCCGAAAATGAGCCTGTAATCCTGCTGTAACTTGAAGAATTTCTTCTTACGTTACATCTCCAAGGAAAGTAGTTGATTGTAGAAAAAGCAATCATAATCAATTCGTACGTCATTACTTTGTCATTACATGACTGTATCGTAAAGAAATCAGCAACGTTCAAAATGCTTGTTTTCCATAATTCTTATTGTATTGAAATTTCTGTCAAACTATTGATATTAGATATAGTTAAAGATAGGGTTATGAGTTTATTTACAATATTTGTTGTAGGGGAACTGGGTGCAAAATGCGCCGTGGGAATAAAGCGCGCCACCACGGTATTTCCAAGATAAAAGCTATTTTAGTTAATTTCGATCATGTGTTACAAGATCTCTATCAATTTTAGTGCCCAACAAAGAATAATATTTTTGAATTTCCACTTAAAACCATGAAAAATTCTGAAATGATTTTAACAACTTTGGGAGTGTATGAGGAGGAACGTCATATACAAAGGTTGCTCAGAAATGGTGAAATTAAAATCATGCCGCAATACCTTGAATGAATACGTGGCCTAGAACTGCATACTATCTGCTTCATAAATTCTTCTTCTTGGCATTTACGTCTTCACTGAGACAGAGCCTGCTTCTCAGCTTAGTGTTCAATGAGCACTTCCACAGTTATTAACTGAGAGCTTTCTTTGCCACAGATGCCATTTTCGCATTCGTATCTCGTGTGGCAGGTACGAGGATACTCTATGCCCAGTGAAGTCCAGAAAAATTCCCTTGCGAAAAGATCCTGGACCGACCGGGAATCGAACCCAGACACCTTCAGCATGGCTTTGCTTTGTAGCCGCGGACTCTAACAACTCGGCCCCCTGCTCCATACATAGGAAGTTGTAAAATATAGTCATATCTCCCATAAGACGTTGCCACCCACTTTCCTCCCACCGCAATAGGAAGAGACGAACCAGCCAAGGGCTGAAATTCTCGATATTAAAGACAATTCATTCATTCCACCGCAATTCCTCAGCTGTTTTTTAATTGGATAAACCTGGTTTTTCTTTTTTGATTGACACATAGTTTGAACTTATTACGAATTTCACCTGAATCGATAGAACGACAGCTGCGATATTGCGGTAGGCGTGAAGTGGGTGGCAGCATCTAATATAAGACCTGACTGTAGGTACCGCTGTATTTGAAAATCGTTGACTGTGGTTTCACATCTTTTAGATTTAAGGAATGGTACACAAATTGGAATTTTGCAACACCTTCCCTCTCCCCCTTGTAGCGCTTTTGGTGAATTTCAACAATCTTGCGAGGCTTGTCACGCTATCCTTGAACCCCTCCTAAAACATGACGTAATTTGTGCATGGCCCCTAACTTCTTTGATATGATAACCTCAATCCATTGGATGTTTTTAGTAATTGCGAGCCTATTTATGTGACCTCGTTGTAAACCCAATTATAATAACATTTTCGATGGAATTCACACTTACATTTGAGTTTTTACTTAGGGGACGCACATTACCCCGTCTTCTCTGGTTTAAAATAGATAAAGATTTGCCATTCATTTATGTATCAAGTTAACATCTAAACAGAAAACTCTGAATCAACAATTTCACGCCACAATACTCGGTTCGTGGCCACATCTCTCCATCCTCGCGAGGCCTCGGGTCTACCACGCTCGCCAAATCGATACGCACTTGATCCACCCACCTAGCTTGCTGCGCTCCACGCTTTCTTGTACAACCGGATCCGAAGCGAACATCATCTTTACAGGGTTGCTGTCCGGCACCCTTGAAACATGCTCTGCCCATCGTATCCTTCCAGCTTTGGCAACCTTCTGGATACTGATTCGCCGTAGAGTTGGGCGAGCTCGTGGTTTATCCTTCGTCACCACACACCGTTATCCTGCAAAACCGCCAAAGATCGTCCTAAGCACCCAACGTTCGAAGACTCCTAGTGCTTGCAAGTCCTCCTCGAGCATCGTCCACGTTTCATGCCCGTAGAGGACTACCGGCCTTATGAACGTTTTGTACATGGTACATTTGATGCGGGGGTGAATCTTTTTTGACCGCAGCTTCTTGTGGAGGCCATAGTAGACCCGACTTCCACTGATGATGCGCCTTCGTATTTCACGGCTAACGTTGCTTGTATTGTCAGCCATCAGCAAGGATCCAAGGTAAACGAACTCGTCGACCACCTCGACGGGGATACGCCGTCTATCGTAACACTGCTATCTAGGCGAGCCCTGTCGCGCTCGGCCTCACCAGCTAGCATGTACTTTGTCTTGGTCGCATTCACCACCAGTCAAACTTTTGCTGCCTCGTGTTTCAGGCGGGTGTACAGGTCTGCCACCTTCTCAAATGTTTGGCCGACAATGTCAATATCATCCGCGAAGCAAACAAATTGAATGGATCTCGTAAAAATCGTACCTCAGCTGCTAAGCCCGGCTCTCCGCATAACACCTTCTAGCGCAATATTGAACAGCAGGCACGAGAGTCCATCAATCCTTGTCGTAGTCCCCGTCGGGATCCAAACGAACTGGAATGTTCGCCTGAAACCTTCACATAATTTTGCACACTTTCCATCGTCGCTCTTATCAGTCTCGTGAGCTTCCTGGATAAGCTGTTCTCGTCCATGATTTTCCCTAGCTCTACGCGGTCGATATTATCGTATCCCGCCTTGAAATCAATGAAAAGGTGATGCGTTGGGACCTGGTATTCACGACATTTTTGGAGGATTTGCCGTACAGTAAAGATCTGGTCCGTTGTCGATCGGCCGTCAACGAAGCTGGCTTGATACTTCCCACGAACTCGTTTACTACAGGTGACAGACGACCCAGACGACGGAAGATAATCTGGGATAATACGTTGTAGGTCGGATTTAGAATGGTGATCGCTCGGAAGTTCTCACAATCTAACTTATCGCCTTTCTTGTAGATGGGGCATATTACCCCTTCCTTCCACTCCTCCGGTAGCTGTTCTGTTTCCCAGATTGTGCCTATCATCCGGTGCCGAGAAATGGCCAGCCTTTCGGGGCCCATCTTTATGAGTTCAGCTCTCATACCATCCTTATCAGCAGCTTTATTGTTCTTGAGCTGGTGAATGGCATGCTCAAATTGGGGGCTGCTTGGTTTCCATCGCCCGCAGTACTGACGAAGGCATTTCCTCCGTTGTCCCGTCCTTCATTATCTGTGCTTTCAGCTCCATTCAGGTGTGCGTCGAGGTGCTGCATCCACCTTTAGATCACCTCACGCTCGTCCGTCAAAATGCTCCCATCCTTATCCCTGCACCTCTCGGCTAACGGCAAAAAGCCGTTGCGGGTTGCGTTGAGCTTCTAATAGAACTTACGTGTTCGATCATCACATCCATGATGTTTATTTGGCAAACATGCCTCTTTATGTGAATCAACATGCTTACCAATCTGGAAAGTCCACAGTGACTCTTTTACACAAAGTTGTATACGATATCAAGAAAGCATTCGCTCAGAAGCAATCCTGTTTGGGTGTTTTCTTGGATATTGAGGGTGCTTTTGATAACGTGTCTTTCGATGCCATATTGGAAGCCGCACGAAACCATGGTCTACCTACAATGATTACCAATTGGATTCATCAAATGCTCAAAAACCGACATCTCTTCTCGAAATTGCGTCAAGCAGCGATTCGAAAATTGAGTGTTTGCGGATGCCCCCAAGGGGGAGTCTTGTCACCGCTTTTGTGGAATCTCGTAGCAGATACGCTATTAAGGCAACTCAATAATAGCGGTTTTCCAACATATGGATTTGCCGACGACTATCTAGCTCTGATAGTTGGTATGTGCATAAGCACCCTATTCGACCTTATTCAAAGTGCTCTTCAGGTAGTCGTGAGTTGGTGTCGCCAATATGGCCTTTCGGTTAACCCGAATAAAACATCTATTGTTCTTTTTACGGAAAGACGAAACCGCGATGGAATTCGACCTTTACGTTTTTTTGGCACTGAGATTAATGTGACTGATCAAGTAAAGTATGTCGGAGCCATTCTAGATTCCAAACTTTCATGGACACCTCACATTGATTTCAGAGTCAAAAAAGATTGCATGGCCTTCGGTCAATGCCGGCAAACCTTTGGTAAAACTTGGGGCCTCAAACCCAAATATATCAAATGGATTTACACAACAGTTGTTCGACCAATATTGGCATATGGATGTCTTGTGTGGTGGCAAAAGGGCGAAGTGAGAACAATCCAATCAAAATTGGGTCATCTCCAAAGGATGTGCTTGATGGCGTTGTCTGGTGCGTTCTCTACAACTCCCATAGCAGCGCTTGAGGCCATTTTCGACGTTGCGCCACTACACATATATCTTAAACAAGAAGCACTTTCTTGCTCTTACCGTTTATGGGTACTGGATCTACTGGAGAAAAATCCAGTGAATCGTAGATCTACACACACTTCGTTGTTTCTACTTTTGGTGAATTGGGACAAAATTGTCCTTGCTCCAAGTGATCTCAAAATTGCTTGTCACTTTCCTTACAGGACATTTACCACACAATTCCCTTCACGGGAAGAGTGGACGTCTGGCTATTTGGAAAGAAGTATATCAAACAATATAGTATGTTACACTGATGGCTCCCTTCTTACAGGTAGAGCTGGTGCAGGGGTATATTCTCGTGAGCTAAAGCTGAATCAGTTTTACTCACTTGGTAGAAACTGCACCCACGGTGCCCCGACAGACCGTTATTATGTAAAAAAATTGTCCATTAAATCTGAGTACAGGGCTCGATTCCTGAGGTCATTCTGCATCTCTGGGCCAATTTTTAAAAAAATCCCTAGGCGGAATCTTGAGAAATCTTGATTTGAAGTTATTGACTAAAAATTTCGATATAAACCATATTGAAATTACGCAATGTCCAGTTCCAAAAACGAAATTACGCAAAACCAACAAAAACGTTCAAAAAAGTTGGCCAAACTGTTCGCATCTAGTATATAGTTGTTACCGTTGTTGAAATTAGGAATACTAATAACTGACATAACTAACCAGAGTGGCTTAAGTATGTTTTTACATGACTCAAACCAGTAAGCTTAGTTAACTAAGTTCAAATATAAGAAATAAATTTCAATATGATATCGATGTTTTGTTCGATAAACGTGAATCACTCAATGCTGAATATTATTTATTTACAACTTATTTTTCGACTTTCACGCAAAGTGACCAGCCCACTTAAGTCTGCCGTATTTATTTTGCCTTATAAAATTTGCTTCTTTGTACATTTGGTATTACTCTTGATGTTTACGTCTAGTTTTCCACCGAGTTCTTCTTCTTCTTTTTGGCGTTACGTCCCCACTGGGACAAAGCCTGCTTCTCAGCTTAGTGTTCTTATGAGCACTTCCACAGTTATTAACTGAGAGCTTACTATGCCAATGACCATTTTTGCATGCGTATATCGTGTGGCAGGTACGAAGATACTCTATGCCCTGGGAAGTCGAGAAAATTTCCAACCCGAAAAGATCCTCGACCGGTGGGATTCGAACCCACGACCCTCAGCTTGGTCTTGCTGAATAGCTGCGCGTTTACCGCTACGGCTATCCACCGAGTATTGCCCTCAAAATTTTACATACCTGTTCTACATTCTCAGTCAAAAAATGATTCAATCAATGTCAATCTGTTTATTGATTTCTAGGATACGTTCGACTCAGTAATGAAAATCTAGCTGTGGCATAGACTTATAAAAAGAAGGTTATATCTTAACATAAACAGGGAATGCTGATTAAGCTGATAAATACAATTAAGTGTAAGAATTGTAGACGAGGTGCCTCACTCCCGGACTAAAACTTTTTGCAAACAAAGAATGATCTGAAGTGCAGAAAGTTTTCTTCCATAATACCACTGCCGGACAGTGGGGGTTAGAAGGATTACACACAAGAATTGTAGACGAGGTGCCTGCCTTTTTGTTTTGTAAAATTACATGCAATGAAAAGGAGATGAGTTTTCGAATTTACTGTTCAGTATTACGTTTTGTCGCATATACTTCTTGATGACTTCATTGGAATCGATCGCAATGCAGTAGAGCAGGGTTTCTCTATTGAGGTTCAGTTGTGTCGGGGCAGAGGCAGTGCTTGATAGGGATGCAGTTGAAGTTGTTGAAGAGCCATAGAACGCTTGTGATGTGTGATATAATACAATTAATGGTCATTTTCAATGGCAACACAAATAGCAACATCGTGATGGCGCTGTCATCGCTAAATTCCCATGACGATGTCAGTAGTGAATATGAAATATTTCAAGATACTGATATTCACCACTTATTGACGCAATTCGCTGTGTGGCGGCGCTAGTGATTGCAAGGAGTTTCAATTTGGATATTTACACAGGTTTTCAGAAAATTTTTGTTCTAGCATATACATCTGTGATGCAAGCATGCCCAAATGAAACATCATTGTTAATTTGCCCTGTATAAAACGTTGATTCTTGGCTCCCTAACCATATTTATTTAACACTTCAGTCGTCGCGCTGTTGTATTTTGTACAACACTGGTGAAAAAGCTCGCTTTTCGCTCACTGCAGCAGCGTGTTGGTTCTGACGGTGGCGAACCGCGTGACGACTGAAAGGTTAAAAACAGGAGCGAATAAAATAGGCAAACTTCAACGTGATGGTCATTAAGTGCGAATGCCGGAATAAAAAGTTACATCATTCAGGTGGGGGTCAGCGGCTTCGTAAAAGACATCCGCTTAAGTTTATTCTGATAATGACGTGAGCGTACCAAAGCAACCAAATCATTGCAGATTTTAAACAAACGTTTGATACTTTCTCTAATCGACTATAACAGTAATCACATGGCTTATTCCGGACTTTTATTATATCACATTCATTCTTTCAGTTTAACGTAGAAATAAAACAATAAATTAAACTGAAACAATTAAACTATAAAAAAACATACTTAATCCACTCTGGTAAGTTAAGTCAGTTGTAAATATTTCTAACAATAGTAACAATTACATACTAGTTGAGAGCAGTTTGGCCAATTTTTTGAAAGTTTTTGTAGGGTTTTTCAGTGCTATTGCCTAATTTCAATATGGTATATATCGAATTTTTTAAGTCAAATCTTCAAATCAAGATTTCTCGAGATTCCGCCTAGGGATTTTTTTAAAAATTGGCCCAGAGATGCAGAATGACCTCAGGAATCGAGCCCTGTACTCAGATTTAATGGACAATTTTTTTACATAATAACGGTCTGTCGGGGCACCGTGCGCACCGTTTTTCAGACGTAAATATTTGCTCTTATGTGTGGAGTGCAATCAGCACTTCAACAGCGCGTAATGGGTAAAATCATATACTTCTGTTCAGATATTCAAGCTGCTATAAAAGCTCTCGCTTCGGCCAACTCAAGGTCGAAGCTTGTTATCGCATGTCGAACTCAAATTGAGGAACTGAATTCAGTCAACTCTGTAAACCTTGTATGGGTACCTGGCCATTCTTCCATCGCTGGAAATGAATTGGCTGATGAGCTAGCTCGCGATGGAGCATCGCGTGACTTCATTGGCCCTGAGCGGGCTATTCCAATTTCGAAGTGCTGGGTGAAGCTTAAGATAAACTTTTGGGCGGCAACTCAGCACAAGCAATATTGTAATAGTTTGGAGTCATGTCGTCAAACAAAATTGTACATTTCTGAGCCATCTCCAAGGGTGGCGAAGTATTTAACAAATCTGTCAAAGTAGAATTGCAGTCTCTTGGTCAGAGCGTTGACAGGCCACTGCCGACTCAACTATCACATGGCAAATATTCAGTGTGCTGACTCATTTGTGTGTGACTCCGATTATGGAACTTAACATCACCTGATATGTAACTGTCCAGTTTTTTCGCAAATGCGATTCCAATTACTTGGTAAACACTTATTAAGTGAAACTGAATTCAGAAGCCCGAAACTTCAGAACATTCTGTTATTCTTAACCCGCTGTGGTAATGAGCTATAGGGCCTATAGCCATAGGTATAGGCTCTTTTTACGCTCATGCGTTTTGCAGTGCCCTTTTTAGGGCTCTGTTCGAACCCATTGTGGTATGGAGCTACATGCTCTCATTTCGCTTATGCGATCTTCCTTCTTCAAGAGACCCAACTCCTATTTCCTCCCATCTTTCCCTTCCCTTTCCTCTCCCATCGGGTAGATGATGAAATAGGCTCAAATATGGCGATGGCACAAATCTCCCAACTGGTGGGGAACGTGCCTTTGGAGCCGGCCTTCTGATACCTGATACGAAAAAAAAAAATGTTTAGATGTGCTCGGGTGAAAGCTGTTGTAATGTTGTTAGCCGTTCGTTCCATGTTTGTTCAAATCCACTTGACTTAAAAGCAATTAACGATTTTGCCCTGAAGATGAGCAAATAAATGCTCGAAACGTCGGCTTTAATCAAAACAATTGTTTTATTAAGAAAGCCGAGGACCGCAAATACGCCAAGAAATCTCAAAAATCGATATTTCACCAAATCGTGTTTCTTGAGACCGACACCGCTGTTCCATTTCCTCGCATTCCGTCTCCTCCAGGCGGCGTTTTTTCTCCCGAAAGAGGCGGGTCTGCTGTTGCCGTTTCCGTCTATAATGTTCCACGTTCTGTCGAGTTCCTTGTTGCAGCATGACCGCCCGCGCTGCATTCTTCTCCTCCAGAATCTGCCTACATTCCTCGTCGAACCAATCGTTCCGTCGACCCCGTCCCACGTATCCGACGTTGCTCTCAGCTGCATTGTTGATGGCTGCTTTTACTGTTCTCCAGCAGTCCTCAAGAGGGGCTTCATCCAGCTCACCATTTTCCTGTAATGCAGCCTGGAGGTTAACGACGGAGAGTTTTGGGTGCAGTTCACCATCACCAGATAGTGGTCAAAGTCGATGTTAGCGCCACGATGGGTCCTGACGTCGATAATTTCGGAGAAGTGCCGTCCATCAATCAGAAGTGATTAGTGATTATGTCTGCTGTGGTGATCTCCAGGTGTATCAGTATGGAAGGCTGTGCGCACCATTGATCCCTTTCAATACACTTCCTGCTACGCTTCGATGCCGAATCCGCGGTCCTTCAGCACGTCGGCGACAGTATGCGTGTGCTCCCGATGCAGTTGAGAGATTTACAGTTCCACGTACCGAGCTTCCAATCGTTTGTCCTTTTAGGTTGCTGTGGTCTTCGCCGATTGTCCCGGTTCGTATTCTCTCGTTGATTATTCGTTGCTTGATTTTTTTTTACGTCTGGCTTGCAGGGCCTGACACCATCCTCCTAGATTTCTGGAGGACCATTCCCCCTAAATGTTCGCAGAACCATAGTGCACAGTCTAGCTTAGAGTCTTTCTCCGGCACTCCATGTGATGGAAGTTGGATCGAAAATTACAATATTCACGTCAAAAACAACAAATAACCCCATTTTTTGCAAAACGTAATGAATTTCTATAATTTTAGGTGTGAAAGTCTCTTACTTGAATAGTTTGGGGCTTTTCAAAATTCATAATTAGGGATACCAATGGGTTTGAAATTTTATTTTATTTTATGGGTTTGTTTTTATTTATTTATAAAAGCTTTAAATGATTTCCTTACCCAAAATTAAAAGCACAATAAGCTGGATCGGAAAGGAAACCAACTCAGTTTTCTTAGGGAAAACTTCGATACCTAGTTTTACAACCCAAGTGCTGTGAATCAATTCCTAATATGTTTGTAGGGGGTTATGATTTTTTTTTAAATCGTGGGAATAGTCCCCTAATAGTTATAGTGATGCACCTCTCAATCTTGATGAAATAGGCTAAAATTTGAACCAAGGACTATGTTTTCTGTTATGATGCCTGTCAAGATATGAGGGTGGAATTGAACATTAAGTACATTTTTTATAATGTGACCGATAGTTTCGTTTGTTAATTCTTGTACATGCGGTTGATCAATTGATTCCGTTTATTTATGAAATCTGCGAAACCACAGTCCAATAAGACACTGTCGAATATGCTCTTGATTGTTAAATTATAATCACATTTGTTAAATGACCTGTTCTTTCCTTCCCAAACAGAAAGTGCTCCATGTTCCACACCAACCAATCAAGCGGGCACGTGTGTGGCAATTGAGCGGTGCCGGAATATTTACAACATTGTGAACAACCCAACGCCACCTCCGGTCGGTATTGCCAATTACATCAAAAGGGCTGCCTGTACTCTACCGAGCGTGCCGCGCAGTGTTTGCTGTCAACCGGCAGAGGTTGTTCCCGAACCGACGACACTTTCACCTCCCGTCACAGCATCCTCGTGGACGCATCCCAAACTGAATCTTCTGCCCAGGGACTGCGGCCAAACGGTCTCCGACAGGCTAGCCTACGGCAATGTAACCAAGGTATTCGAATTCCCCTGGATGGCCGTGCTGCGGTACGACTATAATGGCGCCATCACCGACGGATGCGGCGGAGCGATAATCAACAAGCGGTACATCCTGACCGCAGCGCATTGTGTTAAAACCAGAAGCACTATGCCTTTGTGAGTATTTACGGGATACCTATACACTTTCGTGCATGAGTTTGGGCACCTCACCAAAACATACAAAATATTTTGTCCATATCTCTGTGATTACACGTCTGATTTCTATGGCAGGCCCACCTAACCTTTTCAAATCACGAGCCAAATCCGATGAACAATTCTGAGCAACGAGCCGAACTTTTTAGTTCACAAACAGTTTCAATATTATCGTAAAATCGAATGACAGTCAGTCAGTAAAATAAGATTTTCTGGAGAAATTCAATAAAGGTAATTGCTTCAGAGGTTCTTGCTCAGGATTGTGTTAAATTTTTTTTTTCAATAACTCATTAGAATCATTTCAAACATCACATTTGTTTCTAATATCTAGGTGTTCTGTGTTAGAAAACACTATCTTCCATATTTGGTAAAACTAAATAAAGCATTTATTAAAATTTAGTTAACAACATTCAGAACTTTTACAGGTGAATTGAGTTCACCAGCTCACCTGATATATTCTGTAAGAATCTTTCGCTGAATTTAGCGTGGATGTTGCCCGGGATTAGCCTAAATTTCTTATGAAAATGTAGTCATAAGTAAGGGATTTTATAAAAATCAACCTTAGAGAGCTCTAAAAGGATTCTATCAGAGTTCTAAAAGTATTCTATCAAAATCCAAATGATGTGTGTGAGAATCCTGCCCTACGTTTTGAGAGAAGACTGCCCAAGAATCTAGGAGAGTAGTGCTAAGACAGGAGCCCTCATAATATTCATTTCTAGATGATGTTAAAATTTTCAGTTCTGAAACTTATCGATGATTATGCGGGTATCCTTTCCAGGATTTTATGTCCCAGATTCAGTGATAATCTTTTTTTCAAAAAGACACAGATACGTTAACGCTTCCAGTGAACTGTTATATCTTTTGAAGGAACCACCACACTAGACAATTGACTAGCATTGCATTGCCCAGTGGTACAGTTCCTGACGAAAAGTTTTCCAGACTGAATCGGGAATCGAACCCACACTTCTTGGATCGATGCGGCTAAATGTTTGGTAGCATTAACCGCACGGCCACGAATCCCACAAACCTTGGCTAGGATTTTGTGGAATCACGCTAACGATTAATATCAATGCGCGATAAGTGGTTACGCGCAACAAAATTGTGCGATAAAAACTACCATTTTAGGGGGTTGGCGCGCTCGCACCGGCAAGTTTCAGTACACCAGAAATGCGCTTGATTTTACCATGTTTGTAGTGGAACCAGTTGAAGAAAATGATTTCTGTCAAATGTACCAGTAATGTGGTGGGATATACTACAAACATAGTAATTTTGAGAATGTGCATAGTCAGCTAAAATAGTATTTTTAACAGAATTTTTTCTCCGTGTAGGACATGTCCTACGCACAAAAATACCTGGGTAGGACAGTCAAAGGATTCTGCTACCCGTAATTCAACGACGAGTGAAATCAATCCTACAGAATTTCTACAGCAGACTCTATAGATATTCGTGAATGAGTTCCCGTGTATTTGTTGATAAATTACTGTGGGATACTGTCCTTAATTAATTATAAGCGCATTCGCCCAAAACAACACTCAGCGTTCTCTGGAGGAAACGAACAAGCACGGTTTTGCTCCATTTTTACCTCTTTCTTATGGGAGATAACATTGTGAAGGTGTTATTAATATTTTAAAATATTCCAATCTTTTTTTTTTTTTTTTTGAATATTCGTATTGACAGCAAATTTGTAAGCTTCTCAGTCCATTTTCTTTCAATGCTTACTTCTTACCGAAAAAAAAGATTTACATTATTCTGACTGTTCATCCACTATATTATATCAGAAATAAACAAAGAAATTATGGAACATTACTGGAAACATCGCAGTTTGTTTTATTTTTTGTCTAATTTGCCTAAGTGAACTGGTCCTCAAAAGGACATACATTTTGGCTAACAAACAAATCACTAATTAAATTGATCTTGAATTTTTTTTCAAAAAAAAAATGAAGTAAACAAATGCTTATTTTCTTTCAAAATGGTTATTTTTGGATGCCTGTAGTTTTGTGTGTAATTATCCGAATGAAATGAAATTTTGGCGAACTATAAATATCGTAAACTTACAATTTTTTTTTGGACCTCAAGATTTTTATACAAATGCCTCAAAGTTTTTAACGGTTTCAAATTTAATATAAAAAAGCAAACAACATCATTGTTTTATAACTTAATAAACTTTTTATCTTTAATATGTAATCCGGCACAGACCTAACACAGGAAAATATGAGATAATTTTGTAATAGTTATGTTTTTAGTGATTTCACATTAATGCTCTTTACTTTTTAATATCCAGTTTGAAACCGTCTAAAACTTGAAAACATGTGTATAAAAATGTTAAACCCAACCAAAAAAATGGTAAATTCACGTTTTTGTAGTTTGCCTTCAAAATTCTATCCCTCTGTAAAATTATTGAGAGAGCAAGTTTGGCGCCTATGTTAACATTAGTTGCAGAGATTCATCCGTGAACTTCTACAACGATTTTAATTTTTCTTTTCACTAAATATTCATAATAACTTATTTATTTATTTTTTTAAAATAATACAATATAATAACATAAGTAAGTTCTTAACAGTTTTCCAAGTATAAATTATCATTTGGCATTTAATGCCAATGTACTAGCTACTTGTGAAACAATCTTACACTATTCTTGAAGGCAATTTATTTTTTCTAACACCTTCACATTCTCGGTAACTCATTCCAGACATTGAATGTACGAATCTTTGGCTTTGATTGCTTTCAATCTTTCAAATCTCATCTTGGCACAATTAATAAAGGTGCTGACGTAGATCAGGAGTATGTAAATTAATTTGCAAATCGTTCAAGATTTTAATGTGTGTGTACAGATTCGAAGTCTTAGATGGCTAGCAAAACTTCTACCAAATATCGAATTTGAATATCTGGATATGTGACAAAATTTTCCTAGGTAAAACATATCGAGTAACAATGGTAAAGACTAGTTGCATTTTTCGTAGAATTTACATCGAAATTAACGAATATAAAATATCGCGAAGCCCGGTTTACTGCTGAAGATAAGGAACCTCTCAAGAAAGCGCTTTTTTTATAATCGCAGTATGCAGTTGAATAGAAAGGTTAGTTCAAACGGAAAAAAATCTGAAAGAAATCGGCGAGAATTTTTAAGCGATAAATCAACTTAAACATCAACGTACCTTGGATAAATTTGCTATAATAGTTACCTTAGTAACGGTATCAATAAAAGTTTATTTTGCGATGCAAATTTGTGTAAAGCTAATTATTGCTGTTTGCGTTTGAAGTGCAAATCTTAGCTAAAAGTGCTTCAAATCGGCAACACAAAATAATCAAAGGATACTTAGTGTAGTAATAAAACACGTCTTGATGGTTCAGGGGTTTATTATACAATAATCATCCCTAACGTCAAACAACTACTACTGTACCCTATGTCAGCCTACTATGATCTCACTACACTTAGCAACCATGATATTGATTATGGTCATCCTAGAAAAGCTTTGACGTCACCTTTCTCTGGGAAAAATCCTACCGCATTTGGTGTTTAATAATTAGATTTCGCTCAAGTAAAGAAATTCTTTGACTGAATGGGTCAAAAAATTTCCTACAGAGAGCTTCATTTGAAATGTTATTTCATCTGCAATCAAAGAAATGTGATTTTCTTCACAATTTCTGAAAAGAAATTTCTCACGCATCGAGACAGGCGATTACTTTTCTTGTCAACAGCAAACCAGCGTTAAAACGTTTACCACGGTGTACACAATTAAGAAGGTGATATAATCCATAAACCGACAGTTAGTTGACGACGTCATTCCTATTCATTTCGAACAAATTTGTGAAAAAATGATCTAGTGGTCCGTATGGTATATGATAAGATGGGAATGACGTCACAAGCACTATGAGAATATAAAAATAAAGCATTTATTTTGTGGTAGACTCGTTTCAATATCAATCAAAAATATGTATATCTCAATGAGTTCTCAATTTGCTCTCCATTATAGCAGACACAGTTTTCAATTTGCTGCTACTGTTTTTTGTCATTTTTCAATCAGTTTTGATATTTTAACCGTTAAAACGACCAAAATGACAACAAACTGAGTTATCAAAATTCATATCACAACATCAAAATTAGTTTTCAATATGATCTCAAGCTATGCTCGGGACATGTTTACAATCAAATTTGATTTATACACTACTAAAAAGCCTGCCCTGATAACTTTGTATGCCGTGACCACAAATGAACAGACGTTTTACTCGAATTATTTTCATTGTTGCTGTACGCTAATTTATTTTATTTAATAGTTGGCCAACGGCTCACTTGTGGCACTCCCAACGTTTTTACACGACGTTTGACGTTTGCAGACTACCGCCACCTAGTTCACAGTTAGCCAAGTGCCGTGTTTTGAATTATTAATTGTTCTAGCTGTTTCTTCTGTGCCGAGACGTTAACGTGCTATCGTGTAGACTTTATCGTTATCGACGATTACGGTAAACAGACAATTACTTTATTGGTGATAACAATAATTGAAAGATTTTCATCCACAGATTTCTACTTAAATTTTCCCAACGTTGATTTGAAGATTCTTATTGAATTCCTTCTAGAGGTATTCATAGATACATAGAATATTCTGATATTAGAAAATTTTACCTCTAATGAAACCTTACTATTATATTTGTCTGATCCACGTTTAAAAAATGCGAAATTATATTATTTATTTGCAATCGATGCAATTAAGTTCGAAAACATGGATCAGACTGATGGATATATTCTCTTTAATCTTTCAGGAATGACACTCGGAACTCCTCTTAGGATTGATTCAGGGATGCTGTTAATATGTTTTGTATTTTTTTTAATTATTCATGATTTTATCAAGAAATTCTTACAAATTTCATCTAACATTTTATTGGATATATCCCCAAAATAGTTCTTTAGATATTACTCCTGGTGATTTTTCTAGGGTTCCGTCTTAAATTTTTCATAAATTTCAACAAAATTCCTACAGAGATTCATATAAAAATTTCTCCACGGTTTTTTTTAGAAATTCCTCTAAAATAGTAACAATAAATTCCTCTGGTGCTTATCTTGGAATTCCTTTAAGTATAATTTGAAATTATTGCATCCACAGATTTCTAGTTAAATTTTCCCAATAATGCTCTGAAAATGAAGCAGTTAGTTGTTGAATTTCTTATAGAATTACTAGAGGTATTAAAAGATAAATGATAGACAATTCTGAAGGAAGCACTAGATGTAGAGCAGATTTTCTTTTAAAATTTTTCCTTATACATATTTGAAAGAATTTCTGTTTGAATGTTCGAAGGAATTCGGAATTTTTTTCATAAGGAACCACAGTGATTATTTTTCGAATAAATCAATGCGACCAATGCAAAAATTTCAAGAAAAGGGATTTTTAGAGAGATCCTTGAGGGTGTTAATGAAGCTTATGGTTACAAAGTAAGTCAATTGATTGCCTTTCGAAAGAGTCATCGAGAAATTCGAATAAATGTGTAATAACAGAGATAAAAAAATATTTTGTTTGATTTTTGGGGGTGACCCCCAACTTTTGCACCGAAATGTAAATTTCATAATCAAATACCATCTAATTCGTTTCTGTTTATCAAATTTTAGACATAGCGTTGTACTGGGGGAGCACACCAAGAATCAAGAAATGGATTGCAACATCTACAACGATAAGTTTGGCAAAGAAATAGAACGAGACTGCGCTGATCCGATTGAGGTGTTCGGAATTGACAAGTTCATAGTGCACCCGGACTACAATCGTCCCAAATACAGCAACGATATTGCATTGATCCGGCTTAATAGAGATGTCGTTATGAAAGGTATTGTGATGGGAACTTTCAAAGTACAATTCGGTCCTAACCAATATTTTCCCTTATTGCAGATCACATTCGCCCCATCTGTTTGCCAGTGACATCCGCCCTTCAGAGGCAAACGTTCGACAAGTACATCGTTACCGGATGGGGAACTACGGAAGAAAAAGTGGGGTCAAATATTTTGCTGCAGGCCAATATACCGCATGTGAGCATTGCCGACTGTCAGCGAAAAATGAACGAAAACCGTCTGAACATCCAGCTGAGCGAAAAGCAGCTTTGCGCAGGTGGAGTGAACAAGGTGGACACGTGCAAGGGTGATTCTGGTGGACCGCTAGGGTTCAGCGCCACCCACAATGGTGCCCGGTTCATGCAGTTTGGCATCGTTTCGCTCGGAGTTGATTCCTGTGGGGAGAAGAGCGTACCGGGAATCTACTGTCGAGTGTCCGCCTATATGGATTGGATCCTGAACAACATGGAAGCATAGCCGCGTAGAGACAATGAATGTGAAGCACCGTGTGCATGTGTTCCCATAAGACTTGCGTTAGTGTGATAGGAGTTGCAATTTTGGATGAAACCAAATATATTTTATGAAACTTGAAAAACTTAGTTTTTCTATATCTTAATTAAGAAACTTGATATATTCAACAAATGATTTTAGTTGGCATATTTCTTGAATAATGAAAAAATACAAAGGTTGTACCGATTACAAAACCGGAAAACTACTGCTGAAGCTTTTGGCTATCGTCAAATCTGCTTTATCTCCTACTGAGAAAGGTTATATTGGACAGAATGATGATTTAAATATGACATGAACATAAGATTCGTTCCAACAAAGCCAAAAGATATTCAACTGAACTTGCTTTCTTAGACACCGGATTTTTTAGAAACCATTCAAAACTTACTTTAGCAGGTCGCCTATTGACCTCTATAACTCGATAGGTATTTTAACGAACAACAACATTGTCGAAGATCGCAAAGCAATCCGATGCTTTTGGAAAAAGTTCAATGAAAACCGATTGTGGGGCAAGTAAAAAGTAAGGAGACGTTTTTCAAAAAAAATGTCTTTACTTTTTTCTTCAATTTTATATAAAAAATAAATTTCAGCATACTGCTTATATTTGGTGGGAGTCAAGCTAAAAACTGTACACGACCTCATTTGTTGTAATTTAAAGTCTCTAGGATTTGAAGAATCCCAACTATACGAAATCCATTACCCACTTGCCCTACGGTACCTTAATTGAATTAAAAAAAAACGTATCAGCGTCAACCTTTTAAGAAACGATTGATAACCATGTGACCTGCATTTGATTGACTCTACAAATGACTATTTTTGGGTCCCCGGGACGTCTTGAATTTACGATAAAGCAACCATCTGTGCAAAGCTTTTGGGAACGCATTTTAGTAAACTATTTTGTTTGATCTCTAATTTTGGAGTATCGAAACGGTTTAATATCCATCAAAACTATTATCGATACTTCAGGGCCTTTATTCCGAATGGTCACATCCGGTACATTATAAATTGTACAAACCTCTTCATTTATAATGTTGAATGTCTGATCTTGATGATTAATGCAAATTGAAATGATTGTCATTGGTGTTCTGTGCTAGGCAACACTATCATCCTAATTTGGTAAAACTAAATTAAGCTTCTAGTAACATATTGTTAACAACATATTACATTTCATCGGCCGTAGCAGTTCAAAATTTTTAAAGACGAGTTGGTTTCACCTGCTTATAGGAGAAATAATGCCCTCAATTAACTTAACCTGAACATATAGAGTAAGGTGGGGCAAAAATTCGACCTTAGTGGTATAATCAAAGTTTCCAGGAAAATAATAGCAGATGAAACAAAACTAATACCATACAGCAAACCTTCAACATATTGGCTATAACTTTGCTGATCAAACTTGTGTCAAAATATTTACCCAATTTTAGTTATAACAGTTTCAAAATGTATTGTCTTAAACGAACTTTTGCCCCACCGGTGGGGCAAAAGTTCGAATCTAGTGTGGGGCAAAAGTTTGTTGGTTAAAACACAAAATATCAATACTTCTATGCCAGGCATACTTTATACCAACCGTAAACTTATGTTTGCCGAAAAATACACACTAAATTTTCATCAAAAAATGCCCAAAACAGGGTTAATTGTAATACACCCAAAAAATAGCAGTTTTTCTCAAAACTAAGTGAAAACGTTAAATTTTTGTGACATTTTTCGCACGATCAGACAAATTTCGCTAAATTTGAAGATAATATGTAGATTTCAGGAAATTTGAAAAATTTTCCGCGGGTTTATACATGGGTCGAACTTTTGCCCCGCAGATTCGAACTTTTGCCCCGCTATGGACCAAAAATTGATTCCAACTATTTATGGAAAAACTAATACACGTCAAAGCATCTTTATGATAGGCCTAGAAACGCCCTTACATAAAATATTGAAAAATATGTTATCTTCATTTGGTTCCATGCATCGAAAGTTTGACCAAATATTACAATATTTACGTCGAAAAACGACAAATAGCCATAACTTTTCCAAATCTCAATCGATTTTTATGATATTTGGAGTGAAAGTCTCTTACTTGAATAGCATTCGAACCACCATGACATTTCTAAGTGTTGATTTGATTTGAGCTAGAAATCTTAAAAAGACACTCTTGCCTCACTCGAACTTTTGCCCCACTTTACTCTAACGAATTTATTGTTTCAGTAGGAGGTTGCTAAGATTTTTGTCTAAAATTATTGATAATTTCATTCGACATCTGCTCCAATGTTTCAATATTGGATATTCTATGTAACTTATTAGTACCATACCAGGGAGGAAGTTTCAGAATCATTTTCAAAATTTTATTTTGAATCCTCTGCAGAGCTTCCTTCCTGGTATTACAACAGCTATTCCATTGTGGTATAGCATATAAAAGGTCAGCCTGAAAATTTGGAGATCAAAAGTTTGTTCCTAAGACAAAGCTTTGATTTTTTGTATTGCCCTGCCCCTTGTATCAAAAATGGAATTTCTTAAAGTTTCGAAAGCATTGGCATTATTGAGTTTACCCACTATATCGAATGGGTCACTAATCCGAATGCCACTACACCGAATAGGTCATTACCCCGAACGCCACTACCTCGAATGGCCATAACCCCGAATAGTTCAGAATTCCGCGCAATATTTTTTGTAAGAACGGCTCGCTGGTAACCAAATGTTCGTGAAATACGATATAAAGTTTTATTCTCACCCTTATATTAGCTATTCGTTCGAAATATTCTGTTGATTATTTCGTCCCTATTATTTTTATCAGAGATTTTACTTTCTTCTGTTCAAAGGCAAATCTAATGTTTCTGTTAGTGATTAAAGACATCATAGCATTTCTTCAGAAATAGTACCCTATTTTTAAAAATAGGAAGTTCTTTCGATTGTTAATTATTTCGGAAGAACTGTTAATTTTCATGAAAAATAAAACATTTTAACTAAGTTATGCTGTTGTACTGATTGAAGATGTGTAAGTAATGCAGAAAAAGCTTTAATTTTGATATGAATATTTGGTTTATTTAAATTATAGAGTTCGTCTCGTTAGGTTTATGCTGTAAAATTAAGGTCTCTTATAGAACTGCTCACCATTTTTGTTTCATTATAGTTTCTCATTCCCAAAGGGTCAATTTTCTGTTTTAGCTGTTATCGGAATGCAGCTAACGAGATTCACATACCAAATTGAGTTGTTTCGCTGTAAAATACATGGAAGGTCGTCGTGATTTCATCCTTTGTGTCGATACTTGCACATGCTTTCCAGCGTATAGAAACGCTATACTACAGCCCAGTGATTATGGTCCAGTTGATCTGCTTAATACTCCCTAAGATCAGTACTTACAGTACTTCTATTCTATTCTGTTCTAAGCGTGTTGCATAGCCAATATTGAAATGCTTCCTGGAAATTCCGAAATTTATTCCGGTATTTTCTTGTCAGCATCAATATTTAAAGCAAATCTATAATATGATGCAAATACTCAAATGACTAGGCCCACCGTGCCGATTTTATTTAGAGATAGTTGAAAAATTGACGGTGATCATATTATTCACTCATGAATAATATGATAGACGAAAATTTCTAAACTGTTTGTAGGCAGAAACGGGGACAACCGTATCAACTGTAACATTTGCTAGGAATGCTAGGACAAACTCCATCGTAGTGAGTTTTACTTTTCCTGGGATGGGACATAGGTACTATGTCTACTACTTACTTATGCCCTAAGGCCTTGGCTTAAGCGCCATTACTCGCTCTCTGAAATGAAAAGAATACATTCCCATTCCCATTATGCAACAAGCTATGGAACATACAGGAGCTAGGTTAGACATTCTTGCATGGGCAGAAAATTCAAATAAAATCCATGTTTAAATCTATCTATGTATGAACAAGACTCACAGCAAGCATTTTAAAAAATAATTAAACGGAATTCTCTCACCAAATTGATTTTCAACGTTTTCTTTCTCCAAACGTTAGTGAACACATTTCTCTGTGATGAAAATAGGACACCTGCTTGAAATCTTGGATCAACTTCCAAATCTAGCGTACTGGGCGAGTCACCTATTAATTCTTCTTCTTTCTTGGAATTACGTCCTCACTGGGACAGAGACTGCTTCTCTGCTTGGAGTTCAATGAGCACTTCCACAGTTATTAACTGAGAGCATTCTTTGCCAAACTTGTCATTTTCGCATTCGTATATCGTGTGGCAGGTACGACGATACTCTATGCCCAGAGAAGTCAAGGAAATTTCCATTACGAAAATATCCTGGACCGACCGGGAATCGAACCCAGACACTTTCAGCATGGCTTTGCTTTGTAGCCACGGACTCTAACCACTCGGTTAAGGAAGGCCCCTATTTCTCCAGCTCTTCAATGCAATTCAACGAGCAATCTTCAACTAAAAGCAAAAAATTCTAACTTTCGTCAGGCTCTCTAGCATTTTTACTTCACTTTCTTTGTAGAAATTTGCAATATGCATTATAAGCCAGAACTCTAGTGTATCCAGATTTACTGGTATGTCTGAAACATACTTTTGGGAACTTTTAATCAGAAGACACAGTGTGTATGTTTGACAAATCGAGACATGAATTTGCGTGTACTCTAGACCGGCGATTTAACCAACTAAGCAACGGATTACCTTATGATTCTGCGAAATAGAAAGCCAAACCCATATCGAGACCCAGTGCGCATCGTACCTTCGTGCTGTGCGTACACGAATTCTCTCTGCTCTTGGAAGTTTTCTTAAAAACTACCTAAAGCAATAAAACAGTACTTTTCAGTGCTACACAAACAGTACTTTTCAGTGCTAAAATTAAAAACGGTACTTTTCAGTGCTACTTAAACAGTACTTTTCAGTACTATTTTTCTACTATTGATCCCTTTACGATCCTTGTTTGGACCCGTGCCTTCGATTTTTCGTTGGACCCGTTGGCGAAAGCTAGCGGTGGTAATCCTTCTTGGACACGGTCTTGGGAAAAAACCTCTCGAAGGTCACGTCTTCTTTCGTTTATTAATTAAACATGGTATCAACAACAAACAAAAGGAAGGGTGAATCTCTGAATTCACTACTTCCTTCCAAAAAAGTGGGTTTTAAAACTGTCACTACACGTGGCAAGAATGGAAGAAAGGACGCTTCCCCGGAATGCGAAGTTTCTTCCAAGGGCGAAATGAATAATTGTATCGAAATGAGCAATCAGTTCGATGCTCTAGACAAATTTTCCGAACACCAAATCGAAGCAGCCTCTAGCCCAGGCTCTTTGATTCAAGTGAGGAAGCAAAGAGTGCCGCCTATCGTGGTCAGTTGTTCCGAATTTGGGGAATTTAGGCAGGAGATCTTGAACTCCATTAGGGGAATCAAGGTTTCCTTCCAAATCGCAAAGAAAGGAGACTGTCGCGTTTTGCCGGAAACTCTTAAAGATCGCGAACTTCTTCTCAGATATCTTGAAGAGAAGAAGCACAAATTTTTTACTTATGACGACAAAACTGAACGTTTGTTCAAAGTCGTCTTGAAAGGTCTCTCAAGTGACTATAAGTCACCTGAAGAGATCAAAAATGGAATAAATGATTTACTTGGATTTTCCCCAGTCCAAGTAATCATTATGAAAAAGAGAACCCAATCTGGCATTGTTCGGAAAGGGCTTTCTCAAGAATATTATTTAGTTCACTTCAACAAAAAAGAACTGAATAATATTAAAGCTTTAGAAAAAGCTAAACTTATGTTCGATGTCCGTGTGACGTGGGAACATTTCCAGAAACCTGGAGGAAATTACCAGAACCCCACTCAGTGCCGTCGGTGCCAAAAGTGGGGTCATGGTACAAAAAATTGTCGCATGGATGCTAAATGCATGATTTGCGGAGGTTCTTCTCACGCTAAGGACGACTGTCCTGTGAAAGAAGATACCAGAAAATTTCAATGCGCCAATTGCAAGGGCCCTCACAAAGCTAACTTTTGGGAATGCATTTCACGCAAAAGAGTCGTTGAGGCTCGTGCCAAGCAGGTGAAGGATAATATCCGTTACGATAACGGTCGTTTCCGGAATTTGCCTGGTAGAGTATCGAACAATGCTCATTTTTCAGTTAACGATCGCTTGATTAGGAATCATACCCACCAGGAAGATCATAATCATGCTCATTCACAAACAAATTTTAATCCGTCGGGTAGCCGTTCGAATCTTTCAATTTCGAATGTATCTACCCACGGTAAATCCTTTGCTGATATCGTAGCAGGTAATTTGAACTCTTCCCCTGTTCGTTCCATGAGTACCCATTCTACTTGTTTCAAATCAAATGGAAAAAACCCTACCGCCACAGGTAACTCCTACCCCGCTTCTTCGTCTACCGAAAATTCCAATGGGAAATCATCAGATGATATGTCTGCCTCTGATTTTAATTTTCTAACTGAACAATTGAATCTAATGATTGATGCAATGTTCAAAGCCACCACTATGACTGAAGCAGTCCAAGTAGGTGTAAAATTTACAAATAAAATTGTTATTGGATTACGTTTTTCTAATGGATCCAAATAATAATTTAAATATTTTAAATTGGAATGCTCGTTCTCTGAATGGTAAAGAAGACGAGCTGTTTAATTTTCTTACAGCTAATAACGTGCATATAGCAGTTATTACCGAAACATATTTAAAACCTGGATCCAAATTTAAAAAAGATCCTAACTTTTTTGTTTATCGTAATGATCGACTTGATGGGGCATGCGGGGGAGTTGCAATCATCATTCATAGGCGTATAAAACATCAACTGTTTTCGTCATTTGAAACTAAAGTTTTTGAAACTTTTTTTTTCTGTTGAAACACAGTTTGGTAAATATACTTTCATAGCTGCCTATTTTCCTTTTCAATGCTCTGGACAGCAAGTTAATTGGCTTCAAACTGACTTGCGAAAATTGACTCGCAATATGTCAAATTTTTTGTCATTGGTGACTTTAATGCCAAACATCGGTCATGGAATAATTCTCAAAGTAATTCCAACGGCAGAATTTTATTTGATGAGTGCTCTACAGGATATTTCTCAATTCAATACCCTGATAGCCCTACATGTTTTTCCTCTTCTAGAAATCCATCTACGATTGACTTGGTCTTAACCGACTCTAGTCATCTTTGTAGCCAATTAGTTACTCATGCTGATTTTGATTCTGATCATGTCCCTGTTACATTTCAAATATCGCATGAAGCGATTCTCAATCCTATCAGCTCCACTTTCAATTATTTACGAGCCGACTGGAATATATATGAAACGTATGTTGACTCTAATCTTGATGTTAACACTTCTTTAGAATCTAAAATTGATATTGACAATGCTCTTGAAACTTTAACAAATTCCATTGTTGAAGCCAGGAACATTGCAATTCCAAAATGTGAAGTAAAATTTGAATCCGTGATTATAGACGATGATCTTAAACTCTTGATCCGTCTTAAAAACGTGAGGAGAAGGCAATTTCAACGCACTCGTGATCCTGCTATGAAAATTATATGGCAGGATTTGCAGAAAGAAATCAAGAAACGTTTTGCAGATTTAAGAAACAAAAATTTTGAAAATAAAATTTCGCAATTGGACCCCGGCTCTAAGTCCTTTTGGAAATTATCTAAAATCTTGAAAAAACCTCAGAAGCCTATACCGGCATTGAAAGAGGAAAACAAATTATTACTAACTAATTGCGAAAAAGCTCAAAAACTTGCTATGCAGTTTGAAAGTGCTCACAATTTTAATTTAGGACTTACTAGTCCAATTGAAAATGAAGTTACTCAGGAGTTCGAAAATATTCTCAATCAAGAGAACGTTTTCGAAAATGCCTGGGAGACTGATTTGGAAGAAGTGAGAACTATTATTAAAAAATTCAAAAATATGAAAGCTCCTGGCGATGATGGAATTTTCTACATCCTCATCAAGAAACTTCCAGAAAGTAGCTTATCATTTTTAGTTGATATATTTAACAAATGTTTTCAATTAGCATATTTTCCTGACAAATGGAAAAATGCTAAGGTTGTTCCAATTTTAAAACCAGACAAAAATCCTGCAGAAGCTTCTAGCTATCGTCCAATCAGTTTGCTTTCCTCCATCAGTAAACTTTTTGAAAAGCAACTACCGAAAAGCTAAACATAACATATAATTTGCAATTGGATTAGATGGACAAATTGATGTGAAGATTTGCGAAAAAGTTACACGTCTTCTCAGTGAGAATCGAACTCACGACTCCCCAATCTCTAGTTGGGGCGCGTTACCACTACGCCATGAGAGGACTCATGAACGCAGAAGTTAACCTGAATCCGATTTCAGCTCAATAATCACGTGGTCCTTTTTCGCAAAGTGCACCTCTTTCGGAAGAATTAGATGTCCATCCAAACACAACGCTTTCTATATTCTTTCTTTCTATATATATATAAAGTCACCCCCTAGGCCCAATGTCACCCCGCACGGCGGTATTAAAAACTTTTTTTTTTTCTTATAAGCAGGTGAAATCAACTCACCTGTAAAAAATCTGAACTGCTACGGCAAATGAAATGTAATATGTTGTTAACAAAATGTTAATAAAATCTTAGATTTGTTTTACCAAATTAGCATGATAGTGTTGTCTAATAACACAGAACACCTAGATATAAGAAATAATGAATGTAATGTTTAAAATGATACAAAAAAAAAAAAAAAAAAAAAAAAAAAAAAAAAGAAAGCCAAACTGAATCCGAGTACTAGGTAGCAGTGGCATATTCAGGACTTGATGAAATACGGATTTTTAGGAATATTATAATTTTTAAAATGGTAACTTTGGCAAAGAAAGCTCTTAGTTACTAAGCTGAGAAGCAGGCTCGGTCCCAGTGAGGACGTAATGCCAAGAAGAAGAAGAATAAGAAGAAGAAGAAGAAGAAGAAGTATGACTTAATGCTCCACCCCATTACCCCGGATAATTTAGAGATTTAGACAAAACAATAGTGAGAGCGAGAATATGAACGGGACTGAAGTATTGGACTATTCAATGTCCAACGTATGTGCAACATAGATGCAAGCATTTTATCATAATTGCAAAAAATATTCCATTCTTTCTAAAATAGGTTGTTCTTCTAAGTTATCGCTATAAAAATAACAAATTATACCTTCGTTAGAAACTGTGAACCGAAAATCGAAAATTGAAATTTTCTTAAAGAATGCTTTTGATTTTATGGCGGTTTCATAGGCTGCTTTCCTGTGTTAGTTTTCAGCTGCTTTAATTTGAATCTAAAAATTTTCTTTCTTTAAAATATAGGCTGTTCGGCTGTTCTATTAATAAGTTTTGTTACAATAAAATCTTTTAAATGACTGTCCACCCATTTTTTTCCCAAGAAATATCCTTCACTGTCTTATCAAAAAGAATTGATTTATTATGCAAGTTTTGCTGCTAGCACGAAAGATTATATCTTTGCAATAGCAAAACTTTTGTTGATTACATTAATTCAGTTAAAGTTTTCTCCCAGCCAACGCGATTATTTCGCAGTAACGATGATCAACGGTCTCCATGAATTTACTAACGTGTAGATGCAATGAAAAACATCGTCTATATGATTTGTGTAGGTGAATTGTCAGGGTGTCGAAGAACTGCGTTCGACGAAGTTGGAAGTAGATATTTAAAGGACATCTTGCCTTAAAGTGATTGGGATCATTTTATGCCTTTTATTATCATATAATTTACCCTTTTAAAAAAAAAGATGCAGTTCTTCAAAGCATTTCAGTTATGCATAGGGCAAAAGCACCGGTTTTGGCCAGCATAAAAGAAAATGCCTATAAAAATTACATGGGAAGCCATGTTTATACAGAAATTATGTCAAATGGAAGTTATCAATCCATATTCTATATGAAAAGTATCGTAACTGAGCTAAAACCATTTTTCCGCTCCGTTGGTCAATATAGGCCACCAGAACCAGTTTCGGCCAGAGATTTAACTTCGATTCCTAAATTGGCCGATCACATTGATTTCTTATGAGAGTGGCCGAATTAGAAGTACCCTGACCAAATTAGGTGCATGGGAGTTAAAACTACAAGGAAAATTAAATGTTTTTCTTATGTTTTGAATCAATTCGAACGAGTAAATGAATGTAGCTCTATCATGTCCTGGGATCTACTGCACACAAAAGGTTTCATGCTGATTTGCTATATAAAACGATGTATAATTTATTACACACATAATCGTAGAATTTCTTTTCGGTAAAGTTAAATGACGAATACAGTCGGTTAAGCAATTTTTTACTGAAACCTCGTTTAATTTTGATACATGAGTGTTATTGACAGATGTCAATTGAGCATGAGCATGAGCATGAGAATGATTGATAGCCCGCAGTTGCTCCTCCGTTATTGCAAGAACAGCTGTACTTACACAGAGAACCAACAGATGCTACTCAGGATCAGTAGCATCTTCAATGTGTTAGTACTGGTGCTTTCATTATTGTAACAAACAATACCGACGCCGACTACGTCCGAATGCAGGTCAATTTGGGAATGAGAGGGAAAAGTTGACGTGTTACTTGTTATTGCAAGAACAGCTGTACTTACACAGGGAACCAACAGATGCTACTCAGGATCTGTAGCATCTTCAATGTGTAAGTACTGGTGCTCTCATTATTATAACAAACAATACCGGCGCCGGCTGCGTCCGAATGCAGGTCAATTTGGGAATAAGAGGGAAATGTTGTCGTGTTACTTGATTTATGGAAGTCGAGGAGTCCTCTGCACTTCCACAAGAAAACACTGGGAGTTTGGATATGGGAAAGGATTCGTTTTGGTAAACGATAAAGATATAATTTTAAATGAATGTTCACGTATTCATTTACACACATATACACGGTTGATCGATACTGATAGTGCGGTTACTATGCGAACCGGACACGATCCGGATTCCGTCCAAAAACTACTCTGAGTGTTATTGACAGATGTCAATTGACGAAAATCTATAGTTTACGTGCAAAACTGAAGCTCGATAATCTGTTTTGCTACAAAAAATCAGCAAACAAATATTTTTACTGTATTTCGGCAAAGCGTATCTGTCAAAACACAGCTGCAGATACCAACGTCCAATAAGGGATCGTTCATATATTACGTAACGCAACAGGGGGAGGGAGGGGGTCTTCCGTAGTGTTACGGTCCATACAAAAAAAATAAATTTTTCATACAAAAGCTGTTACGTGGGGGAGGGAGGGGGTCTTAAATTGGCAAATTTTGCGTTACGTAATATTTGAATCAACCCTAAGTGCTTTTAATGTTCTGAAACGTTCTTGGAAAGAGCGCGAAAGGGCGCCTACATGTAAGTATCACATCATGTTCTGTATTATGGCATATAATTGTGCCTTTAAACTAATCATTCATTCGAGCCAGCAATAATTAATGCCCTTTTTTTCTCATATTTAGGAATATTCCTGAAAAGAACAGAAGAGTGCATGGTGACGTCACGAAAATATCTCCTTCTCTGTCCCTCTTTCATCACGCCCAATTGACTGTCCTGCTCTTTGACACTCACTGCTGGAATTGTTTAGATTTTTTTATGTGGAGTTGACATTCACTACTGGAAGGCGTGCAACGATCTACAGAAGCTCCTCGCAATGACAATGCAGTGAAAATGCTCGTCTTGATACTAACGGAAAAACACATTTCAAATGTGTTCTAGAATAAGGGCGTAAGTCGCATGATCGATTTCTCTTCATCGATCCTCTCTTATGTGAATAAAGGTGATAAGACGCAAGTCTGTTCGCATTTTTTCACCTCAGGGCGCAAGATTGCATCACTACTTAGCGTCATAAAGTGAAAAAGTGCAAGCAAACCCACATCTTGTCACCTTTATTCACAGAAGAGAGGATCGATGAAGAGAAATCGATCATGCGACTCACGCTCTCATTCTAGAACACGCTTGATTTCTGAAATTGAGTGAAAAGTGAAATGCTTACAACGGTGATGGTTCATACATTTGTACTGAAATAAAACATTTCATTTCAATAAATTTGTGTTTATTATTTCAATTTATATGCAGTTTTTTTTCTTCTTATAATTAAAAACATAATCATTTGCCGGCTTTCGGTAATATTGTGCCGAGATTTTCGGCAATGGATTACCGATGTCTTCGTCAAACTTAGCTCGGCGAAACAAATTAAGTGTGTATGGCTACAACTGGTGTATGGCCAAAACCGGAGCTTCTACCCTACTAAAATCAGGAACCTGCGATTATTTGGACAAATATCGGGTTGCAGGCTAAAATTGATTGAAATGTTACATAATATATGTTATTTTAGTTTATTTTTAAACAATGGAAATAATTCCCATTGCGAATCACATAACTTCTATAATATTTGTTCAACTTCTAGTCCGCATCAATCTCAAAAGGTTGGGTGACAAAACGTCGAAAGACAAAATGTCGAAAGCCAAAACGTCGAATGCCAAAACGTCGAAAGAACAAAACGTCGAAGGGACGAAACGTCGAAAGGACAAAACGTCGAAAGTCAAAATGTCGAATGCCAAAAGGTCGAAAAAATAAAACTTCGACAGGACGTCGAAAGAAAAAAAAAGGGAGTATTTGTAACAAACCAGGTCGACAATCTTGATTCGATCAAAAAGAAATATGTAAAAAAATCGATAAAAATGTAGCGTCCAATCCAAAGGTT
Organism: Aedes aegypti; assembly: GCF_002204515.2. Lineage (NCBI taxonomy): Eukaryota > Metazoa > Arthropoda > Insecta > Diptera > Culicidae > Aedes > Aedes aegypti. The sequence goes on along the minus strand of NC_035107.1, from coordinate 290,895,531 downwards.
TAGGGACAAAATGTCGAAAGACAAAACGTCGAATGCCAAAACTTCGAATCCCAAAACGTCGAAAGGGACAAAACGTCGAAGGGACAAAACGTCGAAAGCAGTAGTGTTGCTAAGGAAAAAAAATGTTGCGATGCGAACGGTGTTGAAAAAAGCAAAATTCGCAATTTTCATCACAGTAAGCAAAAAAAAAAAAAAAATTTTCACTAATATGTCAATTTCTATCCAGACAAGAAGCAGTGAAGCACTTCGAAAGACAAATTTGCCGTACCTCTGGATGCTTATAACAGCAAATGAAGAGAAAAAAGTAGTGTAACGTGCACTGGGACGAGTTGGAAGGCAAAGTTTTGAATACGATATCAGTAGATGTGAACAGTTTGTTTCATTTGTCAACTGACACGCTACCATTTTATTTTATCCCAGCCGTTTCAACTTGCCCCTTTGTACTTTAGACTTTTTTCCTACGAACAAAATTTTAATTTGCACCAAAGCAAGATGCCTCAGAATATGATGATTCCAGCTGTTTCGTATATTTGGAGCATAAGCATTTTACGTTAGATAAATTTGTTATCACCTAAAACAAAATCTTTGTATCGCAATAGGTTCATTTTTTGTGGTTATGTTACAGTTAAATAACTTCTCAAAATTTAATACAGAACTTGTTTGAAGGTGAATTTAATTTGCTACTGGTTAAGCTTCCTTTTGGTAGATAGAGTATTATTCATTTTTATAAGATACATCCGTTTTTTCAGTTCATTAGTGGATTTTTTGTTCTTCTAAAATATACTCATTCTTCTATTGAAAAAGGTACAAATCAATCAAACAATTAACTTATTTTTCAATGTTTGACTAACTAGCACTTTGGTGAGATACTTCAAAAATTATTTTATAACCTGAACATAAAAAAATTTGTTTTCAAATTCAGATTATTGACGTATTGTTCCTTTGACGTTTTGTCCTTTCAACGTTTTGGATTCGACATTTTTTTATTTTCGACGTGTTGTCCCTTCAACGTTTTTCTTTTTCGACGTTTTGGAATTCGACATTTTGTCTTTCGACGTTTTGTCTTTTCGACGTTTTGTCCCTTCGACGTTTTGTCCTTTCGACATTTTGGCATTCGATGTTTTGGCATTCGACCTTTTGTCTTTCGACGTTTTGTCACCCAACCACATCCAAATACTTTAGCAAAGAACTTTGAACAGTTAAGACATTGAAAAATGTAGCCTTTTCAAATATTATCTCTGTGAAACGGTATTTTTCCGCTGGAATTGGTAAAGATAATAAGAGGGGTCATGCACAAATTACGTCACGCTCCGAGGGGGGGGGGGAGGGTGTCAAGCCAAGCGTGACAAGCCTTACAAAAATTTTGGAGTGCTCATACAAAAAACGTGTCAAAGGGGGGGGGGGGAGGTTGTCAAAAAAGTTGAAATTTAGCGTGACATAATTTGTGTACCATCCCATAAAATGTAATTGAAAGTAGTTGAAATTCGTCGAAATTGCATTAGATTTTTTGTATTATCTTCCGGTTTTTAAACAATTATTTGGGTCCCATACACAATGTGCTAGTTTCAGTATAACATTGATAGATGGTTGCGAGAGACATGTTTTGAAGGAAAACAAAAATAAAATAATCGCATATTTCGTACTTTAGTGTTTTCACGATAAAACTATAAACATTTATGCGTAGGAAATGTCAATATATGTATAGAAGTCAATTCACTAACACAAATTTAAAACTTGCTGGATATCCTGGTACAGAATATCGGTTCCCCTAAGCAAATAGACAAATCGATGCAATTGTACTTTTTTGATAAAAGAATGAGTATTTTATAATAAATAAAAGAATAAAGAATTTACTAAAACTCAAAACCCCAGTTGAAAATTTTATGAAATATATGGCACCAGTTTGTTGAAAGAATGAGTGTATTTTATAAGAATAAATAATACACTATTAATCAACAGAAATCTTAACCAGCAACAAATCCATTGCTCCATGGATTTTTAAGATATTTTTAACCTGCAAAATCTTTACAAATTTAATGTGCAATATTTAAGTTTATTAGGGTAAATCGATCTTATTGTTAAAATAAAAAAAAATAGGATGTAACGAAACGGTTACGCACCAACTGTACGTAATGGACCAATGCACGAGTTCACTATCTGACGTTTGAGCGGTGCCGTGTTATTTACGTGACCATGGTAACGAATGAATTCGGCACCGCTCAAACGTCAGATAGTGAATTCGTGCATCGGTCCATTGCTGATATTCACACGTTCTGATGCATAGTGTATTAGTGGAAATAGGTTTTGTTCACCCACGAGAAGTAGACAAAATGAATAATGCGCTAAGGAGATTTTTTTCATCTGTTGTTGTGAGTCCAGAGATACTCTTTCTCATCACTTAAGCTATGATACTTCTTTCTCATCACATATGAATGTTGCCTTACCTCTTCTTTGAATGTTTCTTCATTATGAAATTCATCACTTCATTACATCTGATGCAGTCAAAATATTTCAGGCTTCAACTTTGAAGTACTGCATCGCTCGTCAGAAATGGATGCTAGATTCACATTCTTCTGAATATTTATTTCATGCTTGCTATGATGAAAATTGAAAATTTTGCTGCTACCAACGCCGTTTGCGTCGCAACCATTTTTTCATTAGCAACAAACATTTGCTACAAAAAGCACTGCTTTCGACGTTTTGGGATTCGACGTTTTGGCATTCGACGTTATGGGTTTCGACGTTTTGTCTTTCAAAATTTTGTCCCTAAACCATCTCAAAATGGTAAAGAACGTTCACAAATTACGTCGCCATTCTAGGGGTTATCCATTAATTACGTAAGGTAATTTTGGCGTATTTCTTCCCCTGTGGTAACATTTGTTGTATTAAAATAAAAAAAAAATTAGCGCGTAAGAAATCTCAAACAATTTACTAAATTTGCTTGGCGCATTATTCCATGAGCGATGTTCGACATTAAAGTCATAAATGACAAAAAAAAATAAAGCAAATTTTCTTGCTGTCCAGTGCTTTAAAAAGGATGCAGGCAGCTATGAAAAAAATATTTACCATTCAACAGAAACACCCAAGGTTTCACATGACTAAAAAACATGATGTTTCATACGCCTATTAAAGATGATTGCAACTCCACCACTTGCTCCATCAAGTCGATCATTACGATCAACAAAAAAGTTTGGATCAAACAAAAAAAATAATAAATAAAGTAAAATAGTGATCAATTTGCCCCGGATTACCGTACATGAAAAATAGATAATCACGAAGTAATAGCATTTTAGCAAAATTCGATCGTCCTGGATATTTACGGGTTAACACCGAACTCTAAAAGTTTGACTGCATTCAAAATTCCAGCGCAGAGCAAGCACGTTTTACGTGTCTTGTCTATAAAACCCGCTTCAAAAAAAACCGGCATCGGTTGTACTTCCATATGAATGGTCACATCTCTCATCGTGGGAGAGATAACTCGAACTGAACGAGGAATTCCCCTCCCTGAGCTTACGAAAAGATCCACAAGGAACATAGAATGATAGTGGGTACCTAACTCTCTCATAACAACGACGAAACAGTGTGCCGTATATACAGTTCAGCTGAGTAGCCATGATCAATCCGGCAAGGTTTGATTTGGTGTTGATTGTATTGGGATGTCTGTCGTTTCTGCGTTTAAATCAGGCAACTTTTTTCGACACGCCAGGGGTGTACTGTGGCGTTCAGCCAATAGGACCTGAGGAACTTGCCGAAAAGGAGATCGATGCACTTCCAGGGGAGTGGCCATGGCATGCAGCAATCTACCAGATCCGAAGCGAAGGTGCCGTTTATGTGTGTGGTGGGACAATGATCGATGAACGCTTCGTCGTAACCGCAGCGCAATGTGTTTGTGATCGAGCCAGTGGAGCGACCCTGAACAACGAAACGATCTTGGTGCGAATGGGGGTTTTGAACCTGGCTGCTCCATTCCAGTTGATGTCGCAGCAATATTTGGTGGCGGATGTATTTATCCACCCGAATTTCACTGTTGATGACTTCAGGGCAGACATTGCTGTGTTGAAGTTGAGCATGGTGGTACGATTCAGCGATTATATTCACCCGGTTTGCGTTGACCAGAAAGGTGACTTGCATGTGGCGCGTGGAACTATTGTCGGTTGGGGCTCGACTAATGTGATAAGTGATCTCAGTGATGTGCAACTTCCCTTGTACAGTGGTGTAATTTGTGGTACTGCGCAGGAAGAAAGTACTTTTTGCGCAGGATATGCGAACTTTACTAGTGTATGCTACGGAGACATAGGCGGTGGGATATTCACCAAGATCGCACATGCCTGGCACCTTCTAGGAATACTTTCGATGGATAAAAACAAATCGGTTGATAATGAAAACTGCCGTATTGATGGTTTTGCTACCTTCACCAAAGTTTATAATTTCTTACCATGGATCGAGAAAGTAACAAAACTAGAGCTGCTGGAGACGTCAGATGAGCACAAGTTCGTAATACGTGTGTAAATATTACTTTTGCGAAAGTTCTTCAAATTAACAACATTCCTCATCATTCACAGCCACTGGAGTTCCCGCCAAAAAATGTGTTCTCACAGATCCTCAAAATTCAACCTCAAATTCCAGCCATCTTCCGCAGGATTGTGGCCGCTACGTGATCAATCGTATCCTGCATGGCCAACGGACGGAGTTGTTTGAATTTCCCTGGATGGCCATAGTGCGATATTTAGTGGCTCCCATACACGAGTTGGAAAATCTTTGCACGGGAAGCTTGATAAGCAATCGCTATGTGCTAACAGCAGCTCACTGTGTGAGGGCGAGCAAAAAACCGTAAATAACGAAAGTAAAATGTTGAACCACAGGCGATTTTTCAAGCAAATACCAATTTCAGATACCAGGTGAGATTGGGCGAACATACCATGGACCAGGAAAGGGACTGCCATCGAAATGATGATCAAGAGTGTGCTCCACCCGTGAGAGATTACGGTATCGAATGCATTGCTCAGCACCGGGGATACAACAGACGATTACAGCAGGATAACATTGCCCTGATTCGGCTAGATCAGGATGTCACATTCGAAGGTAATAAGTGTAACGTGTAACAAGTGTAACGAAAATGAGTAGCGGGATTAGGGCCATTATGAACATACGGGCGAAATGGACACTCTCTTAATTTCTGACAATATGCATACTTCATCAAAAGTTCATACGCTGCATGGAATCTGCATTGCATTTGAAATAGAGAATCATTCAAAACAGTCGACTCCCAAAAATGAGTGAGTGAATCACGATTCCTTTCAAAAGAGGCACGATTCACTAGCATGGCAATTTTTGGAAGGAAGTTCAACATTTACCAGGAATAACTTTTTTGAGCCACCAAATGCACCAGCATGTGTAAATATTCGAAGTACTGGCAACTCTCCCTTACTCGATATTTCGTATCTCGAGTTAGAGAACCATAGTAAAAGTTAGTTTTCAAGGCATGCTGGATGGTCCCTTGGTTTGCATAACACGATACCTCCATAACCCGATGGTCCTTCAATATCGTGTTAGTGAGAATTGACTGTAGCTTCATGTATATAAAATAATTGTTTTTTGTTTTCATGATTTGTTTTTGATTTTTTTAATGAGTCACTAAATTGCTCAAAAGAGTCGATTCAGTTATGTGAGTGAGTCACCTACGATTCACTCTCAAAATTGGATGAATTTGCCCATCTCTAATATGAAATATTTGACAGTCTAAAAGTTGATTTTTTGCTTCGATTGCCCTTTGAAATTTGACTAAGTTCTTCTCAGCTTCATATTGGCATATAAGCAAGGCGATGAAGAATTTATTTTTTTAGCAAAGTAATGAACCTAGAAAGGTTGTTTTTAGCTATAATGATTGAGAAAGAGCCTTTTTACATATCTGAACGATTAACAGTCATTAAATAATTTGAAATTAATAATTTTCACTAAAGTGTTCATTTTGCCCCGATACCTTTTTACTAGCCTTGTTTTCGACCAAATTTTCTATCTCAGTTTTTTGGCATTTGATATGATTTGTATTACCATGAATGAATGTAGCACGTCGTACAAATATCAAACTTGAAAACTAGCCGGGCGTAAATTAAAAAGAAAAATGCCATTTTATGGTCTTACAAATAACATTTGCTTTATGTGTCCATTATGGCCCTAATTCCCCTAAATCTCGTTGAAATAAGGACACCATCGGCATATGTCGTTAGAATTGAAATATGTTGTTACAATTCACTAGAATATTCTAAAACTAGATGAACACGAATAACTCGCAATTATCTATGCCTATCATACACTCCTTTTTGTAACCGTTATAGGGGGGTAAAAAATCGGTCGTAGAATAAATCAGGATTATAATATTATTTTTGAAAAATGCAACGTCTAGATATGGAAATACTATTCCAAGATATTCGGCAAAATTGAAGCATGAATTAATAACACTACGGAACACGTTTTTGTCTCAAGTACCAAGTACCTCAATTTACTCATTTAAGGGTTGCTGAATCCATTGCCGTTTCCAAAAATATCATAGCACGTCTAGTTTTTAAGTGACAGCTGAAAATGAAAAATAAGACCGTTTCAGCCAACTTGCATGCAAGTTTGTCAGCTTGTATGGCAATTTATTCGCTTAATTTGCCACAGAATCAAAACTTCATGTGTATAATAATTATTACCAACAAAGTTTCGATGCTCAAAAGTTATTTTTTGATGGTTTCGAAAAGCATTGTACTTTACCATATAAGAGAAACGAAGTAGTATGAAGACTGCAAGCATCCCAACTAACATTCACTCATTTAACAAACACCATTATGGCAGTTTTATCCAGCATCATGTTTTATAACATTTTAATAATTTCCATGGCCAACCTTTGTTAAAGCATTGTTCACACAAATTTGGAGAAACTTTAAAGCATGTCGTTGAATACCAACTTTATTTTTCAGCTTTAAAAACGTTTTACAAGCATTTAGTTCAGCTTTTATACGGCTGGTCTAAAAATAATAAAATACTAATAAAAACAAAAAAATATAGGCACTTTATAAATGTAGCGTGCACTATTATTATGATAATCTTATTTAAAAATCGCCTGTATACTGGATTCGAACTCGAGACCTTCCAATCGTCAGCGGTATGCCTTGCCATTTGCGCCATCCTAGAATTGATGATTATACCGTCCAGTGCAAAATATAAACTTCTCATAGCTGAATATTGACCATGTTCGAGCTTCTATTCGACAACGTCTAATCAACACATGGTACGCTAATCTACAACTGAACAAGCAAATTATTCAGCTGCTGTTTAGTGCTGATCCAAGCTGAGTTCAGTCGGCTATTTTTAGCGCACAGCGAGAAAATTTATGTCGATGTTGGTCAAAATAATGTTTATTTACACAAAGTAAAAACAGTCTGAAATGATTAATCTAATTTCATAATAAGTTTTAGTTTGTTCAAATCTGATTAATTAACTTAAATAATTTTATAAATTATAGTTTGATTTTTTTTTATTTGTATATATATATATATATATATATATATATATATATATATATATATATATATATATATATATATATATATATATATATATATATATATATATATATATATATATATATATATATATATATATATATATATATATATATGAATATATTTGAATCATTTGAAGGGTTAGTCCTCAGAACCCACCTGAATAGAGAAATATTCGAATATCTTTATGCGATTTTTATTTTCGGAAATGGCCAAATAAAACATTTTTCTTAGAGCGCAGTATTTATTCAGTTGTGAAGAAATGTCATTTCAAATGTAGCTGGCTATAGAAATTTATTTAATCAATTCTGTCAAAGAAATTTCCATCTTACTTGTACGGAAAAACATCCCGAGCAGGCGAAAAAAGCTTAGCAATAGAAAATATAATATGGATAGCTAAAAGTGATATTAACTTGATAGATATATGATATAAAATATCTGGAAATGATATCTAAAATAAACTACTAGAACAAAATTGGCATGTCATATTTAGATTCTGCAAGATTTTACCAATAGCTGCGAGCTATTCATTAGATCTTCGTACATCAAATTTTTCATAGGTTTAGAAGTTCCAGGAACAACATTTTGATATTGTCTTCAGATATTTTATCTCTTATGTCAATCAAGTCAATATCACGCTTTACTGGTCAGTACTCAGCACCTACTTGGAATACATAGCTTAAAGGCTTATTTTTGTTTTTCACAATAATTCTGCATTTCTGGAGACTACCATGTTTATTTTCTGAACAGCTATTTCGAAAGTTTTAAGAAAGCATAATTTATGAGCTTTGAAATGCATTCGGAACTCAACACGAATTTCGGATATTTTGTCCATTTTATGAAATTTAGCTATAGTGTGATCGCTTTTACAAGGCATATTTATTGCTGAACAATGTGTTTGTTAAACGTCATTTTGGCGTCTATTGGATCAACTGTTCTTATAATATACTGAAGCTGAATTAGGATTTTATAAGATACTTATTCAGCTCTTATTCATGCTAATGTTAAACATGTGGAAATAGCTGAAATGCGACGCAAGTAAAACGCTAGTTCGTCTTCTGAATATCCTTTTATACATATTCATTTGTTTAGTAGAATATTGGCTTTTTAATTGGGAGAAACTTGTCTTGTTCAGCTCATTTGTAGAACCATTTTGACTAGTCGAATGAGAATCTTTGGAAACGTTTAATAAGTGGCGATTCAACTTTTGTTCATTCTAATGCATAACGTTGAACATTGATCTGAGTTTGTGTTAAAAAAGCACTTTCTCAGCTCTTTATAGAGCAAATTTTTTATTCAGCTGCCATTACCATTATTGAACAATAATTAAACATGCATGCTTGTTTGTGGCTCTGAATTGTTAGTTGAGATGTTGCAAAAATCGATTTCATCTAAATTTAATCGTGCAATTTTATCCAAATTATATCTGAAATGAAAGTAACTTATATTTTGCATGCTTGATGGATTAGATCGCATAAAAATTTGATAAATTTTATGTAAACTTCAATGAAAACAGTATTTTCTACAACTTGGGCAACCTGTAGCTAAAAATTGTGACGTGCTGGAACATTTCTGAGAACGGCATCAAATACATCAATTCCAAATCTACTAGAGACACATAATTTGATCCTTGAGACACGCAGAAACGTCATTTTTGTTACGCTGTGTAACATTCAAAATGGCCTTTTAAGTTTTCATATTCTGATTATATATGGCAACTCTGCTCACAGTGTGTTTTGTAGAGAAATTTCAGAACAAAAAAATCGGCATGTCTGAAATTTTGACACAAGAAAGCTATGATTACCCCCTTTCATTTGCAACCAAAACGAAAATAATCGGTCGGGGGGTCTAGAGCAATATTTTTTTCATTTTTTTTACGGAATTTTGAATAAACCTTTAAATTGAAACTGGAAATAATGTTGCTCTAAAGCTGAGGTGCATGTAAAATTGTAAAAAACAACCCAATTAAATCCTAAAAAACTGGTCACGTGGGGTTCATGCCCGTGCGGTTAGTGTCGTCAGAATTTTAGTGACATCGAGTCAAAGGGAAAAATTCTATTCCCGCTTCAGACCGGTAAGATTTTCGTGAGGAATGTTTTCCGAGTATTCCACTGGGCATTGCATACTGGTCCGTTTTCTAGTGCGGTGCTTCCGTAAAAGGGCAAATTGTCCACTGAAAGCATTAATGTGTATGTATTTTTAAAGTAAATAAGAATGAAAACAATGATGCACCGAACATTGGTATTGGTAAAAATGTTTAGTTAGCGATTATTTTCCGACATAAAACCTTCAACATTTTTTCTGCAAAAACCGTTCGATATCTGACAGAATAAAATGCATTGGTGGTCGAATATTCGGTGCATCAGTAGTTAGAACAAGAACATCAAGTACGTGATCAGTTAGCAAGTAAAGAACATGAGATAAACAAAAAACACAAGAAAAACTTGTGTTACACTAGTAGGAAAATCATCATAGTTTCATCGTTATATAAATTGTGGAAAATCTAACAAATTGAAAAGCCCAACAAGCAAATAATGCATTCAGTTAAACAGCTGTAAGTATTTGTAAATAAGGGGTTGGAAATTTGTTTTATTTACTTGATCAATGATGAACATGGAGAACAATCGATTATATAATGCTTGAACAAGTAGATTTTGCTTGGTAGTTTCTAATTTCTTTCTATTTCAAAGATGCTACATTCCAAAACTTCGTGAGATTTTAAATTGTCATTATTAGACGATTCTTGATAAATTTGATTGATATGCGTATAATTGTTTCATAAATCCAGTCGAGTAAACATAGCTCAAAAATGCTAATTTTGGTATAAAATTTAAACGAGCATAGTTTATTTATTTGTAACAATTCAAAGTAGTGTAGTGCAAATAGTGCATGTTAAACTCAATTCTTTTCTGTGCAATTGCAAGTATTAAATTTAATAGCAAATTTGAAGCTAAATTGAATAAACAAAATATGTATTTGTTTTTTTTTTGTTGTGATTTTAGACTGGAACTGTTTTTTATTTTGTTTTCAATAGGCCTTATCTCCTATCAAAAGACGTTCGAGTTGGCGCTTTTATAAGTTGCGAGCACAACATAGCTATACGGAACATAGTACTCGAGATCTGCTCGATATAAATGACAAACAAGTTTTGTTGCACTAAACTTTACCGTTTTTCACCTTTTTGGTTTAATTGGAAACTTTTCTGATTCATCTGAGATGTTTGTTCAAGCTTCGTATGAGTTAGCAATTTTTGTTATTAAACTCATGAACACGTGAAGTTTCTGAGTAACAGTTTCCAACCCGATTGGATTTTTTATATATATGTTATAGTATTAGAAATCCGTACAACCCTGTTAAAACTTTGGCAGAACTAAACATTACAGCATCTCATTGAGGTCTCCAAGCAAAATGTTATGAACACTATCACACGAACGCTCTTTCGCCGGTAGATTTTCTATGAATGAAACATATCGATGTTTGCTAGAATTCATTTGCACTATTTCTAACGTAAATTTAACAAGGAAGTGTGGATTCGTAACAATTCTTTTTGTGTTTTCTTTTCCATAGCAACAAAAACAATGTTCTGTCAATTTCCTCAACAAACAAAGATAATTGTGTCGACATTGCACTACTATGCAGGCAATTTGGTTGGAATACTGAATTTATGAAATTTTGTATTGCGGCTGTCATTGGCACAAATGAGAACTTGTAAATATTCTGGAATCTATGACAAAAGGTCGAATGTCGGAATTTCGAAAGGACGAAAGATCGAAGAGGAATAAAGAGGTGGCAAAGGGTTAATAATCTTATTTCAAAGATGAACAAATTTAAAAAATGCAAATTATTTTCGACCTTTTGTCTTTCGGCTTTTTGTCATTTCGATTTTTTGTCTTAAAACTTTTTGTCTCTAAACCATCCTGGCTTGAATGAATATTGCTTTTAAATTGCAAACTAAGTTTTAAAAGAGATTGTTCGGCATACTTAGTTGTGAAGGTGAAGATGCATCGAAGTCAAGCCTCCAATTTTCAAGAGCACGAATCTTCGATGTATCTTCACCTGAAAGCAATACAAATTTAAACAATGTATGAAGCAAAGGAGAGGAAGGCTACTCGGATCCATGCTTGTCAATTTTGAGGTCTAGAGTATAATCTACACGATATTGCGCGTTTTTTTCAAATTCGCTGGTGAAAATTAGATTCGGCGGATGGTGCTTCGTCACGTGCAAATGTTGTGTGGAAACAAGTTTTTCAAAGTTTTTTGTAGAGTTCTCTGAATCTCTCTTAAGTAGGTGTTCAATCAATCATTATTTCCCATTCCCCAGCTTTCGCAGGGACGTGGCCAGGACAGCTCTCGATTATTGGAGGATGCGTCAATCTTGTCTATGAATAAGAGGTTAGTCCCAAACCTCTGACTTTGGTAACGGACGGGAAGGAGGCAACCCTCATACAATGGTCTAGGACTGTACCATCTACGAATTTGTGCGAAATGCTTAATACTAGAGTATAATCTACACGATATTGACACTAACTTTTTGCAAAATGGTGCCGAATCCGTTTCAACAGTTCACCTTACCTAATTGATTTACGGTGTATTTAAAATGATATTACAAACAATAAGTAGATACCATTGAATTTTAAAGATAACAATACCGAATGATCTCCAAAATTGAAGGAAGTGCGGCATGCAATACAGTCGACCGAAGCATACATGTTCATGTGGCTGGCAACACTGTTTAAGACGAATTAAGAAAAGTTCAAAATCATATAATTTGAGCGGAATAGAATAACAAAATGTTTGGCAACAACATAGATTTACTCCTCAACTGTAATCTCAACTGTAATCCAGTTAAAATCAATTCAACTCAATATATCAAATTTTCTGCACAATACTTAAATAGAATATTCAGCAAAGTTTGGGTTTGCATTTTGTGTTACTAATTGCGTTCGGGAAAGCGAAACACAATATTTTTTTCCCTTTCAACACTAATAAAATGGTACGAATAAGCTAAGTACAGTTAGGTCTTCTATGAGACACATGGTTGGGGGCGTTATAGCAGATCCATGGCTTATGGGATTTCATATATTGCTGTTTGCATTTGAGATGCAAATCTTGACTAAACGTCCTCCAAATGCGGTAACACAAAACAATCGGAGGACACCTAGCAACGATTATAGAAATCACCGCCACCCTAGCAAGAACAATCTATCTTTGACACCGCCTTTCTTGTGAAAAATCATATTTGGGGGTGTTGTTGAATATCTCCTTTTGGTTAAGAGATTGATCAGTACTAACTTCGGCGAAGCTTCAGTACTCAGTACGATCCTTTGCGCTTTTTTGAGCTTGCACTAGGAACTTTGAGGGATAAGAATGTATCCTTTAAAACATATGATACCTGTAGTCTAGATCCTAATAATTTGGAAAGTTAGTGTCTTGGGAAAAATGCTATGACCAAAGTCAGAGGTTTGGGACTAAACTCTTACTCATAGACAAGATTGACGCATCCTCCAATTATCGAGAGCTGTCCTGGCCACGTCCTTGCGAAAGCTGGGGAATGCGAAAGGATGATTTATTGAACACCTACTTAAGAAAGATGCAGAGAACTCTACGACCTCTCATATGTGTTACGGGTTGTTGTGGAATGTTGATGGAAAGGGTAGTGCCATAGGATACGTTCGGTAAACGTTCTGGCCGACAAAAATGGTTAGTTTTACGCATTGTGATTATGCGCCGCTGATCAAAACAAACTTACCAAATTCCTTTTTCGAAAATCCTGTGCAATCCACGCACTGCAATTCTTAAGCCATCCAGAGCTCCATCCACGAACCACATTCAATTTTTGAATCAAGAAGATCGGGAGATAAAAAAAAATACGATTCGCGATTAATGGTGCCAGCACTCTCGAGCAAAACGCGAGCAAATCGAATAAAAGTAATAAACAAAACTTCACAAAACATCTTCAGATAGAATCTCCGATAAAAAACACATCTATCACTTTGAAAAACTTGTTTCCACACAACATTTGCACGTGGCAAAGCACCATCCGCCGAATCTAATTTTCACCAGCGGATTTGAAAAAGAAAAACGCGGACGTGGTAATCGTGACACAAAATTCCATTCAGATGATTTATGATCAATATCGACACAAATTCTCAAAATAGAAGAGTTTTTTAAGGGCTTGTGAAAAAATGGTGCAAAGACATCGAAAACCTCTCTACCGGCAGCTTCATTTTTACCACACAAAATATTCAAACAGAGAAAACTTTTTCGTTTTTCTATGTTTTTACACCATTTTTTTCACGATGGAGGGCTTCTATTTTGAGAATTTGTGTCAATATTGGTCATAAGTAGTCTAGATCCGAAGATATTCCGAAATTCCTTGGGGGACCGACGTTTTTCTATAACCTCATGCTGTAATTTTACTGTTACAAAATTTCTTTTAATACCAATTTTTATTTTGTTACATCTTACTCACTTTACTGCTTTAGAAATCCACTAACTGCGCGTTAACGATCTCTTATCAATGCCACTATAGACCTCTTGCTTTTACTATGTCACTACGAAACACTAGTTCTTCTGACTATGGTTGAAATGCAAGAGAATCTTCAACTCAATCTTGAAAATCATTTACCCAAATGTATCAACCCGAGTTATTTCGTTCGGCTATCTGCGGGGCTTTCATTCCGGTTTTAGGTCTTTTTTTAAAATAGAGTAAGGTGGGGCAAAAGTTCGACCTTGGATGATGGTTACCAGAAAATCAACAGCAGTTGAAACAAAATAAATATCAAACAGTGAACCTTCAACATAATGGCTATAATTTTGCTGAATAAAGTTGTGTCAAAATATTTACCCATTTTAAGTTATAACAGTTTCAAAATTGATTGCCTTAAACGAACTTTTGACCCACCGGTGGGGCAAGAGTTCGATTCTAGTGTGGGGCTAAAGTTCGTTGGCTAAAACACAAAATATTGATATTTCTATGACAGACATACTTTATACTTACCGTAAACTTATGTTTCCCGAAAAATACACACTAAATTTTTATTTAAAAAATGCCCAAAACATTGTTAACTGTACCATACCCAAAAATAACATTTTTTCGTAAAACTAAGTGAAAATGTAAAATTTTGGTGATATTTTTCACACAACCAGGCAAATTTCACTAAATTTGAATTTAATACGTAGATTTAAGGTAATTTAATTTTTTTTCTTGAGTTTATACATGGGTCGAACTTTTGCCCCGCTGATTCGAACTTTTGTCCCACTATGGGCCGAACATTATTTCCAAGCATTTATGCAAAAACTAATATCCCTCAAAGCATCCTTATGATATGCCTAGAAACGCCCTGACATAAAATATTGAATAAGATTTTATCTTCATTTGGTTCCATGCAACGAAAGTTTGATCAAAATTTACTATACTCACGTCGAAAAACAACAAAACGCCATAACTTTTCCAAATCTCAATCGTTTTATATGATACTTGCAGTGTAAGCCTCTTACCTTAATAGCATTCGAAACGCATTGACATTTATAAATTTTGTTTTGAATTGAGCTAGAAATCCCAAAAAGAAACTCTTGCCCCACTCGAACTTTTGTCCCACTTTATTCTAATAATTAGTGATTAGTGATTAGCGGATTCTGTAATACCATTCAGAGATCCGGAACGCAAATTTAAATTATTTAAAGCAGAGGCTTTTTTACGGATATATTTTTTATTTCTTTTTTTTTTGTTTGATATGGTGAAAGGATTCAAAGGATATTGTAACCACGGTAAAACTTTTCAATCAAATAAAGAAAATCTTTTTAGAATACCGCGAGCATGAGCATGATTGACCTACCTCCGTTATTGCCAGAATAGCTGTACTTACACAGGCAACCAACAGACGCTACTCAGGATCAGCAGCATCCTCAATGTGTAAATACTGGTGCTCTCATTATTATAACAAACAATGGGTCTCTGCACTGTTTGGATTTTGTATGAGGTTTTGGCATTTACTGGCCTTGATGTTTACTAATTTTATGAAGGAGTGAAAGAGTGAGACTGATTTCTGTGCAGAGCCCCATACCGGCGCCGGCTGCGTCAGAATGCAAGTCAATTTGGGAATAGGAGGGAAATGTTGATGTGTTACTTGATTTATAGAAGCCGTCCTTCTGCACTTCCACAAGAAAACACTGAGAGTTTTCGCTTCCGCACACTTCGATCTTTTTTTTCACTAGCACACCGCGAACCGGACACGATTGATCCGGATCAGTGCTGTAAACATTCGACACTTTGCGCGACGTTCGTTTCGTTTCCATGGTCAGCAGTCACAGCACGAGCTTTAGAATGAACGTCGCCAAACACAAAAAAGTATCAATTGAATGTCGTCTTACATGATGACATTTGCATAAATCATAAGTTTTGCATAGAATTCAGACGTCAGATCCTAAACAACATGAATAGTTTGATCTTGCCTGTTATGCTATCGTGGTCAGTGGCATTCAATTGACATTTTTCTTTTCAACATTCGTTTGATCACTCGTGTTGCGCATGTTGAAGGGAAGCGCTGCCGAATATCAGCGAAAACGTGTCGACTACTGTGATTGCTTACAACACTGATCCGGATTCCATCGTTCGCCCACAAAGGAGCATTCAACAGATTCAACGGACCAATCTCTACTGACGCACATCTTTGCTTTTTTTTCGCTTCCGCACACTTCGATCTTTTTTTTTCACCCGCACACCGCGAGCCGGACACGATTGATCCGAATTCCGTCGTTCGCCCACAAAGGATTCAACGGACCAATCTCTACTCAATAAAGAAAATATTTTTTGAATAGAATCAAAAGTTAAAAATATCAAAATTAGGATTATGATGAATCGAAGCTCAATTTGTTCGAACACAATTCTGGAGAATTTAACATCAGTTTGAGCTTGAAACTTGATCGATTAGTCATCATTAGCAAATGACCAATCGATAAAGTTTTTAGCCTATACGAATGTTTGATTCTTCAGGCTAGTGTTCTTGAAAATTTCAGGTTTGGCAGGTGAACGATTCTAAGTTCACCTTAAGGTAAAATATTGGCTAACATAAATCTTACTTCACCATTTTTGCAGAAATTATAGGATCGATTTGAGCTCATAAAAAATCCAGATTTCAAACGGAGAGGTGATAAAGAACAGGTGCTCCACGCGATAATTTTATTTCAAAAAGTGGTTTTACCCCATCTACAGTGGTCGGTTTTACCCCGCTTGAGCAATTTTCACAACCAGGGCCACAATTTCATATTTTACTTCACTGAAGGATGTTTTACATTTATGTTAATGCATGGATGGGTAATTTGTTATGTTTTTACAAAAAAATACTACACGCAATCCTTAAGTATCGAAGAGTATAAATTTTGTTTTTGATTAAGCAGCATTATTAAGCACACTTCTCGAAAACTTATTGAAACAGTCTCTAGTCAGAAAAGTAGGAAAACTTGCTTTATTGATCCTACGTATTTTGCGGAAGATATTCTATACATTCCGCTTTAAACCAACTCTATTTTTCACTTTTAGAACGTTTAATTTCAGGATTTACAATACAGCGTTAGTAACTTTCGCAACCGAACCGCTACTTTCACCGCTCCGTTACATGGAGAGATAAAGTGACTTAACCAAGAATCAAAACAAAACACTACTTGAGTTGATTTTACATCGGTACAAAAACGTCGTAAGTAACGGCTCATCAATTTGTCATAAATTTGGAATGAAAAATAATAAAAACTACCTAGGTTTTGAACGCGAGCTGATTGTATGCAAAATTTAAGCGATTTACACGGCGAAAAAATGTTAAAAAGGTGATTCATTTTAAAACCGTTTTAGATTATGTTCAATTAATTTTCTGAAAACCGTGTGAAAATTTCTTTCGTTGATTTGAAAAAGTAAACGAGCCTTTGTTAATAAATACTCTTAAACAACTAAAAATTGATTACTGAGTCAAATTAAGCAAATAAATTGCTGTACAAGCTAGTAAACTTGCATGCAAGTTGTGTTTCAAATGATCCTCGATCGTCGATCTCGAAAACTTGACGTGGCTTGAAAATTTCATCATGATAATTTTATAATGATGAGAAATTGAAGTACCATAAATTCGGATGAAATTGATCACCGTGTCACACGATTTTGTATCTTACTTGCACTGCCCTTCTACGACTACTTGTCCCATGTTCTATGTAAACCTTATGGACGGCGGGACAAATATGCGTAAAGCGGCAGTGCAAAGCATAAAAATCAATGCAACCTATAGTAAATGATCGTTATTTGTCTTAACTATTGTAGAATTGTATGATGTGAAGTTTTTTTTGTGCTAAAGAATATTTATTTCTATGAAAATTATGGAAAATTCCAGAGCCGTGTTCTGTGTGGTATCAGCAGACATCAATAAACTTATAGTTTTAAATAAGGATTTGGACATAGTGTCAAAACTGAAAGTTTGTGAGGATGCTTAAAATATATCCACAAAACAGTTTTTATCTTCGAAATTCGTACCAATTTGCTTATATCGTTGAAATAATTGAATTTATGAGAATAATCAGAAGATTCCATCGGAAATTGCCTACATTTAGGCGTACTTTTGAAATTTAATTGTTTATTATTTCTGTAAATTGGATGCATGGAGCCCGAATTTATTAAATAAAGTTAGTTGCAAAATTATAAAAAATCCCTCTTTTTTGACAAGTGATCAATTTCACCCCGACATAGGATCTCTTGATTTTTTTATTTTAGAGTCGATTTTCAGCACTAAAATCACATTTGTATGAAAGTTTTTATATATGAGCCAATGAGGCACATCTTTGTACTTGTTTTTCTGCATTCAGTTGTTTGGCATTAGCAACATCATGATCACAAATGATCAATTTCACCCGGAATCACGGTACAGAAGCAATAAGTTAACAGATTAAGCTAACTTTTACAGAAGAGAAACATGCTGAAATGTATTGCTATCATTTTCAAAACTTCGCATTTCATCTTGCCTCATCTGTTTCAACTTGCCCCGGTGTTACTTAATTAGTAATGTTGTTAACAACCCCACTTCCAGATCATATCCAACCAATATGTCTACCTACGTCGTCATACCTGAAAACACTACAAATTCCACAGTACATCGTAACCGGATGGGGAGATACGGAAACCGGTCACAAATCGATGACTCTTCTCAAGACCTCGGTTAAGCCAGCCAATCGCTCCGAGTGCCAGGAGTGGATGACCATACGGGGTTTGAAACTGACCGAGGATCAGTTATGCGTAGGGGAGAGAGACGGAGCGGATAACTGCAAAGGTGATGGGGGTGCCCCCCTTGGGTATAGTGCCGAGTACAACCGTGGCATGCGCTTCGTACAGTTCGGAATAGTGTCCTTTGGGTCCGGATGCGGAGTCGTGCCCTCGGTGTACACTAGAGTTGCTAGCTATATGGATTGGATAACGGCAACTATATCCAGCCTGGATTCGGATTAGTGGGCAATCAGCTCTTGTAGGAAGATTTAGAATTGTTCCATGAGTAATATTTAAATATTAGTTGATATTCAGTTGGTTGTCGACTATCTAAGTCTTAATTTATTGACCTTCAAGTGATTGGAACTCCATTGCATTCCCCAATAAATATATGTATTAGGTACAAGAATTGTAAGATAGGATTTATAATTGCATTGGCTCAACATTAGTACATTGGTACAATTTACTAATGGTACAACATTAGTCATAGGACTCAGGATGTGATTATTAAATACAATAAATACAATGTCTAAACTTCAATAAAGCTACAATAATTCACCCAACCTATTTTGTTTTTAGTTTTTTTTGTTAGTTTTATTCCAAATATTAGTGCAGTCTCTTCCATATAGATTGGAGAATCTCTAAATAAAAAAAAATAAAAGAAATTCATCGACCACAGCGCAAACTATGCTCGAAAATGTAATTGGAACAGTGTTTTATATTATATATACAAGTCTCGTGTTGAGTACCATACAATCGAATCTGCAGTGATCGATTTCTCTTCATCGATTTTCTTCTTGGTTTAGTACATGAAATTCAGTCGGTTTTCGCAGCATTTTACGATGCATGATTGCAAAGAACGATGATTACTTTCTACTGAATTAGAAACAACAGTCCGAAACAGTCACTCGGCTAAGTAATTAACAAAAGAATAATTCGTCGAAGAGATATCGATCACTGTGGATACGCCCTTATGATACTGAACGCGAGATGTATATATTATATTGTATATTACATTTCGAGCTTAGCAAGCATGTACAACAAAATATTCGATGATCAAACCCCAAAATGCGGGATGAAAAAACAGAAAAAGAAAGAAAGGATTCGAAATGATGCTAGTCTAGTCACATGACATGAGAAGCTCGTATATAGGGTTCCTAACGTATAACTTTGTGCATGATATTTTGAGCTGCCCTCTCTCCAATACATTCTTTGAAAGAAGTCACGCGGAAGAATTTGAGATACCTCTAGAAACGCAGTAACCGGCTGAAATGACGCAAACAAGCATGTGTCTGACTAAGTGCGCCAATCAGAAAGCAATAAAGCGGGTTTCTAAAAATTTATATTATCGGTCAAACATAAATCAACCTGGATTAATAGACAATTCAAACAAAAAAATATTTAAAGTAAAAATAACTACACTCAAAACTCCATGAGTCGAAGTTCCGGATACTCGATATCGACTCATGGATACAAAAGAAAATCATGGTTACTGTGATGGTCCCTTCAAACATCTTTCCAACGAATATATGTTCTATGACTCGATATTTCCATGAGTCTATGGTCCCTTAAATATCGACCAATGGAGGTTTGACTGTGATTTATTCTTGCAAAACAAATGACACCCATTGACTTATTCTAACAACATTTTTATTTCCTCCAAATAACATTATAAATATTAAAAAAAAAAACGTCAAAACCTGTCTATCTAAACCAGATATTAGTTACGCATGAATGGCACTTACAGAAAGTAAACAACAAACCGCTTTGAACCAGTTACCCAGGTGAACAAAAACACATTGATTGTTTGAGTGAGTCACATCCCAGTAGGCGTTCTTTCTCTTATGCTGTTTCAAACTGCGCTGGGGAAACAAGAGTGGCGCGGGTTTCACGCATATACCCAGTATGGGCGATCAGGCGACCAATAATCGGAAAACTGACTGTTTCTGATAGGTTTTTCTTGTACATTATTACATAGTAGGGGTTCCTGGGGTAATATGCACCACTTAAGGAAAATGTGCCGAAATGAACACTAAACAACATGTATGTAGTGTTTTACTACACGAATCTAGTTGGTTTTCATCATAATAATAAAAGATTTTTGGAAAATCAAACTTTTTTCAAACACTACTTTTGCGTGAATTAAGATTGATGCGGGGCACGATGCACCGCTTTTTGGGGCAGAACGCACCACAACATTGAGGCAAGACGCACCTAAACAAAGGGGCATGATGCACCACAACAATGAGGCAAGATGCACCATCGTGTTTTAAACGTAATTTTATTTATCGTAAAAACACGAGTTTTTGATGATTTTCGTCTACGAGATGATACAATTGTGCATAAATACGTTAGTAAAGACTTCAAATGACCTAACTTTTATGATTGTAGTTTATTTTGAAGTGGATCGTTCTGCCCCGACCAATGGAGTACATGTTGCCCCAACCGGGCGCTTTACAGAAAATGTTATGGAAAATAGAAATCGTTGTGTTATTTCGCCAAAACATGTCATCAACAACTTACCCAGTCTCTAATCATCTGTTTTATGGTGAAAGGTTGTAAAAATTCTCTATTCATTGCTTTTAAAACATCAAATGAAATGACCGGGAAAGTTACATCAGAATCGTGCTTTTCGAATTTATTGTTCTATCTCCCTGTTAATTTTTACAAAATGTATCAAATTCTCAGGGTGTCAACAATTTGCAACGTTTAATCAATCCGCATAGTGTTTTCCTCTCAAAACTCGTTAATTTCAGAGAAATTGAAAAGGTGCGTTTTGCCCCGGCAGTGCATATTACCCCAGGAGCCCCTAAGTATTAAGGTATTCCTGGATTATCAGAGCAAGATTTTTTGTAGTGCCATTGACACTGTACGTCAAAGTTTTCAAGAAAAATATAAAATTCAATGCAAACAAAAGGCATACATTGACTGAAAAATACTGCATAATCGTTATATTTTAAATAGAACTTTATACACTGTTCGAAAACTAAAAAAAAACTAACATAGAAATATAAAATGAAATAAAAAATCATCGTTTACTTCGCGTAAATATGAGGACTACACTGAAAAAAATATATTCGTTTTTTTTTATTATCACATCCCATACTTTTTAATCCCAGCTTGTTTTAGACTAGGACAGGACGTGACAGCTCAACTAAGACTGCCCCGTTATTTTTCAGTCGATAACCTTGACGATACCAAATCCAGTGCTACCAGTATCATTTTTAAACAAATCTTGTGAATAAATATAAATATCAAGGCGCATAATTTGATTGTTTCTTGCACGGTTTTTTCATTTAGTACTATAGAGGATGCAATATTTTTAAATACACAGGTTTAAATCAAAACTGGCAATATTTTTAGAGAGAATTGACATAATTTCCATTATATTGGTTACAATCAGGTATTTTTTTTTATTCATTTTTGCATTGTAGGGGCACATGCTTTGGAACTTAACATCGAATATAAATAGATCTGACACAAAAATATTTCATGAAAATTTTTCAAATTTTTGATAAAACCTCTAATTTTTGAACTAGCAACACGGCCGGGCTACCAACAAAGTGTCCTGTTGCAATCCATTTCAACGATGTGAAAGTAGGCCTTTGCCAAAACGACCAATGAGAAGTGGTCTTTTTTGACAGGCAGTTGGTTTCGCTTTTGTACTTTGACCTGTAACGTCTTGTCTTAGGTCTCAGACTAAAATGTATTTCCAAGGGTACTTTAAGACGTAAATTGAAGGATAGTGAACAACTGGGGGATGCGAAATGGAAATCAACAAGCAGCAAGGCTGCTGTCAATCTTAAATTTTCGTAAAAATGATCTGAGTGTGCCTATAAATGTATGGTCATGATTTCGTTAAGCTAAAAAAATGTTTTATAATTTATATAACACAAAGACCACCAACTGTTAAGAAAAGTTGTACTTGGTCTAAATTGTACATGAGAATTTTACAACTTTTCTGAAATATGTTTCTAACTAACATACGGCTAGCAACTTTCTGATTTAGCATATTTATTGGGTTAGGCACCGAAATGATGGAGTATTTAAAGGGTGAACTTTTACTGTGGTTTCCAGCGAGACAACCAAACAAACAATGGTTTGCACTCGTGAAAAAGTTTGTGTTCAATTCGAACAACCGAAATGTTCGAGACCGCACCCCCTAGGTTAACAATTCTTGCTTAATTTATGATCTCGCCCTAAAAGCCATTGGCAACCAAGTGAGCAAACGATTGAATTCACACGTTATTTAACAATGCTAGAATGAAGAAGAGATCCTCTTCTACCTCCCAGTGGTAATAGTTTTTATCGTGGTCCATTCATTTGTTTGAAAACAACGCTCGGTTATCAATGGCTTTTAGGGCGAGATTATAAGTTATGCGAGAATTTAGTTACACATACTTGCACTTTTTTCATCTAGTGCTTTTCGATTCCTTTTTGTATTTTCAACAATTTTTCTTTAATATCTACTAACGATTATTTCAGGGGATAATAAAATATTGCAATATGATTCATATCATTATAACTTTGTGAGTTCTAATATTTTCAATGGTTTTCACAGCGTTTATCGCGCAAGTGGTTTATACGCATCTTTATTAGCAAAACTCAATATTTCACCACAGGCCCTTTTCAAAAGTTCGGCTCGAAAACAAGTTTTTTGAAAACAAAACATCAAATTTGCATAATAGAACTCACAGATTTGACATGAGACAGCAAAAATATTTTTGGTCGCCATTCTATAGCCCATAGTGAGTGCACAAGTAGCCACTTGTGCCCCTATTTCCGCTCATTACAGGGTGTCCGGAAATTATCCAAACAACAGAATATGGCCAAGATGATCTATCATTGCAATGTTAAAATCAATGTCCATGTACCTTTTTTAATACTTCTACACGTTAACACGTAATTTAATTTCGAAATGATTGCTTCTTACTGAGATAGGCAAATTTGAATTTTTCGAAAGATCGTTATTCTTGAGGACTGTTAGTCATACTAAAGATGTTTTCTCCATAAAATCTAAAATGGATGAATCCAAATGTCCTATTATTTTTGGAAGTAGTCTACAGTTCACTGGCTTCAAGATACGATATGAATAGACAATTATACAGTTCAAATCCAGTGAGCTCTATGGATATTTTTCTTCCGTCATAAAGCTCTTAAAAAACGGCTCTCTCTAAGACCACTCAGCACATTAGGCTTGATTTTACAAATATTTGAAATCGAAAATGTGTCAAACTCACTGCTTAACAATATAATAGGTCTATAATAGTATAACTGACTGGAATGTCTTTGAGAGGATCCTTCCTTATCCGAGTGGTTAGAGTCCGGGGCTACAAAGCAAAGCCATGCTGAAGGTGTCTGGGTTGTTCCGGTCTGGAACTTTTCGTAATGAAAATTTCCTTGACTTCCCTGGGCATAGAGTATAATCGTACCTGTCACACGATATACGAATGCGAAAATGGCAACTTTGGCAAAGAAAGCTCTCAGTTAATAACTGTGGAAGTGCTTATAAGAACACTAAGCTGAGAAGCAGGCTCTATCCCAGTGAGGACGTATTGCCAAAAAGAAGAAGAAGAAGAAGACTGGAATGGATACTACTCAATTCTTCACAAGTTAGGACAATGGCAGCAGGTATGGTGGACCAAGCAATTCTTCTTCCCATCCAAAACTTTTCAGAATTATTTATTTATTTATTAATGAAACTGAACATTAATTGGGTTAATTCTACGAGTGGCGTGAGGTGACAATTCTCGACTCGGGTGAAGTTACTCGCCGTGTAAATCAAATGGAGAGACTCTTTTTTCTCGAGTCGAGAATTGTCACCTCGCTATACGACACCGACAATTGTCACATGCGGTGACCGCATGCGGTTCGAGAAGGTTTTCAGTGGCTTTACGAACGGATTTTGAATTGTAATGTGAAGTGGTTCGCATGTTGTAAACTGTTGATGATCGGGATTATGAATCATCGGTTCTTGCAACTGAGTTTATGGAAATTTGGTACAACATTGTCTCCGTTTCTCCTTGTTGGTCATTTGAATGATAATCAAGAATGGAATTTGAATTGAGTGACAATCAAAAATTTGGTGTGTTCATCTATATTTCTGGTCTAGAAATACAGGATGCACAGAAGAGACTTCCCGGACTGTTGACAAATATACATATTATCATAGTCTTTATTTGCAGGTTATAAAAATAACGACGAGGATCATGGAAGACCAGTAGGATGATATTTAGGTTTGTTGGAACGAATCTAATTTGTTACACGTAAAAATTGAGGTCGAATGTCCATGTCGGAATCCAAACTGTTCATTGTCAAAAATTAAATTTTCGTTAATAATTCTGTTCAAAATTACCGTTTCCGAAAGTTTACTGATGGAGGAAAGCAAGCTGATTGGACGATAGCTGGAAGCTTCTGTAGGATTTTTGTCCGGTTTTAAAATTGGTACAACCTTGGCATTTTTTTTTCATTTGTCAGGAAAATATACCAACTGCAAACATTTGTTAAATATATCAACCAAAAATGATAAGCTACTCTCTGGAAGTTTCTTGATGAGAATGTAAAACAATTTCAGCATTGTTAGGGGTTTTCATATTTTTGATTTATTTAATAATAGTTCTCACTTCTTCCAAATCAGTCTCCCTGGAATTTTCTAAAACGTTCTCTTGATTGCGAATGTTTTCAACATCCTGAGTAACTTGATTTTCAATTGGACTAGTGAGTCCTAAATTCAAACGCTTAGCAAGTTTTTGAGCTACAAAAAGACTAATATGCCCATAAACTCTCAATTCGCTTTTGATGGTTTGAGCCATCACGATGTGCACAGGCTGTCAGCCGGATCAAGTCGCGCGCTGACAAGCTCAACACCTGATAACCCATACCCAAGTAACTTATCTACCAACTTATCCCTCTAATACCCAACCCCGCCTTTAGACGGGGTACACTTTGGAATTTTGTGTATTTTTTCGTAGCTCGGAAATCAAAATGATTTTATTTTTGGCTTATACCTTGACTCATAACAAGCATATAAGAAAAGTTTTTTATGACTTTTGAAACTTTTTTGTATTTTTAGAAATTGTTTGAAAAATTGCATTCTTATATAACCTACAAATGCCTGGGCTTCAGTTAACGTGTAATATAAAAAATCGTACCTTTTATATTTTTCTACGATTAACCTATCACAAACGAAGAGTCTGGTGGTATTAAAATCATTTCAAACCTGTTTTTCCGTTAGTTACACGGAAAATAAAATACGCTCCGAAAAAAAATTAAAAATTTAATATTTTTCAAAATACCGTAACAATTAAAATTTTTATTATTGCCAAAAATCAACAACTAGAAAAGGCTTCAAGAAAAAATGAAAAAAGCTAGGGATGTTCAAAAATAAAAATTATAAAAATCAAAAACCAAAATTTAAAAATTTGCGAATAAAAATAAATAAATGCCCAAAACGTGTTTAGAACGATTTAAGATAACGAAAAATAATACTTAAATCGAAAATAAAAATTTGGGTATTAGAGGGTTATACCGGAGAGGGCCGGTTTCTTCGGGGTTTTTTGCTCGTTCACGTTCTCTCCCATGGTATGGTACAAACCTACCTACCTACTTACTTCTGAAGCCAACGAATGAGGCAGTTTGGCGTCAAACGGCTGGCGCGCGCGCACACACCTCCGTGCCCTGGCGTCTTCACGGGCACGAAAACAGGGCTGATAGCGGCTGAATGCTTTGAAAATTGGAACATTGGAGACCTTCCTCCTTCTTCTTCTTGGCACTAACGTCCACACTGTGACAGAGCCGGCTACTCAGTGTAGTGTTTTAAGAGTACTTCCACAGTTATTGAATGAGAGCTTTCTTTGCCTAAATTTCCATTTTCGCATTCGTATATCGTGTGGTTGGTATGACCATACTGTATGCCCAGGGAAGTCAAGGAAATTTCCATTACGAAAAGATCCTGGACCAACCGGGAATCGAAGCCAGACACCATCAGTATGGCTTTGCTTTGTAATCGCGGACTCTAACCACTCGGCTAAGGAAGGCCCCCAGACCTTGATAAAAAGAAATCAAAAGGCCAAACAGGAACCAAAAAAAAACAAACGGTATTTAAACAAAAAACAGGAACCAAGACAACAATGCAAACAGAAATCAAGAGGTTAAGGTTTTCAAATATTTTTTTCAACAGCCAGAGGAAAGAAAAAATGTAGTTCAAGATACCTTCAAGACTTTAACCGGATTTTTTTGATTTTGATAGCCTCAGAAATTACTCCAGCAATTTTACCATTCTCATGAAAATTCTTCACAAATTTTTCAAAAAAATCTTTGAGTTCATCCAGTGATTGACTATCGATTTCGCTATGATTTTGTCCAACATTTGTAAGAATTCAAGAAATAATTTTCCCAGATATGCCTCAACCGATTTCTTAGGATTTCCTCCATAATTGTCATTCAGTCCACGATTTCAACTAAGATTTTTCCTAAAGATACCTTTAGAAATAACTCCAGAGATTGCTCCAATGATATTCTTTGAGAAAGTTGCCAAGAGAATTCTCAGGAATGTGTCCAGTAGGATGGTCTCAAATATGGTTTTGCTCCACATCGCTCATTCGATTCAAGGTCGAATTCTAAGCACCCTCCCAAAATTTCAGCTGATTTGGATAAAAACTGAGACTGGAGAGCTCTTTAAAATGTGTATGAGAATAACTATGGGATAAGCACCATACCATAGACAGCGGGTTATTCTGTCTACTCCACATTCTGAACATTTATTGTTCTTATATTTGATCAGTGTTGTTTTAACCCTTGCTTGCTTCTCCATACAAACTTTGGAGGGCTTGTGAAGCCTCGGTTTTCCTCCAAATGAGTTCAAATTTTGGGAGGACCTAGAATCAGGGTGTCCATTCAAAATCAGTTTTCCAATTCCCGGATTTTTCCCGGATGTCTAAATTTTTTAAACCGGGCTACATCAAGATCCTTCAACTTGAAATTTTCCACCAATTTTTACCTTTGTCAGTTAGAGCTGATATTCGATTTGAAATTCAAAATATTCGTTTTCAAATTCAAAGGTTTTTTAAAAATCTTTATACTTTTTGATCACATTAGAACATCATTTCATTTTTTACGTATAGATTTTCAAATATTGGAAAATATTGCAATGGAATTGACAGTTACATAATGTACCGTGGGGCAAGTGGGTAATGAAATTCGCATAGTTGAGATTCTTCAAATTCTAGAGACTTTAAGTTGAAACAAATGAGGTCGTGTATATTTTTTAGCTTGACTCCCACCAAATATAAGCAGCATGCTGAAATTGATTTTTATGAAAAATTGAAGAAAAAAATACAGAAAAAGTTTTTAAAAAATGTCTCTTTACTTTTCACTTGCCCCAAAAGTGGGGCAAGTGAAAAGTTTACCGTTTTGAACAATAAATTCAAAAATAAACATTTATATTAACGATTTGTATTAGCTTTAACATTTGTAAAGGCTTCCCAATGAACAATAACATAAGTAACATGAAAATAAAGAAAATGTTTTCCTTTTCACTTGAATTTTCTTCTGTTCAGTTATGTTAGTTGAAATGATTCGACAACATTATAACTGCAACATTTCCAATGTTAGTTCTTATATTAAGGGACAGCAATTACATTTCTGCTCTGAAGAATTTCCACCGCTCGTTATTTGTTTTTGAGAAAGTCGGATAACTCTTCGGGAGAAATCAAACGGAATCCTTCAATAACGTATTTAGAATCTTTTTCATGTGGATAGACCTATACCCCATTTTCATGTTTTGAACTAGTTTTACAAAGACATTCCACGAGATTTCCGTGTGTTCTCTAATATTGCAACTTTTCAGTCAACGTCTTCCTTTTAATTGGCCGCCCAAAGTAGACATATTAATATTGTAATGTTTGGCAACATCTTTTGAAGTTCCATGATTTCTAATAGCTTTTAACGCTTGAGTGTAGTGTTTCTTGAATTATCAGCACGTTATGTTTTTCTATGGTAATTGCGAACCATGTTTACTTATGGCTACTTAAAGAGAAAACACAAATTCAATCTCTAATGATAAACTTTTCACTTGCCCCACCTGATAAGAAAATTTACGGTGTTTAAATTTAGTTATTTTTAGGTCTACGTAGAATTAATTCTAAAACTTTTTTTATTGCAGCTTGAAACTGTCACAGAAGACAACTAAGAAGTGGTACAGGAAATTATTTTCCGCAAATTTTTTCCACTGAAAATATTAAAATAAGATTGTACGCCGCCAACTTGTTACGGAGTAACAGTTGACATGTTAACAATTTTTCGCTCTATTATGCAATAATGACTGAAAAATCTCAGAAATCTCTTACCTATCGTAATGTTCTCAATGGCCTCAAAGGTTTACGCATGAGTTTAAAACGTTAATTCACATTTTCAGTAAAATATATCAATTGTTTTCACTTACCCCATTTACCAACTTGCCCCGCGGTACCTTATAAGATTAAATAGAGTAGAGGAATTAATATTGAAATCTAATCACTAGAGAGCTTTGTAAATTCCGCAACTGTTTGCTCTAGGATGTTACCACTCAACATTAAGAATTAAGCGATGCAGCCACTTTTTTATTTTATTTTCATACCATGTGTTCAAATTCGGAGGGCTAGTTCTAAGTTATTTATGAATTATTTTAATGGAACCCACGCCTAAGATTATTGGTTTAAATTCCGAAAGATTTTCGGACAGACGTGTGGTAAAGATCTATTGGAAAATCCAATAGATCAACACTAAAGATATTTTCAGCAATTAAGAACTAAGAACTATGGCCCAAATTATTTTTAGACTAAGTTGTCGATTTTTTTTAGATAAATCAATTCAAATTCTTGGTCAATAATTACATAAAAGTTTTGGATCCGGTGAAAAACAGTATTTGGCATGGTGAAAATAACCTTCCAGTATTTATTTTCAGTCGGGTGCTCAAAACTACGGAGAATATCTAAATGTTGACTCTAGTTCTACAAAAGAGAAAAGTTCAATAGCCAATCCAATCTTTTCTAGGAAGGCCTTACAAGTTATACGTTATACATGGCCCATAACCCTAGAAAAAATCATAATCTAGGAAGGAAGTAGCTGAAACGATATCTCGCCAAAAAAACATTTCGACATAGACTTTTCATAAGGGCTTATCTACATTCATCGATTTTTCTTCCTTCATCCTGCACCTTTTCATTATTGCAGAAAATTGATTTACTTTTAGTAACATGTTTTTGTGCTGTAGGAGAAATAATAACTTTATCTAGAGTTCTGTTTGATCTTTCGACCTTGACACTTGCTCCTTGGCAGTGCGTCAAGAAAGCCCGAGCAGTCGTCAGTTGTTTTCCCTCTCGGGTCGTGCGCCTATTTTCTCTGAGTGCCTCTATATAGCCGAGCAAACGAGTGAAGCTGAAAGAGGATTGTTGCTGCTCAGCCAAGGATGACGGATCAATTGGTGAGCTCGTTTCATGCTACTATTTCTAGTCTATAAAATATGGATGACTGCGCATTTAATCGGCACAACGGGGGACGTAAATATGATTTTTCAACTATGAATGGTTCGTCACTGTGAGTGTCGACATAAACTCTAATTCATGCATTATTTATGTTTAACATTTTTTTTTTTTCAAAACACCCCTTTCTTTTTATCTTTATTTTTGTAATTAAAAAAAACTTTGAATGGTTCGACACTACAAGTGTAAACTTGCGAAAGGTTCACTTTATTCAACAAACTTTGGATGGTTCGCCACTGTAAGTGTCAGCATAAGAATAATAGTGTTCTATGATGTTCCAGCCTATCGAGTTTTTTGTTTCTTTTCAAATAAGTAAAATATAATAACACAAGCATTCGTCCTGACAGCTGTAGGAATGTTACTGTGAAGTTTCTCTGTTGACAACTTCAATGTTAATCAATCCCACCAACGGCACGGCCTACTATAAGATTTATAAAATTACCACATCTCCTTTTCTTCAACAGAAAATGCAGAAATTTTGGCAACATCAAATCAATAGCTCAACAGGCAAACATATTAATGAAATCTTAATTTTAATAGAATTTTGCACATTTAAAAAGTTTGTAAGAATCCCTTAGTAAAGTAGTTGTTTATCGTATGCGTTGCTGCGGCCTTTTTGTAATTGCACGAATTTGTCTATATTTTTATCGGACGCAACGGATCGAATTCATTGTTTAAGGTACTGCTTTTTGTAGCAGTTTTTGTTTCTTTTGCTAAAACTAGCAGACCAACAACTGTTTAGCATACCCTGCTGAATTTTTTGTGTAATTAAGTTCAAACTTTTTGTTTGGGTTGCTCCCTTCTAAGGCGAGCATTTCAGTTTTCACTGGACTCAACGGATCGTATCCGTTACTACGGCTGCGGCTCCCTTTCAAGACGAGTATTTTATTCGCTTTCCGCCGGACCCGACAGTTCGAAACTGTCGCTGCGGCAGCTCCCTTCTAAGGCGAGCATTCTGATTTATTACCACCGTACCCGACAGTTCGTAACTGCCGCTACGGCTGCTCCCTTCTAAGGTGAGCCATTTCATTTCCTTAAGTTCCCTTTTGAGGTGAATTTACTTTGCAACAGCCTGACCCGACGGATCGAATCCGCCGCTGAGGCAACTTCCCTTCTAAGGTGAAGTTTTTAGCTTACTTACACACGTGGCTATTTTTTTTTTTTTTTTTCAACTAAACTAGCGTCATATTTGAGGCATCAGGTATCGCCAAATAATTGAATTTTCGATAGAATAGCAGTTACGAACTTCAATTGAAATTCTTGAGAAAGCAGCTGTTTTCTTCAATATTGTTTTCTTCCTATGTAATCCGAGTTTGATGGCCATCGCAGGTAAATTTGGGTTTTCTCGTCGCCAATGTGAAGTTTCTCTGTTGACAACTTCAATGTTAATGAACCCCACCAACGGCACGGTCTACTATAAAATTTACAAAACTACCACAGTTACATTTAGGTATTGCAATTTTAGTGATAACTTTCCGTTCTACGGTTGCACAGAAAGCTACCGCAGCAGTCACATTGATGGGTATTTCTCAGAGCATCATCGATCGGCTGCGATGATACCTTGGAAACCACGCTAATGACTTTTGTTTTCTGCTGTTTTTCAAAGCTTTGGACTCTATTAGCATACTTTGATTAGATGATGTCGTTCAATGATACAATGATTTTCAAGCCTGCGGTAGAAAATTGACAGCTGCGGTAGTTCAACAAACTTTGAATGGTTCGTCACCTCAAGTGTCGGCATAATTTTCCTTTACATAGATATTGTTCATATCAAATAAAAATATTATATTTTCATATAAGCATATTTATATCTGACAAATAACTATTTATCATGGTCTAATCACTTATCAAAGTGAATCCTTTGACCTAACGATCCTCCCCATTAACAAACATTCCTCCCAGTAACCTTTGTTGAGATGCAGAGGTAAACACGGTCTCCAAACAGCAAAGGTTACACACTAACATTCCTTCCCTCAATCCCACCTGACTGCAAGGACGTGGCCATTGACAATCACAATCTATTTCCATTAATTGATGTCATCGACTCATAGATCAAGCGTAAGGCTTGTTGGTCGACTTGCGGATTATAGAATTATGCTTTCGCAAACAAAAACATCCCAATCTTAAATCACCAATTTTCTATGGCAGTCAGGTGCAAGAATAGCGAGAATCGGAATCCGATAATGAATTTTCCGATACCTAGTTGAAAACAGTCACTAGTTTCACTATCAGGATGACTGAAGTGAGCCACACGTACAGCGCGATACAAAACCACAAAACATGGTGGACTGCCATTTTCATTCTTAAAATCTCCCGCCTCCCGTCAACCGACTTCGATAGCAGTCTCAAGCGAACTCCATGTGTCCGTCGCCTTTAGCCTTTCAGATCTGATTCATTGGTACTGAAAATGGAAATCAAACTCAAAACAGCTTAATATAAACACTCCGTATCCCTGTAGAATTCTCGAAAGAGGGGAAAATTGCCTGCTAAAACTACAATAGCTTCAAATTCGTCGATGGGCTATCGTGATCACTTGGTTTCTAATTGCTGATCTGCTCTGATCACGTATGGGCGTTCTGATAAGCGTCAATCCTCAACGAGCTCGCCAACTCACCGCCTATCCTTTAGCTGAGCATCAACGATGCCTAAAATCGACTGATTTATGCTCATGAGCTTATCATTTTCAATTCCAATTTTTGAGTTGTCAAACAGTCGTGTATCTTGTGTCAAAATTTTTCGGTTTTGTCCAAGGAACAAATATTTTTCCCGGTGTGTTCTACAATTCCCCGGGTATTTCCCGTATTTTTCCCGGCCAAATGGATTTCCCGTGTTTTTCCCGCTTTTCACGGATTTCCCGGATGGATGGACACCCTGTAGAATCGAATGAGCGGTGTGGAGCAAAAACGATGTGTTCGAGTTGATTGAAGATTCCTTGCACTCTGGTTCGCGGTTGTGGAAAAAGTGAGTGAAGATAAGATTTGAATTATCGCCGCCTACTAGATCGCACTACCTGGCTTGGGTTTGATGGTAGAATCATTGTACATAGAGTGCCACTGTCGCGAGTGTGTTTATGCAGTTCTGCAATATTATTCTGATCATGGCTAATAAGAGTAGTATACATAGAGATAATGTGTTTGTGGTTATACATTTATTAACTGTGAAGCGTTTAATCCTCAACATGCTCCCCCTCACCATTATTCCCTTCAAATGGTAACAGACACAACTTAGCAATAGATCTTTTGAGTTCACCCTTTGTTGTCATTAACGTTGCAACCCTGACACGTCCATCCGGTCCGGGATGAACCTTAATAACACGACCTGTGATCCATGTATAGGGTGGCAGATTATCTTCTTTGATAAGACATAACTGTCCCACCAACAAATCTGGTTCCGTACTGCACATTTTTTTCGTCCTTTGCTGCATAGTGTTGAGATATTCTAGTCTCCACCGTTCCCAGAAACTTTGAAGACTTTTTTGAATCTGTTCATAACGAGTTAACCGATTGGACTTGAGTTCAGCGTAATTTCGATCCGGTGGTGAGTTTATTGGACCTCCAACTAGAAAATGTCCAGGTGTTAACGGATTTGGGTCACGTGGGTCCGATGACATGGGTGAAATTGGCCTTGAATTCAAACAACCTTCTATTTGCTTGAGTAGTGTCAGCATTTCTTCGTAGGTTGGAATAGTGGGACCGAGAACCCGCCGTATGTGCTGCTTCACACTTTCTATTCCTGCTTCCCATATCCCGCCAAATGCTGGTGATCGTGGAGGTATAAATTTCCACTCCACTCCTTGTGTTTTACAAAATTCTTGAATGTCCGGTGCGACTTGATAGTTGAAACTTTCGGCTAATGCCTTGATTTCATTTTTTGACCCCACGAAGTTTGTTGCATTGTCACAGTAAATCGTTTTGGCC
This sequence comes from Aedes aegypti, assembly GCF_002204515.2. NCBI lineage: Eukaryota > Metazoa > Arthropoda > Insecta > Diptera > Culicidae > Aedes > Aedes aegypti. The sequence goes on along the minus strand of NC_035107.1, from coordinate 290,861,315 downwards.
CATCCTCGTTGACCTGCAAATCGCCTAAGAGCAGCAATGAAATCTGTCGTTGAGAGTCCGCTTACTAATTCTAAATGAACCGCTCGAGTTCTGAGGCAAATGAATAAAGCAAAATAGATTTTATGCGTTTTTTGAGTCCTGACGAAAACTTCTTTGGCGGTTATTGGCCCACCAAAGTCTATTCCACATGTTTCAAATGGTCTTCCTGGGTTTACTCTTTCAATCGGAAGCTGTCCCATGATCTGACTTATTGGTTTTGGTTTGTTACGAAAGCAGTTCATGCACTGATGAACCACTCGACGTGTGAGATTGCGACCGTGTATAGGCCAATATTTCATCCTCATCGTATAGAGAAGACCTTGACTACCCACGTGCAAATTTTCCACATGCAATTGAACTGCCAGAAGTTGTGCAAGTTTGCATTTAGCTGACAAAATTATTGGGTGCTGTTGATCAAAGCTCACTCCTGCAGCTTGTATCCTTCCACCAACGCGAAGAACCTGGCGATCATCTAGAAATGGTTGAAGAGTTATAAGAGAGCTGGAACTAGGCAAAGGTTTGTTCTTTTGTAACAGCTGTATTTCAGCGGCAAACATTTTATTTTGTGCCATTCTTGTAAGACACAACTGTGCATCTTCAAGCTCCTGTATCGTCAGCAAACCTTTTGATCTTTCTTGTTCTTTAGTTTTACAATTCCTTCTGAATCGTAAACAGTATGCTGTTACTCTCTGCAGCTTTTTGAGTTTGGAAAAACGATCGAGAAGTGAATACTCCTGTATGTCTTGAGGACATTTCTTTGCGGATCGTTGTGGCTGATTTTGATTCACCAATGTTTTAATTGAGACATTACTCCATGGACTAACGCGATCTCTAAGGAAACCAGGTCCGTTCCACCAAATCGAGCTATCGGACAATTTTAGTGTCGACGTTCCCCTAGATATGAGGTCCGCTGGATTATCATTTGACCGTACATGATTCCAATTTTCAATTGGAGACATCTCGTTGATTTTTTTTACACGGTTGCTAACGAAAGTTGGTCTTTTTCTATTTGGATTGTTAATCCAGTCTATTGTGACCATCGAGTCAGTCCAATAATAGATTCCATGTATTTGAACTGATAATGCTTCTCTGACCTTTGCCATTAGTTCTACTAGCAAAGTAGCTGCTCTTAGTTCCATGCGCGGGATAGTTATATCTTCTTTATTAGCTTTTTCACTGCACGGTGCGATCCTGGACTTAGAACAGAGCAAGCTGACATAGACTCCTTCTGCGCAAACAGTCCTAACATAAATAACCGCCCCGTACGCACGTTTGGCTGCGTCTGAAAAGCCATGCAGTTCCACTAAGGTACCCTTGCTTGGTACGTGTCTAGGAAACGATACATGTTGGATTGCATCAACTTGCTTGCAGAACCATATCCATTCTTTTTCAATCTTTTCTGGGAGTTTTTGGTCCCAATCTAGTTTTGCTGACCATATTTCCTGCATTATTAATTTTCCATGCAAAACAATGGGACTGATGACTCCTAGAGGATCAAAAATTTTCTGCACTTCTGACAAGACGTTTCGCTTGGTTATTTTTGCATTCACGTTTACATCAACCTTAAACCCGAACATATCATTTCTTGTTTCCCACTGCATTCCCAGAATCTTAACTGCAGAAGTACTTTCATCCTCCGGTACGATGGACGGGTCGTTAGCCTTCCATTTATGTAGCTCGAATCCTGCACTCTGCAGAACCGTGCTTAGCTCTTCCTTCGTTCGTATTAGCTTTTCTAGTTCGTCGTCTCCAGTTAGCACATCATCCATGTAAAAGTCCATAATTATTACTTGGCTAGTATGCGGGTATTGATCCTCATATTCGAGACTAAGCTGTCTTAGGCAGCGTGCCGCAGCAAAGGGAGCCGAGCATGTTCCATACGTAACGGTATTTAGGCGGTACGTGACGACAGCCTCTTCTGGAGAAAACCTCCATAGTATAAGTTGCAGTTGACGATCACTATCGTGGATCAAAATTTGCCTAAACATTTTTTTGATGTCTGCTGTCATTGCATATCTATGGCACCGGAACCGCAGGAGAATGTTGAACAGATCTTGCTGTATTGTAGGCCCGCTCATCAGAACATCATTCAACGATAGACCTGTTGATGTGTGGGCTGATCCGTTAAACACTGTTCTCAATTTGGTGGTAATGTTGTCAGGTCTAAGTACTGGGTGATGTGGAAAGTAAAAAACTGGGTTATCACTGCTCAAATTCTCTTCTACTTTCTCCATATGTCCTGACGCTAAATAGTCCTCCATGAAGTTGTTGTAATCGGTACGCAGCTGACTATTTTTCTCGAATCGTTTCTCCAATCTGAGCAGCTTATCCAGCGCTAAGGTCTTGGATTCCCCCAGCTGTTCAACACATACTTTTGTGGGTAGTCTCACCACAAATCTACCATCTTCATTTCGTCTGGTCGTATCCACAAACAGTTGTTCACAGATGGTTTCTTCCTCTGACCATTCTTTTACTGTGAGGTTGACAGTTTTTTCATGCATAAAATGGTTCAGACTTTCACCTAAGTCCATTCTGGTTATGTTACCTCCAACAATCCATCCCAACGCCGTATTCTGTACAAGCGGTAATTGTTCACCTGGTTGGTAGGTAGATATAACTTCGTTATTTCACAAAATATATGAGCATTATTTTTATAATTACCGATATCCATGTTTCCATTTCGCAGTATGTCAAACATTACCGATACTCCCAGAAGCATATCCACAGGACGACTCAAGTGAAATTCCGGATCAGCCAATGTTATGTCGCTCAAGTCCCAACCATTTAAGTTCACATCTTGTTCGGGTATTGGCCCAGTTATTGTCTCGGTTACCAAAGATAATATAGTTTTGCAGTAGGATGAGGTTCTGGCTTTGAAGAAGATAGACGTCTTACCCATTACTGGTTGCACTTGTTGGCCAAACCCGACTACATTTACATGGGCTGAACCAATATGACCTCCCAACCTTGTTACAAAAGCTTTTGTTACAAAATTGGACTGCGACCCTGAGTCCAATAATGCTCGACAAGAAATGGGTGAACCATTTGAATCCCGTACCAAGACCGACGCAGTGGGTAACAGAGTTTTCAGAGTCGATTGATGGAATACATCTGTAGCTGCTGTAATAATTTATTGGAATGAAAAAATATACATGTCATTTACAGAGTGTTACTGAGTTACTCACGCTTGTTCTCCATCTGAACTTTACGATTATTGTTGAAGCTGTTGTTGTTGGTTTGATTTCCACGATGAATCGATGTATGGTGTCTTCTATCACATTTAAGACATCCTCGACTCCGGCATTGCTCTGCTGTGTGGTTTGTTCTCAAACAGTTGAAACATAGGGCAAACCGTTTTACCATTTGTAGTTTCTCGTCGATTGATTTAGCGCTGAATTTCTGGCAACTGGACAGTGCGTGATCCCTGCCGCAGGCAACACATCCGTAAGTTTCGTTTCGTCGATTCACTGTCAAAGCGCGAATTTCGGGTCTTAGGCGTTTCGCTGGTGGTGGTTCTAAAACTTGTCGGGATTTTGATGGTATTGCGTCCAAAACATGGCATCTCTCGTTCACGAATTTCTCCAGTTGCTTGTAACTTGGTTGCGTTGTTCCTGAGGCTGATGACTCCCATTCTTTACGAGTTTCTGAATCCAGTTTATTAGCCATTAGGTGTATCAGAATGGCGTCCCAAGATTCCACAGGTTGCTCCAAAATTTGCAGGCACCGTAGATGTTTTCGAGCCGAATCGAATAAATCTCGCAAGGCTGTTGCTGACTCCATCTCAACTGCCTTCAGCTCAAATAGTTCGCGGGTGTGCTTTTGTATTAGAAGCTTTGGGTTGTTGTACCGCTGCACCAGCAGATCGTAGGCTATCGCGTAGTTTGTTTCAGTGGTTGGCAATGAGTCGATGAGTCCGAGAGCTACTCCTCGTAAAGACAGTTTGAGGTATTCGAATTTCTGGATGGTTGGAAGAGTAGTTCTTTGGTGTATCAATGAATTGTATTTATCAATCCATTCCAGCCAGTTCTCTCCTGAGCCACTAAAAACCGCAAGATCAACTGTTGGAAGTCTCACTGATTCTCTGTTGAAAACACTGGCGCCTTGGATTCTTTTGCCGCAAATCATTTTTTCAAACATCGTCAAGCCCGTTAAATACTTCACCTCGACTTCTGTTCGATTTTCAACTTCATCTGGAATCCATTGCTCAAGCGTACTCTGCATCTGGTCGTACGTTTTGTAGCAATCTTTAAGCATGTCTCTTCTGATTTCCAAAAGGGACGCTTCCCTTTCAAACACTGCAGCTGTCTCAATGATCTGAGAGATGCGCGTGACTGCATGATTTCGCTGAACTACTGCCCTATCAAGATCTGACTGTAATATGGCATATACTGGTTTATCCTGAGGAATCTCCTCCTCACGCTCCTCGCCTTCAATAACCTGCGGATTTTCGGCTGTATCCATGATCTGTTAAGAAAGTAGTTGAAATAGAATAATAGATTCTCGCTAGAATTGTGTCTTGTTTCTTTTTACTCTATTTCCGTATTTTCAGTTCAATGTCACCGAATATTTAATACCGTTAAGATTTTTCCGAACCATAAGTCAAGACATGTGTCTCTTGGCCCGTGTGCCAAACTTAACCTCAATGCAAACTCGAGGTCTGTTTGTAAATTATTCCAACCCGTGTGTTAGAATTCATATCGCTTTTCATGTACAATTCTTAACCCTTTGACTGACTGATTCCAACCCTCGTGTTGGATTATTTTGGTTGCGTAACACAATTCGCTAATTTGAAAATCATTTTTTCACTCCAACCCACGTGTTGGGAACCGGTGGCAGTCTTATGCCGTTCTGTTTTATTTCAACCCACGTGTTGAAATCCGGTATAACGACCCAAGCGTCGTTCTGTTTTATTTCAACCCTCGTGTTGAAATCCGGTAGCACGACCCAAGCGTCGTTCTGTTTTAGTGGTTTTATTTCAACCCTCGTGTTGAAAAAAATCCGGTAGCACGACCCAAGCGTCGTTTTGCGTATCCAATCCCGCAATTGGATGTTACACTCATCGACCCAAGCGTCGATGATTTCCAACCCGGGTGTTGGACACTTATATTCAATCAATCATACCTATTTGGTGAAAAGCTAAAAGTTACAATTAATTTACCTTTCCGATGTGAAAAATGATCAATCCGGTTCGAAGGACCAAAATGTTCGAGTTGATTGAAGATTCCTTGCACTCTGGTTCGCGGTTGTGGAAAAAGTGAGTGAAGATAAGATTTGAATTATCGCCGCCTACTAGATCGCACTACCTGGCTTGGGTTTGATGGTAGAATCATTGTACATAGAGTGCCACTGTCGCGAGTGTGTTTATGCAGTTCTGCAATATTATTCTGATCATGGCTAATAAGAGTAGTATACATAGAGATAATGTGTTTGTGGTTATACATTTATTAACTGTGAAGCGTTTAATCCTCAACACGATGTTTCAAACCACCCTAATCTCTAGGGAAATCTCGAGGACATTTTTAGGAAACGTTAGCAAAAATCCCCGAAAAAACTTTAATAATCACTGATGAAACTTCTGTATAAATTCCAGATGAACACTTTTGGGGATCTCTAAAGAACTTCATATCTTCTGAGAAAGTCCTAGAGGTTTTTCAAGATAAATTGCTAATATTTTATTTTTTGCAAAAATATTTTTTGCAAAAATAATCCATTGAATCCATAGATAAAATCTTGCAGGATTTTTTAGATGCATTCCTTGAAAAAAAAAAGAACATGGAGAAACTCAGTCTTCAAAAAATCCCACTCCAAGAGCTGCTGAGACTCAAAATCAACGAAGCAAGATTTGTTTCGTGCGCCTCTTTTGTTCAAATCAAGGCATGCAATGAATCACGCCACGTGTATGATTCATCTTCACCTTAATCGATTGTTTGACCTTCCACACTGAGGCAAAAAAACTTAATAATTTCTTAAGGAACAATTATGATTCGGCGCCACAACGATTATTGTTGAAATTTTTAAGTTTTATCTATGATTTTGGTGAAGATTTTTATAACTAAATTTCATACGTCAATCAATGAAAAACAGTAGTAAGCGCAATGATAACTGCTTACTTAAAATTATCAACCACTAATAACGTATATATCAGGCGAGCTCAAAAATTGACATGTTTTGATAACATGTGATCTCTGTTTTCGATTAACTTGTACCCAACATCGAAAGCGGAGCAGTTTTTCTAGCGATTGCTATGGAAATTATTTCAAGTAATGGTTCTTAAATATTTCAAAGCTCTTACTTATGAAACTCATGATCCCATTTTCGAAATGTTTAAGCGTTCAATGAAACCATAATTTGGTTGATTCATAAGTTTTCATTTATGGAAAATCTAAGTATTTTTGCCTCAGTGCATTAAAAAAGAGACTTGCATTTAAATATAGACCAAGTCTCTAAAAAGAGACCCGGTATTAGCCCTGCGAAAGGCGTCAAGCCGGGTCAGTTATGCTTGGAGGATGGCACGAAGGCACGTGACTCAGATGCCGCTGCAGCAGCCAAGACCTCTCTCACACCTGGCCCACTAGATTACGAGAGATCACCGATGACGAGGGCTACTACGATGATAATGATATGATCGCTCATTGGGGAGGCATGCGAATCCCGTGACGCGACGTGAGGTTGTTTGCGCACTCCCACGATCCTCTCGCCTAACGCCGAAACGATCAACGGCGCAAATATAACTTCGGCTAGGTTATCCAGCTGTTGACATCAGTCGCTTCGAATGATCAAACCAAAGAGGACGTGCTTTTGAACAGTTTCCAACTCAGATTCGCGCGCATCATCGATCGGCAGTGGATTGGCGCTGAACTTAGTGATCCGACAGTTTCAATCATCGCGATGGCATCACGCTTACTGATAATAGTGTCCCTAGCGCTTTATGCGTCGTCCGCCGAAATAAACGCACGTAAGTGTTATTTGAGTGGTAGCGTGCCAAATTTCGATGCAAATCAGCTAGGTGGGCCATATTGTTCTGAAACACCGGTTCCGTCAAACTGGTTCGTCTGGAAAAGAATTCAATGTTCGAAATGAATCAACTACCGGAAATGTTCGTAGAGAAGACCACCGTCCACTGAGTCCTTTTGGATTGTCTGTATTAAAAACCAAGTGAATTCTATCGTTAAAATATGATGTACGAAGATACTATGGCAGATGGGGTGTCCCCAAGAAGAAACGAAAGGAAGTTTCAGCAAAAAATGAATAATTGTTTTGCACCTTAGTTTAGGGTTTAGTATCTGGGTTTCTTAAGGTGAACATACAATGAAGCCACACCTTATTTTTTCTAGAACATAAATCTGGGAGAACTAGTTAATCTTGAAAGTTTGATCGTTTGGTTAATCGGTGAAATTCTTGTTCTGGAAGAACTGATGTTTGGCTTCGATACACCTTCACCTTAAGAAGCGCCACTAACTTTTAAAGATCTTCGACTATAAAATCAAAAACAAACAACCCCGCGTTTTCGAGCAAAACAAGTTGAACAAAGGCGAAGGTAGAACACAAATGATAGTTCGTTTTCATACATTACATGTGTAAACGGTAGCAGGAAACTCACGTCGATGAGTTGACGAAGGGCTGTGAACAGGTTCACGGTCGGCTTTTTCTCGTTATCGGAATAGTGCTTGGGTGCTTGCGACTGATCTTGAACAAGCAAGGTACAGCGAAAGTAGGGTGACTTGTTGTATTTTCGACAGGTTTGTTCTTTTCGTATTGGGACGGTTTTCTTAGACCCATTGAGCTCAAAATTTGCATGAATACGATTAGCACATGAGCTAAACTTACTGCTGAATTTCAGAAGATTTGGCCGACAAAACCCAAACATGATAAAAAGAAAAAAAATGGTCAAAAATACCTAAGTTCCCCTATTAAGGAAGCTACAAATAGTAATTTTATTGATACGACACAGATACAATGGCTCAATTTCATATTCGTACAGGACACTGTTTTCCTATCAAGTTTAAAAAATATTAAATGATATTATGATATAATGAAGGTGATAGGTGTCATCTCTTATTTGACAATCAAAAAATGTTTCCATTTAAATTCATCTTTAGATTAATTGAAACGTATTGATTTTTTTTTCTAAAATTGGCTCAATTCTATATTTGCACACCCATCAAAACTCAATCATACAAAATTGAAGACTAAATTTTAATGATCGATTTGTTTGGTCAAGTCCTTCATTTTGTTGTTCAGATGCAGTTGAGTGCATTTGGACTTTTATGACGAATTCTGCCTATTGAGATCAAAAAACAGGTACTCCACGTAAAAATTTGATTTAGAAAAGTGCTCCGCAAGCTAGGAACCTCTGCCTAGGAGAATCCTCAAAGGAACCAAGCGATTTTTTTTTTAAGAAACAAGTGTTATGAAACCTTAACCACACATATACTTTAGAAAGTGAATCGTCCGCCACTCAAAATTGATACCAAGTCGTGTTTTGGTGACCACTGTCCTTAAGGGGAATCCCCATCTTGCGTGCTTCAGCAGTATGTTAATAAAGCGGCATTCTTTACACCACTCATCATTCAAGTTGCAACAGGAATACTGATTCACTTCTTATACATCGGTAAAAGTTGATCTTCACCCTATTCAAAAGCAGAACCTACACTGATAAAAATCCACACGCTCGATTTGTGTGTTTAAAATTATGGATCGATTCATGAACGTCCATATCGATTTGCTATGATTTTCTTGCAAACTTCGTGTGTGTTACACATTAAATTCCTGTATTTTGCTTCATGGATTGATTCATCAACCGACAACAGGGATTCCATATTTTTTCCACATAAGTTCCCGAAGCTTTCTCTTCAGATTCGTATGTGTCAACCTATGGACGCATAGATCATCACTCCAACACGGATTCAGTGTGTTTTGCTTATGGTTATCTTGTGTCATAATCATCATGTTCAAGTTGGTCGATTCATTGATTTGCGCAATGAGATTGTTATGATGAAATCCATGAGCTATGCTATCGATTTCCATGTTCAAAGCTTCTAAATTGTTTGTGATCAACCCACGGGATGCATAGTGAACTGAATTGCGGTTGGACCTCGTGTCGAACGACAGTCATCATCATGCTTCCAAAGAGAAGAAGCAAATTTTGAAGCTGAAATTGTTAGATGAAAATTTGTGAATTCGATTTTTCTTTTATTAGTGAAGTTGACCGATATACGAGAATTCTACCTTTCTATAAGAAAACATTGATTATAATGTATAGTTAAGTAGAAAAATCGGATTCCACTAACAGATTTTCCAGGCTTTCAGTTTCGAAAAAAATGGAATATGCTTATCCCTGGCTTCCCAAATTATGGATTTGCGGCGCCCCGCTTGTTGCTGGCTCACGGGTTTGAAAAAAATCAAGAGAGCTTGCGACAAGCAGAGGAGCCTCGGATCCATATTTTGGGGAGCAAAAGTTTTTCTACCAAATTTCTTCTTTCAGTCCCTTGACATTTATGTTCTATCACACATGACTATCTAAAGCTTCTACATTTCGAATTCAATAAGCAAATCAGTTGGTTTTCATGATTCTATATTTGGAAATTCATGTTTGTTTCACATGACAACCTAATGTTGATACACATGTTATTATACCGTGAAATCAATGATGAAATCCATATGGCTGCCACACTCAAATCAAGTGGTTTTCCTCTTTGCGCAAATCTATAAGTAAAACACACGACCTTGACGTGTAGATTTTTCTCAGTGTATAATAATGCCACCAGCAGCGAGCTAGCTTCAATGTGATTCCCCGCTCCGGCATTCAATATATTGCAGCTTCTTCTCTATCCAAGAGACTAGAAATTTTGACCCCCACATCGCTAGTCTTGTTACAATTATGATGATGACTCAGTAGCGACGCTAATGTGCAGTCACGTAAATCGAGCTTATTGAACTGCATGAATGTATCCATCCTATATGGCGTTCGAATCGTTTATTTGAATGCTTATTTACGCTGCACAAATATAAGCACGACTAATCCATCATCTTCGTTTCTCGATTATAGAAAATCCATCCTGTACCACACCGAACGGCATCCCAGGTCAGTGCATATCGGCATACCTATGTCGGGAAATTATGATGTTCATCGTCGAAAAGCCGATACCTGTGCATCGGCAGCAGTACCTTAAGCAATCCGCTTGCAAAAGGCCAGACGTGAAATTCCCCGTTTGCTGCCAGCTGAAGGAAATTATATCGGCCGAATCCTTGCTGCCTACGGAATGTGGTGTTGCGACAAGCGATCGGATTGCTTACGGCCTTGCTGCCGCCATATTCGAGTTCCCATGGATGGCTTTGCTCCGATATCGTGAATTTAACGGCGACATCGTCGACGGATGTGGCGGATCGTTGATCAACGAACGCTATGTCCTGACGGCGGCCCACTGCTTGAAGGTGAAAACTAAAACTTTGTAAGTATTCTGCTGGCCTATAAAGTTTGGACAAAGCATTGAAAGATTTTCGACTATTTCCAGAGATCACGTTCGATTGGGTGAACTCAACAAAAATACCATTATCGATTGCGAAGTAAATGACGACGAATGTGCCGGACCAGTGCAGGATATCAAGGTGGAAAGAAGTATCATCCATCCCCAGTACAATATGCCAAAGTTTTCCAACGACATTGGGTTGATTCGTTTGCACCAATCGGTCGTTTTTCAGGGTAAGTATCCTGCAGAATCTCCTCAAAAAGATTTTCATACTTAAGGCTGAAGCACAAAACTTCAACCTTTCATAAGGCTGAAATATTGAATGGCTGAAAATTGATGGGACGCATCTGGCAGCGTTTAGGGTCGCCAAGTTCTCTTCCACTGCGTGGTCTTCCAATCCTAACTCTATCTCTACCTGGGACCATATACTTCCTTTTTGGTAGAATTATTGGTCAGGCCTATCCTCGCTGTTTCCCTCTTTAGATACATGACGGCCTCCTCCACTGACCTGCGAATTGATTTCAATAAGGCCGATAAGGTCCGCAAAGCCTCCCAATAGCACCCTCGAGTGCAATGCTGAACAGTACATTCGAAAGTGCATCTCCCTGCTTTAATCCGTCTAGCGTCAAAAACGAGATTACCACCTCGTCTGCAACCGAACGCATGATTTTGAACCATCCAGCGCTGCACGTAACAGTCTACTTAGTTGCGTTAGAAAACTATGTTCAGACATTACCAGCAACAGCTCATTTTTTCCACTGATTTGAACGCCGAATATAGCAGGGTAATTCCTCTGTTATTGGCACACTCCAGTCTGTGCCTTTTCTTGCAGCCTTACAGTTCTTCAGCTCGATGCTTTTTAACCTCTCCTACGGTCGGTGGGTCCACAGCTTGATTTTCAGCATTAATGTTCGTTCATCATGTTTCTCATTACATTTCTATTTTCATTGTATTGGGAGGGTACGGAGTAGAGTAAAAACGCGTCCAGTCCATTTGAGTGACTAACAACTAAATAACATTTAATTCAACTACGAAAGTCGAGGCTTAGTTAGTATCTTTCTGGTTTTTAAGTTCTTCAGGTTGCTAAGCTCCCTCATCGCATCACTCCTCCTCAACGTCGAAGAACTTCAGACCAATCAGGGTACGGAATCGATCGAGTTTGACCTACGCCACAGGTTACGGCAAAATGCCCGCGAGCATCGATTCAGTTGGACAATAACGAACTTCCATGATGCCCAATAACACTTCACGAAGTTAAATCGAGTATCAGCTTTGATTGCCTTCGTTCATCACCACGGGTTTAACGACATCTTCCTCGACGTCGTGTATCAGCTTCATCACCCAGATAAGTTCCATACTAGCCTCCGAGAGGGCTACGTACTCTGCTTCCGTTGAATACAAGCTGACGCATTGCTGTTCCCATGCGGCTCAGCTGATGGATCCGTATCCGAGCTTGAATACGTACTCAGAGTTGAATTTTCTGTCAAACTTGTCACCGGCCCAGTCGGCATCGACAAAACTTTCAAGCTCGCCAGCTCCGCCGAGCTGCAGCTCGAGATCAGCTATCGCTGTAACGTACTTTAGAGTTCTCTTTGACCCGATCGGCTTCAGAAGACTTGCTTGCCTTGCGCCCCAGGATGGACACCGCAATCGCAATATCAGGCCTTGTACATACCGCAACATACAGTAAAGCACCAACAAGGCTACGGTAGCGCTCACCGTTCGGCATACTTTCCTCCTTCTTTTTCTGCACGTTCGGACATTCAGGGTCCATGGGTATTTTTCATGGCTTCGCTTCGACCATGTTGAACCTCTCGGAAATCTTACGACAATCTTTGTATGCCGATTGAGGTAGTTGGTAACATCTCCTAGGCCCATGAGCTTGAAATTTTTCTATAGGTAGCGGAAGACCCGCTCGTATTTGTCGTTGTCCTGAGTTGCCACGAGCAGGCTTGATAGAAACACCTCTGCGATGCAAAGAGGAGGTGATTATGCCGTTTTTCTGAGGAGAAAAATCTGAACTCAAAGTTTTCAACACAGATCCTTAAGCGATTCGAGTGAGAGTGCAAAAAAATGCGAGGATTTTTTCATTTACTCTGTCTCTCTTGTTGCGAAGCTCACCTTTACTCATACTCCAAAAGGACTCTTGAGTCTGCCGCCGTACAAAGCAGTCCTCGGGGAGTTGTGAGAGCACTCTTTTTTGATGGAATTTTACTCTGTTGTGTCTTGTGCTGCATCTTCCTCGCTCATTTTTCGTTGCCTCTCTGCTTACCTTTTTTTGGCTCCCTCGCAAAGAGGCAAAGGCAGCACGCTGCTCTAGAGTATTTCACCGAACTCTAATGATATTGAGGAGAATTATTAAGCCTGCACGAGCCAATTGTCGACATACAGTAAAACGAAAGACATTCTTCCATTGACCTTCCGGATGTAGAGGCAAGGATCTGCCTCGGATTGCTTACATCCAAACGGCTTTCTATTTGCAGGCATCTTCACGATTTCTCATGTCCAATTCTCCTGAAGGGATGCAAACTCATCGTCTATGACTTTCTTCCATTTGTGACGCTCTTGGCTTCGCATAGCTTCTTCATACGTATGTGATTTGGTCGTACAACATGAACTTTGTCTTCGCCCTCGACTTCGATCACAGTGTCGTACCTAATCGCCCTCTGCGCAAAACGTTGACTCATCGAAACCATCAAATTCACTATCCACGGATGATTCGCCTTCGGCCCGTGGTTGCTCCTCCTTATTCTCAACGATTGGATCAATGACTTCTTCAGACTGACATGAATGAATAAAATACAACGCCTTCATCAGTGCTTCCATTTTCGAATATCTAGCGCTGGAACGAACTTGGCATCTCGAGACCCGACGAACTGGTTCATCGCTAGATCCAGGAAACGGTAACCCTTATGTTGCTGCGAGTAACCGACGAAAAATTGCTTGCTAGCAGCCATGTGCGAGGTACCTTCAGAATCAATCACCCATGAAAGAATTAACCTTTGCGTACGAAAGCGTACTAGTCAGGACTACGAACCACCTTGGCTTTGGTATTTCTCCCACGTTGCTTCGATTCTGCTTCCCGGCTCTGCGCCAGCAAACGACAGTCTTTCTGCTTGTGTCCGACCTTCTGACAATGATGGCAAATGATTGGCTTCCTCGTACCTGCCTCGAACGCCGATTGCGCTCCTCTTGAACAGCTTCGCTTGGCGGCTTCGTCAATCAACTTTGTCTTCGCAAAATCAAACGTTAAATCGGCGTTCGAACGACTTTCCAGAGCCGTTGTTAAAGGGTTGAAGGAATTCGGCATGCTTCTGAGGACCATCACAACTTGTAAATTTGCGTCTAGTATCTGGTCTAGTAGGGGCTCAGATAGCCGTAGCGGTAAACGCGCAGCTATTCAGCAAGACCAAGCTGAGGGTCGTGGGTTCGAATCTCACCGGTCGAGGATCTTTTCGGGTTGGAAATTTTCTCGACTCCCAGGGCATAGAGTATCATCGTACCTGCCACACGATATACAAATGCAAAAATGAGCAATTGGCAAAGAAAGCTCTCAGTTAATATCTGTGGAAGTGCTCATAAGAACACTAAGCTGAGAAGCAGGCTTTGTCCCAGTTGGGATGTAACGCCAGAAAGAAGAAGAAGAAGACCTGGTCCGCCACCGAACGCTTCTCGAACAAATCTTGCATTTCCGTGATGTACTTCTCGGTGTCCTCGCTATCAGTAAGTATAACGTATATCGCACAGTTTCTTGGGGATGGAAACTTTCGAGGTCAACGTTGTGCGCTCGAAATTTCTCCTCAGGCTTTCCCAGGCTTTATTCGACGTGGTTGCCTCCTGGATCAGCTTTCGTTGGCTGTCGACCAACAGACCAATTGTGGCTCTGGCCTTCTGATCACCTTTCAACAGTTGCTGAAGCATACGGCTTCTGGTGACATTCTTCACATAAGTCACTCTCTGACACTCTTCATCGAACCAACCGTTTCGTCTAGTCAGTTACCAATGCCAAACACATCCCGCACCGTTGTGGTCACAACTTCGTGGATAGGGTCCCACGGCTGTTGACATCTCCAGAAACGATGATTCTCCCCAACTGCTGATCTGATTGCAGGCGGTGCTGTGAAGCTACTCCATAAGTCGACAAGCGTTAGATATTGAAGCGCATCGTTCTGTTAGTTATGGAACTCGTGACGATGGATAACCGCTGGATGCAGCTATAACGAGATCACATGAGAGTATTTAATTCAATTTGGGCAGACCGTTATGCGTATATAATTTGAGCATTTTTAACATTGGCTGTCCTTGCGAGTTATGCTAACTTAGTAATCATTGGCTCAAAAACTGCCTATATTTTAATCAGAGATTTTAACTTCTTTTAAATATTAATTGTTTTCTCGAGTTATTCTGATGACTTCGACAACCTACTCAAACGAAGAAACATACACTGTTCGTTTGTTTTGATGTTCTCTTAGATGACCTTGTGTAATAATTTAGTTTTTTTTATAGATTTTACAATCTTGCAGCCTTTTGATATTTTCAGCTTTTCGATTGCTCAGCTTCAAATTTTAATCCTTATGTGTTTCTGCCTTTAGTAGGTAACCCTTGAAGTAATAAGAACTAACTAAAACCACTCATCTTTCACAGAGCACATCAAACCGATCTGCCTTCCGGTGACGCATAAGCTGCAAAAAACGCTCTACCCCCGATACATCCTCACCGGTTGGGGTAAAACGGAAAAGGACGAACTGTCGGACATTCTGCAAAAGGCAGTTCTTCCCCGAATCGACAACGAACAGTGCATGCAAGTTCTGAAACAGAACCAGCTGCGCATCGCCCTGACGGATAAGCAGATGTGCGCCGGTGGTGAAAAACGTGTCGACAGCTGCCGGGGAGATTCCGGTGGACCACTGGCATGGGTTGACAAGTTGAACGACGCACCACGCTTCATTCAATTCGGAATAGTTTCCCTGGGAAGCAACACCTGTGGAGAGAAAAGCGTGCCCAGCATCTACACCCGGGTGGGACAGTACATGGACTGGATCCTGAACAATTTGCACCCATCATGAGAATTACTCTCATCCAATAACTATCAACCTGTACAGGGATTTCTCATTGCCAAAAACTCATGTAGATTAAGCTTGAAAATAAATATTATTTATGAAATACATAAATTAACCATTGCTGTTCATAGTCTAGTGTGTTCATCCCTTTCGATCCTTGTTTGGAGCCGTGCTTTCGAGTTTTCGTTGGACCCGTTGGCGAAAGCAGTTCTCTCGTTTATTCACTAAACATGGTTGCAACTACTAACAAAAGGAAGGGTGAATCTCTGAAATCACAACTTCCTTCCTATAATGTACCCAATATGGGGTTTTCTCAGTCGATAAATGAATAGCACACGTCTAGACTTTAGTTGTAAATACTGATCACTCATGCTTTATTGCAACGGTTTATATAGGGGTACGAACAATAGTAATGACCACTGGATAAGTGTTGATATCACAGTTGATATCGATTTGACCCGAGTAATAAGAGACTCGCTTCGATCCCATAAATATGTAATTTATGAACATCACAATACCTTTCCTCTTAAGCTTAAACTTATTTCATTTTTTGTTTATTTGAATCCTAAATGGTTTCTATGATTATCTATTCATGCTTATTAATTGATTTTCCAAATTCAAAGGTACACAAAATCACTATCCAATTTTTTCTTCTTAATTCGAGTAGATCGTCTTAAGATAGATCCATCATTTCGATCTGAGAAAGCTGTGCTCTGCAATGGTGATGAACGTAGCGCTTCGGGGTGGACTTCGCTTCTAGACGGTGGAGGAGCTTCGAAGGAAGAGTCTAGCATCGGAGGATCCGTATCCTCCTCGGAGTTATTTCTGCTTCTCTTCGTTCCACGCCTTGGTACCGACTGAAGCGCCACTCTGCGCCGTTCAGTCCTCACAGGCACTCTCAGTTGCCCCATGTGGGCCGAAACTGGGTGAGATCCGATCGCGATCTGAAACATATTTTTAGAAATTCTTTTAATGTATTTTGCCTCAATCCATCGCTGATACTCATTATCTCTAAAATTCCTATAATATACCTTATCCCCAACTGCCAACTTCGCAAAAGGGTCCAGGTTTTCATGCTCTAGAGGCTCTATGGGCATTAAAACATTAGAGTGTGAAGTTTCTGTAGACTGATGCTTGAAACCATTTTTAGGATTCACGAGGTCTAATAATGTCCTAGGCTTGTACCCTAATACCTTTTCAGAAGGATATTCCCCCGTAGACGTTAGGCAACTATTACGGTAATTGAATAGAAAATAATTCAATCGGTCCTGTAAATCCAGATGTCTAAACTCTCTATCTAATAGAAACTTTTTCAAGACTTCCTTTGTCACTCTTACCAAACGTTCTGTCTGACCATTACTTTGCGGATGATAAGGTGGGCTTTTTAAAACCTGTATCCCGTTTCTCTCAAAAAAATTTACAAAATGTCTTGAATTAAATGGCGGGCCATTATCAGTTACGATTAAGTTTGGTAAACCAAACCTTGCAAACAAGGTAGTAAATTTCTTAATAACCTTTCCGGCATCTGTTCCAAATCTCATCCAGTCTATTTCTAACCATTTAGAATGACTATCGACGATTAACAAGAAAGTTTGTTTTTCAAAATAGAATAAATCGGCATGAATTCTGCTAAAAGCTTTATTTGTCGCGGTCCATTCAGTAAGAAATTTGTCTTTGGGAACGACTGCCATTTTCATACAAATGTCACATCGTTTCACATAAGATTCTACATCGTTATTATCGTTAAACCAATACACATGTCGTCTAGCCAGCTGTTTCATTTTCACTATTCCATCGTGGTTTGCGTGAAGAAGTTTCAAAAGTTTTCCTTGCAAAGATCCCGGTATGATCACACGATCCTGGAAGAGCAGGCATCCATTAACCTCCTCTAAATGTTGCTGTTGAGAATATATGTCTCTAAAGCATTTATCAATGCGTTCTGGCCATCCATTTTTTATGAAAAACATTATTTGTTGCAAAAATAAATCTTTCACAATCTCTTGCGCTATCGTCGAGAAATTCAATGGAAACTCCTCAGAAAAGTTCAGGCTTTTGATAGAATATTTCTCATAGTTACCTGGGACCTCAACCTTTAAAAGAAATCGCGAACAGAAGTCTGCGTTGTCCATATTTTGTGACGGTCGATAAATGATTTCATAATCATAAATGGACAATTCCATAATATAACGCTGCAGTCTAGTCACAAAAATTGAATTTCGCCCAGGTTTCCCAAGGATTCCAATTAATGGTTTGTGGTCCGTAAAAACCGTGAACTTCTGCTTATATAAACATTTATGGAACTTTTTAATTGTCGAGACTACAGCCAACGCTTCTAGGTGAAGTATGGGATACGACTTTTGAGCATTATTGAGAGAAAATTATGTGAAGCTTATAGGCTTCTCTTCTCCATTCACCACATGGGAAATCACTCCTCCAAGTCCATAAGACGATGCATCACTACTAACCACAATTGGTTTTTTGGGATCATAAAGGGTTAAAACGTCCGCATTGAGTAACATTTTCTTGCTTTCATTGAAAGCTTCATTACATGACACATTCCATTCGAACCTTATTTCTTTTTTCAACAACCTATACAATGGACTTAAGACTGATGACAGATTTGGGAGAAATTTGCCATAAAAATTAATTAATCCGAGGAAAGCTTTTAACTCAGTTGTATTGGTTGGTGACTTAGCTTCCTGAATTGTTTGAACTTTTTCAGGGTTTGGCAAAAGCCCTTGCTCTGTGAGAATATGACCCAGGTAAGGCAATTGTTCTACGAAAAATTTACACTTTTTGTAATTCACTTTAATGTTCACCTTGTTCAAACGATCCAACACAATTAGAAGCTTTTTATAACAATCCTCGAAATCTTTTCCAGCAATCAACACATCGTCAAGATAGCAATAAACAAAGTCAAGTCCTTTTAATATTGTTTCCATGATCTGCTGGAAAATTGCAGCACTGGATGAAGCCCCCTGTGGAAGTCTATTATACGAATATAGTCCCTTAATCGTGTTAATGATTACAAATTTTCTTGATTTTTCGGAAAGGTTAAGCTGAGTATAAGCAGTAGTTAAATCAAGCGCACAATACACCTTGCACCCCGCTAAGGAAGCGAAAAGATCCTGAGCGGTAGGCAGAGGGTATGTGTTTGGAATTAGTACTTTATTTATAGACACTTTACAGTCTATGACTAATCGTATGTCATTATCTTTTTTTATAACTACTACCACTGGGGAAGCCCATAAACTCGTCTTCACTGGTGTAATAATGCCATCATTTTCTAGCATATCCAAGTGATTTAGTACTTTTTCGCGCAAACGGTACGGTACATCGTAGGCTTTTCTAAAAATCGGCCTGTCCTCTCGAAGCACCAAATCTGCTTCTAAACCAACAATAGGCTTTGAAAAATCTCGCTTGAAAACGTTAGAATATTTGTCTTTTATCTGACTTACAATTGTGTCTTTGTTATCTTGAACAACAGCTTTATTAACAGACAAACCAATGGAAAAATTACTTCTCCATCCAGTACAAAAGACATCAAACCAATCCCTGCCAATCAATGGAATAAAATTATGGGCGCCATCCAAAATTATGATTTCCGCTGGAACGGTTTTCGCATTTAAAGAAACTCTCACATAAGCTTTACCGAAAACGTTAAGATTTGATCCGTTGATCACCACTAACTTTTTTTTACAAGTTCTTAATGGGACATGGCTAAGATTTCTCATAAATTCAACTTTACTTATTACGGATACGGCCGAACCGCTGTCGACCTCCATTGGAACCCTTTTTCCTTTAATTTTGGCTTCAAGGAGACAAGGCTCACTAACATTATTGATGGACGCCACCATTAGGCAAGGGTATTCACCTGAATCGTCACTTTCGCCGCTATAATCCATTTTCAGTCGCTTGAAATAGTCGTGAACTCGTTCTGCTGGCTTGCCGCTGTCCTCTACAAACTTGACCGCATTTTTCTGGCTGTTTTTATAACGGTAGCAGTTTTTCTGTATGTGCCCTTTCATTTTACAAAAATGGCAAGTAAAATTTGGCAAGTAAAATTCTTCCGCGGCTGGATGACCTATCACCAGATCGTGACCTTCCTCGATACATTTTACGCCCTCCACGATTATCGCGACTTCTACTGCGTTCTCTGCTGCGATTTTGAAATCTATCAAGGTTCCTATCACTACGGCTGTCCTTTTGACCTAACCGATGTTTTACCGAATTTACTGGTACGTCAGAATTAATAGCACGCGCTTGAGAAACGGCAATCTCACTATTTTTAATTAATCGTTCAGCAGTTTTAGAAGTTAAATTCTCTTCATTTAGAAGCCGCTTTTGAAGCTCGCGGTCGTATACTCCAAATATCAACTGATCACGGATAGCCTCATCGCGATGGGCGCCGAATTCGCAAGATTCAGCCATCAATTTAACCGCAAGCACAAAATTTTCACCCGTTTCCGATGGACTCTGCTTTCTACATCTAAATTTGTAGCGGAGAACAATGGTAGAATCGATTTTGTCGTACCTCTCTTTCAACTTTTTGGTAATGTCTTCGTATGACAAGGTTTTTAGGTCTGTGGCAGGATATAAAAGCTTTATCTCTTCGAATACAGAAAAACCGGCAAGCGTGATGAAAATATCTTTTCTACGATTTGGATCAATATTGTTAGATGAGAAAAAATGCTCAACCATTTCCACATAATTTGTAAAAGACGAGTCTGGCACATACGGATCAACGGTTCCTATTAACGCCATTGCTACTGCACCTGAGAATACAATCACAGAGTGCACAGAGGTCAAATAACTACTCAATAGACGATAGAACAAAGAAAATGAAATCCACGTACCTTTTTATTCTGCAACGAGCTTTCCAAGCTACTATTGGGCTGTCGTGGCGAGCGGCGAGGCGGGTGGCGGGGTTGGGCGACGGGCGGGGGCGTGGTGGATGGCCTGGTCGGGCGGTGGAGCAACGTCAGGATCGTATACGGAGTACCACAACTAGCCGTCAATTCGGGTCTCCACTTGGGACTCACAATGCTTACTAAATTACTGCTGTAGATCTTCTCTCCCACACAATTTATTTTTATATCACTGCTCAAAAATATCAAAGTTTGACAGTGACTTCAAAAAATAAATGAATATAAGCCCCTACATTACTTGGCTGTATTACATCTTGTCAGTATTACAATTTCCAACAAGAGATTTGTCCTTCTTTTAGTTATCGGCCATTCTTTCGGAAGTTGCACTAGCAAAGTGATTGTTGGCATTCATAATCATTTGACGCTTTCAACAGTGATTTTTTCTTCTTTTATCATAGGCTGTTCTTTAGCGATGTACTTTTGAAATAGTGGTCAGTTTAATATCAGTTAACATTTTCATCTGACATTTTTCAAACCATAGTCTAATGACATTTTAGAATATGTTGAACTCGCATTGCCTCCAGCAATATAAAATATAATTATGCATTACCAAATAATATAACGCTTTTGAAAGAGGGCGGGAAAGGTCTCTAATATTAACATGTCAGCATTATCATCAGTTTCGAAAAATGATTTATTGCTGTGAACACAATCATTCTCACAAAATCAAGTACACGCCTGTGAGTAAAAATTCACCATGCACTTTCGATCAATAGATTTCCTACAGGCACTTTTTTGCCTCACAAACGACGCTACATAAGCGCAATCGTAGCTCACTGCGAGATGGCGGACGGCGTCGCAAATCGACCGGCACAATACAACAACCTAACACGATTTCTTTCCCAAATTTCAATTTCGAAATCTTCCACTTATCTCCGGCAAGGTGATCACCACTTTACGAGAATCAGATTTTAGCACTACTAACAACCGCAACTACCACGTGATCGACCTTAGTACCGGCGCGCACAACCAACGAGATCGATTCGCGAAAGCCAACTAAAGTGTGCTCTATTGCAAATAATACACATAGAGTATCCAACACTATGCCTATCTGTTCGTTACTCACAATCAACGAGATGCTGTGAAAAGATACCACTAGGCACTGTATCACTTTCAAAGAGAGTCACAATACCGTTTTATCCTCGTCGACACTATAATGTACCCAATATGAGGTTTTCTAAATAAATAGCACACGTCTAGACTTTAGTTGTAAATACTGATCACTCATGCTTTATTGCAACGGTTTATATAGGGGTACGAACAATAGTAATGACCACTGGATAAGTGTTGATATCACAGTTGATATCGATTTGACCCGAGTAATAAGAGACTCGCTTCGATCCCATAAATATGTAATTTATGAACATCACACTTCCAAAAAAGTTTAGTTTAAAACTGTCACTAAACGTGGCAAGAATAAAAGAAAGGACGTTTCTCCGTAATGCGCGCTATCTTCCAAGGGTGAAATTGGTGATGTTGATAATTGCATCGAAATGAGCGATCAGTTCGATGCTCTAGACAAATTTTCCGAACACCAAATCAAAGCAGTCTCTAGCCGAGGCTCTTTGATTCAAGTGAGGATGCAAAGAGTGCCGCCGATCGTGGTCAATTGTTCCAAATTTGGGGGATTTAGGCAGGATATCTTGAACTCCATTAGGGAAATCAAGGTTTTTTTCCAATCTCAAAGGAAGGAGACTATCGCGTTTTGCCGGAGACAAACGGTTGATGCAAGTGCGGAATAGTCCTATCTTTCCAAATGACATGCGAATTGAGTTGGACTTTCGATTTAAACTGGGAAATTTGCAGGAAAATGGCCCAGGGGGTCCAAAATATATTGATTACCCTATAAGTCACCTGAAGAGATCAAAAGTGAAATAAATGATTTAGGGTGAAAGCACCGGTTTTGACCAGCCTAAAAGAAAATGTCAATAAAAATTATAAGAGAAGCCCTATCTATACTACAAATATGTCAAATGCAAGCTTATTGTGTATGTAAAATATCGGAACTAAACTGAACCCATTTTTTCGCTTTGAAAATGTCGTTGGTCGATATAGGCTAACATAACCAGTTTCGGCCAGAGATTTATTTTCGGTTCCTAAATTGACCAATCACATTGTTTTTTTATGAGAGTGGCA
This sequence comes from Aedes aegypti, assembly GCF_002204515.2. Taxonomy (NCBI): domain Eukaryota; kingdom Metazoa; phylum Arthropoda; class Insecta; order Diptera; family Culicidae; genus Aedes; species Aedes aegypti. The sequence continues at coordinate 290,838,683 of NC_035107.1, read as the reverse complement.
AAATTAGGAGTACATTGGCCAAATTAGGAGTATGGGAGATAAAATTATTACGAAAATGAATTGTTTTCCTTATGTTTTGAATCAATTCGGACAAGTAAATTAATGTATCTCTATCATGTGAATGTGATCTACTGAACACAAAAGGTAAAACGGTGTAAAATCCAGTATGGCTACAACTGGCGTATGGACAAAACTGGTGCTTCTACCCAATTGGTATTTCCCCAGTCCAAGTAATCATTATGAAAAAAGTTGGAGGGGTTGTGTGCAAGACACAACCGCAGTGTTGACGTTGAATAACGTTAGGCTAGTTAAAAATGATCTGAATAATAATCTGCTCTTGAAAATGATTTTTATAAAGGGTAAATTATTTTGGGGCGGCTGTACACATAGCCGACTCTCCACTTCTCTATATTCTACATTTCGATAACTCTCCCTATGTCAATGATTTGTTCGGTCCCTTCATTCTGCATACATTTTCATTTTTTTTTTAATTTCTTTATTAGTATCATTCCAAATATTACATTCATTTTTTATATCTAGGTGTTCTATGTTATTAGACAACACTATCATCCTAATTTGGTAAAACAAATTTAAGATTTTATCAACATTTTGTTAACAACATATTAAATTTTATAACCTAAACATATAACGCATTAATCATGGCAATAGAATACTGTAACGATTTTTGCCTGAAATTATTATTTATTTTATTTGACATTTGTTCCAATGTTTCAACATTGGATATTCTATGTAACTCATTGGTACTATACCAGGGAGGAAGCTTCAGAATCATTTTCAAAATTTTATTTCGAATTCTTTGCAGAGCTTTCTTCCTGGTATTACAACAGCTAGTACATATTGGTACAGCATACAACATGGCTGGCCTGAAAATTTGTTTGAATATCAAAAGCTTGTTCTTAAGACAAAGTTTTGATTTTTTATAATAAGGGGATAGAGACATTTTACATATTTGTTACATTTGCCTTGAATGCCCTCAATGTGATTTTTGAAAGTAAAATTATCTAGCATGAGCCCTAGATACTTAACTTCATCTGACCAATTTATTGGAAACCCTCTCATCGTGACAACATGTCTACTTGAAGGTTTCAAATAAAGAGCTTTTGGTTTATGTGGGAATATTATTAGTTGAGTTTTGGAAGCATTAGGAGAAATTTTCTATTTCTGCAAGTATGTAGAAAAAATATCCAAACTTTTTTGCAATCGACTACAGATGACACGCAAGCTTCGTCCTTTGGCGGAAAGGCCTGTGTCATCCGCAAACAGGGATTTTTGACATCCCTGAGGTAACTCAGGTAAGTCAGATGTGAAAATATTGTATAATATTGGTCCCAAAATGCTGCCTTGGGGAACACCAGCTCTTACAGGAAGTCTTTCAGATCTGGAGTTCTAATAATTAACCTGAAGCGTACGATTTGACAGATAACTTTGAATTATTCTAACAATATATGTTGGAAAATTAAAGTTTTTTTTTTTTTAATTTTACGATCAAACCTCCATGCCAAACACTGTCGAATACTTTTTCTATGTCTAGAAGAGCAAGACAGCCTTCAGATTTGTTGGCCCGGATCAAATTTGTTACACGTAAAAGTTGATGAGTGGTCGAATGTTCATGGCGGAATCCGAACTGTTCATTGGCAAAGATTGAATTATCGTTGATGTGGGCCATCATTCTGTTCACAATAACCTTTTCAAAAAGTTTACTGATGGAGGAAAGCAAACTGATTGGACGACAGCTAGAAGCATCTGCAGGATTTTTGTCTAGTTTTAAAATTGGAATAACCTTAGCATTTTTCCATTTGTCAGGAAAATATGCTAATTGAAAACATTTGTTAAATATATTAACAAAAAATGATAAGCTACTTTCTGGAAGTTTATTGATGAAGATGTAGAAAATTCCATCATCGCCAGGAGCTTTCATATTTTTGAATTTTTTAATAATAGTTCTCACTTCTTCCAAATCAGTCTCCAGAGGCATTTTCGAAAACGTTCTCTTGATTGAGAATATTTTCGAAGTCCTGAGTAACTTGATTTTCAATTGGACTAGTAAGTCCTAAATTAAAATTGTGCGCGCTTTCAAACTGCATAGCAAGTTTTTGAGCTTTTTCGCAATTGGTTAGTAATAATTTGTGTTCCTCTTTCAATGCCGGTATTGGCTTCTGAGGTTTTTTCAAGATTTTAGATAATTTCCAAAAGGGCTTAGAGTCAGGGTCCAATTCTCGCGTAACATTTCAAAAGGACATATGTAACAATGAGAGATTCTCCCTTCTCTCGCTCTCTTTTGAATATAACAGAGCTATACTGAAACTTTTGGGAAGTTTTCCACTATAGATCGAAAGACAATATCCTTGGCTAGCGTTCCATACAAAAAAAAAACGCTACGGAAAAGTTTGTTTGGCAACAGAAAAAGTTAATGTGGCTCAATTATCGATTAAAGAGAATGTGAACCAAAAGAGCCTCTCACTGTTAGATAGGTCACTTTAGGTGAAAAGTTATGCGAGAATTGAGATTTTTTTTTTAATTCTTGTTTTTTAATTGTGAAAAACGTTTTTTGATTTCTTTCTGCAAATCCTGCCATATAATTTTCATAGCAGGATCGCGAGTGCGTTGAAATTGCCTTCTCGTCTCTCATAATATGCTGCATATTATGATAGTTACAGAGAGCGATACGAGAGAGATTTTCTCAATTTTCCCAGGATTCAATCCCTGATGTTGATATCCAGACATGGAATAAAAGAGAAGTCTTGACGTGGTAGCAATATCGGTCAGCAGCTTGCGGTTGGAGCGAAAGCTTGTTCGTAGTATTTTTATTTCAACAAGTTTTACTGAGTAAACTTGCTATGCGGTTTGAGAGCATGCACAATTTTACTTTAGGACTCACTAGTTTAATTAACCTTTCGGTCGTCGCGCGAATTTTTGTAACGCGAGTAGTCGCGCGTTGTACTTTGTACAACACCCTTGGTTTTGCGAATATCCCAGGAGTCTGACCACTTAGAAAGATGACGTCTTCGGCAAAGTTGTTCAGTAGCTCAAGGGCTATCATTATTTTAGCCAAGAAATTCGGGATTTTGCCACTAGGCGGCACTAGTGAGCATGAAACTTTTGTATCGCGGATCTCAGGATCCTGACCACTTAGAAAGATGGCGTCTTCGGCAAAGTTGCTCGGTAACTTATGGACTATCATTGTTGGAGCTAGTTGATTCAAAATTTTGCCAATAGGCGGCACTAGTGAGCATAAAACATTTGTTTTGCAAATATCTCAGGAGCCTGATCACTTAGAAAGATGGCGTCTTCGGCGGAGTTGTTCAGTAGTTCATTTTTTTTCTTTATTTAATCCTTAAAGTTCAAGATCTTGTAAAATGATAGTTCCTGAGCTTCTGAACAACTTTGCTGATGGTGCCTGTCTTAAAAGTCAAGATCCTGCAGTATCCGCAAAACAAAAATTTTATGCTCACCAGCGCCTGGTTGCAAAATGTCCTATTTCTTGCCTAGAATAATGATAGTCCTTGAGCTACTGAACTACTTTACCGAAGACACTATCTTTCTAAGTGGTCAGGCTTCTAAGATATCTGCAAACAAAAGTTTCATGCACACTAGCGCCACCTTGTGGCAAAATTTTGAATCAACTAGCTCGAACAATGATAGTCCTTAACTTACTAAACAACTTTGTCGAAGACGCCACCCTTATAAATGGTCAGTATCCTGAAATATTTGCAAAACAAAAGTAAAACTTCCATGCCCACTAGTGCCACCTAGCGGTCAAATTTCGAATAAAAGGCGGTATCATCAGATAGCGCTTCACCTCCAGAACAACTTTACTAAAGATTCCAAGTTTCTATATTATCTGGATTTTGAGATATACCGATTTAAAACTGTGGTTTACTCGAACCGTATATAGAGCGTTCATTATTATGCGACTTTCATGTACATATGTTGATTTTACCGCATTATATAGGATCATACTGTAAATAAAAACCCTCAAGTATTTTTCTTAAGAAGATTCTTGAGGAATACATTTTGGTTTGGTGTAGATAGATATCTTTGTTTCAAAATGATAGCATATAAATAACAACTGTTGTACAAAGTACAACAGCGCGACAGCCCGAAGGTTAAGTACCTCAGGATTTCGAAAGCATTCTCAATCAAGAGAACGTTTCTGAAAATTCCAAGGGGACTGATTTGGAAGAAATGGGAACTATTATTATAAAAAATCAAAAATATGAAAGCCCCTGGCGATAACGGAAATTTTTTGGACGTAATGCCAAGAAGTGTTACCGTTTCCAAAGGCAACAATCTAACGATTTGGGACAGGAGGCTCAAGGCCTTAGCTAGTTTAGAGATTTGTTTTTTTTGTCTTATTGTTGTACATATTCCCTGGAAATAAGTCTAGAAGCTTATAGGGGAAGAGCACCAATTTTCGACCCGTTCATACAATTTAGGCCTACTTTGTATGAACATCCGAAAATTGGCACAGATTTCTTGTGAGTCGAAAATTAGTGCTTTTCCCCTAGCATAGTTTAAAAGAAGTCGAATTATTTTTACCATCAGATAGGTCAGCATAAACACCCCTCGTTGAAAAATTTCACCCTTGTATCTCCACTTATGTCGAATTCTTTTTGAACCTAAGGTGGAACTAGCGTAACCCGTTCTGAATCACAGTTCCAACCCCAACCCGATTCAGGTTCGACCGAACTACAATATACTTAACGTTGGTTTGTTTATGTGTTGATCACCGACCTAGTTCCTAAAAACGAAAACGACATTTTTTTACCAATGTTGGCAGCCCTAGTTCCGGACACTGAGAGAGAGGAAAGAATTAGAGGATCAAAATGAGAGAGAACGTGCAGTGGGAAAAGAATTGGATTAGAACGGGGAGTTGATTGCCAGACGCCGAACCGAAAAGGCGAAAAACGCATACAGAAAATTACCTAGACAGAAAGTTCACGAAGTGATTGATCCGCGACAACCGGAGTGATCACGGAAGTGTCCGGAATCGAGTGTGATCGCCGATAGACGATTCATCAGAAGTACGTCAGGCCGTTCCCAGAAAGTTGAAACCCCGATCCACGGTTTGTGGCAACTCCGTGACCAGTATCGTCAACGAAGTTCCTCCACGTGGCCGAATTACTCAACATAAGGAGTAGGCAGGACGAGCCTTCCGTGCCGGAAAAAGGAGTAGGGTGGTTTTGGCGGTCGACAAGCCCCAAGTTATTGTCGTGTCACACGTGGCGGAGGAGTGGCAACCGTAGTTGTGGTGGTGAGGATTACTGTGAGGCCCGGTGGGATTACCCCCGCTCATTCGTAGTCCAACATCCGGTGAGTTGCCACCCCGCACACGAGCATCGTAACGTCACCGTGGGAATCGGACCCGACGCCCCGAATTGTCCGTCGGATCACCCAGGAAGTGGGTACTTCATAGCATAGTTGTCCCACTAGAACAGGAAGTTCAGGCAAGCATGGGAAAATATTCTGTATTATAACAAAATTTGTTACAAATAAGAAACTTTGAGTTGATGGAGGAAATTATAACACAATTAAAATAAAATCAGTTATTTGTTTCAATTCAAAATAAACTATAACACAATTTGTTATAAAAAAACTGAATGCTCAATCAAAAAATCATCGAGCACTATGATACAAATTTAAAAGCACTACAACAGTCAATTTTAATATGGAACATTATAATAGCAAATTGTGGAGCACTACAACAGCAATTTTACAGAACATTCTAGAATTTTCAGGTTCATTGTTCATCCATTAGACTGGCCCAGCTCAGTATGGGAGAAAAATAAAGTTGTATTATTCCACGGGGCACCATTCAGAACTATTTCTTAGGATTAGAGTAAGACTTCCTGAAAATTTCGGTTCATTTGGTCATTCCATGAGCTGGCGCATTTGAATTGAAGTTAATATGGGATTTCCAGCTCAAATATATGGGGAACAGTACATCATCTACTGTTTGGTTTAGGAAAATTGTTGATCGCGTTCAATTGAACCCAGAATGTCAAAAACACTACTTGATACCATAGCGCACAATATTTTAGAAGGTTGTATCATGATTACAATTCATAAAGTTGGTGTTTTACTAATCTAAAGTAGGTCTGCAATACAGCTCTGTATTTCTTCAACATAGCAACATTGCAAGAAAACGAAGTTGTCGTCATATGTGACTTTTCTGAAAATTACACATTTGTTCTTCAGGATGAGGCTCAAAGCCATTACTGGAACAACGATCAAGCAACAATACATCCATTTGTTGTTTATTTTAATGATGGAGGAATAGTAAAGAATTTGAGCTTTGTTGTTGTGTCTGAAGTCATGAGTCACGATACAGTAGCAGTGCATGTTTTTATATCTAAACTAATCACATTTTTGAAACAACGAATGCATATCAAACGAATGATATTTATGTCAGAAGGGGCTGCATCCCAATATAAAAATAAAAAAAAAATTGCGACCTTATGTCAATTTAAATCAAAGTACGATATTGACGTAGAATGGCATTTTTTTGCCACTGCACATGGTAAAGGGCCATGTGATGCCATTGGTGGCACATTGAAAAGGATGGCTACTAGAGCTAGTCTGGCAAGACAGCATGAGCATCCAATCACTAATGCAAAAGCTTTGTATGAGTGGGCTAGTAAGCGGAGAGAAGAATACCCGACAAAATTGTCATTTTGTTTTGTGTCACAGGAAGATTACGAACAAGGATCAGAAGAACTAAGTAACATACATCAACAAGCAAAAAATATCTAGAAAACGGCTAGTTTTAGGAAGATCATTGTTATTAGCATTTTGAATTGTTTTTGGATGAAGAATCATATAACAGCATCAAAACGTCTTTTCTACGGCCAGAAATTGAATTTTCAGAAATGCACCAAAAGTTGCTCTTAGAAATACTTTTTTATTTTAGATTGCACCATGTTGAAACTGTGCTTAAAACATCTGGTTTTACATTGAAATTTTACAGACAAAATTTGAAAAAAATCGAAGATACCTATTTTTTGCAATTTGTGTTATAAGGTTTAATTTCGATTTTTTCATGAAAATAAAAGTATTTTTTTTTCAGTGTATATTTTTTTTTACAAAGCCTATTTGATTGTTTACCATCCCTCCTCAGACACTATTTCTCTATTCCGAGGTACAATTTTTTTAAATGGTGATGCTAAAAATACATACGCCCTTATTAGAAGTTACTCTAGATTCTAAACGATCCCCAATTATATGAGATAATTTTCGTCTCATATACTTAATACATCTGCGCAGTTTCATCCAAATCGGAATGGTACATGTCAGATTTCAGCATTTTATGGACGATTTCGCGTGGAACCGCTCATTTGTCATGTAGCGTTAAGGCCGCACGGGACGTCATTATAATCATCCTATCCATTTGAAGAAGCAGATCTCAAGTACCACTCCATATATGGAAGTGAAAAATTTATCACTATATTCTATATATGTGGTGCACAATCGATTAAATTTTCAGCTTCATCGGTTCATTAAAACTCGAGATTTGCTTCGGCAAAGTTTTGATGATAATTGTTAGAGTGAGACAAAAGATAGGGAAAATAACACGGTCTCCCGTGTCCCCTTAATGCTCTTTTGCTTGACAGCTCTTGTAATGTGTCGAATAAAAGCATTGTCGCATCAGTATTGTTGATATGCAGTAGAATACGTTCAATGTTACACTCAAAAAAATCCAAACGTCATTGCTACGTGAAAAATCACGTAGATCATTCCAAATCCATTTTGCCTCCACTTTACCTGACTAAGATAAAGATCACTAAGCCATTCATAACCATCAAATAGTGAATCGGTAATTGTTACTGAGGTTACCTATCGCACTTACGTGAAATTCACGTAGGTGCCTAAGTTCATTTTGACATCTGCATGTTGTACGTACATTCGGTGTTGAGCGCAAATCCTAAGATGGCGCCTGCTTGATTTTTGAGGAACTCCAGAAGCTGCTGAACTTTAAACCCTGTGTTAGATTGATTTCAAGGTAAATATTCTTTGAATACCGGAGAATCCGTGCATTACTTCATATTTAATACCTGATTTATAACCTCTATCAATTATAGCACGCGAATGCGAAGGCTACAAGACAGAACAAACTCACAACATTTGGGAAACAGGATTCACAATGCTCAGATTGAATATAAAAATATTACAATCTTTTAGGTCTGTTAACATTTTCCAATTGGGAATTAGTTTTCTTCCAAAGCCTATTAGAGATAAGGTTGGTCTTTATTCCAGTTAAATTTAATTCAAAACCATCTAAGTCCTATTGAAACGCTTCGTAAAGGCTACCGGAAAATCCACGTAGCTCTTACGTGTAGCGCCGGTGGAATGGACGAAGTTCAAAAGTTCATGCGTTCATTCTGGGCTACCTATGATTAACGTATAAGCTACGTGGAAAGTGCGATGGAAAAAAACCACGTATGTTTTCACGTAACAATGACGTTTGGATTATTTTGAGTGTATAATTCTCTCTGTGTTATAATGCTTGGTGTTACTTGGGTAGTATCGAATCTATGACAAAAGGTCGAAAGACAAAAGGTCGAAAGGACAAAAGGTCGAAAGGACAAAAGGTCGAAAGACAAAAGGTCGAAAGGACAAAAGGTCGAAGAACAAAAAAGAAGGGACAAAAGGTCGAAAATATTTTTTCATAGAAGGAAAAATTTCCCACCATGTAAATAGTTTTCGACCTTTGTCCTTTCAACTTTTTGTCTTTCGACCTTTTGTCCTTTCGACCTTTTGTATTTCGACCTTTTGTATTTCGACCTTTTGTCCATAAACCGGTAGTATCATGCGTTTTGAAAGTCTATACATATCTATTCTCTTATGAAATTTCGTTCGAACGTGGCTAGCCACGTTAGGTAATCTAGTTATGTTAAGAAAAATAACAAAATGAATTATAATTTTGTTTGATTCGAAACATAATACATAAGTTAAATTTTTGTTTGTTTGTTTCAATTTTGTTTAGTGTAGAAGAAATTGTATTATAATTTTTGTTATTTTAACTAATAATTAGCCAGAATTATAACACATTTTGGTAGCAAAAATGCGCTACCTGAGTAACAAAATCTGTAACAACTCTGTTGTTATCCACTGGTCGGGTATTTTCGTGTTTTGATTAACTCAAAATTCTCTACATGATTGTCATTATCGACATAATGATATTGGCCACACGCAGACTGCATTAGGTGTCAGCCAGGGTAGACGCGTCACGCGAAGCGACGCGAAACTCCTTTGGAATTTGACTTTGCATTATTAATAATTGTTATTCCTTCTCATGCAATTTTCGCTTGCCTTCGCAATTCGCGTCTACCATGGCCGCGCCCTTACAATAACATGCGACAGACAGCTGAGATTTAAGAAGACTTTAACATGATTTTTTTCGATTTTTCTAGAACAATCTCACAGATATTAGTAAGTTGATCGAAAGTATTTATCATTTGATGACTCTCCATGGTATTAACTCCATTTTGTCAAAAATGTCGAATGTGACTGTTTTGCAGTTGTGGGCAGCACTAAAGCTTCATAAATAACATCTAAGATCAAAAACCATTGAAATTGTTACATTAGAAACTATACTATCAATGCATAGAATCAATTATATAAAAAATAAACTACATCAATTAAAATAAGAGTAGAAAAAGGGAATAATGTGGGTAATCTTGGGCCGCAAAGCTGCCTCAATTTAATACAGTATCCTCATGTTTTATCTGTTCTACGACCCTGATGCACGATTAATTTAATCGCAACTGATATCACTATTCATTAAATATTATTTTCCAATAATATTCAAGCATCCATAATAGAAACGTATTTTTTTTTTATATAAATAGTTGACCATCTTCTCCAAAACTTTTTCCAGATTTTTTTATTGGAAAATAGTAGTGAGCCGAAGAACGTACTTCGCCTGATGGTCGAAACAAAAAAGAAAGACTTGTTTTTGATTATGAATCGTGGTTTACGGCTAATCAGCCGAGTGGAAGTTTAACAACTACCGAAAAGCTAAACATTACATATAATCTGCAATTGGATTAGATGGACAAATTGATGTGAAGATTTGCGAAAAAGTTATACGTCTTCTCAGTGAGAATCGAACTCACGACTCCCCGAACTCTAGTTGGGGCGCGTTACCACTACGCCATGAGAGGACTCATGAACGCAGAAGTTAACCTGAATTCGATTTCAGTTCAATAATCACGTGGTCCTTTTTCGCAAAGTGCACCTCTTTCGGAAGAATTAGATGCCCATCCAAACACAACGCTTTCTATATATATCCAATGCCTAGCCCAAGAGCGCATTGTTTTTTAGGTATAGGAATAACACACTACAGCAACTGCGCTGGCTGAGGTATCTATTGTGTGGGCTTCCAATGGGTCACGACGTTCTCAAACGACCGGTTACGGAACATGAGATGTTAAGCTTTTCGGTAGTTGAAAAAGAAAGAGTTTATTAACGATGCAGTACAATTTAAAAAACCATACCCTACTATAATGGTGGATACAATTCAAATTGCGTTAGGGGATTGCTTGACATGTCTAGGCTGACCATACGTACCGTATTTAACGGGACAGTACCGTTTTCATCCCATCGACGGGCTGTCCCGTCGTTTTATGGAAAATGCTCGAATTGTCCCGTATTTTAGGAAACGGAGAATTGGCACATAATAAACACCAATAAAACAATAAAAATAACAACATAATAAACAGTTTATAGAAATATTTCAGAGTTTAATGTCTTACTCATCTATTTTCCAAGCAATTATTATTCTCAAACTGAGTTAAACTTGATCCATACATACTTCTGCTTAACATTTTGCGTTTCTTTATTCATATTTATGCCAAATTTTGGTGGATTTGCAAGATACGGATCTTCATAAGATAATTATTCTATAATACCTAAAATGAAAAAAAAAAACAACTGTGCGTTTACTTCTGATAAGTGTGGATATTTCAATAAAGTAAGAAATATTAGAAAAAATACATTTGAATTGGAAAAATTGAAAAGCGTAACGATTATTTTATGGAATGCTTAAAAAAACTCTGCTTCTCGGAAATCAAAGAATGCGCTTCAAGGTTCTTAAGTTATTTTTATTGAATCATACAGACATGTAGCTTGGGATTGGCTTATCTGGTTCTGCTACTTTCCCTAGAATGGCGGTTTCCTGAATGTCGTTCTACCAACGCCAACATTCTAAGAACGCTAGTTCCCCGAAAACCCCGTTTCCCCGAATAGCTCAGTTCTCCGAAAAGTTCTAACTCATAATTGTCATAATCTTTCGCATTTCAAGGTGATGAACAATATGTATTTTTGGCAATATGTATTTAGTCGAGAATGATCAAATATCTCCTTTGGTAGCTTATCGATCTTTCTAACTCAACACTATCTCACTACCCGAGCAGAAGCAAAGTTCTGACCATTAAATCGAGATATTGATTTGATTGACATAAGAGATAAAAGATCTGAAGATGACATCACAATTATTTTCCTGGAACTTCTGAGCCATAGCCACATTTGATGTTGGAAGGTCTAAAGAATAGCTCGCTGATATTGGTGAGATCTTATAAAAGCTAAATATGATATGCTTATAGTATTCCAGGAGTAAATTTTAAATATTATTTTCGGATCTTTTATCTCTTATATCTTTCAAGTTAATATTACTGTTGTATGTCCATATCAAACTTTGCTATTACTTAGCTTTTTTCGCCTGCTCGGGTAAAGAATATTATTGCACTTTTTCGAGCTGCATTGCTTTACAACGGAACGGGTCATTTAAAGAAATGGCTTCGGAGAAACGGGCCATTCGGGGAAAAGTAGCACTATCGCATAATCTATGTCTTTTAAAATTGTCCCGTTTTTGTTTTTTATTTGTCCCGTTTTTATCTGGTTGGCTTATGGTCAGCCTAGACATGTCGCACTCTAGGACAGGGCGTGACAGCTTAATTGAGACTGCTTCATTGTTTTCAGCCGTTGTTCATCAGTTTATTTCCCAACCCGGCGAAATTTTTAGAGAAAATTTACCCAATTTTCATTATTTTGCTATCAATTAAATATGTTGTATATATTGTAGCATTGTAGCAGCATACACGATTAATTTAACATCAAATATAAATAGATTTGGAGCAAAACGATTTTATGCAAGATGTTCAAACCAATGACGAAATAAAGACCTCCATGTTCCTTGCAGTTGCCCAACATTTTATGGAACATAAAGCAATAGAGCAAAATCTAGAATGTCGTGAGAAGTATACTGCGATCTGTCGAACTTGGGTACCTTTTGCAGTACCAAGGGACCAAATGCAGCACTAGAAGTGGAACCCAATCTGAACCCGACTACTACGTCTCTATCAGTGAATCAAATGTCACCCAACACGCTGGAGAACTTTCTCCATGTTGGTTTTGTGTTTAAAATAACTGATTAATTGCTAGATGAAAAGGTTGCAACAATATTGATTGTCATGGGACTGTGCATTAACCACGTGGCCATTTTTTGAATTTTCATGGTCATTTTTTCGTTAATTAAGGTTTCAGACACACCGTGCTTGAAGTAGATGACTTGGATGAACGAACGCTATATTATGCAGTAGTTTGACCGTAATCATTAGATCAAAAAGTTATATCAATCATAATAATCAGATAGGTAATAGGTAATAGTATATCTGATTACTAAAACAAAATTATCACTCTCTGGAAAATATAATAACAAGCCCAGGGAAGACGAATTCCTGGAAGATTTTTTTACCAAACTTTACCAGCCTTTCAATGATAATTAACATGTACAGGGATTTCTCATTACCAAAAACTCATGTAGATTAAGCTTGAAAATAAATATTGTTTATGGAATACATCACTTACCGTTTGCTATCCTCTAGTCTAGCGTAAAAATTCGTTTTGAAATATCGTCCACCAGCCAATCGATGGCCTCGACCAGTTTCCCCCCGGTCACGGCACTTACTCCGTGAATCGCCCAATGGTGTGTTTCGATCTTTTCCAGCTGTAGAACTTCCCGGATTTCGTTGGCCGTCAACGCCCCGGGAAGATCCTGTTTGTTGGCCAGCACCAGCAATGTGGCTCCCGCGAGTCGTTCCTCCTGCAGCAGCACGGCAAGCTCCTCCCGGCACGATTCCATACGCATCCGATCGGTACTGTCCACCACCCAGACCAGGCCATCGGTGCACTCGAAATAGTTCCTCCAGTAGGATCGGAGCGACTTTTGGCCACCCACGTCCCACATGTTCAGCGTGTAGTTGTTGTACTCCAGCGTTTTTATGTTGAACCCCAGGGTCGGCGATATCTGATCGATCGGTTCCCCGTTGAACCGCTTGAGGATTGTCGTTTTCCCTGCATTGTCCAGACCCCTGTTTTAGAATTAGGATTAGTCATTGGCAGACTTCACACAGGAATCGGCAAATGGTATTTCAAAGGGCTATACTTACAGCAACAGTATTCGCATTTCCTTTTCTTTTTGCTTCATTTTCTTGAGTATCGTTAAAAATCCCATTTTGAGTTGAATACTACAATAAATAACGGAAATATTCACTTAAATTCCTAAAAAAAAATGTCGAGATTGCTGAAAACTACAAAAAGGTTGCGACCGGATTCGTAAAACTGTTTACAAACATTTCAAAACGACAGATCGTTTGGAACCACGTTATGTTGCGTTACACACTAGGCGTTATGCAAATTCCACGAGATTCGCCAGAAGTAGGGTGACTTGTCGTATTGTCGGGAGCTTTGCTTTTGGCCTTCGAACACGCAAACAAATTTTGTAGTATAATCTACTGAATCCATGGTAAAATTAAGAACTGCACCAACGATTTTCAACCGACTACAAAAATCTGTTAAGTTTACTATAATCTCGTAAAAATCACTGACCAGTGCAGTAAAAGTGACCATGTCCATAGCAGTCTCGACTACATATTGTATATTTTGGTAAAATCCAGAATGCGATCGCATCTCAGTTTGGAGCTGCGAACTTATTTACAGAGTGAGGGAATATTACCCAGAACAGTGTATAAAAACTTCTTTGATTTATCACACCACAGGCAGCAAAATAAATGAGCCTTCACATTGGTTATTAATATTTCTTGCCAAATTAGAGTAATACACATTATAATTGATAAAAATAAAACAATTTTTAGTGAAATTTCGTCATCAGAATTTTTAATTTTACAAGCTGCATAACATTTCATTGAAGTTCGTCAATAATGACTTAGTGTGTAAGAGGTCAGTTTAGTCGTTTATTTACATCTGTGAAAGCCGCCCGGAGTCATCACAGCCGCCGTCCCATTGTTTCGACTTTGACATTAGCTTCGCATCCAGAAAACTTCGCATCTCATGAGCAGACGCGAATACGGTTTGGTGCTGCGAAGTCAATAGCATTCACACTTAGAATAAATCACCGACGTCGGTAATTTATTTACCGAAATCTGAACAGTCGGTAATGCGCAGCTGAACAGTCGGTAATGCGTTCGGTAAACGAAAACAAGTACCGACTGGTCGGTAAACTGTGATTTGCCATGAAACGTCAAAAGTTGCTGAACACTTCGGTAAATTTTAGGTCCGTTACCGATCTATACGGTAATTTGCATTTTCCCCTTTCTTTCACCAGCAATTCAATCCATCAAAAAAAAAACAGAAAAACATTAACCATTTGATGCGATTTGTTAATCAAATAATCTTTTATTCATATATTCGTTTGATGCAGTAGTATTTTTGAAGCACCGCACGGTTTTGGCATTCATCATAGGTAGAACTTCGAAACAAATCTCCATGGCGTTCGAAACAGGAGCAGGAATAAACGTTTGAATCTGAAAAGAAAACACCACCGAAATGATAAAAACTACTGTCTTCAGTCCACTGTCTTCTAATCACGGAACCGAACTCAGATGATCTTACCAACAGTTTCTGGTGGGTTTTGATGAATGCATCCACTAATTTCGTTGCGCTTTGCAGGAGGATTGCATTGCACTGCGTACTTGAGAATTTCTGTCGAAAACATGTAGAGGTTGGAGTTGACAGCTCAAATTTACTGAAGGTTCAGTAATATTTTACCGAACTCGGTATTTGATCTGTTTTACTGATATTTTCGGTGAATAAAATTACCGTACTCGTTAAAATGGGATGGCATCACCGATATACCGTAGATTGATTTACAAATTTCGGTAATCTAGCAGGTTATTACCGATACAACTCTCGCATAACTTCTGATCTCGCCCTAAAAGCCATTGGTAACCATGTGTGTAGCTCGTTGTTTCTGAGCATTTAAAAAGATTTTCATGTTATTTAACAACGCTATGGGGAAGAAAGGATCAATATCTACCTGCCCGTGATATTGGTTTGGATGCTATTTCTTTCATTTGCTCAGAAACAACGAGCTACGCAAGTGGTTACCAATGGCTTTTAGGGCGTTATCTCAGAGTATGCGAGAACTGTATTTTTTTAAATTACCGGTCTGTTTCGGTAATTTGCATTACCGAACTCTGAAAGTCTGTTTGAGTGTCCCGCATAGCAAAATACCATTTGCCTTCTATTCCAAACAGTATGATTGTTATAACCGATAATGTTAGTGTATCACAAATAGTCGGTTTTACGTTGAACAATAAAGATTTTGAAGCTTTGAACCGTAAAAGACTATTTGAATAATGAATGTCAAATAGTGACAATAAATTAAATTGTATGCAAATTGTAAAATTATTTGGCGCTGCAAACTCGTGTGAAATAGTGACAGTGTAAGATAACCTTCTGAGAAATTGTTCGTCTTTGTATTTGTGCAAAAAAATTTCAAAAGTGCATTTTACCATATGTTACCTATTTTAAACAGTTTGGCAAGATGTTGAACACATTGATTTTCGGTATTGGCACTTCAAAAAAAAGTACATTGATTGTGTCAGCTACAAACAATTATTCTTTCAATTTTTTATATGACTCGCAAGATTCGTCAAATATTTATGTTTTTTATTAAAAGATACTAACTTCTATTAATGATCGAAAAGATAGAATGCTAAAAGGGTATTTAATTGTCTTCGAAATTCATAGCCCTTGTTAAAATTTTCGAGCGTGTGTATCTCCACAGTCTGCGTGTTTCTGTCAATTTTCAGACCAAAACAACAAAACTTAATCCGTTTGTAGGATTGAAAAAGACACAAAAGTAGTTTTTCTTCAGGCCAAATTAAATTGAAAAGTGCTCAGACTAATCCGTGGTGAGAGAAGAGAAAAGAACATTCTTAAAACATGCAACTTCAGCGGCTATCGTCTACAGAAACTTCGAGCTAGGATGATTATTACCGATGGGATCGCCGACGGGAACACCAATCCGCCGCTTGCTGCTGCTTGTTTTAAGGGAATTGCAACCAACTATGTGACTGGAATCTCCCGAAAACCATCCTCACTTGGTAAGATTGTGTAAACCTATATGTAACCGAGTTGAATATTATCTAACGGTCACGTACATTTTAGGTCCGATGAACCCGACTACCACTAAATGACCGGATGTCCTGCTGCAGCCATTTGGATAAAGAAGTGACTAGGAAGATGCAGCCGTAGTTAAACCGGTCCGCCAATAGCGCGAGTATGATTTAGTGCCAGAAAGTTGTTATTTTATAAAAAGTGCTTCAGTTTAATGCTATATTATTTATTGATTAAAAACCAACCGTGAAGTCGTTAGAATAATAGCTTTCTGAATAATACACGACGTTTTAATTTTATTTCATTTTTTTCATTTTATTCCGAATAAGGCAATGAAACAAGTAATGTGTATGGTAAATACATAACAGGACAGTATTGCTTGTGGTTCAATTACCATAACATACCACAAATAAACTATTACATGTACGTTATATGTTTTATTACGACTTTATAGTTCAACTGTTTCAACACTGTTTGCAATACAGTAAATTGGCCAAAAAATGGATAGTATCCCAACCATTTCTTGAACTGTAAACTTAAAAAAATGTTCGGGAAAATTGGCGTTTTTGAATGGTTACATAACTTAACAGCCTATTCCCCATATTGTTATTTTTTCAATCACCATTTGCCATTTTGTCAAAATAGTTTGTGGTTCGGTAGATATATTGTTATTTTGAGCAATATACGAAACAGTACACGTATTGTTGAAAATGGTTGTGGATAATTTTGGGAACAGTACAAGTATGGTTCTTATTTATGCGGGGTGTTGTATTTCAATCCGTGATACTCACCTTACAACACAGTGTGGTCAAAAGTACAATGCCAAACTTGTCAACTCAAGAATATTTCTAGTCATAAATGCTGCAACTGTGGATAATTAAACCGAAAATATTTTCTTGTGTGGTGATGTTCTGAGACGAGACTCGTGGAGACGGTCTTCTTTTTCTGTGATTGCTGAGTTTTTTTTCTTTTTCCACTTTGTGTTTATACCAATTATGCGCAAGCTGTTCAAACTCTCACATGTACCTCTCAGCAAAAAATGATTGAGTTTGCATCACATCGAATCATAAATAGCCGTTCGAGTAACATTTCATGCCAGCAAACGTAGTAGGCATTAGAATTAATTAATCTTCTGCTTAGATTTATCAGCAACTTTGAAAAAACTGCTCCGCTGACTGAGGTTTTTAATAACAGTTTACGTTGAACACAATACTTTTCACTTTTTCAGCCATAAAAACGGTGGGCTGCATTTGACGTTTCGTGAGAGGGGAATCTGGGCTGCATATGACGTTGATATTTTTCCTCTTCGCGAGTCTCTCTCAGGTGATGTTGAGTTTGTTCTGGTAGAGTTAACAGATTAGTGTAGTCGGTTGAAAATCGTTGGTGCAGTTCTTAATTTTACCATAGATTCAGTAGTTTCTACTATAAAATTTATTTCAGTGAAGTCTTCGTAATGGGTGGGGTTTCTAAAACCTATTGAACCCAAAAATGACATTACTTTTAGCTTGTTTCAGCGCATCGCTGAATTTTAGAAGGTTTGATCGACGAAAACTCCCCATGCACTATGGACGATCAGGTGGCCAATAATCGAAAAAATGACTTGTTCTGATAGGTTTTTCTTGTACATAATAGGGTCCTAAAGCCCTGTCCCAATTTAAGTGCCAAACGCTTCAGTTTAGGGCAAAAACACATGTTTACTCAATTATCTAATGTTTTCCGTTGGTTTAAGCCCAAAAAACATTTTTTTAGATTTTGTCACATCCTTTGGCTTAAACTCAAATTGTGGGTGTATTTTGTTTTCCGTGTCCCTTACGAAATGTCAGATAAGAACAACCCCAGTGGTAGAACTAAAACCCCTGTGGTGTTTTTGTCGACTAAGCGAACGTCAAACATGAGCAAAAGTGTCAAGGTTCATTTATGGACAAAATTTTTAAATTTAAGTTTAAACATGACATAGCCTATATTTGAGCGGAAAAAATTGGTAAAGTAGTTACAGTAACATGCTTTTTCGTGTTATTAAATAAAAACAAGGTTTTATTAAAAATTTTAGAACCTAATTCCATAGTAAACACTTCTATTAAGATATTCCTGGAATATCAGGACAAGATCTTTTATATTTTAATTGATACAGTATGTTAAAGTTAGAGTTTTTAAGAAAAATGAAGAATTCAGTGCAAACACAAGGTAAACATTGAATACAATATACTGCATAATCGTTATATTTTATACAGATCTTTATACACTGTCCGAAAGCTTATTCAAAGAGCTATCTTAGAAAAATAAAAATAAATAAAAATTCCTTTTTTAGGTCGTACAAATGCGAGGAGTAGGGTGTGTTATGTATTTTGGACAGAGCGTTACACGTATATAATTTGGCCACTTCCATTTGATTTTGCCGTAAATGGCCAAATTATATACGTGTAACGCTCTGTCCAAAATACACTGAAATGAATTTTATTGTAGAAACTACTGAATCCATGGTAAAATTAAGAACTGCACCAACGATTTTCAACCGACTACATTAATCTGTTAACTCTACCAAAACATAGTCAACATCACTACACAAGAAAATTTCTTCTGTTAATTTAACCAGAGTTGTAGTATTTTTGACTAGAAACATTCTTGATTTGAGAAGTTTAGCATCATACTTTTGACCACACTGTGTTGTACGGTGGGTGTCACGGATCGAAATACAATGCTGTGTAGTGGATGCTACTATGGACATAGTCAAATTTAATGCACTGCTCAGTGATTTTCACCAGATTGTAGTAAACTTAACAGATTTTTGTAGTCGGTTGAAAGTCGTTGGTACAGTTCTTAATTCTACCATGGATTCGGTAGATTATATTATGGATCCGACAGAAATAAGGACTGTTCATTTAAGAAAGTGGACACCTAAATATTAGCATTTTGGTGTAAAAATTCCATAAAAACAAATAAAATTTTGTTTCAGTGTGATCTCAAGTGTTTATTTTGACAGCAGACAAAAGTTGACATAAAAAAAATTATAAATTCTAAACGATGGGTCGAATTGACATGGCGACTCTCAATTTTTTTCTGCACAAATGGTGTACAGAAAAACTGCCGTTCCGAGATTTGGCTTAACTCGCGAAGTGTCCAAATTGATTTTTTTCAACGCTGTGGCCAAAACAGATATTCCTGACGACGTACGATACATCCCAACAGAAAAATTTGGGAAAAATGATTTGGTATGGCAGGCAATTTGCTCCTGCGGTACGAAAGTACTACATATTTCACGACGGGTTCAATCAACGGCGAAAATTATAGAACTAAATGCATTAAAAAATGGCTTCTGCCCATCTACTGAAAGCAAACCAAGCCTCCATTGTTTTTGCCAGACCTAGCATCGGCTCACTATGCTGCAGCTACTTTGGAGATGCTCAAGAAGGAATAAGTCGAATTTGTAGAAAAATGATCGAATCCATCAAATTGCTCAGAACTACGCCTCATTGAAACATATTGGGCAATAATCAAACGGCATCTTAAGAAGGATGGAAGAGAAGCAAGCTCTATCGATTTTTTCAAGAAAATGTGGTCAGCAGTTCAAAAAGCAGTTTAAAAGTTCCGAAAAAAGTTGTGCAGAATTTTATGGGAGGTATCAAAAGAAAAGTAAGAGCATTCTCCAGCAATGCTCAATAAATGTTCAAATTTATGTGAATTTGATCGAAATTACGTTGATTTCCATGTATTTTAGGTAAACTCATGAATTTGTTCGAAAATAGACAGTTTACTGTAAAAAACACGTGTCCACTTTCTTAAATGAACAGTCCTTATGGCCGGTACGCTGATCATAAGTACTGTGCAAAAGGATAGGACAAGAAACGGTCAAGGAATGATTTCGCTACCGAAATTACTTGAGCTGTACGCTGCTGAGAAGTAGAGCTGATTTCATAACATCGGTAACGCCTGCTGTACAAATCAAATGGAGCTGTCACTTTTCCGTACGGAAAAATGTGCTGCTCAATTATTCCGCAAGTAAAAGTGACATTTCGCTCATAGTAGATCAGTTGTCAAAATTACTTTGGTAAAAAAGAGAAATTTTACTTGAGCGCTTTACGTTTCAGGTGCATACTACGCATTAAGGACAAACATTTTTTTAAACTTTTTTTTCTCAATCTCCAATCGTCGCGACTAATATTTGAATAGTGCGCTGTGTTCATAAACATCGTAAGAATGTAGCGCTACACATGTCATTATGACAGTTATGTCGGGAACGAGTCACACGTCGCGTGTCCCACACGCGCGTTCCGTTTTGGTTGGCGCGCGACAATACAACAAAATTTGTTTGCTAAGAAAAAAAGTTTAAAATTTTCTCCGTGTATTATATTTTCTGCAGCATGGTAACGCATAGTAACGTAAAGTAATTTTTGACCGACCCACTAGTTTGAGAGCAATAAAATGTAAATAAAAATTTGCGAAAGCGTTCTTTTTCGTGAGCTGAAAATTTATTTTTTGTTGTAAAAATGTATGAAAATGAAACCAAAAGAAGTGTTTTGCGTGTGTAATATTAAGCTGTGACCTTAAGCCTAAAGTTTAGCTAGTTTGTGCCGAACGAAAATTAGTATTGTATTAGCTATAATGAGTCGCATTCAGTGGCGCCTCAAAGAGTTTCCAAAGAAATTAGTGTGAGTTGCTTGTTCCTTGATTTATCCATTCCCAGAAATGTAACTTCTGCTTTTGCTTACAGAAATTGCATCCGCTTCCGCTACCACTACTCGCTGCAATGTATCCGTTCACTAACGTATAACCACCACATGAGTCAGTCCTACGCGTCGGACGTTTGTTTGGAACCGATATTCTGGTTTGTGGATAATTTCACCCACCTGCTCGGACCGGTAAAGGAACAATTGTGAACCCCTTGAGGGAAGTAACGAATTATCTGGTTATTGCTTGCAGTTTTTCGTGTTCGCCGTGGTTTGTCTGACGGCGGCAGTGGTCATCATTTGCTACTGGATTGGGCTGCCCTACTGGTGGAAGAAGAGCCCCAACACAACCTACTTCCTGCTGGTGGTGGGCAACTGGTTGCTGGTCAATGTTGCGTGGAACTTTTACAAGGCGGCAGCCACTTCCCCGGGATACCCGCCGGAGGTATGATTTGAATGATTTCAGGTGTTAGGTATTTTCGGTAATTAACGATTTTTCATTTTAGAAGGAACTGATAATCGAGGCTGTGAGCATCTGTAAGAAATGTATCGCCCCGAAGCCCCCGCGAACGCATCACTGCTCGGTGTGCAACCGGTGTGTTCTCAAGATGGACCATCACTGTCGTGAGTATTTGGATCGGATTGCCAGTGGCGTGAGAAATGAGTAGGACAAGACGGACATGGTTTTGGTCTGACTTTCGTTCTTATTGCCCCACTAAACGCTGCAAAATGAAAATGATATCCCTGTGCATAGAGTTTTGTCCAACGTTTGTCCTACCCCTTGGTCACGAATGCGAACGCGTCTCTATTTGATACTATTAGGAAATAACTACAATATTGCTTGGTTTCAGCTTGGCTCAATAACTGCGTTGGATATGGCAATCATCGGTACTTTTTCCTCTACATGCTCTACACAACGGTGGGAGTTTTGTTCATAATAGTCTTTGGTTTCGAGCTGGGGTACAATGTGCTGATCGTGGGTGACGGAGAAGGCTGGAACGAGGTAGAGCCGCTGCATGGTCATCCAGTTAGATTCAATTTGTCCGGGCACATTATTCCTGTGGTTTGTATGAAGTAATTGAAGATAGGTTCATTTTCTCATTCATTGATTTTACCATTCTAGACTGAAATGAACGATTACGTCGATGACGGGCTGGCCCCCGCTGAACATGATCTTCCCGTCCCGCAGGAGTACAGTAGCAATGCGGCGAAGCATCGAGCAATTATATTTATGGCGCTAATTAACGTAGCTACTTTATTCGCTCTCGGAGCTCTTACCTCGTGGCACAGTTCCCTGATCACGAGGGGTGAAACCAGTATTGAGGCACACATCAACAAGTCGGAAACGAAACGGCTCTCTGCGCTTGGGAAGTCCTACCAAAATCCATATGATTTCGGACCTCGCCGAAATTGGAGACTATTCCTGGGGTTGGTTCGCAAGCGAACCTGGTGGCGACACATTTTGCTTCCGTCGGGTCACAAACCCGAAGGAAATGGGCTCACGTGGTTGACGGTCAACGATTTCATAGCTATTGACGATCGGGACGACGAATGGCCGTAACTTATTAGACTTGCACGTGAAGTGATATTTAATGAATTCCAGTTTGCGAACGACTAGTCCTACCACCCGAAAGAGTATGCATTTCTCAATAGTAGAGGAGGTGAGTAAAACACTAAGCTAAGCTTCCACGATGAAAAATATCAAATTTTTGTATGCCGAAAGCCTTGCATAGACTGCCTAAGTAACAATTTCAGTGCTTCTTGATCTTAGATGTTATTTATGGAGGTTTTATTAGAGATGCATTCATTCCTAATAGATTTAATAAAGCATTGGAACGTGCTAAACATTCTTTTCGGTAAAACCCACTTTAAAATGCTTTGTAGATACCTATGGGTGGTAAATGACTGGATAATGCGTACCATTGGTACTTCGCGTACCTGCAGGTACAAAGTAGACCCCATTTGTGATCCTTAGCCTCTTATCCAGTAACTCCTATCCCTACCTCGCCCTTGGTGCCGCCTGGGGTACGAGTAACCTAGGGAAGATCGGGTAACCATCCCTGGTGGGACCTTAGTCGTATACTGACAGGGTAGGGGGGCTCCTCTCTTATGAGGGTGTAGCTTATCAGAGCGCAGAGGCGACTCGTAACCTCACTTTTCACCTGTTCTACGAATCTGAAAATGGTTAATTCGGCAGTTTTAGATTAAAAAGCCAACAGCAAATTATTGGAATCGTCCTTTCTAACAGGTCTCTTCTCAATAGATACAAATTTGTTGCTGAGTTTCAAGATTTTCTATTCGTGGAACAGGTAGATTTGAGGTTAGGGAATCGCCACTGTCAGAACGTCTGTTCTCCATGTCAGGGGCGGCTCAAAACAGCGTCTGTTCTCCATGTTAGGAGCGGCTGATCATCGTCCTAGTGCCAGCGTGGGACTCTAAACAGTGCTGTAGTGATGATCCTCCGGCGAGACAGGGGGTTGGTGCAGGCCTTACAAGCCAGCCGTAAAAACCATCAGTACAGGAAGCATACAATGTAAATTCGTACCGGAACAATCGGCATAGACCCAGGCATCGAAAACGGACTAACGATTGGAAACTCGGATCATGGAACTGTAAGTCTCTCAATTTCTTGGGAAGTACCCGCATTCTTTCCGAATTATTGAGGGTCCGCAAGTTCGATATCGTAGCGCTGCAGGAGGTTTGCTGGAAAGGGTCGACGGTACATACGTATAGGGATGGTTATACCATCTACCAGAGCTGCGGCAACAGACATGAGCTGGGCACAGCTTTTATCGTGATGGGCGAAATGCAGAGGCGCGTGATTGGGTGGTGGCCAATCGACAACAGAATGTGCAAGTTGAGGATCAAAGGCCGTTTCTTCAATATCAGCATAATCAACGTGCACAGCCCTCACCTAGCAAGTGACGATGACGATAAGGACGCTTTCTACGCGCAGTTCGAACGCGAGTACGACCGCTGCCTAAGCCAAAACGTCAAGATTATCATAGGTGATTTGAACGCTCAGATTGGCCAGGAGGATGAGTTCAGACCGATTATAGGGAAGTTCAGAGCTCACCAGCTTACGGACGAAAACGGCCTTAGACTGATTGATTTCGCCGCCTCCAAAACATGGCCATACGTAGTACCTACTTCCAGCACAGCCTCCCGTATCGGTATACCTGGAGATCACTCCAACAGACTGAATCGCAAATCGACCACGTTTTGATTGATGGAAGACACTTCTCGGACATTATCGACGTCAGAACTTATCGCGGCGCAAACATCGATTCGGACCACTACCTAGTGACGGTTAAAGTGCGCCAACGACTCTCTGTTGTGAACAACATTCGGTACCGACGCCAGCCACGGTACAACCTGGAACGACTCAAGCTACCCGAAGTCGCAACTGATTACGCGCAAAGCCTTGAGGCAGCGTTGCCGGAAGAGGGAGAGCTCACCGAAGCCCCTCTTGAGGACTGCTGGAGTAGTCTCAAAGCAGCCATAAACAACGCAGCGGAAGGTGCCATTGGGTTCTTGGAAGCAAATCGACGGAACGGTTGGTTCGACGAGGAGTGTCAGACGGTTTTGGACGAGAAGAATGCAGCGCGGGCGATGATGCTGCAGCAAGGCACCCGTCAAAACGTGGAACGATACAAACAGAAGCGAAGACAGCAAACCCATCTATTCCGGGATAAAAAGCGCCGCCTGGAAGAGTTGGAGTGCGAAGAGATGGAGCAGTTGTATCGTTCTCAAGAAACACGTAAGTTCTACAAGAAACTAAATGCATCCCGCAAAGGCTTTGTGCCGCGAGCCGAAATGTGCCGGGATAAGGATGGTGGTATCTTGACGGACGAACGTGAGGTGATTGAAAGGTGGAAGCAGCACTACGATGAACACCTAAACGGCGCAGAGGAGGAAGATCAAGACAGCAGGAGGAATGGCTTCATCAGTACGGCGGATGAGGGAGACGTGCCAACTCCCACAATAGGTGAAGTTAAGGATGCTATCAAACAGCTCAAGAACAACAAAGCAGCTGGAAAGGATGGTATTGGAGCGGAACTTATTAAAATGGGCCCGGACAGGTTGGCCACTTGTCTGCACCGATTGATAGCCAGGATCTGGGATACAGAACAGCTACCGGAGGAGTGGAAGGAGGGAATAATATACCCAATATACAAAAAGGGTGACAAGTTAGAATGTGAGAACTATCGAGCGATCACCATTCTTAACGCAGCCTATAAAGTGCTTTCCCAGATCATCTTCCGCCGTCTATCGCCACTGGCAAGCAGATTTGTGGGAAGTTATCAAGCCGGTTTTGTGGACGGGCGATCGACGACAGACCAAATCTTTATGTTGTGGCAGATCCTCCAAAAGTGTCGCGAATATCAAGTCCCTACGCACCACCTATTCATCGATTTCAAAGCGGCCTATGATACCATCGACCGCGAAGAGCTATGGAAGATTATGGACGAGAATGGTTTTCCCGTGAAACTGACTAGACTGATCAAAGCAAGTGCTGTGTGAAGATATCGGGTGCATTATCGGACCCGTTTGAAACACGCAAAGGACTTCGACAAGGCGATGGTCTTTCCTGCCTCCTGTTCAATATTGCGCTAGAAGATATTATGAAACGGGCGGGCTTCAACATGCGGGGCACGATCTTCAATAAATCCAGCCAGTTCATTTGTTTCGCTGACGACGTGGACATTGTCGGAAGAACGTTCCAGGTGGTTGCTGATCAGTATACCAGTATACTGATCGGGTTGGATTGAAGGTAAATACGTCGAAGACGAAATATCTGCTGGCTGGAGGAACCGAGCGCGATAGAGCTCGCATTGGCAGATGCGTGATGATTCGAGGTTCGAGGTGGTGGACGAATTTGTCTACCTCGGATCATTGATGACGTCGGAAGTCGTGCTTACTACGGACTCCACAAGACCTTGCGGTCTGGTAAACTTCACTTCCATACTAAGTGTACCATGTACAAAACGCTGATAAGACCGGTAGTCCTCTACGGGCATGAGACGTGAACAATGTTCGAAGAGGACCTGCAAGCGCTAGGAGTTTTTGAACGACGTGTGCTTAGGACGATCTTCGGCGGAGTATGTGAGAACGGCATATGGAGGAGAAGAATGAACCACGAGCTTGCGCAACTCTACGGTGAACCCAGTATCACGAAAGTCGCCAAAGCTGGAAGGGTACGATGGGCGGGACACGTTGTGAGAATGCCGGACAACAATCCCGCAAAAATGGTGTTCACCTCAAATCCGGCCGGTACAAGACGAAGGGGAGCGCAACGAGCTAGGTGGTTTGACCAAGTGGAGCAGGATCTTGGAAGTGTGGGGCGATCGAGAAACTGGAGGTTAGCAGCCATGGATCGAGTTAATTGGCGTAACATTGTGGCGCAGGTCATGTCTTGAAGGACATAGAGCCAGCAAAAGTAAAGTAAGTAAGATACCTATAAGAGTTTCCGTTAATACTTATTTGCCGGCCAAATTTGTTGATGATAAATTGTAGTTTGAAGGAGCTGTTTAGTGTCTATTAAAACCTATACTTAAAACCTCTTATAAATACTTTACCTCTTATAAAGACATAACTTATGAACTTTGTCAATTCCACCGGCGGTACACGTAAGAGCTACGTGGATTTTCCGGTAGCCTTTACGAAGCGTTTCAATAGGATCTAGATGGTTTTGCATTAAATTTAACTGTAGTAAAGACCTAAAGGCTTTGGAAAAAAAACTAATTCCCAATTGGAAAATATATACAAATTTAAAAGACTGTGATATTATTATATTCAATCGGAGCATTTTAAATCCTGTTTCCCAATTTTTGATCTGTCTCGTTGTAGCCTTCGCGTGTTATAATAGAAGCTATAAATTAGGTATAAAATATGAAGTAATGCAGGGATTCTTCGGTATTCAAAGTTTATTTGCCTTGAAATCAACCTTACGCAGGGTTTAAAGTTCAGCAGCTCCTGAAGTTCTTCAAAAATCAAGCGGGCGCCATCTTAGGATTTGAGCTCAACACCGAATGTACGTACAATATACAAATGTCAAAATGAACTTAGGCACCTACGTGAACTTCACGTAAGTGCGATAGGTAATCTCAGTAACAATTACCGATTCACTGTTTGGTGGTTATGAATGGCTTAGTGATCTTTATCTTTGTCAGGTGAAGTGGAGGTAAAAGGAATTCGGAATGATCTTCACGTAGCAATGACGTTTGGATTATTTTGAGTGTACCTACCGTATATAGCATATTTTTCTCACGCTTGCCTGAACTTCCGTTCAACTGGGGCAACTATGCTGCTAACAACTGCTGAGCTACACTTACCGTTTTCTGCCTCAGTACAATCACAACAATTCATTCCAATAAATACATAGAAATATACATAACGGCATACATAAGTAAAATGAATTGCATCACAATATTTAAGCTTCCGATTCGTTTGACAGCACTAGTTTTCCTGAGAGCAAAGTTTAAGTCAAGGCTCCCACAAAACCTATTTGTCTTAGTGCAGAACAAATAATCTGATTTAGCCAGTGAACAAATATTTTATTTTAGCCAGTGATGGATTTTGCGCAAGGATTCTTAAGATCAAAAGCATAAAATCTTGATTATGATTATATTGTTCGGAATAATCACCAATGGATCTTAAACCATCCCAGACAGGATCAGCAAGATTTAACTGGATAGAATCAATTTTTATTGTCGCAGTTTCGGGTTGGTAATTACAATATTCGTGGAAAATTTCAATTTATGATTGAGATGAGCATGAAATCATTGTTGTTGTAAGTCGAAAAATATTGTGTCGTTCAACCAGTAAATTTTTATTGGCAGGGATTTCAAAATGGCACATTTGCACATTTTTTACAAAATTGTCCATAGCTCGAAAACGAAAAAAAAAAAAATACCATTTCAAAAATTTCAGCGATTGAAGCTTATAAAATTATCTTCTCAAAAATATATTTTTGAAAGTTTTCCACTTATTGGAACATAGTTTTTCCGGATTTTCTTTACGAATTTTCTCAACGGTGGAAAATTTTGTGGAAAAGTGTTTCCAGTTAATATTTATTTTTTATTCCTGAGAAAATTTGTTTTCATTTTCATAAAAAACTTTGTTTCTACGATGCTTCTTTCTTGAGTTATGATTTTTCAAAGAAAAGGCTCAAAATGGCACATTTGCACATTTTTTACAAAATTGGTCATAACTCAAAAACGAAAAAAAAGTACATCTCAAAAATTTCAGCTTATGAAATTATCTTCTCAAAAAATTTTTTTTGAAAGTTTTCCACGAGTTGGAGCATAGTTTTTCCGGCTTTTTTTACGAATTTTCTAAACGGTGAAACATTCTGTGGAAAACTTTTTTCAGTTTTTTTTTATTCCTGAGAAAATTTGCTTTCATATTCATAAAAAAACTTTGTTTCTACGATGCTTCGTTCTTGAGTTATGATTTTTCAAAGTAAGTAGTGTCAGAGGAAAACAAAAAAAATCCAGCTGAGTTTTCCGGGAAAATAAGCGACCCTTATTTTTTCTCAATTTTTTTTATTCATATATTAATGAGCCCTGCCTGTGGAAAATGTTTCATGAAAATCTGACACCCTTCGGCCCACTTTGCACGGAAATAAAAAAAATCCCATTTTCTCAAACTTCCAACACAATTCAATCCTCAGATGCCGCAATTTTTGAACATTGTCCCCAGACTTCGCGAAATTCAACGAAGTTAAATTTCGCGAAACCGAGCATCAAAGAAATTTATCTGCAATATTTCCCGAAGTCGTGCATCTCATTCCAACTGACTATTCAAACCATCTAGTCAGCTTGCTCGCTAAACTTCGTGACAAGCGTGGAATGCCGAACAAGGAAAAGGTCAACGCATCCTGAATAGCATAGGCATATGGGTCACTGCCCGCGACCCAAGCGGTTTTTGGGTGGCGTCATGACGCTCGACAGGCTTGCAAAGCCATGCGCTTTCCTGGTAGCTGACCATAGGGAACTCATGACACTCGTTTTAGGCGTGAGTAACTATGTCGTATATTCTCTATGAGAGCAATTGGCGGTGATTGAATTGGAGATTTAATTTAGAAAAACGAATGGACATGCAAAGTTTAATAAATTAACAAATAATGAATTAACAAATAACAAAATAACATGTAATATTTACAGTCTTAAATTTAACCAAGAATTTATAATAAATAATAAAGCGTACTTGCTACACGCTTCTTACGCGCAGCTTGAACGCGAGTACGACAGCTAAGTCACGACGTCAAAATCGTCATAGGAGATCTAAACGCTGAGGTTGACCAAGAGGAGGAATTCAGACCGACTATTATCGACGTCAGGACCTATCGTAGCGCTAACATCGACTCTGACCACTATCTGGTGACGGAAAAACTGTGCACAAAACTCTCCATCATTAACAACGTACGGTACCGACGGTCGCCCTGGTATGACCTAGAGCAGCTTAAGCAACCGGATATCGCAACTGCGTACGCGCAGCACCTCGAGGTTGCATTACCGGAAGAGGGTGAGCTGGATGAAGCCCCTCTTGAGGACTGCTCGAGAACAGTAAAAGCAGTCATCAACAATGCAGCTGAGAGCAACGTCGGATACGTGCGACGGAACGATTGGTTCGACGAGGAATGTAGGCAGATTCTGGAGAAGAAGAATGCAGCGCGGGCGATCATGCTGCAGCAAGGGACCCGACAGAACGTGGAGCGTTATAGACGGAAACGGCAACAGCAAACCCGCCTCTTTCGGGAGAAAAAACGCCGCCTGAAGGAGACGGAGTGCGAGGAGATGGAACAGCTGTGCCGGTCTCAAGAAACACGTAAGTTCTATCAGAAGCTCAACGCATCCCGCAACGGCTTCGTGCCGCGAGCCGAGATGTGCAGGGATAAGAATGGGAGCATTTTGACGGACGAGCGGGAGGTAATCGAAATATGGAAGCAGCACTTCGATGAACACCTGAATGGTGCTGAGAACACAGGTAATGAAGGACGGGACAACAGAGAAAATGCCTTCGTCAGTACTGCGGGCGATTGAAACCAACCAGCCCCCACTTTAAGGGAGGTTAAGGATGCCATTCACCAGCTCAAGAACAACAAAGCTGCTGGTAAGGATGGTATCGGAGTTGAACTCATAAAGATGGGCCCGGAGAGGCTGGCCATTTGTCTGCACCGGCTGATAGGCACAATCTGGGAAACAGAACAGCTACCGGAGGAGTGGAAGGAAGGGGTAATATGCCCCATCTACAAGAAAGGCGACAAGTTAGATTGTGAGAACTTTCGAGCGATCACCATTCTAAATGCGGACTTTAATTAAAGTATTATCCCAGACCATCTTCCGTCGTCTGACACCTGTAGTAAACGAGTTCGTGGGAGGCTATCGAGCCGGCTTCGTTGACGGTCGATCGACAACGGATCAGATCTTTACTGTACGAAAAATTTTCCAAAAATGTCGCGAATACCAGGTCCCAACGCATCACCTTTTCATCGATTTCATCAAGGCGGTATATATCCAGTGAATTTGTTTGCTTTGCTGCTAATATAGACAAAGACGGCAGAACATTTGAAAAGGTCGCAGACCTGTACGTACACTCGCCTGAAACGCGAGGCAGCAAAAGTTGGACTCGTGGTGATTGTTTCCAAGGCAAAGCTCATGCTAGTAGGTGGAGCCTAGGAAGCAGTGTTACGATAGACGGGGATACGTGGTTGATCGAGGTAGTCGACGGGTTCGTTTACCTTGGATCCTTGCTGACGGCTGATAATAACGTGATCCGTGAAATATGGAGGCGCATCATCAGTGCAAAAATGGAGTTCGCGTTAAATCCGTTCGATACAAGAAGACGTGGAGCGCAGCGTGCTAGGTGGGTGGATCAAGTGTACAACGGTTTAGCGAGCGTAGGGTAGAACCGAGGATGGAGCGATATGGCCACGAACCGAGTAATGTGGCCTGAAATTGTTGATTCAGTTGTATCTGTTAAGATGTTAACTGAATAAATGAATGACGTGATATTTCATTTTTCATTTTCATTTTGCAGCGTTTGGTGGGGCAATGAGAGCGTAAGTCAGTCCAAAGCCGGGGGAAGGGATAGGTAATCCGTAATAGTCTATGCGGACCACTTGAACACCATCGGAAAGGATAAGAAGGGTTGGGGTAGGGTATAGGGAATGGAGAAGACTTGACACAGTAATGCGATTAATGCTGCAAAATGTAAATGTGCTGAAAGCAATTTAATTTGAGTTTTGAAGTTTCATTTGACTTATTAAAATCCCAAATAGATCGGCCATTGTACAAGTAAGAAAGAATATGCTGATCGCTTTCTAGAAATTTTATAAACAACAAAATAATAACAATATGAGAGTGATGCTAAGGGCTGCTGATGGCACAATGCGACGCTTTAGGAGATTTTTATACTGATTGAACATTACTATATAGCGCGCAATTTAATCGATGGTGATAACTTTACAAACTTAATCTGTTTTTGCACTGATTGACGATGCTGATTTATATAAAAATATTTTTAAAATATTTGATATTATTAGTTCATTTGTTTGTGTGATCTTGGTGTTAATAATGGAAAAATTTTACATACCTTTGATGATAATACTTCCCTGACCAGAAATATTATATTTAGAGCGCCCTTTTCGAAGCTATTCTATCCAGGTATCCATGTACTGCTTTCAATCCTGAAATTATTCTTATTGTGCATGCTCATGAACTATATTAGTGATGCTCATAATCATGCAACAGATAAGAAGGAGAGAAAAAGAGAATATAGGAACAGTAATTACCAATGAGTTAATTATGTAGTTTTGTTAGAATTTTAAACAATAGTAATGAATAGCTTACAAAATGACTTTGCAGCACAGCTGAGCCTTTCGGATCGTAAGACCGATGTATAAAAATAATTTGTTTCGAAATTGTCCGCGTGGTCTTCTAGTGCCCCTATTAGATAAGAATCAGTCATAGACATACATACCGAATGCTCGCCAAGACCCTATGACCAACATTTGTATATGTATAGACTTAGCTGATGTGGCTTTTCTAATAGGTAGTTCTTTCACTCATTGATTGTCTTCAAAACCTTGTCAAGTATAGAATATTGATTTTATTTCATTTATTACTACATTGAAGCTACATTGTACTTATTAAGTATTAGGTATTATTCTATGTTTTTATCACTATTGATATCAAGGCCAGAATTTCCAGTGATTGAAGAATTTTACAGTACTAGAAAACCATAGAAGATCGCTGAACATTACCTAATCATGGAACGGCTTTTTGCTCTATTATTTTAGGTAGATGCTAGTGATCTTCCTTTGCTCCTATCCGCAACCCGGTGCACGCGCCCTGTTGGTTTTCGAAAACCTCGTAGAAGATTACAAACCGTCAATGGCATTCCCAATTACTACCCCACATTGCACATTCAAGGGTCTGATTGTGCTCCTAACCCACCCTCAGTTCGTAATCTTCTCGCCATCTTGAAATTATATTTTCCCGAAGTGAAAGTAATTTTGATGAGTGATAGCCTAGTGCAGCTCAACTGCATAGTACAGTAGTTTAACCAGAATCTTAAGGTCAGAAGATAAAATCTAAATTTTGTAATAAAAAGGTTGCCATTGCTTTGAAATTCACCCAACATCTAATCAAAACTACTAACAACAGCGATCAATTATCAAAATTCATCACTGCCTGGAAAATATAATCCCAAGCCCAGGGAACTAAATAAATGAATGACGTGATATTGAATGAATTTCAGCTTTCGAACGACTAGTCCTATTATTCGTAAGAGTATGCATTTCTTAACAGTAGAGGAGATGAGTGAAACCCTAAGCTAAGCTTCCACGATGGAAAATATCCAATTGTTGTACGCCGAAAGCCTTGCATAGACTGTGATTGAGTCGGAATGCCCTGGGCAGCCCACATTGTACGAGGAAATCCCCACGACGATGGAGATTTTGATGGACCCGGTGGAAATGCTACCCTCCAGGGGATCACCGCTTCGGTCCTGACACGAGTTGTTTGTGAAATAATAATTCTCCGCACAGAACTGCTCTTCGTCGACGAGATTGTTCAGCTTGTAGAACTTTCGACAGTCCTGATTGTAACGGGCCACACGCGGACGAACTATAACTTGACCTGCAAAAATAACAATTAACCTTGAATAATTGAATATTTGATCTAAAAAGAGCCGTAAAATACCATCGTCAACTCCCAGAGTATACAGCTTCAAAGGTACCGTGGAGTGATTTGGCCACACACAAGCCGGCAGCACACGATCACTGAAGACAACCTTGGACGCCAATCTAACCAGCGCCAAATTGCCAGTCGACAACCCCACGTTGTAACTTGGATAAGCCACAATTCGCTCGATCCCTATATCCTGAGTTCCCTTCTCCTGATAGATCGCTCCCAGTCGGACAATATTGTGCGCGCCTGATTTAACGCAATCGGCACTGGTAAGGACGTACCTATCGCTGATCAAAGCTCCAGTACAGCTCCAGGAATTCCTCCCATACTGCTGGGTCCCAATCAGCGCCACATGTGGATATTCTTTCTCCTGCGCCGGCCGTCCCTCCGAAGGGATACTCTCGTACTCTTCTTCCTCCGTTCGCTTGTACTGCTTCCAATAACTTACGCACTTTTTCATGCTGTACTTCTCCTCGTTGGCTGACCTGCCGCAACAAACGATCGGATCTGTCCCGTGGCGGCAAAATTTCACCAGAGAAAGCGCACACATGTTAACATTGGGACAGCTTCTGTAGTACTGACAAATACCTGCTGCGTTCTGAGCCGTCGTACAGGGCATCCCCAGCACACTGTAGGACGTCGAGGAATAGTCGTCATCATCCGGGAAAACAATCTGACGCTGGAAACGACGGGCTGGCGCCTGCGGTCGCTTCCCCAAAACGATCGATTCGATCCACTGGATGTGGGCCGAGGTCCGCACGAAGTGTGCCTCTTTGCCGAAGCCACAATCTTGGCCGGCCGCCGTCAGTCCGAACACGTACGTGTAGTAGCGGTCGTAGTGCCACGTTTCACGCTCCAACGGACCGCCATGTTCGACCTACTCGGAAAGTTAACATTAATTCTACGCATGTCAATTGTTGAGGGACCAATCTTACCCGACACGTTTGAGGAACGAGGTATTTGCTGTTTTGGGCGCACATTACATTGGGGCTGTTGATATGCTTGCACGCCGTCGGGTCCACTCGCATTCGGGTCAGCACCAGGGTGTTGTCTGTGAAAGAGTCCCGTTTATGATTAGGATGAACTGTTTGAAGTATTTTCCGACATAGAACTTACTGTTGGAGATAGGTTCGTTGTCT
Source organism: Aedes aegypti (assembly GCF_002204515.2). Taxonomy (NCBI): domain Eukaryota; kingdom Metazoa; phylum Arthropoda; class Insecta; order Diptera; family Culicidae; genus Aedes; species Aedes aegypti. The sequence goes on along the minus strand of NC_035107.1, from coordinate 290,804,243 downwards.
CGCAGGAAATTGTTCAGATTGTATGGTCCCAGGCCGGCCATTTCGTACATTGGCATGGTGAGGTCGTTATCGACTAGGCAAGCGGGAACCACATCTGGGCCGAATCTAGAAAATGAAGAGCAATCAACAGTGTCGAATACTACTTTATTAATTATTGCTCGATCTGAAACATGGATCTATCATCCTAGTGAATAGTATTTTGCCAATGGAGCGACCAATTGATCAATTCCGTGTTTGTACTCAATTATCGCCCTTTTTTATGTTCATTTCAGGTTTCAAACTGGTTGACTTTCAAGCTTGAAATACTTTCCCGGACGTTGTTTTTGAGTTTATTTGGATTACGCTGAGTATAATTTTTAATTTCTATAATTTTACGGTAAGATACTTTAATAACACTATGTATGATATGGGGATTTTTTTATCGTACAAATTGGGCCGAAGGGTTTCAGATTTTCATGAAACTTTTTCCACAGGCAGGGCTCATGGATATATGAATAAAAAAAAATTGAGAAAAATTCAGGGTCGCCTATTTTTCCGGAAAACTCAGGTGGAATTTTTTTGTTTTCCCTTGACACTACTTACTTTGAAAAATCATAACTCAAGAACGAAGCATCGTAGAAACAAAGTTTTTATATGAAAATTTAAGCAAATTTTCTCAAAAATCTAAAAAAAAAATATGAACTGGAAAAAGTTTTCCACAAAATTTTCCACCGTTGGGAAAATTCGTAAAGAAAAGCCGGAAAAACTATGCCCGAACTCGTGGAAAATTTTCAAAAAAATATTTTCGAGAAGGTAATTTTATAAGCTTTAATCACTGAAATTTTTGGAATGCACTTTTTTTTCGTTTTTGAGTTATGGCCAATTTTGTGAAAAATGTCCAGATGTGCCATATAAGGCAGCGTCCATTAATTATGTAACGCTAAAATTGGAAATTTTCGACCCCCTCCCCCCCCTCCGTAACGCTTTTTGTATGAAAATTTTTATTTTTTTGTGTGAGTCGTAACGCTTGAGCCTACCCCCCCCTCCCCCTAGAGCGTTACGTAATTTATGGATGCCGCCTAAGACTTTTCTTTGAAAAATCATAACTCAAGAACGAAACATTGTAGAAACAAAGTTTTTATATGAAAATTTAAGCAAATTTTCTCAGAAATCAAAAAAAAATATGAACTGGAAAAAGTTTTCCACAAAATTTTCCACCGTTGAGAAAATTCATAAAGAAAAGCTGGAAAATCTATGCCCCGAACTCGCGGAAAATTTTTATTAAAATATTTTTGAGAAGGAAGCTTTATAAACTTCAATTCTAGTAACTTTTAGGATGTACTTTTTTTTTGTTCCTGAGTTATGGTCAATTTTGTGAAAAATGACCATATTAGCCTTTTCTTTGAAAACCCATATTTCAATCGAAGCATCAGAAAAGCAAGGTTTTTTTTATCAAAGCAATTGCAAATTTTCTAAAAGAGCTGAAAGAAACGATATGGGATTGGTTTTAATGAAGTATAAGTCGGATTGGATTATATTTTTCATGAAACATTACACCGTTAAGCAAAGCTGAAAAAACTGTTTCTTTTCCATTCCAATGGATTCTTTCTTTTCTATGGAACAAATAAGATTCTTTCTATATTTTTCTTTAATTTTATTTATTCAATTATTCAGTACATAACTTACATTTTATCTTAAAACTATCTATTTTTTCAACCGGGAAGATTGCCTTTGGTTGCTACCACCAGAAGATTTTCGTTTCTTTGTAGTATTAAGAACAAAGCATGCTGTATTTTCTTGGTTTTCATGTGCATCTGAGAATTCACTCGCAAAAATGCTTCGTTCGTCTTTTGAAATAAATGAATGATATTTTTTTGTTCCAGGAATTGGAACAAGGTTAGAAAATCTCTCCTGAAGTAATTTTTCAGTCTCTGAATAGTTATTTTCAGTTGCATAGATGAATTCCCAATCTTTTTTAAATTGGTCTTTCACCTTTTGCAACACAGCCCAGTCAAAAAATTGTTTGGCGTTATTAATTTCCGCTGACTTTCTAGTACTAGCATCTCTAGCCATTCGCTTCATATTGCCACCGATACCATCAAATGGACCTTTTCCATGTGAGGTTGGGAAAAAGTGCCATTCTGCTCTAATTTTAAAATCATTTTCATGGTTGCATACATTTTTTAAATTTGATTTATTTTTGTACTGCTCTCCGCAACCATCAGAAAGATAAATGATTTTTTCAAGCTCAGGAAATTTATTTTTCAATCTTGAAATTAGTTTTGTTTGAAAAGCATAAACTGATGTCGTGTTATGCTTTTTTATGTCAGCAATTACAACCAAATTTATGACTTTGATCGAAGATTTGTCTTTGTAATAAATTACAAATGGATGTATTGTTACTTGAAGTCGTACAAAGTAATGGCTTTGAATGGAATCTTGTATCACGCACGAATAATTTTCCGCGAAATCCATCTGGCACATTATTTCTTTGTTTTCAATTAGTGATTCCTTTTTAGCTCTTATAAATTTATTTTGTTTATCTACTTTGTATTGATGCACTAGAAACTTCTCTGTGAGATTTTTCAAGTTTTCTATAAAATCATTTACATTTTCCTCTTTGTTGATAATTTCACAACGAGGAGTAATAATCCAAAAACAATACTTAACTTCTTCAACGTTGTTTTCATCTAAGCGATTGGCAACAAAATCTAATTTCTTTAATTTACAATCCTCACAGGACCTCAAGTAACAATCATCTGTACTATCTGGACATATCATTTGACTAGTCAAAAAGGTGTTAAGTTTTTTTTTCTGTATTATGAACTTCAAAGCAATTAGTTTTTTTCAATGCATCAATCATGAATTTAATATTCTCATGTATCATGCAAACACAAACATTCATGGCCGATGAATCCTTTGTATAAACACATTGTTTTGGTTTAAGTTTCCAGAACGATGTGAATGAGACAGATTCCTGTTCACTCTTACAGGTTTCCAAATATTGTTTATATAAAGTATCCAAAGGGTCAAGCAAAAGGCGTTTTTGAACATTTTGGCGCACTCCATTGGGTAACTTAATAGATATGGTATCTTTCAAGCCAGGAAATGGCCGACTGATATCATCCCTTAGGTAAAAATTTTAAACTATGTCTTGGACATCTGATCCATGCGAGGGTCGTCCTACTTTTGAAAGTGGTTGAATCCCTAAATTGTATTTTTTTGATTCAGTTATAACGTGTTGAGACACGTCAAAATGAGCTTTAACTTTGGCATATGACCAATTCCTAGGAAATAATTTTAGAAGTTCAATTTGCTTGTCAGGTTCGGCTTGTAACAGCTGAGTTCAAATTTAATAAAACGGAATTAAAATCCTCTGTAACATCGACAATATTAGGCGGAAACCAAGTACAGTCAACTTTCGTTCGTTGCACTAAACCCGTGGCCCGATTAGTGAAAGACTTTCACTAATCGGGCTAAGATTTGAGCTGTCAAAACACCGATTACAATAGAAATTCAGGGCTACCAACATTAACAAATTGCGGTTTATGTCAGAAAGTGACGCTTGCCTTCGTTTTAGGTGGGCTATAGCCCAATTAAAACGAAGTGCAATTAAACGTAGTGCAACGAACGAAATTCGACTGTATTTATTTTCCTTAAAATTTGATTGAACATTTCGTCCATAGAAGCATTGCGATAGTTACTACTAGAAGCATCCAAACGTGAAGATTTTACTTGAAAAGAAATTTCCAAGAATTTAGCAAGCTCTTGTATTTTTTGTACATTATTTATAAAACCAACTGACTCACCCGAGGAAGGAGTTTCCTTTGGCGACGCCAACGAAGATAGTGGTGAAACTTGTTCCTCAAACGCCATTGCTTCTGGAAGATCTGTTACGAGAGCCTTCTGGTCACCGGTAATGGAGCACTTCACGCAAATTTTCATCTTTTCCGTAATCCACCGAACTCCATTCGAATGAAGCTTACTGATGAGGCCTTGGCTGATCGATCGTAGATTTGTCCTTACTGATTTGTGGCCGTCCAGTCCGAAGGGGTTACAGCATAAAGAATTGTATTCGTAATATTGAACTTTGTCCATTTCAACAGCTTCGGGAAAACTTTTTTCACTTTACAAAAAATAATAACGAGGAACATATAGCTGATAGACAACACTTGCACTTTCTCACTGCTCTTTGTTAGTTTTTGGTAAACTTATGATTCTCAAGCCATTTCAACGCTTTAAACTTGTATTGGTAAATACCTATTTGTCATATTGTCTACCCATTTATTTAACTGTCAATTTTGTAGTTACCTAACAGGAAAAAAATGCCTACATTCTGATTGAAGAAAACTTTGTTTCTATGTAGTTTCGTTCTTAAGAAATTTTGTTTATGAACTTATAAATTTGTAAATATATGGTTCAAACAGCTCATCCTAGCAATATTTGATCATGTCTTAGGAACGAAAAATGAGCGTATTGAAAAATATTGTAGGATTGGATCTTATTGATCGCTCTTTTCAAATATACTTTGTTTGAAAGCTGGAATAGCTAATCGGGTTTTCATTATTTGTTTTCATAAACAGTGAAAAATGTCCTGGGAAACTGATTCCATTTCAAAAATTTCATATTTTTGAGATAATTTGAATCCGGTTCGACAAGTCATGATGAGTCTTGAGTCATGATTTTTAAACGAAAAGGCATGTATGGCAAATCTTTGCATTTTTTACAAAATTGACCATAGATCAGGAACTAAAGAAAAGTACATCCTAAAAGTTACCAGAATTGAAGTTTATAAAGTTTCTTTCTTAAAAATATTTTATTGGAAAATTTCCGCGAGTTCGGGCATAGATTTTACAGCTTTTTTTTATGAATTTCCCCAACGGTGGAAAATTTTGTGGAAAACTTTTTCCAGTTCATTTTTTTTGGATTTCTGAGAAAATTTGCTTGAATTTTCATATAAAAACTTTGTTTCTACAATGTTTCGTTCTTGAGTTATGATTTTTCAAAGAAAAGTCTTATATGGCACATCTGGACATTTTTCACAAAATTGGCCATAACTCCAAAACAAAAAAAAAGTGCATTCCAAAAATTTCAGTGATTAAAGCTTATAAAATTACCTTCTCGAAAATAATTTTTTGAAAATTTTCAACGAGTTCGGGCATAGTTTTTCCGGCTTTTCTTTACGAATTTTCCCAACGGTGGAAAATTTTGTGGAAAACTTTTTCCAGTTCATATTTTTTTTTGATTTTTGAGAAAATTTGCTTAAATTTTTGTATAAAAACTTTGTTTCTACGATGCTTCGTTCTTGAGTTATGATTTTTCAAAGTAAGTAGTGTCAAGGGAAAACAAAAAATTTCCACCTGAGTTTTCCGGAAAAATAGGCGACCCTGAATTTTTCTCAATTTTTTTTTATTCATATATCCATGAGCCCTGCCTGTGGAAAAAGTTTCATGAAAATCTGAGACCCTTCGGCCCAAACCCGTACGGTAATAAAAAACAATCCCCATATATTACTATATATTGGGTATTGGGGAGGGGTAGCCTAAGGGAGTTAATTGAAATGTTGACTGGATGAAAGTGTGTGGGGTCGCGAGCCTTTTGTCATGAGAAAACAGCCTTAGTGTTGTCTTTCAAAGGTCTTCAAAGATATTAACTAGCCCTGCTACAACAAACAATCAGGTAGATCATACCATTCCGGTATGATTCTGCAGCCATAGGTAATCCTTGCGCTGATGGTGGCTAAATAATCATCATCATCATCAATTATCGCCCTTTACATTAATCACAAATGCGTCAACCTTTTATTACACTTGTAATATGTAAATTCCTGCACTACCCAGAACAACGGCGCATGTGATCTTGTTTTCCTCCGAGATAATCGGCATTCTTAAACCTGAGGGGTGAAATTTGGATATGTTATTTGATTGTAATTCCCAAGTAACATTAGTAGTTGAATAACGGTTTTTTTTTCAGCAGAAGTATGCTTGAGAGTGATTTGATCAACTCTTTTTAAGCAAAAATGTTTGGTGGGTTATCACTTATGTGTGTTATATCTGTGAATTCGACCTAAACGCCGATTCCTGTGTTCTGAGTATTCATTTCATTGTGAGTGCCTTTTGGGCTATCGAATAGTATACAGGAATAAATGAGTTTAGTTTTTGACTCGAGCCTTAAGCTACAAACAACGGTGTTCTATATTTGATATCCGAAACGCAATACATTTCAATATGGTTTCGCCTTAAGTATTCTGTGCTTTTTGGCCTTTTGCGTCTTTCATTAGATACCGATCTGGTTGTTTCGCTGTTTTTTGTTTGTTCTTTTTCGTGCTTAAATTCCAAAAAGCTTTATTTTGCCTGCAATGGTCACATCCATTTACAGCATAAAAGAACAGTAACGGTCAGTCTTTATAAGCTCGTGCTAAATGGTACAATCGGTAATGTTAACTAATATTTCAAGTGTAATTGTAAAATTATTGTGCCGTTATGGAGCACGGTGTGCTGGAACACACATATTATCGAACTTGCATGAACCTCCGATCTTTTTTCACTGAAAGTTAGCCTTGATAGTCAAAAGAAGCTTGCAGAATATTAAAAAATCTTTCATCGGCGAAAAATTGGAAAAAGACGATTTTTGTATTTTTACCCTTCTCCCATATATGAGTTCATAGGAGAATATTAGAGATACACTAATATGATGACTTTTAACGGCTTAATGATCAATTTGACATATCTTCAACATGAATGAATTCTTAGATGTTTTAAATTAAGCATCATTTCCTACATACACTCACACAATATGACCAGCCCATGGTGGTATGCCGTATTTTATATAATGGAAATTTCACTTTCCACTTCAGAAAAGCTCATACGAACGCTTTGTATTCTTCTTTCTGAATCAAATAAGTAATATTTTACGTATACGGTAAAGTTTTCTAATCAGAATAGGAATTCCCAGAAATGGATACACATGGCAGTAAAGGCTGTATTCATGTGCTTATACGCGCAAAAGTCTTGAGAGAGGGTTCACTATAACATGATTAACAGTAAACGGCTTATATAGCCTTAATGTGGTCTCAAGCTCATCGTGATACAAGTTTTGTGCTGTCACTAATCTACTCAAATGCAATGCGCACATTATATTTGGGGTTTGAAGTGCCTGATTTTGAGTAAAAGGGCTGGATTACTTCGGATCGACATTATGTCATCACTCCAATTATTTGTCATAGGATGAATAATAAATGTGGCGACGATGACAAATCGATCCAACGTAGTTCAGCACTTTTATTCAAGACTTCGCACTTATGGAGGGGGCAAATTTTGCGAAATAGACACAACAATTTCAATATAAAACATGGACACATACATTTTAGTATCGTAAAACGAGGTATCTTTGAAAATGCGGCTAACTTTGATAGTGCGGGATACGCAACGTACTAAACAAAATAACAAAAATTATGTTATTCAGTTAAGCAAAACGAATTCGAAACTAAGGGGTATCAGTGTGACACTTCACCTCTGAGCTGTTTTCGTGCCAATCGAGAGTATATGAGGCTTTATATTCGAATATTTAAAAATGATGAGATTTTGGTACTTTCAAAACGCTCACAAACAATCTGTTTTACTATCACTATTTCATGAAACTATAATTAGTTCGGTACGTATGCTTGATGGCCTAGCTATAGTAGATATAACATAAAAAGCTATATATATAACATTAAAAGCCTAGAGGTATGCAACGCCTCATGTACTTTACGGGATTCATTCGATTTATACTCATTCATGTTCCAAAAACGATTGATTTATGGTGAATTCAATGTCGAAACATGATTATCGATAGATATCTATTCAGAGATATACTTTTATACCCATTATTATCAATTTATGATGGTGTTTATCATGTTTGTTTTGACTGAAAACCGTTTTAAAGATATTTCTTGTTCAATAAATTCTGTGCTTTAATTGATAAAATCTAATCCAGTTTCTCTTTTAACACTTCAGTCGTAGCGCTGTTGTATTCTGTACAACACTGGTGGAAAAATCTCGCTCTTCGTTCCCAACAGCAGCGTGGTGGTTCTGACGGTGGCAAACCGCGCGACGACTGGAAGGTTAACATTCTCCAATCCAATTCAAACTGTGATGATGTCAAACAATAGTTTGTTTTGGATTTTCATGTGCTTATCTACTCATTATCAATGTTACCTCATTACCAAAAACTGACTTTCGATTATATGAAAAACTATAGAATCATTAAGATCGAACCGTTATGCAATCTTTCATGTGCAATGGATAACTAACAAACCAGTGCTTGTTTAAAATATTTAAATTTTCTCTAAAAAAAACTATCAAAGTTACCCCGTTTGATGGTATGTATTTAGTTTTAAGTATATTAATGTAACTAGGGATACGTTAATGATGTGAGATTTTAACAAACGCACTCAACCCAGCGGCTGCAAGATTTCCATTTAAATCTGCATGACAACTTTACAAGTATTATATAATATTGTTACTCATACAAGAAATATAAGACTGTCATAGTTTTTTTTTATTTTCACATCTTACATTTTCTGTATAAACTCTGTATATGTAACGATATTTTACAATATTTGTATGCGTTCTTGTTTTGGATGTAGACATACCGTATACAGGTTTACGTAGAATCTTCCTCCATTTTTCAATCAAAACAAATGTGAATAACAAGACCAGCTAGATGTGAACACACCATACAAAATTTAAACAGTACATTGCCCTTTATAATTGTATGGCGGTTTATTTTAATGGTTGCATGTAATTATACAATTGTCTGTTATTTTAAAAAAGCTTCATATTCAATAACGAACTCTAATGATTTCAATTATTCTGTAGAATAGGAAACATTGATTGAAACTTGAAAAGTTGTAGTATGTTTACCTTAATAAATTTATGTAAAAATGCGATGTCGTTAATAAACAGCATACCACCATGGGCTGGTCACCTTGTGTGAATGTAGGTAGAAATTATGCTAAATTTGAAACGTCTTGTAATCGATTCGTGATCAAGGTATATCAAATAAGTCTTTGAGCTATTGCAATGCATCAAAATTAGTGTAACTCTAATATTCTCCTATGAACTCATATATGGGAGAAGGGTAAAAATACAAAAATCGACTTTTTTCAATTTTTTGCCGATGAAAGATTTTTTAATATTCCGCAAGCTTTTCTTGACTATAAAGGCTAACTTTTAGTGAAAAAAGATCGGAGGTTCATGCAAGTTCGATAATATGTGTGTTCCAGCACACCGTGTGGAGGACATTCGACGCGGAGGAAATCAAACAGGATGTTCAATATAAACGATCCGGAGTTTTACAACCTTATCTGGAACGATAAGACCGGTTATGTCGAGTCACTATCGGAGATGGGCGACTTTGCGCACTTCTGGGTCAATTGCAACGGTATCATCACAATCGCGCTGGTTATTAACTCCTCTACTAGCAGCTTCATTCTACAGTCAACCCTCCGTGAGTCGATATTGAAGGGATCATTGACTCATGGAAATATCGAGTCATGGAACAGCAATGCTATGGAAAGCTGTTTGAGGGGACCATCATAGTAACCATGATATTTGATTTTTAGTATGGTTCCATGAGTCGATATCGAGTAATGGAACATCGACTCATGGTGGTTTAACTGTATACCGCAATGAATAAAAACAAATTCAAATGGCGATACCCTTTTTATTCCTTGACATTGTTGCACATATTTTTACAAGTCATCAAAAAACTCTTCTTGTTTCCGAATCTGTGTCGATATTGACCATTGACAATCTGAATCTGAATAGTATTTCAAACGATCTGAGTATTGATGAAGGTAATCAAGAATTCGAAACGGAAGATAATCAATCAAGGTCAGATGAATCTTTTCTGGACTGTAATGAAAGAATCGACACGGAAGATGAATCAGTAATCCAGCCAACACCAAATGAGAATATAAGACGTTCGGAGAGAATCACGAAGGGAATACCACCCACACGTTATTGCAAGCGTTATTGTGAAGTTGCTGATATGATAAAGAAGAATATCCCTGAACCACGCACAATAAAAGAAGTGCTAGCAAGTTCGGAAAGCGAACTTTGGAGAGCTACGGTTGAGGAGGAGTTGCAGTCGCACAAAGAAAAGTGCATTTAGAATATTGTTTCCCTGCCACATGGACGTAAATCAATCGGCTGTAAATGGATTTTTAAAAGAAAGATTGACGAAACTGGAAAAGTTGTACGTTATAAAGCAAGATTGGTGGCACAAGGCCTCACGCAAACATTTGGAACAGATTACGATGAAGTTTTTGCCCCCGAGGTGAAGCAAACTACGTTTAGAACATTGCTGTCTGTAGCTCACCAAAGGAATATGCTAATCAAACACGTGGATGTGAAGACGGCTTACCTAAACGGAGAAGTCCAGGAAACTGTCTGTATGAAACTACAGTCGCCTCTCCACATCTCGATATCGAAGGGACCATCGAGATAGGAAGAGATCGAGACAAAGAACATTGATTCAATGAACACTAGATTGAAAATCACTCCGTTACTAGGAGAATAATAAACAAACAAACTTCATTTCGAGTTTCTAAATTGTTCTGAATCATTGAAATCTGGTCTAGTAACCTTTGATAATGTTCATATCGACATAGGGAAAGTGTACCAGTTATGGCCATAGTGGTTCCCTATTTGGCCATAGGGATGGTACACAAATTATGTCACGCTAAATTTCAACTTTTTCGACCCCCTCCCCCCTTTGTCACGCTTTTTGTATGAGTCCTCCGAAAATTTTGTAAGGGTTGTCACGCTTGGCTTGACCCCCTCCCCCCTTTAAGCGTGACATCATTTGTCACATTTTAAATCTTTTTGAATGTTTAAACATAAATATATATCTTAAAGCTTTCAACTACAACACACAAAATCTTTCAAACTGTGAAAACATTCAAGTAATCCTTTATGGCGAAATAGAGAACCACTGTGTCCATAACTGGTACACCTAACCTATGAAGAGAAAATTGGGAACAAAAAATCAACAAGAATACATCGAGATTTGGAGATATCGAGATAAGGAGGATATCGAGATATGGAGAGCGAAATCGTATGCATAATGAAGGGACCGAAGCAATCATCGACATAGGGAGGGATATCAAGACGTGGAGAGTCCTGGTTGCGATTATGAAGATCCAAGTATGATGTGTCATTTTCAGAAAGGACTATATAAATTGAAGCAAGCTGCAAATATTTGGAACAAGAAGCTCGATTCAGTTTTACGAAAACTTGGATTCAAGTCCTCTGAAAGCGATCTGTGTTTGTATTCGAAGCAAAACGATGATGGTACGATGTCTACGACACAGTAAGACAACTTTCATCGATGTGGACCAGCTAATCATTGTTTGCAAGTCCGAGAAGGAACATGAGACCATTTTCAAGAATTTGAAAAGTCACTTCAAAGTATCAGCATTAGGAGTTATAACACATTTTCTTGGCATCCATGTAACACGCAAGATGGCGTGTATTTGAATCAGAAGGTGTACATCCAAAAACTTTTGACAAGATTTGGACTACAAGATGCAAAATCTTCGAAAATTCCACTTGATCCCGGCTATACAGCCGAAGGAGGAGGAAACAGATAGATTACCAAACAATCATCAGTTCGTCAGTCTGATCAGGATCAGGATTGCTGTACATAGCCGTGAATACCAGACCAGATATAGTTGTGGCAGTGTCTATCCTTGGACGACAAAATAGTAACCCAAGTCAAGACGACTGGAATGAAGCAAAACGAGTACCATCAGTGCACCAGATTCCGCTCATTTAAGGAAAGTTATGTGTTCAAATGTTTATTATAAAATAACTCTTGTGTCGATCAATATTATTTTTATATCAACATGTTACTCCAAGTATAGGTAATCAGCGGCAAAATAAAAAAAATTGAAAAACTTTCATCAAAAATTATTTTATTGCATTTGTTACTGCAACTAAGTGTTCCTATTTCCGCTCACGGTAAACAGATTTCGTGACGAACTAACTAAAAGATGCATTATTTCGAATTTTGTTATTTAACCTGATATTTTTTATAGTCAAACCATACTACTGCAATAAAGAAGGCTGTATACTAAAATCGATATTTCTTACAAATTTTGTTTAATTTTTTGCGTGAGCGGTTATTGGAACACACAAAAATACCTAGTTATCCAAAAACCGATCACGAGGTCTTGTGTTTTCAATATAAAGAATTATTTTATCAAATGAATATAATGTCAGACGATTTCATTTGAAAGTTATTAGTATTGCTAGAATATATCCGTGCAAAATATTCTGGATTTTGACGCGAAAAATCAATTTTTACACTAGTGAGCGGAAATAGGGGCATGAGCGGATACTGGTACATTGATGGTACTTCGATATCTCAAAGGAACCATCGATCATAGGCTAGTATTGGGCATCGATTTATCACAACTAGTATTTATTGATGCTGATTGGGCAGGAGATTCCTAGGATCGCAAGTTAACATCTGGTTTTTTTGAGTTTGCCGATGAGAACACCAGAACTTCGGGGAATGGTCACTTGTGGTAAGGGCTTAAAATAAAGATGTTAATACAGTTAACTCTCCCTTACTCGATATTCCGTATCTCGATATCGAGTTAGAGAACCATAGTAAAAGTTGGTTTTCATGGCTAACTCGATGGTCCTTAGGAACGCACTTGCACTGCTTTTGTGTTCTGTAACTCGATACCTCCCTAACTCGATGGTCCCTTCAGGGGTCTATTTTATAAGTCGAGTCGATCAAAACGAATCGACTGAAGTCACTGTCGACCAAAAATTTCGCTCGACACGGCTCTGTCTCTCGAATTTTTTTACAGTTGTCACTCTATGTGACTGGGTTACTATGGCAGTCGACGGGTGACATCTGAAATATGCCTGCTTACTTTGATCAACCCGGGAGCATCATGACAGCTGCCATACAATGTCAGTGTACCGAAACATTTTGGTCCGTGGTACTGTCAAACTCAATGAAATCATAGAGTGTGCTCGAAATAGGGCGCAAATTAAAATGATGCTTAGGGGTCTATTTTATAAGTCGAGACGAACAAAATGATTCGACTGGAGTCATTGTCGACCGAAAAATACGCTCGACTCAGCTCTGTCACTCGAGTTTTTCGACAGTTATCACTCTATGTGACTGGATTACTATGAGAGTCGACGGGTGACATCTGAAATATGCATGCTTGCTTTGATCGACAATGAATATAGACGAGTCACATGAATCTGCTCGACTTACAAAATAGGCCCCTTAATGGACATATTTAAATTTTTATTTTTGTTTGGCATTTGTAATATCATTATACATCAGTGATCACCAAACTGAAAAGGTTTCGTGTGGTCCTCGAGAAGATTTTGTACGACCCACGAGTGGGTTTTCAATAGTGGTGTGATGTGGTTCGCTCAAAGACATGCTGAAAGTTGCTTATAGTAACCGATCCTTTGCTTTCAAAATTATGTTTTGACCGCTTGGTAATTCAAAAGATGTCAAATTTGTCTGCGTTTCTCCATGTTGGGAATTGTAAAATATTACGTAACGCAATAGGGACAGGAATGGGGTCTTTCGTAGTGTTACGGTCCATACAAAAAAAAATCCATAGATAATCTGTTACTTGGCGAAGGGGGGGGGCTTAAAATTGGTCATGTTATATTTGAATAATTCCTTAGACATATATGATGATTTATGTCACATTTTTTTATGGAAGGGATTTTCTTTTGCAAAAGTGTAGTGAAGTGTTAAAGTTCAATTAGTAGTATTTTTTTCTTAGTAATTTATCAGCTTGAAAATCAATTTTATGTAGTTCATATTCAGCCTTTTACTCGCAGCACATTTTTCTTTGTGGATTTCAACACATTTTTTCTCATACTCAACAACAAATATCTAAGCTTCAATCAGATAAGCTTATTGGATGAACTATCAAGCTTTTAACGAGCGCTAATATATCACCAATAATTTGCTCACTCTTTTGTAAGCTGCTGTTGAAGTGTCAAAATTTTTGGACCGAGTGAATTAAGTACAACGTCGATTGAACGGACTCAAGTCAAACGTCAAACTGATGGATCCCTACCAGAAAGTAACTAACTTTTGACGGCCATTACCGCTCTTGAAAAGTTGGATAGTTCATGCAATGGATTTATTCACGGTCTACTTTTCTTGTCGATTTTTTTTTCTTTTCCGCTCTGCCCGTGTGTGTTTACATAAAATTACTTCCGCACCATGTTCACCGGATGAATATGCAACGAAATCGTTATTTTTTTGTAAACATCGGCCGCTGTTAAGGTTTTCTTCTAGCTGGAAGTTTCAGTGTGACATCATCGTAAATTAGTTCATACTTAATTAAACGGAATCGCCGAGAATCCAACAGCTGATTTTTCGATTATAATTTGACAATTTTCGGTAAAATCTTTACCGAGATCTCGGTAAACGTTTGCCGAATCTCGGTAACGTTCACCGAGATCTCGACAAAAAATTTGGATTGCCAAAGTCTCTGTAAAATAAGTACCGAGATTCGGCATTAAAAATTACCGAATTCTCAGCTGTTAGGTTCTCGGCAAAACATTTTACTGAGGTCGGTGAAATAATTTAAGTGTGTAGGCCTATTTTATTGAAACGTAGACCTGTGGTAATGAGTATGAGAAAAAAGTGTAAAAATCGCGCATTTTCGCTTTTGGATTTAATTTGATCCCATTGAAACCCATTCATACACACTTATTTTCAGTTATTCTGTTCGGTTTTTTTTTATAGATGTACATCTGTAAATCTTAAAAAATACTGAGTTTTCTGCTCTTCGCTGTTAGATCACCGATGTACAGCAATATTTTTTTTTTATTTTACTGAGTTCGGTAGCTATTACTACTGATCATCCAGCTATATTGAAATTTTACCGGAACGACTCAGTAAGATTCAAAAGTCAGTAAAATTAAATTACTGAATCCCGGTGCTCATATTTTTTACTGAGTTTTTTTTATCGGTAAAATAAAATGATAGAAATGGAAATAAAAACAACCCAGCCGCAGTGATCTGCGATGTTGATAACTTCTTCCGAAAAAGAACATTGCTTTTTAGAAACGGATTCCTGCGATTGTTCTAAAACTACTCTGATTAGGGCACACAACCCTCAGAGAAAACATGTTGAGGTTAGGGCTGTTATCTCCATAGAAATTTGCAGCCTGTTTAGTATTCCTTGGCATTACATTTTTCCACCTGATTTTTTTATTAGGTAAAGCAATGATCCGCACTTTGAAGTGATTAATCTTTCGTTTATCCGTGGAAAGGTTCCGGATGTTAGGGTAATTTGTTCTTAATGATTGACCATGCATGAATAAAAAAAAAAAACATTCAGAGATAAGGTAAAGGAGCTCCCGGAAAGGCTGGGCTTTAGAAACTGAAAAACTCGTCAATTTAAGGTAAGCAAATATTTTTTGCTGAAAAAATCTGTTGAAAATGTACTAAGCACTAACAATTCATTCAATCTTTTCACCGAACGAATTGATGCGCGTTTAATTCATTTGGTGTCAAAACTTGGTGCTTTCATTAAGTTTATTCTCACTGCATGAATTTGATTTTATTCGCCCTTATTTCATTTCATTCCATTCGTTGTTTGGCACCCGTCAACAACGAAACAAATTTCCGATCTCCCATAGTGGAAAATCGTGCCGGCAGCGGTGGATGGTCCCATTGTTTACGCTGCAAGTAGGTACGTGAAAATTGCGTTATCTGTCACTTCGCGGGGGGGTTGACTTTGATCGACAATGATTACAGACGAGTCACATGAACTAAAGAGTCTAAATTATAAAGAGACGAAATCTGATCATATTCAAAATAAATCAGCTAGCAACTATGCCAAATCTATTACGCAGCACTGCCAATGTTGAATCCCACGCTAAAAGTGTGTCACAGGTTTTATGTGTTGAGTTTTCACAGGTTTGGGTAACGAATGAAAAATTGACTAAATGTGTGGAAAACCAATGTAATGAGTAGAGCATTCTTCATGCAAAGCATGAAAATTGCAACCGACACTCAAGTATTTAGAAAATATGCTACTTCAGAAGAAGCAAAATTTTCGTGGGCGGTAACATTTTTGTGTGAGCCGTTTTCAGCTTGTGTGAAAAAGTGTTTGACAAGTCTCCTGCTCGATTGGAATGACATTGACAGTAAACTTGGAATTCCAATTGGAACATTTCGCTTCTTTGCTTATAGTTTCTTTAACATGAACCTGCTCGATTTACAAAATAGACCCCTGTATACAGTACTAATGATTCCCAACCAACAACAAAATTTGTTTAAGGCCTTTTGGTGCGTCATCACAAAATGGCTTCTTCAAAAATCGTTATCATATTGTTATGGTAGTATTGGTATTTGCAACATCGATGAAATATAACTGCTTATCACCTGATTTAATGGATAATTTATGCGAAGAAAAATGCTTCAGGTGGTATTTCAATATTTAATCAACACTTTCAGGTACAGCATTATCAATTTAGCGACAATATACATGAGATTTATATTCTCAAAAAAAATCTCCGATTTTATGCCGCATTTCATTGCCTCACACAACTACACTTGTAAATAGAAGGTGCTTACCTTTTCCATTGTAATTCTGCAGCAAACATTTGTGTTTTGGATTTCATATTGCGTTCACTACACTTCCACTAAACAAATCTTTCATTTACTTCCCTTAAAGGAACACATTTCAAACGGGAATCGAATATTTATAAAGTTTTATCAACCGCAACATTCAAAACTATTATGGCGGTGGTTTTCACTTGCTGCGAATCGACGCCGCCACCGCACACTGAGACATGCCTGTGTTTATAGTCTAAAATATCCAACTTTTTTTCTGTTGTATTAATTTTCAGTGCGGATAGGTTGGGCAAAGCATAGAAACTTGAAATTCATACGTTGTTTGTTTTTCGATTCTCTCAAATTACAAAAACCATCTCTACGAAGCATAAAATCATACCAATAGTTTATCAATTTGGACCACCCAAAATAATTGAAAAGCTCCACAGTGCGATGCGTCGGGATGCGTCGGAACGCGTCTATCGTGTGTGCACAATCATCGCGATCGTTGAGCGCAGTGATGTCAGAGTTGCTATCTGTAAAATCATAGCATTTAATGTGAATTGATCACAAAAATCACTAAAATTTTATTAAATCAGTGATCTTGTGATGGAAAACTATTTGCAAAATGATAAGTTTTTATGATATGCAGCAAATGTTCCGAAAACAAGCATATAAAAATTGCTAGAAAAATCTGTCACCAATCACCTGGCAACACCGTCATCCCTTGCAAACATAAACCGTACCGATGCATAACAAAAATATGAGATAAATCCAATTAAAAACTGAGAAATTTCGTTGCCCTTCATTAAATTGTAATGTTTTCTTTTGATATGTACGATTGAAGAGTTGATTTTGATTTCCAATACTCGTCAATCTACTAAATTTCCCATGTGTTTACATAAAAATATGCTTAACACAAATGTTATATTTTGTGTTTGTTTGTTTTGAAAATATACATGGAAAGGCGACACTACTACTATTACATCAATGATGATTCTAATGATTCTTTGACTTACACGCCGCTTCACCTTAATACTGTAAATGAGATCAAACCAGTGGCGCCGTTTAGTAAAATTAAACCGTTTCCCCAAGCAATTAATAACACATGAAACATACAACTTTTCCCCTAAATCCCCTAATAATTTCAATTTTACTTTACGTGAGTAACAATCTCAAACTCAATCGCAAGTGAAACCCCCGAACAATTAAAAGCAGATCGATCGTCTATCTGCAGTACACACATAGATACACACTGATTTACCTACTCACCTCACATCAGTAGCCAGTTTGACCAGTGCGATATCGTTCTCCAGGTTTCCTTCGCGGTACTTGGGATGTTTTATGAACTGCGCTATCCGTACGATTTGCGCCTCCGGTTGATCCTTGTGAATGTCCAAATCCCCAACCTTGACATGGCTTGGCGATAAGTTGAACACAAACTTGTCGCAATGCGCCACCGTCAGCACGTAATCCTCATTTATCAACACTCCACCACAGTTCCACTGGATTCGATTTCCGCGCGTGTAGCCCAAATAGACACGATGCTTGGCCATTATTTCAATGTCCATGTAGCTCTTCTCCGGTTCGATAAACACGTGATCACCCACCCTATTAGTCACCATGGACTCGTCCGCCTCTCGCATTTGAATGTATCTTGCAGCGCAGGTTTCCGGCGCGAAGGATTCCCCGGTTTCCGTTTCGAGCCACGAGATGTACGACGAAACTCTAGTGTAGACTGAGGGTGCAGCCGTGCCGCAGAACACTCCAAAGGAGGTGATTCCCACTACGTACGGCGTCGATCGATGGTTGGACATCAATTTGATCTGTAGTGGACCTCCGGAGTCACCCAGGCAAGTGTCCATTTTGCTGTCGCGAGCACACACTTGCGTATCCACTATTCCGGACCGGAGCTTACGGATGTCTGAGTTGTGAAACTTTGCGCACTCATCGTTCGATATGGGTGATAGTTGCACTTTTAGTAAAATTGGCGTTTTATCGCCAGCGTAGGAAGTTTGGCCGAATCCGACCGCTTCAAGGCGCGGAAAATCCACTTCAGGTTGGTTCCAGAGACAAGCAGGAGTCACCACATCGTTGATTGTGACCGTTCGTTCCAACGTGATGATGGCAATGTCAAAGTAGAACGAGGAGAACTTGTGCTCCGGATGGCGCTGAAATCTTTCGATTTTGTACTGTTGTGCGAATTCGTTTTTGGGGTCATCGAGAGTGGTGTTGATGTGAATGACACCTAACCGAACTACGTCCGGAGGAACGCCATCCCGGCTGGCACAGTGAGCACCGGTCATAACGTGACGTGCTGTTATCAACGATCCCCCACAGCTGAAATCGATGGCGCCATTCGGTCCCGTCCAACCGATCGCTGCCATGTGAGCAAACTCACCCAACCGCACGGGAACTCCAAAGATCGGATAGATTAAGTTGTAGTCACCATATTTGTGGTACCGGAGATGACAATCTAAGAATGAAATAGCTCATCTTACATAAGTGCCATACTGCCCATAACTGCATAACAGTCACATTCGACATTTTTGACAATTTCGAGTTAATACCGGGGAGAGTCATCAAATGACAAATAATTTCGATCCACTTACTAAAATCTGCGAGATTATTCTAGAAAATTCGAAAAAAATACCAAGTTGTTTTGTCACATTGGCAATTGTAACCGCATAACAGTCACATTGAGATTATACTTGAGCCTCATAATGCAGTGGCAACGAAATTTCTATCAGAATTTTTTTCTGACTATTCACCCAATAAGTGATATGAGTTGTACAAAATTTCAGCCTCAAATAAGCACTTTTGAATTTCGAGTGATATTTTGAAATATCAGTTTCCTCCCATACTGCAATAAAATGCAAACTTGGTATCCCATTTACTCAATGCCTACTTTTGTCGAATGTTACAAATATGCAGTTATGGGCAGCATAGGTGTAATTAAAAAAACACGCCGATCTAACAATATTGCGTACCATTCAATCCTTGGCGCACGTTGGGCAGCAACGCCTTGTTCACGTCAGTGGGAAACACATTCTCAGCCGGCTGCAATCGGCAGAGCGCGGGATCGATCGCCAGGCCACCAATGATCAACGCGATAATGGAGCTTCCACAGATGTGCACTTTATTCGAGCGCATCGTAAGTAACACTGCTTGTCGTTTGTGTTCCCACAAACAAATTTCTACCAATTCTACCTAACTAAGTCGTACACTTATGAGGAGAGCGACAGAACTCACAGGAGAGAACCAGTTTAGCGGGAATCTGACTCATCTTCTACCAATCGCCAATGGCGTAGGAACAGGTGAGGGCAGGGGTCAGGCTCCCTTCTCTCCATAGTTTGGTAGGCCCCTCCTAGAAATATTCCATGATAAATAAAATTAAATGGAAAAAATCTAATTTACATAAAATATTTTTTTTTTTGTTGAATTAAGAGCTAACTAAATAATGGGAGATCACCCACTATAGGGCACCTAAGCTTTCAATTTATAAACTTAAAAATTTTGTTTTTATACAGTCTTGTTGCTCATTTCTTCTAAATATGATCATTTTTGTTTCATGTAAAATTTGATTTCGTTGATTTTTGGTACCAAACTGATGACTGGAAGATGACCTCCAATACCGGACACTGTCTCCAAGTATCTCAAAATCAATAAATTTGTGCCTTATTGAATGTTTATCCTTCAGCAGAAGTGACTAGTTTCAAATTTCCATCTTGAATATTGATATGGGCATTTGAGTTGAATTTTACTTTTAAGATGAACAACGTAAAATAGTTCACTGTTTAATGAATTCATTTTTCTTGCATCTTTTGAGAGTAACGGCGAGAGACGGAATTCGGAGTGTGTCCAGTTCGCATAGTAACCACACTATCGGTATCGATCATCCGTGTATATATCCACGTATTGCAGAGAAAGTGCAGAGGACTCCTCGGCTTCCTTAAAACAAGTAACACGTCAACATTTGCCTCCAATCCCTAAATTGACCTGCATTCGGACTCAGCCGGCGCCGGTATTGTTTGTTATAATAATAAGAGCACCAGTACTTACACATTGAAGATGCTACTGATTTTGAGTAGAATCGGTTGGTTCCCTGTGTAAGTACAGCTCTTCTTGCAATCATGCTCATGCTCAATTCATTTTTCTTGCATCTTTTGAATATTTTATACGGTGATCATCAAAAACAATGAAGCACCAGTGCAAAAATAATGATGATAGCCCGCAGAAAATCTCTTTGACCGAAATTGGAAAACAGGAGATGCAAAGCTAAAATTTGCATGTTTTTTTTTCTGTAGATTAAAAATGTGATTGTTTTGGATCATTCTTGTGTGGTTTACATTAACATATCATATTCAAAAGTATTGATAATTAGGTTCAAATATAAGGCGATACGTCGATTTTCCATAGGGCTCTACAAATTTGTAATTCCTGAAAAATGCATGCACTATTATTCAATGACAATGACAATGACAACTCTCTGTAATAGCTAATTTTTCTGGTAATCTAGCATGATGATTGGATCATGATTTCTTCAATTTCTAACGATGTCCGGTACTGGGCACTTCCCGTTGCTAGGTGATCTCCCACTACGTATATTTGTGTCATCATTCTGGCTGTATCAAAATTGTCATCCTCAAGCATTATCTCGTCAATGCTGTTCACGTAAGTGAGGTTTTCCCACATATAATGCACAAATATAAAACAAACGTGTCAATTTTAGTGTTGGTTTCGAACATTTGAAATTTCTGTACAAATACTACAAAAATCTCAAAGAGTGTAACAAGAACCTCTTCGAGGATTCCATCAGACAAATCAGAATACATTCTATCTTTGCTCCTATCAGATTGTTTTTTAAATATTTTAACAAGTGCTGATCAAAGTATCCTATCAATAATACTGCTATAAAACTTTGCTCGGTAGAATGATTTTCACGGATTACCTTAAAATTTAGAAATATCCATAGATTGTTCCGCAGTTTCATCGAATTTCATCAAAAACTCCTTCGACATTCTTTAATTAATGTTTGAATCCTTTGAGCAGAATCTCAATAGAGAAACTTAAAAGTAGATGGAGCAGTAGGAGTAATCATCTAAAATCTAGATTAGGATCAACAAAGGATAAAATTAATAAACTGAATAGAGCAGGAGTCTATAAAATTTCATGCCCCCATTGTAATAAAATCTATATAGGACAAACAAAATGAACTCTAGAAATAAGATTTAAAGAACATATTGCTGAGGTAAAAAAAGCGGGCAAGGATTTAGAAAAGAGATTAGCGTATGACTTTAAAAGTGGCTGAACATGTTTTCCAGGATGGACATCAAATGACAAGCGATAACATAGATATCGTACGAAGCGTATCTTCATCTTGGAAACTAGACGTCGCTGAAAGTTAAGAAATTTACAAACAAAAGCCTTCACTACTTCTTAATAGGGATCAAGGAAACGGACAGTCAAGGCTGTTTAAGTTTGTCAGCCTAAAATTTATATTTATTTTAATTAGACTAAACACAACTATACTGGCAATATTGGATGCATAAAGTCAATTGGCCACCTTGGCCACGTCTATACAATCATGTAAAGATCGAATTTTTGAAATTTGAAATTCTTAATAATTATCCAAGAATTTTATCAATGTTACCTTGGATTACGGTACATAGAAAATGGAAGTAAAAAACTAATGTTTATATTGACAAAATCATAAAACTAAGTCCTTAAGTGAAAATAAAACTTGAAACCAGTCGAAATATATTATCCCGATTTTAGCTCCTTCCCGATTTTGTCAACCCTAAATGCAGCATGGGGTTGACAAAATCGGGACACTACTGTACCAATTTTTGAACATCCCTAGGCTTCAATCTTCTTGTTACTGATTTTTGGCAATTATAAAAATCCAAGTTTTTACTAAACTTTTGAATATACTAAATTTTTATTTGTTTTTCAGTATCCTATTTTATTTTTCTAACGGAAAACCAGGTTTGAAATTATTTTTTATACCACCAGGCTCTTCTTCTGTGAAAGGTTTAATATAAAAATATAAAAGGTACGATTTTTTATATTACACGTTAAATGAACCCCAGGCATTTGTAGGTTATATAAAAATACAATTTTTCAAATATTTTGCGAAAATACAAGAAAGTTTCAAAAGTCATAAAAAACTCCCCTTATAAGCGTGTTATGAGCCAAGGTTTACACCAAAAATATGATCATTTTGATTTCCGAGCTACCAAAAAATACACAAAATTCCAAAGTGTACCCCGTCTAAAGACGGGGTTGGGTATTAGAGGGTTAATTTGAAATTTATCTGGACTATCTTTTGGAAAGGGCCAAACTTTTTTAGCCGATTATTTTCAAAATAGTGTAATACAAAAATTACAACTTCTACATAAAAATGTTTCATGGATGACTTGTAGATAATTGTCGAAATTTTTGAATAATAATAATAACACTGAAACAAATCTCCTGCATTGAAAAATTGATTTGAAAAGTTGTCTTTTTTATTTTAATGTATCAAGATAGGTAATTATGTTTACTACCAATCAGAGCCTTCCAATGTTAGTGAATTTCATAGCCCCCTGATAATATAATTGGTGAACCTGACTTTATCATTCCGATGTTCGATTACTGTAGTTGGCCAATGCTTTCACAGTTAAAACTCCAATAGAAAATGTGAAAATCAATTTTCCTTTTTGATATTTTTGTCATTTTCTTACTTTTGGTAGTACAGGCGGTTGTACATTGCAAGATGGGCACTTTTAAGGAAAAAAGTTTTTTTTTTACAAAAACATTTTCTTATACAAAACAAAAATAAGCGTGTAGTTTAAAACAAAACAAACCCAGTGAAAGCCACAATTATCTCAGAATTCGCTCAATAAGCGAGTCAATTTGGTCTAATCAGTTTACTCCAAATGTTCGAGAATTTTTAAATATTCGAGAATGCTGCCAGCTTAGCGAGATACGATTTGGCGCGAAATGGGAAATGATAGATAAAACAAAATTGTTGTTGCAATGCATAAGAAAACTATGAATATTTCCATTAAAAAGTTTGTTGAAATCTTCCTTGCAGTATTTCGAAAAAATGAGTGAGTAATCCAAATTTTGTAAAAAAAATTAGGTCGTTCTTACAAAAAGTTTCTTTAAAATAATTTTTATGTTGTTATTTTGCTGAAACTGTAGTGCAGCTTCTGGCAGAACTATAAAGATGATTTAAAAGTTTAAGAAAGGAATTATTACAGATATTTCGGCAGATTTCATGGATTACTAACTTGTCACATTTTTAAAGACACTTAAGATTAAAAAAAAAAAAAACTAAAGATTCTAAAGATTTTGTCAGAGTTTTATTTTAATTAGTACATGTAATTTTTTCTTTATAATTGATTTCAAAAAATAGCAGCAATAACGAAGAAATCACTACAAAATCTAGGTTAATTGAGTGAATGATTCTTTTAGAACATGTTTTCATAATACATTATTAACATTGCCGATATCATGTTAGGATGCTCGGATTTCACCAGAAATGTGCGTCTAGCGTCATTAGTCATTTGAGCGTATTGCGAGTGCCAAGAAGCATTTGTTCCATTCCCGCTCCCGTCGAAGGGACAGTCGTCATTCGTCGAGTGATTTGTAGAGTAATTTGTGATAAAAATTTTTTAAGGTGAAGTAGGCCGTCATTGAAATATGTACGCACCATTGATGATTGTTGCTAATTCATCTCACGATTCCGAATCAAAGAAAATCGGTTGGTTTTGCACTAACACAGCTGAAAAAGTATCAGCATACTTTATGTATGTTGGCTAGGGCGGTTCGAAATTTGAAAATGTTTGAAAATCCAATCTCCCATATGCTCCTTACTATCTTTACCATAAAAATAGTGTTCTGTGAAATTTTCAGCTTTCTAGTTGGTGATTTAAAGGTGGCCCAAAGACAATGTATGTTTATATGGAAATTACTATGGAGAAATTTTGAGAAATGTTCCAAACACGCTAGTACTGTAATGTAAGTACAAACTTATTATCCCATAGAAAAAACTCTTTCTTCATACCATAATAAAGAAATTTGCTGAAGAGAGAAATTCTATCCGACGGATAGCAGAAGAGATATTAAAGAGTTTGTTTGCTATTATTTAGCTTGATATGGGATTATAGCCCTGCTAACATGCACAAAAATCCTAAACAAAATTAGCTCAAAAGGGATTTGTTTCTTCAGCAACATCCTTCATTAAGGATTGAAGAATGAGTTTTCAATACGGGATGATAAGTTTCTACTTACATTACAGTACTAGCGTGTTTGGAACATTTCACAAAATTTCTCCATAGTAATTTCCATATAAACATACATTGTCTTTGGGCCACCTTTAAATCACCACCTAGAAAGCTGAAAATTTCTCAGAACACCATTTTTATGGTAAGGATGGTAAGGAGCATATGGGAGATTGGATTTTCAAACATTTTTAAAATTTGAATCGTCCTAATGTTGGCGTGCAGTGATACTTTTTCAAGTCAATATAAACTATCAGAAATGAGTTTTATCACTTTGAAATTGCACGAAGCAAAGTCATCATTGCTGCCAAAACGAATGACGGGCTACTTCGCCTTAAGGAAATTCTGAAAGACCAAGCTGAGTGTCGTGGGTTCGAATCCCACCTGTTGATTCGGATTAGAAATTTTCTCGACTTCCAAGGACATAGAATATTTTCGTGCTTGCCATACGATATACAAATGCAAAATAAGGTTAATAAGCAAAGAAAGCTCTCAGTCAATAACTGTGGAAGTTCTCATAGAAGAAACACTAAACATTAGTGTTTGTAGCAATAGCTAGAAACATTCCCCGGTGATTTTTAATAATTCATGTAGAAACCAATAGCGAAATCTATAATGAAATTCAAGGATAATTCTTTTGTTGTTAGTTTGGAAATGATTATTTAACGGGATTCTACGGGTTTCCTAGAATAATATATTAAAGATTTCTTCTCTAGGAATCCCTGAAAAGTTTTAGGGATGATCCAGTCTAAGATTTGGCGTTTCTAGCGATAATCGTATATGATTTAACTTCCTAACCCTTTATCCCCATGATAGCTTTGATGATCCAACGATTTTCGACGAACAGTAGCTGTATCGATTTGGTACGATTAGCTCAGTAATTATTCGAGTAAATGTATACGCTCATTTGGATCACTAGACATCGTAATGAGTGAATCAACTAACT
The DNA here is from genome assembly GCF_002204515.2 of Aedes aegypti. Taxonomy (NCBI): domain Eukaryota; kingdom Metazoa; phylum Arthropoda; class Insecta; order Diptera; family Culicidae; genus Aedes; species Aedes aegypti. Next base: position 290,778,437 of record NC_035107.1, on the reverse strand, counting down.
ATTGATACTAAATTTTCGAACTGTTTAGTGAAATACCTATAAGTCGTGTACTAGACTGAACAAAGCCATGTCTAGTGCACGACACTGAAGACAGACGAAAATGCCTTATTTTGAAATGGTCACGATCCAAAAATATCCGCGAAACAAAAATTTCATGCTCAATAGCGCCGCCTGGTGGCAAAATTTAAATTTTTTTCAGTGTTGTGAAAAATTTAATTTTTCATAACTCACGCTTGAGATTTTTCATGCGTGAGTTGTCACTCACGCAAATCAGCAGCAACAAATCGTGGATGAGTTGGCTCACCTGTTTGACTCATTGTCTAGTATTTCCACAGTTTATTCGCACACGGCAATAATTTCTTGTTGGTCTGGTAGACCAACAAGAAATTATTGCCGTTTCTGACGTAAACAACAACATTCGGCTTTCACGAGTTTTTTTGCCGGGTTTAGTGACTAAATCATTTTTTACGGTTTGAGTTGATTTTGCATCAAAATCTCAAGCATGAGATTTGCGAAGCAGATCTCTAATGAGTTTTCTTTCACGGGAGAGCGTATTGATTGAGATTTTGAGTGTGAGTCTATCAACACTGACTGATTCGTACACGGCGAGATATATATTTATATTGTTCTTTCCGTAGTTATTCTCTTCTCTTCTTGTGGCGAATGTGTTAGTTGCGATTAAAGATACTGGCTATCGAGTAGCAATGGGGCTCTGCTTTTTTTCGATCATTTATGTTATCTTTTATTTTGAAATATTTTTTTATTTATAAACAACTTTACTGATATCTCTACAATCATCTGAAAGCTTTTTATCTTGGCTTTGTGAAAAAATATGAAAAGTACGAAAACCCATACTTTTGTATTTATTATCGCTTGTGCCACTATAGGAACACATGTGCCTATAGTAGCACTATTTCTAATTTATGTTCCTATAGTAGCACAAGCTTCACGGCGTGGGCAAAATTCAAATCAAAACCGTATTTTTACAAAAAAAAATTCCTTCAAAGTATTGATCAAAAGCTTTCGTTTGGTGCAAAAAAGTTCTTAATTCATCAATATTTTGTTCAATAAAAAAAATAGTTTCTTTAAGTAGCGCTACTAAAAGAACAATAGGTTTACTATAGGTGCAAGATGGCTTAAATTTTAAGCAAAACTTTTTGTTTCAATCATTCTTTGAACAAAATCGAGTTGTGTATCAATGGTACCTAGATAAAAAGCTGCTGACCTACATATTCAAAAAATATTTTTTTTAGTGTAGAACTAGCCCTCGTGCGTTAAAATACACTCAAATAAAGATTTAAAAAAAAAAAAAAATATTTTGCAACGATTTATAGCCTAACGGTCGTGAAAATCCACTGGTGCGACTATAGGGCACTGTCTACTGAGGGAACACCGACCCTAGTAGAACTTATAAACGAATTTGTTAAGTGGTTTGCACAAGAAAATCAAGTAGGTTAATAAGATCTTCCAATTCATATACGTTTAATGTTAATCGTATAACTACTGAAACTTTTGAACGCTGCTGAAAGATTCCAGTAATTAATAAAATTAAACAATAGGTCCGCGGATGTCACAAAACTGTTAAAATAGAAAATTACGTAAACCACGAGCTTTGTGAAAATAATGATTGTTGCGAAAAAGATTACATCAGAACATGCTTAGGCCCTCTCCTGAAAAAAACCCCAGCTACGCCAATGCCAACCGTTGCGTTAGCTAGCGCCCCTTCCCCCGGTCCCGTGTCGCACAGCCAAGCCAATGTAGGGATGTAATTCGCCTATTTCCGTGAGACGCTTCAATTAAGTTACAATTATCTCGGCTTCCCATTTGATAGGCCTCCGGGATGCGAGCCCCCTCTCTATAAAGCTCTACGGCTCTTCGACAAGTGATTCATTGGTAGTGGCGAGTCGCTTTGTTCACCGCAAGGAAGAAAACCGGCACCTCTTCAAGACGGCGCGGCGGGTACGTTCATGTTTTTGCGCCGCCCTTCTTGGAGACATCATATACTATTTGCACGTAGACGCTCTTTTATTGATCCATCCAGAGAAGCTGCGCGTCGATGTGCGTGGATTGTAAAGATCGTTGACTATCGCTTACTCGCTGTAGTCAATTGCTAACCGTCGCATCGTCAACATGTTGTTCGCTATATGGAGTTTCTTTTTTGTTTGGATTTCCCTAACGATCCGGTTCGGTAGGTCATTTCCATTTCGGAAGGTGTGTTTGTTTTGTGTACCACTTGTCTGCTAGAGATGGTCGGGTTTCGGGTTTTCAAACCCGAAACCCGACCCGAACCCGAACCCGACGGGTTCGGGTCGGGTTCGGGTTTGAAAATTTAAATTTTTTCGGGTTCGGGTTCGGGTCGGGTTTGAAGGCTACAAAATTATCGGGTACGGGTCGGGTTCGGGCTTGAAAAAAGTCGGGTTTAGTTGGGTTTGGGTCGGGTTTGGTGAGAATGGTGAACAGAGTAACAACCTAAAAGCTTCCCTATGCATCAGAAACGATGAATTTAAAATCTTTTCAAACTCGGGTTCTACTCGGGTTTTTCTTAGAAAACTTTTTCGGGTTTCGGGTCGGGTTCGGGTTTGAACAGCGAAAATTTTTCGGGTTCGGGTCGGGTTCGGGTTTGCTTTTCAATTACAGTCTCGGGTTCGGGTCGGGTCCGGGTTTAAAGAAATAAAATAAGTCGGGTACGGGTCGGGTTCGGGTTTGAAAAATGTGAAACCCGACCATCTCTATTGTCTGCTTCCATTCCGTAGGCAAAGGTCAAAGTTTCGAACCGTACGAGACGTCACACGTGGCCCTGATTGGCTGGACTCAACGCAATGGCGCCATTAATTTCGATTGCGCGGGCTCGTACCTAGGAAAGAACATCATTTTGACCGGAGCACGTTGTCTGGAACGGGATGGTGCCTTGGCGGATATCGTTCGGCTCGGAACGGCGATGGGATCGCCGATGGATTTCCACGTTCACAACGTAACTGTTCATTACCGGTACCAGGCTGAGTACTATTACCACAATATGGCGATCATCATCCTGAAAGAGGACCCCCAAACAGTGTCAACCAAATTTAAACCAGCTTGCATTTACTCAAGGCCTCCGCCGATTCCGGAAGGACGCGTCCACTTGATGGGCCGTGACGTGGATGACGCATACCTGAAGACGGAACTGGACCTGGTTGATTCGGACAAGTGTCACGAATACTACAGTCCAACCAAAAAGTTGAAGTATGGCGCGCTGTTGGTCTGCTGTATGTGCGCTCGGAATGCCCAGGTCGGCAAATGCGCAGTAAGTATTATTCAAATGCGAGGTGAATTCGTGTTGGAAATGACTTTTGATCTTCTAGTCCGAGCTGGGTTCGCCGATGCAGATAGTACTGGAGAAGAATGGGAAACGAGTTCCATTCTTGGTCGGGCAGAAGACGATTGGCCGGTCGTGTGGCACCAAGGTGCCCGGAATCTACACCAGATTGAGCTCGGATGGACATTTGCCGTGGATTGCGACCATTGCCCGAATGGATTTCTACAATCACGATGGTGGGTATTTTTGTCAGTTATGAATTGGTTCAAACTCCTGAAACTGTGATTTTTATTGTTTCAGCTTGCATTGAAAAATATTGACCGAAATCTCTCGAGCAATCATTTTCCGTCTGACATTTCTGAATAATTTATTAACATGTAATAATGAATATTTATTAAATGTATGTACTAAACAATATATGTTCTGATAAAATGACTTATTGCCTTGCTCAATGATTATTGCTGTTTCAGGCATATATTTGCATGAAATCAATATGTAATAATGGTGTTTCTAGGAAGTTGGGCGAATTTTAATCAGTGACAGTTGAGGATCAAATGTGCTTGGATTTTGCCTTAATTTCAACGGTAGATTATGCCTCTTTTTTACAAGAGGGAAATCTGCAAACAGACGCCTGAGAAGGTAACTCAGGGAGTGTGGGGAAGCCGCACCAACGACGAACCACTAAAACTAGCCCATGCACTACATGAGCAATTCTCGTTGAATTGCTCAAGTGGTGTACAGAGTGCACCAGACCCTTATATCCCTGGAGCCATCTTACTTCAGTATTTCTTCGGGGAGTGGCCAGTGCACATGTAGCAGAAGTAGCCTAGGCACACTGCTTCTGCTATCCGACATAAGCACTGTTGCAGGGGACCAGCCTCGGCAGGGCTAATTCTCTGCAGCGAACTCTTGGTCGGCGTGCCATAGGCGATGCAATTCTAGCATAATGTTAGCGACAGCCGTTGTTACTACATTACAGCACTCGGCATCCGCACACATTCTCTGGATTATATTGTCAAGGACGTGTCCCCTCCGCATGTAGCGAGCATGCTATCTCTGACAACAATGAAAAGTGGGCAATCGGACACGACATGCTCCGCTGTTTCCTCCACACCAGCACAATTGGGGCACGCAGGAGATTCTGAGTGCCCGAACCTATGCAGATACTACCTATAGAAACCATGTTCTGGCCATTGGCGTAGCTAGGATTTTTTTCTGGAAGGGGCCTAGGGGGGGTCTAGCAAATACTTGTTTTTCAGATGTAATGTTGGTCTTAATAATCATGGTTTTCACAAATTTCCTAGTTTTAACAGATATGTATTGATTTTATTTATTTGTCGTGGTACATGGGTAAATTTCAATTTTCGCTACGGAAATCATTGATTCTTTTTATAAAAATCCTTCAAGAATTCTAGCAAAAAAAATGAACTTACAAAGTATGCCCTTTTTGATTCTTCTATGATTTTTCAGGTATTCAACCATGTTCTTCGAAGAGATTCCTCCGAGAATTCCTCCGTGAATTTCTTCATGATAATTTTCGTACTATTCAGTGCTTTCTTCAAGAACTCCTTAACCAGTTTTCACTCAGTTTGTCCTGGGATTCCTACGGAAAATCATTCCCAGAGTTTCTGATCTCACTAAAAAGTTTCACGAAGAATCTCTTTCGAATCGTTTGAAAATCTCATGAAGAATTCCGCCAGAGAACGCTTTAAAAAATTATTTTAATAATTTCTCCTGTAAGGTCCTCTACGTACATATTAAAAATAAATTCCAATGGATAGTTTGAAATATCCTGTTCATTAACAATTTGTTAAGGATTTTCAGGAATTACTGAAGGATTTCTCCAAAAAAGAGTATAAAGCAAGATTCATTCCACCATTTTTTCATAGAGTTCGCTTACAGCTTTTACAACTTTGCTTTTGAAAACTTCCTAAAGTTTCTGTAAAGGATTGAAAAAATTGCAGCAAAGATTATCCAGACTTCCTACAAAAAAAAAAAATGATTCTTCCAGGTGTTACTCTAAGGATTCCTCGTAATATTCCACAAGAATTTCATAAGCAATTAAAATATCAATTGGGAGAATGTCATTCATGATTCTTAAAGAAATTCTCCGCAGATCTATCGGCATTTTTAACAGATATTTATTTTAGATTTCACATAAATCAAGAAGCAACATTCCGCATTCTTTCAAAACTCTCTCGAAAATATGTTTTCTTATTTTTTAAAAATGCCTACCTAAGAAATGTTGGAAGTGCTCCAACATTCAATAAAGTTCTTAGCGGAATATGTCCAACTGTTCTTTCAAAAACTCTTCCGCGAAGATATTCATAGATTTACCGAGTAATTTGTTCATATTAGAGAATTATATTATTGTTTCCCTAAGATTCTCAAAAAAAAAAAAAAATTACCAGAGTTCGTTCCCAGAGATTTTTTTTTCCAGCGATTTCTTTTCCAAAGACTTTTTTCTACCACACTAACGGATTTTTTAAATGATTTGTTGATGAAATTTTCATTAGATTTTTGCAATTCATTCTTGAACTCCTCAAAAAATTTCACCAGAAGTTCTTTGAGGTTCTAGAAATAACTCATTTTTTCCGAATGGTAATCAAATTCCCATAAATAAGGAAAGTGTACCAATTATGGTCATAGTGGTTCCCTATTTGGCATATGGGAAATTTTTATAACTTTTACATTCTAAATCTTTTTGAATGTTCATACATCAGGATATATCGTAAACCTTACTACTACAACACACAAAATCTTTCAAAATGTGAAAACATTCAAGTAATCTCGTATGGCGAAATAGGGAACCACTATGTCCATAACTGGTACACTTGCCCTAACATTTCAAAAAATTTTCCACTCCATATTTGGTTCAAATCTCAATATTTTTAGGGATTACTTTACAAATTTCTCTACAAAACACTCCATATCTGATTTCCAGAGAAATACTTACAAACTAGATTTGAAAGAACTTTGTTAGTATTTTTTTAATGCAGCTTTAATATAATTCGGAAAAAAAACTAAATTCCAGTCGTAAAATGCAATAATTAAACCGTAGAATTTATAATAGAAAATTGTTTGTTGGGGACGGACCTGGTGTAGTGGTTAGAACGCCTCTCACGCCGAGGACCTGGGATCGAATCCCATCCCCGAGATAGTCACTAAAAATTATAGTGACGACTTCCTTCGGAAGGGAAGTAAAGCCGTTGGTCCCGAGATGAACTAGCCCAGGGCTAAAAATCTCGTTAATAAAGATAGAAAAAAAAAGAAAAAAAAAGAAAATTGTTGGAACAGATGGATATTTTACTGAAAGTATTTGTAACTAAAATCTTATTATTATTTTGTATGAACTCATGATACTATATTTCATGTGGAAATGACCCAATTCCTCATGAACTTCCAGAAATCAGGAACCATACGTATAAGAATTCTGCCATTTTTCAGAACTGTCATAATTTTCAATTTTCAGATTCTTTTGCATGTTGTTTCCTGGAGTATGAAAAGATATTTATACGAAGATCCTCAAAACATCATGCAAAAGAAGGAGAAATAACAAAATGTTGAAGCATGTAGAACAATAGATGAGCAACGGTACAATAAAAAAAAATATCTTATAATAAAATAAGAGAATAATCTTTTCTTTAGAGGTGAAATTATAGAAAAGTTAAAACCTCTCCAATAAACTTACAAATAAAACACAACATTTATCAAAAAGTTTCATCAGAATCTTCTTTAAATATTATCCTTAAAGTCTATTCTTCCATGACTTCTGGTTTTCTAGAATTCTGCCAGAAAGCCTTTAGAAATTCCGCCCTCGTATCGCACAAAAATTCAAACCAAGAATATGGATTCTGATAATAATTTGTAACATTATTTCTAGAGATTTGTTTTAAGGAAGATCAATACAAATTTATTTATGAATATCTTAATAATAATGTGAAGGGGAAAATTCTCAGCAATTTTGTTACATGTTCCTCTACCGCTATCGCTATCCTAGTGCCTGAAGCAAAAGTTTAACTGAGGATTTTCAACAAACTTCCTCTGAAAATTCGAAGGCAAGAGACATTTCAAAAACAATTTTGCGTCAAATTCTTGAATAATCTGGGGATTTGAAGCAAAATTTCTAGAAAAAAAACATAGATGAATTTTTGACGTAATACGTGATAGATTTTGGAATTGAGGATTTATTAGGCACTTTCGATGAACTTCGTAGAAGAATTAGTAATAAAAATTTTTGGGAAAACTAATTAAAGAAAAAAATTATTGTTCAATCAATTATTTTTCTGGAGGAATTGCGAGGGAAAACTGAACTTTTGATAGATTGAATAACATTTTTTAGGTAAATCCGGGTACATATTTCAGAATCAATTTGCTAATAAAAAGTGGACATAGCAGGAATTTATGTACATTAGGAAGAAATCGCTTTGAAAGTATGGACAAGTCCCACAATATGCTTTGACTAATTCCCAAGAGATTTGAAAAATTACTGAAGCCACCCATCAATATTCCTTGAGGAATTTAATTGTACTAAAATTCTATAAAGAACATCAAATAGTTATATGAAAAATTCAGCTACAAATAACAAATAGTAATTTTTTGGAAAAATGTTGTTTATGCAATAAATTTATTCATGCAAAAATACTTAACACAAATTAAACCATAATCAAAGAGATAATTTATTGCTGGAGTAAAACACTATGGTCGATTTTGTTACATTTTTTCAAACCTAGTCAAATTTCTACCATTCATCAGCAGAAAACTTGGCTATGCCAAAATTCCTTGAAAGTTAAGCCTTATTTTTCGACAAAAATTCCTGCTATGGATTGTCAGAGAAATTCGATTTCCAATTTTGTCTATTTTTTTCGGAGTTGAAGTTAATGTAGGGAAATCATCTTCACTGGACACCTCGCGCAGGGTGTTCTAGAAAAACATAAGAAATTAGAATGCAGTGAATATGCTGCTTTATGCTGAAACAGCATTATTTGAATTATTCGAAAAAAAAACGAATTTTGAGAATCAAAATTCCAGGTTATTGACGCTTTTTGTACCAAGAATACCTTTGCAACGGAGATGTTGATAAATTGCGCTTCTCGCAAACAACAAGAAACTAGCTCTAACAGCAAACAATTGAACTTACAGACGGTCAAACTTCGGTTGTCGCGCGATTCACCAAAGTCAGAACCGCCACGCTGATGCAGTGTTACACAAACGAGATTTTCTCAGTATTATAATTGTAATAATATATAATAGTTGTACAACATAAAATAACGTAACTACTGAAGATATTTTTTATCAATAATAATAGTCATGTACATTGATTCAAAAAATTTGGCTCTATGCCAAATTTTTTGTTTTTAAATTTTTATTTTTATTATCATCAAAAATGGGGGGGGGGGGGGCGGTTCTGGATGACTCTGGATGACTGTTCCTACGCCAATGGTTCTGGCACAAACTGCGTCAGGTGGAAATTCACTTCCCCATGGTTGCTTTTATACAAATCTGACACATTTTGTTGGGTCTATCTAACTTCAGAGGAGTTATCCAATTCTGCTGACAACCTCTAAGCGTTGCCTCTTTACACGCTTTGCGGACTCCTCTGGTACCTTTTTGGTTGAAGTATTGAAAACCTTCCTTGAGGACGAGCCTGATGAGCGTCATCCCGGCTATGGTATGCACTTGCTACTCTTAAGCACATGATCCTATACGTGCTTTCCAACCGTTTTAGGTTTCTGCTCGTTCAAAACGCTTTTGACCAGATTGATCTTCCATACCTTAGTAGGGGAAAAGCACTAATTTTCGACCTACAAGAATTATGTGCCAATTTTCGGAGGTAGGCCAAAATCTATGAATGGGTCGAAAATTTCTACAGGGTCGAAAATTGGTGCTTTTCCACTATAGATAGCGCCACGCCTGCCAGGAGTTTGCGTTTGCTGGTAATTACAATAGAGCTGTTTGACATCATCATCAAAAGCGCTGCTATAGCCGCATATGCCCTTTTACATGCGTATTCAACGTGGCTAGCGAAGCTGAGCTTGTCATCGATCATTACCCTAAGATGCCTAAGGGATCGCTTGGACTCTATGGTGCAATCACCTACCGAGATAAGAGTCCGTTGCTCGGACTTGCGGTTGTTGACCACCACCACCTCAGTCTGGTGACGGGCCAGTCCTAGTTTCCTAGACTTGATCCACTCCTCAACTATGGAAATAAAGTGCGCTGCTGTTAACTCTACTTCCTCCATCGATATCGTCGGCGAAACCATCAATCTTAACACCCGGCGGAAGGGGCAGCCTCAGTACGTCATCGTACATAGCATTCCATAACAGTGGGCCCAGGATTGAACCTTGAGTAACTCCCGCGGTAATTCTAACACTTTTCTGCCCCTCCTCTGTGTCATACAGTAGAATCCTACCATCAAAATAGCTTTCTAGAAACTTACATAATTGCACCGGTACCTTGAGGCGATGAAATGCGTGGGCTATCGCTTCCCAGCTTGCGCTGTTCAATGCATCCTTCACATCCAGAGTGACAACCGCGCAGTAACGGATGCCGTTCCTTTTATACTCGATTGCCACCTCAGCTGTCTGAACGACCGCCTGGATAGATTTACCTTTCCTGAATCCAAACTGGTTGTTGGACAGACCGTCCGCACCTTCCGTATACGGTATTAGCCTGTTGAGGATCAACCTCTCGAACAACTTACCCGTCGTATCTAGTAGACAGATAGGTCTATACGCCGACGGGTCACCTGGTGGTTTCCCCGCATTTGTTAGTAGCACCAATTTCTGTCGCTTTAGTACATCCGAGAAGATTCCTTGATCATCACAGTGCTTTATCGCGGTTCTGAACATGTCCGGATCCACATTGACTGCTGCTTTTAGCTTTAGGGCAACAATCGGGATGCCATCGGGACCCAGTGCCTTATTTGACGCGAATGATTTCACGACTTCTGCCAGCTCTTCGTTCGTCACCATCGCCACTTCTTCTCCTTCATCTGCCGCATACGGCGCTGGGGGCCATGGGTTTGTGGGATGATGCGAGAAGAGTACATCGAGATCGCAGCAACTCGGGCGACTTCTCTTGGGGCGCTATGGAACCTTTGGTCTTAGCCATTACCACTCTGTAGGCGTCACCCCATGGACTAGAATTGGCACTCTAGCATGGACTATCAAAACATGCCCGTTTCCGACTCTTGATTTCCTTTTTAAGAGCTAACTTCTGTGCATGTGCGTTGTATTCTTTGTCTAGCTCGAAGGCAAATCGCTCAGAGATTTACAATTGATTTGCACCACCAATAATCGGCGGAATGTTCTCTCTGGGATGGGCTTTTCTCGGCATGGAAATATCAAACGCTCGCTTTTCGCCGTTTAGGTCCAGAGTGGTCCATTCGCGCCTCAGGGCTTCAGTGAATACTTCACCGTCGAAGTGCGCTGTTCTCCAACATCGGACTTGGGTCGAGTTACATCGCATTGCCCTCCACCCGCCTATATACTATAGCGAATCGATTGATGATCGCTATGAGTATACCGTCATAGTTTATGGTACCGTATTACCCCGTTTTTTTGATAGTTTTTTCGAAGAAAACTTCAATATTAGAGTGTCCATCCCGGGACATCCCGGGACAAAAAATCCCGGGATTTGACGAAATTCGGGATTTCCCGTTTCCCGGGATTTTATTTCTGACATCCCGGGAATCTCGGGATTCCCGAAATGTACGGAATGTAGAATTTGATGAAAACCACTAAATTTCAATGAAAAACAATGACATTTTTCCTCTCTGCCAACCTTATTTTATAAAGTAGAAAAGCATAATGATTCAAACTAGTAATTATTGTCATGAGAAGATCAATTTACCAAGTAAGCAACACATATTTCCCTTTGTCTAGTTGCCAACTCTTAATGCTTTGTTTTTTAACATTAATTGTTTTTATAAGCCATGCTGAGATAACAAATTTGAAAATACACCTAAACTGCCGCAAACTGTAAGTCAGTACCATCTGTAAAAAGTAGGTTTTGAGCAAAATGGCTGAGAAGTTTTCAATCTCGTTTTCCATATAAATATTCGAAAAATTTCAGAAGTTTGGAACATGTTTTGATTTTAATGAAACTTTCATAATTTGCTTTTTACTCCGTTACTTTTCCAAGAAAAATATAAAGATGACCAAATGACGATCCATTTTTGTGCTTCACGATGCGAAAATCTGCAGTGGGATCCCACTCGGCTTTAGATTGGGTACTACTTCTAGTACTGCATTTGGTCCCTTGGTACTGCAAAAGGTACCGTTAAATCGGGTGTAATTGATCAGAAGGGTGAAATTGATCATCGTATCACACGATTTTATTTATGCACAAATATCAATGTAAGCTGCAGTAAATGAACGTTGCTTGTCGTAACTATTGTCGAATTGTGTGTTGTGAAGTTTTTTGCGTTGAAGAATGTTTATTACTTTGAAAATAATGTAAAATTTCAAAATCATGCACGGTACAGTATTGACAAACACCTATAAACTTCTATTTCTAAGCAAGGATTTAAACATAGTATAAACCAGAAAGTTTGTGAGGATGCTTGAGATATATCCGCAAACCAGATTTCATCACCAAATCTCGTACCAATTAGCTCAAATTTAATTTCTCTTAGATATCATTGATTTCCTTAGGAATATTTAGGCGTTTTCCGCGTGATTCTGAAATTTAACTATTCGTTATTTATATGAATATTGCATTGTTAAGATTTTTACAAGCATATTTGGATTCAGGGAGCTCAAATTTATCATGTAGAGTTGTTTTGAAAACTAACAATAATGGAATTGACAAGTGATCAATTTCACCCCGAAATGAGATCTCCTGATTTTTTATTTTAGAGATATTTCTTAACACTAAAATGACATTTGTTAGAAAATTTCGGTACATGGGTCAATGAGGCTCACTTTCGTACTTGTTTTCCTGCATTTAGTTGTTTGGCATTGTTAACATTATAGAAAACAGACTAGAAAAACCGTGAAAAATGATCAATTTCACCCGAAATTACGGTACCCAAGTTTGACAGATCGCAGTACAATTTTCACGGCATTCTAGATTTTGCTTTATTACCTTATGCGCCATAAAATTTTAGACAACTGCAAGGAACATGGAGGTCTTTATTTCGTCTTTGGTGGGACTGACATGGTTTACTTTTCATTATGGGACAATTTCTCCTAATTTTACTGAACAAAAAGTGATTTCTCGTTAGTGCAGCTAAAAGATCATTAGAAGATATAATGAAAACTGATAGCAACTCAATTTTTACCAAAATGCAGATGGGACTGACTTGCGATTCACGGCAGTAAAATTCAGTCAATAATTTTCAGTAATTAACTTTTAGCATGATCTACAATATCTTCAATGATCTTTAATCATTTCTTTTGTTTTTAACTATTGAAGCAAATTGCTTTGAAATTATGACTTAAGCTTTTATCATACTTCCATTCATAAGTGTTATATTGTATTGTTAAATTTGTACTTCCATTCCATTCCAACCGAAATACTAGTTTTATTGAAAATTTGATAAATCCCGGGATTTCCCGGGACAAGCATAGATTTTTGTCCCGAATCCCGGGACGAGCAAAATGGCCGGGAAATGGACACTCTATTCAATATGTATGCATGATGTTTCAAAGAATAACAATTTATATTTTTAAAACAAGTACTGACATCCTAGCTATCGGTTGCACTTGATAGATTGCCAAAAGACTTATTCTGAATGGATATATAATTTTTCATATAATCGAAAGTCGGTATTCTGTTTTGGGGTAACTTTGATAATGAAGTATCAATCGAACAAAATTGAATGAATTACGTAACATTTATAGGGCGTTGCATACCTCTAGGCGTTTAACACTATAGGGGAACTGGGGGGTAAAAGGAACACCCTAAGCAATTTTCATGTTTTCTTGCTTATGAAACTGTCAGATTATTTTTCAATAGCTCAGAATTGAAGAAGGATGTTTATGCAATGTAACAAGTTGAAATATTGTGATGGAAATAGAATTTTATCATCATTATTATAATTTTGAAAATTTTTTTCCACTGAGTCAATGTTTCAAACATGTGGATAAAATGAACATGTAACGGGGGTAATACGAACATATACTTAGGGGTAAAATGAACATACAATGGGGGTAATATGAACATATGCTGGGGGTAAAATGAACATGAAGTGGGGGTAAAATGAACACCATTCAAATTGAACGGGTTGCGGCATGTTTCTCGGCATCTGGCATATGATCAATGCATACCGTAAAACGGGGTAACTTTGATAATGCGGGTAACTTTGATAATGCGGGACCCCCAACATATTAAACGAAATAACGAAGTTTCTGTGAATCAGTTAAGAAAAACGAATGCAAAACTAAAGAATATTAGTATGACACTTCATGTCAAAGCTATTTTCATTGGAATCAAGTGCATTTGACGATTTTTATGCAAATATTAAAAATTTACAAGATTTTAGCATCTTTGCAACGCTTACAAACAATCTGTTCTACGACCACTATTTGATAAAGTCATAATGAGTTCGTCACTTACCCATGACAGCCTAGTTATAATAGAACATGAATTCGGTCTCAAATCTCTTAGCGAAAACCATTTTTACAAACTGGGACCATTTTTGTAATCTAAGTCAGAAATTTCCATATAGCGTTAAACGCCTAGAGGTATGCAACGCCCTATAAATGTTCCGTAATTCATTCAATCTTGTTCGATTTATACCCCATTATCAAAGTTACCCCAAAACCGAAAACCGACTTTCGATTATATGAAAAATTATATATCCATTCAGAATAAATCTTTTGGCAATCTATCAAGTGCAATCGTTAGCTAGAATGTCAGTACTTGTTTTAAAAATATAAATTGTAATTCTTTGAAACAGCATGTAGAAATATTCAAGTTTTCTTCGAAAAAACTATCAAAGTTACCCCGTTTTACGGTACCTCAAAGACATTCCGGAATCGATGAAACGTTTAGCTGGACCATTTAGAGGGCTGTCTTGTCTGTTTTTGTATTTTCTCCGGAAAACTCTCGGCATCTGAAATAAAATCCGGTAGTATTCGCCCTGCCATGGTGTTCATATTACCCCCATCTCGAGTGGTTCATTTTACCCCCAAAGAATCGACATAATCAAATCATTTGTTCTAAGAATTTAGAAGATCAAAATACTTTCAATTTCCGTCTACTCATCATAAATACCTTAAAGATATGATGTGCTGCGCAGTTCAATAGATTATTGATGATTGTAGTCTTAAAAACCTTAAATTCCATGAGTGAAAAGTTACATCATATGAGAAAACGGAGAGGCGTACTTTGTTTTTGTTTACTTTTCCAGCTTTTGACAGTTCTAGATCGTGCTAGAGTTGCCGAAATAGTTTTTTAGTCTGAGTATTAAGGATTGTGCTATGTTTTGCATAGATTTATAGCATAATTACCGTAAAACACAAACCTGTTCATTTTACCTACAGTTCCCCTATGGAAATTTCTTACTTAGATTGAGCAATTCTCGCTGAATCCAAGCCGCCATCGGCACCCATCGTTAGAATTCCAATTTTATGTCACTGATCACTAGTTTTTAATAAAACTCAAGGGTGGTCCTTTCGATTTTCCCAAATTGGTGGACCCCTCGTACGCCAGCTAGCTAAACAGTTTGCCAAAATGCCAGTTGATAAATATTAGGTATTTCTTCACGTGATAAGTCTCATATTTCGCTTGGAACACATAGTAAACTTAGTGGCATCGTATAGAGAAAGGATATAGCTTTCATTTGAAGTTAAACAAAATTTTGGTGGCCATTTTGAATTTGGCCGCCATTTTGAATTTTGTTAAAAAAATCGTTTTTTTCACCATTAGCGCACTGCTCGTTTTGAATTCTGAGATCACCAGCAGAAAGCTGAGGAAAAATTGCGTAAGATGGGCTACAGAAACTAGGTGAGCAATGGTATTTACCCTATGAAATGAACGATTTTCTAAATCATGTTCTACGATTTTGATGTATATGGCGAGTGCAATCAATGGAAACATCATTTTTTGTAAACAAAGAAACAAGTTCTCAATCTTTGGTGTGTTGTTCGAGTCGAGTGAAGAACAAGAGTATTATTTTGAGTGATAAAATCTGGTGGCTATCTTAATTTTATCGTAATCTTGATTTTAAGTAGTAAAATGAATTTTTCACCATGATAGCACTCAGAATGAATTTAGAGGCTACCAATAAAAACAAGGTTACGTATACTCTTTTTCTTATTATTCTACATTTTCCTAACGTTACGTATTATTATATAGGAATTTTCATTTATAATGCGATTTTCAATAACTGAATAATTCTTCGACATATCTTTGAATTCAGTTATAATAAATAAATAAGTTTAATGAATGGAAACCGTCCAAAATGTTGATTAAAATAACATTGAAACATTTTTTTACCATATGCATTTTTGCCATTGAATGAAGTTTATAAATTACGCGTTTGGACTTGCAAGTCTTGTGGTAATATCTGTAGTTTTAACGTAAAACATTGCCAAAAGTGCATTTATTAAGAATGGAAATCTTAATTTTTTAAGCGAAAAGAGTCCTCGATTTTTTGGACCATAGAGTATCGTTTTTACTACCGCCCAACATGCATGTGAAAAATAGCGAAATTGAAAGATAAGAAGCAGGCTTTTTTCTAATGTGGACGTAATGCCGGAACGCAGGTGTATCATTTTGAGGTTGGAAAATCTGGCGGCCATCTAGGATTTCGACGCCACCTTAGTTTTTAGCAGTTGAATGATTTTTTAGCATCTCAGCACTCATCATATTGATTTATAAGGCCTCCGTTAAAAAAACAATCAGATTCTTTATTTCTCATCTTATCTCAGCTGATCAACTGATTGTTCATTTCTATCAATGGCTCTAGACCAAATAAATGAAAGAAATAATGCTATTTTTCAACTCGAAAATATGCAGAGCAATCCTTCAGGTAGCAAATAAGCGTTAAAAAAAATCCCATTTGATAATTTGTTTTGATGCTATTTAAGCTGAGGGGCTGGTTCTGTTCCAGTAGGGACGTTACGTCAGGAAAAAGAAGAACAAGAAGAAAAGTAAGTGTAACGGTAGCATTAAAATTCAACATCTGGAGTGCTAACAACGTGAAAATTCATTCTACTACTTTAAACCAAGATGGCGTCAGAATCCAAGATGGCCTCCAGATTTTTTCACTCAAAATTCTTCATCTGACTCGAATAATACACCAACGATTGAAAACTTGTTTCTTTGTTGTACAAAAAAAAATGTTTGCATTGATTGCACTCGTCATATACGTCAAAATCGTAGAACATAATTTAGAAAATCATTTCATAGGGTAAATACCATTGCTCACCTAGTTTCTGTAGCTTATTTTACGCAATTTTTCACAAGCTTTCTGCTGGTGATCTCAGAATTCAAAACGAGCGGTGCACTAATGGCGAAAAGACGATTTTTCTAAAAAAAACGTAAATGGTGGCCAAATTCAAAATGGCCGCCAAAATTTTTTTTAACTTCAAATGAAAGGTATATCTTTTCTCTACACGATGCCACTAAGTTTGCTATGTGTTCCAAGCAAAATATGAGACATATCATGCGAAGAAATACCCAATATTTATCAAAAAATGTTTTTTTTGTAAGCTGTTTAGCTAGCTGGCGTGCGAGGGGTCCACCAATTTGAGAAAACCGAAAGGACCACCCTTAAGTTTTATCGGAAACTAGCGATCAGTGACATAAAATCGGAATTCGAACGATGGGTGCCGATGGCGGCCTGGTTTCAGCGAGAATTGCTCATTACAAAAATGGTCCCAGTTCGTGAAAATGGTTTTCGCTAAGAGATTTGAGACCGAATTCATGTTGTACTACTATTAGGCTGTCGAGGATAAGTGAAAAACTCATTATGACTTCATGAAATAGTGATCGTAGATTGACAACTGTCGAAAAACTCGAATGACAGAGCCGCGACGAGTGATTTTTTTGGTCGACAGTGACTCCAGTCGAGTCATTTTGCTCGACTCAACTTATGAAATAGGGCCCTTAGTTGGTAATACATCAAATAATTTGATCAAACCTCGTTAACGATGTTACGCCAATTTACTCGGTCCATGGCTGTGTCCTTCCAACTTCGATTTTGGTCTACGCTCTCCAGACCTAGGGGTCTATTTTATGAGTCGAGTCGATCAAAATGACTCGACTGGAGTCACTGCTTGACACGGGTCTGTCACTCGAGTTTTTCGACAGTTGTCACTCGATGTGACTGGAGTCGATGGGTGTCATCTGAAATATTCATGCTTACTTTGATCGAAAGTGTCTACAGACGAGTCACATGAATCTACTCGATTTATAAAATAGGCCCCCTACACACTAAAAAAATCTTAGATTTACACGTAACGTAATTTTAGCTTCAATCATGCAAAGCCATTTCTCATGTATTATTCAGTGATAAAACCCCTAAACACATCTATTATATCCAACATTGTTACCAAAATCCTTAATATTGAACGCGAAACGTCTTCTCTCAAAGCAGGGTGGCCACCGAACCGGGAAAAAGACGGGAATTTGATTGCACCGGGAAAAAGACGAGAAAAACCGGGAATTTGAGATGACTACCGGGAAAATCGTATTGAACGAACATTTTGGAGCTATCAATCTACAAACCAGAAGTTGTAGAAAATCGTTATATTTGAATAACACATTGGATTGCTTAATTTTTTTTTAACGATTTAATTTCTACTTTTTAAACTATGCGTCTTAACAATGTTCACGTTTCAAGTCCAGTATATTTATATTAATATACAAAAATATAAACTTAAGCAAAGTTCGCCATTAGAAAATAAAAAAAAACGCCGGCCACGCCTAATGATTGCACAGATTTTCAGTGTAAATTTCGGTATATGCTAAAAAGATTGATTTTCACCGAGCTTTGTGTTAATTTTTCACAGAATTTTGTAAAATTTTAGCTTTCGCCGAATTTTCTGTGAATTTTTGACAGTTATGTTGAAACCACTGTTGTTCTACGGAAAAATCTGCTGAAACATATGTCAAGGATTTTTGTTGCATTCTAAGTATGTTGTTTGCTTTGGAGAACTCTTTATTTTCATGAAGAACAAATAAAATGATGAGAAATTGAGTTGAAATATCTTCAATTACACAGTTCGAACGAAACGTGTAAATTTCTGAGACATATAATGCACATAATTGGAGCGTGGAGTATCATGGATATTTACATGATATATCATGTAAACTTCAATTATATGTGATGTAATCCAGCAGGATCCTCTGTGGTTACATGACATATAACACAGTTTTACATGATTTCAGACATAAATTTACATGACGTCATGTTTACATCGCATAAATGAAGTTTACATGACGTGTAATCTTCATAATTTTTAACTGTGTAGCTAAATCAAAAACCGGAAAAATTTTGGCGACTGTACCGGGAAAACCGGCAAAAAAGCGGGAATTTCAAAATGGAAATTTGGTGGCCACCCTGTCAAAGAATGTTGCATGCAAAACGGCTCGGTTTACATAAATAAATTTTCACATATTTTTATCGCTAGCAAAAAAACAATTGAAATGTTCATTTTACCTGCACTATATGGGTAAAATGAACAGCTGTTGGTGGTAAAAGAACATCATACAATAAACGTGAGCAAAATTAATATTTTTAACAGTTTTTGGTGCATTCCCGCAAATATACCTATAAATGATTGTAACCCATTCAAAAAGAAATGTAAAAGTTTCAGATTTGACATCACATCACAACGATATTCCCATCACTGAAAAACCTCAAGACCTCCGAGCCAAAAGTTACGACAGCTCCAATTTTCAAACGTGGTTTTCTAAAATCTTAGTTTTCGTTGATATTTTCACTTCAATTGACCTCCATATCAATCCGAACACTCGGATATATGCTCTAAATCGTCCGTTCGTGATAAAAATTCATTGAAATTTGT
Source organism: Aedes aegypti (assembly GCF_002204515.2). Lineage (NCBI taxonomy): Eukaryota > Metazoa > Arthropoda > Insecta > Diptera > Culicidae > Aedes > Aedes aegypti. The sequence continues at coordinate 290,759,156 of NC_035107.1, read as the reverse complement.
TTTTTCTCGGTAAAAGGCACGGTGTTCATTTTACCACCCCTGTTCATTTTACCACCACTTCCCCTACATGGTACATTTGGTGCGGGGGTGAATATTTCTCGACCGCAGCTTCTTCTGTAGCCCATAGTAGGCGCGACTTCCACTGATGATGCGTCTCCGTATTTCACGACTAACGTTGTTATCAGCCGTTAACAAGGATCCGAGTTAGATGAACTCATAAACCACCTCAAATGTATCCCCGTCTATCGTAACACTGCTTCCTAGTGTAACCGTTCGTAAAACTTTACCAGAGATTATTAGCAAACTCGGTGGCTTGAGCGCCACTCTCAATGAGAGACCACTGGTCGTGTTCAGATTTGCCCGACGCTTAGAGACTTCTTCTCTCTTGGAGAGTTTTGAAATGTTCTTGGTAAACAACACTAGAAAATCAAACGCAAGAATGACTTTTACTCCTCCACAGCCTTAAAGTTTTAGGGAATTCAGAAGAGGATGCTTACTCAAATGAGCTAATGGACCTATGCACGGGTTCACTATTTGACGTTTTAGCGGTGCCGTGTTATTCATGTGACCATGGAAACCAGTGAATTCGGCATCGCTCAAACGTCAAATTAATGAACTCGTGCATCGAGCTCTTGACGTACCTGCGCAGGCTTTTGGCGTTGACTCGATGCTGGCTCGTTGACGGGGAACGAACGTCGACTCCGAAGACTCGATGATGGCGACGATCGACCTCGGTGATGGCGGCCACCAGCGTGTCTGTGCTGCAAATTGGCGGGCAGCGGAGAAGTCGACCCGCGTGCAAAATGGCCGAAATAACGTTGCAGAGGGAGCGGCGGCTGGAACGGAAGCTTCCGATTTCGGACAAGGAGAGCAAAGCGACGATTTCGTCGATTAATACCCGGCACGATCCGATCCTGCCAATAGAGAAACACGTACCCAGCGACCCGGCTTCGCGTACCTGTCCGCTAATCCGAGCGGGGAGTAATGTCGCTCTAGCTTTGGATTAGGATCGAGATTCGTGGCGTGCAATTGGCGGTACGCTTCAACGAACCGAATTCTCGGAAATGGGTTCACCAGAGATGACGTAATGGAACCTTTACCTTCGGCAATTGGCGTCCGAAGGAGAAAAATTCGCTACAGAAGTACTTTAGTGACTTCACTCGCACCTCCGTTTGACTACCTGATAAAGGCGGTGCACACGGGTCTCGACTCGCGGCACGAAGCCTTTTTGGGAGGCGGCATGATCTATCAGTCTTAGGCCGTTCTCGTTCGTCAGCGGGTGGGCGCTGAACTTTTCAATCGTCGGTCTGAACTCATCCTCCTGGCCAATATGAGCGTTCCTGCAGCGCTACGATGCCGAAACCGTGGATCTTCAGTACAACGGAGAGTATGCGTGTGCTTCCGATAAAGTTGAGAGATTTGCAGTTCCACGTACCGAGTTTCCAATCGCTAGTCCATTTCCGTCGTTGTGGTCTTTGCCGATTGTTTGGTCCGTATTCTCTCGTTGACGTTCCTGTGCTGGTGTAAAGCTTGCGGGGCCTGATTCCAACCCCCTACATTTCCGGAGGCCATTCCCCTTAATTTTCGCTCCTAACATGGAGTACAGACGCTCCAGGTTTGCAGAAGGAAAAGCAAAAGCAACCCCCCCCTTTCTTGTCAGCATACGACCAGAGTTCCCACCGGGGTTGGGTCTATTTTGTTCCTGCAGGTACGCGAGGTACCAATGGTACGCCATGCCCAGCCATTTTCCGTGCCGTAAGAAACATAAACGTATATATTCAGTTTTCTGTACAATGTTAGCAATCAAAGGGGTGTCATATGAACCAATAAATTTTAATTAAATTGCTTAGGGCTGCATTACCAGAAAACATGGTAAATGTAGTCAATTTTAAGCAGAAATTTTCCGAAAGGCTTTATACCGATGTCGCCTATAAAGTCAATGTGCCCTTGTATGCTCTCTCGTCATGAACCATGCGATAAAGTGAATATCAACATTCATAGAGCTCTCCGAATACGATGTGCGACGAACTGATATAATTCACGTTGTACACTCTCTGAAAATGGTTCGATCAGCATAGGCCAGGGGAAGTGGTTCACCTAGAGTGAATTTATAGCAAAGAAAAAGTGGATTTTGTATGAAAATTGACAGGAAAATGAATGACAAGTTCATCCACTTCTCCTGGCCTATATTCGGATGAAAATCCAAACTCTGGTCCCAATGTACTAAACATCTCTTGGTGACAGAATGTCCAATTGACTCGTGACTGTGGAAGGCACGCCAGCAGATTCAAAAAGAAAAAAAATATTAGGAAGTCCTTAATATGCAAAACAACTTCGTCGGAAAAACTATTTTTATTTAAAGGTCTTTTATATAATGCAATAAATCCACGATGACTGATTTGAGTAGGAGGCTGATACGATGAGATGGAAATCGATTATTAGTAATAGTCGTTTTGAATATGGACAAGATAAGGCTATGACTAATTTCAAAAGAAATATTCTACGATACGAATGAGTTGCCGTGCAGTTTAAGAAGACGTATAATTAACCACATTATTGTCTTCCAAGGCAGCTTCCAACAGAAACACTGGATGTGATGATGTTCAACTCAATTTGTTCACTAGTGTATAAATTCTCTATTTCAAACGTAGATATCTGTCTTTATATTCCCTTTCGAATTAGTTGCTAATGAGTAACACGCTGCCGCGGCCATCGTCTGTCACTTAGTAGCGTGCGAAACACTCTGCGGAATAGAGAGAGAGGCGATAAAATCGATTTAATTCGTTGCTCAAACAATCAACAAAAATCCCCCGTCGCTTGTACCTTTTTCATCGAAATCCAATCCGGTGACGGTTTCCAGCCACTCGTAGTACGATCCGTAGCGGGTGTAAATCCCAGGGGTGCTCGTATCGCACGATTTTCCGATCGATTTGTGGCCAATTAGATAGGGTACTTCCTTGCCCGATCGGCGCGCGACGATCTGAAGCGGGGAGCTGTGTAAATCCTGTTCGGAAATGATGGATGAAAATATTTCTTGATTAATCATCGTCTGGTAGCGCCGTTGGTAACGTATGAATGATCACGTGTTGTGATAGATGTTTAGGTTAGGAATATAAGTTGTATCTCTTCAAAACACTTAGGGTAAACGCTTCTTTAGTGGAGTTTCTGACTGATAATTGAAAACCACAAATTTCACGATATTATAAGTACCAGACCTCGGCGGGATCAATAATGGGCATAAGGACAATAGTTTTCCAAATGAAATGGGATAATTCAAATGACATTGTGTGTTTTAAGGCGCACTAATAAGAAAAGACATGGAACTTGTTGATAGGCCGCACAAAACGTTTAAAATATTTAAAATATCATTGCAGACAAGCGTCGAGAATGAATTTCAGCTACATTACTGGAACTGAAACACTATTATCTTAGCGTAGAAGTCTACTCACCGTGCAGCGTTTAAGCTTCGCGTTCCGCGCGCAGAAACAGCACAGCAGCACTCCGAAGCGTAGCTTCCGGTTGGGGTTGTAATATTCGTGGCACTTTTCGGAACCCACGGCCAGCAGCTCGGCCCGTTCCAACTGGGCGGCACCAGCGATGGGTCCAATCAGCTGGACGGGAGTGTTCGACTTGGGATGCGACTTCAGGATGCAAGCCGCTCGAATCGCACTGGAGTAGATTTGCGGATTCCGTTCCAGCACCGCAATGGCCATGTTGTGATAGTCAAACTGAGGCTTGTAGCGATAGTGGAGAGTGATGTTCGCAATTGGTATGTCGAAAGTGTTCCCACTCGAACTGCCAAAACGCGCCAAATTGGGTTGTCGCCTGGGAAGTTAATCGGCTGTTAAATTAACGGAAAGTGCAATCCCAATTGATTGGTGTAAATACCCGTTTTTATTAGCACAGTGTGCACCCAGCACCACCATTTTTCCTCCCAAGTAAGATCCTCCACAGACAATAGTGACTCCTCCATTAGGTTGTCGTTGACCGATTTGAACCTGCAGGTGGCGTGAGGTGATTGATATATTGCACAGTGTGCTATTTTGAGAGAAAAATTGGACGCAATTCAGTCGCGATGGAACGGTTTATGATTTTTTTTTGATAAGCCGAAAATTATGAGGAATCGAGTGGTGCCCACCCCTTTCCTGTTAAACTTATGTAAGGGTCCCATTTTGCTCGATTTTCTCCATGTTTGCGAAAAAACATCTATTTTGGAATATAGTAGGGCAGAATCACCAGTTTTGTAGCCATAGTTGATTTTATCCTGTCCCATAAAGCTTTGAATCGATAAAACCGTCAAAATTTAGTAAAAAATAATAAAAAATAAGTATTTTCCTTGAATTAATTACTGTATTAAACCTAATTAGACTATGATATTCCTTATTTGGCTACTCTCATCAATGTGACTGACAAATAAGGAACTGAAGTTTGAATTGTGGTCGAAATTAGTTCAGGTGTCATATATTGATCGTCGCGTATTTCAGTGCGATAAAAGCTTTCTGCTCTATTCTGGTATTTTTCATGCATAATATGGATTGATAGCTTTTATTTATCGTCTTTGCAGAACACATATGGCTTCTCATATATTTTTGTTAAATGTTTACTCTTAGGCAGAGCCGTAGCGTCACCTCATGGCGCCCTTGGCGAACCACCATTTGGGCGCCCCCTTGTCAAAGTCAAAATTTATCGATTTCTTTTCATGAAACAAGTTTACGTTAAACATACCATAAAAAACCCAAAAGGTTTCTTTTAAAAATTCAAAAACTACCTCTGTGTCTATATGAACTTCACCAAAACATTGAAGAAGTATCAAGCTAAAGCTTAAGTATTCCCTTATATTAATATTACATTAAACTGTTGATAAAATTTGAACGAAATCATAAATTTGTTTTTGGATGAACTGTTTTAGAATTCCATGAAATTGACATTATACAAACCTGCAGAAACATCTAATAGTTTTACATTTGGCAAACATTTGCGATTTATATTTTTATCAAATGCATTGACTAAAAATGAAACGTCTGTTGGAGACTCAGCTAGTATTTCAGATTCTTACACAGATTCTTCTTGGAATCGTCGATTTTTTTTCGGATATTCCTGGGATATTTTTCAGCGAAAATCAACAGTTAATCTCTTAAATGAAACTCTCAGCAACACATATTTATCTCAGAAAAAAAAAATACGCTTTAAATATTTTCAGCATTTATTCATAACAAATTTAAATATAGTTAAATTTAGCTTTTTGATAGTTTTTGACTAGTTCGTCAAAATTAGTTATTTATGTTTTATAATTTTTAGAAACGTAAAGTTGGTGTATTCATTCTGTTCAGGATTCTGAAGGTGAACTTGCCAGGAGATTTTTTGAAAATTGTGCCCCAGACAATATGATTATTGCAGTCAGAATATTCACAGATTTATGCTCAGTATTTCATCAAAAGTATTCTATCAAAATAACACCATTTCCTATTTATTATGATTGAATTCAGAGATATATCATTCAATTTCAGTGACCGGGGTTGACTAGGGTATGATATTTTCAACAGCTTTGTTCTATTTGTCATGCACGATTTTTAAAACTGTCAAAATTAGTAAAAAATTTCTTCGCATAAAAATTTATCGTTAAGCTAAATTTCAGAATGTTTGACATCCAAAAACCTTTCATTACTAATAGTAAAAACTGCAAAAAATGCACTGGTTTCCCTAAGACCCCGATTGTGTGAGATTCCTATTTGTAATTCTGTGGAGTTCTGCAGAGCATCCTGTATAAATCCTTGTCAATGTTGTGGAAAACTTGCTTAAGATAATGTAAGAAATCTACTCAACTATATATAACGACAGTAACCATTGGTTGAATAATTGAATTTACGTAGACATTTTTTCCAGAATTTTGATCCACGAATGTATTAGTTGTATTTGGCGAACTTTGCTGAAGAGTGACAATTATACATCAACTTAAAAGGCATAGGAGAGGAAGCGTACCTTATGATGCTCATATATTTTGTTCTGATTTATAAAAAGAACCTTGTTTATTCTTATATGGAATCTCATATCAAAGTAATGAAGTTATTTTATTAGAAAAAAGAAAAGAAAAGTAGTTATAATCTGTCTGTTAAACATAATCGTATTCTAAGTTTGAAAAATAGAAAAATAGGAAATATATTAAAAAAACATTTAGTAAATATCAGTATAGATTCAATTATTTTATACTGATAATTTCATGAAAATATCTCAATAATCTTCAAGTTATGATTAATGTAATCTTCTGAGATGATTTCAACGCATATTTTTAAAATATTAGTAATGTTTTCCATTTTTCACCTTAAATCTGGTACTCATTGGATATGTCTCTCCCAAAGTTTAGCCAACTGCGTCACGCATTTTGGCGCCCCCTCAGAGCTGGCGCCCTTGGCAGGTGCCAACCTGGCCAACCGCACGCTACAGCACTGCTCTTAGGCTGGCCAAATCCGATGCTTCCACCCAGTGCAAAAGTGCAAAAATATATTACCATATCTTTAGATCCTTATCAGCTAGAAAGTAGGTATCTTCGGCAAAGTTGTGCAGCAGATTAAGGGCTATCTGGCTGTGAAAAGTCTGGTTGAAAATTCATCCACTAGGCGGCGCTTGTGGCAAATTTTATTCAAATATCTGTATAGGTTGGACTCGATTATCCGGAGTACCGTAATTTCGGGTGAAATTGATCATTTTTCACGGTTTTTCTAGTCTGTTTTCTAGAATGTTAACAATGCCAAACAACTAAATGCAGGAAAACAAGTACGAAGGTGAGCCTCATCGACTCATGTACCGAAATTTTCTAACAAATGTCATTTTAGTGTATCTCTAAAATAAAAAATCAGGGGATCTCATTTCGGGGTGAAATTGATCACTTGTCAATGCCATTATTGTTAGTTTTCAAAACAACTCACGGGCTAGACAAATCGCCAAATAGGCATCGCTAAATCTTTCAGCATTCGAAAATATAGGTTTTTAGCTTTCATTTGACGGGTTCCCCAAAAAAATCCACCAAGGGATCCCGAACATTTTTTTTATTTTAAATTTTTTTCCTTCAAGCTCGATGGTAGCCCAAATTTCAAATGAAAGTTGATATTTCATAGATATATAAGATTACATATTGTAATAGACATAACTGTCCTATGTGATCTTGGGGATACGACACTTACTCGTACAGTGGAGGACACACTCAGTTGAGTTCAACTAATTTTCATTATTTTACCAAGATCCGCACAGCTGAGCGGTAAGCAAATTAATTTTAACTGATATGTCAGCCTAACATCAAGTTTACTTAAAACAGCACCTTTGGGTGCCGTTACCAAACGTCACTTTTACTAAGATGTCAGCAAACGACCTTTTACCGAGATTTGCACAGCTGAGATCGGCATTCGGATTTAATTGTGTATTTGATTCTAGTGTATAACTGTTTCTGTTCATATTAGGAAAAGAATAATTTTCTTTTCCTTCTTTCTGGAATTACACCCCTATTGAGACAAAGCCAGGTTCTCAAATAAGAGTTCTTCGGTTACTCATGAACTGAGAATTTGATTCGCCTATCATGATTGTTTTTTTTTTTATAATGTGTGTAAGATAAATATATTCGACCGATGAGATCTAATCAACCATCCTGAAAATTCCACAAACTACGTTACGCTCTAGGGGGAGGGGGGAATAGCGTTTAATTTTTCCATACAAAAAACGTTACGGAGGGGGTGGGGTGAGGTGGTCGAAAATTTCCGATTTTAGCGTTGCGTAATAAATGGACGCTGCCAAACGATTGATACGAAATAGAGCTCTTTTGAACCATTTTTACAAATCAATATCACTTGCTGCTGGGCTAATATTGCCATATTTTTTTTCCACAATTAATATGATATAAAAAACAACATGCCAAAATAGTGACTCTTTGAATTGAAAATAGTCTTGCAGTTGTGTTAACTCAACTGCTATATTCTTGAAAATATCGTGGTCAACAGGCACAATCTGGCTTCATAAATAAGCAAAAATGCCACATTTGAGGAACAGAAAATCTATTCAAGATTCAAGAAATTCCATTTCATGACCAAGTAAGTACTAACAGTTTGGACTAGACTAAAAGAATCATTGAGTCAATTTTTTTTCAAACAGTACGAAACAGTCGATAAATTCGATATCTTTGGAAGTTTGTTCATTATGTCTCTGCAACGGAAATTCCATGGAATTGAATAGCCATTCCAAATCTGATTACAATGTTAAATCACATATACGGTGGCGCCTTTGTTTTGTTGCGGTGAGTGCCAAAAAAAGATACCTTCAATGATCCATTGAGATTATTATTTCCTCTGTTTGTCGATAAAAGCAACTGACTGTTTAACGATAAACTTGCGACGATCGACGCGCCACCATATTTCATATAACGGAGGGTATTAGAATTAACTTGGAGGTGATGATTTGGAGACTTATACAAAGTTGTTTGTATAAGTTTGGCACTTTGTTTTATGCTATTGAAAAATAGGGTGGTCCACGTTTTCATAGAAATGGAGTAACTAACTTTCTAATTTGTAGACATGCTTCAGCAAAGTTGTAGAGCATTCAATTTCAAGCAACTTTGCCAAAAAAAAGTTTTTTTTTGTGTCTATCAAATTGACCGATTTAGAGCTTTTTTCCTGCGATGACATAGGGTGGTCCGAACAAAACTGATTTTCTGGCCCTAGCGTTTTCAATTCAATTATCTTATCAAAGTAGTCTATGAAACCTTTTACAGCTTTGAAAAATGCGTAATTTGGTGAGTGAAGAAACTCGCTATCTGTTTCCGTTTGGGAGTTATTGTTGTTTTTCTCAAATGTTATTTGGTCTTTTCTGCAAAAGTGCCGAGAGTAAGATGTTTTCCTACTCAGGAATTATCAAGTTATTGGGACTTTCAGTATTTTATTCGGTTGGCACTTATCCATAAACTTATAGATGTTCCATTAATATATGTAAATATATAACACATTCGATGTGTCCTAATTTTATGTTGGTGTAGTCTGCTATATTCAGGTATGTTTTATGTTTCGAAGATAATGGGCAAAATAAACAACTATATGAACTCTACACTAATCACGGTAAGTACCTAATAGTTATTTGGTCCTTTCTGCAAAAGTCAGCAATAGTTTTTGAACTTTTTCTTCTGCGTTGCAGATAGTATTATCCAATATATATGTGTTTTTCGCAAAATGGAGAAAATCGAACAAAATGGGACACTTACCGATGTTTTACAGGAAAGGGATGGGTACTACTCAATTCCTCGTATTTTTTTGCTAAATACAGCATATTTTCCATAAGTCATGTGATCGTCCGTTAAATTTCGTCCATTTTTTCTCGCAAAATAGTACACTGTGCATTGCTTCGAAATGATTAATTAACATCTGTTGTCTGTCTCAATTCATACCACGTGAGAGCTCTCGACCCCTCGAACCCACTGGCATGTTCCTGTTATGAGTAAAAAGCAGTTTTTTTTTTAACAAATTTTAAATCAAACCAAAAGTTCGAAAATACATTTACCGGTTTCTGCAACCGCTAACAACACCAACGCCAACGCCAGCATATAAAACTTCATATCTTGGGCGATTAAATGATCGATTGATGGCGCGGGATGGAAGATCTATTGCCGTGTGCAGCGAATCACGAACTGGGGAGCCGAGCATCTTTGCCTTCCTGTGGTCGCCCGTCCATGTGTTATTACCCGGGGGAAACTTGTTTTTCGTTATTCTGAATCGCATTTGCCCGTTGTGGGATCTTTATTTTCTACCCGCTTTCTGGAGGGGTTGACGGGGCAAAATGTGCTCGATTAAAGCCTATTTAAACATTCTTATTTTGGTAAAATTTGAAACCATTCTTATATTTTACATTACTATTTTGACTTCTAATAACCAAATATTTGGAAAAATAGTTTTTAAAATAACACTTCAGAAATAGCTGTTTCATCCTCGGTCAAAAATACTAATTCAAATTCTATAGTTCACATTTCAATATATTTTCATTAGCCCCTATTCAATAAAAACTTCGGTAAAAACGTCACAAACAAAGGGTGCTCATCTTGCTTCGCCTACCCCTAACTATGTGCAGCTGGAGGTGAAGAGCCGGAGACTTATCACCACCGGTCTGTGGGATTCATAGGCAGTTGGGTGTGTTTTGGATCCATCCGTCCTCATCACATATTCACAATGGGTTTATTTGAGAACGGAGCATTGATAAAGAGGCACGTTTGGCTTGTTTCACTTTACTTCGAGTTTCACATTACAGGTTTCGTGCTGTGACGGGAATTTGAGGAATTCCCACTCATTGTTTGGAATCGGACCCAATACTGTAGCCAATATGTTTTCGTAATCTGAATAGTACTCACTATATTCGAAAATCAAAGACACGTGATATTGATGACATTTAACAGAATTGCTTTTTATGCTGCTTGATCGATTTTCCATAGTGAAGGATTTTGTTTATCTTACCACTTTGGTATCTAATGCTTTCTCGATACCTACTTAATTTCATTGGTATATCTATGTCTCATTTTTTTCTACCTTCAAGACATTGCTTTACAGTGTTCCGAGAGCACTTTTGAAGTTATTAACTGATAGCTTTCATTATATGCATTTCCATGTTTGTGTCGTATGTTAGGCATGATGATAATTTAAACCCATGGGCGTAGTCAGTGGTGAGCACGAGAGAAGCGATGATGGCAAGTAGTTTCCTAGAGACTGCGTCGATTATCATCACTAGGGATTTTTTTTCAAACACACAAGGAATTACACAAGAAACAACATATTTCATTAGTAATTGCACATGTTTATTCTTTAGGCTCCAAAAATTTGGTTTGCTGAAGAAATTCCCAAAGGAATTTTTGATAGAAACTCTATTAAAGTATTTCTGCAGCAACTTGTTGATACATTTTAAAAGTAACTTTTTGAAAATATTCTCGAGGTGCTACTGGAGAGATTACTGATTGGTGAACTTTTTGCGCAATTCCCTGAAGAACTTTTTGAGAGTGCTTTTCGGAAGCCCAAGCAGGCGATTTCTTTGTTTTCTCCGTCGGATGGTTTTTTTTGGGATTTCGCGGTTTGCTGGGCAGTGCTGGTGATGGAATAAAAAGTGATTAGCAACTGCGCTATCAACGATAGATTATAAATTGGTGAGCTCGTTTCATGCTTCTATTTTAAATAAGTTATATATGTAAACACAGAAATTTTAATGACAATGGTTTTAATTTTACGGTTTTACATTTATCAAAAAATTGATTAGTTCGTCACTACAAGTTTCGACATATTCTTATTCATGTTTTACATAACACATTGAAATAAACATACCCTTACCTATGTTTTTGTAATATCAAAAAGAAACTTTGAAATTTTTTGATACAAAAAGCATCGATGTTTTTTTTTCAAGTACTGATGAAAGACTATTTTTCAAAAGTATATGATGTTTTTTTTGTGAATTCTCCCTACTAAAAGAAGTCTTTTCCTGAGATTATCATGGAGATGCAGGGGTATACTCGGTCTCTAATAATAATGGAAATCACAAACATTCCTTTCTTCACGTAACGACCATAACATGAAAACACAACACACGTGTCTGTTTTTGTATTTACAAAATCTTTGAATAGTTCTTCACCATAGGTATTGACATATGTTGTCGGCTTGTACCGTTTTGATTCATTTTACGGACACTTAAGGCTTCAGTGAAATACAACTAATCACTACACATATAAATTGAATAGTTCTGTACAAAACTTTAGCATTATCAGGCTTTGCAAACACTTAAATTTCTAATGGTGGGTGAAGATTCGGATTCCACATCTTTAATTCACTTTAATCAATAAAAATGTTCGGCCTCTGCATGATTTTTATTCCGGACACAACCACACTTTCGCTTCATATTCTGGACACTTAGATTCGAATTCCGGACAGCTCTTGAAAAACACAATCAGAATAGTCAAATCATTAATTATACACACTTAGCCATTAGAAAGACGTCAAAACTAATTGTACATGGTAAATTTTCATGGATTGCTATGTAAAATGTTTATAAAAATCATCTTTAAATTGGGAACTTTTTGAAGGCGCATTTTGAAAAATTTCGAGTGAAATCTTTCCCATACAAAGTAGAGTGTCCGGAATTTGTAGCTGTCCGGGATTTGAATCAAAACGGTATGTCAATAGATGACTTTTTCAATTGAGGCCACATGAATCGCATCACTTACCAAGGTGAATCCAGATTGTGTAGTTTATGAATACTTCCTACTATCAAAAACTCCTTTCCGTGACAACCATGAAGATGCAGAGGTATTCTCGGTCTTTAGTAATAATGGATGCCACAATAACATTCCTTCCCTTCCCCAATGACCGTTAGGACGTGGCTGGCGCCGTTATTGACTTTGTGAAGTTTGGAAATCTCGAAATTGTACACTGAAGATGGTAAGCTACTCCCAAGCCCCGTCTGTTGGTTCCTTGTGCAATTTCGATTGTTCTGGTCAATAACGGAGTAGCAACTACGAATTGTACGGTCATCTATGCTCTTGCTCATGCTCAATTCCCAGAAGAACTTTTTGAGACTCTAAGAATTTTCGGTGCAAACTCTGGAGAATTCCTGAAAAAAATTCACCAGGGATTCCAGGACTCCAACAGTAAGTTATAGAGGGTTTTCTGTACTGCCCATATTTGCATAGTCAACGTAAGCGCCGTTGACAATTTCAGTATTCTAATTAAATTTTTGAGCGTATTATGGCAAATATTATGTTTTGATATCGATAGACCGTTAGTTCTAACCCTCCTCTAGATACCAGCCTGAAAATAACAATCTTAAAGTATTCGTTATACGTTGTTCTAATAACAAAAATGTGTGAAAACGTCAGAGGCGCTTACGTCGAATATGGGCAGTGTAGGACTGATAGTAAGATTTTTTGTAGAAATATTTTGCATAATTCCTGGATAACTCCTTTGATAAACTTCTTGGCGCAATTCTTGAAGGATACTATGAATGATCTTCTTCAGGAGCTCCTTAAAAAAGGATGGTGGGGGTAAACTGAGGTTCTTGTTTTGTTTTTCAATACAAGCTTGTTCAAGATTTAATTAAGCAATTCCTTGACGATTCATCCATAAGAAGTGATTTTAAGACTATTAGAGGAATACTATATCAATTTCTGGGGAATTTCTTGTTTCCAGTGACACTTTTGTAGTGCTCACCGAAAAGTTTTTTTGAGTAATCGTTCAAAGAATCTGTGGAGGAACATCTGAAGGAAGCGGTTTGTTTAGCTCAAATTGTTGGCCACCTCGTAAGCCAGCCGAACAGCTTAAAAATGCATTTGTCTTATAAATCTAAGGCATCTCTTCACGTGATTTGTCTCTTACTTTTCTAGAAACACACGGAAAACTTAGTGACATCTAATGAGAAAAAACAGCTATCATTCAAAAGTGACGGAGTTGGTGGTTTAGTTCCTCGTACTTTGTAGTTGATTCTTTCACTTGTGGATGATAGAATCCACCCTTATTCTATCACACTTAAACTTTTCGTTCTTAGCTATCGCTAGAACCAGCTACATTTCCCTCCTCGACCTGATAAATAGGCAGTTTGCTAACCAAAAGCAAACCTCTCTGCCATAAAAATACCTAGCCCTTATTTCTTTAGTCATGAACTGGCGTTGATGCAGTGGTATATAATGCATGAGGTCATTAGTTTTCTACTAGTATTCGAGAGATTTTAAATATTTCTTCTTAAATTGAATTCATTCAGGAGTGACTTTTGGATATCCTCTAAGAATTGATTCAGAGATACTGTTAATATATTTTCAGGAACTTCGTCTATTTCAATTCAGCAATTAGTTCAAATTCCATCTTACTTGTTCTTATCGAGATTGATAGCTTGTATGTAATTGCTGAAATAATTCCTTGATTAATTCAAGGAGGAATGCTCGTAAAATGTATACAGTTGATATTCCTAAGCAATTTTCGTAGGTATGCTGCAAATTTCTTTGAAGAAGTTTAATTGCTATTTATAAGGTTATTAATAATCAGTGAAGCACTGCAGGACCCTGCTGCCCAAGCAGGACAGCTCGGTTTTGCGTCGTCCGATAGATTTTGCTGACAATTTCGCGCGTGCTTTCGTTGCCAAAGAATTTTTTTTCCTGTTTTGGAGCGTCTTGCTGGGTAGTGCTTCGTGAAGCCCGAGCAGGACAGTTTGGTTTTGCGTCGTCCGATAGATTTTGCTGACAATTTCGCGCGTGCTTTCGTTGCCGGAGAATTTTTTTTTCCTGTTTTGGAGCGTCTTGCTGGTAAATATTTGGGAAGGCCCAAGCAAGACGGTTTGTTTTCGGAACGCCAAGAAGTTTTGCTGTCAGTGTCAGTTTTGTGTTCAGTCGAGAATGGATTACCAACTGGTGAGTTCGTTTCATGCTTATGATAACACATTTTTTCTTGAAAGCGTAACTTTTATGTAATATTAAAACAAACTTTGTATGGTTCGTCACTATATGTGTCGGCATTATGCTTTTTTCTTACACAATTTCAATATACATACATTTTTCTCTTTTTGACATTATTAAAAATTATCTTTTGAAATGTTCGACATTCTGAATGTTGACATATTTTCTTAAACTTCTACCATATCGAGACAAAATGCACAGTAATACTCATATGTCATTTTCAAACAAACTTTGTATGGTTCGTCACTACAAGTGTCGGCATTATTCCTGTTTCATATAATTTAAAATATATACATGTAATTTTCAGTTTTCGTCATTAATAAAAACGTCTTTTAAATTGTTCGACATTATAGATGTTGACGTATTTTTTCCAAAAACTTCTCGAGACAAAAATACAAAACTAGCTTTAAATATAAGTCGTATATTCCCCCCTTGTCCATGGATCGCATCACCGACCAGAGGTGACTCCCAGATCTTTTCCTCCCTTCCCGTGGTGATTGTGGAGATGCAGAGGTATTCTCGGTCTCTAGAAGCAACAATCATTACACCCTAACATTCCTTCCCCATCCCAACTGACTGTAAGTACTTGGCCGGCGCCGTTATTGATCAATAATATTAGATCTGTTAAAATTGCACTTCGAGAGTAAGCGGAAACTCCCATCCCTTATTCATTTGGATCGTCGTGCAATTCTTACC
Organism: Aedes aegypti; assembly: GCF_002204515.2. NCBI lineage: Eukaryota > Metazoa > Arthropoda > Insecta > Diptera > Culicidae > Aedes > Aedes aegypti. The sequence goes on along the minus strand of NC_035107.1, from coordinate 290,744,020 downwards.
AGTTCCGATCAATCACGGAGTAGCAACCATTGGCATGTGCAGTCAGTCTATGCTATGCATGCTATGCTATTTATAAGGTTATTAATAATCAATGAAGACATTTTTACATCAGTCGTTTCTTCAATGATTTTCAGATAAAATGTAAAAAAAAAGGATTTTTTGGACAGACAATAATAGAGTACATGGAGTCGTTCATTATTCCCAAGGAGCAAATAGAAAAAAAGAAAACAAATTATCTGAAAGAATTTCACAAGGAATCAAATAAAAAATACTCCTCAAGTGCTAAATACACTCAATACAGAATTCCTAAAGCGGAATTCTGAGTGTAGCTCCTGACTGGGTGTAACTCTTGAAGAAGAATATCAGAAGGTGCCACACGGTGTGCTGGAACACACATATTATCGAACTTGCATGAACCTCCGATCTTTTTTCACTAAAAGTTAGCCTTGATAGTCAAAAAAAGCTTGCGGAATATTAAAAAATCTTTCATCGGCAAAAAATTGAAAAAAAATAAATCAATTTTTGTATTTTTCTCTCATTTATGAGAGAATACCAGAGTTACACTAACTTTGATGCATTGCAATACCTCAAAGACTTATTTGATATACCTTGAAGACGAATCGATTACAAGACGTTTCAAATTGAGCATAATTTCTACTGACATTCACACAATGTGACCAGCCCATGGTGGTATGCCGTTTATTAACGACATCGCATTTTTACATAAATTTATTAAGGTAAACATACTACAATTCACAAAATTTCCATCAATGTTTCATATTCTACTGAATAACTGAAATCATTGGAGTTCGTTATTGAACATGAAGGTTTTTTAAGATAACAGACAATTGTATTAAAATACACAGTCATACAATTATATAGGACAATGTACTGTTTCAGTTTTGTATGGTATGTTCACTCTAGCTGGTCTTGTTATTCACATTTGTTTTGATTGAAAGATGGAGGAAGATTTTACGCAAACCTGTATACGGTGTGTCTACATCCGAAACTAGAACGCATACAAATATTGTAAAATATCGTTACATATACAGGGTTTGTACAGAAAATGTAAGATGTGACAATAAAAAAATCTATGATAGTCTTATATTTCTTGTACGAGTAACAATATTATATAATATTTGTAAAGTTGTCATGCAGATTTATATTGAAATCTTGCAGCTGCTTGTTGGGTACGTTTGCTTAAACTAAATACATACCATAAAACGGGGTAACTTTGATAGTTTTTAGAGAGAAAATCTATTTTTTTTTTGTAAAACAATCATTGATTTGTTTGTTATCGATTGCACATGAAAGATTGCATAACGGTTCGATAATCGAAAGTCAGTTTTTGGTAATGGGGTAACATTGATAATTACTTTGGGGCAAGTGTGCCATAGGGGCAAGTGTGCCACCCCTGCTTTTTATAAAAACTACAATATATATTTTCTCTTTGAGCTTAACAATATGTTCCCTTATAGTTCACAATACTATGATCAAAATATGATGAAGATTGCTCTATTTTTCACGTATTTACATCGACTTGTGCAAAGACAACCAAATAAGAGTGGATTTTTATAAGATTTCGTTGTTTCTAAATAGCATGATGAAAGGTAAATTTTTAACAGATTTTTCTAACGTACTGTACATCGTGAAACTATTCAAATGTGTAAGTTATTGTGGCATTTGAACGAAAAAAGTATTAAGTTTTACATACGAGATCCAGTTTGGTTGAAATGTATACTTATTGGGGCAAGTGTGCCACCTAATTGGTACACAAAAATTGTTGGAATGAAATTTATAAAAATGTAAACATCGTCAACAAAATCATAATAATAAACCAAAATGAGGCACCAGTAGTAGTTTCTGAAGTATAGTAGGGGAATAACTGACATTTTTGCCCCCCAAAGTGATTTTTTTCTCAAAATATTCAATAATAACATGTTCTTCGGCTTATTAAGTACCGTTTTTTATATATCTACATCAATATTTAACCGTTATTTAGTGCTGATCTAGTTTAATATTATACATATTCGCCGTATTATAAGGGTAATACATATATTGTATTGAATGGAGACAAAAATAAGCATTTTAGTTATTCGAATTGAGTAATAGGGAGTTACGCATGTTTTGAACCTTGTTATAAAGCATCCCCTTATTACGGTAAATATAAAATTATTTTTTAAATTATCGATTAGCGTCTGCTTTGTAAGTAATATTAATAGGAAATAAAGAAAATTTCATTACAAGTAGAATTACATGCGATGTTCATTCGGTGGCCGTCTTGCCCCATATGGGTGGCACACTTGCCCCATAGTGTCGAAAAATAGGTTATTTTGGATGATTTTTGAGAAGCTCCAAAACTAATACTTTTTTTAAATTATTTTCTTTTTAAATGACACAGTGGTTATGAAAAGATGTGAAACTAACATCATGAGGCTAAATTGGTGGATTTTATAAGCTTTAGACAAAGTTAGAGAACGATTTGCTAAAGGTGGCACACTTGCCCCAAATTCCGCTAGATAAGTACATGGAAATCCACAACAAACTATTGTTTGACATCATTACAGTTTGAAAGTGTTTTCAGTCAAAACAAACATGAAAATTGATAATAATGGGTATAAAACTATATCTCTGAATAGATATCTATCGATAATCATGTTTCGACATTGAATTCACCATAAATCAATCGTTTTTGGAACATGAATGAGTATAAATCGAATGAATCCCGTGAAGTACATGAGGCGTTGCATATCTCTAGCAGTGCTGTAAACATTCGACACTTTGCGCGACGTTCGTTTCGTTGCCATGGTCAGCAGTCCCAGTACAAGTGTTAGAATGATCGTCGACAAACACAAGAAAGTGTCAAGTCAATTGAATGTCGTCTGATACGATGACATTTGCATAAATCATAAGTTTTGCATAGAATTCAGACATCGGATCATAACCAGTGCTGTAAAACGGTGTACAGAGTCTGTTCAGGCACACCAGAAAAATGCTACCGCATCGGTGGTTCATTTTGTGCGATTGCGTTCTTGCTTTCTTTGCTCACGATCGCCCGAACACATATAGTGTAAGGGGCATCGCATCACTTTATTTTGACATGCAATCACGCGTCCGATTCCCTGTGATATTTCTACAATAACGCCACATATCGGTCAATTTTCTCAATACTGTCGTACATTAGTTTGTAATCTATCTATTATAATCATAAGCCATCCAATTATTCACAAAAATAGCTAGGAACGGAAAAAAAGAACGGCTGTGAGCAGACTCTGCTCATCCAGCAATCACGCTCTTTTTACATTTGTTTTGTTCTGGTTCTCCGATGCAAGAATCTGTGAGCAAATCGATCGCTGTTGGTTCGTGAGCGTGTGAGCGTGGATCCTGCTTAATATTGGTTCATTTTGCGTAAACGGCATGATTCTTTCCACCACTGATCATAACCAACATGAATAGTTTGATCTTGTCTGTTACGTCGAATGTGACACACATACAGTGAAAGCAGAACAGAAACAAATAAAACCGTAATGCTTTCTAGCGAAGCTATCGTGGTCAGTGCCATTCAATTGACATTTTTCATTTCGACATTCGTTCGATCGCTCGTGTTGTGAATGTTTAAGGGAAGCACTGCCGAATATCAGCGAAAACGTGTCGACTACCGTGATTGCTTACAACACTGATCTCTAGGCTTTTAATGTTATATGGAAATTTGTGACGTTGATTATAAAAATGATTCCGAATTGTAAAACTGTTTTTCGCTATGAGGTTTGATACCGGATTCATGTTCTACTGTAGCTAGGTCATCGAGCATATGTACCGAACTCATTATAATTTCATGAAATAGTGATGGTGAAACAAATTGTTTGTGAGCGTTTTGAAAGTACTAAAATCTCATCATTCTCTTATATTCGAATGTAAAGCCTCAAATATTCTCGATTAGCACGAAAACAGCTCCGAGGTGAAGTGTCACACTGATACTCCTTACTTTCGCATTCGTTTTGTTTAACTGAATAACATAATTTTTGTTATTTTGTTTAGTACGTTGCGGATCCTGCACTATCAAAGTTACCCGCATTATCGAAGATACCTCGTTTTACGATACTAAAATTTATGTGTCCATGTTGGTTATTGAAATTGGTTATTGAAAGTGCGAAGTCGTGAATAAAAGTGCTGGATTACGTTGGACCGATTTGTCATCTTCGCGACATTTCTATCAATAAGTATCTTTATTAACGAGATTTTTAGCCCTGGGCTAGTTCATCTCGGGACCAACGGCTTTACTTCCCTTCCGAAGGAAGTCGTCACTGAAATTTTTAGTGACTATCTTGGGGATAGGATTCGATCCCAGGTCCTCGGCGTGAAAGGCTAGTGTTCTAACCACTACACCAGGTCCGTTCCCGTTCGCCACATTTATTATTCATCTCATGACAAATTATTGGAGTGATGACATAATGTCGATCCGAAGTAATCCAGCTCTTTTATTCAAAATCAGGCACTTCAAATAAATCGCGCAAATATCATGTGCGCATTGCATATGAGTAGATTAGTGACTGCACCAAACTCCATGTTATAGTGAAGCCTCTTTCAAGACTTTTGCTCGTATAAGCACATGAATACAGCCTATACTGCCATGTGTATCCATTTCTGGGAATTTCTATTCTGATTAGAAAACTATGCCACATACGTAAAATATTACTGATTTGATTCAGAAAAAAGAATACAAATCGTTCGTATGAGCTTTTCTGAAGTGAAAAGTGAAATATCCATTATATAAAATACGGCATACCATCATGGGCTGGTCATATTGTGTGAGCGTATTTAGGAAATGATGCTTAATTTAAAACATATGAGAATTCATTCATGTTAAAGATATGTCAAATTGGTCATTAAGCCGTTAAAAGTCATCATATTAGTGTAACTCTAATATTATCCTATGAACTCATATATGGGAAAAGGATAAAAATACAAAAATCGACTTTTTTCAATTTTTTGCCGATGAAAGATTTTTTAATATTCCGCAAGCTTTTTTTGACTATGAAGGCTAACTTTTAGTGAAAAAAGATCGGAGGTTCATGCAAGTTCGATAAAATGTGTGTTTCAGCACACCGTGTGCCATCTTAGACGAATACTTGGAGGAATCCCTAGGAACTGTGCTAGAATTCTAAAAGCAATTTATGAATTCTTCGTATTTTGAAGAAATGTCTCGTTGAAAAAAGTCGAGGGGGTCTTCAAGAAACGATTATTATTGCGATTATCAAGTGATTATTGAATTCCTCGAAGAATCGGAATAAAAAAATAAGAAGGAATCCCAAGTGAAATTCCTGGGTAATATGTGAATCTAATTTTGTGACGAATTCTCCGGAGAATTCCTGGATTGATTTGTTTTCAGATATCTAGGTAGATCGTTGGCAAAAACCTTGGTTCAATATTAGATTTTTTTTTCTAAAAATATATTGCGGTCTGTTAATAAAACCTTTGTGCCCGTGTACAGCACTAAACAAAGGAACAATTTTGTGTACGGTGCGTTTGCAGACTTTTAATTTGATCGCGGAGTAGATCGACAACATCGTACAGAAAGAAAATTAATTTTCTGAAACGAAGGTCGAGATTTAAAGTTTTTGAAATACACTTTGAAAGTGTTCTCATGAAGCCCGAGCAGTGAAACAATTGGAATGATGGTGTAGAAAATAATTCAAAATACGTCCGACTCTCACTGCTACTGGATAACTACTGATTCAGAAGTATTGGGTTCTATCATTGTTTCTATGCTGAAACTCTTGATGAATAACTAAATTAAACATTCATGTGTTAATATTGGATAGAACATTGAGATATCGAGTTACGGAGCAAAAATTGTTTGGGATCCTACAGGGATCATCGTAACCCATTAGAAATTGTTTTGTATGGTTCCATAAGCTGAGATTAAGTCGAAAAATCTGCTAATTTCAATTCAGCTTTGAATTACCTTTCGCTTTTCCTGTCACAATATGCTAAATTTTGAAAAAAAAAAAAAAAAATTGGATCACAGTTCACAAACTTTAAGCTAAAATGCTGAAATTTTGACATCGAATCAAAATATGTTATTAAAAAACTCAATAATTTGAAAATTGTTTTGATATACAATGAACACAATTATTTATGCAGCGTTTCGGAAGGAGGTGAACAACAACTAGAAAATACTACTCTTTAATGAATGTTCGAATCCTCTGAGTAGAATCTCAAATAGAGAAACTTAAAAGTAGATGGAGTACCGTGTACTTTTTAATTCCGCTCCTAAATGCTTATCTTTGACAGATACGCGTATTTCGACTACCAATTGCAGTCTTCTTCAGTGTCAGTTACTCGTATCTAAAATACTAAATAAATAAATCTATATAAATAAAAATGGAATGGTGTTTGTATGTCACGAAATGGCTTACGAACAGGTCAGCGGATTTGGATAATTCATTCTCCATTTTGTTCGTCAAGGGTTCCGACGTGTTTGTGTGTATAAAAGTTGCAGGATATTCACCGGGAAAGTCGGAATAACGAGAATGAACGGAACTGTCATTTTGTATGGGACGATTCGTAGAGGTTTTCAACAGCCTACTTGATGGCAAGACGAAGTTTGCCGGGACCACTAGTGCTAAATAAAAATATGAAAATCATGGTTTTATTGTATAAGAAACACATTTTTCCCGATGTTTCTTTAGGTGGGTCACGCGTTTCAAAATTTAGGGAACCTATGACTTAGATGACTAGAAGGATTGATCATCTTGTGAATAAATTTGAGCGAATTGCTATATAAAGTAGAGTTTCCGAAATATGAGTTATGTTATGGACCACCCTTATATTGAACATCACCTGAAAAAAGGGCCTAACAAGTTCTAGCAACTTTGTAGAAGACAGTTTCAGTTTAATGTTTCACTTCAAAGCTCCAAATGCATCTGTTCTCGTAAATCGGCTTGCTGGACCACTGTGCAGTGGCACATGCGGTAATTGTAATGCAACTGATGATGCATCACATCCACAGAATGCCCTGCCCACCTCGCTCCATAACTACTGCGGCATCATTCCAAACATGTGGGCCCAGATAGCTGTAGCGGTAAACGAAGGACCAAGCTGAGGGTAGTGGGTTCGAATCCCACCGATCGAGGATCTTTTCGTATAGATTTTTTTTTCGATTTCCCAGGCACAAATACTCTTGTGTGCTAGGCACATACGAATGCAAAATGGGTCGATTGTTTAAGAAAGCTTTCAGTTAATAACTGTGTGAGTGCTTACAAGCTGGGAAGCAGGCTCTGTCCCAGTTGGAACGTAACACCAGAAAGAAGAAGAAGAAGACGATCATTCCAAACTTGCACCTTTTCTCGGTTTTTGTGACCTGTCTCCCATATGCGAAATGCGAACAAAAAAAATCACCCTTTCTCAAGTGTTGCACATTCGCCATTCCACCGGGTGAGCTTCGATCGGTAGTTTAGTTTGCGCGCGCTTCCGAAGACGGGGCGCCGGCCGTCGTGCTCTCCGTATCGTTAACTGCGCGACGGTTATCTATCTCGTCGACTGTCATATTGCATACCTCGGTACTTACATGAAGTGATAAAGGAAAACTTATCATCACCTTCTAACTGGAGGGATACTTTGTGTCGTTGCTCGTGAGAGAGTGCTCAGTCAAAGACAGTAATTGCCGTGCAAACTACAAGGTACAAATAATTGCTCACTTGGCTGAGTTTGCAGTAGACTTGTCTCAGCTGTAGTCCCAATTAGCAGTTCAAATGGACCGGCGGCAGGTCAGCAATCGTCACTTGTTGTGTCTCGTCGCGTTGATTTTCGTGGGCGGTGCAGTCTTGGGGCAAGAAGTGGGGGAGGATCATTTCCGACTGCCGACGAACACGGTTCCGATCGGATATGACGTTCAATTGACGGTGGATTTGGAGCAGTTTGCGTTTTTTGGAACGGTGCAAATTTTGCTGAAGGCAAACAACGCTTCCAATCATGTGACTTTGAACGTGAAGGAGCTGGACGTGTCGAACGTGAGACTCACGGAGGACACTGGAAGGCAACTGGCGCTGGTCGTGTACGTGATGCAAAATGATTCGGAAATGGTGCGGTTCAACTTTGATTCGGATCTTCTGGAGACGCACACCTACCAGCTGGCAATTGACTTTGCCGGGAACATCACAGACGACCTGAAAGGGTTGTACAAGAGCTCGTACTATCGGGGAACAGAGGAAAGGTTGGCGTTGTTGCACTAATGGATACGATAATCATCTATAGGTATGAGGTAATCGGTTGATTGGTTTATTTTTAGATTCGTCGCTACCACGTTCAATGCAGCTGCCTATGCGCGCAAAATTCTCCCATGCTACGATGAGCCTCAGCTGAAGGCAAAATTCAAGCTGCGAATCTATCACAAACCGGAATTTCGAGCACTGTCCAACATGCCCGTTGAGAACCGCATCGAATCGTAAGGCACAATTGCAGCACGGTGTGACGGAAACCGTTATTGACAAAAATATGCACTAGTTGTGTGCCTAGCATTCGAAAGATAAAATATTCGAGAACCCTGAGTTTGGAAATGTTCCAACGAAGGAATTAAAAGTAAGTTATCGTGATTTGAAGGTTTTTGGGTATTTTGAAGGAATTTGCATATGCATAATAATATTCCCTAGAAGTGCATCCCAGCGCAGGGAATGAGAACTAATTGAAAGCTTACTTTGACGTTGTATGATATCACGACATCAAAATTAGCTTAGGATTAACTCAATATGATAATATTCTGATCAATGAGTTAACAACAATTATATCAAAATATGAAATCAAAATGTTGTATTCAAATAATAACTGAATAATAACAAATTTTGATAGTAGTATGCCAAACAAAAACTCATTTAGTTATTTGATATTTTTATATATTTTATAAGTAATCTGTTGGTTATTACTTATTATGCGACATCACAAAAAAATGAAATCAAAATTAGTGATAATTGTGATGTTTATATTAAAAAAGTAATTCACAATAGTGATAATTATTATGCAATCTTAAAAATTAACTATATTTTTGGAAACATCAAGACATTCACCCCTATTCTTGTTTACGGCGGATCCAACTTTTGATCGAATCCTATTCGTTCAAGTGGAACAGATTATCTTCAGAAAGCTGACCATCATAATAACGGCTGATTTGCTGCTGAAAAGTAATTTCTTGACTTATCTCGATGCAGGGGATATGCCTACAAAGAATCGTTCAAGAAAGCGTTTTTTTCTGATCGCAGTACGCAGAAATGTCAGTTCAAACGAGAGTCGCAGTAGAAAATTTCTGCAAGGGTACGATGGATTTTTTTGGGCGATTCCTTTTTAGTAGCTGTTAGAGCGACGAGGGTGATTCAATCACGACACTGATTTTTAGAGCAGATCGAAAGTCGGGTTTTTTGTTGATCAGCTTAAACTAGAGTAGATTTATTAATAATTCATTTTTTTCACCATAACTAGTACTCACAAATCTCAGTGCTTCTTTCCGCTGGGTTTCAAACCGCCTATCCAACTGACCTATCACTACTTTACTACTTTACTCTCATCACCGATCCCCTGTCTTTAACGTTCTTCCTGCTGGACTGTGTTTAGGGTTACCAGTCATTACTGCCACGCTAACAGTAGCAATTTAGGCTTAACCAAGAAATTTTGTTTTCATTATGGTTCCTGTTTCCTGTGAGCAAGAATGGGGTGCGACTCAAAACTCTATCGGTGCTACACGCGCTGCTGCGAGATAACACCCTTACTTCGAAGAAGACGTGCACCATCGTACGAGTAATGTTTCTTCATTGTACCCTGCCAGCTCCATATAAAAGGGGCGGCCAAAACTACCAAAATCTTTTTTGAGATTTAATTTTAAAATATACCTCATGTGTTGTATTATTATGATCCTTAATTGAAATTGAACTAAAATTTAAATTTCTATGACTTATACTGCCGTGAATCGCAAGTCAGTCCCATCTGCATTTTTGTCAAAATTGAGTTGAGTTCAGTTTTCAACATCTCTTCCAATGCTCTTTCAGCTGCACTAATGAAATAATATGATTTGTTCGGAAAAATAAGGAAAAACAGCAAGTCAAATTGTCCCATAATGAAAAGTAACCGCATATCAGTCCCACTACTGACTTTCGTACCGTGAAACACAAAAATGTAACCTGTTTTGATCATTTTTATATTTTTCTCAGAAAGATATCGTAGTGAAAAGTAAGTTGTTAAAGTTTCATTAAGATTGGAACATGTTACATTCGTCTGGAATTTTTTGAATATTCGTATGGAAGACAAGTTTGAAAACTTCAAAGCCCATTTTCCCAATGCCTACTTTTTACAGATGGGACTGACTTGCGATTCACGGCAGTATATGACTGCAAACCGGCTGAAGTCAAAAATTGGAAAATGTGACAATAAAATAAAGCACAAAGTTTAAAATTTAGGAATGCAATATTTCCCCAAAGTTATCCACTATCTGAAAGCTTATGGATCAAGACTTTTATCGAGCATGAGGATGGAAAAAAATATTTGGTTGAAGTTTTTATACTAATCAATATTACACTTGAGTAATTTTGTTGATTTTGAACATGAAAAACAACTTTTGTCGCGTCATGTCGCCGCAATTTCGAATATTTCACATCAAAAAGCATCCTTAGATCTTACAAAAACCTTTAAATTTTTTGCAGAAAATTTCTGATTTGCAAGTTAGAGCGATTTGAATAGGGTTTCAATGCTAGTAATGGACCCTTTAGTAGCTGAAATTCATTCTCGACGCTTTTCCGCAATGCTATCTCAAACGCATATACGTTTTGTGGAGTCTAACAACAAGTTCAATGTTTTTACTTCATAGTACGCATATGAAACATACAAAATCATTCGATTCTTCCAGCGAAATATGCATTTGGAAAACTGTTGTCTGAATGCCTATTATGGACCCTCCCGGGGTCCATAATAGGAATGTTTACAAATTTGACGTTACCTATTATGGACCCTCCATTTGATTCCCATGTAATCCGGCTCGCTGCCGACGTGCCTATTATGGACCCACCTGGAAATGCGTAGTATGGACCCTCTTGTGTGGTTTCATTTACAAAACTCTTCAAATATCTGTATTTATGCGTTTCAAACCAAATATTTTGCCTGAAACTGCTGACCAACAATGCAATCGAAGTTCCATCGGTTGATTTTCATAGGAATAAGGTTGCTTTGAGTGTTAATTTTATGTTTTTCTGTAGGGGGTCCATAATACGCAAAGGGTCCATAACCGGCATCGATTCCCTAATCCAATATTTTACATATATTTTGACGGTATTTTTCATACTAAGTTTATTTAAAATACATTTAACAACTATTCATACACATTTTGATCACATATAAACAAAATTTGTATTTTCAGCCCAGTTTTATAACAATTTTAAATAAGAAAAAACTTTTTTTAAAAGTTACGTAATTTGTGAACAACCCCTTCTAAAACAACAAAAACGCCAAATAACATATTCAGATTACATATTTCATCGATTAAGGCGATAAAAATAGTTTTGGCCAAACTTCACTTTTTTCCGACCATTGTGCAGTGCTGACTCGCAATGTGCTTTGGTCTGCATGGTCGAGTTGTCTCATTTTCACTCTTTGTGTTTTGTACACGCGTAAAAAAATCCACCCCATGGCTGCACCTTGCTTTGGGTTTGCTCGTAAAGAATGAGAGATACACAAAATTTCATGGTTACTGTGATGGTCCCCTCAAACAGCTTTCCAAAGCATTTCTGTTCTATGATTCGATATTTCCATGAGCCGATGGTCCCTTCAGATATCGGCTCATGAAGATTTTACTGTACATATGTTAGAAAAAAAAAAAACAAAAATTGATATCATTTTGATGAGTTTTAGAAATCAGATTCTGCTCGGGTCGTTATCAATTTGTAAACCAACCAAGTTTCGAACCATGAAGTTTGCATTAAGCAGTCAAAAGATGTGATCCACGCATCTTCTCTGTGAGTTCGAAATCATTTCATCAAGAGAGCCAGAAGTTATAGTGATTTTGACATTTACCATTATTTGCATGCAGTTTAACCTTTGCGTGCATGACCTATTTTTACAACCAGATTTTCGTGATCTTTTTGCTCTAATTTCCATAATTTTCAGCCTATTTCCATAAAAAATTGACAGAATTACACAACACTATTCAAGTTTTTTGACCTGTACTGGAAACTCCAGTTGGACGATCCGATCCAAATTTATATGGATGTTCCTTGGGGTCTGTCCGAAAACTATTTGAGATATTTCCATAATTATTTTGCATGGATCAAACAAAACTACAGCGTTCTTAACTGAATCATAACCCATGAATTGCTGTCCTTATTCAGGTTCCCGGAACCGGGTCCAGGACATCTCGGGAGTACTTGTAAATGACCCTATGTTGCCAGAAATTACTCAATATGCATCATGTTATACTCCCAGCGAAAAAAGATGGATGTGTTGCATGATATGGAATGCAATCATCGCATTGAAGTCTCAGAATAGGCTCTAGGATATTCCGGAAGTACTTGTAGATGGCCCAATGTTGCATACAATTTTTAATTACGCATTGTATTACAATTCTGTTGTAAAATCTTGAAGATTGAAATGTTGCATGACATGGTTTGTGCTAATCAAATTTTTGTCCCCAACTAATGCCTCAGGAACCTGTTTCAAGGTATCCGGAATCGGCCAGAATGATTCTAAATGAGTTGAAAGAATCGCAATGTACTAGAAATACACTGTAGGTTTGTTTGATCCGTTCTATGTTACAAATAACTACACAAACAACAAGGCTATACGTTCCAACCGCAGGCTACTGAATGATATTTCTAACATGTCAGCACCTCTCTTTTATCCGGGTGCACGATGGTGGGCATACATACGTTGATTCTTCCCTATTTCCCCGAATCCCATTACCCTGAATGCCATTAACCCTAACGCCATTACCCCGAATTCCATAACCCCGAACGACACATCACCCCGAATGACATTACCCCGAATTCCAAAATCATGGGGAAATGTCATCAATATCATCATGTCAAGATAATTGTGAATTCGGGGAAATAGCATTCGGGGCGATGGAATTCGGGGTAATGGTACATTCGGGATAATGGAATTCGGGGTGATGGGATTCGGGGAAATGGCATTCGGGGTATTGGGTAGAATCACATACGTTAGGCATAATGGACGTTTGGCATAATTTTCAAAATATTTCTAGTGATGGATGGTATGAAAAAAGTTGATTACTTATCTTGGTTATCTTATCCCTTCGAAAGTGGTAATGTATAAACATTTTATTATTTTCATCAGAGGTTTTAGCTTCATTCAAATCAAAGGCTGTTCTTTATTCTTATACCGTCGAATTGTTGACGTTAGAATTGTTCAATTTTAAACAGGAAATGTTGCCTTCTTTATTTAACGTTATTCTTTTGAGTCATACCATAGTCATAAGCATTTTAATTTTGAAAATGCTGTCGTCGTCGTCGTCCCTCTCCACGTTCTCCATTTCGCTCTTCGGTTACTGCTCGGGTAGTGTCTGATGCGAGTAGTAGGTGCTGCGGCTGCTGCTAGCGAAAGGCGATGTGTCGCTCGAGAAATGCGTTTCAAGAATGAGCCTCTGCTGAAAGTTCGCCCCTATTTATATTCGTGTGGAATCGCGTTTTCGCTCAATATGCATTCTCATTGGTTGCTGAGTTCGACGAATGCCAGACATTTCGCATAATACGCATGCTATTGGACGATGAATTTAACGAATGGCAGACAAGCAAACATGTTTTCACATCGTTGGTGGAGAAAAATGACGCAATCAACATAGGCACAGATTATCGCCTTAATGCAATTTCTTTCATTATGAAATATTTCTAGTTGCGCTTTTTATTTAAGGTGTGTAATTAGTGTCAGTTATAATGTACATTTATTCCTCTCTGTCTACAAATGCCATCAGTGCTTTTTCCTTTTTACATCGAAAACTGTTCTTTGTAGTATTTTGCTCGATATAATTATTGACAGTTAAGCTATACGAATTTAAATTAAGAATTTTGTAAGGGGTTATGCACAAATTACGTCACGTTCCAAGGGGGGGGGGTCAAACCAAGCATGACAAATCTTACAAAATTTTCGAAGGACCCATACAAAAACCATGGGAGGGGGGAGGGGTTCGAAAAAGTCGAAATTTAGCGTGACATAAATTGTGTACCATCCCCAATAAGCGTTTCTCAATTACCAATAATCGATGATTGGTAGAAGAGTAAAGATCAGCATTGACAGAAGGCTCTCAATCACTAACTGTAGAAGTGCTCTCATGACACTGAAGTTATAAGCATGATGCTCTTCTGGAAATTTTATCTAAGGAGAGAGTAGGATAAAAATTCGAAAGTGGCTGTTAACCTTGTTCAGTTTTAAACATGTTTGGTATATACATTATTATTGATTATTTGCACTTTACTTTATGATGTTTGCATGAGAGTTTTGCCCTTATTGAACAATTGAATTGTGACAAGTACGTGTATAAGGCATTGAAAAATGCGTGACAGAGGGCGGAGGGCGGGTCTAAAAATCCCGAAAAACAATGGACGTCATATTTGAACAGTCCCTTACTTATATTTCACAATTTTTGGAGCAAAGTAGAGTAAATAAGTGCATCAAAATCATAACAATATGGATTTTAAGTTTAGGTACGCTCATCCCTATTTAACATAAATATTTCATGCTGTATTTGAGCTGTATGGATTTTTATTCACAAGAGTCCGAATTTCAAGACAAATCTTGTTCCAAGTGTCTGGATTAAAGGACAAGAGAAGAATCATTGAGTTGACTATTTGAGTGATAAAATCTTCATTTATAATTGAAAACTCTACTTATCTCGTTTATTTGGCAGGCTCAGGCGCCGTAGGGCATAACAGAGCCGAAATCTTTTCTTTTTTTTACATTATTTACATTTTGAAATTTGAACTTATTTTAAAAACTATGTTAGTTTGCGGAAGTTTTAAGGTTAGTTAATACATTTGTAATAGGAAAGGAAAGGATTTATCGGGATTTCTTAAGCTACTTAGACTACTAAGCTGATGAAGCTTGAAGGGACAGGTTGTCCAAATCTGTAATGAAACATAATTGAAAACTCATCATCGCTACTTAGATAAGATATGAATCTATATGTAGCAGCACTGAACTTTATATATATATCTAGAGATAATCTATTTAAAATAGCATTTGAACATTGGTATATGCTTAAGCGTCCGGATATTGATGCAGCACGGTATAAATATTTACAATCTACTTGCTCAAAGCGCTACCTCTACGTCTTATCTCAAGATAACCCCACTGAAGGGTGTGTGATGTACCTGCTTTCCGACACACAACCTGCTCATCACACAACCTCTGAACCACACATCTCCAATCTCTTCATGACTTTCGAGTTCCTCCAGCTCTGCCAAGCTCGTCTTCCGATCAGCCAATGTCCGCACCTGTCCAGCCTCGTTCTCAACATCTTGGCCACCGACTCTTTGTTCCTCTTCAGCCATCTCTCTTCCAGACTCTACCCCCTCGTTGAGGTTCTACCGTCCAGGCCCTATCTCCTTGATTAGGTGCTTCCTCGTGATTCTTTATCGAAGTTACCTCTGCGTCCTCCAGGCGCTCCTGGGCCCATAACCTGTTGAAAATAGCTACACTAACAACCAGACTATCTGTTCCAACCGCAGGCTACTGGCTGATATCGCTACTGAAAAACAACTTGCACGATGACTTGACTGACTGTTTCATTGATTTAGAATACTTTTCAGATTTTTCCGCAAAAATTGTGTTAGTGCTCTTCAAAGAGTATAAGATTACGGTTATAATGACACCTTGTTTTAAAATTTTGATCGATCCAATGCTGAGGAAATTAGATATGATTATTCAGTGCGTTTTTTGAAAAATATAACAACTATAAGTAAAAATTTTGTATACAAAGTTGTAAAAATGTTTTTAGAAAAATACATACGAAGTAAGAGTAACTTTTTGCCTTTCGAATGCGGCTAAGAGAGTTTCAATTGGACGTGTAATCACAGAGATATAGACTGAACACTTTTGCATGTTTTTAGGGGGTGAACCACGGTTATGCACGGGAGTGTAGATGAGATAATGTTATTTTATAATTAGTAAATACCATACGATTTTCTTTCTGAATTTTTCAGTTTCAATTGAATGTTTTTCTTATATTATTAAGTTTTACAGGGAATTATGGTTTGGAATATTTCACAAGTGGTTCTACTTTCTTTTCGTCATAAGCTGTTCTTTAAAGTTTCTAGTTTTTGGGATATTTACAAAATTTCGATATATGTTGCAATTATTTGTGCCATTTGTTCGATGAAGTTCGATAATTAATGCCTCTACTCTCGAACCAAAGTTACATTTACTATAACAACTTTCAGGAGCTTTCAGACAAATAAGACGGTTGGAACATCTTTTATACGAAGAATGGAGAATTCTTTTTTGTCCCGAACCATATTGAGTAGCGAAAGGCAATTACTCTTTTTTGAAAATGGATAAGAAACAATCTTCAGAGACAGAGTGGTGAACTAGAAAGTACGATAAAGAATACAAGAAAAAATTCTGAGTTTGGAGAAACTTTAAAGAACCGCTGATCAAAAAAGAAGGGTACATATCATATGAACCGTTCATCACCTTAAAATATACAATAAGTTATGATAATTATGAGAGCCAACACATTTTCGAGGAAATAGGCCACTTGAGGGTATTCAGGGAACTGGCATTTGCGGAACTGGTGTTCGGGGAAACGACATTCGGGGTATCGATATTCGGGAGAAAGTAGCACAACCTCAATAAACTGCCAATTGGAATGCAAAAATTATCTGGTACATCTTCGAGAAATTCTGTACAATACAATATTCTGACGAAGAACAGCTCGCGTTGAAAGGAAATGCATTTTTTTTTCGAAGTTTAAACTATATAAAACAGCTTAGAATATTGTATCAAAACCTCATAGGCAAAAATCTCGCAAGAGATGTAGAATAACAGTGTTATATTGCCTCCGTTTTGTGCATTAGCAGAAAGCTTAAAATGAGAAGAACGAGATTATTATTGTACTATTAGTTCAATTTAGTGCTCTTGCAGATGTGAAAAGTCGCACAAGTCGAATATTGTGACTGCCATCTTTTGATTCCGAAATATTTCACCATGAATTAATTGATCAAAATCGACAAGAAAAATATTTCTGGGGAATGGTACTTTCTGGCGAATGGTATATTATGGCAAAAGGTTTTCTGGTAAATGGTATATTCTGGCGAATGGTTTTCTGGCTGATGTCATTCTGGCTAATGGTTTTCTGGCAAATATCGCACAGTCAAAATTTTGGCGATCCAATGCTAAAGAATTTAGCTATATTTTTTCAGTGTGTTTTCAGAAAAATGTCACAACTAATAATTTAGCTTAGCTTAGACTGACTACACATATCAATGGTTGCTATTCCGTGATTGACCGAAGTCAGTGAAAATGCACAAAGAATCAACTAGAAGTTCGGCTGGGGTTGGCCATAATCTTCTTCAGTGTGCATAATTCAGTGCCTCTATTTATACATGGTCAATAACGGCGCCGGCCACGTCCTTGCAGTTAGGTGGAATTGGGGAAAGGAATGTTAGTGTGTAACCTTTGCTATTTGGAGACCGTGTTTGCCTCTGCATCTCCACAAAGGTTACTGGGAGGGATGTTTGTTAATGGGAAGGATTGTTGGGTCACAGGATTCACTTTGATAAGCGATTAGACCATGATAAATAATTATTTGTGAGATATAAACATGCTTATATGTAAATATAATATTTTCATTTGATATGAACAATATCTATGTAGAGAAAAATTATGCCGACACTTGAGGTGACGAACCTTTCAAAGTTTGTTGAATAAAGTGAACCTTTCGGAAGTCTACACTTGAAGTGTCGAACCATTCAAAGTTTTATTTTTAATTACAAAAATAAAGGTAAAAAGAAGAAGGTGTATTGAATAAAAAAAATGTAGACACTTTACATACATGAGTTGCTTGTGGGGATGTGCAGCTAGTATATATTTGAAACCCCTAGAAATAATTCAGAACAAAGTAGTTAAAATTATAAGAAATCTACCTATACGCTTTCCTTCAGTAGAGCTTTACAGCGAATCTACTTTGTCTATACGATCACTCTGCAAATATAACATGATGATTCATATTTATAAGGTCCGTAACAATTTGATAAAAACAAATGTCGTACTGTTTAATGTATCAGATGTACACTCACATAATACAAGACAGCAAAATTCGATCTTTGTAAACTGTCCTAGGACCCAATATGGCTGGAAAAATCTTTTTTATCAGGGAATTATAATGTATAACTCGCTGCCAAATGAAATGAAATCTCTTAATCTTAGGTTGTTTAGGCGTAGTTTAAAACAATATTTGTGTAACATGTAATTTATAGTTAGAACAGCCAACTGAATAAGTAGAATCGCTATTAGAGTAGCTGATAACAGTTTGTTATAAACTTTTAGCTACAAATTATATTAATGATTAAAAAAAAAAAAATAATAATTTATGAATCAGAGTTTATGTCGATACTCACAGTGACGAATCATTCTTTTTTTTTTGAAACATCATATTTACATCTCACCGTTGTAACGATTAACGGTACAGTCATACATATTTTATAGATTAGGAACAGTAGCATGAAACGAGCTCACCAATTGATCCGTCATTATTGAGCAGGAACAATCCTCTTTCAGCTTCAGTCGTTTGCTCGGCTATATAAAAGCACTCAGAGAAAATAGGCGCGCGACCCGTGAGGGAAAACAACTGACGACTACTCGGGCTTTCTTGAAGCACTGCCCAGGAACAAGCGTCAATGTCGGAAGATCATAAAGAACTAATCGAAAGCGGCACTTTTTCACTTTACTCGATCGACGCGCGACATGTTTGATCCTGCCTCTATCGCCGGCCCCGCAGGAGCAAGCGTCAAGGTCGAAGGATCAAACACCACTCCATGTCGCGCGTCGGTAGTGAAGTAGTGAAAAAGTCAAAATGTCACAACTAATAATTTAGTATACAAAACTCAAAAATGTTTTTGGAAAAAGACCTGCGAAGTAAGAATAACTCATTGCCTTTCAAATGCGCCATAGATAATTTCAATTGGACAAGACATCATAGAGATAAGGACAGAACACTTTTGTATGTTTTTGAGGGGGTGAACCCAAAATTTTGCACAGGAATGTAAATATGCAATTTTTTCAAAATAATAAAAAAATCTTCTAATCACGATTACTTTCGAGTCCAGCGTTAACATGATTTCATTCGAGTAGTGTGTGCCATATGTGTGAACATTTTTCATTAATAACGATTTCAGAAACACCGTGGAAGCTATCAATAAGCCAAGTGCGTCACCTCCATTCACTGAGTTGGCCGTCTTCTATTCACAGCGCTAATGCCGATAACATGACCGTAACCGCGTTTATTGAATCGCCCCCAATGTCGAGCTATCTGTTGGCATTTGTGGTGTCGGATTTCGGCGAGATACGAATTGATGCTAAATTTGCCGCGCACGCACAGCTCAGCGTTATCAATTCGACGCGCTATGCACTGGACTTCACCAAAGATGCCATCGGGCACTTGGAGCGGTTCTTCAAAAGACCCTATCAATTGGACAAACTGGACATCGTCGCCATAGATGACTTTCTGATGGGCGCTATGGAGAACTGGGGTCTTATTACGTACAAGTAAGTACGGGAGGGTAGCAGAAGTTGAAATTGCTCAAATTATTTATCCGTCGTTTCATTTGAAACTTTTTTATTTAGTTGATACCAAGAAGCATACAGTCTTCTGCCAATATTCTTACCAGAAATCATCCAAAGTTTAGTCAGAAATTCACTGCCTATATTGCAAGGGTTTGTCTCAATTTATGCCAAGAATCTTGTTGGTATACTATCAGTTCGTCCCGTTAAATGTCATTAATATCACTTGACATTGACATTCGAACATTGTCAATACTTTCCTTTCCCGTGGAAAATGCCAACGGAAAATATTTTTCTCTGTGACCATTTCTGGATTACTATCGGATGTTTAATCGGATAGTGCTATTACATTCTAATCAGTCCGAAATTCAATCATTTTTCAGCGTTGACTAAATAAAAATTAGATGTTTGTTTCATAGATATTATACAAGTCAATGGGTTACTTCATTACTTTCAGTACTTAAAAGAAAATTGTTGAGGGGGTCCAGAAAAATGTTTTGTTTTTAAATTTGTTGTGCCAAATGGTTTGTAGAAACTTAAGAAAAATTCGTGGAGATAACTTATTAGTGGAAAAAATTGTGGGGATTTGAGATTCGCTCTTGAAAAATTCCAGGAAAAAATAGTTCATTTAAGGATTTATGCAAAAATTTCTTCATTAATTGAAGATATAATTTCCAATGCATTTAACGTAATTATTTAAAAAAAAAAAAAAAATTGATGAAATTTGTAGAAGTAAATCAAAATAATTACCTGGAAGGAAACTTGCAAACGTTTTTGAGGAATGTTTGGATAAATCTATGGAATTGTTTCTTTAAAGGAAAAAAAGCAAGTGCTGCAGATATGTTTTGAGGTATTAAGCTTCTCTCAAAGCTGGAAATCCTGGTGGTACCTAGCTGCACCTTCGATTTACAGTAGGAACATTTTTAGCTAATCAATATAAATTATGTTTTGTAGGACCTCAAGGATCGTCTACCGCCAAGGATTGGACAAAACGGAAAAGCTCCAGTCCGTCACGAAGATCGTGTTTCACGAGTTGATCCACCAATGGTTTGGCAATGAGGCGACCAGTGCCTGGTGGTCGTACATTTGGTTGAACGAAGGCTTCACCGTGTTTCTGGAGAGTTACGTTCTGGACCTAATGCGTCCCGAGTGGCGCACGCTGGACCAATTTCTGGTGAATGAAATGCATTCGGTTATGGAGCGGGATGTACTGCCAAAGACTCGTCCGATGACAAAACCGATCGATACCCCGGAGAAGATTGCCGGGATCTATGATTTTGCCGTCTACCCGAAGGCTGCCTCCGTTATCAGGATGTGGCAGTCAATCGTTGGGCGAGAGGTATTTGACGATTTTTTGGTGGAATATCTTATTGACCGTAGCTATAAAGCGGCCACAGAGGAAGACATGATCCGAGTACTGCAAAACGTTGTCAATCGGCATGGAGTAAAACTTCCCCCCATCAAGGATATCGTGCAGAGTTCGACGATGAATCCTTCATTTCCGGTTGTTACAATCGAAAGATTCTCTAACGGAACTGTCAATGCAACCTCGGCGCCAGTGGAAACATTCTACATTCCGTTGAATTGGTTATCAAGCACCAACAAATCCGGCATCGAATGGATCACCAATTCGGAAGGCCAAAAGTCAATTCAGCTTGGAGCTGTCGGCCATGATGAATGGGTTCTTTTCAATCCGAATCAGCATGGATACTATCGGGTCAACTACGATCGAAGAAGCTGGACCTTGCTAGTGGACGCCTTGAAGATCAATCACCACCAAATTCCAACGTTGAGTCGTGCTCAATTGATCGATGATGCCTTGGCCTTAACCAAAACCAATCAGTTGGACATCGACATTCTCCTTGAAGTCCTGGATTACCTACCGCAAGAGTTGAACCTCATTCCGTTGAAGGCCGGCTTCAAAGCTTTCCGGTACCTCCATCGGATGCTGCAAGGCAATGAGTTCTACCAAAACTACTGGGATCACCAGTCGAAGATATTGGAGCAGATATACGATCGCATGTTGGCCAACTCGGCGGACGACCATATGTCGCGTTTGTACCGTGCGGAAGTCCGCAAGGTCGTCTGTGAACTTGGAGCTCGTAAATGTTTGCAAGATTCGCTGGAACTGTTCGATCGGTTCGTAACAATCGATCCCGATCTTCGAGCCCCTGTGATTTGCGGTGCCATGAAAGCTAGCGAAAGCTTCAACGTGTGGGCTTTAGTCGTTCGACGAATGTTGCACATAACCAGGAACTTTGAACAGAAAAGGATCAATACAGAGGAGTTTGAGGACATATTGTACGGGTTTGGTTGTGCAGTCAGCGAGGACCGATTGGACAACTACATGATGATGTCGCTGACCAGAGAAGATACACTGGAGCAGTCGGATCGCATCAAAATGTTCAACTACATTGCAAACAGCGGAGTCAGCGGTACGAATATGGCTCTCTTCAGGTTGAATAACGATCTTAGGACTCTCAAATCAAGGTATAACATTTTAAAAATGAAATTTTAAGAGGTTTCATTACGTAACTTTTTTTTATCCCCAGATACGGATCAGTTACGGAGATCATAAGCAATCTGAAGCGCGCCATCAGCACCGAAGGGCAACTCCAGGAGTTCACAAACTTTATGAAGAATAACACGGACACGAGCTTGGGTCTGCTACTGGCGGAAGTGCACAATGAGGCGCAAAGTAATGTTCGATGGGCGAAAGAGAAATTGCCGCAGATTTCCAAGTGGATTTCATTGCACAGTTCTGCATTTACGTTTTTCATTTCGAAAACTTTAATGGTTCTAGGATTAGTTGCTGTTGTTTATCGTTGGCAATAAAGTTATCTGTTTTTTTTTTTTTTTTTTTTTTATGACACTACAGAAGTCCCTTGTTTATTCTCCCGAAAAATTTCGTCATGATGCTCGAGAAGCTTTATCTAGTTCTAGAAGCTTCTTCCAGAAATTTAAAAAACTTTGTTCTTATGCTCGTCAAGTTTATTCCACAAGTGTGAAAAGCTAATTCCTGAAGTGTGAAAAATTTGGTGCAGAAGTTTGGAAAGCTACTTCCAGCAACTCGAAAATCTTCGTTCAAAAGATGGGAAAACTTCACCCATCCACAAGTACTGAAAGTAGAGCCAGAGCCAAAGCAAGAGCCAGAGCCAGAGCCAGAGCCAGAGCCAGAGCCAGAGCCAGAGCCAGAGCCAGAGCCACAACCAGAGCCAGAGCCAGAGCCAGAGCCAGAGCCAAAGCCAGAGCCAGAGCCAGAGCCAGAGCCAGAGCCAGAGCCAGAGCCAGAGCCAGAGCCAGAGCCAGAGCCAGAGCCAGAGCCAGAGCCAGAGCCACAGCCAGAGCCAGAGCCAGAGCCAGAGCCAGAGCCAGAGCCAGAGCCAGAGTCAGAGCCACAGCCAAAGCCAGAGCCTGAGCCAGACCAAAGCCAGAGCCAGAGCCAGAGTCAGAGCCAGGGCCACAGACATCCTCAAGTACTGAAAGCAGAGCCAGAGCCATCCACATGTACTGAAAGCAGTGCCAGAGCCTGAGCCAGAGCCACAGCCAGAGCCATCCACTAGCACTGAAAGCAAAGCCAGAGCCAGAGCCAGAGTCAGAGACAGAGCCAGTCATCCACAAGTACTGAAAGCAGAGCCACAGCTAGAGCCAGAGCCAGAGCAAGAGCCAGAGCCAAAGCCAGAGGCAGAGCCAGAGCCATCCACAAGTACTGAAAGCAGAGCCAGAGCCAGAGCCAGAGCCAGAGCCATAGCTAGAGCTAGATCTAGAGCCAGAGACATCCACAAGCACTGAAAACAGAGTCAGAGCCAGAGCCATCCACAAGTACTGAAAGCAGAGCAAGCGCCAGAGCCAGAGCTAGAGTTAGAGCTAGAGCCAGAGACACCCACAAGCACTGAAAGCAGAGCCGAGCATTCCACATGTACTGAAAGCAGTGCCAGAGCCAGAGCCTGAGCCAGAACCACAGCCAGAGCCATCCACAAGTACTGAAAGCAGAGCCAGAGCCAGAGCCATCCACAAGTACTGAAAGCAGAACCAGAGCCACAGCCAGAGTCAGAGTCAGAGCCAAAGCCAGAGCTAGCCATCCACAAGTACTGAAAGCAGAGCCACAGCTAGAGCCAGAGCCAGAGCAAGAGCCAGAGCCAGAGCCAGAGCCATCCACAAGTACTGAAAGCAGAACCAGGGTCAGAGCCAGAGCCAGAGCCACCCACAAGTACTGAAAGCAGAACCAGAGCCAGAGCCAGAGCTAGAGCCATCCACAAGTAGGGTAACTAATATATTTTGGACCTCTATCTATTTTGGACCCCCTGGGCCGTTTTCCTACAAATTTCCTAGATTAAATCAAAAGGCCAACTCAATTCGCAAGTCATTTAGAAAGATAGGACTATTTCGCACTTGCATCAACCTTGTGTACATGGAAAATGTATTTATTTTATCTGAAATTATTGAGGATTTTGCCCTCCAATAGACTCACACCTAAATAATTTTGTCCCACCAAAATATTCTCCCACCATGTTTGCCATATATTGGATGGCGTCGTAGCTAACAAAACCAACAAGTAACGCACATGTAACGCATTATGTTGGATTGTACATTGAATGCAAGGTGCGTGCTTCTATGAAAGTGCCATATAAACTGACGTGTGAGTATTTATTTTTCCTCGTTGAAGATGTGTACGATAATCTATTCCTCAACTAAACGAACAATAATAAAAATCAATCGGTCCATCCATGCAACCGTTACAACACGTTACACACAGAAATTGAAGCCGTCAGAAATTTTTCAAATGTAAACAAAAACTTTTTTCAAATTTCTGGACTAAAAGCGTAGAGTTTCCTCGCTTATCCATTGTCAATCGATTAATTAGACTATGGGCAAGCATATTATACAACCAGTATCGTGGACTTTGTTCCCAATCGATAATACATGCCAAAGGTCCAAAATATATACTTTGAGGGTCCAAAATGTATTGGTGTGTCCAAAATAATGAAAAACAGTGCTTCACAATTCTATTATTTTCGACGTATTTTGGAACCTTCATGACCGTGTGGGCATTTTTATCTCGTAAAGGAAGTTTTTCTCTACATTGTACCATATTTTTTGACTTGGTTACGCTGTGCAATTAGTTAATTGTGACAAACAACCAAAATCACTTTCTTAGGGGGTCCAAAATACGACTGTTACCCTACTGAAAGCAGAAGCAGAGCCAGAGCTAGAGCCAGAGCTAGAGCCACAGCCAGAGTCATCCACAAGTACTGAAAGCAGAAGCAGAGCCAGAGCTAGAGCCACAGCCAGAGCCATCCACAAGTACTGAAAGCAGAACCAGAGCCAGAGCCAGAGCCAGGGTCAGAGCCAGGACCAGAGCCAGAGCCAAGGCCACAGACATCCAGAAGTACTGAAAGCAGAGCCAGAGCCAGATCCAGCCAGTCGGCGAATACTGGTTTTCGAGAGGGCCGCTCGACAACGGACCAGATGTTTACCTTGTTTATTGTTCTAGACAGGGACAAAAATACTCAATCTACCCTCGCCTACATTGATACTTGCTGGGTAGAATCTTCGTTGATTTTTATTTGTTTTTATCCTCGCCTTGACAACACAACAAAGATTGGCAAAGCGCTTGCCGCAAGATTGTCAGTTTCCTTTTACCCTGCTGATACTCAACCGCTTTATGATCATCGGAAGCAAAAAATGATATTCATTCTGGACAGCTTGACTTTTTTACATTCCAGCATATTTTTTAATTAGTATGAACCTCAATGATAATCAATTTTCTAAAACTGACACTCTTCTGCTTCTGATAATCAAAAACACCAGCGACGTACGGGCATCGTTGTTTGTTTTTTCATCTACTTTTGTGCCATCTTCTTTTTTTTTTTTACTTATTCGTTTATTTGGTAGGCTCATGCGCCGACAGGCATAACGGAGCCGAATTCATTTGATTTGGTTTACAAAATCTGTTTGCTTCTTAAACATCTATGTTAGTTTTGGGGAACCGTAAAACTCGCGGTTTGGTCGAGGTTAGGGAATACAATTATCTTTGGGGAAAGGATGGGATTTAAGGGTTTGATTGATCACAGATAGCAGCAAAGTGGCGGTATGATGCTGTTCGTCAATCATGGGGCGGACTTAAACGACCTGTAACGATACAACAAAATGGTTTCAAGGGGAACGAGGCGGACAAGCGGAACGACAGACAGGGTAATCAAACAAAAACATCGATTTTCTTCAAAAATTTGAAGAGGAGGAACATGTAATCGAAATCTAACCTACCCAACACATCTCTAATGTCTTCCTTATCTGGTTTTCCTTGGGCCCTGAGGGATGCACATAAATTGGTTCTGGCAATTTCGTATTCGGGACAGTACCAAACAATATGATTGATGTCTTGGTAGCCTGCGCCGCAACTACAACGATTGCTGTCTGCGAGCCCTATTCGATAAAAGTGTGAGCCCAGGGAGTAGTGATTGGACATCAGACGACACATTACCTTGATAAAATCTCGGCTCATGTCCAACCCCTTAAACCACGGTCTATTCGATACCTGTGGGAGAATAGAATGTAACCACCTGCCCATATCCCCTTCATTCCATTTTTGTTGCCAACTGATCATGGCTTGCTGACGAGCAATTGTGAAAAATTCATTGAAGGTAATACGCCGTTCGTAAATATCACCTTCCATAGCGCCCACCTTGGCGAGTGAGTCCGCTTTCTCATTGCCCGGAATCGAGCAATTAGAAGGGACCCAAACCAAGGTGATTTTGTGATTCGATATAGCACTCAAAATGGATCGTATTTCCCGTAAGAAATACGACGAGTGCTTTACCGGCCTCATTGAACGAATAGCCTCGATGGAGCTAAGACTATCCGTGAAAATGAAGTATTGATCAGAGGGAAGAGAGGCAATTCGCTCTAATGCGTAGTGTATTGCCGCTAATTCAGCAACATATACGGAACAAGGATTCTGAAGTTTATGGGCGGCGCTATGAAATTCATTAAATACACCAAAACCAGAGGAATCATTTATTTTTGACCCGTCTGTGTAAAACGTTCTGTCGCTGCTGACTTGGCCAAACTTGTCTGTGAAAATTAATGGTATATACTCCGAGCGGAGTGGATCTGGAATTCCATGGATTTCTCGCTTCATGGTCAGATCAAAAGCTACAGTTGAACTGGAGAATACTGGGAAGCAACAACCGTGGGATACATTCGAGGAAGGATTAATCTCCAGAGTCATGTACCGGTAGTACAGTGTCATGAATTTTGTTTGAGGATTTCGTTCGATTAGCTTTTCAAAGTTTTCAATTACCAATGGGTTTAACACTTCACAGCGGATGAGGAACCGGAGCGACAATTCCGCGAAACGATCTGATAATGGGAGAACTCCTGCTAATACTTCTAAACTCATTGTATGAGTTGAGTTCATGCATCCTAAAGCGATTCGAATACAGCGATACTGAACACGCTGCAGCTTCAAGATGTGAGTTTTCGCGGCGGATTGGAAGCAAAAGCTACCGTATTCGAGGACCGAGAGTATTGTTGTACGATATAGCTTTATCAGATCTTCCGGATGAGCTCCCCACCATGTTCCTGTGAGTGTACGCATGAAATTGATTCGTTGCTGGCACTTCTGATGCAGATACTTGATGTGCTTTCCCCAGGTGCATTTGGAGTCGAACCAGACCCCTAGATACATGTGCGAAAGGCCTTGAGTGAGTTCCTTACCCATGAATTGAAGCTTGATCTCTACTGGGTCACGCTTCCTAGAAAAGACAACTAACTCAGTTTTCTCCGGAGAGAATTCGATACCCAGCTTTACAGCCCAAGTAGACAAATTGTCTAAAGTATCTTGCAGTGGTCTTTGCAGATCATCCGCCCCTGGTCCTGTTACGGAAACAACGGCATCATCTGCAAGCTGTCTTAACGAGCAATTTTCCACGAGACAGTCATCGATGTCTCTGACATAGAAATTGTAAAGAAGGGGGCTTAGGCATGAGCCCTGGGGGAGACCCATGTAACTAATTCGTGAAGTTGTTGAGGTTCCGTGAGAAAAGCTCATACGTTTCTCAGACAACAAGTTATGCAAGTAGTTATTTAAAATTGGGGAAAGACCACACTCGTGGAGTTTGTCTGAAAGGACGTCTACATTAACTGAATCAAAAGCCCCTTTAATGTCCAAGAATACTGAACCCATTTGTTCCTTTTGAGCATAGGCCAGTTGGATTTCTGTAGAAAGCAACGCTAGACAGTCGCTCGTTCCCTTACCTCTGCGGAAACCAAATTGCGTATCTGATAGAAGGCCATTCGATTCAACCCATTTGTCAAGCCGAAAGAGAATCATTTTCTCTAATAGCTTTCGAATGCATGATAACATCGCGATAGGTCGATACGAGTTATAATCCGACGCGGGTTTACCGGGTTTTTGGATGGCTATTACTCTCACTTGTCTCCAGTCATCCGGAACAATGTTGCCCTCCAAGAATCGATTGAAAAGATTCAGCATGCGCCTCTTCATGACGTCTGGGAGGTTTTTAAGCATGCTGAATTTAATTCCATCCATGCCTGGGGCAGAGTTGTTACATGAGAGGAGAGCAAGTGAAAATTCAACCATCGTAAATGGTGCATCCATCTCGTTTCTGTTGGTTTGCGTGTCGCGAATGATTTGTTGGGTTGGAACGGAATCCGGGCAGACCTTCTTGGCGAAGTCGAAGATCCACCGAGGAGAGCTTTCGCGATCCTCATTAACTTTTGAAGCGTTCCGCATTCTTTTCCCGACGGTCCAAAGTGTTCTCATTGACGTTTCGCGCGATAGCCCGTTAACAAAATTACGCCAATATCCGCGTTTTTTCGCCTTTACAAGGCTTTTAAATTTTCGCTCGAGCTTGGTAAACCGGTCGTAATTTTCTAGTGTACCGCGTTTGCGAAATTCTTTGAACGCGGCGGATTTATCGCGATAGACCTTAGTACACTCGTCGTCCCACCACAGAGTGGGTGGCCGGCTTCGTACTGCAGATCCTGGAAAAGGGCGACGCTGGGCTTAAAGAGCACTCTCAATAATTAACCCGGAGAGAAATTGACATTCTTCCATCGGAGGAAGGACATCCACTAACTGTTCGCCATCGGAGACCACCTCGGCGTATTTTTCCCAGTCAATGTGCTTGGTGAGATCATACGGGCGGTTTATCTGACGAATTGGATTCGAATTATTGGTAACTGAAATTCTGATAGGCAAGTGATCACTACCATGGGGATCTTGAATTACTTTCCACGTGCAATCCAATGATAGTGAACTCGAACAGATTGAGAGGTCTAACATGCTTGGAGGATCTGGAGGTTTTAATCGTGTTGCTTCCCCCGAGTTCAAAATTGTCAAGTTGAAGTAGTCACAAAGGTCATATATCAAGGAAGCGCGGTTGTCGTCCCTCGGTGACCCCCAGGCTGTACCGTGAGAATTGAAATCCCCTAGGATCAACCATGGTGCAGGCATAGCGCAGCATATGGCCGAAAGATCTCTGCGAGATACTCTGACATTAGGTGGTATGTACACGCTGGCTATGCTGCAACTTTTACCTCGTATAGTAACATGACAAGCAACTACTTCAGTGCCTACCATCGGGGGGAAATCAATTCTATAAAAGGAGTGGAGTTTATTGATCCCTAAAAGCACTCCTCCATACCCATCCCCTCGATCTAGACGAATAATATTTGTTGCTGAGGTATTCGGATTCTCCGAAGCAAACTCGATTTTTGCTCGAAAGTTAGCTCGAAGCTGTAAATAGTTTTATTAAACATTTGCATGCCGAACAATAGCGTTTGTACTTACATTTAATCTCCTCATTAAGTATTTTTCAGCGAACAAATATGCTTCTAGGTAAGTTAGCTTAAGGAAACCTAGTTTAAGAAGAAATTTAGTATAAGTTGAACAATGTCTAGGTATAAACAGCAATAAATTCTTACTAATGGTGTAGAAAATAGATTTTAACAATTGGAAACAGATTCTGTCTTTTACTTCTTTAGCTGATATTAATTGTATCCGACATGATGGCAAACAATGACGAGGAGCTCTATTGCATGTTGTATGTGTATTGGGGTTTTGCTTAGCCTAGTGTGAAGCTGCCTGCGATCCATCCGTTAGACGAACG
Source organism: Aedes aegypti (assembly GCF_002204515.2). Classification (NCBI taxonomy): domain Eukaryota; kingdom Metazoa; phylum Arthropoda; class Insecta; order Diptera; family Culicidae; genus Aedes; species Aedes aegypti. The sequence goes on along the minus strand of NC_035107.1, from coordinate 290,714,120 downwards.
ATCGAGGGGTCTATTCTGATGATTAATCCTAACATTCCGCCCTTCGTGTCACCAGAACTGTTGCTTCGGTGTCACTTTCCTTATCCACATCGATCAAAGCTAGTTTGACGACTGGTCGTCGTAGGATGCCGCAGGATGTCTGCACATCGGCCCTACGTACAGTGCCATCTTTACCCGGATATGTTCGTACTACTCGCCCCCTTTGCCACCGATTCCTAACATTCCCGTCAACTACCACTACTAGCGCACCCTCTCGTATCGGCTGGACGTCTTCGAACCATTTTGTTCTCCGGGTTAAGGTCGGAAGGTATTCTTCAACCCATCGCCGCCAAAATTCATCAAGTGTGTTTTGAATCATATTCCAGCTATTACGTATTGCAGCCTTATCGTCTACAGGGGTTTTGATAGGTTGTCGTACACCAGTAGAACTGAGGAGAAGGAAATGGTTTGGCGTCAAAGACTCGTGTGCAGCGGTCTCTAGTGGGATGAAGGTCAATGGTCTGGAATTGATCATAGATTCCGCCTCGACGAGTACCGTAGCGAACGCTTCTTCATCTAACAGGCGAACGGTCGGAAGGGCTCCTAAAGCAGTTTTGAAGGAGCGCACCATCCTTACCCAGCATCCCCCCATGTGTGGTGCCGATGGAGGGTTGAACTGCCACTGTGTCTGGATGTCAGTGAACGTGCTACTGATTTCTCTATTGATCATCCGTATTTCTGAGGCCAATTCTCCGCTCGCACCAACGAAATTGGTACCATTGTCCGAGAAGATTTCACGTGGAGCACCTCTGCGTCCGATGAACCGCCGAATCGCTTTCTTGCAGGAGTCCGTCGATAGGTTGGCTGCAATTTCTACGTGAACTGCTCTGATTGTCAAGCAGGTAAATAAGACAACCCACCGCTTCAACGTACATCTTCCTGTTGGTGATCGTATATTATATGGTCCGAAATAGTCGATTCCGACCATAGTAAATGGGCGACAAAACGGCGTTAATCTGGCTTTTGGAAGCGGTCCCATTCTTGGTATTGTTGGAGTAGCGTTATAAACTCGGCACCACATGCACTGTTTCCTTGCAAGGCGTACCTGAACTCGTAATCTTGGTATGTAGAAACGCTGCCTGACTTGGTTTACCACCGTTTCATCGTTTGCATGCTGGAACTTTCGGTGATACCAGTCCAGTAGTAGAGTGGTCACCCGATGTCTTCTAGGTAAGATAATTGGATTTCTAGTATCGAAGTCCACGAAGTCAGCTTCCTGGATACGCCCGTCTATGCGCAATACGTCGTACTCGTCGATCGCTGGAGTTAACTTGATAAGGGGGCTGTTTCGTTCTAGTCTCCGACGATGCGAGGAATTTGACCGCAGATTGTATTTGAACACCGTCACCTCGTCCGGAAAACCGTCGAATTGTGCTATTCGCCACAAGCACCTTTCTGCTTTTTGTAGTTCATCTCTGGACAGCGCGCCTATCTTTGAGGAAGTTTTCCTGTGTTGCCACATTCTGTTGTCGATGAACCGCAAAACGTACGCTACGCTCCGCAGCAATCGCTCCCACCGAGAGAATCGTTCTAAGTCAACTGCTGGTTCGGTAACGTGGTGATTACAGACAAAGGCTGGTCGAAGTTCTTCCACTGTATTGTTGACTTCGTATCGACAGTCCTTCGGCCATTCTTCTTCGTTGTCGTACAGAAAACCAGGTCCATGATACCATCGGCTTTTTGAGTCAAAGGAAGGGCCTTTCCCCCACTTTGTGGCTTCGTCAGCCACATTGAGTTTTGTGGGCACCCATCGCCATTCGTTAATCGATGATAGGTTAAGGATTTCATTGACTCGGAATGCTACAAATTGCCGATACCGCCGAGCATCCGAACTTATCCAGGCGATAACAGTGGATGAGTCGCTCCAGAAAAATGTTCGACGTATTTCCAAAGAATGTTTTTCTTCGATTGTCTGTCGCAGACGAGCGCCAAGTACCGCTGCCAAAAGTTCTAGGCGCGGTATCGAAAGGGGCTGGATTGGAGCTACCTTCGTCTTCGAAGAAACCAAAGAACATCTAACACGACCATTGTCGACTACGCGAAAATAAGCGACTGCTGCGTAGGCTTCTTCGCTTGCATCAACGAAGATGTGCAAATCTAAGGAGTTGTAACATTCGATGCTGTATCCCGGGAAGTAACAACGAGAGACTTTCACCGTATTCATTTTACGGAGTACGGCAAGCCACTGTTGCCAACGGCAAAAAATTTCCCAGGGAATCTTTTCGTCCCAATCGATTTTGGCCCTCCAGACTTCCTGAACAAGAACCTTCCCATGAATAACGAAGGCTGCCACGATACCCAGAGGATCATAGATACTCATTGTAATCTTCAACATTTCCCTCTTGCTCGGAACTATTTCTCCTTCGATTAGCTGTTGCAGATCTTCACGGAAGCTCAATGAAAATGAAAAGAAGTCTTCGTCTGGCCTCCAAACCATCCCGAGACGCCTCTCCGTGCCTGTTTCTTTGTCTGCACCGAAACATTTAACGGAACCGGGTTTTACTTCACCGATTTTATCAAGTACCGTTGTTCTATTTGACAGCCAATTCCTTATTTCAAACCCGGCTTTGGAATGGACCTCTGCTACTTCCAGTGCTAATTCCGCTGCTTCTTCCTCTGTGTCGACACTGTCCAAATAGTCGTCTACATAGTGCCGATGTTTGATTGCAGCGGCCGCTCTCGGATAATCAGCTTCGTTCTCAGTAGCGTTCAAGTTCATGGCGAATAGCGATTGCGCTGGGGAGCACGATGCACCAAATGTTGCAACGTTCATCACCATTATGTCGATCGGGCTGTTTGGGCAGTTTCTCCATAGAAAAAGTAGTGCACTACGGTCTTCCTCTTGTATCAAAAGCTGGTGGAACATTTCTCTGATGTCTCCTGAAATGGCCACCTCCCGCTCGCGATACTTGAACAGCACGGATAAAAGTGAAGTCAACTGATCTGGTCCTTTTAACAGCATCGAATTGAGTGAAACGCCTTCAACTTTTGCGGCAGCGTCCCAGATAATCCTCACTTTACCCGGTTTTCTGGGGTTGAGAACTACACCGAGAGGAAGATACCAGGTTCGACGTGGATCGAAACTGCGCAACTCTTCTGTGGTAGCTTTGTGTGCATAGCCCTTCTCTAAGAAGTCCAGCATTTGTCGTCGAACGTTATCGTAAAGTTGCGGGTCTTTCGACAGCCGTTTCTCTAGACACCTCAACCGCTTTTCTGCCAACGGACGGCTATCCGGAAACTCTATCCCGTCGTGTTTCCATAAGAGACCAGTTTGGAATCTCCCACTATTTGTCCGTACAGTTGTTTCTTGCAGAATCTTGCGTGCTCGTCGATCGTCGGCACCTTCGACCTGGGGTACCATCGCAATTCCAAGGCTTTCTATGGAAAAGAAGCTCTGTACGTAATCATGCAGATCTTCGTCGGCTGGTTTCGCACAGATATGCAGTTGTCGGTGTGGCATAACTTCTACATTTCCTCGCTGACATCCGTAGATTGACCAACCGATACGGGTTTTTGTCGCAATCGGCTCATTTTGTCGACCTTCTCGAAGTTTCAAGGTAGCCAACAAGTGAATATTGGTTAGTCCTATTAGTACACCTGGTACTGCAGCATCATAACTCTGTACAGGTAAACCTTCCAAGTGCTGAAAACGTGCAGACATCTCGTTGAAATTCAGCGACTGCTCTGGTAATCCGAGGTGTTCTACTGTGTAGACCTCGTTTAGTTTGAACCGCTGATTACTGCCCAATGCTGATATTTGTAGCTGCACGAGATTTGTGTCAGTAATTTGTTTCTTCACACCTCCTGTCCAGTGGATGCATAGGGATTCTGCAGAACCGTTTACTCCAAGTCCATCAATCAATGACCGTTCAACCAAAGTGACTGACGAACCGTCATCGAGGAATGCCAGTGTGTTCACCTGACCGTTTTTACCATACAGGGTTACCGGAAGGACTCTAAACAACGTTGACGAGCTGATTTGACGGTGAACTGCTACTGTTGCATTAGTTGGATTTTGAGTTGATACTTCTGACGACAAATTGTTGGAGTATAGCAGCCGATGGTGTTTCTTTTGGCAACCGTCTATCCCGCAGACTTCTCCCTTGCAAGGCCACCGTGTGTGCGGTGTTAGACAGCGACGACATAGTTTATTTTCCTTCACTAGCTTCCACCGATCGTCGATGGATAGTCTCTTGAAAGACGGACATGCGGCTGTTTGATGACTTCTAGCTCCACATGCTGGACACATTTTGCTGACAGCGATTTGCTTATCGGGTGACTTGGCTCGATTGTTCGAACCTCTCCATTCGCCAGACGTATTTCTATAGCCTTCGCTTCTACCTTCGTTCGACGTTGTGTGTGCGTTCACATATACCTTCTCCTTGGACCGAGGTTCCTTCGATGATTTGAGCGGAAGTGCGTTGAAACAGGTCACGCTGCTGGTGGCGGATACGATGTTGCCCATGTATTCTCCGAACTCAGTGAGGTTTACCGCTGGTAATAGCTGTTGGTGAAGTGCCCAACTAAGCTTGACGTTGGCCGGCAACTTGTCGACGAGTTCTTGCAGTAGCATAGGGTTTGAAAGGTGCTGCTCCAACCCAATCGCCTTGAGATGTCCACAAAGGTTCTGCACTGCAAGACCGAAACCCACAAGTGTTTCCAGTTTGTCCGCCCTTGGTGCTGGAATTTCGCGGATTTTGGAAATCATATTGTGGATGATGTGTTCTGGCCTCCCAAACAAAATTTGCAACGTAGACAACACCTGTGGAACCGTAGAGGGATGAAGCAAAAAGCTGCTGACTGCTTCCCTAGCTCGACCCTTGAGACTTCGTTGTAAACGAAGCAAATTCTCCGAATTGGAATAACCACACGCTTGAGTCGAGTGTTGATAGCTGCTGCAGAATAGTGGCCAATCCACTGGATCCCCCGAAAAAACAGGCAAATCTTTTGACACTACTTGCCTAGTAGCCAACTGCTGGGGTGATGGACCAAGTTCAGCTGACTGGAATCCAATGTTTGGCACTGCTGTGTTCATCACAAACGGATTTGGAATCGGACGTTGGCTCTGTACACCAGACACAACATGGGGGGGAACTATTGGTGGTACATTGTAATGACTTCGACCACCCACAGGGGTATGGATCGGCGATGGGGAATAATTTTCATTAAAACTGTAGCGCGGATACGAGGGGCTAGTATTTATTGATGCGTTTTGTAAATTATTGGGAATTACATTTATGAAACTCATTGGTGGCATGATGGTACAATGGGGTGCGGGGTAGTTACTTACATTTGCTGCATGTTGCGACGTTGGCTGCTCGTGGATCATCTGCGCTGGTTGCTCGTAGACCGTTCGCTCTGGTTGCTCGTCGCTCGTAGGTTGTTGGTGATTTCCCTGAAGCAGTTCGATCGGGTCGGATTTAAGCACACCGATATATCCACCAGTATGCTGCTGTTGGGAATGCTTCAGAAACTGCTGTTCCACTGTTCGGAGCCGCTGTAGTTCGTCCTGAAGCGCAGTCAACTCTTGATGCTTCTGCTCTTCGATTAGTGCTTGGTTACGCTCCAGTTGTTGAAGTTGTGCTTTCAAATCTGCTTCTCGTGCTCGTTGAACTTGCAAATCGTCACGGTTCTGGATCTCTAGCTGCTTTAATTGGTTCGCCAGCTGCAGTTCCCGTTTTCGTCGTATTTCGTTCTCCTTCTTACGCTCCGATTCCAATTCCTTGCACTTTCTGAGGTTTTCGGTTTCAGAGCGCCACTTCTCGAATAACGTTGTGTTCTTCAATATTTTTGGCACTGTCCCAGTAATCGGCTTGGCGATGTTGGGTTCCTTCAAGAACTGGCTATATATCCGTACATCTACTGGTGATATAGAGGTGAAGCGTTGGGATGATCTCACTTCGGTACCTATAGCGCCACGTTCATCTTCATCGTCGGCTGTATCCCCAATAGTAATGCTGCCAGTGGTGTCGATATCGACTGCCAAAGCAAGCTGTTCCGCTAAACATGGCATACGGTTCGATTCAACACCGGTCGTTTCCTTTGGGGTTAGCGGTGTCGATTGCACATTTGGGAATATTTCCCGCGAAGGCGTGTGGCGGTCCCCGGTTGGAACCTGTTCTGGGTCTTTACTCCGTGTATCACGGCATCGGAAGGAACAGCGCTGGTAGCCACTTGCTGCTCGCGGATCCAGTTCTCGACTCGGTTATTGTCGCTGGCGTTGTTACTAGCATCATCTTCTTCTAAGTCCCCCTAGCTCAGAAGCTCGTATTTTCGAGCGATGAACTGTCGCTGCCGTTCTAGCTTTTCCCGTCTAGATCTTTCTTGCAGCAATCTCTCCTGCTCTATCTGTTCCCGATGGAATTCTTCCTCCAGTTGTCTTTCCTCCTCTAGTCGCTGTAGCTCTCGTGCTATTTGTGCTTGTCGTGAACTGGACGTACTCAAACGACCAGACGTGGAGCGTGCCGGGGGGAGACGAGTTAGCCGGACACAAGAAGAGCAAACGAATGGTTTCGTACGTACCGTCTCAGACGTTACACTGGCACACGAATAGTGATAATAGCACTGGCAATCGCAACATAATACCATTGGCTCGGCATTGTTTGGCCGCTCACATCCACCGCAGTCGCAAGCTTCTGCGCGCTCAGTGGATGGAGCCATATTGCGATTATCTATAGATGAAAGTGCCGCTCGTTCAATGTCATCATGGAGGTTAGCTTGCTGGTCTTGCAAAGCTTTGGCCTGGGATCTCGTTTGGCGAACGTTTGACCTCCTGGACATGACTCCTCAAGGTTAAATCTTCGAGAATTTGTTGCTGAAGTATTCGGATTCTCCGAAGCAAACTCGATTTTTGCTCGAAAGTTAGCTCGAAGCTGTAAATAGTTTTATTAAACATTTGCATGCCGAACAATAGCGTTTGTACTTACATTTAATCTCCTCATTAAGTATTTTTCAGCGAACAAATATGCTTCTAGGTAAGTTAGCTTAAGGAAACCTAGTTTAAGAAGAAATTTAGTATAAGTTGAACAATTTCTAGGTATAAACAGCAATAAATTCTTACTAATGGTGTAGAAAATAGATTTTAACAATTGGAAACAGATTCTGTCTTTTACTTCTTTAGCTGATATTAATTGTATCCGACATGATGGCAAACAATGACGAGGAGCTCTATTGCATGTTGTATGTGTATTGGGGTTTTGCTTAGCCTAGTGTGAAGCTGCCTGCGATCCATTCGTTAGACGAACGATCGAGGGGTCTATTCTGATGATTAATCCTAACAATATTAAAATCGTGGAAAGGGACATCTTTATCGGATGTTAGCCATGTTTCACAAAGGGCAAATACGTCACAGCGCGTACTGTGAACTAAAAATTTGAACTCGTCTATATTTTTTAAAATGCTTCTACAATTCCACTGTAGCACTTCGATCATATCCCCGACCTCGTTGGTTAAATTAGCCATCGAAAGATATGAACGAGTCAAGAATTGGCCAATTTGAAGCCAGTTGCTTCAGAAGAGGTTTTACCAAAGGAAGAATCATATTGATAAGGTTCCTTATTGCGGGCGAGACTTCGATCATTTGGAAGATGATATCCACTAACCCAGAAAGAGTCATTTTTCCGGAAGCGTCGACCTGTTCTTGTCGACTTTTCTGGTGACAAGATTGTTGGTTTTCTGAGCAAAAAATGGGGGCATCCGGGGTTTTGGATGTTCCTGGAAGTGACGGAAAGTCTCCAACTGAGAATTTGAAACCCGGAGGTACTGCGTTAGTAGAGTTTCTGTCCCTTCTTGATTTTACCAGAGATGGTTGGAGAACCTGTTCAACAGAAACGTTTTGAGGATCATGCTGGCGTTGTTTGAGCCGCTTTGCAATGGCTCGCTTCCTCTTGGTTCCTGTGTTAATGACAGTGTACTCTTCTCCATCCTCAGTGTGGGCTCTGGATCTTCAATAGGCAGGGAAGTGAAGAGGTTATTGCTGTTACTCGATTGGGCTGGTGGATCATTGGTCGGAGCGATCTTTTTCAGAATTTCTGCGTAGGATCGCTTCGATCGTTGTTGCAAGGATCGAATTGTGTGTTTCTCCCGCTCTATAAACTTCGGGCATGCGACTAGTTCATGTGGAGCTTGTCCACAGCATGTACATTTTAGTTCGCTTGGACAAGGGCCCTCCACATGCTGTTCTCCGCACTTGCTGCAACGAGGTTTGTTACAGCAGTACGTTGCGGTGTGCCCTAATTGTTGGCATTTTTCGCAGTGCATGACCGTCGGTTTATAGAGACGGACAGGTAAACGAAGAAGCCCAATCACGAGGACGTCCGGGAGGGCTGACCCAGAAAAAGTCACTCGAAACGAATTTGAAGGTTTTTTGGTGCCATCAGATGACACGTGGTTCATTTGTTTGACATCAATTATCTGTACTGGAGGAACGGCACGATTTTTAAAACCTCCAGTACCAGATCTGATGTCCTCACATGTCAAAAACGGTTCGGTAACTACTCCTGAGCACTCGATCTCTTGACTAGACAAGTAGACATGGTACTCCCTCAGAAAAAGCTCGTAGCCAGCAATCCGATTTGCTTGTTCGCGGTCACTGACGGTGACCCGCAATTTATTACGGTTGGGCGAAGACACCTCGACAATGTCTCGAAACGACTTTGCCAGATCCTTCTGAATTTGAAGCTTGTTTAACGGTTTGCCTTTGGGCCGAAAAAAAACCAGAAAGGGACCCTTAGATCCGGGCGGATAAGCTTTAAGGCGGGGGGTCGCAGTGGAAGAAGCGCTAGAAGAACCATTTGTCTGGGAATGAGGAAGACTTATTGCTTGGGGAACCACAGAATGCATTTTCAGACCAGTATTGTTCTTCCCTGAGGTGGAGGGAAGCACTGCATTATCCTCGACGGACGTATCCATCGATTCTTGGAGCTTACTCAATAGTTCAAATGAGGGAGATTCTACTGATTCAACATCATCATCAGAGATATCGAACCTTTTCGCCCCCCCGCCGTCATCGGTTACGTCCATTGAGATGGCTTAGCACCACCCTAGTGGACAGCCGAAACCAAAAACAATAGTAAAACTATCAACAACTAGCCTAATATTTACAAAACAAAACAAAAAAAAAGAAGAAGGATACTAGTAGTAATGATAATGATAACTGATGAATCAATCCAAATATTAATAATAATAATAAAAAAAAAAACTTTTTAAACTTACTAACGTGGGCCGTGGGCCGTAAGTTGGCAACCACTGATATGTACCCGAAAACAACTATCACGTGAGACGGTGGATGGGAAAACAATAAGGCGAAAAGCAATAAAGAGTAAAACTACTTATCTATCCGTTCGGGGTGTAGGAAGTTTTTTTTGTTGCTGCGCCAATTTCCAATACAGCAGCCGTACTCGTCTATGTCGCCGTCGTCGTTGTTGTTATTGGCGACCAGATGATGACGATGATGGACTTCGATGATCGTCTTTGGTTAAAGATGAACGATGCTGCAATGGCATCGCCAATGCCAGCTCGCTTCCCGTCGTCGGCAGGAATCACCTTGCGAATTATTGCACAAGCAGGATGGCAAGGATATAAAATAAAAACCTCAGCGTGAGGAAAAAACAAAAACTCCACTTGTGGAAAGATTATCGCGCGATGATAAACGGAACAATGCGTCTGACTCGTCCGAAAGCTCGACAGGGAATGTTGTGCCATCTTCATTGGTGCAATCACGGCATAAAAATTAACAAGGCAGGCTCTTTACTGATGTAAATATCAATTTTGATTGCAAACATGTGACGTCACTCCTATCGTACCATATACCTTCCGGAGCACTAGATCAGTTTTTTCGCAAATTTGTTCGAGGTGGATAGGAATGACGTCGTCATATAGCTGTCAGTTTTCGGAATATATCACCTTATTAATATATTACACCGTGGGTGCAATCATATTGGTGGTGGTGCGGTTACTTTGATGGTGGCATAAATGTCAGTGAATTGAGTATAGTGAGCATGATTTTTTTCGTCCCTGGTTCTAGATGTATTCCTGAAGTATAACTTGCAGACTCACGATCTGTTTATTGATTTCAAGTGAAAAGAAATGAACTGTGGAAGATAATGTCTGAACATGGTTTCCCGGCGAAACTAATTAGGTGTTGAACTACTACTGAACAATTTCATTTCTATATGCAAATTCATTATGTTTTATTAAAGTATTGCAATACCTGATCCAATTACACTGCGGAACACGGTTTTGTCTCAAGAACCAACGTACCGCTATTTACTAAATTAAGGGTTGCCGTTTTCAGAAATATCATGGCACGTCTAGTTTTTGAGATATTGATGGTTGAAAATGCTAAATTTGACTGTTTCAGCCAACTTGCGTGCAAGTTTTTCAACTTGTACGGCAATTTGTTTGCTAAATTTGTCACAGAATTCAAACTTTATGTATAGAACAATAATTATCAATGAAGTTCATAATATTTTCGATGGTAAAATGTTATTTTTTGGTGGTTCAGAAAAGTATTGTATTATGCCATATAAGAGAAACGAAGAATTTTATATGACGACTGCAAACATGTTGAAAAAAATCGATTTAACCTAAATTTTATCGTAAAATTTCAAGTGATTAGTATCTAAATTGAAAGTTCAAGTCCTATTTAGCATGTCTGGTAGATTATATCACAAAAAAGTTTGATAAATCATACTTTAAATTTCATGTAAACATCAATAAAACCAGTGTTTTATACAACTTTGGCGACCTGTAGCTAGAAATTGTGACGTGCTGGAACATTTCTGAGAACGGCATCAGATTCAGCGACCCAAACTCTACTAGAGACACATAATTTGATCCTTGAGACACGCGAAAGTGTCATTTTTGTTACGCTGTGTTATCAGTTTGGTGTTTGTAGAATATGCCAGAGGTATAATTTGAGGTATTTTACATCTTATGCAGTTCTCTCTCATACCTGATATAGGTAGTAAGTAGGGACAATGGAAATTCGCGGCAAAATTTTGGAAATTTCGCGTCTGACCAAGGCGATTAATTCAAAATTTCGCGGCTTTGTCGCGGTCCCATACTTTTGGCCGAATTTAACCCAAAATTCACATTTTTGGTGAAAATAGTGTGTATATGTGCAAATTTCTTGGAATTTAATTAAATACAGTCTTTATTTTACAAATTAAGGAGATGAGTTTAATATCAGAGTCATAATACAAAACTTAGGTAGCCAACCAGAAAGACATCCAAGTTAGAACTAAGAATTTGATGGAACTTCGAATTTAAAAAAAATAAACCTTTTTTATTAGCAAAAAAACTGGAATTCACTGTGATTTTCATAAAACTTCTCCAAATTTGACTAATTCCGCGGCATTTCACGGGTTTCTCAAATTTCGCGGCGAAGGCTAAATTTCGCGGAATTCGCGGCTTCAGCGAAATCGCGAATTTCCATTGTCCCTAGTAGAGAGTTTTGAAAATTATCTGGTATAAAATATTTTGTTTTCAGCAGCAATTTTCTTCTCCTCGAGTAATAGTACATTTACTTTACTGGATAGCAATAGGCATCACTTGCAGTCACGATGATTCGCATTTCGATGTTTGACAGGAAACCAACGGTAATATACATAAAGGCTTTGATACACGTGGTAACCCAGTATCGCCCACCTACAAGCTGACCCCCAGGCTTCTAGTTATGACGAATAACACACGTGTGGTTTCTCTGGACCAAACTGACCACTGTTTGTATGCGCATGGCTTCTGGTATAGAGAAACCATGAAAGCGGAAAAACGTTGACCGGGTGTAATTAGCCTATGAGATTGATTAAAGCACGGTTATATTTTTTTAAATATATTTTACTTTTAACCATCAACCGATTTATTCACTTAACTCAGCACAGCGTTTGTCAGTCGCTGCAGCCTTCAAGAGATAGTAAATTAGCTCACAGCCCGCATATTTAGAGTTACAGCGCATATTGCTGAAGTATTCGCCGCACCAGTGGCAAATTGTGCTCCTGCCAGCGAATCTGCTCTTCCACTCGACTGTTAATGTTCGCAGCAAAACTCGAAGAAACGGGCAAAATCATCATCATCTGGCGCAGTCGTTCGGCATTCAGTTGATCAACGATCCGATCGGCAAGTTTGTTCAAGAGCTTCTCCATGCTTCGTTTGCTGCCGAAACTAAAATTAGAATATCCTGTAACTATATTGATCGGCTTGAATTGTAATCTACTGCAAAACTTACATATCATCCAGATGGGCCTGCTCTCGTGATAGAAGATCGAAAATCGAGACGATCCAACTACCGCTCTGTTCAGCAACAGCCTCTAAGAATTGGTCGACCTTCTGATTCTGCTCCACCAAAAACGCCATTACGCGTTCCTGCTCTTCGCGACTGCCGACGCAAGCCAGCGAATCCATGAGGTACCTTCTACTACGCGCGTCGTCTTCTACTTCGAACGCTTCGGTAAGCTTGTCCACGTCGACGCCTTTCGCCGTTCGCAGTGCATGGCAGAATAGCTTCTGTTCGGCTTCCGAGCGTATTGTCAACGTGGTCCTCTGCTGTAGGACGTTCAATTTGCTCATGGCTTGCTCCAGACATGCCTGTTGACCGATACGGCACGCAAGATCGACCGCGATCAGTTGAGCGTCGTAATCGTTGGTGTGGTGGTGTTTGCGCTTCTCGGTACCATAGTCTGCGTAAAGAGTGTCTATCAACTCCAAAAGGTACTTCCGGAACAGATCCAGAGCTTCCGGATCCACTGTTAACATTTTCTCCAGCTCCAGGATATTCCGATATGCAGACTTCCATGCGAAAAAGTCCGTATTGTTGCGGAGATGATCCAGGATTTGGAATGCCGTATCATGGCTTAACAGCCCGGCATTGGCTAAATTCATGGAATCGTCGATCAGCTGTCCTCTGATTACGGCATCAAACGACGTTGGATTTGATCTCAACCTATCTATAATATTATTCCACGTCTGCTGATCATAATTAACACGGTAGTATCCAGTTTGGGCTGGATTAATCAGAAATACGTCATCTTGTTGGATAGAAATCTTGTGGGTCACCTGCTTCGATCCTTGGGGAATCCAGAACAGCGGACTCTTCTCGTACCAACCCCCACTACTGTTGGTGTACATGAAAATGGGAATCCACCAAGTCTGATTATTCTCCGTTGATTGAGTGGTTGAAAAGAACCGCTTCTGCTCGAAAAGCACATCATCGGTTCCAGTCTGACGGGTAATTGTCACGACTGGTGCACCTGGCTGGTTGGACCATGATTCCATGATCATTGTCATGGATGCATTTGCTGGCAGCATTCCATCTTCTGCCGCTGCTTTTTGAAGACTATCGAAGAGATTCTGCGGCACCACAACAGAGTTTTGACTGGAGGGAAATGTATTTATGTAAATTTTTGCGCGCTACCTTGTTAAGATTTCAACTTACTGCTGTTTGATGTAGTGCTTCAGGCCTTTAACGAATGTCGCTTCACCCAGTGCATAATGCATCATTCTGAGAACACTTCCTGCTGCAAAAAACAAACATAAATGATTTCATCGTTTTGTTGAAGATCATTCCACTTACATTTCTCGTATGCAATCCGGTCGAAGAGGCGATTAGTTTCCGGAACCGTCTCCACGTAGTGAGTCATCGATCGAATGGTTGCACTGGCATCTGCCGAAAGAGCGGTCTGTAGCGCTCCGCTGGAAAAGCGTTGCTTGATCAGCAAATGCGGATGCGTTCGATCAGCCAGATAATACTCGTACAGTGTGGCAAATCCTTCGTTTAGCCACAGGTAAGACCACCACTTGGGTGCCATCAGATTGCCGAAAAACTGGTGGGCAAACTCGTGCGCGATGATGGTAGAAACGGATCGCCGACTGTTGTCGTTGGAAGACTCGGTGATTAGGAAGTACGACTCTCGGTATGTTACCAGGCCCCAGTTCTCCATAGCGCCGGCAGCGAAGTCGTTGTTTGGAATGCCAACGCTATCGATTTTGCTCATCTCATACGGATGATCGAAGTACATTTGCAGTTCATCAATGAGCTTGACGGAGGCATCCAGTGAGAAGGACAGTTGACTAGCATGTGTTGGACGGGACATCGATTGGACGGTTATTTTCTTCATGTAGTTGGCAAAGTCACGCTTCACGGTGTAATCCGACACTAGGAAGGCCAGCAGGTAGGTTTGCATCCGAGGGGTTCTTTGGAAGGTCACCAGTTTTTTGCCTTCGGGGCTGAAAATAAGTTAGTGTGTATACGAGCAGATTTAGTCTTCAGAACGTTACGCGATTTCAGAGAACTTATTCGAAAAATATATCGTCAATGTATGTATTGAGCATTTTCTTTTTATGGTAACAAAGACGCCAACATCCTAAGTCAATGATCATTAACACTAGGAGCCCCGGAATCAAATATCAGCTGTACTCAGCCCTGTCGTCGTAAAATTTTAGCTTCTTAGTCATCCCCTTTTGAGGAGGGCGTTGCTATAGCCCAGAGGGCGGTTTTACTCCCAGGCGTTAAAGAGGGAGTCTCACAAGAAAATTGTATCAAATTAATATATATTCCAAACATATGAGAACTAATATGCATTTGCACGTGTTTAGTTTGTGTTCATGCTCATTCCAATTAATATATCGGAATATCTTTAAAACCAGGGACAAATGTTCAAAGTTCACATAGATTTTCAAAATGGAGAGTATTTGCTTCAAGTCAATTTGTATGTCATTTCAACATGATAAGTATCGTCATACTAAATAACTCATACTTTTGCTTAAAATCAAGATGGCGTCATAATACAAAATAACCACCAGGAAAGAACTAGCAATTGATTAAGATTACTAATTACTTTGTTGTACGAAATAAATTTAGAAAATCGTTCATTTCCTACGGCTAATACCATTACTCACCTAGTTTTTGCAGCTGTTCTAACTCAGTTTTTTCTTAGGAATGTTTCAAATATGACGTCCATCATTTTTCAGGATTTCTAGACCCCCCACCCCCTCACGGTTTTTCCAATACCTAATACATGCACTGTTACACTTTCGTAGACCACCCTTTTCCCTCAAATGATGGATGTCATATTTAGGTGACCCCTTAGTAAGCTTTTTGATGGTGACCACAAAATTAAAAACGATTGGTGCATGAATGGTGAAATTATTTTTTCTGTTGAAATACAAGATGACCAAATTTAAAATGACCAAAATTATTGCATATGAAAGCTACATACTTTCTCAGTTTAATTTGTGTTTTACGATTTATGAAAAGAAAAAAAAAGTAAAGAAATACCTGAAATATATAAAAAATGAGCTTCTCTTCAAACTTCTAGCGTAAGAGAGATCCACTAATATGCCTGCTTCCCCCTGACGAGATTTCCGAACAAACAATTTCGCCAGAGATGTCATTGATTGAAATTAATACGCCTCAAAATGCGGCTTATGTGGAATTGCTGAACAGATTTGCCTGCAGTTCTTATGGGAAAGGCTGACGATGAAATCGAGGATGCAGGCAATAGTCACAATTACATGAGATATTTGAAATATTGTAAAAATGTTTCTCAAAAGTTATATTTGACAGACAAAAGTTGATATTAGACAGGATTGAGCAGCGCATAAATTTAACAAACATTTAGTTTGTCTGCGTATGTCCGAGAAAATTACAAATGAATCGCGGCATCGGCTTAGACTGCTGAAAATACGTTAATTCCCTTATATTACTTTATATAAAAAATATAATCGAAAAATTAGGTTCACGAACAAATGCTCAAGGTGTCTTAAAGCAGGAAATCTAGAAAGTTTGAACCTTATTTTTGGATTAAACAAGAGGTTCGAACTTCAGACAAATATATCGCTCTTGAAGTGATACAAAAGTGCAAATAAATTAACAATTGCCCTGGATTTCAAAATATCACGCTATTGTTTATTATAATAGTTTGGCGTTGGATCTATTAAAGGATTTTAGAATTGTTAATTATTCACTACAGCAGGTTTTCAAACCGTTTTTGATGAGTACTTGATAATGAATTTTCATCACTATCGCATGAAAAATATTGGCCCAAAATGAACAAGAATACGAAATGATGTTTTTTCTGCTTCAAAATTCCATGTATCTCATCATACTTTAAGAGTTACTAGAGATGATTCGATCGATATTGTTTCATGCTGTCGCAATTTTAACATATTTTTTCTTTTCACACCTAAGGCATATCAGAATTTCAGAATTCAGTGGTGACAAGGGGTCGTACAGCTCGGACATTTCAATTGATTTTCTACAGTGCGTTAATTTGCTCCTGATTACTCCATAGTGTTTATACAGCTTGACAATATCGATTGGTGTCCTACAGAGCGTAAAATTGTGCCTGATCTATGTGGATTATGATCAAATTTCTGCAGGGCGTTGATGAAGCTTTGAATTTTAAATTATTGTTCTACAGGGAATTAAGATGAGCTATCTGAGACAATATCAAATTACTCCAGTGCGTTAATACAGCTCGGGTTAATTTCGATTGATGTCATAGAGGGCGTTAAGATGCAGCTGAACTAAAATTTACTCCAAAGCATTCATACAGCTTGACAATTTTGATTAATACCATACAGGGCGTTGATATGCATATGATCTTTGTGAATTAGGTGAATATACTTCAGAGCATTGAAAAAGTTTGGAATTTTTAATTGATGCCCTACAGGACTATGAGATGCAGCCGATCTACGTATAATAAAGTCAAATTACTCCAGAACGTTGATACTGCTTGGAATTTTCAGCTTATATTCTACAAGTCTGACCTAAATGAGACATGGTCAAACTCCATGGCGTTAATGAAGCTAAACAATTTTGATTGATGCCATAATGGGCGTTAATATGCAGCTGATCTAGGTAGGATAAGGTCACATTACTCCAGGGCCTTGATACAGCTTGAAATTTTCAATTGATACAGGGTGTTTAGATGCACATGGTCTACATATGACAATGTCAGATTACTCTAATGCGTACCGTCAGACGGGGCTACTTTTGATTCCAGGGGCTACTTTGGACACTCACGTTGTGGATTTATTTCCAGCATAAATATTAATCTGAGGCATTTTGTGTCTTCAGCACTTTTATTAACCAATTTTTGTTCAACAATCAGGCATGAATATTTTTTGGAACAACATCAACAATAACAGGATAAACAAGAAAATATACCAAAAAAGTCCAAACAAATATTCACAAGCTACAAAACATTTGCTTTGTAAACATTGTATGAATTTTCCACATATCGTGGAAAGTTGTTGGGAACATCACAAAACTATCAAATCGTCATGGTTCAAAGAAATTTGTGATAAATTTATGTTGAAAGTTGTTTTTTATAAAAATAAATGATCAAATGTCTTAATTTTACGACTCATATTTAATTATAAAGTGTTGGTTTCTATATTTTACAACACAATAAAAAAATAAACAAAGGATTAAGAAAAGTAAATAATTGTAAACATACAGAGCCTGCTTCTTATGAGCACTTCCACAGTTATTAACTGAGAGCTTACTATGCCAATGACCAATTTTGCATGCGTATATCGTGCGGCACGTACGAAGATACTCGTAGTCGAGAAAATTTCCAACCCCAAAAGATCCTCGACCGGTGGGATTCGAACCCACGACCCTCAGCTTGGTCTTGCTGAATAGCTGCGCGTTTACCGCTACGGCTATCTGGGCCCTTCTTCTACATATCGTTCATATAACATTAAGAATCAGAACGAATATTTCTGTACAAAGCTAATTATTCATCGCAGTACTTGGTAATTACCAGGGTTCTGAATTTTCGTATCAATGATGCGAAATCTACGATTTTTCGCACGTAAGGAGAATGCTTTTTTCGCTTCCTCGCGTGAACATCTTTTATCGCTCACACTAATTTTCCCTGGAGCTACGATGGTGGATAACCGAAAATCACTCCACTCTGTGGATAATTTGATTTTCACTCCATCATATTTTCGCTCACCAACTGCTCCGGAGAATTATCACTATGTGGATAAACAAAAACTAATGCCGGCGATGGGATTCGAACCTAGAACATTGCTTAAAACAACCGCGATGCGTGCACGCTAACCATGCTACCACACCAACTTGACGAAAGGAGTGGTTAATTTGGTGCATAAAAGCAACTGCTGCTCGTGGCGATGGATACAGGAAAAAATCTCCATGGATCGGAGAAAGAGAAAACAAACTTCTCGCAGCTGCGGAAATGTGCAATTATCTATTTTCGCTTTGTTTTGTGGACGGATAAAATCCCAAGGCAGCTGATCGCTGAAAATTGCTGTGAGGGATAAATCCATTATCGTGAGAGTGAGTGAGAATTCGGAAGCCTGGTAATTACACAATTCGTTTGCATCAACTTGAACAATCAAGCATAAGTCGCTATTTATTAGCTGACATTTAAAACGAAGTAAACATATCATCATGCAAACTAAAAATTGTGAATAGCATGTTTTTGTAAAAAGTATTGTATAGGTATGTGTAGTTTTTTCAAGCTTTACAATTTTCTAAATTATGTATATCATTGAAAAACATTCGAAAACATCACTATGAACGATAATCAATAGAATCAGTTTGAAATTTATGATGAAAAATCATTTCACTATCAAAACGTATTAATTTCTAAAAGTGTCCAAAGTAGCCCCTTTTTTTGTCTTGAAGGACACATTTTTTTCGCTATTCAAGCAACTTTTTTTTATTTATTGATGGATTTGCCTCATATTTTGCACATTGGTTACTTACAAATACAACTTAAATATGCGCAAAAATTATCGAAATATATTCATTATTCACAGAGCTACAAATCCTCAAAGTTGAAGAATGTGGAAATAATGTCAAAAGAAGCCCCGTTTGACGGTATTAGCTTGTATTTTACAACTGATATCCTTCAGGGCGTTAAGATGCACCTAATCTTCTTGAAATAAGATCAAATTACTTCAGAACGTCGATACAGCTTGGAATTTTTAATTGATTTGGGGCGTTAAGGCGCACTTTATCTACATAGGATAAGGTCAAATTTGTCGTAGGTACCACTTAGAGTTTGCAATTGATCTTAATCAGGGCGTTAAGATGCAGCTGATCCACATAACACAAGGTCAAATAATTTCACTGTGTTGAAGCAGCATGGAAATTTCGATTGATTTTCCAAAGCGGTTTTTAGCTCCTCTAGATCTTGCAAAGATATAGGTGAAATAAAGTCAAATAACTCAAGGGCGTTGATATAGCTTATCAATTTTAATTGATGTAGGACCAATTTTAATTTGATACAGGACGTTCAAATACACCTGATCTATTTGGAATACTGTCAAATTTCTCTTGGGTCAATTGTTAAGATGCACAATCGACATAGGATAAGGACAAATTACTCCAGGGCGTTGATACAGCAATATATTCATTAAATGATGTCCTACAGGGCGTTAAGATACAGCTCATCTATTTGAGGCAAAATCAAATTACTTCAGAGCGTTGAATATCTCGATTGATGTTATACAAGGCTATGAGGTGCGCATGATCTACATGGGATAAAGTCGAATGACCGTAGGGGTTTGATACAAGCAAGACTTGCTTTAGGGCGTAAAGATGCTTCAGATCTCGCCAGGATCTTTGTGGACTCTTACTCCAGGGCGTTGATACAGCTTGGAATTATCAAATTAAGTCCTAAAGGGCGGTCACATGTACCTCATCTGCATGGAAAAAGGTGAAATTAATCCAGGGCGTTGATCTAGCTTAGAGTTTACAATTAATGTTCTACAGGATGTTGAGGCAAAGTAGCCCGTCATTCGTTTTGGCAGTAATGATGACTTTACAACGTGCAATTTCAAAGTGAAAAAACTCATTCTTGGTAGTTTATATTGACTTGAAAAAATATCACTGTACGCGCCAACATACATATAGTATGCTGATACTTTTTCAGTTGTGTTAACGCAAAACCAACTGATTTTGTTTTATTCGAAATCGTGAGATGAATTAGCAACAATCATCAACAGCGCGTACAAATTTCAATGATGGCCTACTTCGCCTTAAGTCGTATTTGATATACATGGAATAAGCTAAAATTACTCTAAGGTGTATCAACGCCCTGGAGCACGTAGGTTTCGATTGATTTTCTACAGAGCGTTCAGATGCTCTACATCTCGCAAAAGTCTGTGTGGAATAAAGCCGAATTTTTCCAGGGCGTTAATAAAGCTAAGAAGTTTCATTTGATGTCCTACAAAGCGTCAAGATGCACCTGATCTACATGAAATAAGATCAAATTACTCCAGGACTTTAATACAGCATGAAAATTTCAATTGATTTTCTACAGGGCGTTGTCTTGATCTCGCAAAGATCTATGTAAAATAAAGTCAAGCTACTCCAGGGCGTCGACACGGATGGATCGATTTATGCCATACAGGGCATTGAGTTGCACCTGATCTACGTAGAGCAACGTCAAAATACTTAGGGCGTTGATACAACTAGGAATTGATGTCTTCAGACCGTTAAGATGCACCTGATCTACATAGAATAAAGTCAAACTACTCCAGGGCGTTAATATAGCTTGTAATTATTAAATAATATCCTACAGGGCGTTAAACGCAACTGAACTAATTGGTCAATTTACTCTAGGGCATAGGTTCCCAAACTTTTTGGATGCGCGACCCACCCAGCCATCATGCGTCTTCTTCGCGACCCACCAGAGAGAAATTATTGTACAAATGAGTTATTTATTGTAACTTTCATTGTCTTTCGATACTTTGTCTATAATTAATGACAAGGCGCGATAAACATGCTCAAAATCAGTTGAAAGTTTTAGTTTGAGTTGGAGTTTTAGAAGAATGAAATGTTTGAAAGTCGTTAGTTTTCATTCTTTTCTTACTTTACCGTCGAAATAAACTACTTTTTAACGAGAGGTTAATAGAAATTTAAAGAATATTTAATTTTAAAGGACTAATTATCATATACAATCATTTTTTTGCCAAAAAACTAAACAACTTTTACAATTAAATCACAATTATTTTAAGAACGTGATAATGTTTTTAGCCTGCTATCAGTATACAATTTCCAAGCTGGACATTTCAGTATAACAGCAATTTTACGATATTTATTTTTTTGTTGAAGTTTCCAAATATACTTTTAATAATTGGAAATTTGTTTCGACCTGACAACTTTGACAGAAAAAGTTAAGATGTGTCCACTGACCTAAATAAAATCTATGAATATAAAGATTTTTATGAAGTGCCAACATTCAAAACGAAGAAAATAGATAGAAAATATGATTTTTTTTCGCGACCCACCAGAGACTACCTTACGACCCCCCTGGGGGTCGCGACCCACAGTTTGGGAAACTATGCTCTAGGGCGTTGATACAGCTTGACAATTTCGATTGATGTTACACAGGGCGTTTAGTTGCACCTGATCTAAATGCAACAGAGTTAAGTTAATTCAAGTCGATGATACAGCCTGAATTTTCAACTGATGTCCCAAAGGGCGTTAAGGAAAAAAATCGTCGACTAAGCGCGACTAAGCAGGACGACAGGGCTGGCTGTACTTTAAATTTCAATCAGCCATGTGCCACAACGGTTTTCAAAATTTTACCACGTATTTCATTTCCACATTCCGTAGCATAGTATGGCAGGGAAAAAATATCTTTAGGAGTGATCAAATTTCTATTAGAGCAAATAAACCAATATATTTTTTTCGCAGCCTAAAGCGGCATGGGAATCGCGTAAAATTTTACCGTAAATGTAATGATTTAAGGTTTCTCACATTCGAATGACCGAGGATCGTCAATGTATCGCAAGTTGTAACAAGTCTGATAAATGGAAGCAGCGAGCGAGAGCCCCAAAGAGAGAGCGATGATAAAATCCATTTTTCTCGCTTGTTTACCGTTGGGGATAGGTGGTTTTCTTTACTGGCACGATAAACATCCACGAACTTCCAATAGCTTGGAGCGTGTTTAGAGGGGTTTTATCATGCACTACTATCCCCCCAATCTGATCAAAGTTGTAGCAGTATACGATGAACAGTCTCTCATAATGTGCAGCATGTTATGATAGTTACAGAGAGCGATACGTGAGAGATTTTCTCAATTTTCTCTGGATTCAACCCCTGATGTTAAGCAAAAACATATTTCATAATTGCGAAGATCGCGTGTTTCGCATGCCAAAACCTTTAGAGCTCTTGATATGCATGCTAGAGGTTTGGAATCTTCGACAAAGTATTTTGGAATAAGATGCACTATGTGTTGATCCCTTTGGATTTGATCTAGATAATATCTAGTTCTGTTTTATCTCTTGAAAGGAAAGTTCTAGGTCAAAGGGATGTTTTGCAATGTTTTTCAATCATACATTTATGATATTTTTTGACACAAACTTACTTGTAGAATTGCAGAGAACATGCTTGACCTGACATATTTTTATTATTCTCAAAATTTAAATTACTGGGAAAAACTAAGAAATACATATTTTTCTTAATATAAATTTTGGATAACACTCAAAATTTTCCTTCACAAAAACCTACAAAAAAAAAACTAAATTTTCATGCTGCTTGCCTCTAAATTATTTTTTTAGCTTTTCGAAATTGAATGAATATATTTGGATATAAATAGTAATTTTTGGATACACTCAAAATTTCTTCTGCGTATTAATTACGGAAATATATGTTTATTATAATTATTGTCTTTAAATCGATATTCAAATCGATGACATGTAGTTTCTCTACATGATTTGATTGTACAGAAACAGTGCGTATGTTTGAGTAGAAAGTGTAAATAATTGGGATAAAATAGAAATTTTTGATTACTCTCAAAATTTCGTTTACAGAAAAAGCTATTTTTTTGCAACTATTTGCTGTATATACAAGTTTTTTCTAACAATAATTTTAATGTAGAAAACCATTGAACATGTTTGAATAGAAATAGTGATTATTTAAAACACCCAACATTTGTTTGACCCATAAAAGCCCGAAACGAGCCTTGAATTTTCAAATGGCCTTGATCAATTGATTTGAAATAAATTTTAAAGTAAATGCGGTTAGTTGATCTTACAATTCTTGGATTTGACATCCACCCTGACCCCTCCCCCTTTTCTAGGTAACGGAAATAGTGTGGACACGAGGGGTCCATTATTGACCGTTTGAGGTCTCAATATCTCAACATCAAAACATGCTAGAAGGTTGGTTTCTTCGAAAAAGTTTTTCAGCATTCAAGAGCTATCTGGCGATGAATAATTTGGTTAGGAATTTCCCGCTAGGTGGCGCTAGTAACAAATTGTCTTTAATAGCGTGTATTTCAAAATCAAAATTAGCTAGGAGTTGATCTCTTTGGCAAAGCTTTTAAACAGATAAGGGCTATCTGGCGAACAAAAATCTGATTGAGAATTCGTCTGCTTGGTGGCGCTAGTGACAAATTTTATACAATCATCTGTATCTCAAAATCCCTATCAGCTAGTGTCTTCGACAAAGCTGTTCAGTAGATCAAGAGCGGTGAGACCTTTTTACGGTGAGATTGAGAAACCGGCTAGATGGCGCAACTGACATATTTTCTTCAACCGTATCTCAAGATCCTTATCAGCTAGAAGATTGGTGTCTTCGGCAAAGCTGATCAAAGGCTATCTGGTGTTAAAGAGTCTGGTTGGAAATTCATCCGCTAGGTGGCACTAGTTACAAGAAAATTTCTTCCTTCTCTACCTCAATATCCTCATCAGCTAAGAGGTTGGTGCCTTCGGCAAAGATATTCAGCAGATTGAGGGCTATCTGGCGAAGAAAAATCTTAATGAGAATTCATCCACTAGGTGGCGCTAGTGACAAATTTTATTCAATTGTCTGTATCTCAAATCCTTATCAGCTAGAAAATCTCAATCAGAATCTTCACCGCCAGGCAGCCCTTTTTCGGTAAGATTTGACACGATTCTCATGCAGTTTCAGGTAACAAAAAAAATGTATTGATTTAATTGCTATTGGGGAAATGTGAACACCCCTAGGATTTGTTTTCCATTCGTACAAAAGGTGAGGATATGGACATGATATACGTGAAAGAATTTCAAAAATCGGTCCATCTCTGATATATAGTCGATAATCTATATAGATGCTACTAATCCTAGGGCTTCGGTTTACTATTTTGAAAGCAGAGCTCCTAGTGTTAAAAAAATAGAGAAGAATTATTAAGAAGCTCCGAAGGACGAAGCATGCGTGTCATCTGTAGTAGATTGCCAAAAAGTTTCCTCCTTCATACTTGCAAACAAGGAAGATTTCTCCTAATGCTTCCAAAATTCAACTTATAATATTCCCATATAAACCAAAAGCACTTTATTTGAATCCTTCAAGTAGACATTTTGTCACATCGAGAAAGATCCCAATAAATTGGTCAGATTGTAGGATCTTAGTAAGCTAGGTCAATCTTAGTAGTCTTGACCAACTGTAGAGATAGATGATAGAGAATAAATATTCATTAGTATTCAAACCACCAAGCAATCAACACTGGTTTTCTCTCCTACATTTGGCGACGACAGGAAAATTTGGAAAATCGACACCGATGGCTTGGCCAATGATAAGTATAGAGCTCGATGTTGATATAACGGATCACAAGGCTGTCCCCAAGGGGAAAGATACCTGGTATTCTTAGGAATGGTTTCTAATATAAATGTCACTGTGATGGAGATTTTGTGATGCTGCTTTTAGGGATGAAGTACGCTAAATTTTATTTTGCGGAACCCGGAGCAAAAGATCAATTCTGAGACCATGCACTGTGAATTTTGTTAGAACCCGGAATACAGGTGGCGAGACCACTTCATTGAATGTCTGCGTGAATAGAAACGTATAAACCATGGTCGAAAGAAGAGTGGTTGTGATTATTGGAATTGAAGAGGTCATTGAGGTCCTTGATACTCTTATTTCAATAAGCCCTTTCTGGACTGATGGTAATTCTCATAGCAAGAAACCAAGAGTTATGGAATCTGGCAAGTATGCAGGGTGATTCATAATGGAAGGTTGAGCGAAGAATAGTGCAATGATTATAATTTTGAGCAAGACACCTTAAGGATCTTGATTGTATAAGGTTGAGCAAATTATAGGAAAAGCCTGTGTGAAATATTCCGTTACACCATAATTATTGTTGAAATTTGTGATACCCAGTCGTGGGTGTATTTTACAAATACAAAGTCATGTTCCTCTATATAGGTAAGCCCGCTAGTTGCGCCGTTTGTTGAAGATGCCGACGGTCCAACTTCGTTGCGGTGGGAAAAATGGCGAGAGCATTTTTAAGCTTATTTAGCGTGGAAGGACGTAGAGGACCATGAAGAGAAGTTCAAATCCCTTATGCTGTTTGGTGGACCAGATGTGCGGAAAATCATCTCTAAGATTCAGACCGACGAAGAGCACATTCTGGGCAATCGTTATCGAGCTGCGGTGCAATTGCTGGACGAATATTTTGTTCCAAGGGTTTCGAAAACGTACGAACGACAGAAGTTTCGACAGATGCTGCCTAGCCCAAGCGAGAAACTTGACACGTTTGTCATTCGTCTGAAGAAACAAGCAAGCTACTGCGATTTTGGTGACCAGACAGATAGCGTGATAGTAGATCAGGTAAATGCAACAACGAAAAATCAACAGCTCCGACGGAAATGCTTAGAAAAGCACCACACTTTGGATCAATTGTTGGCAGTTGGCCGAACACTTGAGTCTGTGGATCACCAACTCGCTACTTGGGAAATTGAAGCTACCCCCAAACCAGACCTAACAAAACTCCGAACTGATACATGTGACGAATCCATCCTGAAAATCAACACCATTAATATCAACCCCGTATTAAAAATCAACACCGCCCAAGATGTATCCGATGCGATAGTTGTCATCAATCAAACGATCCTGCTTGTCCGGCGAAATCCGAAAAGTGCCGGAGCTGTGGAGTGGTTGGACATTTTGCACGATGCTGTTTCCTGAAAAAGAAGAACACTGGACCAATACAAGCTCCCCAAATGATTAAGAAGAAGCGATTTGTCAGGGAAGTACATGAACAAGTTGCAGATCCAAAAGAAAGTGAAGGTTTTGACCAGTGTTGGCGGTGTACCATTGACTTTCGTTATCGACACTGGTGCTGATGAAGATATCTTGTGCTATGCAGACTGGCAAATACTTAAGCGTGTTGGATTCGAAGCGTATGAGGTGAAAAAAGGCAGCAACAAGATTTTCAACAGTTATGGATCGACCACACCATTAACGGTGCTTGGAGAAGTTCAAACTGACGTTCAATTCAATGAAACTATTCTCAAGACGAAGTTTTACGTGGTCCGCGATGGTAAGTGTTCACTCCTATCCGGGAACACAGCCGTCAAGTTGGGACTGGTGAAGTTTCTGTACGAGATTAACAACGAAGCGTTTCCTTGTATGAAAGGTATGTAATTAATTTTTGTAAATTATTATCAAACATGAAATAAATAAAATATTCAAATTTAAATTACTTAGGAATTTAAGTATGCATATAAATTGATGAAACTGTTCCACCAGTACGTCAAAGCTTACGCAGAATTCCATATCCACCCGAAGAGCAAACACTAAAGAAATTGAGCGAACTTGAAAAACATGATATTATAGAACGGGTGAACGAAGCTTCCGAATGGGTTTCACCCATGCTCATAAAACGCAAATCTTCGGGTGAAGTACGAATAATTGTTGATCTCCGAGAAGCCAATAAAGCTGTAATTCGTGAGATGCATCCTTTGCCAACACTCGAACAAATGTCGAGGAAAATTGATGGAAACAATTTTTTTACAAAGCTTGATATTAAGCAAGCTTTTCATCAAGTTATGCTGAAAGAAGATTGTCGCTACAGCACAACATTTATATCTCCAATCGGGTTGATGAGGTATAAGCGACTAATGTTTGGGCTATCAGCTGCTCCAGAATTGTTTCAAAAAGTTATGGATATGATATTCGCCAATTTTCCATGGCTTATCGTGTTCATCGATGATGTGTTGATACCTGCAAAAGATGATGGAGAACTAATGTCTCGAACAAAATTAGTTTATGGACGCCTGCGTCAATATAACGTTTTGCTGAATTTAGACAAAGTGGAGTCTGGCGTTAAAGAAACCGATTTCCTTGGATACCACATTTCTGAACAAGGTATTTCTGTATCACGAACAAAGCTGGAAGCAATTGCTAAAATGGAAAGACCTAAATCAGCTGAAGAACTACGGAGTTTTTTTTTTGGGACTGATCAATTTTGTTGATCGATATATACCTCATCTATCAACTATAACATATTCTCTTAATCTGCTGACAAGAAAAGGAACTCCGTTTATTTGGGAATCTGAACACCAAGAAAAGTTTAATCAGCTAAAACAGATCTTACTCAGAGACGGAATAATTGGATACTACAACCCAAATGATGAAACTTTTGTCATCGCGGATGGTAGTCCTGTAGGACTTGGTGCTGTATTAGTGCAACGTGGAACATCAGGAGAAGATCGTATTATTTGCTTTGCTTCCAAAACTTTAACAGCCACAAAACAAAGATATGCACAAACAGAACGAGAAGCATTAGCACTCGTTTGGGCATGTGAAAAGTTTCACTACTATCTTTACGGAAAATTCTTCTGGCTAGTGACTGATCATAAACCACTAGTTGCCATTTTTGGAGAAAGAGTTAAGCCTTCTCCACGAATAGAAAGATGAAAACTACCAGGTAAAAGCAATATAGCCGATCCACTATCTAGATTATGTCAATCTGCACCAGAACAAGGAAACTCTTTCGACGAAGAATCGGAAAGAATCATCAGGGCGGTTGCTGATAGTTCTTGTCCTATATAAATTTCTGTTGATCAAATTGTTGCTGCCACAAAAACAGACATAGAACTGCAAGAGATAATCAAATGATTACCTTTCCATCCAAGACGATGGCCTAAGAGCTTACACCGGTATAAGAAGATAGCTGATAGCCTAACTAGCAATGGTGACTTATTAATGAAGGATCAAAGAATTGTGATACCAAGATGTCTCCAGACTCAAATATTGCAACTGGCACACAACCCCCACCTAGGAATATCATCCATGAAAAGAAGATTGAGAACCAAAGTATGGTGGACCCGAATGGATCAAATGGTAGATGATTTCGTTCATAATTGCACGGAATGTATGCTTGTCTCAGCTCCAGATACAGAACTGATTTCTAGAATAGAAATTCCAAACGGGCCATGGAAGAAGGTTGCTATTGATTTTACCGAAGTTGTAAATGGAATACATCTTTTGGTTATCACAGACTATTTTTCCAGGTAAATTATTTAAAGAAGCTTATAAATATTTATTTACTTAATGCATATTCTTCAGATATCTCGAAACTGTCATTGTGTCATCAATGACAGCAAAGAACACGATAACTAAGCTACTTGAAGTATTTGCTCGATTTGGTTATCCAGAACATCTTGTGTGTGATAATGGTCAACCATTTTCTTCGGAAGAATTTTCGGAATTTTGTCACACAAATGGAATTACGGTATGCCATACTGTACCTTATGCTCCATTTCAAAATGGTTTAGTTGAGAGACAAAATCGTACGTTACTTAAAACAATAAAAATCAGCGTAACCATGGGTCGAGACTGGAAAACTTATTTACAAGACTTCCTACATACTTATCGTGCTACTCCACATGCAGTTACAAATTATTCTCCATCCGAGCTTATGTTCGGCTGGAATATTCGCGACAGACTTCTAGGAGATCGAAGGAAAGTAAACATCAGCCAAGCCATGGATAATGACAAAACGTCTAATGAAAAAGGAAGAGATTATACCATTAAGAAACGACGAGCGAAAATGTCGAACATCGATGTGGGAGATATAGTTGTAATTAAAAACATGATTAAAAAGAATAAGCTGACACCTACATTCAGTCCACAAAAATATGAAGTTGTTCAACGAGAAGGAACAAGATTACATTTGCGAAATATGGATTCTGGTGTTATTTGTAACAGACACGTAAATCACGCAAAGAAACTATTTTGTTTTAATCCGCTTCTACAACAAAATGCAGAATTTCAACAATCCGGTGCATTAGATGAAATATCCAAATCAAGTAAATATGAAGAAAAAGTGCAAGAGACGCGCCGTAAGCGACCAATTGACACGGTAGTCCCATCAACTAGAAAATCAACCAACAGAATCAAACGGAAACCCGAATACCTAGATGATTATGAATTGTACACTTTAAAATCAAATTAAGCATAAGTTTTCTATATTGATAAAAGGGAGAGAATGTAGGATCTTAGTAAGCTAGGTCAATCTTAGTAGTCTTGACCAACTGTAGAGATAGATGATAGAGAATAAATATTCATTAGTATTCAAACCACCAAGCAATCAACACTGGTTTTCTCTCCTACACAGATGAAGTTCAGTAGCTAGGGCTCATGTAAAATAAAAACAACCTTTCAAAAATCACATTGAGTGCATTCAAACCAAATGTAAGTACCGTAAAATGGGGTGAAGTTGATCACTTTTGTGCCATTCTCTTTTATAATTCCTAGTAGGATCCATGTATTATCATCCAAATATTTTTAAAACCTGTACTGGTTGAATGTTTATCGAATTATGCAAACGTATTTTTTTACAAAATAGAAAAAAGTGTACCAGTTATGGCCATAGTGGTTCCCTATTTGGCCATATAGAAAATTTTGTCAACTTTCACATTTAAAATCTTTTTGAATGTTTTAACACCAAGATATATCTTAAATCTAACTTCTACAACACACAAAAATTTTCAAAATTTGAAGGAATTAAAGTAATCACGTACGGCGAAATAGGGAACCACTATGTCCATAACTGTTACACCTACCCTATTACCATAATAATAAAAATATTTTTAAGAACCCATTTTTTTTATTCCGGGGTGAAGTTGATCAATTACTGCGATAGGTTTCCTAAAATAAATCGATATGCTATGCAAAAGATTTGGCACATAACATAAGTGGAACTCGAGCTCAAAAAGTGGCACCCACTTCAATATTTACATGCTGGTATAAGGAAATTGAAATGTCAAAAGAGTTATGCCACCAATGCATTGATCGATATTGTATAGACATTAATCATAGATAACGTATTGACAATTCAAGTGACAATTAGAAGTTCGGCGTCGGCATTCTAATTTAGTGCTTCGCCGACGCATAAGGATTGCCTTCGTCGGCGTAGCACTTCGGTAGAATGCCGGTGATATTTCATTTACTCCAACAAGTTTCCCAATAAATCCCCCGTTCATTCCAACATTAATTCTCTATAGAGATTCTGTCCAATGCCTTTCGAGAAATTCCTTTAGAAAACCCTGCGAAATACTATCCCGTGACTCGATTGATTATTTTGATTATCTTAGCAAATTATCTTGGTACTCTTCTAAAACTTTATCAAGAGTCCTGGCGTTATTTCAGAGATCATTGTTAATACAGAGTGACTTTGAAGCTTCCACTTATTTTATGTGGAAGGGATTCTTTAAAAGTGCCTCATGGTTTTATTTTTCAGAAAAAAATTCTGGACACATTCCTTGAAAAAAAAAAACTTTCAAGGCTTACTTGAAAAAATCTCAAAGTGCACAGGAGGAATTTCTGCAGAAACCTAAGAAGATATCTTTGGAGCAATTGCTAAAGGTATTTTTAGAAAATCTCTAGTTGCAATCTTATATAAATTCCAAAAGACAGTTTTATAGGGAATCCCTAAAAACTCTTGGCGGCATTTCTGGAGAATTTATTGATTTAAATGCCGGTTTTGACCGGAAACCTTGCAGGATGTCCCAAGGAAATAGATGGATTAATCACTGCATAAAATCTTAGAGAATCTTAGAGAGGACTTTCTTTCACAAAGATTTTTCGGAGGAATTCTGATGATTCCTGAAACAATCTTTGGAGATATTCCATGTCTGTGGTTCTCCTTGAGTAAATCGAAGTTGAATTCTTGAGGCATCCAAAATTGGGAAAATTCGTCAAACTCCTTGAGAAATTTCCGGAGTAATATCTGAATTTTTTATCTGACAAAAAATGCAGATAGAATTCCTAGAGAAAATTAAGTTATTCCAAAAATGTGTCAGGTCTTGAACAGTCTGCTCTGAAACTATGAAGAATAAATCTCTTTTCTCATGGCTCTTATAAGGTTTCATTTTTTTCTTGGTTCCTGTTTGGTATCTTGTCGACCACCATATGATTCTTTTTATATCTCCGTTTGCAGGCAAGTGGTCTCTAATTTCCTAGTTTTTAAAGCACTCAGTCTTATCTAGCCCAGTAAAGACGGAAAGCCTTTTTAGTCTTGTGGTAACGACTAAAGGGTAAAATGAAGGGGTTTGGAAGCAAGGGGTGCCAGTGAAAAAAAACTAGTTTTGAGAAAATCTACTTTGAAGTTTTCATTTTATACTAATTGTATTGAGGATTTTGCCCTCTAATAGACTCACACCAAAATTATTTTGTCACACCAAAATATTCTCCCACCATGTTTGCCATATATTGGATTGCGTCATAGCTAACAAAACCAACAAGTAACGCACATGTAACGCATTATGTTGGATTGTACATTGAATGCAAGGTGCGTGCTTCTATGAAAGTGCCATATAAACTGACATGTGAGTATTTATTTTTCCACGTTGAAAATGTGCACGATAATCTATTCCTTAACTAAACGAACAATATGATAGTCAAAAAAACACACATCGACTAAATTGACGCTTACACCCCTTTGTGTTTGAGCCCCTCAAATATAGTCAGTTTAAATCCCCAGTCTAGGATTCCATAGGGTTGAAATTTTTCTAAGTTTCACTGTGCACAAAATATTTGCCAACGTTTGTCCTACCCATGGTTCCAAATTTTGTTTACCATTGGCAATGACAGTTCGGTGTCTTCTATACTATACATATACCACTTGCCAGCAGCTGAAAGTGGGTACAAGTTTTCATCTCGCTTTCGCTTCTAAGTTCCACATATGTTATGTGGAACATGGTATGTTTTTGACCATGTTTACTCAATTTTCTAATGTTTTCCATTGGTTTAAGTACAAAACATATTTTTTTAGATTCTGTCCCACCCCTCGGCTTAAACTCAAATGTTGGGTGAATTATCTTTTCAGTGTCCCTTCCGAAATGTCAGATAGGAACTACTAAAACCCCTTTGGTGTTTTTGTTGATGTTCGCTTATCAAACATGATCAAAAGTGTCAAGATTCATTCATGGACCCAATTTTCAAATCAAAGTTTGAACATGACATAGCCGTTTTTTGAGCGGGAAAAATTGCTAAAGTAGTTGCAATTACACTGAAAATACATATATATTGTTTTATATAACGAAATCGTTCGTTTGAACTACGAAATTATTCGTTGTTTTCTGCATCATTCGTAAAAAGAGCTAGCATTTTAGTGCATTCGACGAAATGGACTCGTACATCTCACAAAATATACGATATGCTGGGAGGAATACAGAGATTCAAATTGGTGTGCGTACAAGGCTCTGTTTTTACATCAAATTGGTAAATACTGATCAAATGATATAACGAATTTAAAATACTCTCTCGATAATAAAGGTTTATCATTAATGAAGTATTTCGAAGTCAATATATCTATGGATAGCTTTCTACCAACTTGATGTGAAAACAGTTCCCTGTACAAATATGAGTTTGAGGCACTGTTTAAGGGGTCATGCACAAATTATGTCACGCTCCAAGGGAGGGGGAGGTGGACAAGCCAAGCGTGACAAGCCTTACAAAATTTTTAGAGGGTTCATACAAAAAGTGCGACAAAGGGGGAGGAGGGGGTCGAAAAAGTTGGAATTTAGCGTGACATATTTTGTGTACCATCCCTGAGGGGCCGTCCATAAATGACGTAGCATTTTTTCACAGATTTTTACACCCTCCTTCCCCCTCGTAGCATTTAGTCACAAATTTAGTCACAAATGCTTAGAAAATACGTAGCATGTCAAGTAACCACCCCCCCCCTAATTTTTTTATTTGTTTTCCTGTTTAAGTTAAATAGTTTTTCTTTCCAGTTCATACAGGTTAAATTTAATTTTTAGTATTTTGTTTTTATAATCATGAAAACCTTAAACAGGATTACAACTGAAAATAGAAAGAAAGAAAAAAATCTTTGTTCAGATTGATAAAACCAACAGTGATGAACATATTTTATAATGCAGTGAACAAAAATTTCGTTAAATTGGAAGTTTTTGTTTAATTACTCGTGCTTAAGAAACCGATTTTAGTGAATATGATCAACCAAATACCTTTATATGGAATAGATCTACGCCATTATTACATGAATTCAAATCCATTCACCAAACAGTGGCAAGATAGAGAAAAAATAATAATTGTAATATTTGGAATGGTAGGAAAATCTTAGCGATATTTATATTTATATATTTCTTCATCTCTATTGATGTTTCAACTAATCCTTTTTATCGTTCCCCATACTGAAATAAACTTACACAACTCATAATTAAGCAATGAAATAATAAAAATGCTCCTTTCCTGTATTAACGAGTGATTTTTAAAACTGAATGATAGGACAGTTCAGATAACACTCGCATTTGATGTCCTCATTTTAATCTATATCGCAATAAATCGATAATTTTAGATCTACTGCAACGCATTACTCATTGAGTAAATGTTTTGTTTTATTATAATAACGTTAATGCTCCAACAGAAAATATAAAAAAAAAAATAACTTAACGGTTAGGTAATTCTATGTCTTGTTGATAAATGGGAAAACATTGTTTTTCAAGTCGATAAAGCATTGATTTTAATTAACTGATTAAACTTTCAATTTGTTTATTTATAAATAAATAAATTAGACATAAATAGAATATACTATTCACATATCTATAAAGCTTTATGAGATCTGTTTTATTACATTTATGAGCAAAATCAAAAAACCTTATAAAATAACCTATCATATTAATGTTTTATTGCATAATCATCATTTAATAACCCAAGTTCAAGAAGTAAACCAAAGAAGTTTGATGAAAAACTGTTTGTCAATTTTTCACCGACATGATTCAAAATGCTACGTCTACTAGTTGCGACCCCTGCCTCCCCCTCGTCACACATCGTCACAAATTCGTGTAGGCCCCCCTCCCCTCTAAAATGCTACGTCATTTATGGACGACCCCTAATGGTTTTTGTTTTTGTTTTCACTTGCACTTTGATCTATTTCGATTCCTGAAACATAAAAATGAAAACACTAGCCCACTTTACTTCAGAGGAATGAAACGGGATCTGTGGGTGCCTCCAATACCAGGCCTTCCGAGCTTGCCTGGGCCTTGCGATAACTTCTTCAGATAGTGGTTAATCATTCCCGGCTTGAGACTTGTAAATACGGCCCGCAAAAAAGTTTTCTTCCCGCTGCAACTTTCCAGTGTGACGTCATCAAACATTAGTTTATTCTACGAAATGTGTCTACACACAAACAAATTTTGTTGTATAATCTACCGAATCCATGGTAGAATTAAGAACTGCACCATCGATTTTCAACCGACTACAAAAATCTGTTAAGTTTACTATAATCTGGTGAAAATCACTGAGCAGTGCAGTAAATTTGACTATGTCCATAGTAGCATCCACTACAAAGCATTGTATTTCAATCCGTGACACCCACCGTACAACACAGTGTGGTCAAAAGTATGATGCTAAACTTCTCAAATCAAGAATGTTTCTAGTCAAAAATACTACAACTCTGGTTAAATCAACAGAACAAATTTTCTTGTGTTGTGATGTTGACTATGTTTTGGTAGAGTTAACAGATTAATGTAGTCGGTTGAAAATCGTTGGTGCAGTTCTTAATTTTACCATGGATTCAGTAGTTTCTACAATAAAATTCATTTCAGTGTACGAAACATTTCGTTGCAGAAAACAACGAATGATTTCGTAGAGCAAACGATCAATTTCGTAATACTAAGCAAATCTCGATTACTTTTTCTAATCGACGTAGATTACTTTCCCATGGTTTGAAGAAAAAAATAAAATGATTGAGAGGAAATAAAACTTTTTGTAGCCACAGACTCTAACCACTCGGCTAAGGAAGGTCCCCTGAAAATTACTCCGTTACCAGTAAAACAAACAGACTTCGTTTCATCTTCGTAAATTGCTTTGAACTCCTAAAATCTAGGCTAGTTACCTTTGATAATGGGCATAGGGTGATATCGAGATGAGGAGGATATCGAGATATGGAGAGTAAAAATGTATGCAGAATGAAGGGACTGAAAAAAATTATCCACATATGGAAAGACATCGAGATGTAGAACATCGCGATGATGAGAGTCGACTGTAAATCTACATTTTGCCATTTTTTTTACGTGTAAGCAGCACGCGTTCAGTTTGGGTTTTCTTTCATTTCCCAACAAAAAACCTGAGAGAGAGAGAAGACAGCTTGCTTAGATTACGAGCTCCCAAAAGTCAAGGGAACCTGTCACCAACTGTCACTGAAAAACCGCACATTCGAAGGGCAGAGCCTGTAAATGCATCAAAATTCAAGTAAATGTATTTAACATTTCTTTGTGTTTTTCGATAGTTTCACATTTTAAAAAGTTGGATAGCTAAACCTAATTGCGTGTTGGCAAACTGATTTGCAGTGTTTATATTCATATCCTTTTTCTTATAGGGTGTCCCAGAAAGTATGGGCACGACTTTACCATACTGCCATTCAGAGACCAATGCAGATAAAAATCTGATTTTTACACATTTTATTCCTTTACTTATCAAGAGTAGATTTTTAATTTTGAGCGATTTTTCCGCTAACTGTTTGTTGATGGTGTTATATTTCTAGAAGCTCTTCTTATCAGTTCTGCACAAATCGCGACTCTATTGTACGAAATTTGTGCTGAGTCATGAAGTACGTACAATAAAAATCTGAAAAAATATATTTATCATTGCCGAAATGATTAGACTACCACATATTTAATGGAAATTATATACTTAGGTATATGAAATGCGAATAGAAACTAATACTCCGATTTCAGCTGTGGTCGGTTTTTTCAAGACTCAAAACCAAGTCCGTTTATATCTAATAAATTATGTAAAAACCTAAAATTTTTGTTGCCCATACAAAATTACAGATATTTGACATAAGTAAATTGGAAATGAAATATTTTTATAATACTGAAAATACCTGTAAAACTATGATTTCGTGAAGTTGTGGAGAGATAATCTTGCGATTTTTTTCGATTTTTACCATTTTTTTTAAATGTGTTCTAGCGGTTTATGGACAAAAGGTCGAAAGACAAAACGTCGAAAGAACAAAAGGTCGAAAGACAAAAGGTCGAAACTGATTTGCTTGGTGGGAAATTTTTCCTTCTTTGAAAAAAAGATTTTCGACCTTTTGTCCTTTCGACCTTTTGTCTTTCGACCTTCTGTCCTTTCGCCTTTTGTTGTTCGACCTTTTGTCATAGATTCGTTCTAGCAAAGCCAAATAAAATTTTAAATAAAAATTATTGTGGAACGTCGTAGATACCAGGGACGAAAATACTCAATCTACCCTCGCCTACATTGATACTTGCTGGGTAGAATCTTCGTTGATTTTTATTAATTTTTATCCTCACCTTGACAACACAACAAAGATTGGCAAAGCGCTTGCGCAAGATTGTCAATTTCGTTTAAACCTGCTGCTACTCAATCGCTTTTTGATAATCGGAAACAAAAAATGATATTCATTCTAACCAGCTTGACTTTTTTACATTCCGCTTCGGGAAGTTGAAATTTTTGCACGAGACATACTAAAGACGCGTCAATATAATCCATTCCGTGCATCGGATCCTTCATTACCCGTATAGCAGCATATTTTTCAATTAATTTGAACCTCATTGATAATCAATTTTCTAAAAATGACACTCTTCTGCTTTTGATAATCAAAAACACCAACGACATACGGGCATCGTTGTTTGTTTTGCCCATCTACTTTTGTGCCATCTTCATTGGTACAATGGTGGTGCGGTTACTTTGATGGTGGCATAAATTAGTGAATTGAGTATAGTGAGCATGATTTTTTTCGTCCCTGGTAGATACTATGTACTTGAACTCACCACATCGAAAGATTTTGAAAAAAAATCATTCATTACTAGTTAATTTCCAACAAAACACAAAAGTAGGGTCTGTGCTGGCTAGATAAGAATTGATTTTCTAAAATCAAAAATTTCAGTGGTAAAGTTTTTTTATTCAAACAAAATTTTCACAAGCGGCATTTAAAATGCCCCAAAGAAAAATACAAAAATATAAAAATATTCATTTGTTTGAAAAAATATTGGTATTCTCGTTGTCAAAATCGTGTCCATACTTTCTGGGACACCCTATAGTGAACAATAAGAAGTGAATATGATTTTGAGTTCATCTGATTGTTGTGCACAACCCAAGAATTATAGAAATAAGTCCAAAAAGGCAAGAAAACATGCCAACAGTCAGAGAGCTGTCTCCTATCTATCAGCAAAAAACTATTGACTAAATGATACATCGAGGTTTTTAATAGAATATAGAGAAATGACACATCTCTTTTATTTATTATTCACACAGTTGAAAACCGGAATTTTCGACACGCGAAACCCGGATTTTCTCCAAATCTATGCGTCGGAGCTACGTCGGGCATGGTGCGCTGGGTAGTCCGTCAGATCCGCTGTCCAGCGCACTATGCCCGACGTTAGGTTCAACCCATAGATTTTGAGAAAAATAAAGAAAGTCATTTCGTCTTTTGAATGCCGTCAAATTATATTTTGTTTGTTTGCCCCAATCAGAGTAGACGTATTTTTGCGAGGAAAAAACTACAAAACTTGAACGAAAAAGATACCGAGTTCCTCCACTCACTAAATTTAAGTGCTTTCAAAATTTTCAAAAGTGGTTCATAGACTACTTTGATGAGATATTAGAATTGAAAACACTGGAGACAGAGAACCTGTCTAGCTATAAATCGGTCAATTTAAGAGCTACAAAATAACTTTTTTTTTGTTAATTTTCTTTAAATTGAATGTTTGATGTCTTTGATGAAGCATGTATGCCATAATTCCTACAAATATGAATGTTGTCTGTTTGAATTATATGATAATGTGGACCACCCTATTTTGAATAACATCAAACAAAGGGCTTAACAAACACAAATAACTTTGTAAAAAACTGTTTGCATCCCAAAGCTCTAAATGCATCTTTCCGCCTGAATCTGTTTTCTGGACCACTCTACAATGTAAGATTGACTCAAGTATTATTTTGTTTTGATTTATGGTTACTTTGTAATTCTGAAACTTAAACGTAACAAAAGTGATAATCAAGTTGGTTCAGAGTGGAATCTAAGTTTGATTACTCTCTCGACTTACGACTATTTGAATATGTATTCGAGAATTTTCATCCAGTGCGAGAAGCGTAAATGAGGAACAAAAGCAAAAATATCGAAAACGCATATCTACGAATTGAGATTCGTGAATCTCACGAATATTGCATAAACTAACCTAATCGCGAAATTCTGTCAAGTACAAATAATTCGTACGGTGAACGAAAATAGCGTAATATGTACGAAATATTGTTTTGCGAAATAGATTTTGGATAAAACACGAAGAGGTATTTTCAGTGTACATGCTCTTTCGTGTTATTAAATAAAAATATTATTTGATTTAAAATGAACGCAATTGAAATCGGACCATAGCTCTCTCCACAGTTTATACATGTGGGTACGGGAATAGTCAACTTTTCCCCACTGATCAACTACACCCCGAATTGCGGTATATAAAATGTCTTCATCCATTTATTAATAGGTAATCGATACCGCCTTAAGAACAAGCTTTAACAAGCTTTTGATATTCAGACAAATTTTCAGGCCAGCCATGTTGTACGCTGTACCAATAAAGACTAGCTGTTGTAATACCAGGAAAAGAGCTCAGTAGAACATTAAAAATAAATTTTTGAATAGTACTAATGAGTTGTACAAATCAACAAATTTTGAAACATTCGAACATATGTCTCCAGTTAACGTCGATACTCACAGTATGGAAATGCTCGCAATCTCGGCATTGGATCTGGCGTGATAATCAATGCCGCAGGCAATTCTTACGTCGAACATGGTCTTGATGCCGGGTTCGTCGTAGCAGGGAAAGGCCGATCTCGCATCGCATGCCTGAAACTGGGTCACTCCTGAATACTTCAGCGTCCCGTCGTCGTCGGTGTAGGACGTCCTGTAGAAGCCGGCCTGATCCGTTCTGTTGATACTGTTCAGAAAATCGATTGCAAGCACCACTCGGCTCCCACTCTTTAGAACATCTGCCGTATACACGACGAGGAATTCCCGCTCATTGTGTAACTCATAATTTATCACTTTCATGGGCAGTTGATTGTCGTTCGTAAGTTCGACATTCACCAAGGTACTTCGCGAACTGTGCAAAACTATTTGCTTCGTGTCCTCCAGAATGTTTATGGCTATCTTCACTGTTCCATTGTAGTCCAAGTCGCCGTTGTGGATTTCGGTGTTGATGAACAAATCGTAATGGGTTGGAATCGTGGTGTTGGGTAGGCGAAAACTTTCGAAAGCTTCACTAATGGGAACACAAATCACTAGCAGTATTACCGCGAGATAGGACAGTTCTTTCCACTTCATGGTTATAGCCCAAACGCTTAACCTTGTCTCCGCTCTGAGCTCGACTAATTCTTGTCGTAACGATCGACGTCCATTTATAGCTTGCGGACCAAATACAAGGGAAGAGAAGGCTTTCTATCTTATCTGTTCAAAATCCACTTTTAACCTAATCGATCTTATCGCTTTCTTCGTTTATTGTATCACCTACGCTTGGCGGCGGATATATGGACAAATCCGAAGAAAACAATCATCTTTTTTTTTTATTGAATAGATTTAATCGGGCGAACGTTGCGCGGGTGGAGAACTCCTCGGGGCGCGTGTCTGACTGATATCGATCACATGTCTATCTGTGGCGGGGTTTTCAGCATGTCGGAAACAATGGCAGCGTTTCTCCGGATCCAGCTTTCGTTCTCGCGCAGCTTGGCTTGGATTGTGTGAACCAGATGAGTGGGTGCTTCTCGTTTGACGAACTCGGCGAACCTCTCGGCGCTCTCCGGCTGGACGGTATACTCGGCCATGTCTTCTAGCAGGGCGTGCAGTTGGCGCTTGTTGATGTTCCTGGAAGTGGAGGGAGAGGGAATTGATTTAAAGTTAGCACCTATTTAAACCTCTACCTTTTCCCCTCCGTAGATTTTTGTAGACTTAGGAAAATTGGGGAATTATTGTTCATTTTGTAATTTAATTCAAAATTCAATTTACGTCACTTTTTTTTAACGAAGTTCGTACATTGAGTTACACTGGTATACTGGTTAAGTTGTGGT
The DNA here is from genome assembly GCF_002204515.2 of Aedes aegypti. Lineage (NCBI taxonomy): Eukaryota > Metazoa > Arthropoda > Insecta > Diptera > Culicidae > Aedes > Aedes aegypti. Next base: position 290,673,802 of record NC_035107.1, on the reverse strand, counting down.
TTGTTTTTAATATGTATTCCTATAGCAAGTACATCGATTGGAAGTGTCATCAAATAACCAGGAAATGGCAGTCAATTGCAATTCAATTTCAACGTGGACCAATCTATTTTAAACCTCGGAAGTAGTGATGATTCTCTAGTTCTAGATCAATAGAACTGGCTCCGATGATTTGTTTTTGCGAAATTATTCATTTTAATATGATTTATTCGCACTGTTCGGAATTTGAATCAAGGTGTTCGGAATGTGAGACAGAATGAACACAGTGTTCAGCATTCGAATTAAAATGTTGTTCCATACTTTTACATACTAAATAAGTTTAAATAAATATTTTTACCGGCACACTCAACAGCTGACTTTGCGAAGAAATTAAAATTTTCACAACTATCATCTAATGTGTGCCAATGAGATGCATTTAAAGTCAAGGTTGACCTTAAGTGTTCGGAATATGAGTCGAAAAGGTACCATGGGACATGCCATCTTAAATTGTTGCTCCAGCTTCACAGTATTGCTTTTTGCGCTTTTCCAAAATTGTTGTGTTTGGTTCAAGGGGTGGATCACTTCTTCAATGCACATCGAATTGCATCAAATGCATTTTTTCGACATTCACATCAGTTTAGCACTGGTCATTTTTATAATGCAGGGCTATAGCAACGCATTTTTGTTTGTTGTGAAAGGATCAACATAGTTTTACTCTTCCTAATAAACTATTTATTATTATTTTGTTCATTACAGATATTCAAGCTGTAGCTTCAGAACGAATATCTATGGAATTTTAATTGAAAGCTTTCTCGATGCCGCGGCAATCCACAAGCAGATTCTTGGAGCGGATAGTGTGTGATCATAAAGGTTTTTTTTTTTTTAAGAACGGTCTAGGGCAAACGCTCCCTTAGTGGAGGTAGCTCCAATAGTGGAGGTAGTGTGTTTTGGCATGTTTCGCGCTAATTAATGATTATGTGATATTTTTGTATTATGTACGACGCGAAAATGATACAAGTAATCGAATAATATTCATGAAATTTAACCGTAAAACTATTTAAAACAATTATTTTGCTTAATTTTTTTGCTCCTTTGCACCTATAGTGGTGCATCAGTACCCATAGTGGAGGGTCCCATAAGAAATCAATGGTTTGCGCCACTAAAGGAACCATCCTTAAAATATACCTCCACTAAAGGAACAGTGTTCCTATTATTGGTGCAAGGCTTTTTGCAGGGAAATTTCAAATGAATCGTGATTTTTATACATTTGAATGATAGAAGGATTTGAGATCTATCGAATGATACGTTAAAATCATATATTTCATGATCTTAACACCTTGTTTTAGCAGTTTTCCCTTAGGTGCACCACTAATGGTACACTTGCCCTACACATTAACAAGTTTTGATAATACTCAGTGCACGTCATAAGTTAGAGGATGATAGCTTGATAAAAATTCGTCGTATCACGTCCCTGTCAGAACCACCTTCCAGAGAAACCCACATACTGTGCCTTAATAGTGACGGTGGAACGTACAACAATAGCCTTGAAAACAATTGGTCTAAATAGCTTTATATAATTTCTTTCAACAATAAACTATAGACTAGGGGGTCTATTTTGTAAATCAAGCGAATTCATGTGACTCGTCTGTTGTCATTGTCGATCAAAGTAAGCATGCATATTTCAGATGTCATCCGTCGACTCCCATAGTAATCCAGTCACATAGAGTGACAACTGTCGATAAACTCGAGTGACAGAGCCGAGTCGAGCAAAAATTTTGGCCGACAGTGACTCCAGTCGAGTCGTTTTTGTTCGACTCGAGTTATAAAATAGGGCCCTAGATGTGTTAAAGCCTTGTCTATCTTATTTATATATTGCTTCCAGAAATCTTGCCTTAGACTTTCCACAACTATTGAACTTATGTCTACGGAACATAGATTTGCTGAAACAATTTCTTAAGGCCCAAGTAAAATTGGTGCTAAATTCAAAGCTGAAAAAGCAGTTTTCTCTTTTTAAATAGATAAATCAAAGAAAATAAAAACACACAGCTCTTTTATTTTCCAAATAAAAAGGCTGTGTGTTTTATTTTCATCAAATAGTTGTTTTAAAAGAAGAAAACTGCTTTTTCAGTTTTGACTTTTGTGCCATCTTCTCTTGCGCCTTAATATTGTTCATGATTAACAGCAAATGAACAGATCTCTAGGTCTTAAATCATGTACCACCCACGCTGGACACTTCCGGATAAACTCCTCTCTATAACAGAGCGCGATATAGCTACGCTTCTGAATTGATATCTATGCATTATGTAGATGCTTTGACGAATAAAACAACCACTAATCATTTCGGATAGTTTTTTTTTTGTCATTGGTGACTTTAATGCCAAACATCGGTCATGGAATAATTCTCAAAGTAATTCCAACGGCAGAATTTTATTTGATGAGTGCTCTTCAGGATATTTCTCAATTCAATACCCTGATAGCCATGTTTTTCCTCTTCTAGAAATCCATCCACGATTGACTTGGTCTTAACCGACTCTAGTCATCTTTGTGGCCAATTAGTTACTGATGCTGATTTTGATTCTGATCATGTCCCTGTTACATTTCAAATATCCCATGAAGCGATTCTCAATCCTATCAGCTCCACTTTCAATTATTTACGAGCCGACTGGAATATATATGTGTGGTAGCTAGAGTTGGTAATAATAAATAAATAATATGTTGTTTGTTCTGATTCAAGAATGCATCGATAAGCGGTGCTTGATAATTTTTGAGAGTGTCTGTGTTATGCCAGCGATAACCTCATAATAACTATATTCAGTTCAGAGTGTATGACTGACAGCTGATTGGGTCGAACGGAATGATGCCGGTAACGGGATTGACGATCAAAAGTGAGGTTAAGTTGCGAAAGTTTTTCAAATTAAAATCAATATTTGCGGTTTCCTGTGCCTTAAATTGCAAAAATCTTGTCAGTTAAATGATTGTGGTGATTTTTCTTCCAAAGTTTTCACTAGAAATTTTTAATAAGATGCACTAATCTCTATTCTAGAAGAGCGCCATCTACGCATTTTAGCTTTGCGTTAGATCACCAATACCATCAAAGAATTAGTTTTGTGAAGATTGTTGTGGCGTATAGATGTGCCGGTTTGAATCCGGTGTTATGTTTTTAAATTGTTAAGCAAATTGATAACCCTCATTCTTGTTTACGGCGGATCCAACTTTCGATCGAATCCTATTCGTTCGAATCCATCGCCCATTTGATTTTGCTGGCGTAAACGAGAATGCGACACGGTTTTCGATCGAAAGCGCATTCGAACGTAAACAAGAATAGGGGTGAATTTTCGGATACTACAATATGTTGACTCTGATCTTGATGTTAACATTTCTTTAGAAACTAAACTTGATATTGACAATGCTCTTGAAACTTTAACTAATTCCATTGTTGAAGACAGGAGCATTGCAATTCCAAAATGTGAAGTAAAATTTGAATCCGTGATTATAGACGATGATCTTAATCTCTTGATCCGTCTTAAAAACGTGAGGAGAAGGCAATTTCAACGCACTCGCGATTCTGCTATGAAAATTATATGGAAAGAAATCAAAAAACGTTTTTCTCAATTAAGAAACAAAAATTTTGAAAATAAAATTTCTCAATTGAACCCTGGCTCTAAGCCCTTTTGGAAATTATCTAAATCTTGAAAAAATCTCAGAAGCCAATACCGGCATTGAAAGAGGAAAACAAATTATTACTATCTAATTACGAAAAAGCTCAAAAACTTGCTATGCAGTTTGAAAGTGCGCACAATTTTAATTTAGGACTTACTAGTCCAATTGAAAATCAAGTTACTCAGGAGTTCGAAAATATTCTCAATCAAGAGAACGTTTTCGAAAATGCCTGGGTGACTGATTTGGAAGAAGTGAGAACTATTATTAAAAAATTCAAAAATATGACAGCTCCTGGCGATGATGGAATTTTCTACATCCTCATCAAGAAACTTCCAGAAAGTAGCTTATCATTTTTAGTTGATATATTTAACAAATGTTATCAATTAGCATATTTTCCCGACACATGGAAAAATGCTAAGGTTGTTCCAATTTTAAAAAAAATCCTGCAGAAGCTTCTAGCTATCGTCCAATCAGTTTGCTTTTCTCCATCAGTAAACTTTTTGAAAAGGTTATTTTGAACAGAATGATGGTTCACATCAACGAAAATTCAATGAACAGTTCGGATTCCGCCATGGACATTCGACCACTCATCAACTTTTACGTGTAACAAATTTGATCCGTTCCAACAAATCTGAAGGCTACTCTACTGGTCTTGCTCTTCTAGACATTCGACAGTATTTGGCATGAAGGCTTGTCGTGAAATTAAAAAACTTTAATTTTCCAACATACATTGTAAGAATAATTCAAAGTTATCTGTCAAATCGTACACTTCAGGTTAATTATCAGAACTCCAGGTCGGAAAGACTTCCTGTAAGAGCTGGTGTTCCTCAAGGCAGCATTTTGGGACCAATATTATACAATATTTTCACATCTGACTTACCTGAGTTACCTCAGGGATGTCAAAAATCCTTGTTTGCGGATGACACAGGCCTTCCCGCCAAAGGACGAAGCCTGCGTGTCATCTGTAGTCGATTGCAAAAAAGTTTGGATATTTTTTCTTCATACTTGCAGAAATGGAAGATTTCTCCTAATGCTTCCAAAACTCAACTAATAATACTCCCACATAAACCAAAAGCTCTTTATTTGAAACCTTCAAGTAGACATATTGTCACGATGAGAGGGGTTCCAAAAAATTGGTCAGATGAAGTTAAGTATCTAGGGCTCATGCTAGATAAGAATTCAACTTTCAAAAATCACATTGAGGGCATTCAAGCCAAATGTAACAAATGTCTCTATCCCCTTAATAATAGAAAATCAAAACATTGTCTTAAGAACAAACTTTTGATATTCAAACAAATTTTCAGACCAGCTATGTTGTATGCTGTACCAATATGGACTAGCTGTTGTAATACCAGGAAGAAAGCTCTGCAGAGAATTCAAAATAAAATTTTGAAAATGATTCTGAGGGTTCCTCCCTGGTATAGTACCAATGAGTTACATAGAACCTCCAATGTTGAAACATTGGAACAAATGTCAAATAAAATAATAAATAATTTCAGGCAAAAATCGTTACAATCTTCTATTGCCACGATTAATGCGTTATATGTTTAGGTTAAGTTAGGTTAAGTACACTCCCGTGCAAAAGTTTGGGTTCACCCCCTGAAAAACATACAAAAGTGTTCTGTCCATATCTCTGTGATTACACGTCTAATTGAAACTCTTTAAGCCGCATTCGAAAGGCAAAGAGTTATTTTTACTTTGTATGTATTTTTCAAAAAAAAAAAAATGAATTTTGTATACTAAATTTTTACTTGAAGTTGTGATTTTTTTCAAAAAACACCCTGAAAAATCATATTTAATTTCCTCAGCATTGGATCGACCAAAATTTTAAATCAAAGTGTCATTTGAATCGTAATCTTATGTTCTTTGAAGAGACCTCACGAAATTTTGGCGGAAAAATCTGGAAAGTATCTTCAAAGAATATAAGATTACGATTCTAATGACACTTTGATTTAAAATTTTGGTCGATCCAATGCTGAGGAAAATAAATATGATTTTTCAGTGTGTTTTTTGAAAAATTTCACAACTTCAAGTAAAAATTTAGTATGCAAAATTCAAAATTTTTTTTGGAAAAATACATACGAAGTAAAAATAACTCTTTGCCTTTCGAATACGGCTTAAAGAGTTTCAATTGGACGTGTAATCACAGAGATATGGACTGAACGCTTTTGCATGTTTTTAAGGGGGTGAACCCAAACTTATGCACGGGAGTGTATATTAAAAACTTTTTTTTTTCTCTTTAAGCAGGTGAAATCAACTCACTTGTAAAAAAAACTGAACTGCTACGGCAAATGAAATGTAATATGTTGTTAACAAAATGTTAATAAAATCTTAGATTTGTGTTACCAAATTAGGATGATAGTGTTGTCTAATAACACAGAACACCTAGATATAAGAAATAATGAATGTAATGTTTGGAATGATACTAATAAAGAAATAAAAAAAAATCACATAAGATTACAGATTAGTTCGCAAGAAAATTTATACTCTCGCATTGTATGCCATTTTTCATCATGTAAATCGCACGTATATCGTCTTCACTTTTGTACGTTTTAGGGCTTTTCGCGACATCTCTTACGTAAAAAATGCACATGTGAGCATGTAAGCAAGGCATACTGCAAAGGTGATTCCATCATGCGTACATTTTGGTTGTCTGGGGAGGCCATATACCTCCGCACTGCACACGATTTCTTAAGGCTTTCCATGGTAAGCAATACGATGCCACCAATTTTTGATGAAAATAAAACACGGGACCTTTGAATTCAGAAGTTTTTTTTTACAATGCATGTTTCCTATACAGCGACACTTGCTTTGTTATTCTTCAAAGCCACGTGATGGCATGTTTTGGTTAATTTACCGCGATTTAATTCCACGTTATTCTGGATTGTTATACGATCTGTCCCTCTGTCAATTTATGTAAATTGACGCGATTTTAGAATATACAATTTACGACATGTTTGTTGTTAACACAACTTGTCGATAATGAATCGTAGTGGAGAATTATATACAATTTGTTTGCCAACTTTGCCAAAACGATTTTTTTGCTGCTCCTAAAATGACCGATTTAGAGCTTTTTTATACGGTGGTCCAAAGATAATTGGTTTTCTGACTCCAGCGTTTTCACTAATATATCATCAAAGTAATCATTGAAACGCTTTTAGAACTTTAATGCGTCATTAGGTGAGTGCTAGGACAGGACGTGACAGCTCAACTAAGACTGTCCAGTTGTTTTTCATCCGATAACCTTGACGATACGAAAGCCAGTGCTACCAGTATTCTTTTTAAGTAAATCTTGTGACCAAATTCAAATGTCAAGGCCCATAATTTGATTACTTCTTGCACGCTTCATTCATTCAGTGCAATAGAGGATGCTCTGGCAATACGTGTAGAGAAAATTCACACAATTTTCAGTATATTGCTCTCAATTAAGTATATTTTATTTATGTTAGTATTGTCGGAGCACATGCGGCAAACTTAACATCGAATATAAATGGATTTGGAACAAAAAGATTTCATGAAAAATATTCAAACTTTTGATGAAAAATCTAACATATGATCTAGCAACACGGCCGGGCTAGCAACATAGTGTCCTGTTGCAATCCAACTAAACAATGTGAGAATAGGCCTTTGTCAAAAAGACCAATGAGAAGTAGTCTTTTTGACAGGCAATTGGTTTCATTTTTGTACTTTGACCTGACACGTCTTGTCTTAGTGTCTTAGTGAGTGAAGGTACTCGCTATTTCTTTCCGCTTGTGAATTCTTTTCTTGCAAAAACACGCCTACTTTGATTGTGAATATCTCTGATTGGGGCAAATGTCGTGACGGCAATCCAAATGATGGCATCCAAAACACAAAAAAGGAATTGTACAATATATAAAAAATTACAGATGTGTTTTTTCTGTAACTCTTTTAAAATGCCTTGAAAAACAAAGATTTTTTATCAGGAAAACTTTAATAGCTTTTGAATTAGAATTAAATATCATCCATCTTTTTATTTTTTAAGTTCTTCAAGTCATTCTCAGACTTCAATCAGCACTTTTGCAAGAGCTTTCTCTGCCAAATTTGGCTTTATGCATTAGTATATTGTGTGTCAAGTACGATAATCATAAATCATGGGTCTCTTGCCGTTTTCATTAGTCATTTTTTATCTAGAAATTACTGCATTTGTTTTCACAGGTGCTCGGGCATTGGGCCGAACGACTTTGAGCTGAAAGGATCATTAGGACGATCGTGTCGTCAGGACTAATAAGTCGAATATGGAAAATGAATAGTCTTTACACAAAGAGTACAAAAATATGGTTCCTGATAAATTTTGGAAGTTGTGGTATAGTGGCCTCTTCGGTCTAATGATCTGATATCGTTTTCATGAATGCTTCAATCAGTCCACTCAAAATGGTTTTATAGATTCCAAGGATATGATACCAATTTTTTTTACATAAAAAGACATGTTTGCTAAATAAATGTATGTGATGGCACTCCAATCAGTTCAGAGGAAAATAGGTCAGACTAATTGCTTCGCATGACACATGTTCTCTTTTCAAGATAAACCTTACAGTAATATCACGTCAGAATGTGGGAATATGCTCGATGTGAAACATTTATACTTACTTACTTATTTGGCTTTACATCAATTATCTTGATAAAGCCTCGCCAACAATATTTCGCCAATTCGCTCGGTTCATGGCCGCTTCTCTCCATCCTCGATTGTGACCCACGCTCTCCAGGTGCACCTGGTCAATCCACTTAGCTCGCTGCGCCCCACACCTTCTTGTTCCGACCGGATTCATAGCGAACACCATCTTTACAGGGTTGTTGTGCGGCATTCTTGCAACATGCCCTGTCAAGCGTATCCTTCCAGCTTTAGCTACCTTCACGATATTGGGTTCGCCGTAGAGTTGGGCGAGCTCGTGGTTCATCCTTCGCCGCCACACGCCGTTCTCCTGTACGGTGCCGAAGATCGTCCTTAGCACTCTGCGTTCGAAAACCTCAAGAGCTTGCAAGTCCTCTTCGAGCATAGTCCACGTCTCATGCCCATAGAGGACTACCGGTCTTATGAGCGTTTTGTACATATTGTATTTGGTGCGGGGGTGAATCTTTCTTGACCACAGTTTCTTCTGGAGCCCATGATTCCGCTGATGATGCGCCTTCGTATTTCCCGACTAACATTGTTGTCAGCCGTCAACAAGGATCCGAGGTAGACGAACTCGTCCATCATCTCGAAGGTATCCCCGTCTATCGTAACACGGCTTCCTAGGCGGGCCCTGTCGCGCTCAGTTCCGCCAACCAGCATGTACTTTGTTTTCGACGCATTCACCATTAGCCCGACTCTTGTTGCTTCGCGTTTCAGGCGGGTGAACAAATCTGCCACCGTTTCAAATTTTCTCCCAATAATATCAATGTCATCCGCGAAGCAAATAAATTGTCCGGATGTCGTAAAAATCGTGCCTCGACTGTTAAGTCCGGCTCTCCGCATGACACCTTCAAGTGCAATATTGAATAACAGGCACGATAGTCCGTCACCCTGTCGTAGTCCCCGCCGAGACTCGAACGAACTGAAGTGTTCACCCGAGATCTTCACGCAGTTTTGCACACCGTTCATCGTTGCTCTAATTAATCTTGTGAGCTTCCCGGGAAAGCTGTTCTCGTCCATGATTTTCCATAGCTCTACGCGGTCGATACTATCGTATGCCGCTTTGAAATCGATGAACTAATCTCTTGGCATTCCACCTCTTCCAGGCGGCGCTTTTTGTCCCGGAATAGGCGGGTTTGCTGTTTCCGCTTCAGTCTGTATCGTTCCACGTTTTGCCGCGTACCATGCTGCAGCATTGCAGCCTGCGCTGCATTCTTCTCCTCTAAACCCTCCTGGCACTCTTCGTCGAACCAATCGTTTCTTGAGCTCCGTTCCACATATCCGACAATGCTTTCGGCAGCTCGTTAATGGCTGCTTTGACTGTCCTCCAGCAGTCCTCAAGAGAGGCACTATCGAGCTCGCCCTCATTTGGCAACGCTACCTCAAGATGCTGCGCGTACGCATTGGCGACATCCGGTTGTTTCAGTCGCGCAAGATTGTACTAAGGCGGGCGTCGGTACCGTACATCGTTGATGACGGATAGTTTTTGGCGCAGTTTCACCATCATCAGGTAGTGGTCGGAGTCAATGTTAGCGCCACGATAGGTTCTAACGTCGGTTATGTCGGAAAAGTGCCGTCTATCGATCAAAACGTGGTCGATTTGCGACTCTGTCTGCAGAGGTGATCTTCAGGTGTACCGATACAGGAGGCTGTGCCGGAAATAGGTACTACGAATGGTCATATTCTTGGAGGCAGCATAATCTATCAGTCGTAGGCCGTTCTCGTTCGTCAGCCGGTGGGCGCTGAACTTTCCAATCGTCGGTCTGAACTCCTCTTCCTGGCCAACCTGAGCGTTCAAATCTTCTATGATGATCTTGACGTCGTGGCTTGGGCAGCGATCGTACTCGCGTTCGAGCTGCGCGTTAAATGCGTCCTTGTCATCATTAGTGCTTCCAGAGTGTGGGCTATGCACGTTGATTATGCTGAAGTTAAAGAATCGGCCTTTGCTTCTTAACTTGCACATTCGTTCATTGATCGGCCACCATCACGCGCCTTTGCATATCACTCATCACTATGGAAGCTGTTCCCAGCTCGCGTGTGTTGCCGCAGATCTGGTAGATGGTATGATTACCTCGAAACGTTCGCACCAATGCTCCTGTCCAGCACACCTGCTGCAGCGCTACGATACCGAAACCGCGGGTCTTCAGTACATCGGTGAGTTTGCGAATACTTCCAATGAGGTTGCTAGATTTGCAGTTCCACGTACCGAGTTTCCAATCGCTAGTCCATTTTCGTCGCTGTGGTCTTTGCTGATTCTTCCGGTCCGTATTCTCTCGTTGACGTTCCTGTGCTGATGTGTTTTTACGGTTGGCTTACAGGGCCTGACACCAACCCCCTAGATTTCCGGAGGACCATTCCTCCTAAATATTCAGAGGGCCATAGTGCGTAGTTTAGTTTAGAATCCTTCTCTGGCACTCGAACGATGATCAGCCACTCCTGACATGGGGAACAAACGGTGGAGTACAGACGCTCAAGGTTTGCAGAAGCAAAAGCAAAAGCAAACCCCTTCTTCCTTGTCAGCATACGACCAAAGTTCCCACCGGGGGTTGGTACCCGATTTTCCCCAAGGTTATTCGTGCCCCGGCCAGTACCACGAGGGGTATATTTTATTCCTACAGGTACGTGAGGTACCAATGGTACGCTATGCCCAGCCATTTACCGTGCCAGTGAAACATTTATGGTACACTTATATCTTTTCTGGAATAGAACATGATGGATCCCACTTGCTTCTGAAGATTTGAAGGTATCACAACCAATGGACACTAACATTGAATCGTCTCTGTAGTTATGATACTTTCATTGCCTAACCCTATCCTCCTTTTCCCGAATAAGTCTACGTCGTTTTGAGGCGTACCCTTATGATAACATTTAGTATAACTTACATGTTTTCGGCGACATTCGTGGTGGAATCGAACATGTCGATGATGGCATTCAGTCCGGTTAGAGAATTGCTGTAGACCGATTTTAAAACTTGCACCTTTTCCGCAGCACCAAAGTCATCCGATTTGAGGGCGTTCAGCAACTTATTGATGGATTGCCCGTTTTCCACGCAAGAGATAGTATCGACTAAATAAGACCGGGAAATGGAGTCCCGGGTATTTTTCAAGCTGCTAAGCATCATCGAAAAGTCACTGTAGTCTGCTTTACGCATCTGGCTGCAAACCAGTAGTTGTTCCGTCTTGGAGCCAATAGTGAAAGTTTGACTACGTCGCGATGATCGCAGTTTTTGGGCTGCTTCCGCTTGGCAGGACTCATCGCTGTTGCAGGCCCATTCCAGCGCTATCAAGCGCGCACTTTCGTCATCTGCAGACTCGCCCTTGATTGACTCGAGACCATAAGTGGCAAGCAGGTTGGCAGCCAGCATTGAGCTGTAACTCTCCAGATTTGCCAAGGCTTCGCTGTCGTGACGTAGCATACGCTTCAAGAATTGGAGATTGCTAGATGCGGTACTCCATGGAATGAAATCGGTTTCCTCGTTCAAGTAGTCGAACACCTGGAACGCTGTGAAGTAGTCCAGTTTGCCTGCATGGGCCAAATTCATCGCGTCGTCGACCAGTTGCGAACGCGTCAAGCGGTGGAACTTTTCCGGGGATTCGTACAAGTTGGAGATGATGTTCTCCCAGGTTTGCGCATCGTAGTTCACACGGTAGTATCCTCTGGCAAGAGGATTAACCAGGAGGGTTTCGCTCTCGGCCACGTCAATACGATAACTGAAATCGGACACGTGTGGAGGCAGCCAAAAAGCAGCACTGGAATTGTACTGTCCGTTGCTGCTAGGCGTGAAGAACGAAATCGGGATCCACCAGGATTGCTGTCCGGGAGTTTCCGGAGGAGTGTTGTAGAACCGCTCTTGGTTGAACACGAACTCGTTGGTGTCTCCAACACGCTTGAAAGTTACGACGGGGGCGCCAGGCTGGTTGGACCATGATCGGAAAATTTCATGCATCGTCAAACTCTGAGGCAGCTGGGCGTCTTCCTTGGCCGCCTGTTCTAGGCTGTCGAACAGATTCTCTTCGTTCGCCACTCCGTGGTCCTTGCTGGATAGGGTAACGTAATGTCAGTCTATGGTATTCGAAAGGGAGTTGTAAGTGTAGGATACTCACTTTTGCTGGATGTAGTACCGAAGACCCTTCTGGAAAGTGGGCTCGGTGATGGCATAGTTCATCATTCGCAGAACACTTGCAGCTGTTGGAAAAGATTTTTAAAAGTTTGAGATAATGATGAAACGTAAGATGCAGTAGCGTATTCACAAGTGAAAGGTTTTTAGCGTCGAGGGATGCTGATCGGAATTCTGAAGAATCGAGGAAGGGATTTTTAAGAATCCAGGTATGTATTCTAAGGAAATCTTGATGAGAAATGTGAGAAGAACCTGAGAGGGGTTTGACAAAATCCTAAACATTGTCTTAATGAATTTCAAGGATACTTTTAGGTAGAACAGGAATATGACGAATTACTGAACATGCAGACGATCCTGTGCAGAATTCTGATAAATATTCTATCAGAATCCTGCACAGGATCGTCTGCTTGTTCAGTAATTCCTCAGAATGCTGTTTGGGATTTGTTCAGAATTCAGAGTGGAGAACAATCCTTAAAAACTATGGTGATGCATGAATCAGAGTGAATCATAAGCAGATTCTGAATCAATCATGTAAAAGCTCTAAACATAAAACTAGAACATGATTCTGAACACAATTATGAGCGAATCCTAAGCTATCCTCTGCAGGTTTCTGCGGAATCCTTAGCAGAATTCTGAGCAAATCCTGAAAAGGAATCTAAGCAAATCCTGAGCAGGGTTATGAGATTCCTATCGAATGCTGAGTAGAATTTTTATCGAATCCTGATCAGGATTTTTGCCCTTCTTATCAAATCCTGAGCAGGATCCTTGTCAAACCGTCAGCAGGATTCTTGTTCAATCCTGAGCAGGATTCTTGTCGAATCATGAGCAGGATTCTTGTCGAATGCTGGGCAGGATTCTTGTCAAATCCTAGGCAGGATTCTTGTTGAATCCTGAGTAGGATTCTTGTCGAATCATGAGCAGATTCTTGTCGAATCATGGGCAGGATTCTTGTCGAATCCTCTAGTCGAATCCTGATTAGGATCCTTGTCATATCCTGAGAAGGATTCTTGTCGAATCCTGAGCATAATTTCTATCGAACCCTGAGCAGGATTCTTAACAAATCCTGAGCAGGGTTCATATCGAATCGTGAGCAGGATTCCTATCGATTTCTGAGCAGAATTCCTATCGGATTCTTGTCGAATCCAGAGCAGGATTCTTATCAGGATTTTTATCGAATCCTGAGCAGGATTTTTGTCGAATCCATATCACGATTCTTGTCGAATCCTGAGCAGGATTCATATCAAATTCAGGATTCGACAAGAATCCTGCTCATGATTCGATAAGAATCCTGATCTGGATTCCACAATAATCCTGCTCAGGATTCGACAAAAATCCAGCTCAACATTCGACAAGAATCCTGCTCAACATTCGACAAGAATCCTGCTCAAGATTGAATAAGAAACCTGCTCAGGATTCGACAAGATTCCTGCTCGTGATTCGACAAGAATTCTGTTCAGGATTCAACAAGCATCCAGATCTGGATTCGACAAGAATCCTGCTCAGGATTCGACAAGAATTCTGCTCAGGATTCGACAAGAATTTTGCTCAGGGTTCGACAAGAATCCTGCTAAGGATTCGACAAGAATACTGCTCAGGATTCAACAGAATCATGTTCAGGATTCAACAAGAATCCTGATCAGAATTCGACAAGAATCCTGATCTGGATTCGACAAGAATCCTACTCATGATGCGACAAGAATCTTGCTTAAGAATTGACAAAAATCCTGCTCAGGAATTGAAGAGAAACCTGCTTTGGATTCAAAGAGAAACCTGCTCAAGATTCGAATGTATCTTGCTCAGGATTCGACAAGAATCCTGATCTGGATTCGAAAAGAATTCTGCTCAGGATTCGAAGAGAAACATGCTCAGGATTCGAAGAGAAACCTACTCAGGATTTGACAAGAAACCTGTACAGGATACGACAAGAAACCTTCTCAGGATTCGACAAGAATCCTGCTCAGGATTCGACAAGAACCCTGCTCAGGATTCGACAAGAAACCTGCTCAGTCTTCGAAGAGAATCCTGCTCAGAATTCGACAAGAATCTTGCTCAGGATTCGACAAGAAACCTACTCAGGATTCGACAGGAATCCTGCTCAGAATTCGACAAGAATCCTGCTCAGGATTTGACAAAAAAACCGGCTCTGAATTCGATAAGAATCCAGCTCTGGATTCGACTAAAATAGTGCTCAGGATTCGACAAGAATCCTGTTCAGGATTCAACAAGAATCCTGCTCAGGGTTCGAAACCCATCCTGCTCAGGGTTCGAAAACCACCAGATTCTATATGAATCCTGCTCAAGATTCGACAAGAATCCTGCTCAGGTTTCGACAAAAAACCTGCGAAGGATTCTTGTCGAATCCTGAGCACGATTCTAATCGAATCCTAAGCAGGATTTTTGTCGAATTCTGAGCACGATTTTAGTCGAATCCTGACCAAGATTCTTGTCGAATTCTAAGCAGGTTTTTTTTTTGTCAAATCCTGAGTAGGATTCTTGTCGAATCCTGAGCAAGATTCTCTTGGAAGACTGAGCAGGTTTCTAGTCGAATCCTGAGCAGAATTCTTGTCGAATCTTGAGCAGGATTCTTGTCGAATCTTGAGCAGGATGGTTTTCAAACCGTGAGCAGGATACTTGTTGGATCGGGATTCTTGTCGAATCCTGAGCAGTATTCTTGTAAAATCCTGAGCAGGAATCTTGTCTAATCCTGAGCTAGATTCTTGTCGAATTCGAGCAGGATTCTTGTCGAATCTTGGGCAGGATTCTTGTCGAAACCAGAGTAGGATTTTTGTCGAATCCTGAGCAGGATTCTAGTCGAATTCTGGGCAGAATTCTTGTCGAATTTTGAGCATAATTCTTGTCGAATTCAAAACAGGATTCCAGTCGAATCCTGAGCAGGATTCTAGTCGAATCCTGAGCAAGATTCTAGTCGAATCCTGAGCAGAATTCTAGTCGAATCTTGAGCAGATTTTTTGTCAAATCTTGAGCAGCATTCTTGATGAATCCTGAGTAGATTTTTCGTCGAATCCTGAGCAGGATTCTTGTCGAATCTTGAGCAGAATTATAGTGGAAACCAGAGTAGGATTCATATCGATTCCTGAGCAGAATTCTTGTCGAATCTTGAGCAGGATTCTTGTCGAATCTTGAGCAAAATTCTTTTCGAATCCCGAGCAGGATTCTTGTCGAATCTTGAACAGGATTCTTGTCGAAACATGAGCAGGATTCTTGTCGAATCTTTAGTAGGATTGTTGTCGAATCCTAAGCAGGATTCATGTCGAATCCCGAGCAGGATTCTTGTCGAATCTTGAGGAAGATTCTTGTCGAATCTTCAGCAGAAATCCTGTAGAATCTTCAGCATGATTCTTGTCGAATCTTCAGCATGATTCTTGTCGAATTTTGAGCAGAATTCTTGTCGAATTTTGATAAGGATTCTTATCGAATACTGAGCAGGATTCTTGTCGAATCCCGAGCAGCATTCTTGTCGAATCTTGAACAGGATTCTTGTTGAAACCAGACTAGGATTCTTGTCGAATCCTGAGCACGATTCTAGTCGAATCCTGAGCAGGATTCTTGTCGAATTCTGAGCAGTTTTTTTGTCAAATCCTGAGCAGGATTCTAGTCTAATTCTGAGCAGGATTCTAGTCGAATTCTGAGCAGGATTCTTGTCGAATTCTGAGCAGGATTCTAGTCGAATTCTGAGCAGAATTCTTGTCGAATCTTTAGCAGGATTCTCGTCGAATCCTGAACAGAACTCTTATCGAACCATGATTAGATTTCTCTTCAAATCATGTGCTAGATTCTTGTCGATTCCTGTGTAGGATTCTTGTCGAATCATGAGCACGATTCTAGTCGAATCCTGAGCAGATTTTTTGTCGAATTCTGAGCAGGTTTCTTGTCAAATTCTAAGCAGGATTCTTGTCCAATTCTGAGCAGAATTCTAGTCGAATTCAGAGCAGGATTCTTGTCAAAACTTGAGCAGGATTCAAGTCGAACCCTGAGCAGGATACTTGTCTGATTTTGAGCAGGATTCTTATCATGGATTGTTATTGTGGAATTCTGAGCAGGATTCTTGTCTAATCCAGAGCATGATCCATGTCAAATCCTAAGTAAGATTCTTGTCGAATTCTGAGCAAAATTCTTGTTAAATTCAGAGCAGGATTCTAGTTGAATCATGAGCAGGATTGTTATCGAATCCTGAGTTAACCTTGATCAGAATTCTGAGTGATTTCAAGCAAGTTGTTAAGCAGGATTCTGAACAAAACCTGAGTTATCGAGAATTATTTGTTTTCATAATGAATCGAAGAGCAAAATCTTTGAAATAGCTTTTCCATATTAAACTTACATTTGGCGTATGCAATATTGTCAAACAGCCTGCTAATTTCCCCTGGAGTTTCCACGTAGTACGTCATTGGCCGAACCGTTGCGCTGGCATCCAAGTTCAAAGCCGATTCCCGAACAGAGGCGAAGCGATCGCGCATTTTCAGCTCCGGGTGACTCTGTAAAACATAAACCATCAATCTCGTGGCATGCCTTCAAGCTCACCTCACTTACGAATTCCGATACGTAGTACTGGTATAGACGAGCGAAGCCTTCGTTCAGCCACAGATACGACCACCACTGCGGTGCCAATAGGTTTCCAAAGAATTGATGGGTATATTCGTGTCCCACGATTCCTACCACCTGTAGCTGTTGGCTTTCGCCCTGGCTTTCCGGGTCGAGCAGAATGGTCGATTCACGATACGTGACCAGTCCCCAGTTTTCCATGGCACCTGCTGCGAAGTCACTGTTGGCGATGGCTACGTTGTCAATCTTCGACATGGCATACCGTTGATCGAAGTAGATTTCCAGCTCCCGCAGGAATCGTACCGAAGCGTCTACGGAGTACGTCAGCTGATGGCTGGCAGTTGGTCGAGCAAACGTCGAGACGGCAATCTGATGAGGCTGGAACACGACTTGCCGTTCGCTGATGAAGTCGGAAACCAGGAACGCCAACAGGTAGGTTTGCATTCGTGGAGTCGTTTGGAACGTAGTGAGCTTCTTGCCTGCTGGTCTGCGAGATGTTGGATACAAATGACTTTGATAGATTTTATAAAATTATTAGGGACTACTCACAAAAGCTGAATTCCTAAGGCCGGAGCGTTGGATCTTGCGTTGTAATCCAAACCGCAAGCGATCTGTACACTGTAAGTTGTCTTGATTCCAGGTTCATCGAAGCAAGGGAAAGCCGATCGGGCGTCGGTAGACTCGAACTGAGTCACTCCAAGAAACCTGTGGACGTATCAGTCAACCTGGTTAATCAATCGAACACACATCTTAGAAATGTTTCCTACTTGGTAACTCCTTCTGCGTTGACATAAGACGATCGATAGAATCCAGCGGCATCGGTACGATCAAGACTGTTGGTAAAGTCTATGTCCAGAACGTATGTAGATCCCGCCGGCAAAGTCTCCTTGGTGTTAACAATCAAGAAATCTTTATCCGCATCCATCTCAAAACTCTTTAAACTAATCGCCAACTGATTGCTGTTGCGCAATTCTAATCTCACAATTTCACTACGCTTGCTGTGCAGTACGATCTGAGATGTACTCTCAAGCACTTGGATTCTAATTTTCACATTACCACTGTAGTCTAAATCCGCCAGATGCAAATTTGTATCCAGATACAGATCATAGTGCGTTGGTACGGTTTGATTCGGAAGGCGGTAAGTATCGAACGCACGAACACTTTGATCCACCGGCCATGCCAATGAAGCAACCGCAAGCAGTGCCAATGGCACACAGATTTTCAACATTTCAAGACCTCACTTCACCTGGACTAGTTTCGACACAATGGAAAAACAAATCTCGCTTAGCTCAATTTATAGATTTGCACTTTATTACATTCTCAAAGTTGTCTTATCTAAGCTATATTGAACGGTAGTTATCTCTTTATTTACTAATCACGCCTCCCTCCGTCTGGTCTTTCCATGCCTTTAGTAGCGTGATAAGCTGTGAAAGATGAAAGATGACTTTTCAGTTTATATTGTTCATGGAGCTATATCTCCCAGACTGAGATACCTGTGCAAAGTTTCCGAAATTAGCTTTTCGATTTTCGACATCAGCCAAAATTGCGTGGAAGTCTGCTTGTCTTCCGATGGATCTGAAATTATGAGTGATATACTGGGCACTTGATAAACAACCATATTGTTACTTACGAGCTCAGAATGAGATCGTTGAATTGCTCTAACCAGGCCTGAAACGCTTCATGACCTATATTTGTTCGGGAGTATACTGATCTGACAATTTGCAACGCTTCGCCGGATCTCAAACTTATCTCTTGTCCGGCACCCAAAACAATTACAAGGAAATCAATCAAAAACTGTTTATTCTCACTGCATCCTAGGGCGGAAATGTACATCGCCCTTTCCGATAAATCAGTTGACCGTTGGTAAGCATTGAACACGGCCACAAACTCTTCTTGAGTTGCGTCCATTAGTCCTCCACAGTAGATGCTTTGTTTGATGTACGAAGGAAGCAATTGCGATCCTTCCAGGTCTTCCATCATTAATTGGTGAGCACCGGTTCTGCATCTGTCATAACCCATACGGCAACCCCATTCGATCGCCATGGCTCTGAACTGTTGATGTTCGTGGGGCTCGCTGCTTCTTTCTTCAAAACCCAGTGTGATAATGAGATGCTCCATTAAAGAACCCACAAATGCCTAGAATAAAAAATGATGATGATAAGACTTTCATAGTTGATCCGAATCAAAAACCTACCTTCAGGGCGCCATACGCAACTTCATCAACCAGCAATGCTTTGTTGATGAACTGAAGATTATCAGATGCCAACGCTGTGTACCATGGAATATAGTCCTCTTCATTTTTCAAGTACTTCAACAGCTCGAAGGTCACTTCGACTTCAACCTGACCACCCATAGCCAACTTCAGCGAATCGTCAATCAATTGCGAGCGAGAAACTGCTGGGATGGCATCGTGATCAGCCATCAGTTTGTCGATCAACTTACCCCACAATTCTCCGTCGTAGTTGACCCGGTAGTACCCGGTTTGGTGAGGGTTCACCAGAAGATACTCATCGCTCGGGATATCCAGACTGACGGCCACTTGCAACGTCCCTTGCGGAATCCAAACACGAGTTTCAGTTTCGTCGGAAACGGGTTGACTGCTGAGACGAAAGCTGATTGGAACCCACCAGGTGCGCGAATCGGGTGTTCCATCTGAGAAATGCTGCTGTCTGAATACGACTTCGCCGCTGGTAGGGGTCCATGAGACAGTGACCAGTGGATAACCGGACTCGTAGACCCACGGACTCATGATGGCCCCAACAGTTGTGGTTTGCGGTATGGCAGCGTCTTCCTTGGCAGCTGATTGCAAACTTTCGAATAGATCGTTTGGATCCACTGCACTATGTTGACTGTTGAGATGGATGATCGATCGATTAGTTCAAATGTCAAATATTGAATTGAATTTGTACTTAATTCTGAATTTGATATTGGGTGCAGAATTAATTTAGATCGGATTTGGATTTGGATTGGATTTGGATTGGATTTGGATTGGATTTGGATTGGATTTGGATTGGATTTGGATTGGATTTGGATTGGTTTTGGATTGGATTGGATTTGGATTGGATTTGGATTGGATTTGGATTGGATTGGATTTGGATTGGATTTGGATTGGATTTGGATTGGATTTGGATTGGATTTGGATTGGATTTGGATTGGATTTGGATTGGATTTGGATTGGATTTGGATTGGATTTGGATTGGATTTGGATTGGATTTGGATTGGATTTGGATTGGATTTGGATTGGATTTGGATTGGATTTGGATTGGATTTGGATTGGATTTGGATTGGATTTGGATTGGATTTGGATTGGATTTGGATTGGATTTGGATTGGATTTGGATTGGATTTGGATTGGATTTGGATTGGATTTGGATTGGATTTGGATTGGATTTGGATTGGATTTGGATTGGATTTGGATTGGATTTGGATTGGATTTGGATTGGATTTGGATTGGATTTGGATTGGATTTGGATTGGATTTGGATTGGATTTGGATTGGATTTGGATTGGATTTGGATTGGATTTGGATTGGATTTGGATTGGATTTGGATTGGATTTGGATTGGATTTGGATTGGATTTGGATTGGATTTGGATTGGATTTGGATTGGATTTGGATTGGATTTGGATTGGATTTGGATTGGATTTGGATTGGATTTGGATTGGATTGGATTGGATTGGATTTGGATTTGGATTTGGATTTGGATTGGATTTGGATTTGGATTTGGATTTGGATTTGGATTTGGATTTGGATTGGATTTGGATTTGGATTGGATTTGGATTGGATATGGATTGGATTTGGATTGGATTTGGATTGGATTTGGATTGGATTTGGATTGGATTTGGATTGGATTTGGATTGGATTTGGTTTGGATTTGGATTGGATTTGGATTGAATTTGGATTGGATTTGGATTGGATTTGGATTGGATTTGGATTGGATTTGGATTGGATTTGGATTGGATTTGGGTTGGATTTGGATTGGATTTGGATCGGATTTGGATCGGATTTGGATTGGATTTGGATTGGATTTGGATTGGTTTTGGATTGGATTTGGATTGGATTTGGATTGAATTTATATTTCTTTAAAATTCACCAAGCACTTTCATAAACACAATTATTCCGAATTATTTAGGGTGATATTAACATTAAATTTTTCATAATAAATATCAAAAACAAAGTTTCTGTTAGTCAACATTGAATTTGATCTAAATTTAACATATGCTTACGGATTTCGGAAGGGATTTTTTTTGCAAAATCATAACAAATTACCCGTCCATGCTTTAACAGAAATGTGAAATATGCTTCTCTCCTGTGAAACTCACCTAATATGAAATATGGAAGAATTTACATTAGGAGAGTTTGTTCATTTTTCCATAGATTATGGTGACTAGCAGTTAGAGGACTGAACACAAAAAAGTTTGTTTTTCCATAGTAATTTCCATATAAACTTCAAATGGCATGTGCACAAACAAATATCTTCCAAATCACTTCAAATTTTGGGAGAATGATTTTCATCATAACCAATTAAGCATAGGGGAGCAAAAACTTAAAAATATGACAATCTGCGGTCATTTGTAAATGGATCTTCGAAACCATGCTTACTGCATAGTAAAGCATGTCATACCGCATCACACACACTAACAGCAAAGAGACCGAAATTCGTTACCTTGAATTTCAAAATTTCGATTTTCGTAATCACCGTAATCGTGCTTGTTCTGGAAATACCGTTTTGACTCACATTCCGAACACTTAAGGCCAGCAGTGACTTCAAATGCATCTGAGGGACACACATTAGTCGATACTTGTGAGAGTTTTAATTTCTTCGCAAAGCCTAACTGTTAGCTGTTAGGTGTGCCGTTAAAAATGTTTATTTCAACTTGTTTAGTATTGTTTTAACGCAAAAGTATAGAACAACAATTTGATTCAAATGCCGAACACTGTGTTAATTCTGTCTCATATTCCGAACACCTTGATTAAAATTTCGAACAGCACGAATAAATCGTATTCAAATGAATAATTTATCTGAGCTGGTTCAACTAGTCTCGAACTAGATAATCATCACTACTCCCGAGGTATAAAATAGATTGGAAGACGTTCAAATTGAATTGCATATGATGCCACTTCCTGGTTATTTGATGACATATTTCAGAGAAACATTTCAACCAAATCGCCATACAAAAATCGAGTGTTCGGAATTTGAGTCTGTTCGGAATTTGAGACCGGACGTCGTCATCTTAGATTTCAAAATGGTGTCAGACACCCATATTACATTGGTTTTCTATTATTTACCCCAACCAGAGGTCGCCATTTTGGATTTAAAAATGGCGTCGGAAACCAATTTTCGTCATTCTCTAGTCGTGCACGTTCCGAAAACACCCATATTGTATAGTTTTTAAACGATTTTCCCAAACCGAAGGTCGTCATCTTGGATTTCAAAATGGCGTCGAACATCGATTTTTATCATCCCTTAATTGTACCTATTCCAAAAATACCCACATTTCATGGGCTTTAAATAATTTTTGGATTTAAAAATAGCGTCAAACATCGATTTTCGTCATTCCCTCGATATGCCTGTTCCGAGAATACTTATATAGCTTGGGTTTTTAATGATTTTCCCAAACCGGAGGTCGCCATCTTGGATTGCTAAATTTGAAATTTAGTTAATTTTCTGTGCAAATAGTCCAATATTAATATTTGGATAAATAAACTTTTTTTCTATCGCATCAACTCAAATATCGAAAAATTCTAAACATCAGAGCACCCCTACAGCACGTTCACAATCTAACAGTGCATTCTACCCCAATAATTTGGTGCGTCTTACCCCAATATTTAAAATCGTCTCACCCCAATGTTTTGGCTCGTTCTGCCCGTTCCATTTGGCATTTTGAACAAGTACTGTTTTTGAATGATTCCTAAAAAATTAAGATTTTTGTCGAACAAACAGTTTTTCCTGGAAAAATATTTGATTCGACCATAGAAAATATTGTACACTAGGGTGTAGAGCTACTTGGGCACTTACATGATTCCTTTTGGGGTGGGGGTGTTTCTCGGCCAAATTGTCTAAAACTTTGCAATAAGAAGCGCCTCAGTACGATACATATCGTGGCCAAATATTATTTGTGTAGCCAAAGCCAGGTTTTCAAAAAAAAAAAAACCCACTGCCGAAGTGAATCAAAAGTGCCAAGAATAGGATCCGGCTCCCTACTGCTCTACTCCCTACTTACGTTACAAGTTTCTAGTAAAACCTGTGAAATGAGATTGAGTTAAAGTTGGCATTTTGAACCATCATCCCCTAACAGGGAAACGATCAGAATCAAAATCAGCGTGAGTAACCAGTTGCGTACAAAGCTGACTTAAGTCTGTTTTTTTCCTTTTCAATGCCAGCAAAATAATTTGCTTTAAACTGACTTGCGGAAATTGCCTGGAAATAAGTCAAAAAAATTTGTCATTGTTGACCTTAATGCAAACATCATTCAAGCTGTCTTTTAACAGAAACACCCATAGTTCCATAAACTTTGGTTGCAAATGACAAAAAAGTCGATGATTACGACTATGAATGATGAATGATGCTCCACCACATGCTCCCATTACGACGAACAAAAAAGTTTGGTTCTCTTTTAGTTTGGATCCAGGTTTCAAATAAGTTTCAGTAATGACTGCTATATGTATGTTAGAAAATTAAACAGCTCGTCCTTTTTACCATTCATAGAACGAGCATTCCAATAGGGTCCTAAAGCCTTGTCTCAATTTAAGTAACAAACGCTGGCTAAACGGCCAGATTTTTTTTTTAATTTTCGTAAGTGAATTCAATGATTTTGTAAGCCTTATTAATTATTTCTAAAGTTTGGCGTAAGATGTGTTTTTTAACTATACTGAAAACATCATCAACGTATCTCCACCAGATTTCAGGGAGCTGTTTTATTTTCTTCTAATCGTTTCTCTAAATTTGCCATACAAATCTCACTTAAATGGAGAAAAAAGGTTTTCCATTGGGGCTCCATTTAACTGTTTATAAGTTTCATCTCTAAAGGAAAAATAGTTCTCTTCAATGTAACTTACTAAACTTTGTTAATTTAATGTATGTACGTACTTGTTTTATCCAATCTGTGCCTTTATTTTGATTAAGTAGCCAATCTTCTAATAGGCTTATGGTCTCTTTAACAGGAATGCTAGGGAATAAAGATTTGACATCAAAAGAAACCAAAACTTCATCATCGGTTGTTTAGATTTTCAATTACCTCTGTAAAATGTTTGTAATTTTTAACTGTTTTACCATGAAACTTTATGGAAGATTTTGGAATTTTTGGAATAAATACTTTGCAAACTTGTGGGTGGGTTATCTTCTTCTTTCTGGCGTTACGTCCCCACTGGGACAGAGCCTGCATCTCAGCTTAGTGTTCTTATGAGCACTTCCACAGTTATTAACTGAGAGCTTACTATGCCAATGACCATTTTTGCATGTGTATATCGTGTGGCAGGTACGAAGATACTCTATGCCCTGGGAAGTCGAGAAAATTTCCTTTACGAAAAGATCCTCGACCAGCGGGATTCGAACCCACGACCCTCAGCTTGGTCATGCTGAATAGCTGCGCGTTTACCGCTACGGCTATCTGGGCCGGGTTATCTAATAGCTGAAACAGTCTCACGCATTTCATTACCAGGTTTATGAACTTTAGGAAGTCCTTTAATTCTTGGTAATGAAGGGTTAGATTCTTTCTGAGAGTTTACAACATTACCCAAAACTGGTTTTGCTTCTTTTAACGCTTTGTCAACACGCCTTACCATTCTTGGAAGAGGATCTGTTCATTGTATACGGTAAGGTCCATGTTGAATTTTATTCTACTTTATTTATTCGTATTTAGATTTATAAAAAAATAGAGGAGAATTACCTTTATCTGCTACTAAATCTCGATTTTGTTTTGAGTTGTTTGATTATGTAGTGTTCTTTGTTTTGGGGTGTAGTGTTCGTGTTGCGGATGATGTTGGCGGTGTGTGTTCTGATTTCCTGTATTTGTGAAGTCTGTAGATTATTAGTGTTGAATGCTGTTTCAATGTCTATGACCGTTTGTGTCGTATCAGGTTTTGCTGGTATATAAGATATATCCTATATCTTACTGCTAAAACACACAAAACTTTTCAAAATGTGGAGACATTCAAGTTATCAAGAATGGCGAAATAGGGAACCACTATGGCAGGAGTTTTCAGCCTTTTTGGCTCGCGGAGCAGTTTTTCAAATAAAATGGTTGCGCGGAGCACCTGTTCCTCATCATTACTCCGATTGAAATTCGATTTTTTTACACGCTTTAATCAACCCTAAAATTTTTACGAAAATCGTGTTCCATCATTCTCTATAACGTCGAAATCATCATAAGGTGAAGATGAATCGAAAGCCCAAACGCAAAGGAATGTAAGTGAAATATTAGTCGGCTTTGAGTTAAGTATACTAGAAAAAATGTACTGTATTCAAGCTTTCCAACGGTGACAAAAAAAAGTTGACATATTTCAAAGTACTGATACCAATTTTCAGAACTGTTGCGGAGCACCTGCCAAGTCTTGGCGGAGCACCAAGATCTGAAAACCGCTGCACTATGGCCATAACTGGTACACTTTCCCTATATTAGGTTTTTGAGAAGGACATGAAAACTTTTAACTTTAATTTTTTAAATTTTTTGTCAAAGATTTAGGGGGAGATCCCCCACTAAATTCATAATTCGAAAAATATTCGTTTTATGTGCTAGTGTTACTAATTTATGATAACTATTATCATTTTAGTAGTGTACAAAAATGAATTTGAAAATATAATTATGAATTATGACATTGAATTTTGATGATGTGTACCAAATTGATCGATCTTGAAAGGTGGAACCCAATACCGGACACGATCTGGATATGCCTCGAATTCTGTAAATTTGAACATCATTGAATGTGTTATAAGTATATAATATAAGTAAAGTATATAATTGCCCATTCAATGCATTTGCAACATTTACAAGAACAATTTGAATTTTTCTTAGTTTGCAACATGTCCATCAAAAACCTATTTCATATATGATAAAAAATAGGGTAACGGTCGTATTTTGGACCCCCTAAGGAAGTGATTTTAGTTTTGTATCCCAATTAATTAATTGCACAGCGTAACCAAGTCAAAGAACATGTCAAAATGTAGAGAAAAACTTCCTCTACGAGACAAAAATGTCCAAACGGTCATGAAGGATCCAAAACCGTCGAAAATAATTGAATTGTGAAGCACTGTTTTTCATTATTTTGGACACACTAATACATTTTGGACCCTCAAAGTATATATTTTGGACCCCCGGCATTTTTTCATCGTTTGGCGACAAAGTCCATGACACTGGATGTATAAGATGCTTGCCTATAGTCTAATCAATCGATCGACAATAGAAAACCGAAGAAATTCTACGCTTTTTGTCCAGAAATTTGAAAAAAGTTTTTGTTTACATTTGAAAAATTTCTGACGGCTTCAATTTCTGTGTGTAACGTGTTGTAACGGTTGCATGGATGCACCGATTAAATTAAATTAATTTCAGATAAAATAAATATATTTTCTTTGTACAAACGGTTGATGCAAGTGCGGAATAGTCCTATCTTCTTAATAATGGTAAGCTCCATCGAAGTTAAACGCCGATCGCGTATCATCCTCGATTTTACCATAGTAAAATCGAGGATAATACGCGATTGGCGTATTAACTTCGATGGAGCTTACCACCATAAATGGCATGCAAATTGAGTTGGTCTTTCGATTTAAACCGGGAAATTTGCAGGAAAATGGCCAAGGGGGTCCAACATATATAGGGGTCCAAAATATATTGGTTATCCTAGCACATTTCACGATGTTGCTCTGAATATTCATTCTTCTTAATTTTTTTGCATGTTTGATACCATGATTGACGGAATCCATAAAAAATGAATGTATTTTGAGACACTGGTGCAATAATTACAAAGATATCATATAACAAATCCAATTGTCCGATACTGGGGAACAGGAGGTGCTTAATCAAAATTGTAATTTGTCCATATTTAGTTCAACTATAGTACAAAATACATTCATACTATCAAATTGAAAGTATGTTCGATAATGCTTGCGTGATCCAAAGTTTTTTTTCATATTCGAAATAATTACTAAAGAGGCTCAAAATTAAGACAACACGACAAATTAAAAAAAAACAATTTTTTCTACTTTTTTAAAAAGGCATGCATATTTCAAGGATACACTATTCACTAACGTATTTATTCGACATAACTAATTCGTGTTAAATAGGGTAAATTATGGCTTCGGCACCCTGAGGATATTTTCGGCAACACTAACTTATCGTCCTTGTTTAACCCCTCTACCGGCAGCTTCTTTTTTTTACCGCAAGAAAAAAAATCAAATCGCGATATCTTTTTTGTTTCTCGGTATTTTTGCACCATTTTTTCACAAGTTCTCAAAAAAACTCTTCTAGTTTGAGGATCCGTGTCGATATTGATGATTGGTGATCTGGTTTTAAAGATATTCCAATGTTCCTTGGGGGACCGACATTTTCCATACAAAATGTCTTAGGCGGCCATTTTGTTTTACGTCAACTTATCGAAAAAGTAAAATGTGGGCTATACAATGCTATGTAATAAGGAGCTACTCTGAAAAAATCATACAAATTGGTTAAGAATTCTTAGAGATATCTGAAAATTACGATATGAGGTTTTTTAAAGTTTTCAAGATCTTTATTTGGTCAGTTTGGTACCAGCAACATAAATGCTCATTACTCAAAGACGGCTGCTCCAAATTGCTTCATATTTTCACAACATACTCTCATAAATGTATTGTTCCAAAAACAGAACATCTGAATACTCCAATGCCAATTTTTTCACACAAGCTACGCACCGATCACTTATGCACTATTGAACTTTTGATTTGTATATAAAGCACTCGAAAATACTTAATTTTTATGCTTTAAATCACAAATTGAAATTAATGCACTTTGATTTCCTCGGCAATCAATTTTTATTGCTGGACTAGGTTGCCAGAAAACCATATTCAATTGCGGTGTATTTATTATTCACGATTTAAATTCACCGAAAAAATAGAACACAACTAATTAATTTATTGGAATTAGCCAACAAAGCATGCATTGGTAACAATTGAGCCTTTTAAAACTTTCTTATTAGTAGATTGTAGGGCATAATCTTTAATATACTGAGAAACATATAAAAGATACGTCTTTTAATAGTTGAGCTATTTTGGCAACACTCCTGTTGTTCTACACACGGAGAAAACGAAGTACTCAAAAATAAGTTTTTTTATACTCAAATTTGAGTAAAGCAGTCGAACTGAAGTAGTGGGTAAATTTCATTCTGTCAATTACATACATTTAACCCAACCTTTGAGTTCTCTATCGAAAACTCAAATTTGAGTAAAAATCAATTTGTTCAATTTATTGCAGTCATTTAGGCTGCGTTCCAGCCGTTGGGAAATTAAAACACAATTTTGGATGAAAAAATGTAGCAGCCACTTTAAAATGTCAACACAGATCATTCCATGTTAGCCATCGTCGGTGAAGGATGTAAATCGTGATCGTTTCTAAAAAATAGTCGCAAAATTGGTGGATTAGTGTAGTGATTTTTTAAAGGTAAGTGTCCTTGACTTAGTTTCCTCCGAAGAGTTCAGTTTGCCGAAGAAATTAATATCGAACGGACTTTTTCTTTTAAGATCCTCAGTTGTCCTGTGTCCACTATCATAACTACTGTTTGTCGTCCCTGCCACTCGTTGTGAACGATTTCCGGAACCGAGATGCTGGTTACTGATCTCAAAAGAATTACCGCACTGATTTCGACAGATGGCACCCCGCTCCGAGCTTTGTTTTCCCGTTCCAGCCACCCTGTGCCACCGCCTAATTGAAGTAAATTTTCACACCCGATACCAAATGTTCTTTTGCACCGTGAACGTCGCTCCTGGCATCCACGTCGTTGACTAAAAGCTTCAAGCGAATAAAGGTTTTTTTTAAAAATTAATCTTTTGCTCTTTATATATCACAAACACATGCTTATTATATCAATTTTAATATTATTTTTGTTTTGGATTTCGCTTCGTATGAAAATACCTATTTTTGAGTTTTTACTCCCAAGTTAACGTTGAGTAAAAATCACCCACCGATTTGATTTGGTACAATTACTCAAATTTGAGTACTAGGCTTTTTACTCAAATTTGGGGTAACGCACTAACGTGCCGAGTTGGGTCAAAAGAACCCAAATTTGAGTATGTCATTTTCTCCGGAGAAAACGAAGTACTCAAAAATAAGTTTTTTTATACTCAAATTTGAGTAAAGCAGTCGAACTGAAGTAGTGGGTAAATTTCATTCTGTCAATTACATACATTTAACCCAACCTTTGAGTTCTCTATCGAAAACTCAAATTTGAGTAAAAATCAATTTGTTCAATTTATTGCAGTCATTTAGGCTGCGTTCCAGCCGTTGGGAAATTAAAACACAATTTTGGATGAAAAAATGTAGCAGCCACTTTAAAATGTCAACACAGATCATTCCATGTTAGCCATCGTCGGTGAAGGATGTAAATCGTGATCGTTTCTAAAAAATAGTCGCAAAATTGGTGGATTAGTGTAGTGATTTTTTAAAGGTAAGTGTCCTTGACTTAGTTTCCTCCGAAGAGTTCAGTTTGCCGAAGAAATTAATATCGAACGAATATTCTTTTAAGATCCTCAGTTGTCCTGTGTCCACTATCATAACTACTGTTTGTCGTCCCTGCCACTCGTTGTGAACGATTTCCGGAACCGAGATGCTGGTTACTGATCTCAAAAGAATTACCGCACTGATTTCGACAGATGGCACCCCGCTCCGAGCTTTGTTTTCCCGTTCCAGCCACCCTGTGCCACCGCCTAATTGAAGTAAATTTTCACACCCGATACCAAATGTTCTTTTGCACCGTGAACGTCGCTCCTGGCATCCACGTCGTTGACTAAAAGCTTCAAGCGAATAAAGGTTTTTTTTAAAAATTAATCTTTTGCTCTTTATATATCACAAACACATGCTTATTATATCAATTTTAATATTATTTTTGTTTTGGATTTCGCTTCGTATGAAAATACCTATTTTTGAGTTTTTACTCCCAAGTTAACGTTGAGTAAAAATCACCCACCGATTTGATTTGGTACAATTACTCAAATTTGAGTACTAGGCTTTTTACTCAAATTTGGGGTAACGCACTAACGTGCCGAGTTGGGTCAAAAGAACCCAAATTTGAGTATGTCATTTTCTCCGTGCAGGCAATCAGAGGATGATGTTTTTGTGTCAAGTCATAAGTGAATTGATTTGCAAAGGGCCTATTCTGATTTTCTCATACACTGAGAATAATGGGAACGCAAATCAATTTTACTGGCAAAGTTGATCCGAAAAATCGTGGAACATTGAAAACAAATGTGCAAGTACCGTCGTTGGGGGTGAGATTTGGCCAAAAATGCGTAAGTCCTCACTTATTTTTGAACAAATTTCACAATTTCTTGATGTGTTCGGCTAAAAAAAAATATATTCTCATTGCAAAAATATATTTCACGGGCAGGCATCAAAATTATCAGATAGACGATGATACTATCATCTATCTGATAGACAACTGATACTACCAGTTCAGCCAGATGATACTATTACTTCTTGTCCATCCTGATAGTATCAATGAGAGAATGGTTCCTATCAGAGAAAGAGGATAGAGTGATAGTATCCCTATCCCAAAAAATTCTTATGATGATACTATCAGTACAACATCTCTCAAATAACAATAATAGAGGTTCTATCTTTATCAATTGATAAAAATAGAATAAAAATTGTTGGACGATGGGTATAGAAAATTTACTAAATTCCATATTTAGCAATCCAATGTGGCGGCTTCAGGAGTGTAAGAATTGTTGGAAACCCATGCAATATGGGTATTTTCGGAACGGGCACGATGAGGATATGACGAAAATCGATATCCGACGCCATTTTGAAATCCAAGATGGCGGCCTCCGGATTAGTAAAATCATTGAAAACCCATGCAATATGGGCATTTTCGGAACGGGCGCGACGAGGGGATGACGAAAATCGATGCTCGACGCCACTTTGAAATCCAAGATGGCGGCATCTGGTCAAGGAAAATCATTGAAAACCCATGCAATAATTCGAGTCTAGTACACGACACTGAAGACGGCCTTACAGTTGAGGTCGAAATACGCGTATCTGTCAAAGGATACAAACTTTAGTGGAATTAAATGGTATAGTACTAAATTCGGTTTTTCATCTACTTATAGGTATTCTACTAAACAGCTCGAAGATTTATTATCATAAATTTGAAGCCTGTTACCTGGAATCGAACCAAGAACCTTGTGATCGATAGGCTCGTGCGCACTCCCCTCGTCTATCGGGTTTATGGACAAAAGGTCGAAGGACAAAAGGTCGAAAGGACAAAAGGACGAAAATGATTTGCTTGGTGGGAAATTTTTCCTTCTTTGAAAAAAGATTTTCGAGCTTTTGTCTCCCCTATTTTGTTCTTCGACCTTTTGTCCTTCCGACCTTTTGTCCTTTCAACCTTTTGTCTTTCGACCTTCTGCCCTTTCGACCTGTTGTCTTTGGACCTTTTATCATAGATCCGTCTAACTTTCGTATTGCAATCGTTCCATCTTTCTTAAGGGGCTGTCCATTAATTACGTAAGGGTTTCTGGGGGGAGGGAGGTCTGAGATTTTTTACGCGCCATACAATTTATTTTTGATTTTCATACAAAAAATCTTACCATGGGGGGAAGGGGGGTTGAAAAATCCCGAAATTTGTCTTACGTAATTAATGGACCACCCCTAAGGCAAAATGTATGAATTTCTATAGTCCAGATCGCCGCAGGTATAATTGATACGCAATAAGAACAAATCAAGAGAACCGTGTTCGACCATTCCCCCCTCGACCGTTGCGGACCGTTGTATGAAAAAGTAAATTTTGTGTTTGAGCCGCAACGTTTGAGCCTACTCCCCCTCCCCCTAGAGCGTTACATAATTTGTGGACGGCGCCTTAGTCTGCACAAATTTAGTGACGTTGTGTATTCAATATGACTTTCAGCTATTCTATTTATAACTGCAATTATGTTCTCAGTGTAGTCTGTATTTTTCTGCATTGGCCCTTTCAACGAGTAAAACATAATGAGTGACGTTCAATTTCAGGCATTGTCAACAAATACGAAAAGTTACCAATACATAACCTAGTTTTTGTACTTTTTTGGATTGCCGAAGAGAACAATTTTGTTGCCGACAATAGTAATTGCATTGCCGATAAAAGAACAAGTGCCTCGTGACTTTGGTGAGGAAAAATAGACGATTTAGAGAACAAAATGATGTTTTGTGCATAATAATTAATAAATTAAGTGTGCTCAAGTGTAGTTCAGGTGTCTCCTGTTAATTGTTGTGCTTTGTTGTTGTGTATAATTGCCTTCCTAAAAGTTCAACTGCTTAGGCTGCCGACAATACGTAAGTTCCCCTATCGCAGTTCTTATTTTGGTCACCTATTTAGCAAAAAAAGATGTGACCTTACGTCGATTCCGCCATACATTTTGCACGTTAAGAAAATTGCATTCAATTGTATGCGTTGAATTGTAACAAAATAGACTGAATAACATGGATCGATCAATCGCGTTATTATTAGTTTATTATATTATAGCCATTATTAGAACTGGCAAAATGGCTTGATTTGTTCCTACTATTTGGTAAAACAAGAATTCATTAAACATTTTAGTACCAAATTTAAAATATTTAAAAATTATTTGAATCCATTGGAAAAACGTTATCTGAAAACAATTTGTTTGGTAAATATTACATCAACTTGGCCTTTTTTGGTCGTAGTGGTGATTTTGAACATTGCATCAAACTGCAATTGTTCAGTTAAAACATCAAAATCAGAGGGAGATGTCGTCCCCTTAATGCTACAACTAGATAACTCGAAATTTCGATTTTTAGAGTTCAATTTATCGAAACATAAATCTTAATTGAATATGCCAGATATTCACAGATCATAAGCGCGTGATTCAAAGTAAACAAGTCTTTTCAATGGTTCCGGGTCAAATGGCCGAATGCCGTTTGGCCGAAATTGAAAACAATAGTGAACTACAGTTAGTATGCATTTGTAATAAATTTCAAAGCTGAATTTAAAAGAACAGTTTATTCTTAAAGAAGGATAAATCATTATTGATATACAGCTCTTTAGTGCTAGTTCAATAAGCAGTCAATGCTGAATGAAGAACATTCTAAATGTAAGCAATTATTCACTTCTGTGGTAGCGGTAATAGCTGCCAGCATAAGTTTTCGCATTGAGTTTGTAGTCAGCTTTTGACAGTTACTAAAACAGTTTACGACTTATTCGTCTTTTGCTACATCGATTTGCTTCAGAGTTGTGTTTGATCTTCCGACCTTGACACTTGCTCCTGCGGGGGCGGGTGATGGGGGCAAGATCAAATATGTCGCGCGTCGGTCGTATAATGAAATGACGAAACGCCGTGGATCGTTAGTAGTGTTTGATCTATTGATCGCGTTGCTTGCTCTTGCGTGGGCGAGTGATGAACACTTGTTCGGGGTGCAATACGATTATCGAATTATATCGCGAATCCGATTAGGCGTGATTATATCATGGATCGCATCACCAACCACTGGTGACTCCCAGATCTTTACCTTATCCCACTAACCCAATATCCTTTCCACGACAACTGTGGAGATGCAGAGGTATACTCGGTCTCTAGTAGTAACGGTTGTCTAACTAACATTCCTTCCCTTCCCCGATGACCGTAAGGACGCGGCCAGCGCCATAATTGACTTTTAAATTTTGAGCTCTCGATTTATGGACATTGAAGAATGGTAAGCTAATCCCAAGCCTCATTCATTAATTCTCTGTGCAACTTCGATTGTTCTGGTCAATCACGGAGTAGCAACTACGAATTGTACGGTCATCTATGCTCATGCTCATTTTGCTACATCGATTTGCTTCAATCATACTGATAGAACCTAGTTAATTAATTATTTTTATCAACCACAAGTTTGGCTTCTTCTTTTCACAACGGAGAAACAGTGAGCTACTTTAACGTAAGTGTACACCGAGTCGTTCGGTTAAATTTTTAATAAGACTTTAGGTACGTATTATAAGCCTTAATTCCAATAACTATGAAAATTATTCAAATATGAAAGAACAGACTATGATCAAGAGAAGGAAAACTATCTTATAACAATTTAAGCTAGTGTAACGAAAATAATTGTTATATCAGAATAACTGTAAACAACTGCCGATGATTTAAAGAAGTTAAAATTTTCAATTAAAATTTAAGCTTAATTATTGCCTAAGTAATGAAACCAGCACAAATTGAAAGAATAGCCTATGTTTAAAAAAAGGAAAAAATTCTTATGAAATTATTGCAAACATGTCAAACCCGTTTTTAGCCCAGAGACGAACCAATCATGAGCGCGGACGCGAGTTCACAACTTCGTCCTGAATGAACGGATAGTTTTAATTATTCTCTTGCAGCACTTATATAGCGACAAACATGACATTCACATCAAAAAGATCAACAAATTAACTAGTAGATTATTAATTGGGCCACCGTTTTGAATCCTTCACATCAGCGCTGAAAAAATGTTTATTTTTTGTTCGTAATTCGGCCAAACGGCATTCGGCCAAATGGCCGGACACCTTTTTCAATCATATTCTCTGTGATTATCCATCAGCTTGTGAAACGGTCCAACTTTCGAATAGTTCGAAACTTGGATTTTCGAGTTATCTAGTAGTAGCATCAAGGGGACGATATGCTGCTAGAAGTAAGTACATTTTATGATAATTTTCTTTTGGGATTTTTCGTTGATGAAGAGACGGAATAGAAGTTGCTTGCAAGAGTATAATCATGGATATTTCCATTTGATTTGCAAGAATTCGGACTGATTCCCGTAGGAATAAAAATTATTGGGGAGGAACTTAAATTATCTGCGAATATATTGGTATAGGAATTTTCTTGGGTATTTTCATTCGAAATTAAAAGATTTGAACGGTTATCCTAAAGAAACAAATCTTGTGAATGAGTATGATTTTAATTCACCTGATAGGTTTGATCATTAGGTAAGTAATCGTTAGCTGAAAAATGAGAACTATTGAAGATTCTGCCTAGAGAATTCCAACTACAAAAAAAATGAACATAAGTCTTGCTTTTACTTAAGCGTTAATATTGTTTATATCACTTTTGTTCTAGTAAACTAAATAATATTCTTTAGAAAGCTGACGAATGCCAGATTTTGCTCTGTTTTTTTCATGATTTTTACTTGGACTAGATAAAATGCAAGTAAATCATAGTCACTTGAGAGCCCTTTTAAGTAGACCTTGAACAAACGTTCAGTTTTGTCGTCATGAGTTGAAGAAATTTGCTTGTTTTCTTCAAGATGTTTGAGAAGAAGTTCGCGATCTTTAAGAATTTCCGGCAAAACATTTTGAAGTCTTAAGTCTAGAGTATCGAACTGATTGCTCATTTCGATGCAATTATCAACATTATCCAGTTTAACCTTGGAAGAAAGCGCGCATCACTTAAAACTTTTGGAGGATGCTAATTACCATAATTGACATCGTTAAAGCATAGGGGAGCCAATATTTCAAAATTTACATTTCAATGTTTGTAGCTACATATATGAGAGTTTTCGTTATCTACTTACTTGTCTCTCAAATACCGCCGAAGACCATTCTGGAACGTAGATTCACCTAAGGCATGTTTCATCATGCGCAGAACGCTGCCTCCCTTCTGGTAGGCGATAATGTCGAACACTGACATGAGATCGGTTTCCACGTAGTGTGACAGGGGTCTCGTGGATGGTCTGCTGTCCACGTAGAGTGCCGTCTGAACGGCTTCCACGGCTATCAGTTCCTCGTACCGAATGCTGGGTTCAATTTCTGCACTGATCTGATATTCGTACAGGGTTGCGAAACCTTCGTTCAGGAATATGTCCGTCCACCACTTGGGCGTTACGAGGTTACCGAAAAATTGATGAACCAGTTCGTGGGTGATCGTCGCCACGATCGCCTCTTTGTCCCAGTTGCTGGACGTATTGTCATTGTACAGTAAGTATCGCTCGGCGTATTTCACCAGGCCCCAGTTCTCCATAGCACCGAACATAAAGCTCGGTATGGCAGCCTGGTCCAGTTTGGGCAGGTCGTACGTTATGTCGAAGTATCGCTCGATTGCCCGGATGGCATCGACACCTTTCTGAAGTCCTAAGTCGAGCTCATCTATCGCGGATGATCGGGCAAAGATCTCCATCGTCAAGCTGGTGGGTTCCTTGAGAATCACTCGCTTGCTTACGAAATCGGTAACCATGAACGCTACTAGGTACGTTGGCATACGAGGTGTAACTCGGAAGCGGGTGAGTTTCTTCTGATCCGGTCTAGAAATGAGGATTGAGTATTTTAGGGGCTACTGTATTGCATAAATTACGGAATACTTACTGAATGGCGATGGCGGCGAATGGCATGTTGGAGGTAGCTTTGTAGGACAGCCCACAGCTGATGCTGATTTCGAATGTTGCCCGAATCCATGGTTCGTCGTAGCAGGGGAAGGCACTCCTGGCAAAGCTGGCCTCGAATTGAGTTACGGCGATGTATTTGGTGGTACCATCTTCGGCTTGATACGACGACTGGTAGAATCCAGTTAGATCGTTACGTAGCTGATTGGTGAACTCAATCAGCAGACGATAGTTAGCGTTTGCCGGTAGCGTTTCTTTAACGTTGATAATCAAAAATTGTCTTTCTTCATCGACGATATATTCGTTCAGAGCTAGAGGCAATTGATTCGCATTATAGAGCTGCAGCTTGTTGATCGTGCTTCCGGAGCTATGCAGCACGATTTGATTGGTGGCCTGCAATGTCGTCAGCTGGATCTGCACCTTTCCGCTGTAGGTGAACTGATTCAGATGAACGTTGGTGTCTAGTTCGAGCATGTATTGTGTTGGGACCGAGGTGTTCGGTAGCCTGAACGAGGTGAAACTTCTTTCTTCGAAGGCTCGATCGGATAGTAGTATCAAATCATTTAGCGGTAGGTTGTGTCGGTCGGATTTGAATCGCTGACCATTGGAAAACACTACTAAGGCACTGATCAGCCAAATAACGAGACGTGCTTCCATATTTAGTCTGCGATTATTTCTACTAAACTGATTGTTGCATTTCGACGATTAATTTTTATATAATCCAACTCAATGGGTAAAACCTGTATCGGTACTCAATAATACAGAACTGTAAAATTGAGACAATCTAATCGACAGATGGTTGGGTCATAATGGTTGTCATTGATAAGCGTTGCACAAATTCCAAGAACATGGTTGTATATTCAAGAAAATCTATTGAGATTAGATAATATTGGCAAAGTCGAACCAAACCTTCATTTATTTATTACCGGAGCTTTTGAGTAAACATTCCGAGTAAATTTTGTAGAGGACAAATAATAATCAAACGCATGATCCATGTGACCCGCATACCTTATTAAAATCTTGATATGGTACGCATTATACTCCAGGCTGAACAACAGTGGATCGTTTTTTCAAATGTCTAACATTATACAGAATCTCTATCATATTCATCACTCGCTCACATTACCTTGTTGAAAAATAAAGTTTAGTTTCGACTGTGTTTGCATGTGCCATGATGGCGAAACAGCGTATAGAGCTGCTTCTGTGAGACATTTATTTATCTAGGAATTCTATATTTTTTCCCATAATAAAGAGTCATCCAATCAATCAAATTCTATAAAAAGCCAAGAGAACCGACTTATTGCTTCTATTGTTATGGCACGCTATACATGTAATTCCACAATTAAAGGAACATTGTGCTGAAGAGGCGAAACGAAATTTATTTACTTCAAGACTTTATGTTGCTCTTGTGTCGATGCTTATGCTTTGTTCAAAAGAGCTTTTCCAAATGCGAAGAAGAATGTGTATCATCTACCGGCATACTCAAGTGGGCTGGTCATACAGCTTGAATACCTGAAAAAATACATTGGAACTCTTGTTGAGATACTCATAAAGATTAATAATTTTATGAAACATTACAAACACACGGCCTTTTAGAAGTAAATAGGCGCGTACGGTAGCAGTTGGTGCAATTTAGGGGAAAATCAACGAAAATTGAGCTTTGGAATGCGATAAGCGTGAAATTGACCTGCTTTTCAAATGACTAACACAAAAGACACACAGATATTTACAAACGTTTACAAATTTTAATGGTTTTCAAAAACGTTGCCAAAAACGGATCCATTTTGTTGCCAAAATGGGGGGTGCTAAAAATAGAGCATGCCAAAAACGAAGCATGCCAAAAACGGAATCACACTGTATAACCATGCTTATAAATATAATATTTTAACCCTCAAAATCCCGGGACGAGACTTGCGTGTTTCAAATGGCTTGTTCTCAGCAAACCGATTTACGAACTTTTTGAAGCTACTTCAAGGGCTGAAAAAAGGTATGCCCGGGGAGGGTCAACCCGAAAGAAGGTTGACCCTCCCCCTTTTTCTGGGGGGTGGATGTAAGTGTGGCATAAGGCACAATTTCAACGAACCTTGATTATATAAACATGACAACAACAAAAGATCATAGTTTTCCAGAGGCAAATCATTCTGAACTAGTTATGCTTTACTTATGTGTTCAAAGTAGACATATTTTGGCCTTCTGGAAGCCCCAGAACATGTTCTGGAAGTCCTGTACACTTTGCAAGCGATGAACGATTCTCCTATAGCTTTACAAGTCAATTATGTGACACATATATTTTGTTTTTGATTTCCTGGCTGATCTTAAAATTTTCAAATATAGTTTCAGGTTGATTCTTACTGCCTACAAGGCACACACTTGGTCCAGGATACCCATTAATCCCTAGTAGAGAGGGACGGCATCTCCAGGGAAGTGGGCACTTTTAAAATTATTCTAAAACTTTTCTTGCGACACATCAAACTTCATGATTTCGCAAGACAAGTTTGTAATATCTGCTTAAGGTAAAATGCAAGTGAACATAGCCGGCGGCTGTTCCGTGCAATCTATATATATATAAAAATGGAGTGGTGTTTGTATGTCACGAAATGGCTAACGAACGAGTCAACGTATTTGAATGATAATTTCTCCGTTTTGTTTCTCAAGGGTTCCGACGTGTTTGTATGTATAAAAGTCCCAGAATAATCACCGGAAAAGTAGGGAAAACGAGCGTGGACGGAACTGTCATTTTATATTGGACGATCCATAGCGTTTTTCAACAGCCTACTTGATGGCAAGATGAAGTTTGCCGGGACCACTAGTTGTAAATAATAATAAACGCGAGTAATAGTAGTTGTGATAACGATGTGCGAAAGTACCGTTTTGATTCATATTACGGACACTTAAGGACTCAGGGAAATGTAACCCAGCATAGAGCATACAAAATTAATCATTCTGTATGATTCCTTAACGCTATCGAGCGTCGGAAGCCCTTTACTTTCGAACGGTGGGTGAAGAATACGCTTCCGCAACTTCAATAATTTTAAATAAATCAAAATGTGTGGCCTTTTCATGATTCTTATTCCGGACGCTTCCTCACTTTTGCCTCATATTCCGGACACTTTAAATCGAATTCCGGACAGCTCATGATAATCATTAATGGAACAGTCATATTATAAATCGAAATCGTTAAACCACCAAAGAGACATCTAAGGTAGTTGGGCATTATAAATTTTCAAAGATATTTATGGAAAAAGTTTACTAAAACGAGCCTTGAATTTGAGAACTTTTGAACAGCAAAAATTGAAACATTTCGCGTGAAATGTTTCCCATACAAAGAAGAGTGTCCGGAATTTGAAGCTGTCCGTAATATGAATCAAAACGGTAAATACGTAAACAAAGAATCGAACAAATGTTATTGTTATGACTGGACTATAAATAGCGAAGCAATAAACCTAGCTGGCTTGCATTTCTATCCAGTGAACTGAACAGTGGTGTTGTTATTTATAGTACATATCAAAGTTCAATAGAAGACATTTCAATATCTTTTGGCCACATTGGCTAATTTCTGACAAATTCCAGGGGTTTAGGGCCCTCAGGGAAGTGGCCACTTCTAGAAAAAATCTGAAACCTCACTTGCAGCACACCAAGCTTTATGGTTTCGCAAAAATAGTTCAACAGAAGACCGCCAGATGTCATTGATATGCCTTCTAATGAATTTGTTTTGCAAGTACATCAAGTTTGATATGTCGCAAATGAGGTTTTAGAATCATTTTGCATCATTACCCTGAGAGCACATCCGCCCCGGAGTATACTGTGGCATGTGGACTTAATAGAATAAACTTTTTTCAAAAGTTTTTCTAGAAAATACGTTCTAAATTTTATCAGAACGTGTTCCATATGCTAGTTATTATGTAGACATTTCAATATCTCAGAAAATGACATTGGAGACTTTTCTCATTCAAGCTCTCTCTATCTTTGTGATTTTGTAGAGTATCATACTGAGAATAGAAGAGTGCATGGTGACCAAGGTGTGTGCATTTTACTCTGTAGCCAGAGTAAGGTGTAATCACTTGGCGAAAGCTGCTAGGAGGCCATCTTTAACGTGCTGGCCGTTTTGTTTACAAACATTACTGCCTTGCCTGGATGATGCTGAAACTGAAACTAACTGTGCTGCCATCAGTGCGGACGAAATTGTCAAAAAAGAAAGAAAGGAGTAGAGCACACAAGGAGCAGGGGCGACCAGATTAGAATAATTCTTGACAACACTGTTTCTCCAACCAATCACCTTAGAGAATTGGACCCGCCTTGATGGTGACGTTACGCACAATTCTCCTTCTCTGTTCCTCTTTCATCACGCTCAATTGACTGTCCTGCTCTTTGCAATTCACTGCTGGAATTGTTGACATATTTTTATATGGAGTTTCAAGATTATGTAAGGCATGCAACGATCTATTAGTTGTACCTCAGTCATTTAGAAAATCGTGGAGTGAGTCTTACGAACATAGTGAACACGGACGGTCATCAAAATGAAACAGTTTTCCGAAAATTCATCTGCCGATAGTTCGGCTGGCGCGTATGTCCTTTCGGCTCAAGTACGCGCAGCAGAAGATGAGAGTTCGGCCGGTGGATCTATTCCTCCAAATTACGACATATACCAGCAGGGCCCAGATAGCCGTAGCGGTAAACGCTCAGCTATTCAGCAAGACCAAGCTGAGGGTCGTGGGTTCGAAT
Organism: Aedes aegypti; assembly: GCF_002204515.2. NCBI lineage: Eukaryota > Metazoa > Arthropoda > Insecta > Diptera > Culicidae > Aedes > Aedes aegypti. The sequence continues at coordinate 290,632,638 of NC_035107.1, read as the reverse complement.
CCCACTGGTCGAGGATCTTTTCGGGTTGGAAATTTTCTCGACTTCCCAGGGCATAGAGTATCTTCGTACCTGCCACACGATATACACATGCAAAAATGGTCAATTGGCATAGAAAGCTCTCAGTTAATAACTGTGGAAGTGCTCATAAGAACACTAAGCTGAGAAGCAGGCTTTGTCCCAGTTGGGACGTAACGCCAGAAAGAAGAAGAAGACCAGCAGGTAGCCAATTTTCCCATTCCAAACTTCTATTGAAATTGTTTTGCGAAACAATAAAGGTAAGTGTGTCCCAAGAAAGGTTTCAAAATAATTGTGTATGCCAGGAGGTGGTCGATGTCATCAGATGTCATTATTCGGTCTTTTATTGAATTGTTTTGCTAAATCAAGAAGTTTGGTCTGGCGCAAAAAAGTTTCACAACCATTTCAAAAGTGGCCACTTTTCTGAGGGCACCACATTCCCGGAATATGCCAATAGGTAGCCAATGTCGCCAGAAGACATCCAAATGTTTTTCTGACAATACAAACGAAACTTCAAATTTGACAATCCTCTAGGGTCCGGTTTGTAAGATATTCTTCTATATAGAAGTGGAAAATTGATCTCCATTAACTCATGTAGAATCATCATAAGGCCAATCTCCAAAAAGTTTTTGGATTACCTTAACTTGCACACATTCTAGACTGATTAAGAACCAAATATGTCAATTATAGGCTAATGATACTGTTACCACCGTTAGAGGAAATAAGTCTTCGATTCTTCAGCGAACAATTTATTGTAGAATGTTGCTTTTAAGCTACAAATGGTAGAGATTATTAGGTTAATTGTTTACAAACTTCTAAGTTTCATTGGCTTACAATTTCGGTGACTTTTAGTCTGCAAACTACTCCTCTTGACCTCAACGGTGAATTACAATCGTACTGCAATCTGAATGAATGTTTAAGGCTGGTTTAGCAAATTCTAACTTCATTATTGATTGAATTACTTCATAAAAAACTTACGGATAGCGAGTACAAAATTTGGGTATTTTATAAGAATATAAAGCTTCGTTAACCACACAGGTATATGTAATATTAATAACGAAATAAATTCATAGTTCAATTTAAATCAAACGTACTTACAATACTTCACAAGATAATTTAGAATAATCGAATTCAATTTATACTGTATCGTATACAAAAGAGAAGAAAATATAATTCTGAATGCCTCTACTGAAATCTCAATCAAATTTGCTGGTCATACTAGTTGACGTTCGCTTCGTAATTTTCTACCTATCCGTCACGATGAAGGGTATCTAGGTCGCCACTGTCCGTTGCGCCCACAGTCATGCGTCCGTCAGTGATGCCAGTGCCAACAGATACTTAAAGAGCATAATTTATCTAAATAGTAAAAAAAATCATACAAGTAGACTCCACAAGGCAAAACCTCGTTCTACGAACTAAGCTCTCTCGTTTTACGCACTAATTCAATTTAAGCATCTCCCATCTAGTTCGTATCTTGAGGTTACGGTGTAATCATATCATCTACCAGAGCTGCGTCAACACACATGAGCTGGGAACAGCGTTTAGAGTGATGAGTGATGTGCAGAGGCACGTGGTCGGGTGGTGGTCGATCAATGAGAGAATGTGCAAGTTGAGGCACAAAGGCCGGTTCTTCAACTTCAGCATAATAAACGTGCACAGCCCTCACTCCGGAAGCACTGAAAGACGCTTTTTACGCGCAACTTGAACGCGAGTACGACAGCTCCAAGAATATGGGCATTCTTAACATCTACATCCAGCACAGCCTTCCATACCTATACATCTGAAGATCACCACAGCAGACAGTATCACAAATCGATCACGTTCTGATTGATGAACTGCACTTCTCCGACATTATCGACGTCAGGACCTATCGTAGCGCTAACATCGACTCTAACCTGCGTCCAAAACTATCCGTCGTTAACAGCGTACGGTACCGACGGCCACCCCGGTATGACCTAGAGTGGCTTAAGCAACCGGAAGTCGCAGCTGCGTACGCGCAGAACCTCGAGGCTGCATTAGCTGAAGAGGGTGAGCTGGATGAAGCCCCTCTTGAGGATAGCTGGAGAACAGTGAAAGCAGCTATCAACAATGCAGCTGAGAGCAACGTCGGATACGTGGAATGGAACGATTGGATCGACGAGGAATGTACGCAGATTCTGGAGGAGAAGAATGCAGTGCGGGCGGTCATGCTGCAGTAAGGGATCCGGCAGAACGTGGAACGTTGTAGACGAAAACGGCAAAAACAGCGCCTCTTTCGGGAGAAAAAATCGCTGCCTGGAGGAGACGGATTGCGAGGAGATGGAACAGCTGTGCCGGTCTCAAGAAACACGTAAGTTCTATCAGAAGCATCACAAAACAAGTGCAGGGATAAGGATGGGAGCATTTTGACGGACTAGCGTGAGGTGATCGAAAGGTGGAAGCAACACTTCGACGAACAGCTGAAAGGCGCTGAGAGCACAGGCAATGAAGGACAGGACAACGGAGGAAATGCCTTCATCAGTACTGCGGGCGATGGAAACCAACCAGTCCCCAATTTGAGGGAGGTTAAGGATGCCATTCACCAGCTCAAGAACAATAAAGCTGCTGGTAAGGATGGTATCGGAGCTGAACTCATAAAGATGGGCCCGGAGAGGCTGACCATTTGTCTTCACCGGTTGATAGGCACAATCTTGGAAACAGAACAGCTACCGGAGGAATGGATGGAATGGGTAATATGCCCCATCTACAAGTAAGGCGACAAGTTAGATTGTGAGAACTTTCGAGCGATGACCGTTCTAAATGCGGCCAATATTGCGCTAGAAGGTGTTATGCGGAGAACTAGGCTTAACAGCCGGGGTACGATTTTCACGAAATCCAGTAAATTTGTTTGGCCCGCGGTTGATATGGTCATTGTCGGCCGAACATTTGAAAAGGTGGCAGACTTGTACACCCGCCTGAGACGCGAGGCAGCAAAAGTTAGTCTGGTGCTGAATGCGACCAAGACAAAGTACATGCTTGTTGGTGGGGCCGAGTTGTGGGCTCAGTTGAACCGGATCAACCCGGTCACTGCTTGCAAACATCACTATGGGATCACGAAGGCGACTACTTACGACGGGCGAAGATAGTGGCTTAGAGGGGGACCCACTAAAATGAAGAATTTCCAAATCACTGGTGTTCAACACAACAGAAGTCTAGGAAGCGAGTGCGTTCCAGAAAGCGGTATGGTGCCACGAGCACCGGTGCATACCACGGAGAATCTACCGACGAATAGCAGTAGCTCGAAGCAATGTGTGACACAGGAACTACAGGAAGGATTAGAGATTCGGAGTCCAGTGTACACACAGAGATCGAGCAACAACACTACTCAACAACACGAAAACTTGAGGTTGACGGACGTGAAGAATGAAGTCGATGAACTCATCCAGTTCGTCGAAGACTGGCGCAATGTGCATACCGGGATCAAGAGCAGGCTGACGAACATCAAATCTTCTGTCAACGCTTCCACGAATGAGCTGAAAGCCCTGATGGCTCTCATCCGGAGCTTGCCGAAAAGGCACTGAAAAAGGTCAACGCCAAAGATAAAAAAGAAACAGAAAGAGAAGGTGGAGAAGAAAAATAACGAGAGGAAGAAAGCGAAGAGACGTCCGCAGCGTGAGAGGTCGGAATGGGATTCCATACTTGTTAAGGCAAACGACCAAACAACGTAATGTTTAGGACTATCCGAACCTGAAGGACCTCGGAGAAAACGTGATTAGAATATGGCGCACCCAGAAAGGGGAAATGCTGTTTGAGCTGAAGAGTGACGCAGCGATCAAGAGCTCGGCCTATCAGCTGCAAAGGTCCGAACAGAACGGAACTGTGCAGGCAATGTGGAGAAATAGGTAATTTTAGGAAAGGCTGAAAGAATCGACAGCAAGCACCTTGTTGGTCTGCTCACCGGAGGAAGGAAATACCCATTTGACGGCAGTTTCAATTGCCTTGCAAACCAAAAAGTGATTGCAGCCCGACAGTAACGGAGGTAACGCAGATCAACCTTAATCACTGTGACATCGCACAGCAACTGTTGTGACAGCCGACAACAGAAACTAAGTGCAACGTTGCGATAATAGCTGAACCGTATCGAGTATCACAAAATAACGCCAATCAACCTAACATTTTGTAGTCCATCATCACTGGCGGGCAACATGAACTGGAGGGTAAGCTAAAAGTACACTCATAGCGATTACCAAGCGATACGCTACAGGATTGACCAGTGGAACACTGCGGCAGTGCAGAGAAACACAATTGGCGACCAGCAGTAGACGACGAAGGCTTTTGACAAAAATCTCTTCGTTGAGGCACTTCACACCGACAGCGATGTCCTGAACAGGTTGGGCTAACAACAGAGATGGTAAAGGCATATGATACAACGATGCCACGAAAACGGGAGCCCCCAAACGATCAACGTCCCGCATACTTGTGGATCGAGGCACTCAACGTTTTCCACGCTGCTTGTCTTAAAGCCAGAAGGCGTTACCAGAGAGCAAGGAACGTAGAAGTCAAAGAGAAGCGAAAGGTCGTATTGCAAGGAGCCATAGCTGCTTTCAAACGCGAGATAACACTGAGCAAGTCTGAATGCTACAAGGACTCTTATCGAGTGGTCATGGCGAAAGTCAAGGGTCAATCAATGCCGGTTGAACCGTGTGCTGAAAAACTGAGGGATAGAGAAGCAAACGTTGAAGATCGTCAGGTCACCAATGACGAGCGTGTAGCAGCGGCGAAAGCATTGAAGATGAGAAGGCCCCCGGATCGGATGGAATACCAAATGTTGCACTTAAAGCAGCGATCCAGAAATGCCTGGACGAAGGCTGCTGGATACACTGGGCAAACTTTTGGAAACAAGGTGGATAAATGTACGGAGCGCGAGAACGGACTATCAGAAAGGCCGTTTGGATTCCGGAAGGGAAAGTCGACGGTAGACGCAATTCGGACGGTCCAGGAGAGGGCCGAGGAGGCATCGAAGCAAAACCAAAGAGGAAATTGTTACTGATTCGTAGTTACGATAGACGTTAAGAACTCGTTCAATAGCGCCAGATGAGTCGTGTGTCGGTGTATGCAACCGACGCCGGCCGAAAGGAGTTTAGAGTAACGGCGGCTAAACTACAACAGCCACGTCGACTATGCATGTGGGAAGGCGACCAACGCACTTACAAGGATCATGCCGAACGCTCGTAGAGAGCGCCAGAAGAGGCAGTAAAAGGCGTCTTCTGGCTAGCGTACCATCGTCGATATTGAGATACGGAGTTCCGGCCTGGGGTGCAGCACTGCAAACCAAGCGCAATCGGGACAAGTTCAACAGCGATTGTTCATATTTTTGTGGCTCTCAACCTAAAAAAAAACTAACGTTTAGGCAAACTTAGGCAAGAGGAATCATCTGCAATCGATTCCTTAGTCTTGAAAGCGCTCCTCGGGGAGTGGCAGGAAGTGATTTATGCGGTATAATGAAGCTGTCCTCTTATTATTTGGCATATCTACTATTTTAACTGTCAAATCAACAAGATTAAGGACACATACAATTTTGCACGGGTTTGATAAACATGAATTAGTTTAAAAAACAAAATAAAGAGTTTTAAAATTTCGAATCCAAACATGTTGCAGAATATATTTCTTTTTAATTTCTCGTTTATAATCTTAACTATCTGGTATTATAGATAGATGTTTGATTTTGTTAGTCAACATAAAACTAAGTTTGAAAATTAGGGTTTTACCAGCTTTTTGAAAATCTGGACCATTGTGCACCATACAATTAGTTTTTTTTGTTAAAACTGTGTTTATTTCATGGGAACATAACTAATAATAATAATTTCGGAGCTTAAGTACGATTATGGACGTTAACGGGCTAATGTAGCGGAACCAACCTTAACCTCCCTAGTTAAACAACGCTACTGCTACAGCACCGATCAGTAGGGTAACGGAAACTGCAATGGTGGCCGCACCGCCATCATCTTCTGTCGTGCTGGAACCAGCGACGGTGGTTGATCCTGCCGTGGTTGATGAAGCTGGGCTGACCGTTGTTGAATCTGGGCTGACGGTTGTCGTAGGTTCCGGTTCAATCGAATCGACGAAATCTCCAACAAAGTTCATCGTCAAAATTGCCTCGGCGCTTTGCTGCCAAGCAAAGTTTGCCTGTACGGTGGCACGGGCCGCTTCTGCGGTCTGCGGAGTGATATAGGTACCCAGGTCGACTATCAGGTCATTCAGCTGTGGAAGAAGAAGGATGGCTTTTAGTAGGTTTATCGAACTTCTATCTTGGATCTTACCATGTCAAGCTCCTCCTGAGTGTTGGTGCGGGATGCAATGTTCGATAGTGCACTGTTGAGTGTGTTGACGTCAAGTATGGCGACGAATTCTCTAAGCATGTTAGGATCTCTCAGGAATTCAATCAAAGCGTCAACACCGGCCCGTCCACCGGAGTAGACCGCTTGCACAATTTGAGTACGTTCGGCAGTCTTGTAGTTGATTTCAACGCCCGATCCACTTCCACCGATGGCAGTCTGCAGGAAATCTTTCAGGAACTGCTTATTCTCGGAACATCCCAACGCACTGATGATCATCGATCGGAAGGCCCAGTTTTGCGTTGGGTAGATGCGTTTGTACAAATATTGGTACTCAGCAACATCGGCCGTGCGTAGACCGTTGCAGTACACAACAGTAGCCACGTCCGGATGCACCGGGATGCCTTCTGTTACTTCTTTTTGCAGTGCTTCCTTGGTACGTTTCAGGCAGTCTTCGTTTCCAATCAGACAAGCCCAGGTCGAAATGGTCTGTTTCAGGTATTTGTGCAGCAATGGTTCGGTATCGGAAACTGCAGTGACATCCAGAGTTTTGTATACCTTCTTGATGAGATGATCCACCATGGTCTAAAATGATACGAGAGATAAAACTCTGAACGTGTATATGTCGTTGATTTGCACTCACCGTGAAGTCCTTGTAGGCAGGCGTTCCACGAAGCTTACCGTTGAAGTAGGACAACACATTGTTAGCTGCCGTCCAGGGAGCGTATTCGGTTTCATCCTTCAGATAGGTGAGAAGTTTCATCAAAACCTCAATATCCAGTCGTCCAGAACGTGCAAGCCAGTACGCGTCGTCGATAAGTTGAGCTCGATTTAGTCGATCAATGCTCGACAAGTTATTAATCAGAGCATTTGTTATCAGCTCCCAATTGTTCGCATCGTAGTTAACTCGGTAATAGCCAACCTGTTGTTTGTTGAAAATAATCCACTCATTGGCCGGCACTTCGGTGTTGATGCGAGCCGCCTTCGTACTGAGCCAGCTGAAGGTGCTCAGATCGTCAAAGTCAGCCTTGGACTGGTGAACGTAGTTGTACGGTATCATCCATACGTTCGTATTGGGAACCTTACGATCCGAGATGAACCGCTCTTGCGAGATGATAATATCTCCGGTTTCGTAGGTTCGTCGCACACTCAGCACGGGATAACCTTTTTCGTTCGCCCAGGTGTCCATGATGGCCTTGACGGTGACTCCTTCCGGGAGGACATTCTTTCCCTGGATGGCCGACTGTAGACCGACGTACAGATGATCTGCATTGGCACCATCAAACTGTCTTGCAGTGAGATAAGCCTTCAGTCCAGCAGTCCAGTTAATCTCGCCGAGAACGTTACGCATCATGTTCAATACGCTTCCAGCTGTCAATGAGACGGAGATACGTATTGTACGCTGCCATTTGTGCCGTTCAGAAGTCATACTTACATTTAGGATACGCAACGCGATCGAACAAACTTGCAATTGATCTTGGAGTATCGGCATTCCAGGTCATCGGTCTGGTAGTCTCCAGTCCATCGGGCACCATAGCTGCCTGGATGACCTGTGTGTTGAAAAGCTCCCAATATCCCACCTCTGGATATGCCAGATGAGTTGCATAGTACTCGTACAGTGTGGCAAAGCCTTCGTTCAACCAAATGTACTCCCACCATTCGGGACTGACGAGATTTCCAAACCACTGGTGCGCGTATTCATGGGCAATCACTGTCGCAATGTTGGTTTTGGTGCGATAAGTACTCAGCTCAGGATTGAAAAGGAGATACTGCTCTCTAGAAAGATAAAGATAGCGAATTATTTATGAGCAATTGCTATTTGATCGCCTGCTTGATATCGCTTATCAAAGGTAATTAAGCGATTGGTTCGTCTAGATCACACACTTTTGTCGTATCATTCTCTACCAGTATTACCTGTACGTGACAAGGCCCCAATTTTCCATGGCACCTGCGGCAAAATCGGGAATGGCAAATTGTTTCATTTGTGGCATATGGTCGTAGTACCCGATGCCAAGATGTGCATCGAGCTTCTCAAGGATTTTTTGGCCAGCTTCAACAGCAAAAACAACTTCGTCGATGGCATTTGGGCGCGCGTAGACACTGTGCTCTAAGGTTCCAAGGCGTTGAAAATCCGAAACCACAAATGCCAACAGATATGTCGACATCTTAGGAGTGACCTCAAACTGAGTCACCCGAATATCACCGTCAATTGTAGTTGTGTAAGGCATATTGGAATTTGCCGTGTAAAGAACATCATGGGTAATCCACAGGGCGAAGGTGGCTTTCAGGCCAGGTTCATCGTAGCACGGGAATGCCATGCGGGCACTGGTAGACTCAAACTGTGTCGTTGCCAAGTACTTGGTGACGCCATCCTTGTTCACGTATGAAGAAATATAGAATCCATCCTCCGAGTCGGACAATCGGCCATTGTATTCAACGGTGAGAATGTAACTTCCGGGATTCAGCAGAGTTTCACTATTGAAGGACAGTTGCTCAACATTAGCATCGTAAGTCCAGGTTGGATCATTCAACTGCTGGGGATCAGCTTCAGGCGTTGGAATGAACGCAAGATTTGCTTTTTGAATCGTCAGGGAACGACGATGAACTACAATAGCGTTGGTCGCTTCAACCACGTTCAAATGGATAGCCACTGTTCCGTCAAACTGCCGATTTCCGGTGTGCACTTCCGTTCGCAGTCGCAGCTCGTAGTGCGTTGGATAACTGGTTTTTGGTAAACGGTATGATTCATCCACTTCCTGCAGTGGGATAATTTCACTTTCTTCAACCGCGAACGCCGGAGCTATTTGCGGAGGATCGACGCTGTCCGACACATCGGACAGGGGTCGTTCTGCCACCGTGCCGTACGTGGCCAGCGTCAAACCCCAAAGCACCACCGACCACTTGAGAACGATCATCCTAATCGTCACGATTTCACACGAGTACTGGCTCAAGGCATTGGCTTTGAAATCCTTTTAACTAATAACTTAGGGTTGCGATAAGTATCCAGCCTCAAAGCCCAGATAAGATATGGATTGCTTTACTGGTGTCACAATAGATGAAGTATATATTGGCTCGGGGTCATAAAATTTTCACTATCGAGGGTGATTGGGTAGACCAGGAAGAATGGGTGCGATTGTTGCGATTTTATTTCATGTTTAAGAAATAGCTGATACCGCTTTCCAGGTACTCAGTTTAGGCATTTGCTTCTGTTTCATGGATTATCTTTCGTTTTGTCTGTATTTCTTTTCATCTACAATGGTTATATTTTTCGGCCGGATCGTTCATCAGATAGAAGAGCGTTCTTGTTGGTCTTGCGTGCCGACTTGAACGACTTTGATCAAGTTGAACGGCACTATTCAGATGCGCTTTACATTGTTTCCTGAGTCTAGTCAGATCAGGATTCCCCATGTGGTCCCTCTTAGAGTCTCCGCAGATCACAGAGGACAATCTTTTTCAAAAGATCCCATAATGTACGACGTTGTAGCATCAAACATTATCATTGAAGCTACTTGGAATTTCAATGGACGGAGAGTATCCATGAAATTTGACGCAACCAGTTCAATATAGACTTCCCAGTTTGATGACTAGAGATTCCCTAAACGCAAAGCCGGTGAAGTTGCATTTAAATGTTCAAAGAAGAATGAACGATGAACACTTCTTCTTTAGTAGATACCATGAAGGTTAGGTCATAGTAAAGTAATCCAAGATCTGTGCTACTGAAGGTATTCCTTCAGTTGGCATGATAAGCATTTGGATCAATGCCCATGAATATCTAGTGGAAGGTCTTTTGGTATGCAGTGTTCACCAACTCGTTCGGAATCATACGTTGAGGATTGTTTATCAAGTGGTAAAAAAACTGAATAATAAACGTATATCCTATTGAGGTTATTAACAGAAACATCAATTGTGACAGCACATACATTTCTTGTAGATAACTCATAAATAGGTGTAGCAACGATAGCGTTATTAACGAAAATGCATAAATAATGATTAATTAATTAATAATTGATGATAATTTTAATATATTTAACTCAAAATTTGAGGTTTGTAATTTTAATTCGGAAAAGTACACGAATTTTTGGTTTCGGAAATATTAGAAAAATAAGCCGCACCCTAATAAGGAGCAGTATGCGAGTATCAGTTTCATGTTTGCTGGAAGTAGCAAAATCTAGACCCACAAAATAATCTTGAGAGAAGCTCCCCTTACGAAAGTAAGTTTTGGGCTATCTTTACCGGTATTAGATCATTTGGCATAAAGTCGTTTGGCATAAAGTCGTTTGACATTAAGTCGTATGGCATAATAGTCGTTTGGCATAATGAGTCTGAAACCAAGAATTTCTTAAAATGACATTCATTTTTACGCTTCTATTGAATCTTTCTGATGACATTAGGCTTGTTTTGATACAAAATTCTTACGCTCTTGAGAAAACTAAAGAATATAAGGAAAGTTACTGACAATAGTATTTTATTTTTTATCCAGAAATTACCCTTCTCCCTAATATTAATTCTTCTATTGAGTTGCGGTAATGGAATAAATTTTTGCACTGAAGATTTTGATATAGGGTAAATGATGGCTTCGGCACCCTGAGGGTATTTTCGGCAGCACTAACTTATCGTCCTTGTTAAAATTTATCTACGGAACAAGAGTTACCTTCAATGTACTTAATATATTCCTTGAACTATGATCTTCCATGTAAACCTCATCTTTCACAAAAATATGATATAACATGGGTATTATCATTGAATGAAATAATTGCTTACGAAATTATCGTCATTCGTAAGCTGCCGAATAAAACAACACAAGAACAGTTTACGAAAAACTCACCACTTTGAAAGGTCCAATTCTCCGCTCCAATACCAATTTGTCACAAAAGCTACGCACCGATCACTCATGCACTATTAAACTTTTGATTTGTCTATATAGCACTCGAAAATACTGAATTTTTATGCTTCAAATCACAAATTAAAATTAATGCACTTTTCTTTCCTCGGCAATCACTTTTTATTTCGGGAATAGGTTGCCAGAAAACCATATTCAAATGCGGTGTATTTTTATTTTTATTCATCGAAAAAATCGAACACAACTAATTAATTCATTGGAATTAGGCAACAAAGCATGCATTGGTAATAATTGAGCCTTTCAATACTTTCCTTGTCTGAAGATTGTAGCGCATAAACTTCAATATACTGAGAAACATATAAAATACAGTGATACCTCCATGAGTCGATGTTCCATGACTCGATATCGACTCATGGAACCATACTAAAAATAAAACTTCATGGTTACTATGATGGTCCTTAGAAGCAGCTTTCCAAAGGATTGCTGTTCCATGACTCGATATTTCCATGAGTCGATGGTCCCTTCAATATCGACTCATGGAGGTTTCACTGTATACGTCTTACAATAGGTAAACTATTTTGGCAACAATCCTGTTGCTCTACAGGCATTCAGAGGATGATGTTTTTGTGTCAAGTCATAAGTGCATTGATTTGCAAAAGGCCTTTTCTGATTTTCTCATACACTGAGAACAATATGAACGTAAAAAAATGTAAAAATAGCCTGTAGAATTTTCAATTTCGCGTTACTTTTTAGCGATTTTTGTGTATAGTCACTAGGGTGCGGCTTATTTTCCAAAAGTTCTCAAAACCAAAAATTCGGGTGCTCTTTTGAATTCAAATCATATTAGCAGAGAAACCTCAAAGTTTGAGCCAAAAATATTAAGATTTATATATTTATTTATTCGCCGCCTTTGACTACAGGTCACACAGACTGAAAACTTAATGTTATGTACTTTACTTAAATTCTATCTCTTATCATATGAACAATTTAGGGGTGGCGCATGAGTCTTGAAGGTGAATTTTCAAGTTATAATAAATGGCATTCAGTGAAGTTACCACAACTTCGGTTATTTATCACCAATTTCAAATCTTTTAGCATCATTATTTTCAAAATTAAATGTATGAAAACTTTGTAGAACATCAAATTTGTCTTAAATCGAAATAAAAGTAGTTTACTCGAGTTTTTTCTTTATTTTACTGGAAAATTCATATTTGTTTGACCATAACTTCATAAATACTAAACCTATTTCAAATATTTGTACAGTCGAAGCTTGTTATAACGACATGGCAAGGGAGCGTCGTAATAGAGAAATGTCGTTATAGAGAATAGTGATAACATCAAAATCTTTTTTAAGGGACCGAAAAATGTCGCTATAGAGAGCTTTTGTCGCTATTAAAGTGATCGTTATAACGAGCTCCGACTGTACATGTTTTGAAGCAAAAAATAGTTATTTTCATACTGTTCATACAAGATATGTTCTAAAAATGGTTTTGACTTAGTGTAACAAAAACTACCCAAAAACATGATTTTTTAAAGAATTTCTTTGGATTATTTATGTTTTTTTCACCAAAAATTACATTTTTCCTTTAAAATCTGTGTTTATAAATCATTTTGTTTTTTTTTACGAGTTGAATAGTGCATATATTTTTTAACATGAGCAAAAATATTATTGTTTCAAAATTATTTAAAAATGGTTGACAAGTCCTTTTAAGGTTTATCAAATGAGGAAAACCAGTTTCAGCTTTAAAAATATTGTTTAACTGACAAAAATTAAAAAAAAAAAAAACTGACGTTTTTCGTTTAGAAATCATGGTTTTGTACAGTTTTTGTTGAATAACTTGGTCAAATCATTTTTTTCAGTGAAATGTGTCGAATAAAAAGTATGAAATGAATTAAGTAAGCTTTTAAACCATGCAAAGAGATTTGGAATCGGTTGAGTATTCATGAAGTTATGGTCAAACAAAGATATTAATTTAGTAAAATGAGGAAACATTTGGAGTAAACTACTTTTTATTGAAACTAGTTTTGATTTTACACAAATTTGATAGTCTACAAAGTTTTCATAAATTTAGTTTTTAAGATAATGGTGCTGAAAGTTTCAAAATTGGTTAGAAATTACCGAAGTTTTGTTGACTTCACTGAAGGCCATTTATTATAATTTGAGAATTTACCTTCAAGACGCTTGCCTCCTCTAAATCTTAATATTTTCGGCTTAAACTTTGAGGTATCTTTTCTAATATGATTCGAATTCATAAGAGTACAAGAATTGTTGGTTTTGAAAGGTTTTGAAATATAAGCCGCACCCTAATAAACAGTAGTGTGAGTAGCGAATAGGGGCATGCATGTAACCCATTCAAACGCAACTCTGAAATTCAAGTAATCCGATAATCGTGTTCCGTGGATTTTTCTTGCAGAGCACAATATTATGAATCAATTAATCATGACGTCACGCTGCAACTTGTAGGCTGGATTCGCGCTTGCTGCAAGACCATGACATGGCAATTTTTACAGCCGAAATGCTGCCATAGTGAGATTGAATACAAAAAATATTCGATAAAATAAATTAAGACGAAATTAGGCAGCGTCCATTTATGACATAACGCTAAAATGTACAATTTTCAACCATTCCCCCCTCTGCAACGGTTTTTGCATGAAAAAAATAAATTTTGTGTTTGAGCCGCAACGTTTGAGCCTACTCCCCCTACCCCTAGAGCGTTACGTAATTTGTGAACGGTGCCTTAGTCTGCATAAATTTAGTGGCGTTGTGTATTCAATTTGACTCTCTGCTATTCTATTTATAACTGTAATTCTGTTCTTAGTGTAGTCTGTATTTTTTTGCATTGGCCCTTTTAACGAGTAGAACATAATGAGTGACGTTTAATTTCAGGATTTGTCAACAAATACGAAATGTTACTAGTTTTTGCGCAGTTTTGAATTGCCGAAGCGAATATTTTTGTTGCCGACAATAGTAATTGCATTGCTGATAAAAGAACAAGTGCCTCGAGACTTTGGTGAGGAAAAATAGAAGATAAAGAGAAAAAAATAGTGTTTTTTGTATAATAATTATCAAATGAAGAGTGCTCAAGTGTAGTTAAGGTGTCTGCTGCTAATGGATCATTAAAATAACCAAAACGGCCGCTATGAAAAGCATAGATAGCGCCACCATAATCTTGTGTGTTTGACATAACAGCAATGCGGTCACAATGTTAAATCCCATATATAGTGGCGCCTTTGTTTTGATGCGGTGAGCACTTGCAAAAACTACCTTCAATGATCCATTGTTGTGCCCTATTGTTGCGTAAAATTGCCCTCTTAAAAGTTCAGCTGCTCAGGCTGCCGACAATACGTAAGTTCCCCTAGTTTCCATCATGTGTTACGTCCCAACTGGGACAGAGCTCCATCCACAACGAAATGTTCTTAAATCGTTCCCTTTATTATTATCTGCTACACAGCGTTACAAAAATGACGTTTTTGCGTGTCAACATACTTGCAGTTTCTACACGAAATTCTTCGTTTCTCTTATATGGTAAAATACAATACTTATCTAAATTACGACGCGACTTTTGAGCGTAGAATGTGTTATAAACTTTGTTGATATGAATTGTTATACACATTAGGTCATATGAATAAAACCGAGCATTTGCTCATGCTCAACCTGGTTTAAGTAAAGTCTTTGAGCATTTACTCAAAAACGTATGAATAAAACTATACTTTACTCAGAGTAAGTTCGAAATTCGAACATAGCTTTTACTCTGTCAAGAATGTTGTTTTTGTTTTGGGTATCCGATTTCGCAAAAAATCCAGTAGTGCTTTGGCGGATCTTTTGCCATGCTAGGGAAAAAGTGTGAGTTGCTTGATTTGCTGCCGCTTGCTGATGCACACCCCGGCGGAACATATTTATTAGCATCACGCCTACCGGAGAAGCGTCGGTGAACGCAGAAAAATCGCCTAACGGGGAAGCGTCGGTGAACGCAGGACACTAGTACACCAGCAAGGACTACAAATTGGTGCGTGGAGAACACCCAACCGGTCCGCTCGCTACGGTAAGTGCTTTGTACTTATGTTATTTCGTGATTTAATTATATTTCTGACTCTCCTAAACAGCCCTCAGTGGAGAACAGATGACAATGCCCTTCAACAGAATCGGTGTCCAAGTGAAAGGCCACGTTGACGCCATTCGGAACCCCAGCGGAGTCGATTGAACATCCTGGTCGACAAGTTTCAGCAATGGAAAGAAAGAAGAACAAACGATCTGTCCTGAGTGGGTTCGCGATGCAGGCTACCAGATTCAGGGACCACATCCCCACTTGGCTGTTAAAGAAATGAATAAACTGTTAACATATCCTAGCCATGAGATAATTGCTTCTTGAGAAGTTTCGTAGAGTCCTAATCCATTGGCTTTGCCAACAATTCCGACTCCAATTCATTGAAAATACGGCATAAATATCCTCAGGGTTTTAAAGAGACTTTTCCAGATAAACTACTTCTTTTTTCTGGCGGCAAGTCCCTCCGGGTGGAAAGCTTATATTTCAGCTTAGTATTTTTTGCCATGTATATCGTGGGAATTACGAATATACTCTATACGCAGGAAGTCGAAGAAATTTCCAACCAGTAAAGATCCTTGACCTGTGGAATGCTTTATAACTGCACTTTTGTCGCTTTGACTATCTAGGTCCTCTAAAAAACTAGTTATCTGAAAATAAATTGACAAATGATGGATTCGTTCAGGAACGTTTTAGGGAATTCGCTCAAGATTACCAACATTTTTCCAACAATTTTTCGATAATCTCTCCACAAATTCTTACGGATATTCATCCACACAGGCTATTTTAAGATTTCAAAAAACTACTTCGTATACTTGACATGTTCAGAAGGCACATACAAGAATTCTTGAGAAAAAAAAAATGGTTAAAAGACAAACTGGAAGAATTCTAGATGGATTCCTAAAGAAATATCAGAAGAAACCGCTTGAAGAATTACTGCAGGATTTTCTGGAGCAATCCTTGGAAGGGTTCTTGGTAAATTGTCCGGAGGAATCGTTGGAGAAATCGCTGGAGGAATCCCAGTAAAGATTTTACTGGGGAAATTCTTGTAAAAATCACTGGTGACATTTCTGCATGAACTTTTGCGAAATATGTAGAGAAATCCGTAGAATAATCTTCGAGGTATCCATGGAGAACATCTTTGCAGAATTCCTGTTGGAATTGCTGAAGGTAGGTCTTATCGGAACTTCATTACTGTAGAGATTATGTTGGATGAATTTTTGGTAAAATCTCTGGAGGAATTCTAGTGGGAATTCCTAAAGAAATCTCTGAATGAGTCTCTGGAAGATTTTTAGTTTTAATTCGGGAGGAATTCTTGTGAAAATCCAGAAGGATTTGACTGGTCTTAAAATTGCATTTGCGATCAAAAGTTCTAAATTGTCGACACTAAAACCTCTATGAGGATAAAAAAAAACATAATTCATGAGTGATCCAATTCATTATATTTTCAAATTTCCCAAATTTTGGATATAGGGCTTGTTAACAAATGGGGTGAGTATCAAATGTGCCCATTTTTGGCGTTATGAAATTTGTGAATGAACCCATAATATTTTTTGTTTGGGAAGCTCAAATAGCTGTAGCAATAAACGCGTAATTATTCAGCAAAACCAAGCTGAGCGTCGAATCCCATCGATCGAGGATTGAACATTTTCTTGACTTCCCAGCATAGAGTATCTACGTACTGCCCATAAAGGCATAACTGTCCCAGATGGAAAAAGTAGGCATTGAGAAAATAGCGCTCAAAGTTAAAAGATTTCCTTTTCATACAAATACTCATAATTTTGTAATACATTTCTGCATGGCCTATTCATTTGGCAAAAATGCAAAAGTTCCGACATAGGTTCCAGGTGCCCTTGTGTCCAGAATGGCCATACTTACAAAATTTCCAGGGTTCCAAATCTTTCATATAAAGAAAAATCGGTTCAAAAATTGATTTTTGAGAGGTTTCCATGTCAGCTATACGGAGATATCGGTAAAATGTTGAAAACGTTCGAATACATCTCCATTTTTTACAATTTTAAACGTAACTTTCGCGCTTTTTTCCATCTGAGCATGGTCAGTAGGTGACTCAGGATTTTTTGAGCATTTACTCAGCTTTTACCGCTTTATTCATACGAATCCCGATGTTCGAAAAGTAAATGCTCAAGTTCTCAGTTTTATCATACCAAGTTGAGTAAATGCTGAAGAAAATGATCTGACAGGTGGATCTGAGTAAAGTAAAAGCTTTTGCTCAGTTTATTCATACGACCTATTGAGTTTGCATTCTGTGGCAAGTTGGCTGAAGTAGTCGATTTTTACATTTTCAACGGCAACCCTTAATTTAGCAAATAGTAGTATTTTGGTGCTTGTGACAAAAGCTTATCCTGCAGTGCTATCTTTCTTTGCTAAATCACAGCAAGCTCAAAGATTCTCTATGTTCTGGGATGTGGAGAAAATTATTATTCTGAAAAGACCTTTCACCAGACCCGTCATAAATTTCTTTGTCGCTTGACAAATCTCTGAACAAACACCACGTTTGTTGAGTACCTATCAAAAATTTTTGATATGGGCTCTTTGGTGTTGATCTTGGTAAAAGCTTCAAAAAATGCCGATATTCATACTAAATATGCCGAACGGCCATTATGCCAATTGACTTTATGCCAAACGGAGTATAAGCGCGTTTCAATATACTAAAGCATATTACGAAAGTTATTGCCACTAGTATTTTATTATTTATCCAGAGTGAGAGAGAAATGACGGTGGGCGTAAAGTGGGTGGTAGTGTCTAAGAGAAGACCTGACTGTACTAAGATTTCAAAATTTATTGGTGACATGAGGCGTAAATCTTGGAAATTTCGAATGATTTTCTACAGGGCGTTAATATGCTCCTGATTACTCCAGGGTGTTTATACAGCTTGACAATTTCGATTGTTGACATACAAAGCGTTAAGATGCACCTGATCTATGTGACCTGAGGTCAATTTACTGTAAAGCGTTGATAAAACTTTAAATTTTCAAATAATGTTTTATAGGGAATTAAGATGGCCTACATGAGACAAGATCAAATTAAGTTCAAAGGGCGTTAATACAGGTCGACAATTTCTATTTATGTCATACAGGACGTTGATATGCAGCTAATTTACGTGGGATAAGGTCAAATTACTCCAGATCCTTGATAGAGCATGGAATTTTTAATTGATACAGGGTGTTAAGATGTACTTGATCTACATAAGATAAGGTCAAATTTGTCCAGGTCGTAGAAACCGTTAGAATTCGCAATAGATGTCAAACAGGGCATTACAATGCAGCTGATCTACATGTCACAATATAAAATTACTCCTGCCCGTTTAAACAGCTGAGACATTTTGATTGATTGTTTTCAGGGCGTTAAGATGCTCCAGCTCAAATACACTTCAAATACATCAGATCTATTTGGAATATATTCAATTTACTCCACGACGTTGATGCTGCTAGTAATTTATGATTGATGTCCTACAGGGCGTTAAGATGCAGCTCAGCTATTTGCGGCAAGATCAAATTACTGCAAGGAGTTGGTACAGCTTGACAATTGAGATTAATGTCATACAAGGCGTGAAAATGCACATAATCTACGTAGGATAAAGTCAAATTACTCTAGGGCGTTGATCCAGCTTAGCTTAGCTTAGCTTAGACTGACTACACATATCAATGGTTGCTATTCCGTGATTGATCGAAGTCAGTGAAAATGCACAAAGAATCAACTAGAAGTTCGGCTGGGATTGGCCATAATCTTCTTCAGTGTGCATAATTCAGTGCCTCTATTTATACAGGGTCAATAACGGCGCCGGCCACGTCCTTGCAGTCAGGTGGGATTGGGGGAAGGAATGTTAGTGTGTAACCTTTGCTTTTTGGAGACCGTGTTTGCCTCTGCATCTCCACAAAGGTTACTGGGAGGGATGTTTGTTAATGGGGAGGATCGTTGGGTCATAGGATTCACTTTGATAAGCGATTAGACCATGATAAACAATGATTTGTGAGATATATACATGCTTAAACGTAAATATAATTGTTCATATAATTTCTATGTAGAGGAAAATTATG
Source organism: Aedes aegypti (assembly GCF_002204515.2). Taxonomy (NCBI): domain Eukaryota; kingdom Metazoa; phylum Arthropoda; class Insecta; order Diptera; family Culicidae; genus Aedes; species Aedes aegypti. The sequence continues at coordinate 290,613,389 of NC_035107.1, read as the reverse complement.
CCGACACTTGAGGTGACGAACCATTCAAAGTTTGTTGAACAAATACCTAAATGTAACATTCCTACAGCTGTCAGGACGAAAGCATGTGTTATTATATTTTACTCATTTGAAAAAAAAAACAAAAAACTCGATTGGTTGGGACATCATAGAACACTCTTATTCTTATGCCGACACTTACAGTGGCGAACCATCCAAAGTTTGTTGAATAAAGTGAACCTTTCGCAAGTCTACACTTGTAGTGTCGAACCATTCAAAGTTTTTTTAATTACAAAAATAAAGGTATATAAGAGGTGTTCTGAAAAAAAAAAATGTTAAACATAAATAAATCATGAATCAGAGTTTGTGTCGACACTCACAGTGACGAACCATCCATAGTTTGTTGAAAAATCATATTTACATCCCACCATTGTAACGATTGAATGTGCAGTCATACATATTTTATAGATTAGAAATAGTAGCATGAAACGAGCTCACCAATTGATCCGTTATCCTTGACTGAGCAGCCACAATCCACTTTCGGCTTCACTCGTTTGCTCGGCTAAAAAAAGCACTCAGGAAAAAAAAAATAAGCGCGCGACCCAAAAAGAATAAAAAAAAACTGTTCGGGCTTTCTTGACGCACTGCCCAGGAGCAAGCGTCAAGGTCGAAGGATCAAACAGAACTAACCGATCGCGGCACTTTTTCAGTTACTCCAACCGAACTCACCGATCACGCCACTTTTTCACTTACTAGACCATCGCGCGACATGTTTGATCCTGCCCTCGTCGCTCGCCCCGGCAAAAGCAAGTGTCAAGGTCGAAAGATCAAACAGAACTCTCAAATTACTCTAGGGCGTTGATCCAGTACGGAAACTTCGATTGATTTTCTTATGATGTAAATATGCTCCAGAACTTGCAAAGATCTATGTGTAATACAGTTAAATTACACCAGGGAGTTCAAAAAGCTTGAAATTTTCGATTGATGTCCTAAAGGGCGTTAACATGCACCTGATCTAGAAGGAATAAGGTGAAATTAATCCAGGGCGATCATTGATCATTGATTAAGCTAGTTATTAACAGTTAATGCCCTACATATCGTCAAGATGCACCTGACGACAAAGGATACACACAAATTACGCCATGGTGTTTATGTGGGTCAAGGTGGACAGGTTCGACAGTGGATTCGCGTTGGTTAGAAGGAATAAACCCGGAACGGACACGTAAAACTTCTCGCAATTGAAAAACACGCGCGGTTGCAAGTTAAACGTTTTTATTATTATTGATGATCAAACAAAAGAAATGATGGTGTGCAAGGTCACTACAAATTCAGGTACACAACCAAGGTATTTAGATTGACGAGGGGTGCACCGCTGTAACTTCTAACACTCCTCCTCAGCGGTTTCCCCTCGGATGCCTTGAAGGCCAATCAGTTTCGCGAAGCCATGGTGCTTCACAGTCCCCAAGGGTTTGGTGAAAATGTCTGCACGCATCGCATCGCTCGGGCAGTACTCAAGCTTGACTGCCCCTCGCTCGCACAGGTCACGGATGAAGCATTCTTTCGTATTGATGTGTTTGGATCTCTTGCTGGTCTTGTCAGATTGTACGAAGGCTAGACAACCTTGGTTGTCTTCGTGTACAACAGTAGCCTTCTTCTGCTTTTCGCCTAAGTCCTCAAGCAAACGCCTCATCCATAGCACCTCCTGGCACGTCTCTCCTAATGCCACATATTCTGCCTCCATGGACGAGAGGCTCACGCAGTCCTGCCGCCGGCTCGCCCAGGAGACAGCTCCTCCTGCGAAGAAGACAACAAAACCAGTGGTCGACTTTCGGGTACTTGGATCCCCAGCCCAGTCGGAATCCGAGTAGGCTTCGAATTCAGCTTCGCTTGATCCACCGAGCCTTAATTTCCAATCGACTGTACCCTTCAAATAGCGGAGTACACGCTTCGCTGCTGTCCAATCTCTCTCAGATGGTTGGCTGAACTTGCGGCCCAAAATGCCAACACCGGCGGCGATGTCGGGCCTTACGCAGACCGCGACGTACATCAGGGCACCAACGAGACTGCGGTACATAGTGATATCCTTCATTGCTTCGCTATTGGTCGTGTCTTTGAGGTACCCTTGGTCCATCGGTGTCCGGGCCACTTTAGCTTCCTTCATACCAAATGCCACGATCAATCTCTTGATGTACGATTGCAAGCTCAAGTTGTACACTCCTTGCGAGTCCTTGGTTACCTCCAAGCCCAGAAAATGCTTCGCGTTGCCGAGACAGTTAACGTCGAAATGCTTCTTCAGTTGATCGTGGACTCGTGTTAACTCCTTCTTATCAGCACAAGCGACTAACATATCGTCAACGTAGACGATCAGGTAGACAACACTTTCGCTTCTCATAGCAATATACAAGCACGGGTCGGCAGAACTTGGAGCAAAACCTATTCCCTTCAGAACTTCGGATAACTTCTTGTGCCAACACCTAGCCGACTGATGGAGGCCGTAAATGCTCCGGCGTAAACGGCACACCATCTCCTCCTGTCCGCGAACGACGTACCCAGCAGGCTGCCGCATGTACACCTCTTCGCTAATATCGCCATACAAATATGCCGTTCGAACATCCAAATGCATAAGGTTCATCCCGTCTCTGCCAGCTAGAGCAAGCAAGGTCCTCAACGTAGTGTGGCGGATTACCGGCGCAAAAACTTCGTTGAAGTCCACTCCAAAACGCTGCGTATGCCCTTGTGCCACGACTCGAGCCTTAAGCCGCACGACTTGTCCGGATTCGTCCATCTTCGCTTTGTACACCCAGCGACTTCCGATGACCTTTTTCCCGGGTGGTAGGGGTACCAACTCCCAGGTACCGTTTTCCTTGTGCGAAGACATTTCTTCATCCATAGCCTCTTTCCAAGATTTTCGCTCTGGACACTTCATTGCTTCGATATACGACTCTGGTTCCGCCAACGCATGAGTGGCAAATCCTACGACGAAATCGCTGTATTTATCAGGCAACTTGTTACGGGTTTTACGGGAAGCTCGACTACTCTTGTCACTCTGGGGGTTTTCCTCGGAATCCTGTTTGATGTTCAGAGGATCATTCAGAGCGGAACTGGAGCTCAAATCGAAAAATTGCTCACACTCACTAGCATCATCATCGCTTGGTTGGCTATCGGGGCTGTCGAATGCCCCATCCTCATCCTCAGCATCGCTTACATCTGTCGACCCCAACACCGGTTCGACTACCGACCGATCCCGCTCACCGTCCTGCGTGGCAAGCCATTCGACACCATCGGTAATTGGATCCGTTTCCTCTTCATCCCGAGGAACAGCATCAAATTCCAAAAATTTGGCGTCACGGCTAATAATGACGTTCTCGGTTGCCAAATCTACAAAACGATACCCCTTATGTTGTTCTGAGTAGCCTATGAACGTTAGTTTGCGAGCTTTACTTTCAAATTTGCCGCGCTTCACATCTGGGATGTGAACCCACGCTTGCGACCCGTATACCCTCAAGTGCCGAACATCTGGTTTCTTCTCGAACCACTTTTCAAAAGGAGTCGTATCCACCGAGCGCGAGGGCAATCTGTTCTGCAGATAAGTAGCGGCTAGCACCGCTTCGCCCCAATATTTTGTATCAAGCTTCGCATCGAGCAGCATTGTGGTTGCCATCTCCTGCAGGTACCTATTCCGCCTCTCTGCCACCCCATTTTGTTGTGGGGTGTAGGGGGTGGTAAACTGTACCTTGATCCCCTCCTCGGCGAAGAAGCTTTGAAGCTTCTTGTTATCATACTCGCCGCCTCCGTCAGAGCGAACCACTCGCGGCTTTCTACCAAATAAATTTTGCACGTACCTGACATACTCGATGAGCTTCCGGGCGAGAAGATACACGACCGCATACCTGCTGAAATCATCAATGATGGTCATCAGGAATCGGTTGCCGCTGGGTGTTGCAGTGCGCATAGGCCCACATAGGTCTGTGTGCACCAAATCCAAAACTTGCGTGGACGCTCTTTCAGCCGTCTTCGGGATCGACGTTCGCGACAGCTTCCCCTCCAAACACGATTCGCAGGTCAACCGGATTCCACTATCTTTCAGTTTCAAGCCATCCACTAACTTCTCCTTATTCATTCTATCAATACTCGAAGGATCGCGGTGGCCGAAGCGGCGATGCCACTGGTGTTGACAAAATTCGTTGTGCTGCTTACTGTCAACTTTCATCACTGTCTCCACCGTTTTCAGATGGTATAGACTATCCGATCTGGCACCCTTCACTTTAACATTTCCGGATCGATCGCAAATGTCACAACAGTCTTGTCCGAAAAACACAACGAAGCCCTTAGCAGCCAGCTTTGCAACCGAAAGCAAATTACTGTTCAACGATGGCACAAAAAGTACTTCCGTGAGAGTAATGTCCACTGCATTTCCACAGCCGTCAACCCCAGTCAGCACACATGTACCACATCCGACCGATTGAACTATGGATCCGTCCGCAAGAACCACTTCTGGGGCGCTCTCTTCACTGAGCGAGGTAAACACACTTCGGTCATTGCTCATGTGGCTGCTAGCACCGCTGTCCACAACCCAGCAACATTGCCTCTTCCCGCCGGCCATGAACAACACCGCACTAGAGCTTTTCTCCTTGACTTGTTTAGCCTTTGGGCGATCACTTTTCTTCTTTTGTTCTTCTTCTCGATTGTCACTTTTGCTCTTCAAGGCCTGAAACCGCAAGCAGTCTCGCTTCATGTGGCCCTTCTTCTTACAAAAGAAGCACTCAATTTCGGACTTCTCCTTCACAACACTGTGCGACTTCATGCCGCTCTTCATCGCCTTCGCTTCGCCGGATGAACCATGACCGGATCGCTCCTTCCGACGCTCGTACTCGTCCAAGAGTTTCGATCGGACCAGCTCGACTGTCAAGTCCTCATCTGGTCTACTTTCCAGCGCTGTGACCAGCCCGCTATAGGAGTCGGGCAAACTCCTCAGGATCATGGCAATTTTCAGCTGATTCTCCAAGTCCTGGCCGGCGTTAGCCAATCGATCGAAAAGATCGTTCACTTCGAAGAGATGCGCCTCCAAATCACCACCTTCTCGCAAGTTCAAGCTGCATAACTTTTTGAGAAGGGACACTCTAGAAGTCACGGTGACTTTTTCGTGATACTTCTGTAAATTATTCCAGAACTCGAGAGCGGACTGAGCTGTTTTTATGAGGCTGTATTGGTTATCTTCAATACATAACCCCATCGTCGCTCGAGCCTTTTTGTCATCCTTGCTCCATTGATCGGTGACAGGCTCCGGCTTGGGCGCATCGATCGTGTAGAAGAGCTCCTCCCTGGTCAGGAGCATCTCCATCCTGAATTTCCAGGATAGCCAGTTCTGATTATTCAGCTTCGCGAACTTGCTGATTGAATCCATTTTCCGTCACTCGTCCAACACACAACCGACGACTAATCAACGAAATGAAAACAACTTTTGCACTGTCGGTGTACACACGGCGCCGGCTCTCACACACACTATGCCGCGACCGACGACGACGATGGCGATGACGCCCTTCCCGTTCCGAACGCCGAACTTTCAGCCAAAAAACTTTTTCCTCGTTTAGAGCGAAAAATAACTTTTCCTTAAAACCTCCACTGGGCCCATAACCTGTGGGTCAAGGTGGACAGGTTCGACAGTGGATTCGCGTTGGTTAGAAGGAATAAACCCGGAACGGACACGTAAAACTTCTCGCAATTGAAAAACACGCGCGGTTGCAAGTTAAACGTTTTTATTATTATTGATGATCAAACAAAAGAAATGATGGTGTGCAAGGTCACTACAAATTCAGGTACACAACCAAGGTATTTAGATTGACGAGGGGTGCACCGCTGTAACTTCTAACAGTTTATACCGTTTGGAATCATTAAATGTTGCCCCAAATGGAGTTAAGGTGCAGATGATCTATTTGAGGCAATTTAAAATTATTTCAGGGCGTTAATACAGCTTGACAGTTTCGATCGATGCCATACAGGGCGTTAAGATGCACCTAATATACATGGAGTAAGGTCAAATAACTTCAAGGCGTGGATACGGCAAGGAAATTTCGATAGTTTTTTTTATACAGGGCGTTTAGATGCTCCAAATCTCGCAAAGATCTGTGTGAAATAAAGTAAAATTACTCCAGAGCGTTGAATCAGTTTGATCGATTGGTGTTACACAGGGCGTTAGAATGTATTTGATCTACGTGAAATAAGGTCAAGTTACTCCAGGGTGTTTGGAATTTTCAATTCATGTCCTGTAGGGCGTTAAGATGCACCTGATCTACATACGATAAGATCAAATTACTCTAGGGCGCTTATAGAGTTTGAAATTACTAAATGATGTCCTCCAGGGCATTAAGATGATCACCCACATATTTGAGATAAGGTCACTACAATCACTACACAGCTTGACAACTTCGATTGATGTCATACAGGGTGTTAAGTTGCACCTGATCCACATGAAACAAAGTCAAATTATTTGAGGTAGATGATACAGCTTGAATTTTCAATTGATTTCCTACAGAGCGTTAAGCAAAAAATGAGAAAAAGCTTCTTAGTCATCGACTAAGCGCGACTAAGCAGGACGACAGGGCTGGAAATCTATATGCCATTTTTTTTTTTCCAAAAAATCTATCTACATTTTCGGAAGAAGACCGCGATTGCAAATATTTTGCGTTTTATCCGGAATTTTCTAGAGATATTGGTATAAATCAAATCCATGTGCGGGAAATTTCAGACGTTCTAATGAATTTGGACGCTTCAAAAGGACTTGACACGATTTCACCAATATTTATGAAAAATGTAGCAAAAGAACTTACAACGCAATTGTTTTGGCGTTTTAATAAACCCTTGAATATGGCCACGAAGCCCACATCCCAAGGAACACACATGTTATATTTGATGCAAATTATCTCTTATATGACTCGATTTTGTCATATAAGAGTTAATATGCATCAATTATAACATGTGTGTTACTCGGGATCTGGCCGAAAATATCTGACATACGTAATTATCGAGGTATTGCCATAATCTCTTGTATTCCAAAACTTTTCGAGTCAAAAAACTATTTCTTCAAATAAAAAATAGAAAAACTCACACAACACGGCTTCTTTAAAGGTCGCTCGACCTCAACAAATTTACTTCAATTTGTTGACTATTCATTGGATGCGATAGACAATGGAAACCACGTAGAAGCTCTTTATACGGACTTAAGCATTGCATTTGATCGCATATACAAACTACTAATAAATTGGAATCGAGCCATGACTGCTGAAATGGCTTGAATCATATTCAACTAACCGCCAACAAATCATAAAATTCAAAGGAAACAAATCAAAACCAATTCAAGTCACTTCGGGTGTCCCTCAAGGCTCTCATTTGGGACCTCTTCTTTTTATCATGTACGTTAACAACATTTCCGTGTTCTGTTTGATCCATCGACCTTGACGTTTGCTTCTATGGGGGCGGGCGATGAGGGCAGGATCAAACATGTCGCGCGTCGTTTGCGTAGCACGGTGGAATAGCATCGGATCGCGCTAGTAGTGTTTGATCCTTTGATCTTGTCGCTTGTTCAATGCTTTCATCGAGTAATATCGCAAATCCTATTAGGTGCATTCATTTGAAATTATGTATTTATCGTTTACCAAAACGAATCCTTTACCCAAACTTTTCCCATATCCAAACATCCAGTGTTTTCTTGTGGAAGTGCAGAGGACTCCTCGGCTTCCATAGAGCAAGTAACACGTCAACATTTCCCTCCCATTCCCTAAATTGACCTGCATTCGGATGCAGCCGGTGCCGTTATTGTTTGTTATAATAGTGAAAGCACCAGTACTTACACATTGAGGATGCTACTGATCCCGAGTGGTGTCTGGTGGTTTCCTGTGTAAGTACAGCTGTTCTTGCAATAACGGAGTAGCATCTGTGGGCGGTCAATCATGCTCATGCTCATGCTCATGTACGCTAACGACATTTCCTTCATTTTGAATAAACTCAAAGTTTATTGATTAATTTATGCCGATGACATGAAGCTCGACCTGGAAATAAGAAATGAAGAAGACATCAATGTATTTCGCAATGAAATAGAATTTTTTTACATATGATGCAAAAGAAGCCTATTAGAACTGAATGTAAAATAATGCAACCTAATACCATTTAGCAGAAAAAGAACAACACCACCATTTAAGTTGCATTAAGAAATCAAAATGTGGAAAAATGTGAAAGAGTTAGGGATTTAGGAGTAATCTTAGATTCTAAGCTTTCTTACGTAGACCAGTACAATACAATCATTCACAGGACATGCTCGGGTCCATGAAACGTTTCTGCTGCAATTTCCATGACTCATACACAATTGAAACTCCGTATATTGCATATCTAAGATCAGTCATGGAATATTGCAGCATTGTATGGTCTCCTTTCTCAATCACACACGAAGAAAGATTGTAATATGTACAAACACTATTGCTACTTCAATGCTCTTCGTAAATTAGGTTGGACACATTAGCGTAACTTGAACTCAAATCTAAAGGGGACTTGACCCTTCTGATCGAAAAAATCCCTTAAGTAAAGCGTATGCTTAGCATGAGAGTAAAAATTTTCTAAGGGGGGCTTGAACTTTTCTAGGGGGGTCTAAGACCCCCCTAGCCCCCCCGTATTTACGCCAATGGTTGGACATCATTACCACTTTCACCCTACAAAGCACGCTGCATGCTATTAGAATGCAAACTTTGAAAGAGCGGCGTGAAATCGCAAGAGTTACATTTGTAAATGATATCGTTTCGCAACGTATTGATTCTACAGAAATCTTATCAAAATTAAACTTCTACATTCCTTCTAGGAAACTACGAAATCCTATTTAATAGTAGCCTATTCTTGACAAATCATCATCGAAAAAATTATGCAAAAAATGGGCCACTAAATCAAATGATGGTCATTCACAATCACTATTGACTTTACCATGTCTCGGCGAAATCTAAAATAATACTTAAAATCCATGCGAAATCGCATAAAATAAAACAAAATGAAATATTACTTACACTTCATTTTTTTTTAATATTTTTTATACATTTCTTAATTTATACAAGCATTAAGAAATAAAACAAAAATATGTTTATGTAAAAAGTACTTGTCCACGTCGGTTGATGAAATAAATAAATAAATAAACTATGCTAAGTGGACTATTCTGGGAAATGAGGTACGCAGATAAAAAAAACCGTTCTCGTATCCGTGAACAGTAGACTGAACTCGTCAACAAGCAAAACTGCACCGTGAACTAGATCATGTTTATGTAAACGCGTTGCCTAGTTCCGAGAACGTTCATGTCAACATGATGCCCAAGTAGCACTGGTAACAAATGCAATATTTTATAAAAATAAAACAAATTACATTGCCGTTGCATTTCAGATAATTTGTAGCATATCTTATTGATGATTTTCAATTTTGGTTACTAAACTATTACATTGTAACTTAACCTAGAGCTATCAAAATGAATAAGTTATATTGAAATTAAATCTGTGGTTGCAAAGAAACAAATAACACGCTAGGTTACATATAGATTGCTAAGTCACATGTGTATAACAGCATGAAGTATGTTTACCATTTGTCATAGGGGAAGGGGTGAAAAAATGAACAGGATGGTAAAATGAACACCGAACTTGTTACGCATGAACAACAAATTTCGATTAAGTTTTAATAATACGCACGAATGATTTAGAGCATAAATAAGAGTGTTTTTGTTGATACGAAGATAAATTTAAGTCAGAACCACGTTCAGAAATTAAAGCTGATGTAATTTTAGGCACGGAAATGTTGAGGTTTTTCAATGAGGTGAATATCGTAATGATATGTTGCCGAAGCAGAAACCTTCAGAACTGTTTTCGAAGGGATTATAATCATTCATAGATGTTTTAAGGACTGCGATAAAAAAAAATCAAAAATGTTTGCTTTGCTCGTGTGTTTTACCACCAACATAAAATGAACATTTCCATTACCTATATTTTAATGACGATGAAAGTATGTGAAAATTTAGCTGTCTTAGTCTTAATTCGTGTTGCTGCGTTAATTAACATCTCTATTCGTCAAACGCAGTTTTTTCGTTCAAAATCATGAATATATTCATGTGTTCACTGTATTTTATTATACAGTAAACACATTTTCGACGAGTAAATTTCAGTTTTGAACAGAAAAATGGCTGTTGAAGATTCGATGATTACGATGACGGATCCTTGAACGTTAAAGTGTTTGGGTCCTCTAGACAATTCGTAATCAAACGTCAAAACTCCACCGCAAAATCGCTAGTGTTTGGAGGTGATGTTTACTTCAAAATTTCGGAATCAACATCTCCAACTTAGTTCTAATACCCTCCGTCCACGAGTTATTGTGGCGCGTCGATCGTCGCAAGTTTCTCGTTAAACAGTCAATCCCGTAAATGATTGTGTTTTGTTAAGCCACAGCAGTCAGTGGCTGTCTTCTTTTTTCAAATTTGTTCTGTCATAGTTTGTATTACGTGCATTAAATACGTTAAATTTGTCCTTGAAAAACTTATCGAAGGACCTAAACTTTAATCAACTCGTGGGGGCAAAACCCCCACCCCCCTATTTCATAACACCAAAACAGCTGTTGAATTCAAACACAGAGAACAGACGTTCATCTTTAATCGTCAGCGTGTGTTAAGCTTTGTACTGGTCATTTCAAAGTATGTCGTTATGCTCCTGTTACGCGGCGCTGTCATCAGAATATAGAAGCTTCAATTATGCCGCTTTTTTACACTTTGTCACCATAAAAAATTGCCACTTGTCGCTAGCGTTGCTTTGTGTGCCGATGTATGTTGACGTTCGCTAGTGCCATCGTGTGGTCGAAACGAGTTTGTATGTCGCGCTCTCTGCGTTGGCGTCGCTGATGATTGATTCTAACCCTTAAACATGATTTTGATGGAATTTTGTTCGAGCCTGCATGTCTGTTCTCTGTGATTCAAATTCTACCTAACGTAATGCTACGCTGAAGTAACGCGCAAATTAGAACGTTACAAATGTAAAATTTCCGCATCAGCATGTTTCTATTATTGAACAATAACATCAGAACAAACGCCTGTAGGTATACATTATATATGCAGAATCGATTAAGAGATAGCAGTCATGTTAGTTAGGCCCTATTGAAGTGACAGCACAGAAATGCACAAGGCGCTACCATTAACAACGCGGTTATTTTTTCCCAATTTTAGACCCACCTTCCCCCTAGTAGTCATCTGTCCATACACAAAATTTACAATTTGTATGGACCGTGGTCATTGGGCAGAATCTCTCCCCTCCCCCAATAAATGACTACGTGGTTTATGGATGACCCATCCATAAGCACGCATTTTTTTAATTGATTTGTTAACCCTAGAAATACTCAAATGGATGGAAGTTGTTTCTACTATTTGATAAAGAACATATTTGTATATCCGATTATAATAAAAAAGCATGTTTTCCACATCTAAAACGCTATTTTCCTTATCATGGGCATATTACCCTCAGTCCCTAATATTGGCACAAATTAATCAATTTCTAAATTCAATTCGTTGTTTCACCTCAGGACGCAAGATTGCATTACTTCCTAGCGTCTTGTAGTTAAAAATTGTTAACAAACCCGCATTCACAGAAGAGAGGATCGATGAAGAGAAATCGATCATGCGACTTGCGCCCTTATTGTAGCACACGCTTTCGAGCTGTTTGCAGCGTTGCCAACCTTCCAGATTTGTCTGGAACATTCCAGATTTTTGATGCCCCATTTTACAATGATGATCCAGATAAAATTTGAAATGATTTTTTAAGCTTTTGTAAATAATTTGTAAGGTTCTCTGTGTACGACACAAGCAATCCAGAGTTTTCCAGACAAATTTTCAAAATCTTCCAGATTTTTGAAAAATTGACATGGCATCCCTGGCTGTTTGAGCCATTTGAACACGTCACAAACCATGTGCTTTCTTGGACGAAGCAATTAATTTTCATACTTTTGTAAGGATCCAGTCAATTGGCTTAGGCGGCATCCACAAATTACGTAACGCTCTAGGGGGTGGGGGGAGTGGTCTCAAGCGTTAGGGCTCATACAAAAATTAAAAAAAAAAATCATACAAAAAGCGTTACGGAGGGTGGAGGGGAGGTGGTCAAAAATTTCCAATTTTAGCGTTACGTAATTAATGGACGCTGCCTTAGGGGATTTTTGCACATTATTTGATGATTTATCGCAAATTCACCGTTTTTCCCATTAAAAGAAGACTATATCGTTTAGGTGTTCATTTGAATACCTCTTCCCCTATTGACAGCAGTGTAATTTATTGGCAGTTTCAGTATAGTTACACATCAATTTCAAAATAACATAAGATTTCTGGGTAACTAATGTGTAACTAACGAGTAACTTGCTGACAGTGGTCAACACTACATGTCGAAAATTTTCATACGTATTGTGAATTTTGATATATGAACTTTACTATTTTATGACTAGTTATTGTTTGCATAGATATTTTTCCAGTGATTAATTTATATTGTTGAATTTACAATTTGCAGCCTCCCTAACAGCTTTTTAATAGTTTTCATCATTTTAGATTGGCTGTCCTTAAACAGTTATTCGGAAGTGTTTCTGCAGCAAGATGAAATAAAATGGTGATTTATGATAGGCAACTCAGAAAATCCAACAGGGGCTTATTCAATTTCATAACGCTGAAGGGGGTGGGTGGGTGTCCTCTTGATGTTACGGCTCATACAAAATTTGTAGAATGTTCATACAAAAAGCGTTACGAGGGGGTGGGTCGGTGTCAAAAATGGTCATTTTCGGCGTTATGAAATATGTGTGAGTGAACCCCAGCGGGATACGAAACAACGTGATTTTAAAAACATACAATGGATCAGCATAGATAGCGCCACCGTAGGCTTGTGTGTTTGACATAACAGCAATGCTGTCACAATGTAAAATCCCATATACAGTGGCGCCTTTGTTTTGATGCGGTGAGCACTGACAAAAACTACCTTCAATGATCCATTAAATTAAAATCAAAAACACTGCTGATTTGAGTAACAGTGTCAATTTTCATTTGTTTTGTCAGTTCTAATGGAATAATATCTCAACAATCCAGGTATCATGTGTTATTCAATAAAAAATTATTATCTATTTTATGAGCGCGTCAAGTTTGAGCAAGTAAAATGATTGATTTCACCACAAATTCAAATCGGCATGTTAAATCAATTATGTACAGTCACCCCACGCAGTTGAATCACCCACAATTTATGAATCAGCTGACTTCAAAAGACAAAATTATTATCAAACTTGTCACAAAACACCACAGAATTATTTTCACACATAGTTTCTTATCAGTAAAAATAATTCTGTGATGTTTTGTGACAAGTTTGATAATAATTTTGTCTTTTGAAATCAGCTGATTCATAAATTGTGGGTGATTCAACTGCGTGGGGTCACTGTACTTGTGAATAATTACGCGTTCGAAAATCATACGTATTACTTTTACTGACATTCAATTCTAAAATGGTTGTTCGGTTCCAAAACTGTCAGAAAGTAACAACAACTTCAACGCCGTTTCATTTATTTTGTCGCAGGAAAACCCATGCGTAATCCACAAATTACATAGCAGTCGCTTGTAAACTTCTAATGTAACGAACACACAAGTTACATAAGGCTCGACTTTTTGCGCTTTTTCGGTTACAGCAGTATTTTTCCATGTTGCAAATGTATCATATTGCAACTATTGAATATGTTAAGTAGCCGTTGCTGTAAGCTACTTGTAACAATATGTGCTGCTTGGGTGGTAGTTCATGGTGTATTTTTGTCAGTTCACGTTTTCCAGAACTCTTTTTTGAGCGTGTATTCTGGGAAGTGAGAATCGGAGAACTGGCATTGGGGAAAACGACATTCTTGGGAAAGTAGTACAATCTTCTACATCATGTTATTTGTCTGACAATTCGTCATCTAGTTTTATTCGATCTTAGTAATGAGATACTGGTCTCTGAAACAGACAATCCTACGTCCTACAGATTCTGAATCTATAACAGAACTGCGACCAATGCCGCTACAGTCGTTACCGTCATCATGGAGGCGGTTCCAAATCGCACCGCTCCTGATTTGACGTTCGCTTCCAACCAGCTTTCAATCACGTTGAAGTAGGTGTTCGTCCACTGGACGTTTTCTCCGGACAGCTCCTTTGCCGTTGACAGTTCCCCAGCGTTCAAATAACCCGCAGATTCCAGTCTGGTGTTCATTGCTAGGAACTAGAAAGAGAGAAAAATCAAAACACGTACCACCACGGCAACGATGTGAATCCTTACGTCATCATACTGTTCCTTGTTGACGACTCGCCTGGCCATTCCGGTTACGGCTGAACCGATGGCCCGTCCACCGAAACTTCCTCCGTTGTACAACCGATCGATGGTAGCGGCATTGGCGTCCAAAAACTTCATGGCCGTCTCTAGGCCAACCCTTCCGTTGACGTACACTGCGCTGAACACTCGGGATCGCTCCTGGCCACGGTAGCCAAAATCGCCAGTCTCATCCAGCGATGTTGCCAAATACATCTCCAACAGAGCAGTGTTTTCCGAACATCCGAGGGCACTGATGAGCAGCATCCGATCGGATGGATCCTGCGACCGGTGCATGCGATCCAATACGTACTGGAATGTGTTCCGGTCGGCGTTGCGCAGTCCATTGCAGTACACGACGCCCTTCAGGTTTGGATCGATGTCTTTGGTTTTGTTTGAAACGACTTCCGCCAGTTGCGAATTGGTTTGGGTTAGACAATCTTCCGAGCCCACTTGGCAGGCCCAATTGATGAGGATATTTCGTGTTAGTTTGGCGAAATGCGTATCGCTGGGTTTGTTTTCGAGGCCAAACTTGTGGAACGACGGTTCGACCAGTTCCCAGACGTATTTCTTGAAAAGGTTGTATTTGCTAGATCCAGCCAGCATTCGGTTGAGGTACGCTAAGCCATTGTTGAGCGATGCCCAAGGAACGTATTCTTCTTCTTTGGTGAGGTACTGAATGAGTTTTAGAGTGATGTCGTATTTGAGGTGTCCGGAGCGAGCCAAATTCAGCGAGTCATCAATCAGCTGCGCACGATTTAGATGATGAATTGAGCTGTGATTGCCGTGATGGAGCTCGTGAGTTATCAGTTCCCATAGTTTGTCATCATAGTTGACACGATAATAACCAGTTTGTTGCTTGTTGAAGATAACCCAGTCATCAATGGTCCAGTTGAGTGCTGCCGAAGGGCGCAATTCAACCGTCTGATCGATAAGCCAATCATGGGGAAGAGTAGATGAGAAATCGGAAGCTTGTGAGGTAGCCATATTGTACGGTAGATACCAGGTACCCTTGACGGCATCTTTGGAGCGCTTCAGGAGATATCGTTCCTGGCTTAGTGTTATAACGTTGTCTGTATTTCGTCTCACGTGGAGTACCGGATAGCCACTCTGGTCTGCCCATGAATTGATAATGTCGGAGACGTTGACGGTCGACGGAAGTGCTTGGTGATCATCTACAGCTCTCTGCAATGCAGCAGCTAAGTCAGCAGGGGTTGCCGGTTGGAACTGCATGGCGTCCAAATAGTACTTGAGTCCAGCGCGGAAAACCGTGTCACCAAAAGCGTGTTGTAGCTGCCTCAAAACGGAACCAGCTGTCAAACGAGATAGATGATAACGTTATAAATACCTTCAAGTATGACCATTACGTATTGATACTCACATTTGTCGTAAGCGATATCATCAAACAATGCCGAGATAGCAGTTGGCGTTTCGACATAGCTATTCATGGGGCGGGTATTTTCCAGTGCATCTGATTGGAAAGCATTTTGGAGCGCTTCTACGGTAGCCATGTCTTGGATGCGCAGGTCCGGGTACGCCTTGTCCGCGGCTATGTATTGCATCAGGGTGGCGAATCCTTCGTTCAACCAGAGATAGCTCCACCATTTCGGGGAAACCAGATTTCCGAAAAACTGATGTCCGTATTCGTGGGCAATGATTGAGGCCGTGCGCTTCAGCTGGCCCATCGGAGACTTCGTAGAGTTGTAGATGAGAACTTCTTCCCGGTATGTGACCAGACCCCAGTTTTCCATTGCACCGGCGGCGAAATCAGGAATTCCAATCTGGTCCAGTTTCGGGAAAGAGTACTTGACTTGCAGATAGTCCTCCAAAGCGTTGATCACTTTCACCCCAGCTTCCAATGCAAAATTAAGATCTCCGTTGCTAATTGAGACGGGATTTGCATATACAGACTGTTTGTTCTCAGTGTTCGAGATGAACGCAAAGTCGGAAACGACAAATGCAAGCAGATACGTTTGCATTGCCAAGGTATCCTCAAATTCGGTAACTGTGTAGGTCGCATTCCTGGAATGATAAAATCTGTCGAATTCTGGTACATTCGAGTAGCACAAGGCACTTACCAGGGCAAGGAACTTTTGATGGGCATATTGGAGATGGCATGGTATGCGTTTCCATGCGTTAATTTCAATCCGATAGGAGCTCGGGTACCAGGTTCGTCGTAGCACGGGAACGCATGTCGGGCATCCGTCGACTCGAACTGTGTCGTTGCAATCCACCGAGTATTTCCTCTGGCATCGGTGTAGGACGAACGGTAGAAACCCCCGTTATCGGTACGGAGCTCTCCGTGGTATTCAAGTTCTAGTGAATAATCGCCGATCCTCAAAATCGAAGGCGCTAGAATGACCAGGAACTCGTAGGTGACATCCGTGGTGAAGCTGGAGTCATCGTTCACGAGTACTGTATTGGTGGCATCGGTAAGCTTCACATGGGTTACCGTAATTTGACGATAATGGAGCGTAATATTCTGTACATTTTCTTCCAGGACACGCAGCCAAATTGTGACTTTTCCATTAAAATCAAACTGATTCGGACTTTGGTGGTCGTGAACGTGCGTTGTCAGTTCTACGTTGTACCGGAGTGGAATAGTGTTGTTTGGAAGCCGATAACCGGAAACAGGCACCTCCTGTCGGGGAGTTGATGGAAGATTCTGTCGCTCTAAGGGAACTCCCGACCAAACGGCCGATGTTACACTCAGAATCAAGATCGCAGCTTTCCACATCCTGGCAGGTTGCACGATTCAGGTGAACTGAACGGTTAATTGGAAGCTACGGCCAAGTCAGATCACAGTTGCTGACTCTCTCCACACATCAATAGCAATTAAACTATCTTATCTTATCAGGTGGCGGGAGCTCTGATGAGTTCTCAGTGTGACTCGTGTCAACGACATGCCATACTTTTCAACTGCGAAAATGCATTTTTTTTTTTCCAAAAGCGCAATGCACTTGAGTGCGCAACATGCGATCAGGATTTAACAGGAAATTCTGATTCCAAGGTAGTGAAGAAAATTCCTTACGTTGTCTCTTTGGTAGCTAATCTGCACCTTCCTGTCAAGTTGATCAATCAAAATTTAATGGCACTCAATGGACAATCTCTGGGAATTATCATCAATGTCGCGACAATGGCTTACGGACTGCGTGGTATGCAATGTCCGTATGGTCAGTTGATAACGCACAGTACTGGACATAATAAAGTACACATTAACCGTTATTTTCATACAAAGCGGTTAAATTAAGACACCTTTTGCTCAACTTTTATTGAACTGAAATTTTCACAGCAGTTTGGGAAATAGCATTGCATAAATACACTTTTGAATTATCGTAAATAATAAATTTTACACAAATAGAAAATATTTTAAAACAGATATATTTAGTAATTGACATATTTGAAGCAAACTGTGTAGTTTTTATGAAGCCAAACAAGAAATCAAACAGGCTGTCCATGCAGCAAAATATCTATAAAATACCAGATCATTAACGTTCAAAGTACATCCCCCCTATGTTTGCTAGTGAATTCGGGCATATCAGCGAGAATCGACAGTGAAGTATGTAAGAAAAATGTATTGATCTCTCTCGATCGCCTACGATCGATTGCCCATTATATAATTCTTCCTTATCACTAGTCTTGAGCTAGCGAGAGAAACGAATCACTCTGAATATGCTTGTTCTCATGAGTAGGTACTTCTTATCATAGCTCTTGAACTCGCATATATCATATATTGCTATACCTGGTCTAGATTGGAGTTAGTTGAAATATGATTTCCAAATCTTACACACGTCAGTCAAACTATCTGTCGATAGCAAAAGGAGTGTTCTAATTAATCTAAAGTTATCCAAATTAAAAGTGTTAGTCTTTTCCAATTCCATCGCCTTTTAAGTTCCTTGTTTTACAAAAACCGATCTAAATAAACGCGCCTGCAACTGGTTTTGGTTCTAATAACATTTTACTTTCCTTGCTCCCTTCCACTTTGAGTAGTATCGCTTTCACCGAGAAAAGCCAATAAATGCTAATAATGATAAAGTCATGCGGTGATTAAACTTTGGAACTAAAATCCAATTGGCGAAGAAATTCAAAAACTTCGGTTCAAATAAAGATCACTTGGGCGAATTAGGGGCATATGAGACGAGGCGCGAAAAATCCAATAAGTAACGCGACTTTCATATGAATCCCCGAAAATATGCCACCGATCGATAGAACTGAAACATCCGCCGAACAATATAGTTAACAGGTCGAGGCGACAAATTTTTGCCTGTCTAGTGTTAGTAGTGACCAACACTACAACATCTAGCCGTTCACAACCAGGACGTTAGGCAACGATTTGTCGCTTCGATTGTGTTGTTCATATATGGCCCTCTGTTAGTTTTCAACTTCTATTCATTTCTCTCGTCGCTCGCTTGCGATTCTATCCATCATATTCTTTCATTACTTTCCTTGCTCCCTTCCACTTTGAGTAGTATCGCTTTCACCGAGAAAAGCCAATAAATGCTAATAATGATAACATTTTACATAGTACCTGCTTCATGCTTCAAATGCCATGTTATGTATATATTGCTTAAGCTATACATTACACTCGAGCATTTCTCAATTTACCGACAGTCTAAGTTCTTTGCAGGCTGTTCTGTCATTGAAAGCGGTAAAGCACTCATCGTACCTACATAATGAAATACGCCAAGCATTGAGTGCTTTGTCAAATCACATACAACCCAAGCCAGACGGTCCCTGCTCATTGCTCCATCCCAGGCAATGAGAACGCAGACTCTCTGGCTAAGTATTCTTATATATTATCGAAGTATCCAAGAAACAATCCGGATAGGATTCCTTTCAGAATACAAAATGATGCTGAAAATCAATACATGAATGTCTTCAGAAGCCTGAAACGACTCTTCTCACAATTCGGAAAGATTTCTTCTCAAAAATTTAAGAATTCTCAAAATATTATCATCAAAATCATGAACTCATTCTTCTCATTGTTCTCCAAATTGTTCCAACAATTCCGAGAGAGAATATGCTCAAATCCCAAATGAGATTTTCCTTAGAATCCCTAGAGAGATTCTCCTCAGGAATAATTCGTAACAGACTTCCTATAAAGATCTTCCCCAGATTCTTAGGAGGGATACTCCTCAAAATCCCGAAAGAAGTTGTCTTCACAATCCCGAAGAGGATACTCTTCAGGGAGTCAATTCAGAATCCAGAGAAAGATTCTCATTCTGAGTGGGATATTCTCCAAATCCTGAGAGATTTTTCTAATCCTGAGAGGGATTTTCCCCGAATCCTCAGAGATATACTCCTCCGAATCCTGAGAGAGATTTTCCTTCGAATCCAAAGAGGGATTACCTTTCTTATCTCAGGAGGGATTCTCTTCTGACTTCTCAGTGAGATTCTCCTCCAAATCCTGATAGGGATTCTCCTCCAATTTTTAAAATGGCTTTGGTGTCAATGTTCGTTAAATTTCACAAAACCTGCCTCCGAATCTTGAGAGTAATGCTCCTCAGAATCCTTCGAATCGTGAGAGTGATTCTCCTCTGAACGTTGAAAGGGATTTTCCAACTGTTAGCGCGTCAGATTCAATTGGCTACCCTTTAATATGTATTTTATGATAAATAAGGTTAATAAAAAGGAGAAGGAATTAAAATGTACTCTAAAGCGCGATCGGATCGCAGGAGTGCTTGATGCAGAAGTATCAGTCTATAAAAAGTGAATTTCAGAGGGGTTTGAAACCGGTTGAAAGTGCAGACGAATCACTGTAGATTGTAAGTGTTAATCTTAATTAATCTTAATTCTCCCCAGCATGCTGAAAAGTATTCTCTTCAAAATACTGAGAAGATTTTTTCTCAGAACCCTGAGAGGTATTCTTCTCAGAACCCTGAGAAAGACACTCCTCAGAATCTTCCAAATTTTGAAATGGGTGCTCCTCAGATTTCTGATCCGGATCTTCCTTCGAATCCTGATGGAAGAACCAGGAGGAAGAAGTCCTTCTCAGAACCACAAGAGAAATTTCCTTTCAAAACTTGAGAGGAATGCTCCCCTGAGAGGGATTCTTTTTCGAATCTCCAAATCTTAAGAGGGATTCTCCTCCGAATCCTAACAGGAATCCTTTTTCTAGTTCTAAGAGAGTTTCTTCTCCCTAATTTGCTGAAATTCTCCTCAGAATTCTGATAGGAATTCTCCTTCGAATCCCAAGAGGGGCTCTTCTTCGAACCCTGAGAGAGATTCTCCTCCGAATCCTAAGAGAGATTCTCCTCAGAATTCTGACAGTAATATTCCTAAGAATATTGAAAGAGCTATCCTCGGTATACTAAGAGAATTCTACTCATAATCCTAATATGATTCTGTACAGAATCGAAAGGATTCAGGATTTCCCGAATCCTGAAGTGATTTTTCACTGAATCATCAGAGGAATTCATCTTAAAATCCTGAAAGGATACTTCACCGAATCCTGAAAAGATATTTCACCGAATACTTGTGAAATCATTCACTGATTCCTAAAGAGGTTCTTCATCGAATCCTGAAAAGAGTTTTGACCATATCCTGAAGAGAGTCTTTACAGAATTCTGAAAGATTTTTCTTCAGAATCATGAGTGTCCTCTATTTCATGATTATTTGTTCTCAAATTACTTAGGGCTTACTCCGGTACTCCACAGGATCCGAAAGGATCATCTTGGCCTCAAGATACTCAAAAGGATTATTTCTAAATCTTCAAAATAAACTCTGAGGTTCTAGAAAAAAGTCTTAGAAAACTCAGATCCTTTTGAAGAAATTTAATGAATTCGAATTTAATGAATTGGAATTCAGAGCAAAAGAAGTTAAGAGAAGTTCAAATAACTTGCACAGATATTCAGAAAGTTACTACAGAAGTTCAGAGATTTTTTCACAAAAATTCAGAGAACTTGTCATAGAAGTTCAGAGAACTTCTCACAGAAGATCAGAGAACTTGTCACAGAAGGCTAGAGAACTTCTCATAGAAGTTCAGGCAACTTCGCATAGAAGTTCAGAGAATTTCTCAAAGAAGATAAGGCAACTTGTCACAGAAGATTTGAGAACTTCTCATAGAAGTTCAGAGAACTTTTCATAGAAGTTCAAAGAACTTCTTATAGAATTTCAGAGAACTTTGCTAAGAAGATAAGGGAACTTCGCTAAGAAGAAAAGGGAACTTGTCACAGAATATTTGAGAGCTTCTTAAAGAAGTTCAGAGAACTTCTCATAGAAGTTCAGAGAACTTCTCATAGAAGTTCAGAGAACTGCTTATAGAAGTTCAGCGAACTTCTCTCAGAAGATCGGAGAACATCTCACAGAAGTTCAGAGAACTCCTTTAGAAGCTCTGAGAACTTCTCATAGAAGTTCAAAAAACTCTTCACTGAGGATC
This sequence comes from Aedes aegypti, assembly GCF_002204515.2. Lineage (NCBI taxonomy): Eukaryota > Metazoa > Arthropoda > Insecta > Diptera > Culicidae > Aedes > Aedes aegypti. Next base: position 290,591,684 of record NC_035107.1, on the reverse strand, counting down.
GAAGAACTTTTCACAGAAGATCAGAGAACTTGTTACAGAATACTAGGGAAGTTGTCACAGGAGACTAGAGAACTTCTCATAGAAGTTCTGAGAACTTCTCATAGATGTTCAGAGAACTTTTCATAGAAGCTCAGGAAACTTCGCATAGAAGCTCAGAGAACTTCTCATAAAAGCTCAGAGAAATTCTAATAGAAGTTCAGACAACTTCTCATACTAGTTCAGAAGTTCTCATAGAAGTTTAGAGAACTTGTCTCAAGGGTTCAGAGAATTTCTCACAGAAGATTAGGGAACTTGTCACAGAAGACAAGAGAACTTTTCATTGACGTTCAGAGAACTTCCCATAGATGTTCAGAGAACTTCCCACAAAAGTTCAGAGAACTTCTCATAGAAGTTCAGAGAACTTCTCGTAGAAGTTAAGAGAACATCTATTTGAATTTCAGAGAACTTTTCTTAGAAGTTCATAGAACTTCTTACAGAAGATTAGGGAACTTGTCACAGAGGATTAGAGAACTTCTCATAGAAGTTTAGAGAACTCCTCAGAGAACTTCTCATAAAAGCTCAGAGAAATTCTAATAGAAGTTCAGACTACTCCTCAGTAGTTCATTGCAAAAAGTGAAGTGCTAAAGTTCAATTAGTAGTTTTTAATAATGATTGTTTTCAAAATATTTCCTTACTTTCCTAAGCCAACAACCAGTCCTTCAAACTTCACTATTTTGTATGAAAAACGGCCAATGCGTACCTTATTCTTTCCAGTACTGTACGTAATGGTGAAGATTTTTTTGACATATGAATCAGCTCTGGTCTGTTGAATTACGATTGGTTTGTTATCTAAATATGAAGCCATTCACATTTTTTTTTTTGATGCATACGCCAATTATCTTCCATTTACACAAGTAATCACATTTGGTTATATGGCGAAGGCTCGTGTCTATGCCTAGTAGGGTGGCCCCTAGCCGTTATGGTGCAATAATTTTGAGTTACACCCCAGTGTATGATAGGGATAGAGAGGGGTGATGCTCAACAAGCTTTAAGCTTATATGAGAAAAACGATAACATGTATGATACAATTGCACTTTTAGCCATAGGTGGCGCTATAGTGGATCAATTTCCTTCGCTATTGACATGAAGATGCATATATTAACAGAGAAGAGATTTCACAGTTGATTCTGACTGTCTAATGAACGAATGTTGGAGTGTAACTTAAGATTTTTACGATTTATTTTAAAAATGGGCCATCCTAATGCCTAGCCTAGGTTAGTTATCAGAGGTATGATTAACTATTCGCTTTGTGATGCTTAGTTTTCTAATAAAGCTTAAAGCAAATCTTTTCGCATTCGAAGGCTTGGATGATATGAGGGATCAAAAAGATTAGTCGTTTTGATCTATAGAATCAAAATGAATCGTTTTTAAACTTATGGATCAATGCTAAAACACATTCTTCAATAAAAGAGTCCATTCTTATATTGATTGCCTATTTTCAAATTCGTGCTTTCGAGCCGGAGACTGGAACCAACAAATAGGTCTATACTCTGCTTAACCAGTTCACTTGAACTTGATCACCAAACATGATTTTTTCTTGCCTTCTTGTTATCTTGCCTTTTCTCTAATCTAACGCATTCACATTTTATCTGAGTGAACCGGGCTCGATTAGCGGGCGTAGACCCTTCTTATCATTCTTTGCTAGTGAATCATACATGATTTGCTCACATAATGGAACATTTCGTCCTTATGAGAGCTGTTTTTTACACTCTCAGTCAAATTATAAAATAATATTTATCGAATATATGTTGTGTCACGTTTGGGTAGAAAATACAGTTTATTTGTGCAGAATGGAGTAAGTAATATTAGATGGAGAATTGAATTACGTTGAATCTGAGCATATATTTAAATAAGTGTCTCGATAGAACCTTCGCACTCGCTTCAGAGTCACTTCTCTCCATCCTCGGCTGACACCCACTCTCTTCGGATACAAGTGAATCTGGTCAATCCATTTAGATCACTTTTGTGTATGAACCTTGTACGCACCCTATCCATTTGAAGAAGCAAATCCTAAGAACCACTTCATATATCGACGTGAAAAATGTATCACTATGATTCTATATATGTAGTGCACAACCCAATAAATTTTCAGCTCCATCGGTTCTCAAAAACTCGAGATTTGCTTCCACAAAGTTTTGATGATAATTGTTAGAGTGTGACAAAAGATAGGGAAAATAAAACGGTCTCCCGTGTCACTTTAAATGCTTGGTAATACTAACCGCACGGCCACGAAGCCCATACGCTGATGCGGTCATCCCAAAATCTACAATAAAGCAAAAATATTAATAGACCCAATCACCGGAAATCATCCACACGTAATATGTCGTAGTCATTTATATTATCAGGAAGAATACTTCATAATGAGATTAAAGTACCTCTGTTTGTGTCACTGAAAAGTACCCTTTTTCTGACAATTCCATACTGACCATGAAAATGGGTACAAGAAATTCATTTAATGGGTATCAAACGCAACATTCATACATCTGTCAGAACGAAAGTATGTGTTATCATATTTTACTCATATGAAAAGCAAAATAAACTCGATTGTCTGAACCATCACGGAACACTCTTATGTCGACACTGTCGACAGTGGTAGACCATCTAATGCTCATTGAATAACCATCTGCAAGTTTGCAATTATAGTTTCGAACCATTCACAGTTAGTTTTGTTACAAAAATAAAGGTAAATAGAAAGAAGTGTTTTGAAAAAAAAAAATGTATGTGAAACATAAATAATTTATTAATAAGAGTATGCCGACACTCACACTGACGAACCATTCATTGTTTTATGGAAAATCATATTTGCGTCCCATCGTTGTAAGGATTGAAAGTGTAGTCATATATAATTACAGATTTGAAATGAAAGCATGAAACGAGCTCACCAGTTAATCCTTTATCCTTACCTGAGCAACCACAATCCACTTTCAGCTTCGCTTACAGGATACAGACTCCACTCGGAAACAAACAAAGCGCAAAGCATAGAAAAAGAAAAAAAACATACAGGACGTTTGAAAGCGAGCTCGAACGCTTGATTCTTCCCACTTGAACGCTTGATTTTTTCAGGCACTTCCCGGCAAATGGTGTGCAAACCGAAAAAAAAAAACGAAGCACAAAACCGACTCGCTTGCTCGGGGCCTTTCAAGGCACTGCCCGGCAAATCGCGTGCAAATTGAGAAAAAAAACTAAACACCAAACCGACTCGATTAATCGGGCTCTTTCAAAGCACTGTCCAGAAAATGGCGCGCAAATCGGGGAAAAAAATGAAGCACAAATCCTACTCGTTTGCACGGCCTCCTTCCAGGCACTGCCGGCAAATGGCGCGCAAATCGAAGAAAAAAACTAAATACCAAACCGACTCGATTGCTCGGGCTCTTTCAAGGCACTGCCCAGCAAATGGCGCGCAAATCGAGAAAAAAATGAACTACAAACCGACTCGTTTGCACGGCCTCTTTCCAGGCACTGCCGGCAAATGGCGCGCAAATCGAAGAAAAAAACGAAACACCAAATCGACTCGTTTGCTCGGGGCCTTTTAAGACACTGCCCGGCAAATCGCGTGCAAATCTGCTCTCTGCGTGCTCTCTGAAGGAATTGGGATGTTTAGTGAAGAAAAATTCCAGGTTTTTGAAGCTAGAGCACATTTTTTTAGGTATAACACGATTTTATTGCACTTCAATATCTTATTGTTGATATTATAAATGATTCTTAAAGATTTCAATCCGTCGACTCAATGACTCAATGACAATTTACATAATGACAGCTCGTCTCGAGGTAAAAATTGCCGACGGGTAATTCAAAAGTGGTTTTCAAAATAAATATGTAAATAATTAAATCCTACAACTTGATCTGCAAGATATATGATTTGAATTCAAACCTACTTTACATTTAAACTTTGTTGAGAAAATTTTTGTTACAATTGGCAAAGTCAGGACATGTGATGGTGCCAGAGCCCTAGCGTGCTGTTGACCCCCACCAAGGGCACCAGCCTTCAGCGTGTGCCAAAATGCATGACGTAATTGGCAAAAGTTCTGTCGCACTTTTGAAAAATAAAAATCGTAGGCAAAAACATGATTAGTTCAAACAATTTTTGAATCGCTTTTTGCAAAACATGTTGGAAGCATCCCAAAAAATATTTAGGGATTCATCAATTGGTTTTTATTTTGAATTCTATGACTTATCAAAAAAATTCAAAGGAGTTGTGTGTCAAAATAGCTTTTCATTGTTTTTGTAAATTAGTTTACGCAAGGCGATAGTAAAAAACACAAATCAGTATCTCGGAAATACGTAAAAGAGCAAAGTAGTTCATTTCCTAAAAATACAAACAATTTTTGAAATTTTTGTTTGATTGGAGAAAAATATATTCTGAAAATTCTAGATTATTGAAGAAATTCATTAAGAATAACTCTCATCAGTAGATCTGCTTATGAGCGAACAAATTGTGGCTAATAAATGGCTTATAATTATTGAAGAGATTAACTCATACATTTTTTCAAACATTGGACAAATGTATTGGAAACCGATTTAAAATAAATGGTTCTGCAATTACCTTAATGATTTATTCAAGAACAGAAATTTTACTGAAATTTCAATAATGGATTTTCTTATCTAATCAAGTAGTTTTTGCGAATTTACCTCTGGTCATATAAACACTTACATAATTAAGTGTTTATTTGTAATGCCTTCAAGAAAGACTCCGGGCTATCAGACAGTTCGCTTTTAAAAAGATTTGATATATGTTGTATACTTTCTTGCAGAATCTTGCCAATAATTGAATTTACTCTAATTGCAAGTTAATACTTGAGCATCATCATGACACTTTTTCACCCCTATTTGCCCAGCAAATAGAAAAAAACAAACTTCGAATTGCTCCCATTTCGTCAATTTTTAATGGTTTTCATTCGGTTTAGCTTCTATTGAATCGTCTGGATGTCTTTTTTTAGAGGACCATAGAAAACTTTGGATATGTTTACTGGTACGGAGTTATTCAGGTGGGTCACTGGGTCAGATCGGCTAAACATGACCCGAACTTCCGTTTTCTTCAACATTTACCCAGCTCATTGTTATAAATCTGACTCCAACTCAACTTGTTAACATAGTTTCGATAGCGACCTATCTGGGGCCGGAAGACCACAAGACTAAAACTGGCACTATTATCCAATTTAGATCTTACATGACATTCGCTATTAAAACTATAGAAACACACAGTTCGAACGAAACGTGTAAATTTCTGAGACATATAATGCACATAATTGGAGCGTGCAATATCATGGATATTTACATGATATGCCATGTTAACTTCAATTATGTGACGTCGTGTTTACATGGTATAAATGAAGTTTACATGACGTGTAATCTTCATTATTTTTAACTGTGAAGTTGGAGTCAGATTTATACCGAAAAGCTTGGTGAATGTTGATAAAAAGAAAGTTGGGTAATCTTATACCCGTTCTGACCCAGTGTCCCACCTGAATAACTCCGGACCGACGGACATTTTCAAAATTTTCAATTGCCCTCGAAAAAAAAAAAAACTAAGCGTTCAGACGATTCTATTGAAGCTGAAACAAAGGAAATACAGTCGACTCTCCACATCTCGATTTCTACATTTCGATACCTTTCTCTATGTCGATGATTTTCTCGGTCCCTTCATTCTGCATACATTTTCCCTCTCCATATACCGATATCCTCCTTAATTAGATGTGATATTCGTTCCAGATTTATCAAAGGTTTCTAGATCTATTTTTTTTAGTGATTCAAAAAAATTTGCGAAGACTAATGACGTTTGTTTGTTTTTAATTTTCCTGATAACGGAGTGATTGTCAATCTAGTATTCATTAAAAATTTGTTCTTTGTCTCGATCTCTCCCTATCTCGATGGTCTCTTCGATATCGAGATGTGAAGAGTCGACTGTACTGTGTGGTATCGATCCGCATTGTTGGAACCCTATGCTTTCTGTGGCGTTCTGATAACTCTTAGCGACAAACTACTGGTCATACTACCCGATCTTGAATCAGGCAATCAAGTAGGCATTGCACAAACCATCATCTCATCGTTCCAGTAACGTCACAAGCAAATATGTTCCTAACATGTGTTGTAGACGTTGCCAGCGCGACTGGTGGTCGAAAATTCGTATCAAGCAAAGGTAGTGAACACTTGATTTCGCAATTATGTTCCTAGGATGTGTTGTAGACGTTGCTACCGCGACTGGTGGTCGACAATTAGTTATAAGCATGGGTTGTAGACGTTGGTAGTGCGACTGGTGGTCGAAAATTCGTATCACGCAATGGTGATGTACACTTGCTACCGCGACTGGTGGTCGTAAATATGTTCTCAGCATGTGTTTTAGACGTTGCTACCGCTACTGGTGGTCATCAATTAGTTATTAGCATGCGTTGTAGACTTTGCTAGCGCGACTGGTGGTCGAAAATTCGTCCCAAGCAATTGTGGTGTACACTTGCTTTCGCAACTGGTGGTCGCAAATATGTTCCTAGCATGTGTTGTATACGTTGCTAGTGTGACTGGTGGTCGATAATTCGTATCAAACAATGGTGGTATACTCTTGCTACCGTGACTGGTGGTCACAATTATGTTCTTAGCATGTGCTGTTAATGTTACTAGCGCGACTGGTGGTCGCAGATTCGTCCCAAGCAATAGTGCTACCGCGACTGGTGGTCGCATAATTATTCCTAGCAAGTATTGTTGACGTTGCAAGCGGGAATGGTGGTCGTGGATGTATCCAAAGAATATAAAATGTAAGGCCAATGATGTAAATTTACCATCAAATAGATCAAGGTTTGATAAACTAAAACAAGTAACAAAATGAAACATTGATTCAAGTGAGTATTTCCGTGAAATTACTGTGGATTATGCCTATGAAGATGACAGTCAAACGCTGACTTTACTCTGTTGAACATGCTTTGCTATCCATAGTAGCAATGTCCAAAATTAGTTCGTCTTCAAGGGAATGCAGCGTTTCAAGGAATCTACAATGAAGCTTAGTAATCCGTCTGAATCGCGTCAAGAAAGTAGGCGAAGTGCGAAACGAAGGAAACGACCTTTAATCGATTAAATCATTACGACGCCGATCTGATACTGTGGGTACCATACAGCGGAACAATATTGTAAACAGTGTTGACCAGACTCATTTCTCCGAAATACGAATTGTGAAGCCATGAACTGTTGCTTTTCTATCTTAGGAGGATAGAGCATGGTTGTAGTAGTTCGTGGCTTCGTAGTTCGGAAAATGTTATTTTCGGGGAAATGAGTCTGAGCAACACTGATTGTAAAGTTGCATGTACAAATAAAGTATAGAAAGATTTAAATCAGTATACAAGTCCTTAGCATTGCGAAATATATTTCCTAAAGTCCTAGAAGTATTCAAGATTACTTAGGACATATAATGCATGATTGTTAGTTGGAAATTCAGAATAATACACACGTGATCCTTTACGTGATTAACTCGTAGAAGTATTTTTTCCAAACAACTAGTAGTTAAAATAGACAGGTTTTTTTCTCCGAGAGAACGATAAAACAGAACTTTTTACAGGATTTCCGTACTATGCGATTCAAACTACACCATCCGGCAAAGATTTAATCATTTTGCAGAGTCAGAGCACGACAGATAGAGATATATATGTCGATAGGGTTTTGTATTAGCTAAGTCGTGGAGGTTTAAGTAATATATTCGATCTCTAGTAAAGCGGTTGAATAACTAGCATTGCTTCCCTTGACTTTTTGAATCTGATCAATTACAAAGTAGCAATTAAAAGTACGTTTATCTATGCATGATGCTTTTCTCTCCGATTCAAACAAAGTCGTCAACAAAGTCAACAAAGTATCAATTTTTCAAAAAAAAAATGAAATATTAAAAACAAATGTTATTTCAAATAAAAAAACAATTCTATATGCTTTTATGATAAAGGAAATAGATGCTGATTTGAGACAATAATCATATTTAAAAAAAATCCTGAAAAGAGGAAGAATGTGTGGTATCGATCCGCATTGTTGGAACCCTATGCTTTCTGTGGCGTTCTGATAACTCTTAGCGACAAACCTCTGGTCATACTACCCGATCTTGAATCAGGCAATCAAGTAGGCATTGCACAAGCCATCATCTCATCGTTCCGTTCCAGTAACGTCACAAGCAGGGTGTCATGCTTTTGATGGTACTCCCGTTTGCCCACTTCAATTCCAAACTCCACATGTACATCCGAAAATGACGAAAAGACTGCAAGAATTTCGTTGTAGAATTTATACAGAAATTATCTAAAACATTCAAAAAGAATTGTTTATGTTTTTCTGTAATGTTCAAAACAAGCTTGTACAACGCAATTAAAAAAGCTGAACAACGAATGAGGAGCGCTCAAACGATTGCTATGAATTGTTTCAAATTTTTGGAACCATCTTGAATTTATGAAATTATGTGATGCGGTACCAATAGGCTTTAGGTTCTCGAAAAGAATGCCCCATTTTTATATGATTGTAACTTTTTTGTCCGTGGGTAAAAATTGATATAAATCTGGGTACAACTAGTTTGGAGTGTATTGCTTATATGTGCAAAGTTTCATAACAAGTGGTTCAACAATTATTGAGATGGCATCGAAATAGAAAGAAAATCACCGGAGAATTATGCGCACCGTTATGGAAAATCCAACTGCGACCATGGGATGGATCGAAAAACAACTGGTAATAACCCATACTATTGCCTCTCGGGTGGTGAAATCTTTTGAGGAGTCCCAGACGACCGAGCGGCGGGCTGGAAGTGGAAGAAAATCGGAGACAGCTGACCTTGTGAAGGCCAGGAGGGTGTTGGATTATTTCAAGCGTAAGTCGAACCTGTCGATTCGCGAAGCGGCTCTGAAGGCCAAGTGTTCCGCCTGGTTCATTCAGCAAACCATGAAACGAGCTGGGCTTCGTTCATTCAAGGTCCGGAAGGCGCCGAACCGGCATGATCAACAAAACACGGCGGCCAAATCCTGCGCAAGGAAGCTGTATCGAGAGTGGTTAACGAAACCGAAATGTGTGGTTATGGATGATGATACCTACATCAAGGCAGACGCAAAGCAGATACCGGGGCTGGAGTTATACGTTGCAGATCATCGTTTGATGTTCCGGAAGATATAAGAAAGAATTAATACTTGCAACTTGCAATTAATACATTACAACGGGTACCATCAACAGCGAAATTTACCGCATCGAGTGCCTCCAGAAGCGTCTGTTGCCGTTCCTGCGGTCTCACGGAGGTGAGACATTATTTTGGCCGGATCTGGCATCATGTCATTACGCACGATCGACATTGGATTGGTATAGAGACAATAACGTTGTTTTTGTACCAACAACCGCCAATCCCCCAAATTCACCAGAAATTCGTCCGATCAAAAGATTTTGGACTATAATGATGGCCAAAGTTCGAAAATCGTCTAAGGTGTTTAAAAATGGACTGGGATTGAAGAAAGCAAGGATGAAAGTGACCAAACACGTTGGCTCCACCATTCCATAAAATGTAATGAGGGGTCTTAAGGGAAAGATGCGGGCTTTCAGCGAAAGAAAGGACATAGAATTAAGTACCGTTTTGATTCATATTACGGACACTTAAGGACTCAGTGAAGTATAACCCAGCATAGAGCATACAAAATAAATCATTATGTATGATACCTTAGCGTTATCGAGCGTAGGAAGCCCTTATCTTTCGAATGGTGGGTTAAGAATACGCTTCGGCAACTTGAATAATTTTAAATAAATCAAAATGTGTGGCCTTTGCATGATTCTTATTCCGGACGCTTCCTCACTTTTGCCTCATATTCCGGACACTTTGAATCGAATTCCGGACAGCTCATGATAATCATTAATGGAACAGTCAAATTATCAATTGAAATCGTCTAACCACTAAATAGACATCCAAGATAGTTGGGCATTATAAATTTTCGAAGATATTTATGGAAAAAGCTTACTAAAAAGAGCCTCGAAATTGAGAATTATTGAACGGCAAAAATTGAAACATTTCGTGTGAAATGTTTCCCATACTAAAGTAGAGTGTCCGGAATTTGAAGCTGTCCGTTATATGAATCAAAACGGTAGTTAAGCCGAAACAAAATTCATATGTATTAGTTCATTCTCTGAAAGTTTCAAGAAAATCCGACTTAAAATAATTGTTTGGCGAACACTTTTGTGCATTTTTTTTTTCGAGTACTGGCCTTATGTATATACTGTTGCAATTATTAAAAATATTCTTAGAAGTTTAACAATAAAAATGTTAGTCGAGACTTGTTAGGCCCCACTTGACCCCACATAATTTCGGCCCTGCTTACACCTAAGAGAATTATGGAATGGAACGAATTTTACGCTAAACATTTGTCAGAACTAAATATCATTACTTTATTAAGTCATTCGAAAGTAAGTTAACAAAAAAAAAATCCAAATCATATTTTCATGTCTTACATCTACATAAAACTAAACGCCACGGAAGCTATCAAAAGTGCCAGCGTTATGTGTGTCGACTGGGCCCCGCCTTCATCGTGCTTCGTGGTTGTTTCCACGTACGGTTCAGCGGTAGTGCTGTCATACGCTACGGAGCTACCTGTGCTGGGCATGGCTGTAGACGTCGTCTGCTCCTCCGTTGTTTTGGGGTTTGCAGTTGACGCCGCTTGTGTGGTTGATGTCGTAGGGACCTCTGTCGTTGTTGGGCGCTTGGTGCTGGTTGTAGTCGAAGGTTCCTCAGTTGTAGTTGTGGTCGTTGTCGTTGTAGGTGGAGCCACCGTGGTTGTTGGATAACGCATTTCCAACCAATCTTCAATCTCCTTACCCTTGGACCGAATCCACTGCAGGTTTTCGCTGGATTGTTCCAAAGCTCGGAGGATGTCTGTGTCACGAAGCAGGTTGTCCTCAGAGAGCTTTTCGATCAGATCTTGGAACAGGGCGTTCAGCTCCACATCCACAATGTACTTGGCCAAACCGGTGATTGCAGATCCTATGGCGCGTCCACCGAAGTTACCCTTGTTGTATCTGAAATAGTACATTTGATTCAATTTTCTCAATCTGAGTCAATTCGATATCGAAACTTACAACTCGTTGATCTTCATGATGTTGTTCATGAAAAATCGAAGTGCTACTTCCGTACCCTTTCGACTGTTCCGGTACACAGCGGAAAATACCCGTTCCCGTTCCTGGCCGAAGTAGTTTGTTCCACTAGATTCACTAGCGATTGAGGTGTTCAAGAACATTTCCATGAGTTCAACATTCTCCGTACATCCAAGCGCATAGATCAAATCCGTTCGGAAGGCTTGATCTTTCGACGTCTGCATTCTATTCCAAACGGCCAGGAATACTTCTTCGCTGGCGTTCACCAATCCGGCACAATAGATCGAGCTGCGTAGATCTGGATCCACCTGTGAGTTGCTAGACCCAACGGATTCGAGAAGAATTTCCGACGCCTTGCGTAAACAGGTTTGGGAGCCCATGGCGCAAGCCCACTTTGACACGATCTCCCTAGTTTGTCTAGCGAAAAGATCATCATTAGGCTGAGTGACCATACCAAGTTCCGAAAATACCGGGTTGATTGACGTCAACAAATACTTCTTGAGGTATTCCATTTTTGGAGAGCCAGAGAACAGCCTCGTCAATACCTGAAGATTTACATTAGCTGCATACCACGGTACGTAGTCTCGTTCTCTAATAAGGTATGCAACCAATCTGAGAGCCGTATCGTAGCCCAACCGACCAGAACGAGCAAAATTCAACACATCGTCAACCAGCTGTGCTCTGTTCATGTTGTGGATAACGGTTGGATTCCTCAACAGTTGTTCTATAATCAGATTCCACAGTCGCTCGTCGTAATTGACGCGGTAATATCCAGTTTGCTGCTTATTGAAAATGATCCAATCCGTTGCGGACCATCCTTCCGCGGCCAGGATCGTGCTATTAGTGAGCAGCCATCTGGTGTCGGTGGTTGTGTTGAAATTGGGATTCTTGGTTGTGGCAAAGTTGTACGGCATAATCCACGACGATTCTTTGGTGTCCATGATTTTGAGCATATAACGCTCCTGAATAAGAGAAACCTGTAGATCAGATCCTCTGGATACAGTCAGAACAGGGTATCCACTTTGTTCTGTCCACGACTTAAGGATGTCCAGAGCCGTTATGGAAGATGGAATAATCGCATCTGTTGCGTTGTCCAGAGCCTGCTGGATAGCGTTGGCGAAATCTTCCGGGTGAGCACCTTGGAATGCTTTGGAACGTAAGTAGTTGATCAACGCTCGACGGAAGGTTTCCGGTCCGAAGGCATGTTGGAACATGCGCATTATTGAGCCACCTGTTGAATTAGGAATGAAGGCATAAAAACAAATGTATAACTCTGAAGTTGTCTGGGTATACCTTTATCGTATGCAATGTTGTCAAACACGTTGGCGATCTCCGACTGGGTATTCACATAGAACGTCATTGGCCGCGAAGATCCGAGTGAGTCAAAATCGAATGCGTTCTGCATTTTCTGAACTGAATACGTTTCTCGAATGCGCAGCTCTGGGTAGGCCATATCGGACGCTAGATATTCAAAGTACCGAGCGAAGCCTTCCTTCATCCAGAGGTAGCTCCACCAAGCCGGCGATACCATGTTTCCGAAAAACTGATGACCGTACTCGTGTCCCACAACGGTGGCGATTTCATGCTTCTGTCTCATCGGCGAAGATCGACTATCGTAGAAGAACTTCTCCTCCTTGTAGGTCACCTGGGAAAGTTAAAATCAGTTAAATTTCCAAAAAAACTAAACCAGATTCCTCCAACTCACCAATCCGTAATTCTCCATTGCCCCGGCGGCAAAGTCCGGCACGGCCACCTGGTAGATTTTCGGCAGGGCAAAGTCCGTCTCCAGGTAGGACTCCAGCACCTTGAGGATCTTGAAGCCGGCCTCGAGAATGAAGTTGCCCTCGCCGTTCCGGATGGCATTGTAGCGTGCAAAAACTCCCTGGCGGGGATACCGCACGTCCGATACGGATACGAAATCGCTGACAATAACACCGAGCAGATAGGGCTGCATGACGGGCGTATCTTCGAAAACGGTCCGCTTGTAGCCGGCGATGGGCCTGTGCGAAAGATAAAGCGGATTGAAGTGTGCATTATTCGTCGAATTTCAGCGATAAACTTTCTGTTATTTGAGTAGGGTTTTGGCGGGTAGATAAGGAGAACCGAATTGGTAGGAGGATAATTATGGCTCACGGTGTTTACTGAATGTTTGTTATCAAACATCATCAAGTGCCTATATTCTAAAGCCGTCTTATCAGCACTTGATGGATTATGGTAGTAAATGGGCGTGTATGAGGTTGTATGGCATGTTTAACGTTCAAATAAATTCGGCCGAAAAAGTATCTAACCATCGATAACAATCTGATAGCCTGACAACAACCACAAGTACCAATATATTCGATAAAATAAGAAATTAGATTGCAAGTCAATGTTGACTATCGGTGATAGCGTATTACACCTGTTCAAATCGAAATCTAGCCAACGGAATGTTGTCCAAGGTTTAAATTCTGATGAGTAGTCATTGGAATACAATTGAAAATATGTCAACATTTTGATACCACTCGACATAGGTCTGACGATGTCTGGCGTTAAATGAGATTGGGTTATAGGGTAGGTGTACCAGTTATGGCCATAGTGGTTCCCTATTTCGCCATACGTGATATTTTGAATGTCTCAACATTTTGAAAAGTTTTTTTGTGTTTTAGCAGTAAGATATAGGATGTATCTTGATGTTAAAACATTCAAAAAGATTAAAAATGTAAAAGCTATCCGAATTTCACTTATGGCCAAATAGGGAACCACTATGTCCATAACTGGTACACTTTCCCTAACTATAATTGACAAATAAATTTACGTACACTCTATTCGACATTAGTGATTATTGTGAAACTATTAAACGTGGACTACAATCACTTGGCATCCAGTTCACTTCCGATTTCCAAGCAGATTAGTTATTGCTTGGAAGAGTAAGAGTTTTTGACGTAGGACTACGTCTTTCTTTTCTATATTGGGGTGCACTTTAAAAGTACGGAAAATGAGACATGTAACGAAATTAGGGGAGATTTTGAACGTTAATAACTCACTTGTTTATGAACCAATTATTACGATTTTAGTACCATTCGATCAGAAATGTATCTACGCATCGTTAGTAACATATCCGATAAGTGAATTTTGTTGTTAAACTATTGAAAATTTGATAAATGTTGACCCCTTTCTTATCCAACCAATCACGTTCGAGCATTTTTCGACGGTATCGCTTCCCACTATAAAAGCAAACGGGTCCCTGCTTCTTCCCTCAGTCTTCTTTTTGCGGTCGGACTGTGAACACGATCGGGCGAGTCATTCTCGCTTTGCTTTTGCACCCGCGTCATAGTCCAATTTGTGTCGTCGGAAGAGGAAGACGCAAGATTGATTTGCGGCGACGATGACGATGGCTTGGGCGCTTCTCCGAGCGGGGGACTACTGCCGCTCGGAGAAGCGACCAAGCCATCGTCATCGCCGCTACAAATTTATTCGCGCTCCCAGATTTCGACTCGTGATAAATAAATTCAGCATCGGTGGTCAAGAAGCAAGCCCGTTAGAAGTCAATTACCAGAAGCCCCCATAGTTGCTGATCCGAGGAGCTGCTGCTAATCGAGCGTCGGACTAGTGAAATCGCTCAAGATTCCAAGAGTGAGCATCGTTTCCAGATTTCGACTTGTGCCCGGGGATCCAATACCCGTTGCTGTTGTGCGCCATCCACGTCACGAACCATTCAGCTGGTTGGTCGTATAAGCAAATTCCCCGTTTGACCATGGCAATCAACTGATAACATCCCGTAGTGCTAATTATCTGTAACCGTATCGAAGCTAAGAAAGCCATCGGCCCTTATCAGGGCCATCAAATTTGTGGAAAAGAGTTGAAGGAATAATATTTCCGACCTTATTACATCTTATATTCCTCAATCAATCTCGCAGCTTCGTATTAAATTTAATCATATATATAAAATCCCAGAGTTGTCTGTCTGTCAGTAACGCTTTGAAATGTTTCATTGAGCGCTATAACAGCAATTTAATAGCACTACAACAGTCAATTTAAATACTAGAACTTTACAATTGCTTATTTGGAGCACTACAACAGTTATTTGACAGAATATTCTAGAGTTTCATGGAACACATTTCTTCTTCATTCGTAGAATGTTCTAGAATTTTTCATAGTTGTTGTTTTCATTTTTGGGAACTTCTCTTTTAAAACAAAGTTGAACAAAATCGAGCTCTTCTGGATATCTACGTGTAATTTTCACTTATGCTGCAAAATCAATTTTGTGCTATTATAATCAATGTATGCTTATTTTTCAAAAATTTTCTGTTGCATTGAAAAGCTTCATATTTCAAAGCGAAAGAAAACAACATAAGTGCAGTTTTCCAGAATGTGGTGATATCCCGAGTAACACACATGTTATAATTGATGCATATTATGTCTTATATGACAAAATCTAGTCACATTAGAGTTAATATGCATCAATTATAACATGTGTGTTCCTTGGGATTACACACATGATGTATTGGTTGGAACGCTCGATTTTGCTTGAATCGTTCTCAATTTTGTGTGCCTTAGATTAAACGTGTTGTTCCGTGATCAATTCGTAAATTAACCACCCTTAAGCAAATTGTAGTTCGGTCGAACTTGGAATGGGTTGGGGTTAATTATGTGATTCAGAAGGGGTTTCAACATTTCTAACTTTTAAACACGAGTTTGACATGTGGAAAAGCAATATACACATGAATCAGATTATTATTCGTCAACTCGAGTTTTTATTCTATTTACAGTGAAACTAACAACAAAATTTCATGGTGATGGTCCCCCATAACAGCTTTCCAAAGCATTCCTGTTCTGTGAGTCGATATTTTCAAGCGTCATTACAACTGTGATTTTGAAAGACATCAATATATTATGGAACTCTGCAACAGCTATTCAGTAGAATATGCGAAAATGTTGTCCTCTCTAATTCATAAAATGTTCTGGAATTTTCGAAATATTTCACAGCTGAAGAAACACTACAACAGCATTAGAGCTATAATTATTTAAAATTAGAACATTACAACAGCATTAATGTCTCGTGCTCAATAGATTGTGGTCAGAGTATAAATTTAGGCGATTTTGCGGTCATTAGTATCATGCATGTCAATGTCGGGTTATCAAAATTAATGTCATGTCATGTTAATAAAATTATAACCATTATCCTCTACTTCAAACATTACAGCTCCACTGGGATGGAGTGTGTTTCTCAGCTTATTATTTAAAGAGCATTTTTACAGTTATGAACAGAGAAATTCATTAGTTCGTATTGTCATTTTGCAGTTAAACATAAACATTATCAATCTTTGAGAGATTATGCATAGCTTTCCGCTATCAAATTTTGTTCGAGCGTGGCTAGCCACGCTGGGTTAGCTAGTTTGTTATGAATAATTGATGGCACGTCAATTTGAGACTATTCGTGGACGCTGCTGCAGTGCCGTCGGGGTGAGTGCTCAACATTTCACAACGATTGTAAACTAGAGTGGCATTTCCAACAGTGTCTTTGATTTGCCATATTTTATGGGAGCATTTCGATTATGAAAATAATCACATTTAACAAAATTGCGACATATTTAGAATGGTTTTCAAGAGAAATTCTGATTGAACAATTTTCATCATTTTGGCACCCATTTATCAGAATTTCACCTTTATACTAAAGAAAACTAGTGATTATCAATAGCTAACCAGAGAATATTTAGTAAATGTCAAGCATTCCAACTATTCATGTTTGATCAATTTCTCACGCATTATCATTTTCCGCAATTTTCAAGTAATTCTTAGCCCAATACATTATTGGCACATACCCATTTTCCTCATTGCTCGACTAGAAGAGAAGAGCACGAATGGGAGGAGCATCATCTGCTAATCTAAGGGTTTAAAGCATGCTTCCTTCGCCGGATTCGGTTTCATTCCATTTTCGCTTTCGAGCTGGTAAGAGCTCGTCCGAACCTGCTTAGCGAGGAGCACCTCGTAGCCAGAAGCCTGCTGAGCTGTTGATCAGCATCTGGTTTATGAGATTTCGGCTCGTGATAAACTCATCTGTGGTGCAGTCAAGAATCGAGCGTCCGGTTTGTGGTATTGCTCAAGATTTCAAACTTAAGCTACGTTTTCAGATTTCAACTTCAGCCGTGTGATCTAATACCTGTTGCTGATGTGTGCCATCCACACCACGAAACATTCAACTGGTTCGTCTTATAAGCAGAGAACTTATACAAATTTCTACACTTGCGTTGGGGATTCTTCGTTTAACCAATGCAATCAACTGATAACAACCTGTAGTGCGATTCATCTTTGACAGCATCCGAGCTAACAAACCTTTGGCTCTTTTCAGGGCCACCAAATGTGTGTAAGAGAGTTAACAGAGTAATATTTCCGACTTTATTTATCACATTGCCAAGCAATGAATAATATTTCTCTCAAACCATAAGATCAACAAAGCTTTCATTATAATCCTCGAATAACTTCCTATAGACTCATTGCTGATAAATATTCTTTAATTAGAATTACTTAAATTTTGCTTCAGCATGCTGAACAAGTCTCAATCACTACTGTTCTTTCCAATGCTACCATATATTTCATAGGAGGTTACTAATATAATTTCAAAATGATCATACAACCTGAAGGGAAATTTCACATTCTCTTAGACAAATATGACGAATTCATCGGATAAAGATAATGTATGTTTGGGACATGATTAAACGTACACTTTGCTCCAAATCGTTATATGCATAAATATTCACGAAAGTTTCGAGCACTGAAAACAATATGAAGTCAAAACGAGCAACAAGAACGACATCAAATTCAGTTAAATTAACCATCGTGGTCCTACGTCACCAGTTCGTACAACCCCATAGGGATGTACCCTCATAGTTTTAGTATTTTTGTTCTACACTAATGCATGCGGATGTCCCACCACGCAGAGTTATGATTAATAAAAAATTTAAAAAAACATGAACTTTTGATAGTCTGTTTGAATACGATATGATACGATAGAAAGAAGAAGTTCCGTGACATCGCCGTTGATTAAAAATATTCAAAAAAAATATTTTATTTATTTTTTATTCGCCATGCCATATCCTCAGAATATAATTTCTCTGGAACAAAAAAACATTGAAAGTGCTCTCCAAACAACTTCTTCGACGTTGGCTCAGATTGCTTTAAAAATATTTAGTTTTGATATGTTATAGATTAACGCATTGAACAATTTTGAGCGTTTCGTTCAAAATCCTGCGAAAAATGAAGCATTCAATATTACAAACACGATTGATCCAGATTCATTACAAAAAGATAACCGATTACTTGTCCAAAAGAAGCTGTAGAGAAAAGTAATGCAAGGATGGCACCCACTAATTATGAAATGGGCTATCAGACGAACAGACAAAAACCCCCTTGATGAATGAATGCGGTTCTATTTCACCCTTCTCTAACAATCGATGACATTGAATGATTTGGATATAACATAACTGTTGATAAGGTGTCGTAGCAACGATAGGAAAAAGCGTTAATAAACTGCGAATCACGGTCTGTCATTTCTATGTTACGTTTGAATTGAATTTCTAAATAATAAGACTAGATGGTTCAGAATATGTGCCTCAATGTGGTATATATGAATAACAAGTGCACGGCCGCCTACAATTGCAAATACATTCATTTGCGAAAAAAGTATTTAAATAGTTGTACGCGCTATGTCGCTAATCCCTTTGGATTATATTTGTGTCGTATGGTTTGGCATGATTGCAAACTTGGTTTACCTACCCGTTTGACGTAGGGAAATTCACGTATTCTCGGCAGTCTAAGCCGATGCTGCGTTTCTTTTATAGTTCTCGGATTATTCAAGCTCTTCTAGATTGTAGTTCGAAACATTTGTAATATAAAATAAATGGTAATATAAAATAAATATCATCCATTCAACGGATATCTCAAGACCCTGATAGGCTAGGTAGTCATTCCCAACTGGTGGTCCACTGACCTCTAGGGGAGCGTTACGAATTCTCAGAGGGTCTGCGGAACCGTGACAATAAAGTTTATTTTTCATGATTAATTATAACGGAATCCAGATTTTGAACGATATGTTATTCTCAGTGACGGTCTCAGGGTTTCAACGTCGAGCACATTGAATTAACCTGTAGAATCTCTGAAAGACTTTGGAAGAATCCTTTATGAAATCAAGTTCTTTGTACGACGTTAGCAAAGTGCACTCAAGATATTTTTTGACTTTATGGCTAGATTGTTGGAGGGGTTTTGTAAAAAGTTTGAAGGGTGGTGTAAAGTCTTATGTTGCCGTCTTGACACATTCTATACGAACTTGCTATAAGCTAATTAAGCTCTTTTTGTTGATGAGTAGACTTTCAGGGTTAGTGATCTAATGGCTGGTACTTCTGCTTCATAAGCAGAAGCTCATGGGTTCAATCACAATACCCGTTCGTTTCCTCGTACTTTGTAGTTGTATCTTTCACTTGCTTTTATCTTCCACTATAGTCTATCACACTCAAACTATTCGTTCATAGCAAACGCTCACCCCAATACCTTCCCATATGAGCTGGCGTAGATGCAAAGGTATATCAGCTTTACTGTGGGTCAGTTTCTAAAGCAAAATCATTTCATCCCTATTCCACGCATTGGTCTGCATTCTGACGGAGCTGGCGTCATTGTTGCCTAAAAATAGAATATTACCAGCACTTATACACTGAGGGTATCTGTTAGTCTCAAGCACTCATCTGGTTGGTTCTTTGATGCAAAATCTATCCGTTCTTGAACCGTAAGAGCTCTGCAGATGTCCCTTCTGATGTGAAGTAGCTCTAGATCAATCAGCTGGCATCGACTCTCACAGCTTGGCAGTTGGAACGGATTTCTCCATGGCAGTTTCGAAAGCAAACTGAAGAAACCGGTGCCATTGTCGTAAGCGTGACTCCAGACCGCGGAACAACATTCGAAAGTGGGGCGCACGAGCGAGCAATATTGTGACTTCAAGCAGTAGACATCTGTGAGGTTCTTTGCAATCCTGAAGATGAATCCCAATGTTTTTGATGTCTTGTCGACAATGTATGAAACAGTAGACTGATGCAAATTTTAAAATTTTTGCTCCCCTATGCTCAAACGGTGTCAATCATGATAAAAATGATCCTCCCAAAATTTGAAGTGTTTTGGAAGAAATTTGGTTGTGCACACGCTATTTGAAGTTTATATGGCACTTACTATGAAAAAGGCAAAGCTTTTGTGTTCAGTCCTCATTTAATTTATTTAGTTAACATCTAAACAGATAACACTGAATCAACAATTTCACGCCACAATACTCGGTTCGTGGCCGCTTCTCTCCATCCTCGTTTCTGCCCCACGCTCGCCAAATCGATACGTACTTGATCCGCCCACCTAGCTCGCTGCGCTCCACGCCTTCTTGTACCAACCGGATCTGACGTGAACACCATCTTTGCAGAGTTGCTGTCCGGCATTCTTGCAACATGCCCTGCCCATCGTATCCTTCCAGCTTTGGCCACCACCAGTCCAACCTTTGCTGCCTCGCGGTTCAGGCGGGTGAACAGGTCTGCCACCTTTTCAAATGTTCGGCCGACGATGTCCATGTCATCGGCGAAGCAAACAAGTTGACTGGATCTCGTAAAACTCGTACCCCGGCTGTTAAGCCTGGCTCTCCACATAACACCTTCTAGCGCAATATTGAACAACAGGCAGGAAAGTCCATCACCTTGTCGTAGTCCTCGGCGGGATCCAAACGAACTGGAGTGTTCGCCTGAAACCTTCACACAATTTTGCACACATTCCATCGTCGCTCTTATCAGTCTCGTGAGCTTCCCGGGAAAGCTGTTCTTGTCCATGATTTTCCATAGCTCTGCGCGGTCAATACTGTCGTATGCCGCGGCCGCCTTGAAATCGATGAAAAGGTGATGCGTTGGGACCTGGTACTCACGACATTTGCCGTGAATTTGCCGTACAGTAAAGATCTGGTCCGTTGTCGATCGGCCATCAACGAAGATGACTTGATAACTTCCCACGAACTCGTATACTACAGGTGACAGATGACGGAAGATGATCTGGGATAATACTTTGTAGGCCGCATTTAGAATGGTGATCGCTCGAAAGTTCTCACAATCTAACTTGTCGCCTTTCTTGTAGATAGGGCAGATTACCCCTTCCTTCCACTCCTCCGGTAGCTGTTCTGTTTCCCAGATTGTGCCTATCAGCCGGTGCAGACAAATGGCCAGCCTCTCAGGGCCCATCTTTATTAGTTCAGCTCCGATACCATCCTTACCAGTAGCTTTATTGTTCTTGAACTGGTGAATGGCATCCTTAACCTCCCTCAAAGTAGGGGCTGTTTGGTTTCCATCGCCCGCAGTACTGACGAAGCAGTTGACAACCGCTCGTCGTGCGCGACAGACGTACAGAATAACGCTCTCGATTATCTTGTTTCCCGAATTCTTGTTGCGAAAAAATCCTGCGTTAATGCAAGATGTCTTCGCACAGGAAAAACACACTAGTCGTTGATTTTAGTGTTCTGCCAAAACGACCCATCTTGGAACAAGTGGAGGAGTTCCTTAGAGACATTATTAAACTCGATCTAGCTGATGTGAAGAACATTCAGCTGCATAACATCAAAAACTGCGTCTTCATCGAAAAGAATGACGCAGGTGTAGCACCCCGGCTACAGCAGCAACACCATCTACGGCATTTTTTTGAGTATAAAGGAGTAAGATACTTCATACCAGTGTACGTCGATGGTCCTACAACCACCGTGAGAATTCACGATCTTCCACCACAAATGTGTAACAATGTCATCTCCAATCATCTGCAGCAGTACGGGAAGGTCATTTCCATACAAAATGAGGTATGGAAGAATTACTTCTCCGGCATACCGAACGGTGTAAGAGTTGTTCGACTGAAAGTGGATAAACAAATACCGTCGTACATTGTTGTGAACAACCATGGCACATATGTTAGCTATCCCAATAAAAGCGATCAATTGACAGCTTGTGACGCCGAAAAGCTGAAACAAAAAGCACCATCTAACTCGATCAAACAGAAAAGGAACAACGAGAAGCGAAATGATACAGTGGACACTCCAGCGCAAGCGTCTCCAACCGAGACCGGCAACGACGACGACGACGACGACCATGATAACGGAAGTAACAACAATAACGACAGGGAATGTGAAAACGAAACAGCGACGGACTTTGATACTACGAAGCGGCGGTTGTCAACCGAATCGAACGGCACGAGAGAGGAAAATACAGCAAAGCGATCATGCAATCAGGGCACCCAAAAATGCGATCAGGAATGGAAAGTGATGACCAGATCGAAGAAGAAAGCAATGAATTAGTTCTGCATATTGTACATACTATTGAAATAAAAGTCAACTTACATGACACGACACGAATGCACCTCTGGTGTAAAGTGTCGCTAATAAAAAAAAAGTACTGACGAAGGCATTTGCTCCGTTGTCCCGTCCTTCATTGTCTGTGCTCTCAGCGCCATTCAGGTGTACCGTCGAAGTGCTGCTTCCACCTTTCGATCACCTCACGCTCATCCGTCAAAATGCTCCCATCCTTATCCCTGCACATCTCGGCTCGCAGCACGAAGCCGTTGCGGAATGCGTTGAGCTTCTGATAGAACTTACGCGTTTCTTGAGACCGGCACAGCTGTTCCATCTCCTGGCACTCCGTCTCCCCCAGGCGGCGTTTTTTCTCCCGAAAGAGGCGGGTCTGCTGTTGCCGTTTCAGTTTATAGCGTTCCACGTTCTGCCGGGTCCCTTGCTGCAGCATGACCGCCCGCGCTGCATTCTTCTCCTCCAAAACCTCCTGGCACTCTTCGTCGAACCAATCGTTCCGTCGACTCCGTCCCACGTACCCGACGTTGCTCTCAGCTGCATCGTTGATGGCTGCTTTTACTGTTCTCCAGCAGTCCTCAAGAGGGACTTTATTCAGCTCACCCTCTTCCGGAAATGCAGCCTCAAGGTGCTGCGCGCATGTAGCTGCGACATCCGGTCAGCTACTCTTGGTCATACCCGGGCGGCCGTCGGTACCGTACGATGTTAACGACGGAGAGTTTTGGGCGCAGTTTAACCATCACCAGATAGTGGTCAGAGTCGATTTTGACATGGCCAACCTGATTTTGACGTCGTGGCTTGTGCATCTGTCGTACTCGCGTTCGAGCTGCACGTAAAACGCGTCTTCATCCTCATCAGTGCTTCCGGAGTTTGGGCTGTGCACATATATTATGCTGAAGTTGAAGAACCGCTGTATCCAGCTCGTGTGTGTTGCCGCAACTCTGGTAGATGGTATGGTTACCTCTAAACGTTCGCACCATTGATCCCTTCCAACACACTTCCTGCAACGCTACGATGCCGAATCCGCGGTCCTTCAGCACGTCGGCGAGTATGCGTGTGCTCCCGATGAAGTTGAGAGATTTACAGTTCCACGTACCGAGCTTTCAATCGCTAGTCCCTTTACGTCGCTGTGGTCTTCGCCGATTGTCCCGGTTCGTATTCTCTCGTTGATTATTCGTTGCTTGATTTTTTTACGGCTGGCTTGCAGGGCCTTACACCAATCCCCTAGATTTCCGGAGGACCATTCCTCCTAAATGTTCGGAGGACCATAGTGCACAGTTTAGAATCCTTCTCTGGCGCTCTGACGATGATCAGCCGCTCCTGACATTTGGAACAGACGCTGTTGTGAGCCGCTCCTAGCATGGAGTACAGTCGCTCAAGGTTTGCAGAAGCAAAAGCAAAAGCAAACCCCCCCTTCCCTGTCAGTATACGACCAAAGTTCTCACCGGGGGTTGGTTACCCGATCTCCCCTAAGGTTACTCGTACCCCGGCCAGTACCACGAAGAGGTAGGGGTAGGAGTTGCTGGACAAGAGGCTAAGGACCGCACAGAGGGGTCTATTTTCATCCTACAGGTACGCCATGCCCAGCCATTTACCAACCAATATCATATATAAGCTTTATTTTTAAAATTGTGTCGAAATTTGAACCTTGACACTTTTGATCTTGTTAGACGTTCACTTAGTCGACAAAAATGCCACAGAGGTTCAAATTTCCAACACTGCGCTTGATCTTATCTAACATTTCGGAAGGGACACGGAAATCAAAATACATCCAAAATTTGAGTTTAAACCAAGGGGTGTGACAAAATCTCAAAAACTGCAAACAATTGTGTTTTGGATTTAAACCAAAGAAAAACGTTTAAAATTGAGTAAATAGGCTTTTCTTAATAAACATAAACTTAAACGTTTGGTATTGAAATTGAGACAGGACTTTAGGACCTAATTGAAACGCGATCCCCAGGAAAAATATTTCATAATAACTTCCATCCTCGTGGAAGATATTCACAACATTCAATTGCATTGATAACATTGTAGTAAAGACATTTAACAACACTGTCAGTGTTGAGAAAAATCGTTTCTAAATTGAATTCTTGCGAGCATTTTCTTGCACTCAGTTTTGATAGATTCCAATGCAAACATCAGAAGGTATTGCTGCAGC
The DNA here is from genome assembly GCF_002204515.2 of Aedes aegypti. Classification (NCBI taxonomy): domain Eukaryota; kingdom Metazoa; phylum Arthropoda; class Insecta; order Diptera; family Culicidae; genus Aedes; species Aedes aegypti. The sequence continues at coordinate 290,567,085 of NC_035107.1, read as the reverse complement.
AAAACGTGAAACAAATATTTGAAGAATTGCCTGTAACATACTTTTTAAAGGAGTTTTCATAAATATTGATATTAGAGAGAGGATAACAACTCATTAACTTTTGGAAAAAATAATAAAAAAAAATATATATAAGAACACTGAATTTTTAGGAGATTCCTCTTATGGAATATCTGTGAAATTTCTCTGAGGAATTCTTGTATGGATCCTTGCAGAAATTATTGAAGATTTTTTTTTGTTAGAATTTTTTTTAATAATAGGCTTAATAAATAGTTCTTAAAAATGCTTCAAAGTCATGGAAGAACCTGGAGAAAACCTCCAAGGATTATATGGAAAAATCTTCTCTGGCATTTGTTGAAGATTTTGTTAAAAAGTTCTCTAAGGAAATTTTTAAAGTATATTTGGAACTAAATTTTGGACAAACGTTTCATGTAGCTCTGAAGGAATTCTTGTACGAATATTAAAAAAATACTGGTTGCACCACTGAAATAATTTAAGAAAAATCTTGATAAATTCTAGCAGCACGCTTATATAGTCTTATCTTTTTTCAATACTTAGAGAACTTTTAGAAAAAAAAATCTAGAGGAAAACTCACAAGCATTTTTGACAGCATCCATGTGTAGTCAATCCTCATATTTCATTGTGGTCATTTTTGGCAATTTTACATATGATTATAAAGGCAATATTCCCCTCATGCATTAGGAAGGTGAATGAGACCTTTGAAGAAATTTATGTCTCAATCAAAGAAACAGTTTTGAAGAAGCGCTAGAAAGAGCTCCTACGAGAATGCATTGTGCAATTCTTAGTAAAATTCCTCCAGATTTGTTTTGAAAGAATTCCTAAAGAAATTTTCATAAGAATTCCATAAAGTAGGTGTCTTAGATTATTTTTGAAAAATTAATAGGAAAATCCATTCAATAATTCTGAAACAATCCTAGGTACAATACCTGAAGATATGTTTGGATGTAAACTTGAACAATTTCTTGGAAACATTCTTAGGACTTCTCGGAAATATTTTTGAAAAAGTTCACAAAGACATCACTGGAGGAATCTATAAATTAACTTATCGGAGAAATCCTTAAAAGAGTTTCTTGGAAAAAAATCCTGAATATAAACTTGGAGAAACAATTTTTGAAGGAAACGCCGAGGGAAATCTTGGTAGAATCACCCGAATAACTTGAATGAAATTCACGAGGATGCTAGAAGGATTGTTTGATTGTTTGAAAATAAAATCACTGAATCATTTTCGGGACAACTTCTTAGAGAAATTCTTTGACACATTGATGTACGATTTTCTATAGGAATTCCTGAGGCAATAGCTAAATATTCACAGGTTTTTTTTTTTCGATTTCATTAAATGTTTCAAGCTGAATTAATTATCGGCGTGAAAATGTAAAATCGGTGGCGTGACGTTGATCGGCGTATGGCGCGCCGCCGATGTATCAATCGGCGTTGGCGTGACGTGAAATGGATCGGCGGCGGCGGCGTGGAGTTGCGGCGCACAGGTCTATTACAAAGTTATGATTATATGAATCATTTTGTGATATTCAGTTATCCCCTGAAGTAATCTGTAGCTGTTATTGAAGGAAACTGATGAAAGAATTAAAAAAAGTCAAAAAGCCCGCAATGAAAATGAAAATGCAATTATGCAACTAAATTGTTCACGATGCTTAAATTTCTTAAATTTACATTTTAGTCTGAGATATCTTGAGACAATAAGTATGAGCTGTGCAAAGCTTTGTTTTTATTTGTAACGAATATTTTGTTTTTCATTGTAACCCGAACTGGAGTACGAATTTTTATTTAATTTTATTACGACAGTATTTGAGGTAAGCTTTCGAACGATGTAGAGATATCTGTATGAAATATTACGGTTAAGCAGAATGCAGAATCATTTAACGTATACCTTGTGTTTGAATTATTTTTTTTTTGTTCAAAACTCCAACTTAAGCAATTAACCCCTCTACCGGCAGTTTCATTTTTTCCGCAAAACTCAAATTCAAAACGTTAAAACTTTGTTGTTTTTCAATATTTACGCACCATTTTTTCACAAGCTCTCAAAAAACTCTTCTAGTTTTAGGATCTGTGTCGAATCGATATACATATATATATATATATATATATATATATATATATATCTATATATATATATATATATATATATATATATATATATATATATATATATATATATATATATATATATATATATATATATATATATATATATATATATATATATATATATATATATATATATATATATATATATATATATATATATATATATATACGTGAACTGCGTGATCAACGATTTGGTTAGCGATGTCCGTTGACGTTGATTCAACGCATATCGTTATCGTTGACGCTAACAGCCACAAAAATCAACGCAACGGCGTTAACGTTGATCCGTGACAAAATCAACGTTAACGGCGTTAATCGTTGATTAACGTTAACAACCCTGGTGTCGATATTGATCATTGGTCATCTGGTTTTGAAGATATTCCAAAATTCCTTGGGGGACCGACCCGTAACTAGAACCTTCCGTTAATTTCTCAGGCTACAGAATTTTAATCGTATTCGGATATTCACTCTTCGGAACAATACATAAATGAGAATATGTTGTGAAAAAATGAAGCAATTTGATGCAGCCGTCCTTAAGTAATGACCATTTAGGTTTCTGAAACCACGCTGGTCAAAGATCATAAAAACTTCAAAAAACATCATATCGTAATTTTCAGATATCTCCAAGAATACTGAATCGATTTGTATGATTTTTTCAGAGAAGCTCCTTATTACCTGGCATTATATAGCCCACATTTTATTTTTTTGATAAATTGATCAAAAACAAAATGGCCGCCAAATGCATTTTATATGGAAAATGTCGGTCCCCCAAAGAATATCGGAATATCTTTAAAACCAGATGACAAATAATTAATATCGACATAGATCCTTAAACTAGAAGAGTTGTTTGAGAACTTGTGAAAAAATGGTGCAAAAATATTGAAAAACAAAAAAGTCATAGCGATTTGAATATTTATTTTGCGGTAAAAAATGAAGCTGTCGGTAGAGGGGTTAAGCAAAGGATTCTGCTTTAATTTTTCAGGAATATTTTGATAGAATGGTTTACCTTGAATGATGTTCAATAAAAACATATCAGAATAAGTCACTTTTTCGGTTATTGTCACCTGACTGCCCATAGTGGAATTACATCGAAAGTATAGATTTGGTACGGCCTTCTAGGGATGGTACACAAATTATGTCACACTTATTTGGAACTTTTTCGAACCTAGTTAAGTCGTTTTCTATGAGATCACCAAAATTTTAGTACGGCTCTTCACGCTGAGCCTGACCCTCTTGGAGCATAACATAATTTGTTCATGATTCATAAGGGATCCGTGGATCACTGTTTGGGAAACTCTGGTTCAGAATTTGGAGCTTGAGATTGAGCTTGATTGACCACTCCAGTATGGCCCAATGAGCTGCACTTACTCGAGGAACCAACCAGATGACTGCTTGGGACTAACAGACACTCTTAATGTATGAGTTCTGGTGATCAATGGAGGCAACAATGGTGCCTTCCAATTTTAAATGTAGGCCAATGAGGAGAAGATGGAGGAATTAATTTAGCATTTAAAACTGCCTCAAAGTAGACCGCCAGTTGATGCGTAAAGGTATAGGGATAAGGTAATTTTTGTGGCAGAGAGAAACCTCTCTGATGTTTGGTTAGCAAATTGCCTATCAGGTGTAAGAAAAGGCTTGCTATAATGATGGAAGAATAAGCGTTCTAGCGATTGCTATGAATACTTACGATTCATTTATTTCATTTATTAAGTTATCATCTAAACAGATAACACTAAACCAACAATTTTACGCCACCGAGTATTGTTCGTGGCCGCATATCTCCATCCTCGGTTTTGCCCCACGCTACTTACGAACATAAGATGAATAAGATAACCGATTTCCTGTCCAAAAAAGCTGTAAAGGACAGTGATGCAAAGAAGAGGCACAAAAGTAGAAAAAAGTGGAGGCACACACTAATTATGAAATGGGCTATCTGACGAACAGTAAAAACTTCCACGATGAATGCGGTCCTATTTTATCCTTTTCTAACAATCGATGACATTGAATGATTTGGATATTACATACGTGTTGATAAGGTACCGTAGAAATGATAGGAACAAGCGTTGATATATTACGAATCACGGTCTGTCAGTTTTTGTGACGTCTGAATTAAATTAAAAAAAAAACAGGTCGGAAGCTCAAACCATTTTTGCGATTCTGAAAATGTGTTTTAAAATCTGAACAGGGAAAATGTACAGATTTTTGACCTGATTCATTTGCAGTCGTTAAAGTGATTTGATAATTGAAGCGTTAGTCATACTTTGTTGCATTTGAAGACATTTGTGTTTCTGGATTAATTCTAGGCAAGGTGTTAAACTTGATTAAGTCATATGTAATATTAGTTCAGTACACTGAATTGGGGGTTTATGTAAGTTGTGCTTAGGTAGCAAGGTTCCGCATTCTATCTCACTATCAGCTTTTCGCTGAAAATTGTTGTAAGGGAGGAACAAAAATTTTCAGCGAAAAGCTGCCTAGTAAAAATTATCCGTTTTTGTGGTTCCGGGTCATTTGGCCGAAAAGGCCATTTGGCCGAAAAGGTCATTTGGCCGAACGCCGAAAGTAAACTACAATGCTAACTGTATGTTAACTGGATTTATAATGAATTTCAAAGAACTTATTCATAAAGAAGGATAAATCATCATTGATGTGCATAAATAAGTTTTTTAGTGTTAGTTCAAGAATCAGTCAGTGCTGAAAGAAGAACATCATAATTGTAAGCAGCTGTTCACTTCTATGCTAGCGGTAATAACCACCAGCAGATGTTTTGGCATCGCGTTTGTAGTTAGCTTTTGACAGTAACTAAAATGGTTTAAGGCTCAAGAATCCATCATTCAATCATCAGAAATTAAATACCAGTTTTTTCGTTCAAATTTTAATCAATTCTTATGAAAATCTATCATCGTATTTTAGATAGCAACTGCAATGCAATGATAGATTTTCTTGAGCATTGCTTTTATTTTGAGAAAATAAACTGGTTTTGAAAATTTGTAAAACGATGATGATTATTTTCCTCTTAAGACTTTTTCGTCCCTCTGCTGGATCGGGTTGCTTCGATCCCTCGAATCGTACCAAGCAATATATGTCATGGTTCTGACAGCAACAAGTCTTGGCTTCTTCTTTTCACAACGGAGAAACAGTGAGCTTCTTTGATGTAAGTGTTGACCGAGTAGTTTATTGCTATACGCAAGCAACAGTGCAGTGTTCAGTTCACATGTTGTAATTTTAATCTTAATCTTGAGCTAAAAAATATGTTTTGAACAAAACGTATTATAAGCTTTAATTCCAATAACTATGAAAAAAAAAAATCTCTCTTGAAAGAACAGCCTATGATCATAAGAAGCAAAAATCTCACAACTTCGTCCTGAATTAAAGGGTCGATGTTATCATTCTCTTGGAGCTCTTTTATATAGTGACAAACATGATGTCCCGTCAAATCATAAAAATCAACAAATTAATTAGCTTATCAGTTATTGGGTCATACTTATGAATCCTACACATCAGCGTTGTAGCAATTTGATTTTTTGTTCATGATTCGGCCAAACGGCGCTCGGCCAAATGGCGTTCGGCTAAACGGCATTTGGCCAAACGGCATTTGGTCAAATGGCCGGACACCCATCGGGATTAATGTTGCTATTCAAACTTACACAGATTCTAGAAATGTTTTGATGAAATACAACCAACATACATCCTTTTCTGTCGAGATCCAGTTTGAAAATTTGTCGAGCACACTGCGGTGCCACGATTGTCGAGCTCAACTGAAAGTGTAGGTATTTTTCACATGAACTGATAATAAAATTATCAATTGTCAATAAAATATTCCTCTTTATAAATTGATTTGTTGGTATTCACATCTGTTAATGGCGTTATGTACTATCAGGCCATTTATCATAATTTTTCACGGAATTTTTATACTTAATCATAAGGAAATCTTACCAGATACCATACGTATGTAAAAAGGTGAAAAACATGTGATTAATTTCGAAGGGTCTAGCAGTTTAAACTAGAAAAACTAGTTATTTGGTATGCCAAAACGCTCTCAGTGCAGCTTCCCCTTTTTTAAAATCTCCAGAATATATTTGTCACGGAACATCGACTCATGGAGGTTTCATTGTATAAAGACAGAAAGTAATATGGCTCATAAACATTAATGAACTCCGATCCCTTATTTAAATATTTATTTTTTTATTGTTTATAAAATAGAGTTTTTATAAGCCTTTAGTTATTCCAACGATACTTTGATTCTATCTTTTCATATAAACTGTCAATTTTCGATAAATTAACCATTTTTTCTGCAATTGCAATTATATTAGGAAACAAAACATGACGTTGAATACCAATTTCTTCTCAAGTTTTTGAATTCCCGGGAAATTATAGTTTTATTTCCCATACCCCATGAACATTAGAAACCCTCATCGTATAGTACATACCCATCACTGATATCCTTCGGCAAATTGTTGGACAGCACCGTGTAGTTCGCTCCATGAATCACCGTCAACCCGATCGGAGCGCGTATCCCTGGTTCGTCATAACAAGGAAACGCATGGCGGGCGTCCGTTGAGGAAAACTGTGTCGTCGCAAGCCAACGGGTTCTTCCTTCGTCATCCACGTAGGACGACCGATAGAATCCGGCGTTATCCTCTCGAAGCTCCCCGTAATATTCAAACTCCAGGAAGTAGGTTCCATTGAGGATCACTCCAGGCGGAGAAACCGTTACGAACTCCCGCTTCGGATCCAGCACGAAGCTGGAATTGTCATCCAAGAGCACAAGATCCGTCCCATTCCCGAGCGTGGACCACAGTTTAACGTGAGTTATCGTAGTTTTGCGATAGTGCACTGTAATGCTACTGTTGCTTTCGTCTTTTACCACCAATTCGATCTTCACTTTACCATCGAATCGAAACTGTCGCGCGCTGCCGTCCTCGTGGACATACGTGGTCAGCTCGAGGTCGTACCGTACCGGGTAGCTGTTGTTTGGTAGACGGTAGTTATCGCCATCCAACTGGGCACAGGCCGAACACGCCAAACAGAGCACCGCAAGCGCTGCCGGAGCAAATTTATCCATCCTAGCCGTTCCGCGGTCTTTTGAATACTAATCAACAAATGACACCCAGTCAATAAATTGTTCATGTAAAAAAATCGGTTGTACCTTCTCCCAACCAATCGATGCGTTATCTCATTTTGCGGCCGGGTTGTCTTTGTTGCTATTTTTGCGTTAACCTTCTGTCTGGGTAAAAAAATAATGACGTTGTCAGTGCCTTGGGGTCATGTTGGTCCCAAATTTATGAGATTATGGCTTCGTGAAATTTGAATAAATTTTCGATTTTTCTGCTGCTTTGGAAACAAAACTAAATCTGTTTTACTTGAAATGTATGTAAGGGGCTGCTGCAAACATGTAATAATTTCCTTCAAGTGTAACGTCACATTATTATTCGAATCAAATAAGATTCAATGAACAACAATAGTCGCCAAAAAATGTGTGAAACCATAGAGCAAAAATCTATGTCGTTTCATAATTAAGAAATCAGATGCGGATCGACCATTTTCCGGAATGGAATGTATCATTTGGCATTCAATTACATGTAATTTGGTGAGCCTTTCGAATATAAATCAATATTTTGAACAGTTTTACCGTTTAACATTTCATTGTAGCAGTTTGGAGATTGAGGTTGTATGCCAAAAGGCTTCCGGCAGACGAGTAGACAATTGCATGCTTTTAATAATGATATGCCAACCCACACTTCTTACAGGAAAATATAAATGAAGTAGAAAAATATTATACCTGGTTATGGTTAAGGATTAACGAAAAAAAAAACGAATCAATCGAAAATTGTTTCATCAAAATAAGCATTCTGGGTAGAGTAAGGTGGGGCAAAAGTTCGACCTTAGTGGTATAATCAAAGTTTCCAGGAAAACAATAGCAGTTAAAACAAAACAAATACCATACAGTGAACCTTCAACATATTGGCTATAATTTTGCTGAACAAACTTGTGTCAAAATATTTACCCATTTTTAGTTATAACAGTTTTAAAATTTATTGTCTTATTCGAACTTTTGCCCCACCGGTGGGGCAAGAATTCGAATCTAGTGTGGGCAAAAGTTCGCTGGCTAAAACACAAAATATCGATCCTTTTATGACAGGCATACTTTACACCAGCCGTAAACTTATGTTTGGCGAAAAATACACACTAAGTTTTCATCAAAAAATTGCCCAAAACCGGGTTAATTGTAATATACTCAAAAATAGTAGTTTTTCGCAAAACTAAGTGTTAATGTAAAATTTTGGTGACAGTTTTCACACGATCAGACAAATTAAACCAAATTTGAAGATAATATGTAGATTTTAGGCAATTTGAAAATTTTTCCGTGATTTTATACATGAGTCGAACTTTTGCCCCACTATGGGCCAAAAATTGTTTTCAAGCATTTATGCAAAATCTAATACACTTCAAAGCAACCTTATGATCGGCCTAGAAACGCCCTTACATAAAATATTAAAAAAAGATTTTATCTTCAATTGGTTCCATGCAACGAAAGTTTGACCAAAAATTACAATATTCACGTCGAAAAACAACAAATAGCCATAATTTTTCCAAATCTTTATCGATTTTTATGATATTTGGAGTAAAAGTCTCTTACTTGAATAGCATTCGAACCACAATGACATTTATAAGGTTTGTTTTGAGTTGAGCTAGAAATCTTAAAAAGAAACTCTTACCCGAATAAAAAATACAATACAAAAACAATATAACGTATTGAAACAGTACCATTCAATATATTGGAAATACAATACAGTATATTGTAATATGACAATACAGTTACAGTACAATATATTGTTTTGAACAGTTCACTGTACGGTATATGAGATTTTCGCAATATAGTGTATGGGTGGTTAAGTATCGTAACAATACAAATATTGATATTTTCTCATACAAACATTTTGAAAATACAATACGATATATTGTTCATGTATTGTCTTGATAAGCAATTCGTGTATTGTTGTACAATACAAAAACAATTCAACAAACTGTATCATGGTTGCATTCGTCGTTACAGCTAATGTCAAGTGACTTCTAAAAAACTACTTATTTTTACTTTTTGAATATTTTCCACCCAACATTTCTTACTTTTTGAACTTGTTTTGTTTATTTCTTTCAGCAAAGCTACATAGAAAAAAGCAACAGTTGTTTTAAGCGAAAATAGGAATTTGACCAAAATTGTAAGGTATAAAACCAATTAAAAACAATACAATGTTCTGTTACAATATATTATATTGTTTTTGAATTGTATAACCAAACATGAATAATATTGCTTCGACATTCAATTACAATACGCTGTATTGTATCCAATACATTATATTGTACATTAATGGTTTATTCCATTCACTGAATGATACGTTTTTATCCGGGTACCCCACTCGAACTTTTGTCCCACTTTACTCTTTGTCACAATTACCGCTTACATGATCACTTGCTTAAAACTACATTTCAATTCAATTCAATGTTTTCGTACTTTCAAAGCTTATAGTAGAGCTAGTACTATATTTTTAACAGGAGCATAGCATTTTTTCATATGTCATGCAAAAAAAAATACAATATATGTACTACTTTCTTTACTTTTTGTAGGAAAGTATATAATACCTCACAAACAGCTCGTAGTGGCAGTGCTCCAAATAACGAAGGTGTGCTGATCCTGGCCTAACGAACAACTTGAACGAAAACACAGATTCGTATCTGATCTTATTCTACGATGAGTTCTGAGTTTCATATCTTATATGCTCACAAAATCCTAGCAAATAACATTTTGTCTCAATTTCGAACATGACTCATATGCCGGGCAATGACGATTGCAAAATAGGAATTGATATTTTCACAATTATTAAATTTAGAGGACTGGAATCATAGTAGAATGGATTATCCTGTGAAGAAATTTGAGTCATTTTTGACAAACTTGTTTGAAAGACGAGTTCTCGGAATATGAGTCATGATCGGAATTTGTGACAAAATATACACTTAGTTTTTTTTTTTTCGATATATTTTTGTGATTTGGCAGTTCTGGGCACAAGGGCACCTGCAACCTGTTTCAGAAGCAACTGACACATATCATAACCAGAAGTTCATAAAGGGTGATTTGGTCAAAATTTGGTAAATGGAAAATGTGTGTAAATTGGTGAAATCGCTTATATAAAAATTCAAATTATATATATTTTTCAAATTCAAATAGTATAAAATTTAGGAAAGATTTTCAGTTAGGCTTCCGCTATTCCAAATCCTAATTGCCGGGCCTTGTGCTTGACCCCTGTCATCAGATTTTGTCCACCTTCTTCGCGGCAGAACGCCAGTTTACCTTAAATTGCTTCTCGTCACTAGCAGTTTTTGTAGGTTCTGCTTGGCAATAGCCCAATATTTCTCAATTAGGCGGAGCTCTGAGGTGTTGGGAGGGTTCTTGTCCTTGGGCACCACCTACACCTTCTATTGTCCTTAAGTCGGGTTTTAAGCTGCTCTTTGGACATAGTAATGCCAATGAATTCGCAATGTGCATTATACTGACGCATCATACGGTGAATTGGTCCGTTTTGAGCAAAATTCGTTCTGTGTAATTTTTCTGCAAATAATTTTCTTGTTCTCAAATGCCGAGAGAGTGTGTAGAAGTTTAATTGAGAGTGAAGTGCAACTGGGTCTACACGGTTCAAAATAATGTTGTTGATGAAGAGAATCATTGCGAAATCCCGGCGTTGCTTCATATGACGACCCGACAGGTTTGGGTCGAACTCGGGTTTGAAAATTTAAAATGTTTTGGGTTCGGGTTCGGGTCGGGTTTGGAGGCTACATAATTATCGGGTATGAGTCGAGCTCGGGTTTGACAAAAGTCGGGTTAAGTCGGGTTTGGTGAGAATCGTGAACAGAGTAACAACATGAAAGCTTCCCTATGCATCAGAAACGATGAATTTACCATCTGTTTGAGCTCGGGTTTTGGTCGGGTTTTTCTTACAAAAAAAAATTCGGTTTTCGGATCGGGTTCGGGTTTGAACAGTGAAAACTTTTCGGGTTCGGGTCGGGTCTGGGTTTGCTTTTTAATCATTGTCTCGGGTTCGGGTCGGGACCGGGTTTGAAGAAATAAAATAAGTCGGATACTGGTCGGGTTTGGAATTTTACACTTCTGCACTACTTGGTTTCCTAAGAATACTTCAATTGGAGGTGTAACATATTTTCGACTTAATGTTATTGAACTACATTTTTTGACATTGAGTTGGAGTAGACTTTTGCTGCACCTAGTGAAGGATAAGTTAGTTGCACTCTGGAATTCTTTTGCTTCGCTAGAATTACTTACTTCCAGCGCACTATTTGTTTCAGATGTGATAGATATGTCTGGATCCAATTCAAGAGTTCTGGCTCCATTCCTATTTGAAGCTTAATAATGGTATGTCGATTCGGTCAAAAGCCTTACTGAAGCCAGTGTAGAGGGCTTCTACGTGCTTGCCCTTGTCCATTGCGTTAAGAATGAACGATACAAATTCCAGCAGATTGGAGGTTGTCGAGCGGCTTTTGTTAGTAATTTGACTTTTTACTTGTTGGAAAATTTTGTTATTCACGAGAGTTTCGAAGAGCTTGGGGATACAAGAGATAATGGCAATTTCGCGATAATTCCGTATGACATGTATTTCGTGCCTGATTTAAAAACAGGCACCAAACACGAGAATTTCCAAACTTCTGGGAATTTACCAATATTCTGAGACATGTTGAAAAGGCGTTCTAAGGGAAGGGTAAGCTCTTTAGAATGTTTCTTGAAGAACACGGGTGCAACGCCATCTGGTCCTGCGCCCTTAGATGCGTCAAGGTTTTTAGTGCTGCAAAAATTTCTAGTTGTGTTAGTTTTTCATTAGATATGATATTAGAAATTTCTGAAAAAAATTAGAAATCGCGGTCTTCTTCGGAGTAAATTGTATACAATTCTCGGAAGAAATCTGCGAAGAGCTTGCATTTATCAGCAGAGTTTTCACCTACATTTCCATCGAAATGCATTTGCGAAGGAAAATTGGGTCCTAAAGCCCTGTCCCAATTTTAGTGCCAAACGCTTAAGTTTAGGCCACAAACACATGTTTACTCAATTTTCTAATGTTTTCCGTTGGTTTGAGCCCAAAAACATTTTTATTAGATTTTGTCACATCCTTTGGCTTAAACTCAAATTTTGGGTGTATTTTGTTTTCCGTGTCCCTTACGAAATGTCAGATAGGAAGAACCCCAGTGGTCGAACTAAAACCCCTGTGGTGTTTTTGTCGACTAAGCGAACGTCAAACATGATCGAAAGTGTCAAGGTTCATTTATGGACCAAATTTTTAAATTAAAGTTCAAACATGATATAGCCATTATTTGAGCGGGAAAAATTGCTAAAGTAATTACAGTAACATGCTTTTTCGTGTTATTAAATAAAAACAAGATTTCATTACAAATTTTAGGATCCAATTGCTACTTTTCAATTTAGTGTTTACATGATTAAATAAGTTTTTAGGACATAATTTGACTTGGGATTCGATCTTACGATTATGTGCGAAGTAAACGGCAGAGTTGAATTGGTTACATGTGTGAATATAATTTTGTAAGTTCGTGGCAGTATTTTCTTTTTTTTTGTATAATTTATGTTCTTTCTATTTCTTGTTCTTTAAATTTTTCAGTTGTGAGCTAAACCACACCGGTAATTTGTTGTTTTGTATACGTCTTCTTCTTTTAGTTGGTACAGTTTCATTAATTATTTGTTGAATAATTGAATGACATTTTTTTAAGGCATTCTGTGCTTGTGGCCACTACTGTGCCGGATTCAGTTGATCTGTAGCTTCTTTATCGATACAGATCTATTTTTAACTCGCCCTTTACCTAGGTGTGGGCTTCTTGGCCGTGCGGTTAGCGGCGTCAGTCGTTTAGGCGTATTGTGCCACGAAGCGTGGGTTCGATTCCCGCTCCAGTCGGTGGAAACTTTTCGTCAAACGGAAAATTCATCACTGGGCTACTGGGTGTTCCGTGTTGTCCGTTGCCTAATGTTCGTGAATGTTCAGTCTGTGCGGCCTTTGGCTGAAGACGGTGTAAATTGTCTTTATATTTACATCAACTTTCACTCTCTCCTACTCTTTCACTCTCACACCGAGCAGGTAGGAGCGAGCTCTGCTGTTAGTGAGGCTAGCTGCCTGCGAAGAGGGTCAGTTTGTCTCAGTCACCATCTGATACTGACGGAGGATAAATGTGCTCCCCAAAGCACGCTCCTCCGTGCGGTGTCTTCTGGTGGCTGGACGGGTTTTTTTGTGGAGGGGCTGGGAATTGAATCCATGACCTTCCGCTTATGAAGCGAAAGCGTAACCTCAAGGCTACGGACCCCCCTAATTGAATGACATTTGTCCACCTCAGTGTCGATATTTCTTCAATACTTAGGCCGGAACAAATTTGAAATTTTACTTCTCTCTCCCCACCCTTCAAAATTTTCAAAAAGTTAGAAGGGGAAAATAAATAAAATATCTTATGATATAACAGGTGTTATGGGGTTACAAGTCCTCAATCTGTTTGTTTTACTGTAACAGTGTGGCCTATGAAAATAGATTTTTTTATGATTTACATGAATTCTTCTTCTTCTTGGCATTACGACCCCACTGGGACAGAGCCTGCTTCTGTCCTTATGAGCACTTTCACAGTTATTAACTGAGAGCTTTCTTTGCCATAGTTGCCAATTTCGCATTCGTATATCATGTGGCAGGTACGATGACACTTAATGCCCAGGGAAGTAAAAAAAATTCCATAACGAAAAGATCCTGGACCAACCGGGAATGTTACATTAGGGCTGTTCAAAATTTAAAAAAGTTTGAAAATTCAATCTCCCATACCTTTCTTACAATCCTTACTATAAAAATTGTGTTCGGTGAAATTTTCAGATTTATAGGTGGTGATTTAAAGGTGGCCCAAAGACGATGTTGGTTTATAAGGAAATTACTATGGAGAAATGTTGAAAACCATAATAAAGAAGTTTGCTGAAGAGAGCAATTTAATACGACCGATAGAAGAAAATATATTTAAGAGTTTGTTAGCTATTATTTAGCTTCATATGCCTGCAAACATCTACAAAAATCCCAAACAAAATTTGCTCACAACGGATTTGTTTCTTCAGCAACTTCCTTCATTAAGACTTGAAGAATAAGTTTTCCCCAAGGGTCACTGCACAAAAACCGTCCTCTCTCTTTCACTCTTACATAAAATTTGTAAACAACAAGGCCAGTAAACGTCAAAATCTCATACAAAATCAAAACATTGAAGAGCCCCATGGGATGATATGTTTGTACTTACAGTACTACAGTCACCTCTTCATATCTCGACATCGGAGGGACCATCGAGATAGGGAGAAATCGAGAGAAAGAACAAATTTTTGATGAATACTAGATTGAAAACACTCCGTTTCCAAGAAAGTAATACACAAACAAACGTCATTTTGCGCTCCTAATTTGTTTTGAATCCCAACACTTTGGTCTAGTAACCTGCGATATTGGTTATATCGACATACGGAGAGAAAATTGAGAAAAAAAACAACAGAAACACAGCGAGATATGGAGATATCGATATAAGGAGGATATCGAGATATGGAGATATCGATATAAGGAGGATATCGAGATATGGAGGGTGAAAATGTATGCAGACTGAAGGAACCTATGAAATCATCGACATAGGGAGAGATATCGAGATGTAGAACATCGAGATGTGGAGAGTCGACAGTAACATATTTGGAACATTTTTCAGAATTTATACATTTTCATATAAACCTACATCGTCTATGGGCCACCTTTAAATCACCATCTAGAAAGCTGAAAATTTCACAAAACACTATTTTTATGGTGAAGATTATAAGAAAGATATGGGAAATAAGATTTTCAAACATTTTTCAAATTTGAATTGCCCTAATGTTACATACATATTGGACCAAACTGATACAATCTAAATATGATTTCAAGTTGCATATAAGTGCAGTGTTCTTGAAATTGTTTAAGGCTAGAGTACACTTTAAAAGCCGTGTTTTGAAAAATGTTATGTGATCGATGTTACGAACAATAAAAAAAATGTCGTGTTTATTATTCAAACATTTTGGTTTGACGGATATATGTTGCAAAACATGGTTTTTCACGATATGAGAATAAAAAATGATGAAATTCCCTGAATTTCCATTTTGTTATTTTTTGTCCCCCCCCTCGACCCATTTTGATGGAAGGTGACAAAAGAAGATTTTAATATTTGTTTCGGCCTTATAATATTTGCCAATTTAATGTACTTAGTCTAAGTTTGGCTTCTTCATAATTTGCTTTATTGTATTCCAGCACTTTCTCGTACTCCCAGTCGCTGAGGTGAGAAGTATTGTGTATGAAGATTGAGTATTCAATTGCTGTGTGAAATACCTCATTTTTCCATAGAGGTGATAATGATGTATACACAGAGTAGATGGCCGTAGTATTTTGCTTATCCTAGCGATTTGGAGTCCTTCTTGTATGTCGACAACCCGGCTCGTTTTTTGGCTCGATGCACGGTTGTAAATGACACACCCAGGTTATTTGCGGCATCTCGGAAAGAGAGATTGGGGTTCCGCTTGAATCTACCGGCTTCTCTCTATGTTTTCGATTTTCTCCCGATCCAGGCTTCCTGGCTGTCGGCAAACGTTCCCCAAACACTTTAATTACATGTGCAACGATTGAGCTGCATAACTTTAGGCCATCAGCCGATTTTCCACTATGGCTGAAAAATTCCATTGCCGTTTTCTTTCACAACCAACATCCTCAACAATGTTCGCTAAACTCAAGTCTGGATCTCAAGACAAGCTATTTGCGCGCTCATTCAAGCTTCCAAACTGTCAATTGTTACACTATAATATTATAGTGCTCATATACACCATACACGTTAATATCAAACATGTTCGCTAAAATCAAACATGCACGCTTAACTAAACCCAAGTAATATTTCAATTGAAATTTAAAAGACCAGCTCTAGCTACCACACTGGCAACTTTTAGCGATTTTGCTAACTTTGCGTGTGATGCGTAAGCAACATTTTGATACGCTGCTCTTTTGCATGGACGGCATTTTGACAACTGAAGAGAGTATTCCAAAATAAATAGGAGCAACATTATACACACACACATCTTTAAAATGAGGGATGTTCAGGTTTCCTTAATGTAAAATTGAAAGAAATACGTCAAGTTGAAAATGACCATATTTTGAGCGTATCGCCCTTTACCTAGGTTCATACGCATGTATGTTACGTTATTTACATTTTTTTCATGTGTCCATCGTGTTGCAGGTACGAAGCTTCTCTATACTCTGGTGAGTTGAAAACATTTCCAACCAAAAAGATGCTCGATCGGTGGTATTCAAACCTATGCAATGTGAACTCCTGGAGAAATCTTTGGTAGAGCCTCTTGAAATATTTCGAGAGGAATTCTTGAATGAATCTCTGGAGGTTTTCTTGGAGTCCTATTTGAACTGGTCCAAAAATTTCATTTTTGCCGAACTAATTATTAGGCAGCGATAAAATGTCTTTTTACTTTCAGGTTAAAGCATGAATTATGACTTGCCGAATAATGTCGATTCCTTGCATTATCATTTTCCTCTAATTTGGCCGTAACAGGCATATGTATAGTAGAGTGGATCAAAAAACACCGCTCATTCGATTCTAGATCAAATTCTGAGTGTCCTCCCACAAATTGTGTTTTTTTCGTGAAAAAAACATGAGCAAATTGACAAACTCGGGGAAGCGCACTAACGTCCTGACCCCAGAACACAGACCCAGGGTTAACCTAGAGAGGCATTGTATCACTTGCTCTGCTGCTGTCGCTGAAGTTGCTTCTCCTCTGCTCTTTCACATCAGCCCGCGTCCGACGAGGAGGTGGAATTTTACGAATCTGAGACCTTGACGAACTTGTCCTCATTTTTTTTCGCATCGAACAGGCTAGGAATTTCTCTGCTTGGTGAAACACTTGAAGCGTTTTCCAAATAGTTCTAGCTTCATGGAATAATGTATCACTCCTGGGATAGAGACAGCCCTACTTTTACGCTCGACGATAAGTTAGAAATTCTTAACCGGTTCCTCACACATCGTTGTTGTAGATGATTATCAGCCGCCGATAATGGCAACGACATAACTTTCCTGTCAAATTAGTCTTCAATATTTGGGTAGAACAACTTTTACGACCCACCTGAGCTGCTGAGAGGATCGATCGACGAAGGGTAGGCATCAATTAGCTGGCAGTGCCGTTGTTTGCACATGTTCTGTGTCTTTTTACGGTTTAACCATCAGACATAGAACGAAGCATTGATAGCCTACAGTCACCACCAAAATAAAGTGCCCAAGCAAATTGGTGAAAATCGTATGCCAAAAAGAGAAATTCTTGATTTTTTTTTGCTTTATAGGTAATATACTCAGCAAAAAAGTATTTAGTGGAGTAAAGTATGACAAAAATTTATTTTTACAATTCCTAACTCAATTCAAGATTAGTAGTTTACGGAACAAGTTGCAGAATGATGATTTTCACAGCAAGTTTCGTAAATCGTTCGAGGCTTTCCGAGTAGGATAATTACAACGAGTGCTGTAAAAATCGAGTTCTGCAACGAGTTACTTACAACATTTTTTAGAAATTTCGTATAGTACCACTTGAGGGTATCAGAAATTATATCGGAATACATTCACCATTATTTTACAATTTCTTAAAAATTGCACAATGAGAAAGCGTTGCGTAATGAATCATTACAGCACTGGTTTCAGTTGTGTAATGACCATTCCCACTCTGCATACTTCAGTGCAGGAAAGTAGGCCGTTTCATGACTGAATTGGCGTGATAAAAAACAGCCTATTACGATGAGAAATTGCAAACAAAACTTATAAACATTATGCTCAAAAAACTATCTGAATTTTACTCAAAAATAAGATGTTTTGTGCTGCTTTTTACAAAGAATATAGAATAACTCTCTGTCTTGACATACGGTGATGAAAATCAGGTAAAAAATTGGAGACTCGCCTTTAAGTTCGGGTCCAAATTTGAAATAAAAAAAGTTAACAGCATCATTCTTCTGAAACTTGCAAAGATGGTAATATTCGTAAATTTTTGCACCCCTAATTTGTACACATAACTATGAGCCTACAAACATGACAATTTTGTATGAAAATCGGCAATTTTTTCCATTTTCGCTTCCAATACTTTACACATTTTTTGTCAATTACAAGCAAGTGGGTACTTTTTTTTGGCGCAGACTGTACGTTCTGTCTTGTCACATAAATCAGTGCGCGATGTCCGCAATGTGTGCCGGCTGTCAGAGTTTGCACGTGTTACTGGCTGGCACTAAATACCTTCAAAGTACCGAACATTACCAACAGCTATTATTGGGGTTCAGTGCTTTCAGAAGGTGTTCGCAGGAAACAATATCGATCTGCTTCGGAAGTTGGGATATAACCCTTATTCCACCTTCTAACGAGTTGTTCTAATCTCATAATGAAAGATTAATTTACTGTAAACTTTCCAGCGCTTTTGATGGCCGGTCGTTGAATGAATGGTTGAATGGGATCAAAGGTGTAGTCAGGATAAATATGGGATTGGACATTAGTCTTTATTCATGATTTTTTCGTAAAAATCCCTTTCAATGCTTTTTGAATGCATTTCTAGAAGTATTCCAAAGCTTCTTCAAAAGCATTCCAGAGTTTCTCCAGAAGCTTTCCAGAGCGTTTCCAGAAGCTCTCCAGAACTTCTCCAGATGCTTTCCAGAGCTTCTCTGGAAGCTTTCCAGAGCTTTCTAGAAGCTTTCCAGAAGCTTTCCAGAGCTTCTCCAGAAGCTTTCCAGAGCTTCTCCAGAAGCTTTCCAGAGCTTCTCCAGAAGCTTTCTAGAGCTTCTCCAGAAGCTTTCCAGAGCTTCTCCAGAAGCTTTCCAGAGCTTCTCCAGAAGCTTTCCAGAGCTTCTCCAGAAGCTTTGCAGAGCTTCTCCAGAAGCTTTCCAGAGCTTCTCCAGAAGCTTTGCAGAGCTTCTCCAGAAGCTTTCCAGAGCTTCTCCAGAAGCTTTCCAGAGCTTCTCCAGAAGCTCTCCAGAGTTTCTCCAGAAGCTTTCAAGAGCTTCTCCAGATGCTTTTCTGAGCTTCATCAGCAACTTTCCAGAGCTTCTCCAGATGCTTTCCAGAGCTTTTCAGGACTTCTTCAATAGCTTTCTAGAGTTTCTTCAGAAGCTTTCCAGAGCTTTTCAAGAAGCTCTCCAGTACTTCTCCCGAAATTTTAAAGAGCTTCTCCTAAAGTTATCCAGAGCTTCTCCAGAAGCTTTCCAAAGCTTCTTCAGAGCTTCTCCAGATGCTCTTCAGTACTTCTCCAGAAATTTTAAAGAGCTTCTCCTAAAGTTATCCAAAGCTTCTCCAAAAGCTTTCCAAAGCTTCTTCAGAGCTTCTCCAGATGCTTTCCAGAACTTCTCCAGAAGCTTTTCAGAGCTTCATCAGAAACTTTCCACAGGTTTTCCAGAAGCTTTCCAGAGCTTCTCCAGAAGCTTTCCGGAACTTCTCCAGAGCTTCTCAGAAAGCGTTCCAGAGCTTCTTTAGAAAATTTTCAGAGCTTCTCCAGAAGCTTTCCAGAGCTTCTCAAGAAGCTTTCCAGAGCTTCTCCAGAAGCTTTCCAGAGCTTCTCCAGAAGCTTTTCAGAGCTTCTCCAGAAGCTTTCCAGAGCTTCTCCAGAAGCTTTCCAGAGCTTCTCAGAAAGCGTTCCAGAGCTTCTCCAGAAGCTTTCCAGAGCTTCTCCAGAACCTCCCAGAGCTTCTCCAGAAGCTTCCCAGAGCTTCTCCAGAAGCTTTCCACAGCTTCTCCAGAAGCTTTCTAGAGCTTCTCCAGAAGCTTTCCAGAGCTTCTCCAGAAGCTTTCCAGAGCTTCTCCAGAAGCTTTCCAGAGCTTCTCCAAAAGCTTTCCAGAGCTTCTTCAGATGCTTGCCAGAGCTTCTCCAGATGCTTTCCAGAGCTTCTCAGAAAGCGTTCCAGAGCTTCTTTAGACACTTTCGAGAGCTTCTCCAGAAGCTTTCCAAAGCTTCTTCATAACCTTTCCTGAGCTTCTTCGGAAGCTTTCCGGAAGCTCTGAAAACCTTCTGGAGAAGCTTTCGGAATTGGAAAATGGAGCTTTCCAGAGCTTCTCAAGAAGCTTTCAAGAGCTTCTCCAGAAGCTTTCCAGAGCTTCTTCAGAAGCTTTCCAGAGCTTCTCCAGAAGCTTTCCAGAGCTTCTCCAGAAGCTTTCCAGAGCTTCTCCAGAAGCTTTCCAGAGCTTCTCCAGAAGCTTTCCAGAGCTTCTCCAGAAGCTATCCAAAGCTTCTCCAGAAGCTTTCCAGAGCTTCTCCAGAAGCTTTACTGAGCTTCTCCAGACGCTTTCCAGAGCTTCTCAGAAAGCATTCCAGAGCTTTTTTAGAAACTTTTCAGAGCTTCTCCAGAAGCTTTCCAGAGCTTCTCCAGAAGCATTCCAGAGCTTCTCCAGAAGTTTTCCAAAGCTTCTACAGAGGCTTTCCAGAGCTTCTCCAGAAGCTTCCCAGAGCTTCTCCAGAAGCTTTCCAGAGCTTC
The DNA here is from genome assembly GCF_002204515.2 of Aedes aegypti. Classification (NCBI taxonomy): domain Eukaryota; kingdom Metazoa; phylum Arthropoda; class Insecta; order Diptera; family Culicidae; genus Aedes; species Aedes aegypti. The sequence goes on along the minus strand of NC_035107.1, from coordinate 290,546,389 downwards.
TCCAGAAGCTTTCCAGAGCTTCTCCAGAAGCTTTCCAGAGCTTCTCCAGAAGCTTTCCACAGCTTCTCCAGAAGCTTTCCAGAGCTTCTCCAGAAGCTTTCCAGAGCTTCTCCAGAAGCTTTCCAGAGCTTCTCCAGAAGCTTTCCAGAGCTTCTCCAGAAGCTTTCCAGAGCTTCTCCAGAAGCTTTCCAGAGCTTCTCCAGAAGCTTTCCAGAGCTTCTCCAGAAGCTTTCCAGAGCTTCTCCAGAAGCTTTCCAGAGCTTCTCCAGAAGCTTTCCAGAGCTTCTCCAGAAGCTTTCCAGAGCTTCTCCAGAAGCTTTCCAGAGCTTCTCCAGAAGCTTTCCAGAGCTTCTCCAGAAGCTTTCCAGAGCTTCTCCAGAAGCTTTCCAGAGCTTCTCCAGAAGCTTTCCAGAGCTTCTCCAGAAGCTTTCCAGAGCTTCTCCAGAAGCTTTCCAGAGCTTCTCCAGAAGCTTTCCAGAGCTTCTCCAGAAGCTTTCCAGAGCTTCTCCAGAAGCTTTCCAGAGCTTCTCCAGAAGCTTTCCAGAGCTTCTCCAGAAGCTTTCCAGAGCTTCTCCAGAAGCTTTCCAGAGCTTCTCCAGAAGCTTTCCAGAGCTTCTCCAGAAGCTTTCCAGAGCTTCTCCAGAAGCTTTCCAGAGCTTCTCCAGAAGCTTTCCAGAGCTTCTCCAGAAGCTTTCCAGAACTTCTCCAGAAGCTTTCCAGAGCTTCTCCAGAAGTTTTCCGGAAGCTCTGAAAACCTTCTAGAGAAGCTTTCGGAATTGGAAAATGGAGCATTGGAAAACTTTGGGAAAAGCTATTGAAAGGGAATTTATTGAAGAAGCATTTGCAGAAAATACAAATTTCAAGCATAACTTGTAAGGATTGAGTGATGATATTGATTACTAGCTACGATCATGACTTTCGCTTTCTTTCCCTTCACCTTTACGGCGTTTGCTCTTAAAAGTCGTGTTCCCGGGTTTGAACCGTAAATCTTCTACCGACCGCCGGTCGAAGTCGATAAGATTTAATTAATTACTTCGCACATAACCGATCCTAAACCAACAGATTGCCTCCGCTCGAATGGGATGTTTAATGGTTAATCTCGATGTTGACTCGACCCACGCCACCCAGCACTATAGTTAGGAGAAGTTTGAAAACTCAATCATTTCCCATCGTCGGAAGCAGCTGAGTCGTTTGCGATTAGATAGAACATCCTTCCAGACAGCATAGTTCACTTCAGTGGTTGACATAATTAAGGTCCTGAAATAAACCGACAGGGCCGACAACTTCCAATCGATTTCCTGTTTCCACCCGAATCTATTTATACCACGGTTCTGAGCGTACGTATCGGCACAAACAATAAACCAACTTGTTGGCTACATACGGTTATGCCTTAGGGTGTGACTTAATTTTCGAAAGTACGCAAAACCAAACGTTTTCAAATTCAAATCACATAAAAAATCTGAATTCAAATCACACAAAAAAGTTACATTGTGAAAACAAACTAACTAAATCTTTCAACAAATCTGAAGGCTATTCTTCTGGTCTTGCTCTTCTCTCAAGGCAGAATTTTGGGACCAATAATATACAATATTTCTACATCTGACTTACCTTAGTTACCTCAGGCCTCTTCGCCAAATAATGAAGCCTGCGTGTCATCTGTAGTCGATTGCAAAAAAGTTTGGATATTTTTTCTTCATACTTGCAAAAGTAGAAGATTTCTCCTGATGCTTCCAAAACTCAACTAATAATATTCCCACATAAACCAAAAGCTCTTTATTTGAAACCTTCAAGTAGACATGTTGTCGCGATGAGAGGGGTTTCAATAAATTGGTCAGATGAAGTTAAGTATCTAGGGCTCATGCTAGATAAAAATTTAACTTTAAAAAATCACATTGAAGGCATTCAAGCCAAATGTAACAAATATGTAACTGTCTTTATCCCCTTATTAATTGAAAATCATAACAAGAATAGAAAATAGAACAAGCTTTTGATCTTTCAACAAATTTTCAGGCCAGCCATGTTGTATGCTGTACCAATATGAACTAGCTGTTGTAATACCAGGAAGAAAACTCTGCAGAGAATTCAAAATATTTTTTTTTAAATGATTCTGAATCTCCCTCCCTGGTATAGCGTTAATGAATTACATAACATATCCAATGTTGAAAATTGGAGCAACTTTAGAAAAATTAGCCGCACCCTATTGCCACCGCTCATGCCGCCTCCCACCGTAGGTCGTACGACAAAATGTCATAACGTGGCCCCGACCGTAACTACAATTTCGTCTCCATCGCGCAAAAATTGACAAGTGCCGTTGATAAAAGTTGATTCAATTTTGACACACATCGTCATCGTTCGTCTTGCGTTTCGATAGCTTGACATCGTTTGAAAATTTTACTCATTTCGCGCGTGGAGCCCACGGCCATTCGACCGATTCGATGCAAAATTGTGCGCTCGGATTTATTGCGGGGGACTTCTTCCAGAGGCATGATGGGGAAGTTGATTTGTGCGAATTCATACGCCGGCATATGCACAGTGATGTCAGGGGTGGGGAAAAAATCGAATAATATGATTTCCGTTTTGATTTCTAAACCTTTTTGCATTTCTATGAAATAATTGTGCAGTTCGAAGTTTTGTCACCCAATAGTTCTTAAGAAATCCATAATCTGAGAGATCAATAAAAGGAAGATTCATTAGAACATGAAAAATCTGTACCAAGACTGATTTTTCCAACTTTTGCAAGAAGAGAAATCACTGTGACCACGGTTTGACAGATCGACGACCTGCGGGAACGATTCGGCCGAGCGTGTAACATGGCAATCAATCAAATGACTGTTTGTATTTGGGCAGAATGGGGGTAGTTTGGAGCGTTTTCCAACATTGAAATTGGGTGAGGTACATATTTTGTATTAATATGTTGGAGGAAGTATGTGAGTACCCCTTGTTTGGAAGCCCTACAGATTCAGATAAACTGAGTTTAACGCAATGGAAAGACATCTCAATCATTGAAATTATCCTTATCCTTACTCCATGAGCAATGTAATTTTCAATACGAAACAACATTTTTTGCCGATTTTTCACCGTAATTTTAGGATGAGCTTCTTTTACATATAAGTTAGAAAATGAAAGGATTTTTTTTGGGTATTTGTGCAGTTATTACGTGATAACATTTTATTGCAAACTAGTGGTCCCGGCAAACTTCGTCTTGCCATCAAGTAGGCTGTTGAAAAATGTCATGGAACCTCCCATACAAAAAAGCATATAAGTACTCCCCCGTTTTACCAAATTTTCCGAAAACTTCCTTAAACTTTTTCGTCACACGAACACGTCGGAGCCCATCAAGAAGACAACAGTGAAAGAATTATGCAAATCGGTTGTTCCCGAAATGGCTTGATTTCGTGACATACAAACACCACTCCATTTTTATTTATATAGATAGATAGATAATGTATACTTAACTCTTGTAGGAGCTTTATTTGTGATCAATATTTGTTTGGGGCCTTCGGTAGTACCGTAATTTCGGGTGAAATTGATCATTTTTCACGGTTTTTCTAGTCTGTTTTCTATAATGTTAACAATGCCAAACAACTAAATACAGGAAAACTAGTACGAAGGTGAGCCTCATCGACTTATGTACCGAAATTTTCTAACAAATGTCATTTTAGTGTTAACAAATACACTCCAACCTCTTTTTACGACCGTTATCGGGGGGTCGTAAAAAAAATCAGGGTTATAAAATGCAACGTCTAGATGCGGAAATACTGGTTCGAGATCTTCGGCAAAGTTGAAGCATGGGTTGAGAACTTTCCAAAATGGCCGTTCAAGTTTTCATATTTTGGTAATAGATGGCAACACTGCTCGATTGTTATCAAAAGAGCCAATTTTATGGGGGTGTGATTTGCAAATACCAAAAAAATTTAAAGATAACGATACCGAATGTTCACCAAAGTCGAAGAAAGTCGAAGGCACGCAATACAATCGGCCGAATCACAAATGTTCATGTGGCTGGCAACACTGTTTAAGAAGAATAAAGTAAAGATCATAACCATCAAACTTGAGTGGAACAGAAAAATGTAATGCTTAGCAACATAGCAATACTGTTCAACTGTAAGCCAGTTTTTCATGAAGGGTTCAGTATTTTTTTCGTAGCTGGCAACACTGCTTAAGTGAAATTGCGCCACCAGCCAATATAAGTGTGCATGCAATTATTGTTTTGCGGATATCTCAGGATCCTGACCACTTAGAAAGATGGCGTCTTCGGCAAAGTTGTTCAGTAGCTCAAGGACTACCATTATTCTAGCCAAGAGATTCGAGATTTTGCCACCAGAACCTCATAGCGTTCATAATGATAGTCCTTGAGCTACTGAACAACTTTGCCGAAGACGCCATCTTATTAAGTGGTCAGGATCATGAGCTATTAGGAAAACAAAAATTATATGCTCACTATCGCCGCCTGGTGGCAAAATCTCGAATCTCTTGGCTAGAATTATGATAGTCCTTGAGCTACCGTCAAACGGGGCTTCTTTTGACATTATTTCCACATTCTTTAACTTTGAGGATTTGTAGCTCTTAGAATTATGAATAGATGTTAATAATTTTTGCCTATATTTAAGTTGTATATGTACGTAACAAATGTGCAAAATATGAGGCAAATCCATCCAGAAATAACAAAAATGCTTGAATAGCGAAAAAAGCGTGTCCTTCAAAACAAAAAAGGGGCTACTTTGGACATTTTCACAATTTGCTAATGAAATGATTTTTTTTATAACTTTCAATCTGATTCAATGAATTGTCGTCCACTGTGATGTTATGGAACGTTTTTCATTGATAAACTTAATGTAGAAAATTGCAAAGCTAGAATCAATTACACATATATAACAAATTTCAACGAAACATGCCATTCACTATTCTCAGTTTGCAGTATGAAACTTAAATTTTCAACTTCCTCTTAAATGGAACTATCAGTTACGAATGCTCGATTTTCAAGTAGACATAAACGAACGACGTAACTACTAGGTACTGCGATGATAAATGAGTTATGTACAAAAACTCTTTTTTTTCTATTCTTACTGTTATATGAACGATATGTTGAAGGATCACATTAATACCGGAAACTAATTTAATACCAGTAAGTAATTTTCATTACAAAAGGCAATCTATGAAGTAAAGTTTAGCATGATCGTAAAGAAGTAAGTTTGCTTTTGTAATATGATTTTAGCTTCTAAGCAGTTTAGAGCTGGCTTAAGAGTAGTTTAATTTAGGCATTTGAAGGATGCAACTGTTCTGTACTACAAATTCATGTAAATTATGACGAAAAATTGTTTTTTAGAGATTATGTTGTGAATTTGGCATTGGTACGTATTGAAATATATGCGTTTTATGTCTGTTCACTTTTACAAACATTTTTTTTTTTTTTTAAGTTGTAAAATACACAAACTAAAACATTATAAAAAAAATTAAAGTCGCAAAAATAAGACCTTTGATCAATTATTTTAATAAAACAACAATTTTAAGCAAAACAAATCACAAGATTTTCATGAAACATGACGATTTGATAGTTTTGTGATGCTCCCAATAAGTTTCCAAGACATGGGTAAAATTCAAACAATGTTTGTATGGCCAATGTTTTATACCTTGTGAATATTTATTCGGGCTTTTTTGAAATGTTTTCTTGTTTATACTGTTATTGTTGATGTTGTTCCAGGAAAAAATCATGCCTAGTGGTAGAGTATATATTGGTTAATAAAAGTGCTGAAGACACAAAATAGCTCAGATTAATATTTACGCTGCTAATAAATACAAAAGGTGAGTGTCCAAAGTAGCCCCTGGAATCAAAAGTAGCCCCGTCCGACGGTACTGAACAATTTTCCTGAAGACGCCATCTTTCTAAGTGGCCAGGATCCTGAGATATCCGCAAAACAAAAGTTTCATGTTCACTAGCGCCGCCTAGTGGCAGAATTCCGCAATTCAATGACCACCATATGTTAGCCCTTGAACTACTGAACAATTTTGCTGAACATCATGATCCTCTATTTTGAATAGTTTTTAAGATAATAATCATTTATAAAAACGGTCGTTAATCTGAATTTCGGTCGTAAAAAAGTGGTCGGAAAAAGAACCGTCGGTAAAAAAACGGTCGTAAAAAGAGGTTGGAGTGTATCTCTAAAATGAAATTGAACACTTGTCAATGCCATTATTGTTAGTTTCCAAAACAACTCTGTATGATAAATTTGAGCTCCCTGAATCCGAATATGCTTGTAAAATTCTTAACAATGTAATATTTATATAAATAACAAATAGTTAAATTTCAAGAATTACGCGGAAAACACCTAAATGTATGCAATTTCCTAAGGAATTCAATGATATCTAACAGAAATTCAATTATTTCAACCATATGAGCTAATTGGTACGAGTTTTGGTGATGAAATCTGGTTTTGGGATGTATCTCAAGCATCCTCACAAAATTTCAGGTTTATACCATGTTCAAATCCTTGCTTATAAATATAAGTTCATAGCTGTTTGTCAATACTGCACCGTGCATGATTTTGAAATTTTACGTTATTTTCATAGTAATAAACATTCTTTAACGCAAAAAACTTCACAACATACAATTCTACAATAGTTACGACAAGCAACGTTCATTTACTGTAGCTTTCATTGATATTTGTGCTCCATCTATATAAATAAAAATGGAACGGTGTTTGTATGTCACGAAATGGCTCAAGAACGGGCCAACGGGTTTTCATGAATCCTTCACAGTTGAATTCGTTAAGGGTTCCGACGTGTTCGTGTGTATAAAGAGCAAAGGATATTTAACGGGAAAGTTGAAAAAACAGAAGTGAACAGAACTTCCATTTTGCACGGGGCGATTCATGGCGTTTTTCAACAGCCTACTTGATGGCAAGACGAAGTTTGCCGGGACTACTAGTTGCGAATAAATAAAATCGTGTGATACGATGATCAATTTCACCCTTCTGATCAATTACACCCGATTTTACGGTACAGTGGTAAAGTTCGCGGCTATACAGCAAAGCCATGCTGAAGGTATTTGGGTTCGGTTTCCAGTCGATCCAAGATTTTTTCGTAACGGAGATAACATATGTGCTTCTTTTCTTCAAGAAGTTTGAGCTTAAATTAAAAATTAAAAGTTTCCAGCAAAATATTATAGTTTTCTTTCTTTGCGATAAAGAAGGAAACCTTGAATTATACCACACTGCATTTGCATTGATGGCTATGGATAAACCATTCACGTAGTGAACATTTTGAGCACTGAAGTGAAACACATTTTTTTCTACTCTTCATAGTTTATAAAAATGTACCTTATCATGTTTCTTGGATCTCGTTTTCTTATCTACTAAAACACATTCTCTTGTTCGAACTATGAGGATTAATTTGAATACTATTTTTTGCAGTTATCACTATATTTTCAGTCACAATTCCTTCTCTTTATTGTAGTTGTAGTTTCTGTCAATCTTGACACAATAGCTACAAGTCAATCGATAATCTAGTTGCATGCTTATTGACCATATCTTTATGCTTTAGATCTTTTCAGATACCTCTTGTATTCATCCTATGTCTCATACTGATAACTGATCGTTTTCAAAGCCTACCTATAAGTAGCAACATCAAACACCTCCGATGCAATCGAAATTGGAGTGATTCCAGCATTAGCCCTGTATGCTCCTGTGCAACAACAACAGGTGAAACGGCCACAGACACATAAATTCGTTCGGAGGAGAACTGTTGCTGCAGCAAAGCAAGTGCAAGCGGAAAACCACGTGGTTCGTCGCGAGCCGCAACCCGAACCGAGAGAGGATTCACATATCCCGCCACCACCAAACCAGTCGTGGAAAAGGGATCAAAAATTTCCCTTCGCTGACAGTGCGCACGCGTGCGTTTCGGAAAACCCGATTTCGGAAGGAAATTAGTTTCCGCCGCACAGTGGTTCCTGCTAGATAGAGGGGTGGTCATAAATAGAAAATGCGATAAGTTACTTACAAATTCACTAAATATGTTTTGATGTTTATTTATTTTTTTTTCTAAAAAGCAAATGTTGCAAGTTTTACTTTTTTTGAAACAAGTACTAAACACCCACAGTTTATGACTTAACACTGTATTTTGGTTTTTGAAGGTTTTAAGTATATATAAGATACATGTTAGATTTTTTTATTTACATTGACATTGATTACTCATGTATAAAATATTTGGTGAATATGAAGACCAAACTTTTACAAATCAATAACTTTTTGAGTTACTTTGAAATGATAAACATCTCGAACCATGGAAACGTCTAATGGTAAGCAATTTTCTACAGACATTCTCAGTAATTCGTCAACTTTGCTGTATTGAACATACTTATAAAAATTATGACAATGAAATCGGTTTCGGTCATTCAATTTTAGTAAAAAATTTGTCTTTTTATTTGATAATATCATTTGTGGAACTCATATGAGCCATAAGTCTTCCAAAATCATACAATTCATTGTTTATGAATTTTTGACATTTGTCTACACTGGCTGATAGGCACAATCTTTGAAACAGAACAGCTACCGGCGGAGTGGAAGGAAGGGGTAATATGTCTCATCTACAAGGAAGACGACAAGTTGGATTGTGAGAACGTCCGAGCGTTCACCATTTTAAATGTGGCCTACAATGTGTTATCCCAAATTATCTTCCGTCGTCTGTCTCCTAAACTAAACGAGTTCATGGGAAGTTATCAGGCCGACTTGGTTGACGGCCAATCGACAACGCACCAGACCTTTACTGTACGGCAAATCCTCCAAAAATTTTACCAACGTATCACCTACTTGTACTTCGTTTTAGTAAAAATAATGGTCAAGCCTCCTCCACTAGGGCGATTCAAAATGAAGAAATGCTTGAAAATCCAATCACCCATGTCTTCCTTATCATCCTTATTATGAAAATAGTATGCTGTGAAATTTTCAGCTTTCTAGGTGGTGATTGAAAGGTGGCCCAAAGACAATGTAGGTTTATATGGAATTTACTATGGATAAATTTGGAAAAATGTTCCTAACACGTTAGTATTGTAATGTAAGTACAAACTTATCAAACTGTGAAAAGTAAATTGAAAACTCATTCTTCCAACCTTAATGAAGGATGTTGCTGAAGAAATAAATCGCTTTTGAGCAAATTTGGGTTTGGGTTACAATCATGTATGGATATATTTTTGAAATACAATATTTTTTTTTAAATACCTGTTTTGCTCACGTATTTTGTATGATGTCCATTTTACCACCAACAGATGTTCATTTTACCCACATAGTGTAAGTAAAATGAACATTTTCATCGTTTTTTTTCAAAATTATGACAAAAATGAATGTTTTTGCCTGTATTCGTGTCGCTGATTTAGATAACATTCCTATCTTTGATGTTTTGCAATGAAACTTTACAAATTAATCGTTTTTCCATTAGAAAACGATAAGATGATCCTTAAGGTGTTCATTTTTCATCTGCCTTATTAATTTCACCGGAAAAAACATGTTCAGACATTTCGCGCAACAGCTCATTTATGTTCACTAAAGCGTATACTGCCCTGAAATTAATAAACAGATTGTGAGTCTGTAAGTAATACTCCAGAAATTTATGACGGAACATGTGCAAGGAAAACACTTGTCCATTGTCGAGCGACCTTCACGAAAACCAGCTTGGCATTCACTGAGGAAAGACTCCTCGAGCGGTCTCATGATCATTTGGCTAAAATTTCCATAATATTTAGCCGATTTACTTTCATGAAAAAGGCACAATACGTGTCCGGGACCCAGATAGCCGTAGCGATAAACGCGCAGCTATTCAGCATGACCATGCTGAGGGTCGTGGCTTCGAATCCCGTTGGTCAAGGATCTTTTCGTAAAGAAAATTTTCTCGATTCCCAGGGCATAAAAGTATCATCGTACCTGCCACACGATATACACATGCAAAAATGGTCAATCGGCACAAAAAGCTCTCAGTTAATAACTGTGGAAGTGCTCATAAGAACACTAATCTGAGAAGCAGGCTTTGTCCCAGTTAGGACGTAACGCCAGAAAGAAGAAGAAGAAGACGTGTTTTTCCACTGGTAGTATAATACGATGCATACTGAATAACTCATTGTAACATTGTATCTCAATTACAAGTTCCTCTGGTATGTTTTTGAGCCGAGTCGGACCCTGGAGAAGGACATCAATCCAATGATTGCAATCCATATAATGCGAGACAAAAATCTTCAAATTTTTCCACGGGGAGTAGGGGGACTGGGGGTAGTTTGCCCATGTTAAAACTGGAAAACTTTCAGGGAAGTTTCTGCAAGAACTCCAGAGGAGTTTCTGGAAGAACTTTCTGTCGAAATCTAGAGGAAATTCCGGGAAATTGCCTTATGAAATCCAGAGGAATTTCTGGGACCTTAAAATTTAAACAAACTTCTTGGGAACTTAAACTTAAAAAAAATCCAGTAGGAACTGTGGAGGAAACACTAGAGGACGTCTAGTGTCTTGGAGAAATTCTCGAGAAATTTCCTAAAATCCGGGGGAAATGTATAGACATTTTGGAAGTAACTGAAAAAATCTTTGTTGAACGCCGGAGGATTCCAAAAGAATTACTAGAGGAACTCTAAAGAATTCATGGAGAAATTCCGAAAAAAAAATCCAATGGATACTATAGAGGAAATCCGAAAAAAAAAGTCCGGTGGAGTTACAAAAGAATTTCCGGAGAAAATCTGGAGGAATTCCCAGATGAACTACGAGAAATCGAGGATCTTTGGAGAAATGTTTAAATAACCTCCAAAGAAATTCCTGCAGGGAGTCCGATACAATTGCTGTGGAACTGTGGAATATTTTTTTAAGAAACTCCGAAGAAATTCCAGAAGTAACTATGGAGAGAATCCCGGTGGAATTCCCAAGAGCAATTTTTGGAGGAAATCTCCTGAGTAATTCCAGGAGAAAATCCCCGAAGGCATCCTTGGAAATACCGGAGGAAATCCGCGGAGAAAATCCTGGAGAAATTCCAGGAGTAAATCCCCAGAGAAATTCATGGAGGATATCTCCGAATAAATACTCTGGAAAAATTCTCTAAGGAATTTTTGGAGAAAATGCCCTGAAGAATTTCCAAATAAAATCCCCAGAGGATTTCCCAGATAAAATGCCCGTAGAAATCTCGGGATCTTTTTCTTATTCTTCTTCTTCTTCTTCTTCTTCTTGGCATTACGTCCTCACTGGGAAAGAGCCTGCTTCTCAGCTCAGTGTTCTTATGAGTTCTTCCACAGTTATTAACTGAGAGTTTTCTTTGCCAAAGTTGACATTTTCGCATTCGCATATCGTGCAGCAGGTACGATGATACTTAATGACCAGGGAAGTCAAAGAAATTTCAGTTACGAAAAGATCCTGAAGCGTCCGGGAATCGAGCCCAGGCACCTTCAGCATGACTTTGCTTTGTAGTCGTGGACTCTAACCAATCGGCTAAAAAAGGGAATCTCCGGATAAATTTTACAAAAAAAATAACGATTTCCTGCAGCAAATCCCCTCAGGATTTTTCTAAAAATGAAATCTTTGGAGGAATTCCTGGAGCAAATCCCCGTTGGAATTCCTAGACGATATCCCCAGTGGAATTCTTGGGAAAATTCTCCGGAAGAATTTCTGGCAGCAACCTTCGAAGGAGAGTTCCTTGGAAAAATCCCAGGAGAAATTCCTGTTGCAAATTCTCAGAGAAACACCTGGAGAAAAATTCCGGATAAATTCTCTGGATAAATCTCCGAAGGAGGAATTTCTTCTTCTCCGAAAGAATTTCTGGACGAAATTCCCTGAGGGATTACTGGAGAAAATCCCCGGTAAAGTTCTTGTAATTTTCGGAGGAAATCCCCGGAGGAATATCTGGCGGAATTTCTGGAGGAAGTCCTCAGGGGAAATCCTCAAGAAATTCCTGGAGTAAATTTCCGGAGAAATTCCTGGTCCAACTCTTCAGGAAAATTCTGGAGGAAATCTCCAGATAAAATTTCTGAAAAAACACAAACACAAAGAAATTTCTGGAGAAAATCCTCGGAGGATTTTCTTAATAAACCCGGAGGAAAAATTTCCGGAATATTCTGAAGCAAATCGCCAGAATAAAAAAAAGACCTCTAGAGGAGTCCTGCGAGAAATCCCTAGAGAAATTCCCCGGAGGAAATCTCTAAATCTCTGAAGGAATACTTTGGGCTTAATCCTCTGAAGAATTTTTGGACGACGAAATCCCTGGAGGTACTTCTATTAGAAAACCCCTGAGAAATTCCCCGGAGGAGTTCTTGGAAAAAATCTCTGAAGGGAATCCAAAGAGGAATTACTGGAGTTAAACTCCTGAAAAACTCCTGATGCAAATCCCCAGAGAAATTGCTGGGGGTAATCTCCGGAGAAATACTCTGAAAAATCAACGAAGGAATTTCTCGAGAAAATCCCCTGAAGAATTTCTTATTGAATTATCCGTAGTAATTCCTGGACGAAATCCACAGAAAAATTTCAGGACAAAATCCCTAGAGGAATTGCTAGACGAAATCCCCGGAGGAATTGCTTTTGAATAATCCCTGGAAAAAATCCTCAAAGGAATCCCAGGATTATTTCTTGAAGCATGTGGCCAGAGAGAGTTTCTGGAGGAAATTGTTATTGCAAATCTCCTGAGGTATTCCTGACAAAAATCCCCGGAGGAATCTTAGAAAATCTCCGGAGAAATTATTTGTGAAAATTCCCAGAGAAATTCTTGGAGGAAAGCTCCGGATAAATTCTCAAAAAAAAATCGCCGAAGGAATATCTGAAGAAAAATCCCCACAAGAATTTATGAATGAAATCCCCCGTGGAATTCTTGAAGAAAATTCCCGGAAGAATTTCTGGACGAAATCCTTGGAGGAATTTCCATTCCTGGAGAGAATCCCCGGTGGAACTCTTGATAAAAATTTCTGGAGATTTTTCTGGAGAATATTCCCGGAGGAATTCCTTGATTCCTTGATGGAGGCACTTTACGGAGCAATTTATGGAAAACGTCCTCGGTGGAGCTTCTTGAAGAAATTCTCGGAGCTATTCCTGGATGAAATCCTCGGAAGCAATGCTATTGAAAACTTCCTGAGGAGTTCCTCGACAAATTCCCCGGAAGAGTTCTTGGGGAAAAACCCCGGGAAATTCCTGATTCAAATCTAAAATTCCTAAAGGAAATCCCCGGATTAACTCTCAAGAAATCCCTGAAGTAATTTCTTGATAAAATGCCCGGAGGAATTTCATATTGAAATCCCCGGAGTACCGTTTTGTCTCAAATTCCGAACAGACTCATATTCCGAACACTCGATTTTTGTATGGCGATTTGGTTGAAATGTTTCGCTGAAATATGTCATCAAATTGACAGGAAATGGCAGTCAATTGTAATTCAATTTAAACATATTCCAATCTATTTGAGACTCGGAAGTAGTGATGATTCGCTAGTTCAAGGTCAGTAGAACTAGCTCAGATAAATTTATTTGCGAAATTATTCATTTGAATACAATTTATTCCTGCTGTTCAGAATTTGAATCAAGGTGTTCGGAATATGATACAGAATGAACTCAGTGTTCGGCGTTTGAATCAAAATATGGTTCCATACTTTCACATTAAAACAATACTAAACAAGTTCAATTACACATTTTTATCGGCACACCCAACAGCTAACAGTCAGACTTTGCAAAGAGATTGAAATTTTCACAAATATCGTTTTATTTATGCGTATGAGATGCGTTTAAAGTCACTGTTGGCCTTAAGTGTTCGGAATATGAGTCAAAACGGTAATTCCTAGTAGAAATCCTGTAAGACACATAAGAGGAACTTCGGTTTAATTCCTGGAAAAGGTTCTGGAGATTTCTGCAGGAGGATTTTGTTGAGGAATTCTCAGTTGCGTCGTACTGAAGGGCTTCTAATTGCAAAGTTTCAAACAATTTGGCCGAGAAAAAACCCCCTATCCAAAGTGAATCATGGAAATGCCCAAGTGGTTCTGCACCCCATAAAATAAAATTGGAACATTATTTGCGACACCGGTGTAAGCTCCAATTTTAAACATGGTCCAAACATTTGGAACCAACCCGTGATTTGGACCACCGGTGAAGTTGCCCTTAGTGTCTGAATATTGATATAGCTCGGTATTCTCATATTTTTTTTTTTAAATTTTGTGTATACATATTATCAAGTTTTTCCCTAACACTTATCATTTGAAAGCAATAAATAACCAAAACCGACTATCCAATCGAATACACGAATTTGAATATCTATTAGAATCACTTCTCTCACTTTTATGCCCCATATCATAGAGTAAAGGCAAAAAATCGGCAAAAATAGCTATGTTATCTTGTGTTAGTATTAAACAAAATATCATTGAATAAATATTATGATTTTGTTGAAGTCGTGGATTTATGACTAATCAAGGAATCACTGTGCACCGTCACGGTCGCCATATATCCTCGTTGCTGCTAGTCAGCTGGCTGCCGAAAGGACATTCGAGACTCACTGTTGCTCCAACGTTATCGCTGGCAAGACGTGTTCCAAATGTGCTCCATCATCTTCGTCGCTGATGGGGGACCTTTCTCGTGGTCATAACCGTATTTGCTGTTGGTGGCGCGCGTCGGGAGTGTAAGGTTCGTCGTCGTCGTTTTTCCCTTTTGGGAAGACGAATTTTTGTGGGTGCGTTGTTTACTGGCACGCGATGATTCAAAATCAGTTTCAGTTGATTGTCGGACCTTGACTGAGGCGCAACTGCTGCTACTGCTCGAAAGTGGCGGCGCTCTGGCTGTGCTGTGGGATAGATAGAAATTTCTTCATTTCACTCATTGGCCAATCTCTTTCAATTGGCAGGTGTATCTATCACTAGGAAGTTGGATTGATTAGTGTGCAATGGACTGTTCTGGATAGGCATTCATCAGGTGCATTTCGGTGTTTGTGAATTTGTGTGGCTATCCATTTCCGAGATTGAAGGTATGTGCTGGAAAGATGGAATCGAGATATAGCAACTCGTACGATTATCCATCATCGATCAGTGAATGCTAATGATTTTGTGCATCCAAGTGCTATCTGTCGGATGGGTTTGATTGAAAATCGAAGGTCTTCCATTTACATGCAGTGCTGGACGGTGAAGCATAGATTGTGTGTCAGTGAATTCGTCGAGTCGAGTTGAACACGGAAAGGATTCTTGTGATCGGAAAAATTCTGCAACCGGTGACTACATCGGCAATCAACTAGTTACTTCATCGCGCTCGATTGGTCCCAAGTCAAGTTGACAAAAGTTTTGTTGGACCCAAGCGGGAGAGGGAAGACGGTTCGTTTTTTATTCATTGTTGCGTGTTACTTAGTAGTACTTTCGATCGCGGAAGGGAGGCCGGGAAGCAACTTTTGTGCAGTGCGGAAAAATTTCGGTGATCGAACAACAAATTGATCAAATTGTTACAAACTTGACGACTGCTGAACTATCTGGCTGGGAAACGTGCGAGCAAGAAACTTTTTTTTCCGTTGGTTCGCTTGCAGTAAGTAGTGAGTGCGCCGGGATTGGAAGAGTGTTGGACATTCCTGCAGGCAAAAAGGACATCAACGGTGACGGCGGCAAAAAGGAGAATCCATCACACCAAGTAAGTTGTTCAGTTGCTCGTTTTGTGGTTTTACGGGGTGTGTAAAAAGCGCTTTTCCTGCTGTCGACACGAGACACTTCTCAACACGTTCTGTGCGGTGTGATTTGAAACTCGGTAGCGGTTGTGATATATTGTTGAGTTTTTGGGGGTTGCCAGACTTCGAAGAATGAGGGCCATATCTAAAATTAATGTTTGAAAATCAATTTATCATATTCAACAACAATTAATTTCAAAATATTAACTTTTTCTAAGTTACTAAACTCATTCGGTCTATGTCGTGATAAATTTCAATATACTTCTTACTTGTTCCGTGAAGGAAAATTGCAATAGTTCGGGGGTCTATTTTGAGAATATGTGAATATAAGTTAAATTGAATAATTCCTAGAAATGCAAAAAAAAACAAGAAAAACCTAGTTCAAATCGTATAATTACGAAAATGGGGTTTGCTTTGATAATATTTTCAAAATACGTTCGATCACATTGGTAAAATGTTTCATAAAAAAAATGGTTCTCTTTATTGGGAACGGTTTTGGTGCTTCTGATCCTCTTGAGCACTAAGTAAGTTAAAAATAAGAAAACTATCTATGCATGCTTTGCCAAATGTGCAAATATATTTAGCTAGGTATGACTCAATGGACAAACATCGATTTCCATTCTGTCATAATCTTTGCAATGTCGAACATTTGTTTTAATCTGTATCAATCTAAGTCAAATATTTTCCATCGTTAACTGATCGCTTAATTTAATGCCATTTTTTTAGCTCATTTTGATATCCGTGTATGTAGAGTCATTAGGAACTAAGCGCAATGTACTATGAGATGTACGTTTGATTTCAGCTGCATACTGGGAAACTTTTCGTTGGCAGTTCTTTTGCGACTGTGTCACTTGGTGTATAAGTCCGTCATTTTGTGTAGTAATTTATTAGAAGAGCACATTAATCATTTCAACAATTCACAAAGCTCTATAACATTTTCCTCAAAAATGATGAAATATTCATGCGATGCTTTGCACAGCTTCAAGGATTTGAAAACTGCAAATTTGCAGGTTTTGATCATATTGTATACCAGTACAAAGATCGTTTCTAATAGTTTGCTTTAATTTTCAGACTACGGAATTGTATCGTGATACAAGTGGTTTTTCTGATATTGGGCCAAAATCATGTTTATGTAACGTGATATTTCCATACAGCTCCAATATCACCTTTTGAACGTGATATTTTGAATATCCTGATACAAACTACTCGAATATGCTGCTCGAAAGCAAATTTTGCAGCAACCCTGTGGGTATTCGACAGAAATACCATTCTCTTTGTTTTCATTACTGTTCTGTTTTTTTTTTACCCGGTATGCCCGGAACAGCTTGTTGAACTATGAATCTGGAGTTCTGAAGAGAACCACAGGAAGTTCGGATGGAACTGGAGTTGGACTTGGAGCTGGAGGCGGAATGGAGAAAAGATCTCCTGGCGGATGAGAAATGTTTTATGCTTGATATGGAGGAAATAGTTTGTTGGCAGCTCAATGGGGAATTGATAGTTCTGGAGAATTGTATTATTAATAGGTAGTTATTCAACCAAGAATTATTTTTTGATTGCTTCCAAATAATCTCAGAAAATCATATAGGGATTTCTATGCGAAATTTCAGCTAATCCTTCACGAACACGTCTGCTATGAACACGGGGAAATCCTGTTTGAATCATCCCAGATATTTCTTTTACTGATTCCACCGGGAATACTTGAAATTTTTGAGACCAGCATTGCAATTTATTATCTAAAATATTTAAAAAACCTGGGTACCTTCCTTAGCCGAGTGGTTAGAGTACGCGGCTACTAAGCAAAGCCATGCTGAAGGTGTCTGGGTTCAATTCCCGATCGGTCCAGGATCTTTTCGTAATGGAAATTTCCTTGACTTCCCTGGGCATAAGAGTATCATCGTACCTGCCACACGATATACGAATGCAAAAATGGCAATTTTGGCAAAGAAAGCTCTTAGTTAATAACTGTCGAAGTGCTCATAAGAACACTAAGCTGAGAAGCAGGCTCTGTCCCAGTGAGGACGTTAATGCCAAGAAGAAGAAGAACTTGAAAAACATTTCGAAAAATTTATAGGCTTTATAGGTTTTCTTGGATCATGATTGCAATTTATTCAACAAATCTGCAAAACGAAAACCAATATTTTTACAGAGAATTTTTAAGTTTTTTTTTTTGATGCATAGGATTTTATCAGAAATGCAAGAATTTCTCAGCTAATGATTTCAGGAGCTCAAGCAATTATTCCAGGAGAATTAATTCAGAAATTCTTTTACAGATTTCTCTGGAGGAGTACAAGGATTCCTCTGAGAATATCTTCAGCAATACCTCCATGAATTCTTTCAAAAGTTTACCTGGAAATTCCATCATGAGGCCATCCATATATTTTTTCAAAAATTCCTTTGGAAATTTCGTAATGGATTTCATTCAGCGATTAAAATTTTTACGTAGATTTTTAAAAAAATCTTCCAGAAATTCATGTAAAAATCTATTCGAAAATCAGTCCGGGAATTACTCTAGGGATTCCCCCAACAAACCACCAAATATATATATATATATATATATATATATATATATATATATATATATATATATATATATATATATATATATATATATATATATATATATATATATATAAATATATATATAAAATATATATATATATATATATATATATATATATATATATATATATATATATATATATATATATATATATATATAGGAGTTTTTCCCAGAATGTTTGCAAGTATTTGTCCAGTGATCTTCACTGGGGATTTTCTCATAAACTACTCCGAACTTTCTCCTGGAAAATAATAATAATAAAAACACTGATTTTTTTTTTAAATCTCCGCAAAATTCTTTAGGGCATACATCAGTAATTCATCAAGGAATGTCTGTTAGTATTCTTCCAGAAATTCAAGAAAAACTTTCAAGGATCTTCTAGCGAAACTTCAGGAAAAACTTCCGAAATAACTTCTATAGGTTCTTCCGAAGGAGTTTCTAGAGGAACGAAACTATTAGTGAAACGTGCGGAGGAAATCCGAGGAACGTTCGGAAGAACTTCTTCGGAAACTTTTCGAGAGGCTTTTAAAGCCACTCCTAGAGTTATTATAGAGTGAATTGCCACTGGAACGTCCAAAGAAACTCCTGCAGTAATCACCGGAGCAACTCCTACTGGAACTTTTGAACGAATTACTACAGGAAATTTCGAAGGAACTCCTAGAATAACTTCCGGGTGAACTCCTACAGGAACTTCCTGGGGGAGCTCCTACAGAAGCTACTGGAGGAACTTCCGGGAAAACTATAAGAGTATCTTCCAGAAAGAAAATCCAAGAGAAACTTTCGAAGACCTCTTAGAGAGGCTCAGGAAAAACTCTTGCTTCAAGAAAATCTCCAGGAATAAATTCCAGAGGAACTTTCGGATTAGTTTCTAAGGGAACTTGGGAGTTTCTTCCGAATGAAATTTTTAAGCAACTTCCGGGAAACTCCCAGTGTCCAGAGAAACCTCTACAGGTGCTTCTGGAGTAATTTCCGGAGAAACTTCCGGAGGAGCTCTTGAGCGAACTCCTAGCGCAACTTCCAGTGGCACTCCAAGCTGAACTACAAAAGAAGCTACTAGGATGATTTCCGTAGGAATTTCAGGTTAAACTGTCGAAGGTATTTCAGGAGAAATGTTCAAAAACGATCCCAAAGGTATTGCTGAACGAATTTCTGCAGACACCCTCTGAATTCAAACGGATGTCGGAAAGTTAATATGGTCCGGCAGCAGCTCTTTTTAATGTATTCGAGGCCTCTCAGCAGAATCTCAATATAAAATAAAAAAAAAGTAGATTGGAGTACTTTGTATCTTTTCATTCAGCCCTAATTGCTTATATTTGACTGATACGCGTATTTCGATTGCCACTTGCCGCCTTCTTCAGTGTCAGGTACGTGTAATTGACACTGAAGATGGTGGCAAGTGGTAATCGAAATACGCGTATCTGTCAAATATAAACAATTAGGGCGAAATTAAAAGGTATTAGCACTTGGTAATAAATTGTGCAACAAGATGCAAAATGAAGTTTTTCTCATAAAAAATCGTACATTTATCCAACAAGGCTTGGAAAGTTGGATAAATACGACGAGTACAGAAAAAAACGAGTTGTTAATAACAAATTTAATTATTTCTAGGAGCATCGATTCTATTCTCATTCAGAATCTCTTACCTAAGTCGAATTTGGATCGTTGAATCAGAAGCTAGTTGACTAAGTCATTGAGAAACCCAAAGCAATTCGATAGTGACATTCAGATTTGGATTTACCAACTACCAAAACAGAACTGAATAGTACTACTTTTCAGCACTTTTATGAAACAGAACTTAGAAGTAGTACTTTTCAGTATTGTTTTTGTCTTTGGTCTATACTAACAACCTGAATGAGGTTTGGATGAGCCCTGCATAAGAGGTAAAATACCTCAAATAATATCTCATGCATGTTCTACTAATACCAAACTGATAGCTAGATCTGGTATTGTAATACCTGAATAATACATTATGAATTTTCATTTAAAAGTGAAATTTTTCAATAGTAGTTCAATACCTCCAGCAGACCTCAATATCTGGCGAATACCTCAATTTAGTATTATTAATTGTTTAACCATCTGTTTTCAATACCATCATAATACCAAATTGAGGTATTGAGTACTCGACAACACCTAATTATGGTATGATACCAAAATATGATATTCATATGTTATTGCCAGTTATTTCTTCCTCCTCGGGTATCCACTTAGATTTTTTTAAACTCAATGTTTTTTTTCTCTAATAGTCCATTTCTTTTGCTGAAACTTTTTAAAATGCATAATTTCAATTAAATGTACCGTTTTTGAGCTCTAAGTTTTCAAATGATGCAAATCTCTTTCTTGAAGGGGCCCTTTTCAAAACATACACACTCCCAACAAATCATATGATTTACGTTTTTTGGTATCCACATTAAAGAAATGAGTCGAATGACGTAAATTTGTGTCCAATCATAAATGATTTAGGGTCGATCACAGGTCCATCGTGTTCGTGTTCTTTAACATTTAAAATCACATTTTTTGTTCAATGCGTCTTCAAAGACACGTTTTCATGTCGTTCCATCATCCATTTACATCATGTGTCATTCAGCCATAACAAGATTTACGTCCACAGTAATTCTCATTATTTTTAAGAGTGTAGTATAGAAATTTTGTTGATAAATCCAAATATAAACTTTATTTATTATTTATTTTTGTACATAAGATTGCTCTGCATAAATGTGCTAGTTCCATCTACAGCAGCGGTTTTCAGATCGTGCTCCGCGGAGCACTTGGTGCTCCGCGAAGCCTTGGCAGGTGCTCCGCGACAATTATGACAATTTATACCAATGCTTTGAAGTATCTCAACTTTTTGCTTCAAAATATGCTTTTAATTATATCAAACCAAGTCATTCATAGAGTTTGGGCTAACATTTTGTAATTGAAAGGTTAAATGTATTCTGTTGGTGACAATTTTATCATACATTTTGTATGGGATATTTTTGACAGCAAAATTGGGTTTTTCTTGATTAAGATCCAAATTTTCCCGGAGAATAATTTGAAACCTTCAGGGTGTGCAAGTTTTGGGATACTTATCCTCGTCGAAAAAAACTGAGCCGAAGTTAGTACGATAATAGCTGAAATTGGAAAATATAAGTCACCAAATTTCAGGTTATTTGTAACTCTTCATCCAAATTCCAGTCAATTCGGACTACCAGAAATTGAGAAACAGAGTCCCAAATTTGGGCATTTTATATTAAAAAAGCATTTGGTTACTAACTTTTGTCACTGACTGTAAATCTCACTTCACGGTTTTAGTAGGAATTACTGGGTCGATTGAGGCGTGTAAAAATCGGATTTCGAACAAAGATGAAGAACAGGTGCTCCGCGCAAAGATTTAATATCATAAAGTGCTCCGCGAGCCAAAATGGCTGAAAACCCCTGATCTACAGTATTGAACATAAAAAATGCACCAAAGCCGTTTTCCCATACAAAATGGTCAACTTCAGATATCTCTTTCTCTGTTACTTCTCAACCGATATTTGTTTTTTTATTTTTCTGTGACGGATTACCTCATTTTTTTAGAATTCTTGAGAAAGTGGGCATGATCGACCGCCCGCAGTAGCTATTTCGTTATTGCCAGAATAACTATATTTGCACGAGGAACCAATGGATGCTCCTCGATATTAATAGCATCCTCAGTATTGGCGATCCAATTTTTCGTACTAAGCAATACCGGCGCCGGCTGCGGCCGAATGCAAGTCAACCTATGAGAGGGGAAATGTTGATGTGTTACTTACTTTAAGGAAGCCCTCTGTACTTCTACGAGAAAAACACTGGGAGTTTGGAAAATGGGAAAGGCTTGAATTACAGGATTTGTCTTGGTTATAAGGTTCCAAAGGGTCATCCAGAAAAGGGACGAATGACCTTCGGGTTAAAGTCCCTCTCAAACAACAACAACAACGTCATCCAGAAATAATTCATGATTTTTACTGGTTACACATACCCCAAGGGTAAAAATAAAGTCAATTACGATGCTTCAATTGAATAAGTAATCTATCCATCTATACAAAACTTGACTGAATGCACAATATGTCGACACCTTTGATCACCAAAGATGCAACATCAATCCAAAAACTCATCTATAGTCTCTTAAACAAAAGTTGACGCCGCTAGGTCGAACCATTCAATAATTTTAAATATTTTGAAAAATCAAACAAAAATAAACAAGCATTCAAACACTATGCAATTTTCACTGATTGCTGAACAAATAGATTCGCTGTCTCAATATTGATGTAAAACAGCATATTTATTTTTTTTTTCATTTATAAGAGAAGCATGAAATGAGCTCGCCAGTTGTTTGCCTGATTTACCAGACAATCTGAAGCGTCGCAATAATTATCAACTCTCCCTTCAAAAATCTCTGTATTAGATTGATCTGTGTTACCCAAACCTTTGGCCACGATGTGCAGTTACGAACTTGTTGATCATCAGACACATTGTTTGGTTGGAGAATAGCGCTCAGTTAGCAAACCGGTAGTGCACCGTGCGCCCAGATAGCCGTAGCGGTAAACGCGCAGCCATTCAGCAAGACCAGTGATTCCCAAAGTGAGCGAATTCGCCCCCCTGGGGGCGATTTTCAGGTTCAGGGGGGCGAAAATACTGAAAAGGGGGCGAAAGTTGAATCAATTGAAAACAAATATAGATTCAAAGTTTTGAAGAGACAAACAAATATTAATGATAACATATACATCCGAGGAAGAACTTATTTGACACCTAACTATTTCATCTGCTCGAAAGCTCTACACGCGCTCAATGGTTTTTGCCAAAAATAATATTGAATGCATTTTAAAATCAGAAAGTACGTGAGAACTTTTGGCGATGCTTGAAATTTATTTCCAAGTCCAAAGTAAAGTTTGGTGGCTTTTGGTGAGGGCATCTTAAGAATAAGGCAGCTTAAGTTTCTATTATTTCTCACGCATTTGATAAACTACTCATTTTGATGTTTCGGATCAAAGCTTCAAAAAAATCTAAATTGAACGTTGTATTTCAGTGAATGTAGAGTTGAAAAAAATCTGGGTTTACTGATATTTTTTTTATATACAAAATATAAAAAAAATATCAGTAAACCCAGATTTTTTTCAACTCAACATTCACTGATATACAACGTTCAATTTAGATTTTGATAGTTGAACTTTTTCCAGAACAGTCGAAAATGTATTACCCAAAATTTCGTAAATTTTATTTCAGCAACTTAAGAAACATTATAAAAGAAAACAAAAAAAGCAGAATGTGTGCTAAAACTTTTTCGGTGATAGCAGATTAGCCAGGATAATAGATTTGTTTGAACAAACACAATTGATGCATATGATAGATATTGTATGACTCTTTTATGGATATACAAGTAGAATACAATCTTTTTGGAGTATTTTTATTGAAGCATTATGATTGACTGCTACACCGTATCAATTCAACGTAAATTTAACGCGTAATACAAATTTACACTGTTACTTCAAAAGGGCCTAACTGACATGAGCGATTTCTCTTCGTCGATCCTCTCTTTTACTAATAACTGCGCACAACTGGATATACAGTCGACTCTCCACATCTCGATATCTCTCCCTATGTCAGTGGTCACCAAACTGCGACCCGCGGGCCGCATGCGGCCCTCGAGAAGGTTTTGTGCGGCCCGCGTACGGCATTTGAATGTCAATGTCAAGTGGCCCGTAAGATTTGAATTATTGATAACACAGTTTAAGTTCTTTTGTTCTTGTATTTATTTATTTATTTATTGATCCACCGTCTTCGACAATAAGTCGTACAGACTGTAAAAAAAACTTAAAACTATAATTCTTCATTGCATTTTACAGTCTTTTCAGATTACAAACAATAATCTTCATTAACACATCAGCATTATACATACAAACTCGTAACGTTGAATCTAAAAACATGAATAATAACAACAACAAGAAAAAAAACATTTACGAAATAATCATCATTCAATAAAAAAGCCTAAATTTATGAAATTATCTATATACACTATTCGACTCATGTTTCGGTTGACATATACGAAGGTTTCCAGGAGTCGTTGAATCGGTTAACGAACTCTCGGAACTTAATCCCTTTCGGCCAGGTAGAAGCAGTCATTGCTGCCGGTTTTAATCGTTTATCCAAAACTATCCTGAACGACACATAATCCAGCGAGACAGTGTTCCTCCTTTTCGGTATTAGCTTCACGACATCGTAGCACGGGAACGTTGCTCCAAGCTGCTTAGACACCATCAAGCTGATATCATCCTCGGTTGCTCGTCTGTCAATATTGGATAAATACAACGAGAACACTTCGGTCTCGTGATCAGATGTTTCGTTTGACGATTCTGTGCGTTCGTGCAGTTTTGTATTGCTTATGATGTCGTTGGTACCGTCGAATATCTTGGGCGAGGAGATAGGTGTAGAATGCGAGACAGATGAATTTTGGTTTTGTATAACCTTTGACAACGTGAGAGCAATTTCTGCAACTGTGGTCTTCAGATCGTTAACGTCATCAACGATCGATCTCGGCGAATCGGTGTTAGTAGCTGCATCGTTGAAACTTCGTTCCCTCATTCTGCAGAAAATTTTCATGCAGGGATCGCAAATCCATATAATATTGCATGATAGAGCACATAAATCCGATTCTCGCACACCAACACAATCTGCGTGGAATGATTTGCCGCAAATGCCTTCGCAGACAGTGTACAACTCTGTGTGCATATTGATGGCAAGCGTACACTTTTTGCAATGTCGTTCCATTGTAGATTGATCCATACTGGCACCAAATTTCTTCGCGAAAATTCCAATAGCAGCCGCAACAAATCAGTTCAAAACGTACAGCACCAAGTTATCCACAAGATAAGGTTGAGAAGAAACTATGTTTATCGAATTACAGAACTTTTGACTTGCGAGATTTAGCGTTGTTAAAATGACACGAAATCAACGATAGGAGAAACAACACAAGCGATCACAACATGTCAACATGTATTAACAGACAATGGAATAACTATCAGGAATTAAAATAGTCTGTTCATCAGCTAGGAAACAGCTCGAATTCTGTGTGAGATCCCAATAACCCTCAAATCTTCCAGTTTTGAGTTCATAAAGGAAGCTTCAGATGGCGAAGTGCCTCTCAACCTCCTAAAATTGTCGTCGCTTCGCAGTTACTTAAACATTGAGCTTTTATAGCGATACAATGCGTTCTAGTCTTGTAAGAAAAACCTTAGACCTCAGAAATCAGGTAAACTAGTTTTTTGTTTTGATTGTTCAAAACAATAAAAGACTTTTCAAGTTAAATCAATCTTTAAGATCAGATGTGTGGAAATTTTAATGCTTACTGCTTATCTTGGTGTTCTCTTCGAAAGAGCTTTGAAGATCTCATAAATATCATCAATGTGTTCATAGACAGGAGATGGTACAAAAATTATGCTTAATTCTGGCTTTTGTCAAGTTTCTTAAATTAGACCTCCAAAAATTTTATTAGGCTTTCCACTATATGTCTGTAAACTTTTCCCATACTTGTAGAGTGTTTTACTTAGGGGAATACCCCAAAGGAATATTAGCAATTCCATATAAAGCCGTTAAAATGAATCTTCACATAACTTGCGGCCCGCGACATGTTTTGAAAACATTGAAGTGGCCCACCTGATCAGTGAGGCTGAGGACCACTGCCCTATGTCGATGATTTCATAAGTCCCTTCAGTCTGCATACGATTTCACTCTCCATATCTCGATATCCTCCTTTTCTCGATATCTCCATATCTCGATGTGTGTCTGTAGTAGAAGCATTAGCCGTAGAAGGCTAATGTCGCGACTGTTCGTGTGACCAACATCTAGTTTACCACGCTCTGACCAGGTCCGTCCCACTCGGGCTCAGAGTCGGTACCACTTCTAGTACTGCATTTGGTCCCTCGGTAGTGCAAAAGGTACCCAAGTTTGACAGATCGCAGTACACTTTGAACGGCATTCTAGATTACCTTATGAGGCATAAAATTTTGGGCAACTGCAAGGGACATGGGGGTCTTGAATTAGTCTTTGCTCTGACAGCTTGAGTACCGGGTCTATAAGTGTCAAATCAATGTTTTCGACCAAAATAAAACATTCTCTACGACATGACACTAAACAAGCAGACAAAAACCTCAACAGTAAGTAATAATAAAATAATTCTATTTTGTGGTAACAGCGCCACTAGCGTTCTTCTACTTATATTTCTATTGTGTCTGTTCATTTTTCGTTCTCAATTTTCTCTCCGTATGTCGAAATGACCAATATCGAAGGTTACTAGACCAAAATTTTGGGATTCAAAAAAAATTAGGGGCGCAAAATGACGTTTGTTTGTATATTACTTTCTTGGTAACGGAGTGTTTTTAATCTAGTATTCATCAAAAATTTGTTCTTTGTCTCGATCTCTTTCTATCTCGATGGTCCCTTCGATATCGAGATGTGGAGAGGCGACTGTATCTGTAATATTTCTTGCTAGTGAAGCAAAATATAGTGATTTTTCATTCTTCAGCACAAAAAATGTTACGAATAGACAATCTGTTTTCTGCAATAATGCCAAGAGAGCAACGATGGAGAGAAATCAACGATTGCAGATAAGCCCTTATGAAAAAACTATGCTGAAATGTTTAAATTTCATACCAGGAGGGCGATTCCAAAATATCTTGATCTCAAGTGGGCGAAAGTCAAAAAAGTTTGGGAAACACTGAGCAAGACCAAGCTGAGGGTCGTGGGTTCGAAGCCCACCAATCGAGGATCTTTTCGGGTTGGAAATATTTTTTAATTTTTTTTTTTAAATTTCTTTATTAGTATCATTCTAAACATTACATTCATTATTTCTTATATCTAGGTGTTCTGTGTTATTAGACAACACTATCATCCTTATTTGGTAACACAAATCTAAGATTTTATTAACATTTTGTTAACAACATATGACATTTCATTTGCTGTAGCAGTTCAGAATTTTTACAGGTGAGTTGATTTCACCTGCTTATAAGAGAAAAAAACGTTTTTAAAATACTTAACCTAACTTAACCTAAACACATAACGCATTAATCGTGGCAATAGAAGATTGTAACGATTTTTGCCTGAAATTATTGATTATTTCATTTGACATTTGTTCCAATGTTTCAACATTGGATATTCTATGTAACTCATTGGTACTATACCAGGGAGGAAGCCTCAGAATCATTTTCAAAATTTTATTTTGAATTCTCTGCAGAGCTTTCTTCCTGGTATTACAACAGCTAGTCCATATTGGTACAGCATACAACATGGCTGGCCTGAAAATTTGTTTGAATATCAAAAGCTTGTTCTTAAGACAAAGTTTTGATTTTCTATTAATAAGGGGATAGAGACATTTTACATATTTGTTACATTTGGCTTGAATGCCCTCAATGTGATTTTTGAAAGTTAAATTCTTATCTAGCATGAGCCCTAGATACTTAACTTTATCTGACCAATTTATTGGAACCCCTCTCATCGTGACAACATGTCTACTTGAAGGTTTCAAATAAAGAGCTTTTGGTTTATGTGGGAATATTATTAGTTGAGTTTTGGAAGCATTAGGAGAAATCTTCCATCTTTGCAAGTATGAAGAAAAAATATCCAAACTTTTTTGAAATCGACTACAGATGACACGCAGACTTCGTCCTTTGACGGAGAGGCCTGTGTCATCCGCAAATAAGGATTTTTGACATCCCTGAGGTAAATCAGGTAAGTCAGATGTGAAAATATTGTATAATATTGGTCCCAAAATGCTGCCTTAAAGAACACTTGCTCTTACAGGTTTTCGGGTTGGAAATTTTCTCGACTTCCTAGGGCATAGAGTATCTTCGTATCTGCCACACGATATACACATGCAAAAATGGTCAATTGGCAAAGAAAGCTCTCAGTTAATAACTGTGGAAGTGCTCATAAGAACACTAAGCTGAGAAGCAGGCTTTGTCCCAGTTGGGACGTAACGCCAGAAAGAAGAAGAAGAAGAAGTGCACCGTGCGCAAGTTGTTCATGGCGTTGAAGAGAACCCTTATGACTTAACGCTCTCGGCTATTGACAACAGTGAACCAGTGCACAGTGATTTAAAACCCAAAAAACACGATCATCAGCTTTTTCAGTATCAAAGAGTGAAAATATTGCCATACTTCATTCGGCAAAGTTACTGCATATATTAAGTAGCGACTTTTGACATTCACAATTTTTTTTAATAATTTCTCATAAGTGATATAAAATTTTGATTTTCTCTGTTTGTCATTATAATCAATTGGTGTCTTCAATAAAGTTGTTGGAATTGTTAAATGAAGAAATGTTGTCGAAGACACTTTAACTCTATCTATTAAAATAAAGGATTTATAGCGATTTTCATATAAAAACCACTTCAAAAGTACAAATACTCACTTAACTTTTTTCGCTGCGATTTGAATGGCTTACAATGTTCTAGCACTATGTATATATTTTCAAAATACAAAACTTTGCTGAATATACCAAGACAATATCTTCATTTTTTCTATGAGTTATAAGCGTTTTATTGTGGAAAATTCACTTTTTTTACACTGAAATATCTCGAAAAGTTGCAAAAAGTTGCAAACAAAATTTCCTGGTGGACTCATCCGTGTCTTCACGTGTTTTCGCCTCTTTTCTGCCACTTGAAAAATTGAATATTATTACTTATAAGTATTGATTATGCGTATCTGAGCGCTATTTATAACTACTTATAACTATTCATAACCACGCATAATTGAGATAACTATCTTTGAAAGCTTTAAGTTTATAGTTTTCTAACGTAAAATTATTATTTTGTTCATCTTAATAGTTTATTTGTTATATATGTACACTGGAAAAAATCCTTTGTTAATATTACAATTAAAGCTGACTATGCCCATTCCTTAAGCTACCATGGTATTTCAGAACAATTTACTACGTTAATATTGAACTGGTACATTTGACAGTAAAAAATTTCATCAATCTGATTTCGACTACAGACATGGTTAAATCAAGCGCATTAATGGTCCGATGAAAATTGCCGGTGCGAGCGCTCAAGTGATCTTCCTTAAATGGTAGTTCTTACTGCACACATTTTTTACGTGTTTATGTGTACTATACAATGGGCGAAACAAATTCATTTTATTCAATTAAATGTTCTTATCTAAATAGAAACATGTACTAAATAGAAACATCCATATTTGATTCACTCAGTTCCCTACTCTCCTGAATAATCAAGTTTCTGCATATACGTTTTATTCGATACTAATAGTTAAGAAAACATCAATGTCACTTTCCATAAGCTCGTCACCACTAGATCCGACGACTTTAGCATGCGATTAAGAAGATAAACTCTTGCATTTCAGAGAAGTTTATGTGGATGATTTTACTATTGCAGTCTTTTAAATTTTGACCGTCTGATTGATGTCTTAAATGAGCATTAAAGGAAAGTTCAGTGGCCCTGAAATACGTTATTTTGTAATATTAAAATCCTGATCAAAGGATATTAATTGTGTAGTCTAGTATACGAGACTGAAGGCGGTCTTACAGTTGAGGTCGAAATACGCGTATCTGTCAAAGGATACAAACTCTAGAGGAAATTCGGTTTTTTATCTACTTATAGGTATTCTACTAAAACAGCTCGAAGATTTATTATCATTAATTGTGTCGCTTTAAAGCTTGCTTTAAATTGTAACCTTTTTAAAAAGTAGAAGGGCAAATAAGCGGACTTGTTAATTGAAAAAGAATGTTAGTGGAACTACTCCATAGAAACTAAACGGTGGAGATGGTTCCACATCATAACAAAATACTAATAGATAGTAGATAACTTTTACTTTCAAATTTCTGGTATTTCAGTATTGACATCATCTCAATTATGCGTAGTTATAAGTCGTTATAAATAGTGCTCAAATACGCATAGTAAATACTTATAAGTAATAATATTCAATTTTTCAACTGGCAGAAAAGAGGCAAAGACACGTGAAGACACGGATGAGTCCACCAGGAAAACATAGTAGAGATGTTGGTCTTTCTAATACATGTAATTTTGTTTGCAACTTTTTGCAACTTTTCGAGATATTTTAGTGTAAAAAAGTGAATTTTCCACAATAAAATGCTTATAACTCATAGAAAAAATGAAGATATTGTCTTGGTATATTCAGAAAAGTTTTGTATTTTGAAAATATATACATAGTGCTAGAACATTGTAAGCCATTCAAATCGCAGCGAAAAAAGTTAAGTGAGTATTTGTACTTTTGAAGTGGTTTTTATATGAAAATCGCTATAAATCCTTTATTTTAATAGATAGAGTTAAAGTGTCTTCGACAACTTTTTTTCATTTAACAATTCCAACAACTTTGTTGAAGACACCAATTGATTTTAATGACAAACAGAGAAAATAAAAAATTTATATCACTTATGAGTAAATTACTTAAAAATTTGTGAATGTCAAAAGTTGCTGCTTAACATATGCAGTAACTTTACCAAATAAAGTATGGCAATATTTTCACTCTTTGTAACTGAAAAAGCTGATGATCGTGTTTTTTGGGTTTTAAACCACTGTCGTGAACCAATAATTCTGCATGATTTTCCAGCATATGCCTGCGCATGGATGAAAAATGTTAGCAAATTGTAGATTACGTTTTGAACAGCTCTTCGCAAGCATTGAATATATTTGTGAACTGTTGAAAAATCCGTTAAACGACTATTGGTACAAGTCTTACGGATTTGTTGAATTTTGACGAAAAAAAATGCACCGAGACAAAAATTGATATAACAGAAAAACTATGCGTTGCATCATTTCATTGTGCTCAGCACCTTGACTTATAAGGAATAAATAGCTGATGGCACCTAGATCATTCATCGTTTAGTTTTTCTGCTACAACATTTTTTGCCTTAGGGGGGTCCGTAGCCTTGAGATTACGCTTTCGCTTCATAAGCGGAAGGTCATGGATTCAATTCCCAGCCCCTCCAAAAAAATAACCCGTCCAGCCACCAGAAGACGCCGAACGGAGGACCGTGCTTAGGGGAGCACATCCATTCTCCGTAAGTATCAGATGGTGACTGAGACAAACTGACCCCCTTCGCAGGCAGCTAGCCTCAAACGACTCCGGAACACGGCAAAACGAACCACCGCAAGAGCAATGGACTATGGCTTATGGAAATCGATTGGACCAACAGTAGAGCACTCTCCTACCTGCTCGGTGTGAGAGCAAAAGAACAGAAGAGAGTGAAAGCAGATGTAAATATAGATTAGCTAAAAATAGAACTGTATCGGTAAGGAAGATACAGATAAACTGATTCCGGCACAGTAGTGGCCACAAGCACGGAGTGCCTTAAAAAAAATAATTTTTGCCTTGGTGTATTCGTTTTGTAGAAATTCAACCTATCTATAACAACAAACTTTTTCTAAAGTTCTCAAAAATTGAGGTAATTTGTAGTTCATCACAGAAAAATAAAAAAAATCGGTCGGGAAACGGCGGAGATATAGATCTGGAGTTGATCATTTTGTATGAAAAAACGAATTTTGTGGTTCAACGATCCTTTCAGCAAAACAAATTTTCTCGAACGTCCGTTTATCTAAACTCTGCTTAACAAATTGCTCCCGATATCGTTCCTTTGTCGAACAACCCCTAAAATAACTATATCGGACTACCCATCAACAAGTAAGTGCTAATCTCACACAAACCACTGCCTTTTCCCAATTTTCAAAACTGTAATCCGCCGATGATTCGCGGCTCGAAAGGCTTTACCAGTTTCCAGGTATTGTACCGACCGTGATAAATGTCCCCATTAAGCCTGACCAGCAAAACAGCAAACGCCACCTAAAAAATGCCGGAACACACAAATCCTTGCGGTTTGTTTCTGTGAGGTGCCGTTTGTTCCTGGAGGGAATTAGGAAAACATGATGATGATGCTTCTCGCGTGTAACAAATCTTCGCTAGCACCAGTGCTCCCTCCTTTCTCTTATCCCAGCAACGGTTCCTGATCAGGATAAAAGAGCAAGTCTGTAACAATTACGTTCCAAACTGAGCTGTAATACATTTACTTTTTTTGTTTTGCTATTTTACTGGTCTTGCATGAAGCTTTGATTGGTAAAAAAAACTTTAATCTTCCAACATACATTGTTACAATAATCCAGAGTTACATTTCAGGATATTCATCACAACTCCAAGTCTGAAAGACTTCCTGTAAGAGCTGGTGTTCCTGAAGGCAGCATTTTGGGACCAATATTATACAATATTTTCACATCTGACTTACTCAAGTTACCTCAAGGATGTTAAAAATCTTTGTTTGCGGATGACACAGGACTCTCCGCCAAATGACTAAACCTGCGTGTCATCTGTAGTAGACTGCAAAAAAGTTTAGATATTTTTTCTTCATACTTGCCATAATGGAAGATTTCTCCTAATGTTTCCAAAACCCAACTTATAATATTCCCACATGAACCGAAAGCTCTTCATTTGAAACCTTCAAGTAGATATGTTGTCACGATGAGAGGGATTCCAATAGATTGGTCAGATGAAGTTAAGTATCTAGGGATCATGCTAGATTCAAATTTATCTTTCAAAAATCACATTGAGGGCATTCAAGCCAAATGTAACAAAGTTATAAAATGTCTATATCCACCTATTTATAAATAATCGTAACTTTGTCATCTGCCAGCCATGTTGTATGCTGTACCAATATGGACTAGCTGTTGATATATCTGAAAGAAAGCTTTTCATAGTGTTTCATTTTAATAACGCTAAAAAACTGTGTTCATGTTTGCCATACTCATCTGCTCGGGTTGACGTGCGTTGCAAAAGCGCAAGGCGAAACATCTCTCACTTAGCACCGAATCATCATCTGAGGGTTTATGGTTGAGCTTTTTGCGTGGCTGAAGGGGATTCTTGAGAGGGGAGTGTTTGAAGTCGTTTGAATTTTTGTTGCGCTGTTGCTACTGCTTTCTGCGGTTTGGATGGATTCCCGTTTCATCTTGAGGATTTCACCCAACCGCCGACCGACTGACGCAAGTCGGAGGAGCTTCTTTTCGAGTGCCACTAAAATGGGATTAAAAAATTTTCTGTTTCCAGACGGGGGCACTAGAAAGCAGCTATGTGGTATTGGAAGAGTTTTATTCGTGCAAAGAAGGATTTCGGCTGAAGTTGAAGCACAATACGAATCGTCTCGGTTTCTGTAGATTTTGAAGATAAGTCTCAGAAGCGTATCTTGAAAGGCAATTATGTGCTCTTTTTGAGGTTATTTTTAGATTTAATATGGCATTTTAGAGTATTCTATTGTTCTTTTTCTACAGGATATTTCTCAATTCATTACCTTGTTTTTTTCCTCTTCTAAAAATTCTTCTACGATTGATTTGGTCTTAACGGATTCTGATATGTCTCTTCCTCCTTCTTCTTTTTGGCATTGCGTTCTCACTGTGACAGAGCCTGCTTCTCAGCTTATTTTTCAATGAGCACTTCCACAGTTATTACCTGAGAGCTTTCTTTGCCAAACTTGCCATTTTCGCATCCACAAAAGTCAGTCACTCCGCATTCGACGCAATTGTTCAAAATTGTTTCGCTCGGCACCGGCAGGATATCATCTTTCGCCCATTCCTCATTCGCTGGAAATAATCCTCCTTTAATCGCCCGAGCGTAACAATTAAATCGTTAATCAGTGAGTCAACTTTCGACAACTCCACAATCCGATCACATTCTTTTCGCCGAATGTCACCCCATTATTGCCGGTTGGGTGGAGCTCTCTCCCACTTCTTCTTGGAAAATCGGAAACTTTCTCTCCGCCTTTGTCCTGCGGGAAATCGGCCAGAAAACCTTTCCTTTTGATTTCGTTTCATTTTGACTCTTCGATCCGCTGGGGACTTTGACTCGCTTCTGATTCGATACTCTTTGTGGGTTCTATCGAAAAGTTTATTCGGCAGCAGGTGGGGGATGGGGGACAATGTGATGCGGTCACGGTTCGGCAAAGACATTTATCATGGGATCAACTAAGTATGACCAACCGCCATCCGTCGTCGGCACCGGAGAAAACAAACCAAAGCCCGCGGAACCGTGTCCAATTCTATGGCAGCTTTTGTGGGGGCGGCGGTGCAGCGTGCCGTGTCAAGGGTTGCCCGCAAAAACCCGAGCCAGCTTTCGCTGTGGTCTTTCGTCGTGCCTCTTCAGCAAGATTTATGGTGGGCAAGTGCAAATATTGACACTGATAATCTTTTCGCACAATGTGTCCACTCTGGATGGATGGGTTCGGGAAAAAGCGGGACTTTGGGACCGTTCACGAATGGCTAGGAATGGTGACGGTGAACTTTTCGGTGAGAAGCTGACAAGTTGCTGGATACAGTTTCTGTTTTGGATTACACCCGATTCTGTTTTTGCACGGGGGATGCGTACCGTGTAAAAAAAATACCGTGCAAAAAAAATCCGTGTTATTTCGAGAAACCGTGCAAAAAAAATCCGTGTTATTTCGAGAAACCGTGCAAAAAAAATCCGTGCTATTTCGAGAAACCGTGCAAAAAAAATCCGTGTTATTTCGAGAAACCGTGCAAAAAAAGTTCCATAGGGATTATTGGAGTTCCGAAGAGATTCTTGGAAATCGATGTCCGGTACCAATTGGGAATCCAAGATGGCGACTTCCGGTTTGGGAAAACCACTTGGAACCCATGCAATATGGGTATTTTTGAAACGGGACCGACGAGTAGATGCCGGAAATCGATGTCCATTGCCAATTGGGAATCTAAGATGGCGACTTCCGGTTTGGGAAAATCACTTGGAACCCATGCAATATGGGTATTTTTGGAACGGGGCCGACGAGTCGATGCCGGAAATCGATGTCCGGTGCCAATTGGGAATCCAAGATGGCGACTTCCGGTTTGGGAAAATCACTTAGAACCCATGCAATATGGGTATTTTTGTAACGGGACCGACGCGTAGATGCCGGAAATAGATGTCCGGTGCCAATTGGCAATCCAAGATGGCGACTTCCGGTTTGGGAAAATCACTTGGAACCCATGCAATATGGGTATTTTTGGAACGGGGCCGACGAGTCGATGCCGGAAATCGATGTCCGGTGCCAATTGGGAATCCAAGATGGCGACTTCCGGTTTGGGAAAATCACTTGGAACCCATGCAATATGGGTATTTTTGGAACGGGGCCGACGCGTAGATGCCGGAAATCGATGTCCGGTGCCAATTGGAAGATGGCGACTTCCGGTTTGGGAAAATCACATAGAACCCATGCAATATGGGTATTTTTGTAACGGGACCGACGCGTAGATGCCGGAAATAGATGTCCGGTGCCAATTGGCAATCCAAGATGGCGACTTCCGGTTTGGGAAAATCACATAGAACCCATGCAATATGGGTATTTTTGTAACGGGACCGACGCGTAGATGCCGGAAATAGATGTCCGGTGCCAATTGGCAATCCAAGATGGCGACTTCCGGTTTGGGAAAATCACTTGGAACCCATGCAATATGGGTATTTTTGGAACGGGGCCGACGAGTCGATGCCGGAAATCGATGTCCGGTGCCAATTGGGAATCCAAGATGGCGACTTCCGGTTTGGGAAAATCACTTGGAACCCATGCAATATGGGTATTTTTGGAACGGGGCCGACGCGTAGATGCCGGAAATCGATGTCCGGTGCCAATTGGAAGATGGCGACTTCCGGTTTGGGAAAATCACATAGAACCCATGCAATATGGGTATTTTTGTAACGGGACCGACGCGTAGATGCCGGAAATCGATGTCCGGTGCCAATTGGAAGATGGCGACTTCCGGTTTGGGAAAATCACTTAGAACCCATGCAATATGGGTATTTTTGGAACGGGGCCGACGCGTAGATGCCGGAAATCGATGTCCGGTGCCAATTGGGAATCCAAGATGGCGATTTCCGGTTTGGGAAAATCACTTGGAACCCATGCAATATGGGTATAATTGGAACGGAGCCGACGAGTCGATGCCGGAAATCGATGTCCGGTGCCAATTGGGAATCCAAGATGGCGACTTCCGGTTTGGGAAAATCACTTAGAACCCATGCAATATGGGTATTTTTGTAACGGGACCGACGCGTAGATGCCGGAAATAGATGTCCGGTGCCAATTGGCAATCCAAGATGGCGACTTCCGGTTTGGGAAAATCACTTAGAACCCATGCAATATGGGTATTTTTGGAACGGGGCCGACGCGTAGATGCCGGAAATCGATGTCCGGTGCCAATTGGGAATCCAAGATGGCGATTTCCGGTTTGGGAAAATCACTTGGAACCCATGCAATATGGGTATTTTTGGAACGGGGCCGACGCGTAGATGCCGGAAATCGATGTCCGGTGCCAATTGGGAATCCAAGATGGCGACTTCCGGTTTGGGAAAATCACTTAGAACCCATGCAATATGGGTATTTTTGGAACGGGGCCGACGCGTAGATGCCGGAAATCGATGTCCGGTGCCAATTGGGAATCCAAGATGGCGATTTCCGGTTTGGGAAAATCACTTGGAACCCATGCAATATGGGTATAATTGGAACGGAGCCGACGAGTCGATGCCGGAAATCGATGTCCGGTGCCAATTGGGAATCCAAGATGGCGACTTCCGGTTTGGGAAAATCACTTAGAACCCATGCAATATGGGTATTTTTGTAACGGGACCGACGCGTAGATGCCGGAAATCGATGTCCGGTGCCAATTGGGAATCCAAGATGGCGACTTCCGGTTTGGGAAAATCACTTAGAACCCATGCAATATGGGTATTTTTGGAACGGGGCCGACGCGTAGATGCCGGAAATCGATGTCCGGTGCCAATTGGGAATCCAAGATGGCGATTTCCGGTTTGGGAAAATCACTTGGAACCCATGCAATATGGGTATAATTGGAACGGAGCCGACGAGTCGATGCCGGAAATCGATGTCCGGTGCCAATTGGGAATCCAAGATGGCGACTTCCGGTTTGGGAAAATCACTTAGAACCCATGCAATATGGGTATTTTTGTAACGGGACCGACGCGTAGATGCCGGAAATAGATGTCCGGTGCCAATTGGCAATCCAAGATGGCGACTTCCGGTTTGGGAAAATCACTTAGAACCCATGCAATATGGGTATTTTTGGAACGGGGCCGACGCGTAGATGCCGGAAATCGATGTCCGGTGCCAATTGGGAATCCAAGATGGCGATTTCCGGTTTGGGAAAATCACTTGGAACCCATGCAATATGGGTATTTTTGTAACGGGACCGACGCGTAGATGCCGGAAATCGATGTCCGGTGCCAATTGGGAATCCAAGATGGCGACTTCCGGTTTGGGAAAATCACTTAGAACCCATGCAATATGGGTATTTTTGGAACGGGGCCGACGCGTAGATGCCGGAAATCGATGTCCGGTGCCAATTGGGAATCCAAGATGGCGATTTCCGGTTTGGGAAAATCACTTGGAACCCATGCAATATGGGTATAATTGGAACGGAGCCGACGAGTCGATGCCGGAAATCGATGTCCGGTGCCAATTGGGAATCCAAGATGGCGACTTCCGGTTTGGGAAAATCACTTAGAACCCATGCAATATGGGTATTTTTGTAACGGGACCGACGCGTAGATGCCGGAAATCGATGTCCGGTGCCAATTGGGAATCCAAGATGGCGACTTCCGGTTTGGGAAAATCACTTAGAACCCATGCAATATGGGTATTTTTGGAACGGGGCCGACGCGTAGATGCCGGAAATCGATGTCCGGTGCCAATTGGGAATCCAAGATGGCGATTTCCGGTTTGGGAAAATCACTTGGAACCCATGCAATATGGGTATAATTGGAACGGAGCCGACGAGTCGATGCCGGAAATCGATGTCCGGTGCCAATTGGGAATCCAAGATGGCGACTTCCGGTTTGGGAAAATCACTTAGAACCCATGCAATATGGGTATTTTTGTAACGGGACCGACGCGTAGATGCCGGAAATAGATGTCCGGTGCCAATTGGCAATCCAAGATGGCGACTTCCGGTTTGGGAAAATCACTTAGAACCCATGCAATATGGGTATTTTTGGAACGGGGCCGACGCGTAGATGCCGGAAATCGATGTCCGGTGCCAATTGGGAATCCAAGATGGCGATTTCCGGTTTGGGAAAATCACTTGGAACCCATGCAATATGGGTATAATTGGAACGGAGCCGACGAGTCGATGCCGGAAATCGATGTCCGGTGCCAATTGGGAATCCAAGATGGCGACTTCCGGTTTGGGAAAATCACTTAGAACCCATGCAATATGGGTATTTTTGGAACGGGGCCGACGCGTAGATGCCGGAAATCGATGTCCGGTGCCAATTGGGAATCCAAGATGGCGATTTCCGGTTTGGGAAAATCACTTGGAACCCATGCAATATGGGTATAATTGGAACGGAGCCGACGAGTCGATGCCGGAAATCGATGTCCGGTGCCAATTGGGAATCCAAGATGGCGACTTCCGGTTTGGGAAAATCACTTGGAACCCATGCAATATGGGTATTTTTGTAACGGGACCGACGCGTAGATGCCGGAAATAGATGTCCGGTGCCAATTGGCAATCCAAGATGGCGACTTCCGGTTTGGGAAAATCACTTAGAACCCATGCAATATGGGTATTTTTGTAACGGGACCGACGCGTAGATGCCGGAAATCGATGTCCGGTGCCAATTGGGAATCCAAGATGGCGACTTCCGGTTTGGGAAAATCACTTAGAACCCATGCAATATGGGTATTTTTGGAACGGGGCCGACGCCTAGATGCCGGAAATCGATGTCCGGTGCCAATTGGGAATCCAAGATGGCGATTTCCGGTTTGGGAAAATCACTTGGAACCCATGCAATATGGGTATAATTGGAACGGAGCCGACGAGTCGATGCCGGAAATCGATGTCCGGTGCCAATTGGGAATCCAAGATGGCGACTTCCGGTTTGGGAAAATCACTTAGAACCCATGCAATATGGGTATTTTTGGAACGGGGCCGACGCGTAGATGCCGGAAATCGATGTCCGGTGCCAATTGGGAATCCAAGATGGCGATTTCCGGTTTGGGAAAATCACTTGGAACCCATGCAATATGGGTATAATTGGAACGGAGCCGACGAGTCGATGCCGGAAATCGATGTCCGGTGCCAATTGGGAATCCAAGATGGCGACTTCCGGTTTGGGAAAATCACTTGGAACCCATGCAATATGGGTATTTTTGGAACGGGGCCGACGCGTAGATGCCGTAAATCGATGTCCGGTGCCAATTGGAAGATGGCGACTTCCGGTTTGGGAAAATCACATAGAACCCATGCAATATGGGTATTTTTGTAACGGGACCGACGCGTAGATGCCGGAAATCGATGTCCGGTGCCAATTGGCAATCCAAGATGGCGACTTCCGGTTTGGGAAAATCACTTATAACCCATGCAATATGGGTATTTTTAGAACGGGGCCGACGCGTAGATGCCGGAAATCGATGTCCGGTGCCAATTGGGAATCCAAGATGGCGATTTCCGGTTTGGGAAAATCACTTGGAACCCATGCAATATGGGTATTTTTAGAACGGGGCCGACGCGTAGATGCCGGAAATCGATGTCCGGTGCCAATTGGGAATCCAAGATGGCGACTTCCGGTTTGGGAAAATCACTTGGAACCCATGCAATATGGGTATTTTTGGAACGGGGCCGACGCGTAGATGCCGGAAATCGATGTCCGGTGCCAATTGGAAGATGGCGACTTCCGGTTTGGGAAAATCACATAGAACCCATGCAATATGGGTATTTTTGTAACGGGACCGACGCGTAGATGCCGGAAATAGATGTCCGGTGCCAATTGGCAATCCAAGATGGCGACTTCCGGTTTGGGAAAATCACTTATAACCCATGCAATATGGGTATTTTTAGATCTGGGCCGACGCGTAGATGCCGGAAATCGATGTCCGGTGCCAATTGGGAATCCAAGATGGCGACTTCCGGTTTGGGAAAATCACTTGGAACCCATGCAATATGGGTATTTTTGGAACGGGGCCGACGCGTAGATGCCGGAAATCGATGTCCGGTGCCAATTGGGAATCCAACATGGCGACTTCCGGTTTGGGAAAATCACTTAAAACCCATGCAATATGGGTATTTTTGGAACGGGGCCGACGCGTAGATGCCGGAAATCGATGTCCGGTGCCAATTGGGAATCCAACATGGCGACTTCCGGTTTGGGAAAATCACTTAGAACCCATGCAATATGGGTATTTTTGTAACGGGACCGACGCGTAGATGCCGGAAATCGATGTCCGGTGCCAATTGGGAATCCAAGATGGCGACTTCCGGTTTGGGAAAATCACTTGGAACCCATGCAATATGGGTATTTTTGGAACGGGGCCGACGCGTAGATGCCGGAAATCGATGTCCGGTGCCAATTGGGAATCCAACATGGCGACTTCCGGTTTGGGAAAATCACTTAGAACCCATGCAATATGGGTATTTTTGGAACGGGGCCGACGCGTAGATGCCGGAAATCGATGTCCGGTGCCAATTGGAAGATGGCGACTTCCGGTTTGGGAAAATCACTTGGAACCCATGCAATATGGGTATTTTTGGAACGGGGCCGACGCGTAGATGCCGGAAATCGATGTCCGGTGCCAATTGGGAATCCAACATGGCGACTTCCGGTTTGGGAAAATCACTTAGAACCCATGCAATATGGGTATTTTTGTAACGGGACCGACGCGTAGATGCCGGAAATAGATGTCCGGTGCCAATTGGCAATCCAAGATGGCGACTTCCGGTTTGGGAAAATCACTTATAACCCATGCAATATGGGTATTTTTAGAACGGGGCCGACGCGTAGATGCCGGAAATCGATGTCCGGTGCCAATTGGGAATCCAAGATGGCGATTTCCGGTTTGGGAAAATCACTTGGAACCCATGCAATATGGGTATAATTGGAACGGGGCCGACGAGTCGATGCCGGAAATCGATGTCCGGTGCCAATTGGGAATCCAAGATGGCGACTTCCGGTTTGGGAAAATCACTTAGAACCCATGCAATATGGGTATTTTTGGAACGGGACCGACGCGTAGATGCCGGAAATCGATGTCCGGTGCCAATTGGAAATCCAAGATGGCGACTTCCGGTTTGGGAAAATCACTTGGAACCCGTGCAATATGGGTATTTTTGGAACGGGGCCGACGCGTAGATGCCGGAAATCGATGTCCGGTGCCAATTGGGAATCCAAGATGGCGACTTCCGGTTTGGGAAAATCACTTGGAACCCATGCAATATGGGTATTTTTGGAACGGGGCCGACGCGTAGATGCCGGAAATCGATGTCCGGTGCCAATTGGCAATCCAAGATGGCGACTTCCGGTTTGGGAAAATCACTTAGAACCCATGCAATATGGGTATTTTTGTAACGGGACCGACGCGTAGATGCCGGAAATAGATGTCCGGTGCCAATTGGCAATCCAAGATGGCGACTTCCGGTTTGGGAAAATCACTTAGAACCCATGCAATATGGGTATTTTTGGAACGGGGTCGACGCGTAGATGCCGGAAATCGATGTCCGGTGCCAATTGGCAATCCAAGATGGTGACTTCCGGTTTGGGAAAATCACTTGGAACCCATGCAATATGGGTATTTTTGGAACGGGGCCGACGCGTAGATGCCGGAAATAGATGTCCGGTGCCAATTGGCAATCCAAGATGGCGACTTCCGGTTTGGGAAAATCACTTAGAACCCATGCAATATGGGTATTTTTGGAACGGGGCCGACGCGTAGATGCCGGAAATCGATGTCCGGTGCCAATTGGCAATCCAAGATGGCGACTTCCGGTTTGGGAAAATCACTTAGAACCCATGCAATATGGGTATTTTTGGAACGGGGCCGACGCGTAGATGCCGGAAATCGATGTCCGGT
This sequence comes from Aedes aegypti, assembly GCF_002204515.2. Classification (NCBI taxonomy): domain Eukaryota; kingdom Metazoa; phylum Arthropoda; class Insecta; order Diptera; family Culicidae; genus Aedes; species Aedes aegypti. Next base: position 290,504,350 of record NC_035107.1, on the reverse strand, counting down.
GCCAATTGGGAATCCAAGATGGCGATTTCCGGTTTGGGAAAATCACTTGGAACCCATGCAATATGGGTATAATTGGAACGGAGCCGACGAGTCGATGCCGGAAATCGATGTCCGGTGCCAATTGGGAATCCAAGATGGCGACTTCCGGTTTGGGAAAATCACTTAGAACCCATGCAATATGGGTATTTTTGGAACGGGGCCGACGCGTAGATGCCGGAAATCGATGTCCGGTGCCAATTGGGAATCCAAGATGGCGACTTCCGGTTTGGGAAAATCACTTAGAACCCATGCAATATGGGTATTTTTGTAACGGGACCGACGCGTAGATGCCGGAAATAGATGTCCGGTGCCAATTGGCAATCCAAGATGGCGACTTCCGGTTTGGGAAAATCACTTAGAACCCATGCAATATGGGTATTTTTGGAACGGGGCCGACGCGTAGATGCCGGAAATCGATGTCCGGTGCCAATTGGGAATCCAAGATGGCGATTTCCGGTTTGGGAAAATCACTTGGAACCCATGCAATATGGGTATAATTGGAACGGAGCCGACGAGTCGATGCCGGAAATCGATGTCCGGTGCCAATTGGGAATCCAAGATGGCGACTTCCGGTTTGGGAAAATCACTTAGAACCCATGCAATATGGGTATTTTTGGAACGGGGCCGACGCGTAGATGCCGGAAATCGATGTCCGGTGCCAATTGGGAATCCAAGATGGCGATTTCCGGTTTGGGAAAATCACTTGGAACCCATGCAATATGGGTATAATTGGAACGGAGCCGACGAGTCGATGCCGGAAATCGATGTCCGGTGCCAATTGGGAATCCAAGATGGCGACTTCCGGTTTGGGAAAATCACTTAGAACCCATGCAATATGGGTATTTTTAGAACGGGGCCGACGCGTAGATGCCGGAAATCGATGTCCGGTGCCAATTGGGAATCCAAGATGGCGACTTCCGGTTTGGGAAAATCACTTGGAACCCATGCAATATGGGTATTTTTGGAACGGGGCCGACGCGTAGATGCCGTAAATCGATGTCCGGTGCCAATTGGAAGATGGCGACTTCCGGTTTGGGAAAATCACATAGAACCCATGCAATATGGGTATTTTTGTAACGGGACCGACGCGTAGATGCCGGAAATAGATGTCCGGTGCCAATTGGCAATCCAAGATGGCGACTTCCGGTTTGGGAAAATCACTTATAACCCATGCAATATGGGTATTTTTAGAACGGGGCCGACGCGTAGATGCCGGAAATCGATGTCCGGTGCCAATTGGGAATCCAAGATGGCGATTTCCGGTTTGGGAAAATCACTTGGAACCCATGCAATATGGGTATTTTTGGAACGGGGCCGACGCGTAGATGCCGGAAATCGATGTCCGGTGCCAATTGGAAGATGGCGACTTCCGGTTTGGGAAAATCACATAGAACCCATGCAATATGGGTATTTTTGTAACGGGACCGACGCGTAGATGCCGGAAATAGATGTCCGGTGCCAATTGGCAATCCAAGATGGCGACTTCCGGTTTGGGAAAATCACTTATAACCCATGCAATATGGGTATTTTTAGAACTGGGCCGACGCGTAGATGCCGGAAATCGATGTCCGGTGCCAATTGGGAATCCAAGATGGCGACTTCCGGTTTGGGAAAATCACTTGGAACCCATGCAATATGGGTATTTTTGGAACGGGGCCGACGCGTAGATGCCGGAAATCGATGTCCGGTGCCAATTGGGAATCCAACATGGCGACTTCCGGTTTGGGAAAATCACTTAGAACCCATGCAATATGGGTATTTTTGGAACGGGGCCGACGCGTAGATGCCGGAAATCGATGTCCGGTGCCAATTGGGAATCCAACATGGCGACTTCCGGTTTGGGAAAATCACTTAGAACCCATGCAATATGGGTATTTTTGTAACGGGACCGACGCGTAGATGCCGGAAATCGATGTCCGGTGCCAATTGGGAATCCAAGATGGCGACTTCCGGTTTGGGAAAATCACTTGGAACCCATGCAATATGGGTATTTTTGGAACGGGGCCGACGCGTAGATGCCGGAAATCGATGTCCGGTGCCAATTGGAAGATGGCGACTTCCGGTTTGGGAAAATCACATAGAACCCATGCAATATGGGTATTTTTGTAACGGGACCGACGCGTAGATGCCGGAAATAGATGTCCGGTGCCAATTGGCAATCCAAGATGGCGACTTCCGGTTTGGGAAAATCACTTATAACCCATGCAATATGGGTATTTTTAGAACGGGGCCGACGCGTAGATGCCGGAAATCGATGTCCGGTGCCAATTGGGAATCCAAGATGGCGATTTCCGGTTTGGGAAAATCACTTGGAACCCATGCAATATGGGTATAATTGGAACGGGGCCGACGAGTCGATGCCGGAAATCGATGTCCGGTGCCAATTGGGAATCCAAGATGGCGACTTCCGGTTTGGGAAAATCACTTAGAACCCATGCAATATGGGTATTTTTGGAACGGGACCGACGCGTAGATGCCGGAAATCGATGTCCGGTGCCAATTGGAAATCCAAGATGGCGACTTCCGGTTTGGGAAAATCACTTGGAACCCGTGCAATATGGGTATTTTTGGAACGGGGCCGACGCGTAGATGCCGGAAATCGATGTCCGGTGCCAATTGGGAATCCAAGATGGCGACTTCCGGTTTGGGAAAATCACTTGGAACCCATGCAATATGGGTATTTTTGGAACGGGGCCGACGCGTAGATGCCGGAAATCGATGTCCGGTGCCAATTGGAAGATGGCGACTTCCGGTTTGGGAAAATCACATAGAACCCATGCAATATGGGTATTTTTGTAACGGGACCGACGCGTAGATGCCGGAAATAGATGTCCGGTGCCAATTGGCAATCCAAGATGGCGACTTCCGGTTTGGGAAAATCACTTAGAACCCATGCAATATGGGTATTTTTGGAACGGGGTCGACGCGTAGATGCCGGAAATCGATGTCCGGTGCCAATTGGCAATCCAAGATGGTGACTTCCGGTTTGGGAAAATCACTTGGAACCCATGCAATATGGGTATTTTTGGAACGGGGCCGACGCGTAGATGCCGGAAATCGATGTCCATTGCCAATTGGGAATCCAAGATGGCGACTTCCGGTTTGGGTTCTAAGTGATTTTCCCAAACCGGAAGTCGCCATCTTGGATTCCCAATTGGCACCGGACATCGATTTCCGGCATCTACGCGTCGGCCCCGTTCCAAAAATACCCATATTGCACGGGTTCCAAGTGATTTTCCCAAACCGGAAGTCGCCATCTTGGATTTCCAATTGGCACCGGACATCGATTTCCGGCATCTACGCGTCGGTCCCGTTCCAAAAATACCCATATTGCATGGGTTCCAAGTGATTTTCCCAAACCGGAAGTCGCCATCTTGGATTCCCAATTGGCACCGATGTGCGGTGCCAATTTCCGGCAAAGGTGCCATCTTGGATTGTCAATTGGCACCGGATATATATTTCCGGCATCTACGCGTCGGTCCCGTTACAAAAATACCCATATTGCATGGGTTCCAAGTGATTTTCCCAAACCGGAAGTCGCCATCTTGGATTCCCAATTGGCACCGATGTGCGGTGCCAATTTCCGGCAAAGTTGCCATCTTGGATTCCCAATTGGCACCGGACATCGATTTTCGGCATCTACTCGTCAGCCCCGTTCCAAAAATACCCATATTGCATGGGTTCCAAGTGATTTTCCCAAACCGGAAGTCGCCATCTTGGATTGTCAATTGGCACCGGATATATATTTCCGGCATCTACGCGTCGGTCCCGTTACAAAAATACCCATATTGCATGGGTTCCAAGTGATTTTCCCAAACCGGAAGTCGCCATCTTGGATTCCCAATTGGCACCGATGTGCGGTGCCAATTTCCGGCAAAGTTGCCATCTTGGATTCCCAATTGGCACCGGACATCGATTTTCGGCATCTACTCGTCAGCCCCGTTCCAAAAATACCCATATTGCATGGGTTCCAAGTGATTTTCCCAAACCGGAAGTCGCCATCTTGGATTTCCAATTGGCACCGGACATCGATTTCCGGCATCTACGCGTCGGTCCCGTTCCAAAAATACCCATATTGCATGGGTTCCAAGTGATTTTCCCAAACCGGAAGTCGCCATCTTGGATTGCCAATTGGCACCGGACATCTATTTCCGGCATCTACGCGTCGGCCCCGTTCCAAAAATACCCATATTGCATGGGTTCCAAGTGATTTTCCCAAACCGGAAGTCGCCATATTGGATTTCCAATTGGCACCGGACATCGATTTCCGGCATCTACGCGTCGGCCCCGTTCCAAAAATACCCATATTGCATGGGTTCCAAGTGATTTTCCCAAACCGGAAGTCGCCATCTTGGATTCCCAATTGGCAATGGACATCGATTTCCGGCATCTACGCGTCGGCCCCGTTCCAATAATACCCATATTGCATGGGTTCCAAGTGATTTTCCCAAACCGGAAGTCGCCATCTTGGATTGCCAATTGGCACCGGACATCTATTTCCGGCATCTACGCGTCGGCCCCGTTCCAAAAATACCCATATTGCATGGGTTTCAAGTGATTTTCCCAAACCGGAAGTCGCCATATTGGATTTCCAATTGGCACCGGACATCGATTTCCGGCATCTACGCGTCGGTCCCGCTCCAAAAATACCCATATTATTTGGGTTCTAAGTGATTTTTACAAACCGGAAGTCGCCATCTTGGATTCCCAATTGGAACCGGACATCGATTTCCGGCATCTACCCGTTACAAAAATCCGGTCGGAATCCCAGGAATTCATATGGAATCCCAAGAATTACTTTGAATAACAAAGAACCGTGTTATTTCAAGAAACCGTGCAAAAAAAATCCGTGTTATTTCGAGAAACCGTGCAAAAAAAATCCGTGTTATTTCGAGAAACCGTGCAAAAAAATCCGTGTTATTTCGAGAAACCGTGCAAAAAAAGCCGTGTAAAAAAAATCCGTGCAAAAAAAATCCGTGCAAAAACAGAATCGGGTGTATCTTGTAATACAAAGCAGTTTTGATGTATTGTTTTGTGGTATTTGTCGTGACATAACTTTTCGTCAACCATGCGGTTTTAAAATATGCATACTCTACAAAGGTTACTAATATTTTTGATAGGATTGTCCTAGAGATTCACTAGGACGGATTCTTCCAGAATTCTTGGTAAGATTTTTTCTAAAATACTTGGTAGGATTCTTTTAGAATCTTTGGTAGGATTCGTTCAGAATCCTTTGTAGGATTCTTTCGGAATTCTTGTTAGGATTCTGTACGAGCCCTTCGGCTGAAATTTGCTGGACCGAAGGTTTTTGTTCACCGTTATCGATCGGCAATCAAAAGGCCAGCGGTGTGGCTAAAAGATAGGGCGACCACTTCCTTCGCTCTTAAATCAGAGCACAAGTTATTTAGCACTTGGTCTAATGCGGATATCGAACCCACTCACGAACTATGGATCAAACTAACTAATCAATATTGATCGGAGTGATCGATGACCCTGATCACTCGGCTATCTACATCTACCTACGCAATGGTCATTTGTGTGTGAGCAAAATGGCTCATTTTAGTTAACGGATCCGATCCGAATCACTCATTTTAACAAACGCGGGATCTTTTGAACAGTTCAGAGTGACTCAGCGGTTCGCCAGAGTGAACTAAACCGAGCGAACGGAAAAAGAGCGGTTCAATTCATGTTGCACGACATACAACGTATCTTTCGCTCTCTCTTCCTCCGTACATTCATCACTCACGGTGACGAACCAAAAGGAAGAAGCAAAATTTGCTTTGCCATTCAAGTAGGCTCTCTTGCTCTCTATCATTCATTTGCCTGCGGGCGGGGCACGTTTCAAGCGTTATAAAAAAGCCGAGGAACGAACGATGGAGAGTAGAGGAAAATAATCGTTTTCTTATTTTTGACTCACTTTTTGTCTGATCTGCTTTGGCGTAACTAGGATTTTTTTCTGGAGGGGGGCTAGAAAGGGCCTAGCATATTCTTGGTTTACCGAAATAATGTCGGCTGCAATTATCACGAATTTCCCAATTTTTGTAGTTTGCATAGATTTGTATTGATATTATATGTTTATGATTTTGTTTCATATCGTTGTACTTTAGTGATACTTGTAAATTTCAATTTCTACTTTGGAAAAATATTCATTCCTTGTCTTATCCAGGAAAAAATCCATTAAGAATTCTTCCAAAAAACTCACGAGGAATATCGCGTTGTAATTTGTTTACGTAATTTTCAGATGTTTTTTCTAGTGAATTCTCTGGTATTTATTATCTGACAGTTTTCTTCTCTGAAGTTTTTAAGGCTTACCACAAAGTTTCTTGAAGAGAGTTGTGTTTGATCCTTCGACCTTGACGCTTGCTCCAGCGCGGGCTGGTGATGAGGGCAGGATCAAACATGTCGCGCATCGGTCGAGTAAAGTGAAAAAGTGCCGCGTTCGATTAGTCCTTTTTGATCTTTCGACGTTGACGCTTGCTCCTGGGCAGTGCGTCAAGAAAGCCCGAGCAGTCGTCAGTTGTTTTCCCTCTCGGGTCGCGCGCCTATTATCTCTGAGTGCTTTAATATACCCGAGCAAACGAGTGAAGCTGAAAGTGGATTGTTGCTGCTCAATGATGGTGGATATATTGGTGAGCTCGTTTCATGCTACTATTTCTAATCTATAAAATATATATGACTGCACCTTTAATCGTTACAACGGTGAGACGTAAATATGATTTTTCGAAAAACTTTGAAAGGTTCGTCACTGTTTTTTTTTCAAAACTCCTTTTTCTTTTTACCCATATTTTTGTAATTAAAAAGAACTTTGAATGGTTCGACACTACAAGTGTAGACTTGCCAAAAGTTCACTTTATTTAACAAAATTTGAAAGGTTCGTCACCTCAAGTGTCTGCATAATTTTTCGCTACATAGATATTGTTCATATCAAATGAAAATATTATATCTACATATGAACATGTTTATATCTCACAAATAATTATTTATCATAGTCTAATCGCTTATCAAAGTGAATCTTGTGACCCAATGATCCTCCCCATTAACAAACATCCCTCCCAGTAACCTTTGTGGAGATGCAGAGGCAAACACGGTCTCCAAATAGCAAAGGTTACACACTAACATTCCTTCCCCCAATCCCACCTGACTGCAAGGACGTGGCCGGCGCCGTTATTGACCCTGTATAAATAGAGGCACTGAATTATGCACACTGAAGAAGATTTTGGCCAATCCCAGCCGAGCTTCTAGTTGATTCTTTGTGCATTTTCACTGACTTCGGTCAATCACGGAATAGCAACCATTGATATGTGTAGTCAGTCTAAGCTAAGCTAAGCTAAGCTTTCCACAAAGTTTCTTGAAGAATCTGTATCAAATTGCTTAAAAGAATCTCTTGAAGAATTCTGAATTTCAAACATTTCTCCATGAAGGTCTTCAACGTGCTTATTACACATAAATTCTAATTGTAAGTTTAAAATAGCATCCAATTATTCATTATTTATTTAATAATCATCAAAATCGTCTTCAATATCATAAAGCGAGAATTCTTTCTACAAATTCATCAGAGAGTGAACCAAAAGAGATTCTTCCAGGTTACTCTAAGAATTGCTTCTAATATTCCACAAGATGTTCATAGACAATTGATCAATAAATTCTTAGCGAAATTTCCAGAGAAGCGAAATTCTCCACAGATCTATCTACATTTTGTGTTTCTTTAGATTTGTCTCAATTTGATATTGCTCTCCGCATTCCTTAAAAATTCTCTCTCGCAAGTAATATTTTAACATTTCTTTAAAAATGCCTACCTAGAAAAAAATCAAAATTCAAACATACCTTTCTAGCGGAATATCATATTTTTTATTTATTCTTTAATGAAATATTCACAAAATTTATCGAGCGATTTTTTTGGAAGAATGATAATATTGATTCCCCTGGAATGTCGTCCTAGGATTCTCAAAAAACAAAGTCGCCAGAGATCCATCCAAGTATTTTCCAGAGATTTTTCACTTAAAACAGCATCCGCAATTCTTCTGGGAATTTTTTTATAGACATTTTTTCAACAACTTTACTAAAGGATTTTGCATTCGTTCTCGAACGTCTAAAAAAATATTTCAAAAATTCCACCAAGCATGCTTTTAGGTTAAAAAAATACTTCGATATCTAAAAATCTATCCAGTCTCTATATTTGGTTTGAAAACTACTCCAGGAATACCTCTATATTTTTTAGGGATTTCTTCAGAAATTACTCCCTATTTTATAAGACGAGTCGATCAAAAAGACTCGACTGGAGTCACTGTCATCCAAAAAAAATGCTCGACACTGCTTTATCATTCAAGTTTTTCGTCAGTTGTCACTCTATGTGACTGTATTACTATGTGAATCTACGAATGACATCTGGAATACGCATGCTTAATTTGATCGACTGTGGCTACACACGAGTCCGGCTCGATTGACAAAATAGACCCATGAATTTTGAAGAAAAAAAATACTTAATTCTTATCGGAGAAATCAATAATTCACCGTAGAATTTCTAAACTTTTTGACAAAATTTCTGACGATGTACTTCACAGAAAAGCTTAGGATTTACTACAAAAAAATTTTTTTGTTATTCGTCTTTTACAATGGAAAATGATTTACGACGAAACTGATGAAATTCTTACTTAAGGTATTTGTTTTTAACATTAAAGAAAATGTTTTGCATGAACTCCGAAGATCCATGATACTATGGCGAACAGATTAATGAAAAATCGATTCCTTTCTACTTACTCCAAACAAGCTTTTTTGAAGGGACTGTTTATAACTATTGTGGTAGAACTGCAGAAGTTAACGTTAGTATATTGGTAGTAATTAAAATATCATTGCCAAAGATTTTCACCGAATTTTAAACTTGGAGGATTACTTGTATTACTTTGAACATTTGCTGAGGAATTCATGATTGACTTAAATTCCAAACATTATTTTCGTAGATAAATCCTGTATAATCCTTGGATTTGATGCACAATTTACAGAATAAAACATAGGAGAAATTGTGAAGCAATTTGTGATTTATTTTGAATTTTTTTTTGGGGAACTTTCGATGACTCTGTTTTATTTTTAGAACTATATGAAATAATTTTACAAAACCAATTTTTGGATGAATAACGAAGTAAATGTTTGAACTTTGGTGAGGTTAAGTATTTGTATTAGTTTTTCAGCAATTCATGGTTAAAAGGTAGACATAGGAGGACACCCATCGGATAAAAAGTAATCATTGAAAATACAAACTTATCTCACAATATTATTCGACTCACTTCCAATTGGTTTGTAGCAAAAGGTATGGACAAATCTTCGATATTCCTTGAGGAATCCGATATTCCTTGAGGAATGTGATATTCCTTGAGGATTTTTTTTCTTTGAAAAAAAAACGTTTAAGCAATAAGTTCATTCATGCAAAATTATTAAAAAAACTTAATCGAAATCAAAGAAAGAATTTAATACCGTAAAAACTATTGCTTATTTTTGAATTTTTCTAAGAAGCCTCAGCCAGGCTGAATTTCCATGAAAAGATCTGTTATGTATTATGCCTTATTTTTCGCGAAAATTTTAGCAACCTTATGTCTAAGAATTTTCTTTAGTAATTTTTCCTATTATTCAATTAATTTTGTCGGACGTTATACATGATGTAGTTGATCGATGTTCAGTTAGACTTTTAATTATTTCAGCAAAACGTTCTTTAAGCATTTGGAATGACAAAATATTTGCCTCATTTGCTTCAACACTAAAACATATCTATTTGGTAAGACCATCTATAGATCTATAGAGCGGTTCCACGCCGTTTCGCAAACCCGATTATTTTTGTATTTTTTGAATCGCCTGAAAATTTGCATACAGATATTTTATGACCAAAAATGCCATTATGCAATTTCAGACCGCCATTTTGAACCTCGCCTTATTTTTTAGAAGGGCGTATCGGAAAATGCATGGCAAATCTTTAAAAAACTGTAACTCGAAAACGGTTTGTTCGATCGATTTGAGATCTTCTACAAAGTTGTAGGTATTGCTTAGGACTATGTGGAAAAATATATGCACGGTAGAAAAAGTTACAGATTATTTTTTATTTCAAAAACAAAATTTTAAACTCAATTTTCTTCAGAAACGCAGTTTCGATTTTTTTTTATTTTTGGATATGTATTAGGGGATTATTTTTTACCGTGTATATTTTATTCCAAATAGTCCTAAACAATACCTCGAACAACCGCAAAATATATCCAAAAATTAAAAACATCAATTTTGCGTTTTTTAAGAACAATGAACTTCGAATTTTCATTTGAAAATTTCGTTTATATTTTTTTTACCCTGCATACTTTTTTAAATACTTTAGTATATAGGTTTTGATCAAACAATAAACAATTCAGCTACGATTCACTCAATCAAAATAAAATATTTCTGGAATGGAGAAACACGAAATATATTTGAAAAGGACCTATTTTACTATTTTTATTTGAAAATTTTATGTAAATATGAGTATATCTCGAAATTGATGCAACCTAGAAAAAATTTACACAAGTATTTTTCGATTGCAATTTTTCTGTACTTTCAAATAATCACATAAAAAAATATTGTTTCCTCTATTTCGATTTTTTTTTAGAAATCTGTATTTTTTTAAAAAATCATAACCTCTTTTGTCCATAATTCTTCCATTTCGAAACATTGTGCAATAAATCACATAAGTTGTCCCCTAAAACATACCTAAAAATAAAAAAAATCGAAACTGCGTTTCTGGAGAAAATCGAATTTAAAGTTTTGTTTTTGAAATAAAAAATAATCTGTAACTTTTTTTTACCGTGCATATTTTTCTCCATATAGTCCAAAGCAATACCTACAACTTTGTAAAAGATCTCAAATCGATCGAACAAACCGTTTTCAAGTTACAGTTTTTTAAAGATTTGCTATGTATTTTCTGATACGCCCTTCTCAAAAATAAGGCGAGGTTCAAAATGGCGGTCCGGAGGTGCAAAATGGCATTTTTGGTCATAAAGAATCTGTATGCAAATTTTCAGGCGATTCAAAAAATACAAAAATTAAATTTAAAAAAAAAATCCGTCATGTTCGGTGGAAACGCTCCTATATCAAAATAGCACCGAAACAGACAAAATTTATAAATTTCTTGACCCTTGTTCAAAACATCATGTAGTCCGGTCTGTCTGTCCCTCAGAAGACAGTCCCCTTTAGTCGCATTAGTGGCTTTCTATGACCGTTTTGCTATAAATCGTCGCAAAACATTTTTTGATAAGAAGGTCAGGAGCTATTTATCGATTTTGTTCATAAAATGATCTAAATAAATAGTTCTATTTGAATTTTAGGCTCCCTTGCCCCTATAGGGGAAAAGCACTAATATTCGACCTACAAGAATTCTGTTCCAGTATTCGGATTTTCATAAAAAGTAGGCCAAAATCGTATGGATGGGTCAAAAAATGGTGCTTTTCCCCTAGTTAACCTATTGTTCCTATAGTAGCACTACCAAGAGAAACTATTTTTAATTGAACAAAATAATTGATGAATTTAAACTTTTTCACATCAATCGAAAGAATTAGATCCACACTTCAAAAGACAAATTTGAAAGCATTGTAAACGCTTACGCTTAAACATTTGAAGCAGTGTCGTCTTCATGGTTCAGATAATACGAATCAATGTAAACGAAGCTCCAGGATACTGACGCATTTAAGTGTTATGATAATTTTTGCTAAGGATGTTTCGAAAATTGCGCTTATCGCACACAACTACCAGCTTCTTCTAACGGGAGCCAGTTGAACGACAAACGGACGGTTAGATTTTCGGTTGTCGAGCGATTCATCGAAATCAGAACCACCACACTGATGCTGTTTACGACAAGCGAGGGTTTCCCAATATTTCTGTACGAAATAAAAGAACTACTGAAGGAAATTTGTAAATTGATTCTGAACATTTTTTCACATAAGAATCAATACGCCCCTTTTTTCCCTGTTTCTACGCCAATGCTGATCCGTGCTGATCAAATGAACCGGCTCTTTCCAAAAAAGAACCTTCTTTTGAGTGATCTGGATCATTTGAACGGCTCCCATGCTTTATGGCCGTTTGGCATTATGATTGACTTAGAATGAATATCGACATTTTCGAAGCTTTTACCGAGATCAACACCACTGAGCCCATAGCAAAAACATTTTAGCATTACTAAATAAAACTGGTGGAAAATTTTTCGAAAATTTCTCCACAATCCAAAACATAGAATATCTTTGAGCGAATCTATGACATTTGGTCGAATGACATTTAGTCGAATGACATTTGGTCGAAAGTACATTTGGTCGAACGGACATTTCGTCGAATGGACATTTGGTCGAAAAGGTTTAGTTGCGACAGGAAGCATATGATATTTGGTCGAACCGACATTCTGTGGAAAGGATAGTACTTGAATCTTAATAGTATGGAAACAAAGTTTTACGTTTATGCTGGCTACCGTAGAGAGTAACATTTTATCGCTAATACAAGAATGATTGAATAATTCAAAAAGCCACGGTAATTTTACCAACAATCTATATGCGATTAGCAAAATTTTGATATTTCTTCCAACATATTGATCAACCTCTTGCTTTGGATTATAGCTTCTCCTGAAACTCTGTTATTCACCCGAGGTCATCAACACTGTCAGCAAAGCCATATATTTGCTTGAGGAATTTTATTAAACTTAAAGTCACAAATGGCCAATTGGCCATAAGTAGAGTTACTGACATCTAGCATTTACTTCGCCATCAAGGTTTTCCTTGAAACAAATTTGTTTCTGCCGTTTTAAATCTTCTTTTCAGCTTTCAAAAATCTTACCAACGTCCGTGAACTGCAAGACCCGGAAGACAAAGAAAGAACCTGAGCACTCTCTTCGAGTCCTTCCTTCAGATGAGCTGATCTTCATTACAAAGAACGATGACATTTCAAAAGAATAATAAATAAAGAAAACATTTTGTTCTCATCGTTGTGTAATAAAATAAGTTGTTGAGCAGTTTTCAAAGAATGATGATATTTCAAAAGAATAATAATTTCACTAGAGCCTATGTATTACAATCAATGTACAAAAAACAACTACTAAAAAGTTCATTTGAATTATCATTGGAATCCTAGATTTTGGCATAACTTCAAATTACAAATAATAAAATGTATGAAATTTAATAATAAGACTACAAAGAATGTCCCATTTTTTATTCTACAACAGATAATGATACAGATTATTGAAAAGTACACGTAATCTTATCAACTTTGCATAACTTAGAAAACAATTATCAATTTTACAAAATGATCTTTCAATATACCATTTCAAAATAAGCTTCCAATCAAATTAACGTTCAAGTAAACATCATTCGACTAAAATTAATGTTTTAAAGCCATTCGACCAAATGTCCATTCGTCCAAATGTCCTTTCGACTAAATGTATTTTCGACCAAATGTCATTCGACCAAACGTCATTCGACCAAATTGTCCTAAAGCCCTTTGAGCTTGTAGCGATATACATATTTGAAAATAGTTAATTGACCAAGAAAGTTTGCAGTTATTAATAAAGGGAATGTTCATAGAATATTTCGCTGCAGATCAAGCTCTGTCCCAGTTTGAACGTAACACTTGATGAAAATTGCATGGTAAAAGAAGGGAAAATTTATTTGCAAAACAATAAAATCTCTTATCCAAAGATCTATTATTGCAGCATAATTGAACAATAGCCTATATACGAGAAGTAGATTATGATTCGTTTTGAATGTTTAAGGCTCTAACTCAATAAACAACACATTTTTGAACGAAAATATTTGTGGCAAAACTTTCGAACGATTCAATATTAATTTTAATTTAAGAAGTGTCCATCAAAAACACTGTCTTATATCACAAGAAGGCAAAATTTGTGATTAAAATAATATGTTTTCCAGCATATCGAAAGGAGTTCATGTGTTTGCAAAACAAAAAAACAATATGTTGAATATTGGCAGGTTCTAAGGTAATTATCAATCTAACAGCACATCTTGTAAGAATTGATAAAACAGCAAAATGTAAAATGGTTAACATTTAGCTTAACTAAATCATAAAATTTGGAACAGTATAAATATAAAGAACAGCCTATTTTAAAAAGAAGGCAAAATTTATGATTAAACCAATAGAAGATTGGACGCCAAAAAATATTGCGGCATAATGAAACGAAAAGACATCAAAAATTACGTTCAGAATCATCGAAGTGATTGTGCTACTTTTCCCCGAATGCTGTTTCTCTGAATTTCGGTTGCTCGAGTGCCAGTTCCCCGAATGACCTGTTTTCATTAATGCCATTTCACCGAATAGCCCGTTTCCCCGAAAAGTGGTTCAGCTTAAATAGGTGCTATAATAGTCTTCAGTGGCTTGATAGTGAACGAGAAAGAACGTTAAGCAATAAAAAAAGAGGTTTTCTGTCAATCTCGGCAATACACATGTTGGCAAAAACGCTGAGGACGGTAAAACTTGAAAGAACCGCCAATTAAATAAAGAAGGGTGCAAATTAGATGACCAGTTCATTCACCACCCTGAAATGCATAAAGTTATGACAATTATGACTGCCAAAAACTTTTTGGGGAAATGGGCTGTTCGGGGAAGTAGAATTTGGAATTTGGAATTCGGGGAACTGGCGTTCGAGGGAACGACATTCGGGGAAAAGTAGCACAACTCATCAAAGTAACTGCAGCAGTTCGCTGATAATTTGAGCAGATCAATGCTATCGATTGCCGCCCTTTTGTCAGTTGGAAACAAAAAAATATAGCCCAAAAGAACAGCCTATGCATAATAGAAGGAGAAATTTATTGAAATTTCAAATCAACAGTTTTCATACCTATAATTATGGCTACATCATATTTAGAAAAAAAAAGAACAATTAAAAGAAGGGTAAATTTGTGCTAAATTTATAAAAATCTTCAGAGCAAAACTTTGTTCATAAGAAGAATTAATATTTGAAAGAAGGGTAATTTCTGGATAAATAATAAAATACTATTGGCAATAACTTTCCTAATATGCTTGAATTTATTCAAGAGCGAATGATTGTTAAATAAAGTGTCATTTTGTATTGATTGACTCCAAAACAAGCCTGATGTCATCAGAAAGATTCAATAGAAACGTAAAAACGAAAAATTGAGAAATTCTTGGATTCAGACTCATTATGCCAAACGACCATTAGCCAAACGACTTTATGCCAAATGTCCATTATGCCAAACGACTTTATGCCAAACGGCTTTATGCCAAACAACTTTATGCCAAATGACCTACCACCGGCAATTATTGGAGTAATTATCATTGCTAACTTACTTGTGTTACATAGATGTTTTACATTCCAGCCACCTTCGAAATAGCCTATTTTAACACACTTCTCTGTCTTACAAACTAACACTTCTGCATCTGGCTGACGAAACCGAGTTGATGCAAGCTCGGGCAGTGTAGACAGTAGGCAGATATAGAGTTCGTTGACCTCGGTGATGATGTCCGAAAACAGAAAGGACCAAGTAGACCATTCCGGTGGATTACGAGAGGGTTCGGTTTTGGATCGGTTCATTTAGCTTCAGCATCTGGCACACTCGATAAAATGCGTGTGATGCTTCCTTGAAAGTGGTGGCATTATCAGAGTGGAGCTCGGAAATCTTACACCTTCGAGCTACCAGGATGCGCACTGCGGCCAGAAACGCAACTAGATGTCACGAGTTCTATATGGACGACCCGTGTGGAAAAACAGATCAAGATGGAAAGATCGGAGTGCTTTTCGAGAAAACTGTGCCAAACGACAGAGCATTCGATTCATTGACAGTTTTGGCGGCTTGTTGAATTACGCCGGCGGGAAATCGCATGGTCTCCGAGACCTTGGAGATGGCGTAAGGGCCATGTAACAGTACGGCGTAGCTTGGAATAACTGCAGAACAACTCTTCGGTGAACGTTTTTTGGACGGAGGTCATGGCAACTACGGGAGCCTTGCGACTTCTGGTGGCTCAACAGCGGGAAGTGGCCTCTCTGGTAGGGGACGATTCAAATATGACGTCCATCGTTTTTCGGGATTTCTAGACCCCCCCTCCCCCCTCTGTCACGCTTTTTCCAATACCTAACACATGCACTGTCACACTTTCATAGACCCCCCCCCCCTCCCCCAAATGATGGACGTCATTTTTGAATGACCCCTAGGCCATTGTTCTAGAGAAAGCTTCAGCCACTACGAGCCAGACCACCATTTGGTTTTGGCGAAAAGATCGGATGAGTCAAATCCTCGAGAAATATCATCTGCTGGGTTGTCCGAGCCTGCCACGTGGTTCAACTTGGTTTTCCAACATCCGATGAAGGTCGGAGCCACTGGATAACGGTGGTGGAGTCTGAGCAAAGGTAGGCAGGTGGGACGATTCTGAGTGACGAAGCAACTTTCTTGTACAGCTGCGTGCAAAGATGGGCTGCACTGTAGCTGTAGTCTTGCTATTGTGTGGCGAGCTGAAAGGGGCAAAATGGTAGTGTGGAACTCTTCCCACTCTTATTGCAGCTTCGGAGGTAGTGGTTGGACCCATTCGTAGCGCTCGCTGTTTGGAGTTTTCAATGCCCACAGTCTGGTCTTACTAGTCCCAACGGGTCAAAGATTTGAGCTATGTAGGACATAATCTTAAACGAGTTCGTGGGAAGTTATCAAGCAGGTTTGATAGACGGCCGCTCGACAACAAATCAGATCTTTTCCGTGCGGCAAATCCTTCAGAAGTGCCGTGAGCACCAGGTCCCTACGCGGCATACGACAGTATTGATCGTGTAGAGCTATGAAACATCATGGCCGAGAGCAACTTTCGCGGGAAGCTCACAAGATTGATCAGAGCAACGATGGACCATGCGCAAAACTGCGTGAAGATCTCGGGCGAACACTCCAGTTCGTTCGAGTCTCGGTGGGGATTACGACAGGGCGATGGACATTCGTGCCTGTTGTTCAATATTGCGCTTGAAGGTGTTATGCGGGGAGCCGGACTTTATAGTCGAGGCACAATTTTCATGAGATCCAGGCAATTTGTTTGCTTTGCGGACGACATGAATATTATTGGGAGAAAATTTGAAACGTTGGCAGATTTGTTCACTCGCCTGAAACGCGAAGCAACAAGAGTCGGGTTAATGATGAATGCGTCGAAAACAAGGTTCATGCTGGTAGGTGGTAGGCCCGCCTAGGAAGCAGTGTCACGATACACGGGGATACCTTCGTGGTGGTGAACGAGTTCGTCTACCTCGGATCCTTGCTAACAGCTGACAACAATGTTAGTCTTGGGGTTTTCAAACGCCGAGTGCTTTATACGATATTCGGTGGCATGTTGTAGAACGGTTTGTGTCGGCGCAGAATGAACCTCGAGCTCGCTCAACTCTACGGCGAACCCAGTATCCTGAAAGTGGCTGAAGCTGGGAGGATACGCTGGGCAGGGCATGTTGCAAGAATACCGGACAACAACCCTGTAAAGATGGTGATCGCTACGAATCCAGTCGGAAAAAGAAGGCTTGGGGTGCAGCGAGCTAGGTGGATTGACCAGGTGCACCGGGACCTGGAGAGCGTTAGTCGCAGAAACGCATGATGAGGACCACAGGTCTTCTTGTACGACCGGCCCAACAAGGAATAACCCGATGTCGTTTTACACAAGGCATTAAATGCTACCATCGTCTTCGTTGTAGTGCTTGACAGTTTGAAGACGGGGTGGCGCCGAAAATAGCAATGAGGGATTGTATTGTCGACCGGTTCGTCGAATCGTTTCATGTGCCCGAGACGCTCGTACTCTTTCATGAACTGGTGGTAGGCGGATTTGACGTTGGCCCGAAATTTTATTAGTTCGGAAAACATTCACTAGATTGCGCTAGTGGGCAAATATTGTATTTACTTGCATCTCAGTTCTGTTATGAGATACAAAATTGTTGTCTTCGAAAATGTTGAACAACTGAATGATACTTAGTCACATAAAACCTTATAACACTCACAAGATGGCGCAAGTGGGCAAAGATTTTATTAGCTAATATCTTAGTCAAGTGATTAGATACAAAGTTTGTGTCATGGACAATGTTGAACAACTGAATCCTATTCGCCTAAAACCATTTTAGTTCGGAAAACACTCACAAGGTGGCGCTAGTGGTCAAATATTTTTTTTTATATCAGTCCAGCGATGAGACTGAAAAAAATCGAGCTCTCGAAATTGGTATCTTCGTCAAAAGTGTTCAACTTAATGGGATCTATTCGCCCAGAAACATAGTAGTTTGGAAAATTCTCCCAAGGTGGCGCTAGTAGACAAACATATTATTTGCTTTTATCTCAATCTAGAGATTCGATACAAAGTTAGTGTTTTTGACAAAGTTGGAGAACTGAATGAGACCTATTTGCCTGGAAACTTATAACTTTGGGAATCACTCAAATGTCACTACTGGGCATACATTTTTTTCGCTTATATATCAGTCCACTGATGAAATCCAAAGAAAGCTATTCGCCTAAAACCTTCTTAGTTCGGAAGTCATTCTCATGATTGAAGTCCAGTGATGAAAAATTTGGTATCTTCGAAAACGATGATCAACTAAAGGAGATATTTTCGCAAAAAAAAAAAACATATAAGCTGGGAATTGCTTTTATGTGCGAAACATCAAGGAAACAACCTATAAGAAATTGGTCTGCCTAGATCAAAACAATGGATACTTACTATCGATTCTAGCAACAATCGCTTATTGCGGATGCAATGCTCCTTACATTTTTAGATGAACCTTGACACCATTTAGATCCTTTGATCTTTTGAAGGAAGTGAAGAACGAAAAAAACGACAAATTGACTTATTCATCTATGAACTGAACTCCAATGGTGAAGGGCGGCTGTCAAATGAGAGTAAAATTGAATAGCCGCCAGCCTAAGTCCAGAACCAGTTTTATGACTTAAACGTGGAAAAGTTAAAATTATTATTCGCAAAATTACAGGTAATAAATGCGCTTGAAGGATATTGTTTGCAAGCAGTTTTTTTTTTTTTTTTCAATTTCTTTATTAGTATCATTCCAAACATTACATTCATTTCTTATAGCTAGGTGTTCTGTGTTATTTGACAACACTATCATCCTAATTTGGTAAAACAAATTTAAGATTTAATTAACATTTTGTTAACAACATATTACATTTCATTTGCCGTAGCAGTTCAGTTTTTTTACAGGTGAGTTGATTTCACCTGCTTATAAGAGAAAAAAAAACCTTTTTAATATACTTAACCTAACTTAACCTAAACATATAACGCATTAATCGTGGCAATAGAAGATTGTAACGATTTTTGCCTGAAATTATTAATGATTGTATTTGACATTTGCTCCAATGTTTCAACATTGGATATTCTATGTAACTCATTGGTACTATACCAGGGAGGAAGCCTCAGAATCATTTTCAAAATTTTATTTTGAATTCTCTGCAGAGCTTTCTTCCTGGTATTACAACAGCTAGTCCATATTGGTACAGCATACAACATGGCTGGCCTGAAAATTTGTTTGAATATCAACAGCTTGTTCTTAAGACAAAGTTTTGATTTTCTATTAATCAGGGGATAGAGACATTTTACATATTTATTACATTTGGCTTGAATGCCCTCAATGTGATTTTTGAAAGTTAAATTCTTATCTAGCATGAGCCCTAGATACTTAACTTCATCTGACCAATTTATTGGAATCCCTCTCATCGCGACAACATGTCTACTTGAAGGTTTCAAATAAAGAGCTTTTGGTTTATGTGGGAATATTATTAGTTGAGTTTTGGAAGCATTAGGAGAAATCTTCCATTTTTGCAAGTATGAAGAAAAAATATCCAAACTTTTTTGCAAACGACTACAGATGACACGCAGGCTTCGTCCTTCGGCGGAGAGGCCTGTGTCATCCGCAAACAAAGATTTTTGACATCCCTGAGGTAGGTAAGTCAGATGTGAAAATATTGTATAATATTGGTCCCAAAATGCTGCCTTGAGGAACACCAGCTCTTACAGGAAGTCTTTCAGATCTGGAGTTTTGATAATTAACCTGAAGTGTACGATTTGACAGATAACTTTGAATTATTCTAACAATGTATGTTGGAAAATTAAAGTTTTTTAATTTTACAATCAAACCTTCATGCCAAACACTGTCGAATGCTTTTTCTATGTCTAGAAGAGCAAGACCAGTAGAATAGCCTTCAGATTTGTTGGAACGGATCAAATTTGTTACACGTAAAAGTTGATGAGTGGTCGAATGTCCATGGCGGAATCCGAACTGTTCATTGGCAAAAATTGAATTTTCGTTGATGTGGGCCATCATTCTGTTCAAAATAACCTTTTCAAAAAGTTTACTGATGGAGGAAAGCAAACTGATTGGACGATAGCTAGAAGCTTCTGCAGGATTTTTGTCTGGTTTTAAAATTGGAACAACCTTAGCATTTTTCCATTTGTCAGGAAAATATGCTAATTGAAAACATTTGTTAAATATATCAACTAAAAATGATAAGCTACTTTCTGGAAGTTTCTTGATGAGGATGTAGAAAATTCCATCATCGCCAGGAGCTTTCATGTTTTTGAATTTTTTAATAATAGTTCTCACTTCTTCCAAATCAGTCTCCCAGGCATTTTCGAAAACGTTCTCTTGATTGAGAATATTTTCGAACTCCTGAGTAACTTGATTTTCAATTGGACTAGTAAGTCCTAAATTAAAATTGTGCGCACTTTCAAACTGCATAGCAAGTTTTTGAGCTTTTTCGCAATTAGTTAGTAATAATTTGTTTTCCTCTTTCAATGCCGGTATTGGCTTCTGAGGTTTTTTCAAGATTTTCGATAATTTCCAAAAGGACTTAGAGCCAGGGTCCAATTGAGAAATTTTATTTTCAAAATTTTTGTTTCTTAATTGAGCAAAACGTTTCTTGATTTCTTTCTGCAAATCCTGCCATATAATTTTCATAGCAGGATCGCGAGTGCGTTGAAATTGCCTTCTCCTCACGTTTTTAAGACGGATCAAGAGTTTAAGATCATCGTCTATAATCACGGATTCAAATTTTACATCACATTTTGCAATTGCAATGCTCCGGGCTTCAACAATGGAATTTGTTAAAGTTTCAAGAGCATTGTCAATATCAAGTTTATTTTCTAAAGAAATGTTAACATCAAGATTGGAGTCAACATACGTTTTATATATATTCCAGTCGGCTCGTATATAATTGAAAGTGGAGCTGATAGGATTGAGAATCGCTTCTTGGGATATTTGAAATGTAACAGGGACATGATCAGAATCAAAATCAGCATGAGTAATCAGTTGGCTACAAAGATGACTAGAGTCGGTTAAAACCAAGTCAATCGTAGATGGATTTCTAGAAGAGGAAAACATGTGGGGCTATCAGGGTATTGAATTGAGAAATATCCTGAAGAGCACTCATCAAATAAAATTCTGCCGTTGGAATTACTATGAGAATTATTCCATGATCGATGTTTGGCATTGAAGTCACCAATGACAAAAAATTTTGACTTATTGCGAGTCAATTTACGCAAGTCAGTTTGGAGCAAATTAACTTGCTGCCCAGAGCATTGAAAAGGCAAATAGGCAGCTATGAAAGTATATTTACCAAACTGTGTTTCAACAGAAACACCTAAAGTTTCAAAAACTTTAGTTTCAAATGATGAAAACAGTTGATGTTTTATACGCCTATGAATGATGATTGCAACTCCCCCATATGCCCCATCAAGTCGATCATTACGATAAACAAAAAAGTTAGGATCTCTTTTGAGTTTAGATCCAGGTTTTAAATACGTTTCGGTAATAACTGCTATATGCACGTTATTAACCGTAAGAAAATTAAACAGCTCGTCCTCTTTACCATTCAGAGAACGAGCATTCCAATTTGAAATATTTAAATAATTATTTGGATCCACTAGAAAAACGTAATCCAATAACAATTTGATTTGTAAATTTTACACCTACTTGGACTGCTTCAGTCATAGTGGTGGCTTTGAACATTGCATCAATCATTAGATTCAATTGTTCAGTTAGAAAATTAAAATCAGAGGCAGACATGTCATGTGATTTCCCATTGGAATTTCCGGTAGACGAAGAAGCGGAGTTACCTGTGGCGGTAGGGTTTTTTCCATTTGATTTGAAACAAGTAGAATGGGTACCCATGGATCGAACAGGGGAGGAGTTCGAATTTCCTGCTACGATATCGGCAAAGGATTTACCGTGGGTAGATACATTCGAAATAGAAAGATTCGAACGGCTACCCGACGGATTAAAATTAGTTTGTGAATGAGCATGATTATGATCTTCCCGATGGGTATGATTCATGATCAAGCGATCGTTAACTGAAAAATGAGCATTGTTCGATCACTCTACCAGGCAAATTCCGGAAACGACCGTTATCGTAACGGATATTATCTTTCATCTGCCTGGCACGAGCCTCAATGACCTTTTTGCGTGAAGGACAATTCCAAAAATTGGACTTATGGTTAGCCCCGCAATTACAACATATGAATTTGGTGGTATCTTCCTTCACTGGACAGACGTCTTTGGCGTGAGAAGAACCTCCGCAAATCATGCATTTAGCATCCATGCGACAATTTTTTGTACCATGACCCCACTTTTGGCACCGACGGCACTGAGTGGGGTTCTGGTAATTTCCTCCAGGTTTCTGGAAATGTTCCCATGTCACACGGACATCAAACAAAAGTTTTGCTTTTTCTAAAGCTTTAATATTATTTAGTTCTTTTTTGTTAAAGTGAACTAAATAAAATTCTTGAGAAAGCCCTTTCCGAACATTGCCAGATTGGGTTCTCTTTTTCATAATGATTACTTGGACTGGGGAAAATCCAAGTAAATCATTTATTCCATTTTTGATCTCTTCAGGTGATTTATAGTCACTTGAGAGACCTTTCAAGACAACTTTGAACAAACGTTCAGTTTTGTCGTCATAAGTAAAAAAATTGTGCTTCTTCTCTTCAAGATGTTTGAGAAGAAGCTCACGATCTTTAAGAGTTTCCGGCAAAACGCGACAGTCTCCTTTCTTTGCGATTTGGAAAGAAACCTTGATTCCCCTAATGGAGTTCAAGATCTCCTGCCTAAATCCCCCAAATTCGGAACAACTGACCACGATAGGCGGCACTCTTTGCTTCCTCACTTGAATCAAAGAGCCTGGGCTAGAGGCTGCTTCGATTTGGTGTTCGGAAAATTTGTCTAGAGCATCGAACTGATTGCTCATTTCGATACAATTATTCATTTCACCCTTGGAAGAAAGTTCGCATTCCGGGGAAGCGTCCTTTCTTCCATTCTTGCCACGTGTAGTGACAGTTTTAAAACCCACTTTTTTGGAAGGAAGTAGTGAATTCAGAGATTCACCCCTCCTTTTGTTTGTTGTTGATACCATGTTTAATTAATAAACGAAAGAAGACGTGACCTTCGAAAGGTTTTTTCCCAAGACGGTGTCCAATAAGGATTACCACCGCTAGCTTTCGCCAACGGGTCCAACGAAAAATCGAAGGCACGGGTCCAAACAAGGATCGTAAAGGGATCAATAGTAGAAAAAATAGTACTGAAAAGTACTGTTTTAGTAGCACTGAAAAGTACCGTTTTTAATTTTAGCACTGAAAAGTACTGTTTTTGTAGCACTGAAAAGTACTGTTTTATTGCTTTAGGTAGTTTTTAACAAAACTTCCAAGAGCAGAGAGAATTCGTGTACGCACAGCACGAAGGTACGATGCGCACTGTTTGCAAGCAGTTATTTACTACGCGCTACTGCAGTGCGTTGTTGCCAATTTAATCAGAAAATTCTACTTAATTCCCAAAATGAATGTTTTCGAGAAAGTTGATTACGCCTCCGCCATTGTTTGGTCTTAGTTTTGTATGGCTGTTTACCTTTTAGAACCAGCGACGCGTTGAGGTAGCAGTAAAGAGCCTTCCTTGCTGAACTCACTCGGTCCAAAAATTGTGACATTTGAGCGGGCACGCTTCCGTATGCTCCCCAGGTATTCTGGCCAGCTCTAGTGTCAAAAATCTTGGACCGCGTGGATTCGGCTCTATCGGTGAATAAGACTTTATGCATCAGTGATGCAGTAACTTAAACGTTATAGCCGAATAATGTTGGCTTCAAATATTCACAAATAGCCGACTGTCATTGTACTGAAGGACTAGCTTTTGATCAGCACTAACGAAATTCTGATATTGCCCAATATAAATCTCGATCACTGTCAGATCAGAGTCACATTGTATACTAATAAGTTGAACCAGAAAAAATATTTTGATAATTATGTTCCCATTTTCAGCTGGCAAGTTTTATATAATCTTTTTGAAGACTATTTTGAAACATCTGTAGGTTTTTTTTCTAAATCAAAATATTTGATGTAAGATTTTATTTTGTTTTTGGTATAAATGGCTTAAGTGTGCATTATTGTACATATACATGTATGAAAATGTTTGTATGTCTGTATCTTACTTACGTGGTAGAGCAGGAAAATTGAATTGAAGTTACTAAATGATTTAGTTCTGGCATGCACCTTTCGCCTCTGAATTTTTTATTCTTTATGTTGCAATTTCTTTATCAGGGTACGTCCATAAATTACGTCACGCAAAGTTTTGCCATATTCATCCTCCTCAATTTTCCTCTGTATCACACTTTTTGTATGGATTCCAATTTTTATATGGGTAGTCACGTTTCATTGTAACCCTCTCCTTCCTCTTCTGTACGTGATGTTATTTATTAATTACCCCTCACCAGCAGTTGTTTCCAACTTGTTTACATTGTAATGGGTCGAACTGCATGAAAATATATTTGATTAATCTCGAAAATAAACTTATAGAACAGCTAGATATGAACGACACACTTTCAAGAATTTGTTTGGATCCCCACCATAGACTTGAAATTTTTTGGTGAAATAAGGTTTAATTTATGGGAATACGACTATGAGTAACAAAATCGGAGCTGAATTCCAATTGTGAGATACCTTGGGCGTTAACGGGTTAAACGAGTTCGTGGGAAGTTATCATGCAGGTTTGATCGACAACAGATCAGATCTTTTCAATACGGTTTGTCGTATTGTATTATATTCTGCAGAAATGCCGTGAGTATCAGGTCCCAATGCACCATCTGTTTATCTATTTCAAGACGGGTGGCATACGACAGTATTGACCGTGTAGAGCTATGGAAAATCATGGACGAGAACAGCTTTTCCGGAAAGCTCACGCCGAGTGCTAACGACGATCTTTGGCGGCGTGCTAGAGAACGGTTTATGTCGGCGAAGAATGAACCATGAATCCAGTATCCTGAAGGTGGCTGAAGCTAGGAGGATACGCTGGGCAGGGCATGTTGCAAGAATGCCGGACAACAATCCTGTAAAGATGGTGTTCGCTACGAATCCATTCGGAACAAGAAGGCGTGGAGCGCAGCGAGCTAGGTGGATTGACCAGGTGTACCAGGACCTGGAGAGCGTAGGTTGCAGAACCGAATGACGAGTGACAACACTCGATGTCGTTTTACACGAGACATCAAATACTACCCTTGAGCTCGTGGTGGTGCTTGTTAGTTTGAAGACGGGGTGGCGCCGAAAATAGCAATGAGGGATTGTATTGTCGACCGGTTCGTCGACCCGTTTCATGTGCCCGAGACGCTCGTACTTTTCCATGAACTGGTGGTAGGCGGATTTGACGTTGGCATCTCGATCGTGGCGGCGTTCTTAACTAAGGAATCGTCGTTCGGCAATAGACTCTGACACTCCTGAAGCGATATCTGGGTTGCCGATTCTGGGGAGGCAAACAATATATGTCCCTACTTCATCTCTAGTCGTGGTTGCAGCAAAGAACTCTTCACAAGCTTTTCCGGAGGTGAAATGCGCTGGTTCTTTGGGAATCGTCTCAATTTCCCGAATCTCTGAAGGGTGGAGTCTAGCAGGGCGTTGGTAGTAGACAACTGGAAGGCTACCAAACCGCTGGAATCTTGGGACGTTGAACCACAAAAGGTCCAACCAAAGTGCGTCTCAATGAGATAGGGTAGGCCTGAACCTATAAAACGCTTTTTGTCGGTTTGTAGATCCCAGTATACTTCACCACGATGACAAGGTCGATCTTGTTTAGAACATGGAATTGCGGATCGGCTAGATCAGTTATCGTCAGCCCTGTTTTTTCAACCATTTGTTTTCCTGATAGTGGATAGTTTTCGTAATGGTTTTGTTTGATGTTCTTAATAACATTGGGAGTAAAACAACTTCCCGAAGAAAAAAATATGCGCAACTTATCAGATTTAAGAGATACAGACATCACGTACGGCCCGCGGACTTCGGTGACTACGGGCGCTAGCTCGACCTTCGGAAGGGTCCACGACAAAACCTTGAAGTGGATGATGGGCAAATTGGCGGTGGAATGGTCGATGACGTGGAATTGAAGTTGGGTGGAAAATGTTCCGATTCAAGACCGGACTGCTTGCTTCAACATACAATGGGAGTGGCTGACTTAGCTCTTTCCGACAGATGCTCGTCTAAACGCTCAGCAACATCGTACTTCTCGATTTCACCTTGCACTTTCAACAAAAAAAAAACTTATTAGGATTTTTTCAGAAGCCTTGCACTTTCAAAACATTACATTATTCCCTGTCTAGTGATTTGAGCCAAACTGGAATCTGGCAACTATCACAGTCTTCGGCGAAGTTTTTCACAAATTGTTTGACGAAAGAATTATGCCAAGGATTCTTTCAAAATCATTTCAGAATCTTTTGCAGTATTTTTCAAAACAGAGTCAGAGATGAAGATTGAGATAGGGTTTTGATAAAATTGAGATCAAAATCACTACTCTTCGGTAATGCATACATATGTTTCAAAACGCTATGTCTACATCATACACTATGTCCACATCATCTAAAGCTTCTGTTGTCAAACAAGTGATAAGTAAGATAGTCAAATACAGCGTGAGATCCTTTTTCCGCCTAAAAGCGACGCCAAACAAAAAAGCACATCCCGTCCATTATCAGATTGTCTAACGAACAAGTGGTATACTCAGTAATGGATTGCTGCAAAATGTTGGTAACCAAAAAAAAATAGATAGTCCACCGACTATGCTTTCTCATGAAATTTATTTCGTTTACTCTCTCCAAAATTGACCTTGACTTTTCCATGAGCTTCCTCGGAAACGCGCTATTAAATTTTCCCGTAGTCACGCCTCCCACTCATCGATCTCCAGCAGAAATTCAATTTCGGTTAGGTTATGGTCGAAGGTTACAATTCGGTTGGATTAATTCCACTGACACCTTCCACTTCATTTCGAGAGAATCACGCATACCTGAAAGGCAGTTCATAAATCATCGTTTCGTGGAAGCTCGTACCGATTTTCTCCGCTCGCTGCACAGGAAAAATGTGTTCAATACGCGGACAGGTATAGGCAAGGACGAAAAGGGCACATGTTGAGCCAGGTGCAGCTCATCCCCCACCGCCGTTGTCAATGAGTGATATTCCGGTAATTTATAAATGGTAATAAATGAACGCTCTTTTCGCATTAGCATATTTCGTGACCTCATGAAATATTCATTCATCTTAACCGGTTCGGCTGCCTTCTACCCCAACCCCAAAATTGAATTATGTGCAACTGAGTCAGAAAAACGTCCAACCAAATGCAATTATTCGACGTTTTCCCACCCACCTCCTCTGGCAAATGCTGTCAGCTGAGGGCGAGAACCGAAAAAACGACAACCGGATTTTACACACTTGTTTGCCTTTGTGGAATCCTTTTGACCTGACAGCAAGGACAGAGAAGGGCCACAATGCCTGTCCTTACTGCAACAATTTATAACACTCCAACCAACCGCCACCACCCACCGGGGTGGCGCCTCACACTTCCCCATCATCAGTGTTAATAATCGTTCAGGTCACTTTTTGTTTTGCCTTCGTTCGGAAGCACCTGTTCTGATATGGTGACCACTGGCTTTCGTATAGACCTGGGCGCCGCCGTCAACGATTTCGCCGATTTTGAGTTTCCTCGCTGGTAAATAATTCAGCTAAAAAAAAAACATTTTTACAAAAAAATGCTTCAGAAAATATTAAGTCATTGTTTAATGAACTCCTACAGAAACTCATTAATGAATTCCTCCAATAATTTCTGCAGAGATTCATCCGACCAGGATTATTTTATGAACACCCACGAGATTTCCCTTTATAAACTCTATAACAATTTCTTTATGAGTTGTTCCAGGGATTTTTTTCATGAATGCCTTCAACTTTTGGCCTACTATGGATTTCTCAAGGTATTTTGTGTTGATGGTTTCTATGGTTCAATCGCCGCGAACTTGATTCTCCATTGGTTCATCGATTGGTTTTCGGCGAGAACCAATCGATGAACCAATGGAGAATCAAGGTATTTTGTATAGTATTCTTGGAAAAATCTCGAATGGAACTTAAGAAAAATGCATGGAGAAATAATTTTAAAAATTATTATAATTTAATTAATTGAAGAATTATGCAAACTTCGTTAAAAACATTTTTGGAGTATTGTTCTTAGCAAACCCTGCCTAAGACAATACTTGGAGATGTAACTGTGACGAAATCCTGGTTTGGTAAATTGGTGTATTGATTCCTGAAAGAAAATGGAGTATCTTGGTATTCAAAAGAATTCACGAAAAAAATCTTTCGGGTTACTTCGAACAAACTTTTTGATTAGGTTTGTAGGTAGCATTTCTTCAAGGACTACTAGAGAAAATAGTGTTTTGAATGACCTCATGGAGATACTAGAGGCAACATCTCGAGAGAGTTATCTGTATCAATTTTTAAAAGAATATTTTGAGGGATCACTAAAGACATGTGAAGAAAATAAAACGATCGGGTAGTTTTAAGAACAAAAAAAAAACAACTTTGAAGTGAATCTTTCAAAACATAATTTCTCAAGCGATGGGATGATTTCAAATAGAGTTAGAGAAGGAAGGCATAAAAAAATCTGAAAGATATGGAGAAGTGTTTTTCGAATATTAAATTCAAGATTGAAACTTGTGGGAATCCGTAAAAACTTACCAATGATGATGATGTAAATCCTTTTATTAAAAAAAAAACAAGTTTTTATTCTAGCAATGTTTGTAGAGATGTTTACAAATTCTCGAATAAAATCAAGGAAATGTTTGAAAAAAAAGAGAGCGGAAATATATCGTAAGAGAAGTTTAAGTTACGCTGAAGAAATTGTGTTCTTCCTCCAGATACGCCTATGGGTCTCATTCACAAATTTCATAATTACATGAATATGTTAAAGCTCATAAGAAATTTGGAGAACATCCATATAAAATGCGTTATGAGAGGGCTGCCGAAAACTGGGGTGGGCCATTTCGTATAAAGACGTTTCGCATACGGACGTTTAGCATAATGGACATTTGGCATAATCAGAATTATATGCCATTTTTAAAAATGCTACCTATTCTTGTATGAAACTGCTTTATGCGAAACGTCTATTATGCCAAACGCCCGTATGCGAAACGTCCTTATGCGAAACGTCTTAATGCGAAATGGGTCACCCCCGTCGAATACGGCCTTTTTCGGTGTTGCGAAGTTACGATGAAAGGAATCTCAATAACAGTGAACAATTTTTCTTTTTACTAACACTCGTGGACGAACGAAATTTCTTTTTAAAAATGACGGAGCTTTTCAGAATAAAAAATACATTTTTTAAGTAATGCGTGCCACTTGTTATAAAAGAACGATGTAAGAAATATACAAACAAGTGATCAATGTTGCCCTAGATAACGGTAGTTCATTAGTTCTTCTAGGAATTTCTCTAAGAACATCGGTAATAAATAACGGACTATCTAACGCATTCCTCAAGGAATTTTATTAGAGTTATCTCAATGTTTACTCTCTAGAGATTTCCCAAACAGAATTGTTGAAGTATTCGTTGCGGAAGTTTTGCAGGAATTTTACAGAGTTGTGCATAATTTATTTTTCCAAATAAATCCCTTTAAGATTTTTAAGAGATCCTTCCAGTCCATTCGGCATGGATTACTGAACAGTAATATCACAGAATTTCTGGGAGCGTTTGTTAAGCAATTCTCAGAAATTTTTTTGAAGGATTCCACCTTGAAATCCTAGAGAAATTGTTAGAATTGTTCCCGTGAATCGAGATAATATATTTATTTTCCAAGATCTTTTCATGAATTTCGCTCAACACTTTTTCATGATATTTTCAGCTATTCCTCCTCTAACAGATTGCTTGAGTTTTAAGCCAAAAGTCGTCCAACGATTTATTCTGAAATTTGTTAAAAGTTGCCTCCAGAGCTTTCTCTAGAGTTTCCTCCAAGGATTTCTGAGAGGATTCTTCAAAATTTTCTTAAATTTTTCGGAGATTGTGTTTCATGAAAAGATTTTTTTCTGTAATTCTTCAAATATCTTGTTTTAAAAATTCTAGTTTGATTTTTACAGGAATTTCTTCAGAGATGCTTATTTGATTTTTTTCTGATCTGAATTTCTCTTTCAACTTGATTTGATGATTTCGAGAATTCATTTGGAAATATATGTAGCAACTTGTTCAAGAGCGTTGTCAAAGGTTTTTACAAGATTTTTACTTTTCATTCTGGTAGGAATTGCTCCTACGCTTTTTTTATAAGAGAAATCTCACCACCTTCCAAATTCAACAGAAAATTTAGCCTTAGCTACACCATAAAACACAGGTATAACTAGAAAACATCAATCAGGTAACTGCTCCAGAAAGTTTTCCAAGATATTAATTTGCATTTCCAGCAAAAAACTTCTCAGTGGTGTGCTTTTAGGGTTCAACTCAGGACTACCAAGAATTCTAACAAGAGTTTACGGGTACACAACTATCAAAATGTGAATTTAAGTTTATTCCATGCAAATATTTGAAGCATCAAGATAAACTGAAATGTCATCGATCAATCTCCCATTTTTCTAGCAAATGCACATTAAATTTACACGAATTGAAAATTATACATAATGATGTAATAATAGATAAATTTCCTATATTTTTACTATATTCATCAGTTATCTGTGCATGTCTTCTAATATTTTTGCATGGGTTCTATTAAGAAATGCCTCAGATATACGTCCATGGAATTTCCAGAGGATGTCTTCATACTTTTCTGTTGGAATATATCCAGATTCTTCTTGAATTTCTTCGGGTGTTTCATTAAACATTTCTAAAGGCACAACTAGAACGGCTCAATCCAAAAACTGCGGCAACTGGTGTGATACATCTCACAAAGGTAACACTTCAACTAAGTTACTTCACTTGATAATCTTTATTAATGCTAATTCTGGAATCTACTTGCAAATGCTCTTTATTATTCCGATATAACGATCTAATCGTGTCGACGGGCTACGGATAAATGACTATCTCGGACATATAATCGTGTCCAGCAGCCGAAGATGTGGTTTGAAGAGAGAAAAGAGATGAGCGAGATTTATATCTTCACATTAGATCTAGCTGAGCGGTTCCATTTGAATTCGAATGTCGGTTTACTTTTGTATTTTTTGATTTGGATGAATTTTTGCACATGCTTTCTTTATGCCCAAAAATGCCTTTTTGCATCATCGGCTCGCCATTTTGACTCTCGCCTTACTTTTGAGAAGAGCCTAAGAAAAAAACCCTTAATAATTTTCAAAAAATTATAACTTAGAAACGGTTTGTCCGATCAGTTTGGTGCCTTCCGCAAGGTTTTAGGTTATTGTTGGGACTATCTGGAAAAAAAATATACACTGTAAAAAAAATGTTGTAATTTTTTATATATCGAAAATAAAGCTTCAAAATCAATTTTCTCAAAAATCGTATGTTTGATTTTTTTATATGTTAAAGTAGACAAAAAATGGAGTCTTTTGCACAGTGGGTCAAGATGTTGAAAATTTTGCGTACTTTCATAAAATTGGGTCGAAAAGCATTCAAAAAGTGTATTTAGACCATATTGAAA
This sequence comes from Aedes aegypti, assembly GCF_002204515.2. Classification (NCBI taxonomy): domain Eukaryota; kingdom Metazoa; phylum Arthropoda; class Insecta; order Diptera; family Culicidae; genus Aedes; species Aedes aegypti. The sequence continues at coordinate 290,472,428 of NC_035107.1, read as the reverse complement.
AATCAACCTTTTTTTTTCAAAATCATAACTTTTTTGTCCATGATTTCTCCATCTTGACCCACTGTGCAAAAGACTTCATTTTTTGTCTACTTTAACATATAAAAAAATAAAAAAAATCATAAATACGATTTTTGAGAAAATTGATTTTTAAGCTTTATTTTCGATATATAAAAAATTACAACGTTGTTTTTACAGTGTATATTTTTTTTCCAGATAGTCCCAACAATAACCTAAAACTTTGCGGAAGACTCCAAACTTATCGGACAAACCGTTTCTAAGTTATATTATAATGACCGAAAATTGAAAATTATATCATAATTTTCTATTGAAATCGCTGTATCTTTAAAATGGTAAAAGTTAGCCTGATTTTTTCATATGCCTTTTTTACTGTAAATTTTACGTACTTTAAAAAAGTTTATTATGACCATTTTCAAAAATTCACCTATTTTCAAAAAATCATTACTTTTTTGTCTATGATTTCTCCATCTTGACCTACTGTGCAAAAGACTTTATTTTTTGTCTTCTTTAACATATAAAAAAAATAAAAAAATCAAACATACGATTTTTGAGAAAATTGATTTTGAAGCTTTATTTTCGATGTATAAAAAAATACAAATTTTTTTTTTACAGTGTATATTTTTTTCCAGATAGTCCCAACAATAACCTAAAACTTTGCGGAAGGCACCAAACTGATCGGATAAACCGTTTCTAAGTTCTAAGTTTCTAAGTATTTTTTTGAAAATTATTAAGGATTTTTTTCTTAGGCCCTTCTCAAAAGTAAGGCGAGAGTCAAAATGGCGAGCCGATGATGCAAAAAGGCATTTATGGGCATAAAGAAAGCATGTGCAAAATTTCATCCAAATCAAAAAATATAAAAATGAAATTTGGGAAAAAAGTCGTAATTTTCTGTGGAACCGCTCAGCTATATTTGTTCGCTTTAATCTATACAAATGAAAAGGTCGATTTCGAACAGACCTTTCGAATTCCTTCCTTCCAGGATGTGCTGCAAACATTGTTGAAAGGGTTTCTGAGAAAATGTGTTATACAATATAAGCGAATGTACCCGAGGAGGAACAAATAACTCCCCAATAACTTATGCATACCATATTTTGATATCATACCAAAAATAGGTATTGTTCAGTTGTCAATACCTCAATTTGGTATTATAGTGGTATTGAAAAAAATCTTTAAAACAATTAAAAATACTTCATTGAGGTATTAAACAGCTATTGAGGTCTGCTGGAGATATTGAAAAATTTCACTTGTATATGAAAATCTATCCAGTTTTATTGAGGTATTACAATACCTGATCTAGTTATTAGTTTGGTGTTCGTAGAATATGCTTAAGATATAATTTGAGGTATTTTACCTCTTATGCAGGGCTCGTTCATACCTCATTCAGGTTGTAAGTATTGTAAATTATCTGGTATGGAATACCTCAATTTGGTATTCAGTAGTTATTTTCTTCTGTTCGGGTAGGGCTGTAATTCCAATCACTGTAATCGTGACCGTGCGGTTAGCAGCGTCAGTCGTTCAGGCGTATTGCGCCAAGAAGCGTGGGTTCGATTCCAGCTCATGTCCGTGGAAACTTTTCGTCAAACGAAAAATTCTTCACTGGGTTACTGGGTGCTCCGTGTTGTCCGTTGCCTAACGCCAGTTCTCCGAATGGACTTTTTTTACCGAGTGTCCCATTTCCCCCAAAAGAGCTGCAGTTCAAAAAGGGGCAAGAATCATCCTTGGTGGCAGGGTGGTAAAGTAGAAAGAACGATGAGCAATCAAAAAAAGGGGATATTTAGCCATTCTCGACTAAGCAGATGATGCCAATAATGCTGATGATGATGAAACTTGAAAGAGCCGTCAAACAAATTAAGAATGGTGCATATCAGATGACTTAGGATAACGGGATATTAGAGAGACTGGCATTCGGGGAAAAGTAGGCATAATAGACTGTCCAGCTCAGTATGGGAGAAAGAAAGTTGTATAATTTCACAGGGTACCAATCACAATTATTCCTTAAGGTTAGAGGAAGACTTCCTGAAAGTTTCGGCTCATTTGAACCCAGAATGTCAAAAACACTACTGATACAATTGTAAGCAATATTGTTGAAGGTTGTACCATGATTTAAATTGATAAAGTTAGTGTTTCACCTATCTGAAGTAGATCTGCAATACTGCACAACCATTTCAAGTATATTTTAATTGAAACATGTTCCGGCGCACAGCTCTATCTCCATATGGTCAGCAGTACCCAAAAGCTTCAAGGTGTTCATTGACGACAACAAAGCTCACGGTTTGAAGTAGGATAATGAACGGGGTGGGGAAAGGGCCAAGCATGAGTGGGGACCTCCGAAGCAATTAGGATAATAAAGTGAAACCATTGAGAATGTATGCCATTCAGTGGTGTTGTGTATCCACGACGTGTTGTGGAGTGTGTGGTTATGTGTTGCAGCAAAAAAGAGGGTATCGTTTACCAAGTTGCGTGGGAGTTTGAAATTGTCTAGTGATTTATCGAGCGTGTGGTGAGCCATTGAATTGGGTTTGCATGAAATATGAATTTAATTTTCAATTTGATGGAAATTTTTTGTACAAATATAATACAGGTTATCAAAAGTTTTGGACCTCATCAAAAACAAATTATAATCATTGCAATCTAACTGTTGCTATTGGTATCAGTAGGGCTAGCAGCTATTTTAGTGTTTCTTCCTTCCTTCAGTACTCAACGGGTTAACTGATTGATTCAATAGTCTCCCATTAGTGATAAGTGCTTTCTGATATTGTCGCTATCAGAGAACACCGATCACTAATTGTTTCCGCAAAGTTGGTAGCGGTAATGATATCGATTTAAACTTGTAATAGCTAAATCGTTCTACAGCAAAAGCTACCCTCATTTAACCATTGTAGTCAATATAATTTCCTCTCTCAAGCTACAGGAAAACTTCCCCATCCCAGGCATTCAGAGTTCCAATGACAACGTCCGGTTTTCTCCCTCTTTCTCTCTCTTCCCTATCATCAGCAGATAATTTTTAAATTTACGATAAAACACGCAAACAGTTTTATTAAACCGATAAAAGCGTCCCCGTAATGCAATAAGCGTGAAAAAGGAACTGAATCACATCCTTATTTGGCCTTCCTGTGTGAGCGGGGCGCTGACGAACCTCCGACGAGTACCTACCTAGAGAAGTTGCCCCATTGGAGTCTGTCGGTTGGTCGTTCGAAGCACAGCGCATCAGATGTCCTCAGAGTCATCGAAGCGTGTCACATCTCCCCTGTGAGACTGAGCGACACGGGTAGCAGTGGTTCAGATTGAAAAAAAAATAATAGCAAAAATTTAAATATTTGTTCAGCTGAGCTAATTTGGTGGTTCCAGGGCCTGTTTGCAGAATCCATGAGGATCCCGATATACTTTGGGAATGCCATTTGACATTTTTATGGCGTGCATTGACAGCAGGAAGCGCTATTCCCGTGAGCTCGTCTAGTCGGTCCGATGTACGGCAAATTAAAGGGAGGTTGATGTTGTCGCTATTTTTTGTTGAGATTCGAATTGCCGTTCGAGCTGCGGACTGCGCTGCTAGAAGTTGAAATGGCAGATTTTCCGCTTAGGCTATGGCCGATATTATCAAGCTGGTCAAGGAGGCTCCAAAGCAAAGGTTTCCCTATGCAGTCTGACATTGAGCTACACTCGATGTGAAATACATTGATAGAACGATCATCTGGATAGGTGCGAAGATGCGTATACTGCCGTTATACGCATAATTGTCCCATGTTACTTTTCGTGCATTTTTACTTTTTGTCATCAAACAGTATATTTTTACGTATAGTTTTAGAAAACACTTACCAAAAATTAACTTTGTTCGGAAACTCTATGAAAAGCAAGCCAAGTCAATTTGTCCCATTGTTGAATTTCCACGCATAACTGTCCCACTACTGTTTTTCTACGCATAACTGTCACACTATACAATTCGCTGCGCTGATCTCGAACAAAATAGTCAGTGGGCAGTTTTGAATTAGCTGGTGTTTGGAAAAATCGTTTTGAACACCTTTTTACGTTGGCTTTACATTCCATGTAGAACACAACCTGTTTTATGTGTTTGTATTATCGGGATGCATTCATCATTCATGCGGGCCTGACGTCAGATTTGATGGAAATTTTCAATATCAACATTTTATTTCCCATTCATTTTGCAATAAAATTTCAGTTGAATTTTCAGGGTCGATCACAAAATTTTTCTAGTTTTTAGAACCAGGGGCATCTTTTAAAAATTTACCGTAATTTCGGATTCATCACGGGAAGTACTGAAATAATCCCACTTGAAGAATCAGTAACCACTTTAATTTCGAGTCCATGGCTTGCGACAAATCAACCGAATACCGGTTCATTGGCTGAAGTGGCCATATTATAATGGCGAATCTGAAACCTGGCTTGCGACATATCAATTTTCATGAATTTGCAAATCAAGTCTAAAGGTGGTTCAAATGCATTTGAATGACTTGACCACATGTAGGATTGTTCCGAATTCCCGGTTCCCTGGGAGAAATGGTCTCTAAACCATCGGTTCTGAAACCTAGCTGGTAACACCAAACTACATAAATTCCCAAATCAAGGCTAAGGGTAATTCAAATGTTCTTGGATAACTTGATAACATGCCAGGTTGTTTTGGATACCCTGTTCTCCAGGGGAGGTCGCCAATTTCTGAGACCTATCTTGCGACATATCAAACTTGATGAAGTCAAGACGAAGTCAAAGTCAAGTCAAAAGAAGAATAGTTTAAGAGGTTTTGGGTGACCTGGCCACAAACTGGGTTATTCCGGATAATTGATTCTTCGGTACAAGTGGTAAATATGTTGGTGTTTCTAAAGCTTCATTTGCGATGTATCAAATATCATGATTTTGCAAACCAAGTCCAAAGAAATGTCAAATCGTGTGTAGATTTGTGTCGTGAATTTTGAGTTAAATATTTACTTCGCAGAATAACCTTGAATTTGCAGATGAGTTCATGTCAAGCCTGCAGCTGGAAGAGTCGATATATGAATTTATAACATCTTATAAACTTTCTAACTCACTCATCCACTCTTTCTTTCACTAACTCATACATTGTCTCATAATCACACATACAGAAAATTTTGCTTTCCATCCCAAACTGTGAAATCGTTTTCTTTTCACTTCCCCACACGTGGCTCCGTTTGACACATGTCACTTGAGCCGTCATTGGGTGCCTTAACAAAGTCTTGAGGATATACGTCCTCTACCTTCTGTACAATCTATGCGTAAGAACGGTCATCTACAGCAGTATGCTTAGCACATAATTGGTCACTACCATCAGTGGGACTGTTATGCGTAGAAATTCACCAAAACCCCCGTATTTCTAGGCATAACAGTCCCACTTTGAATTTCGTAGCTAAATTTACTTTATTCCCATAATAAAAACTCTTGACTCTAATGAACACGCTATTCTTTATACTGTTGTAAAGATTTTAATTCAATTTACCACACACCTGGACAATACGAGGCCTAAATGTGTTAAAATCTTTAAACGCGTTTTTCTCGATTCCAAATTTTGGAACATGGGACAATTATGCGTATAACGGCAGTATAGCGACGAAGTGCAAGGTGGTATCGATCTGTACACGTTCGAAGGGTATGCCTTCTCGGATAGTAAGGCCTACTACATGCTGCTAGGTTTACCAACCAACGAAGTCTAACGAGATGACATGCTGGTCGACTTTGGTCTCCTGAAGTGCTACCCCGCATGGTTCGGCAATAAGGAGTTTCAATTCACTAGTGTTGGCCCTTAGACCACGGATGTTCCATTGAAGGGCAAAGCAGCCATCAGAACAACTATTGATGGAGGAACTAGTTTCAGACGATGCTTGATCATTTTTGCTTGGGGAAGCCAGCTGTAGGAGAAGGGGTCGCCGCGGTAAGTTCTGCTGTTGATTGTACGTGAACGGGATCTGTGGGACACTTTGACTCACATTCCCAGTCAATGTCGAAACCATTACACTAGATCTACCAACACCGACAACAGCCGGCGTTGGGGAAGAGCGTTGTGTAATGTTCGTTCGATGAATTCCGGAAGGATGTTCTCCGGGGGATGGAAATGCGAAATAACCTGGGGAAATATAAGGCGCAGCGAGAATTGATCTGTGGAACATCTTGAATCACAGTGCCGGCTATTGCCGGATAGCTAATATTGCCGAGGAGAATTCGTCAACAACGTGCTGGGGTAAAACATCCCGATACCTCAGACTCTTCGCCGCAATACTCCATTTGTGTGAAGTCGTGTGTACTGGTCGCGGTTTTCTTTAGTGGTGGTGGACTGATGTCTGGCGAGGTGGCTGTTTTCGGGTAGTTGAATTTCGGAGCCCCTCCGCGCTTCGTCTCCTGATAGGCCGGAGAGTTGTTCCTTGACCGTGTTATTGGGCCACTCGTTGCTCTCGGTTGTGGCGGGGTTTCTCTAAGACGACAGTTTCACTGGCATGGTGTACTCGTTCTGTGTTTGACTACTGCTTCACCTGTTTGATGAAAGCCTTCATCTGGTCAATCCCTTAACTTTGACCTTAATCACTTCCACTTCTTTTTTGTACACCGGGCATTGACGGTTTGTTGGCCGGTCACCCACACAGAACGCACTCCCAAAGACTGGAAGAGCAAGCTGGAAACTAGATAGCCAGAAGCATCGGCAGAATTTTTGTCCAGTTTTGAAATTGGTACAACATTGGAGTTTTTCCATTTGTAAGGCAAATGAAAACATTTGTAGAATATGTCAATCAAACAAGGAAGTAGCTATCTGGAAGTTTCTTTCTGTGGATGTCACAAGTTCCTTCATCACACAAGTTCTCACTTCTTCCAAATCAGCTCCCAGGAATTTTCGAAAACGTTCTCTTGATTGAGAATGCTTTCGAAATTCTGAGAAACTTTATTTTAAACTGGACTAGTGCGTGCTATGAATCCGCATTGCAAGCTTTTGAGCTTTCTCACCATTAAGTTAGTAATAATTTATTTTCCTCTTTGAATACCGGAATTAGCTTCGGAGGTTTTTTTGAAATTTTTAAATATTTTTTTAAAGGACTTATAGTCAGGTTACAATGAGAAATTTTATTTTGAAAACTTTTGTTTCTTAACTGAGAAAATCATTTTTAAATTTCGTTGTGCAGATTCGGCCATATAACCTTTATAGCAGGATCGCAAGTGCATTGAAATTGCCTCCTCCTTACGTTTTTTTTTACGGATCAAGAGATTAAGATCATCGTCTATATTCACGGATTCGAATTCTACTTCTCTATTAGGTATTGCAATGCCTCTTGCTTCAACAATGGAATTTGATAAAATTTCAAGAGCGTTGTTTGTAAAGAAATGTTAACCAGGGTTGGGAAAAAATTTGAAATTCATTCTACAGTAGTCAAACAAAGCCAATCGCAGTCAGCGAAGCCAGTGAAACTCACGCCCAAGGTATATTGAAAGTACAGGTACAGGAATCTAAGCAGTCACTGGATGCGGTGAGTGGTAAACTGAGAGGGGGTAAAAAGTGACAGCTGGCTAGTTGGCGAGCTGGTCGATATGTTTTTGTATTTTGCTATCCATAAGTTTCTTTCGTATCCATAGACATGTTTATCGCAAGATCGTTGCGAGTCTCATAAGTGAAGGCAAGCAGGATAAAGTTTCATTGTCTCTAAGATCAAATCAAATTATTTTATTTTAGTTGCCATCATTCTTTTGCCGATAGAGATTGCGGGAATACGGTTACCAACTCTAAAAACCGTAGTGTGGGTTTTCATCAATCCCCGAACGGTTGGTAGCGAAACCAATTGATTGTTGTCATGCGGCCAATACGATGGTCGGTCATCACAAAACAAGCAAGCAATATGGAAATATACAACGCATTCTGCTAAGCAAAAAGAGCCACAATTCAATTGTCTTATAATTAAGTTTTCTGTGTAGATTAAGAGATAGTTTCAATTCATTCATTAAAAGCGTTGTTGCAGCTCCTTTTTTGCCTAAAACAGGATAAAACGCTTTAAGACTAACGGTGTTGAAACAAATTTGTTTTATTGTTGCACCAATGGAATGAATCAAACAGTATTCAATTGATCGGGTCGTTTTTTGGCATTCATCTTTCGCAATTGCTTCTCGGTGAAATTTGCCAACATTCTAGTTATTCCAATTATCTCTGTCCGATGCAACTTCTTCAATTTAATGAATCCAAAACATTAGTTTGACAAAACCAATTGAGGGTGCCCTGAAAGATTCCAAATACGGATGATTAATATCTGCAGATATGCGTCAGATTATCATTTACCTTTTTGCCAATAGATCGTGAAGTATGCTCTTGATTTTACATAACATATAAAAGATCTTGATTACCATAGAAAGCTTCCAACTGATTTCTTAACAATAGGGTTTCGTTCAGGGTTGTTAACGTTAATAAACGATTAGCGGCGTTTCGTTGATTCGTTAACGTTAATTGTAACGATCAACGAATTTGACGTTGATTTTTTGGAGCCGTTGATCAACGTTAACGTTAACGCTTGAGTTGATTTAACGTCAACGACTCCGTTAATTTTTACGTTAATGATGGTCTTTGTGCTTTCAATTTTTAGCAGATCCCAGACCGAGTAGGATATGTAGCGTAGCGAGAGGCAAGAAATAAAAAATGTGAACGATTTTGAAAAACTACAATTTATTTTTTGTATATAATTAGTGACAAATTTAATAATCAAATGCTGTTCTTCCATACAACACGTCCAAGTTTGGGGGCTCTGTACCTCAGTTTCTGGTAGTTCGAATTGGTGGACATTTGAATGAAGTTGTAGTTCGTACATGACATGAAGTTCATATAATCTGAAGTTTTGTCTGCACTAAATTGATTACATTGCAGTCATTGAAAAAATAGGATGGTTTTTCAGTGGCAAAAGTAAGTAACCGAGAGATATCCATATTGAATTTGAAAACTGTAAGCTGTGCTGGTGTTGTGTTCTGCAAATTTGCGTAACTTCTGAAAGAGCATAACTTTGTTGAAGAAATTAACCACCGCTAAACTTTTTTTAATTATGTTAGAAAAATCGTTACTCTTATTACTTACTTTTCTTCTAAAGCTCTTTGGTAAATGACTGTAATGTAATGAATTCATTACCAACAAAACTTCAGGCTTTTTGTGATTCGTCATTTATGTTTCAGCCAAACTAAGGTGAGGTGTGTCTCAACAGATCCCCAAACTTGAACATTTTGCTTCGGAAAACAGCATTTGTCACTGATTGTAGGTAAACTAAGCTTTCAGGAAGTAGCTTCGTGACCACCAAATGTGTATGTTCAGGAGATCACGCCCATGCAAATCCATTTTCAATCACTTGGTTCCGGGATGTGAAATCTCAAGAATTTTAATTTCTCTTTATCCATGCAATAAATCGACCTGATGTTTTGTGATTTCGTAATAACGTTGTTTGTTTTCAGATCCAGTGTACATATAAGACAGTATTTGGAAATTTCCTCGGCGGAGGGGGGAGTTTGGATCTGCGGATCTTTATTTTACTCCGTTCATCATCCTTGAAACCCTTGTTTCCTAATTAAAATTTCAGCAACGATGTGACGTTGGCTCGCTGGGATCACTTCGGTTTGGGATATATTGTACTGAATGTCGGGTTGCCCAGTGCAATCGCGAAACGTAATGCCAAGCCCTCCGAACCATTTCAATCGGTAAATGTCCGGATTCTTTTAGCGCTCGTAGAAAATTGATCTTGTCCATCTAGGCTTGCTACCTTTTATAACCGTAAACAGGTTTTTTTTTCAATTTCCTTGGATACAGCATTTGCATGGAAACCATTTGTTTTCCCACGTAGAGAAAATTTTCATTGCATCTACACAGGTCATCCAGTGATCAACGATAAGATTACCGCTGTTCGTTGACGTTAAATCAACGCAACCCGTTGACGCTAACGTTAACAAACATGAAAATCAACGAAACGCCGTTAACGTTGATTTCGAAAAAAAATAACGTTAACGGCGTTAATCGTTGATTAACGTTAACAACCCTGGTTTCGTTCTACTTCGTCGTAAGAGCTACTATTCGTCGTATCAAACTTAAAATGTTCCACTACGGCGGATATTCCAACTTACCTGCAACATAGATTCATTTTCCATATGTAATTTTGTGAAAGTTTTTATGATTCGTTTACTTGTACACCAAAAATGCAATGAAACTAATGTATTTCGATAAATAACTTCAGTTCAATTATCCACTTTACACTATTTCACCGAAATCGCATGGACGAACACGATTTAAGAGAAATGCTTAGAGATCGACATCAGTCACACCACTTTCCAACACAAGTTTCTTCCTGCTCCCGTGGGTGACTTACTTCGCCGAGCACTTATTTTCACTATGGAAAACCTTCGTACTTCTTCACTGAAGGATTTCATTCCAATCACACGCCGTAAAACTTTAATATATTACCAAATTTTACAAAGTTTCCTCAACCGCCGCGTATAATTGTGAATGTAAACAAAGTTCAATCCGTCGTACTGAGAAAAAAAAAGTTTGGGCGCATCAATGTGTGCGCGACGCTCGACGTAGAAATACGGTTCCTTTGATTGTGTTTTTTTCGCTGTACTGTGAGCAAATGCCAGAATTGTACGGTCAAAAGAAATTGTGTTCATATGTTTGGGCTGAATTTTGATGAGGAACAATTAATTTTGAAGAAAATAAGTATATTCCATCATACTGAAGGATTGGAGGGAGATGCCCGTAGATCTATATTTTCTAGTAAAACATTTTATTATAGTGTTGATGTATTGTGTTTTAACCACTCAATACATCAAAGTGAGTTGTAAGTTGTGAGACGAATCTGGAAACTGATTGCGACGGAGTTGAAAACGATACGACGGATTGAGAATACGGTATGATGCATTTTCTTTGCATTATTTCCAAAAAGAGATCAAGATTTATCAAAATGTTATTGTACAATGCTAAAGCCGTTTTGAGAAAGAATTGTTTGGCATCGGTTTGTATCAGCATCATTCACTGCAATACTGGGAAAATTGCAGTTCTCACTGATCAATGCTTAATACGATGGATACTAGCACATCTCCTTAGTAAAATATTGACGTTTCAGTTAATGCACAAAACTAAACAAACTGTGAAAAGAAAAAAAAAGCAGACTAGATTTCATGGCATGCTGGACTATTCCATGAAAACAAAGTGGCCAGCTGTCGTATGCTTTTCCAATATGGTGGTTTCAGCAATTTGACATATCGTATTACCTCCCTTTTAGATACCTTGCTCACGCCTATCGCTGCTGTAGGCAAAAAGCTTTGAAAATTGCAAAACACCTGTTGCTAAGGACAACCCAAAAACGTTCTATTTCCCGCTGCATTTCCCACATTTCGAGCCTTCAATGACACTAACGATTTAGAAAATCCATGCACCCAACATAGGCTACTCGATGAGATTCACGTTTTTGAACTGAAAACGTGATTTTCGCGAAATTCAAGCCTACTACTATTACCATTCCCAGCACTGATGTTAACATCATTGATGTATGTTTCATATATATAATCCAGTATGCTCGAAAATATTTGAAATGGAGCTGATAGGATTGAGAATCGCTTCATATTATATTTTAAATGTCACAGGAACACGATCAGAATCAAAATCAGTATGAATAACAAGTTGGCTACAAAGATGACTAGAGTCGGTTATGACCAAATCTTTCTCAGAAGGGTTTCTAGAAGAGGGAAAACAAGTAGGATTATCAGGGTATTAAATTGAGAAATATCTTGAAGAGCACTCATTAAATAAAATTCTGCCGCTGGAATAACTTTGCGTATTATTCCATGAGCGATGTTTTGCATTGAAGTCACCAAAGACAAAAAAATTGACTTATTGCGTGTCAATTTCCGCAAGTCAGTTTGAAGTTTGCTGCCCAGTGCATTGAAATTTCACAAATTTTAGTTTCAAATGGCGAAAAAAGTTGGTGTTTTATAAGCCTATGATTGATGATAGCAACTTCCCTAGATGCTCCACCCAGTTGATCATTACGATAAACAAAAAAGTTTGTACAGTAATCCGGGGTATCATTGATCAGCGGGGTAACATTGATCGGAATGACTCATCATGTAAAAAGTTCATCATTTATTGATGAAATATTTCCAAATCATGAATAGTGCTTCTTCGACTTATATTCATGGGCTATTGAAAGTGAACATTTTTGCGAAAATTGAGTTTACCTTACGCGTAAATTTGTCCACTTTTCGAAACAATGATTTCAATGGGTAAGGATGACACTACCGAAGATCCATGTCTCACATTCGTTCTGCAAACGATATGAGCAAGGCAAATGCGGTTCTTACTAAAATAGCATCGCTGAAAACGAATCCGTTGTCAAAACTTTCATAAATATTCTCAATTAGGCAACATTAACGAATTACTGTTAAGAGTTGTGTTTGATCCTTTGCTCGCGTCGCTTGCTCCTGCGGGGGCGGGTGATGTGAGCAGGATCAATCGTGTCGCGCGTCGCTCGCGTGGCATGATTTATTAGTGTCGCGGTTCGCGAAGCAGGTTGGTAGTGTTCGATCCTTAGCTCGCGTCAAATAATTTATCATGGTCTAATCGCTTATCAAAGTGAATCCTGTGACCCAACGATACTCCCCATTAACAAACATCCCTCCCAGTAACCTTTGTGGAGATGCAGAGGTAAACACGGTCTCCATATAGCAAAGGTTACACACTAACATTCCTTCCTCCAATCCCACCTGACTGCAAGGACGTGGCCGGCGCCGTTATTGACCCTGTATAAATAGAGGCACTGAATTATGCACACTGAAGAAGATTATGGCCAATCCCAGCCGAACTTCTAGTTGATTCTTTGTGCATTTTCACTGACTTCGGTCAATCACGGAATAGCAACCATTGATATGTGTAGTCAGTCTAAGCTAAGCTAAGCTAAGCTCAATTAGGCAACATTAACGAATTACTGTTAAGAACATAGAAATCCCTTAAGAAATAGTCTAACTTTAGGCGTATTCCGTGGTTCGAGGTGTTTTTAATTTTAAAATAATTCAAAAAGTAAATGATTTGTAAGCGTTTAACCTTCATATTCGGCTTCGGGGGCCATGGTTTAAGTAAGTAACGTCCTTTTCAATATTACGTTGTTTACATAGGTGATCAATGTTACCCCATATCAGCTGAATAAAAAAATCGCTTAAAACATTCTTTTAAACATCCTTAATTCTTTCAAAAAGCAAAATACAATATGTAGTCACGAACTATGGGTGGCAGTACTTGTTTTAAAAATATAAAATTTGCAACATTTGCATTTGGAAACGGAATACTTAAGAAATATTCAAAAAAATGATCAATGTTACCCCGGATTACGGTACCTCTTTTGAGTCTAGATCCAGGTTTCAAATAAATTTCAGTAAAAATTGCTATAGGCATGTTATTAGCTGTTAGAAAATTAATCACCTCGTCCTCTTTACCATTTAAAGAACGAGTATTCCAATTCAAAATATTTAACAACATTTTTGGATCCATTGGAGAAACGCAATCAAATAACAATTTAATTAGTATATTTTTCAACAACTTGGACTTCTTCAGCCATGAATGTTAGAAATTTATTTCCTAACTTAAAACATGTTTGGAAATTGCCTTTTCGTCAGATTTCTAGACAACTGAACCCCTATGTGTCCCCACTCTTGCATTCTACGAAGGGATAGATACCTGGTCCCCGGTACTTCGCCACAGTCATAGCACAGCGCAGAGCCACTGAACGAGTACAAATTGATATAATAACGTTAAATCTAATAGTGGCAACGTGAAACGGAAATTGAAATAATAATTCCCACCGGAGTGAAAACAGCGCAACGGCAGCCAGCAAAAAGCATCGATTTTTCCGCGCGCTGGCGCTGGGAAAGCTTGCTGCTAGGTATACGTCATCGATCACCACCAACCGCAACCACCAAAGGCACCAGGGATGGTTTTTGCGGTTTTGTTCCACGTTGTACATTTCATCTTCTTTTCGGATAATCTGCCCGAGGCGACAAGTCGTTGCAACTATACATGGGATCTTCTTTTTTTTTTGTGTTACATAGACTGGTCGATGTGGCATTCCGTTGGGTTTGTCCGCGGGGGCTTGGGAGGGACTGTAATTTTCACATTGCTCGTTTACTTAGGTACCCTCTATCTCTAGCTGCAAATAATGAAGGATGGTAGAGGACCCGACTAGCAAGTCGTATCAAAATTATATTATAAATATATATATTGAGAAATGATCATCCTCCGTTATTGTACTTAAGATTAACACAATTTAGATCTGACGTACCTGAGTTACCTCAGGGATGTCAAAAATCTTTGTTTGTGGTTGACACAGGCCTCTCCGCCAAAGGTTGATTGATTTGACTTTATTAACGAGATTTTTAGCCCTACACTCTTAAAAATAATGAAAAGTACTGTGGACGTAATTCTGGTTATGACTGAAAGACACATGATGTAAGTGATGGAACGACACAAAAATGTGTCTTTGAAGATGTATTGATCAAAAAATGTAATTTTACATGTTAAAGGACACGAAAACGATGGAACTGTGACCAATATTTCCAGAATTAGACACTAACGTATTTTAAATTCGACACTAATTTACGTCATTCGGCTCGCTTCTTTTATGTGCATCCTAAAAGACGTAAATCACATGATTTTTTCGTAGTGTGTAGGCTAGTTCATCTCGGGACCAACGGCTTTACTTCCCTTCCGAAGGAAGTCGTCACTATAACTTTTTACGTCATTAGTGACTATGTCGGGGGATGGGATTCGATCCCAGGTCCTCGGCGTGAGAGGCGAGTGTTCTAACCACTACACCAGGTCCGTCCCCTCCGCCAAAGGTAGATTGCAAAAATGTTTGGTTACTTATAATTTTTTATTTCCTAATGCTTCCAAAACTCAACTTATAATATTATCACATAATCCAAAAGCACTTAATTTAAAACCTTTAAGTAGACATGTTGTCGCGATGAGAGGGGTTTGAATATATTGGTCAGATGAAGTTAAGTATCTAAGGCTCATACTAATTGAAAATTTAACTTTCAAAAATCATATTGAGAGCAAACCAGCCTTCATAAATATATAAATTGTATGTATCCACTTATTATCAGAAAATCGAAATTTTGTCTTAAGAACAAGCTTTGAACAATTTTGATATGCAGTTGTGCAAAATTCTAGCTTCATCAAGTTATAATCCTGTTAGCTTTAGCTAATCGGAAATTCTGTAGTGGCCCTCTGGGCCCCAAGCGACACCATAAATAATCTGATTTTTTTAGCCTCGGTCAATCCTCGGAAGGATAGCGCTTTTGTTCGAACATTGCTGCGCTGCAGTTGGATTGGATCATAGGGCGTAGTGACATGACAATCGTCAATCAAGCACTATTTGCGGGAACGCGTGGTGTTTGGCAAATAAAAGTAACTATATGGTGAAGCGCAATTGGACTCGACTTCATGACCCGTTCGCACTCTATCCACTGCAAAATGCACTTCAGTAATGGTTTCTGGCTTCTGTCACATTTTATTCGTTACATTCAGTTGAAGTGGGTGGATACGTGAGCCACTATCGACATCACTCGATCCGGTTTTGCTTCCCGCGCTTCACATTTTAAATATGCAGGTCATTTCGTTTTAGTGTCCGATGAGTGTGGTTTCTGTTCACCAACCAATAGGGTATAGTGGGGAAGATGGTGATTCATATTTGAGAAGTACTTAGACAAACAAGTCGTTCAGAAGTGTAGATGGTTCAGGATTCTGGTCTGTTAAGCATTTTGTTCGAATGCTGTTCAAGATTCTGGTTGAATTATGTTCAGGATTCTGGTCGAATTGTGAACAGGATTCTGGTCGAATCCTGTTTAGGATTCTGGTCGAATCCTGTTCAGGATTGTGGTCGAATCCTTATCATGATTCTGGTCGAGTTCTGTTCAAAAATCTGGTCGAAATCTGTTCAAGATTCTGGTCGAATCCTGTTCAGGATGCTGGTCGAATCCTGTACAGAATTCTGGTCGAATCCCGTTCAGGATTCTAGTCGAATCCTGTTCAGTATTTTGGTTGAATCGTGTTCAGAGTTCTGGTCGAATCCTGTTTAGGATTCTGGTCAAATCCTGTTCAGGATTCTGGTCGAATCCTGTTCAGAATTCTGATCGAATCCTTATTATCATTCTGGTCGAGTTCTGTTCAAGAGTCTGGTCGATATCTGTTCAAGATTCTGGTCAAATTCTGTACGAATCCTGATAATGATTTTGAACGAATCCTGTTCAGAATTCTGGTCTAGTCCTGTTCAGGATTCTGGTCAAATCTTGTTCAGGATTCTGGTCGAATCCAGTTCAGGATTCTGGTCGAATCCTGTTTAGAGTTCTGGTCGAATCCTGTTCAGTATTCTGGCCGAATTTTGATTCTGGTCCAATCCTGTTCAAGATTCTGGTCGAGTCCTGTTCAGGATTCTGGACAAATCCTGTTCAAGATTCTCGTCGAATCGTGTTCAGGATTCTGGTCGAATCCCGTTCAGGATTCTGCTCGAATCCTGTTCAGGATTCTGGTCGAAACCTGTTCAGGATTCTGGTTCAATCTTGTTCAGGATTCTGGTCGAATCCAGTTCAGAGCTCTGGTCGAATCCTGTTCAGGATTCTGGCCGAATCGCGATTCTGGTCCAATCTTGTTCAGGATTCTGGTCGAATCCTGCTTATGAATCTGGACAAATCATGTTTAAGATTCTTATCATGTTTACGATTCATATCGTGTTCTTTATTCTGGTCGAATCCCGTTCAGGGTACTGCTTGAATCCTGTTCAGGATTCTGCACGAATTCTGTTCAGGATTCTCATCGAGTCTTGTTTAAGATTCTGGCTGAATCGTGTTCAGGATTCTGGTCGAATCCCGTTAAGGATTCGTGTCGAATCCTGTTCAGAATTCTGGTCGAACCCTAATCATGATTCTAGTCGAATCATGTTCAGGATTCTGGTAAAATTCTGATCAGGATTTTGGTCAAATGCTGTTCTGGATTCTAGTCATTGTTCAGCATTCTGGTCGCATCCCGTTCAGGACTCTGGTCGATTCCTGTTCAGGATTCTGGTCAAATCCTGTACCAAATTCTGGTCGAATCCTGTTCAGGTTTCGAGTCCAATCTTTTTAAGGATTCTGACCGAATTCTGTGCAGAATTTTAGTCGAATCCTGTTCTGATTCTGGTTGAATCTATATCAGGATTCTGGTCCAATCCTATTCAGGATTCTTATCGAATCCTGTTAAGGATTTCGATCGAATCCTTTTCAGAATTCGGTCCAATCCTGTTCAGGAATCTGGTCGAATCCTGTTCAGGATTCTGGTCAAATTATGTTCAGAGTTCTGATTGATTTCTGTTCAGGATTCTAGTCGAGTCCTCTTCAGGATTCTGTCGAATCCTGTTCAGGATTCAAGCCTAATCCTGTTTAGGATTTCATTCGAATCCTGTTTAGGATTCCATTCGAATCCTGTTCAGGATTCTAGTTGAACCCTGTTCAAGATTCTGGTCGAATCCCGTTCAGAATTGTAGTCGATTCTTGTTCAGGATTCTGGTTGAATCCTGTCCAGGAGTCCAGTCAAATCCCGTTCAGGATTCTAGTCGAATCCTGTTCAGGATTATGGTCTATTACTGTTCAAGATTCTGGTTGAATCCTGTTCAAGATTCTGGTCGAATGCTGTTCAGGTTTCTGGTCGAATCCTGAACAGTCAGTTTATAAAATCCTTCATAAACCGACTGAAATTTTCCCCATCCTACACTACCCACATCGAATGCACCGATAAAGCAAGGAGGAAGCAGCACTCGAGCATAGCGAAATGGCTTTTTGCTTTGACTTTGGTTTGTTGGTAATACATTTTCACCTCGGTGTGTGGCGGGAAATCATTGAAATGTTTTGAATGTGGTGGTTATTTCACTCCATTTCAACCGAAGGAAATGATCGTCTGTTTCCGCTCACCTTTTCAAGGGCGCAAGATATGGATTCGAAATGGATTTTTTTTTCCTGGGGCCATTCATCGTTGGAGCAGTTACACTTTAAAAGAAAATCACGGTTTTTGCACCTGATGCTAGAAAACGAATGGGAGGGATAAATGAAGCAAGGTTAGTGTTAAATTTAATTATTTGCAATGAAATTTTTAAAATGGTTCATTTGTTCTTTGTTTTTGCGGTCCTTTTTGTTTTAGCAGTGTTTAAACCAGGCAATTTAACATGGCGGGCTATAACTTTGTGGTTGACGTCGGCCATATTTGTTATGGTTTCACGAACCACGTTTATGCATTAGCTGCCTCTTCCTCCAAAACCCTTCACCAATCTGGTGCGTAGCACATGTTCAACATAATTTAAGCTCTACTCCCTCCCCCGATGATTATACCCCACACTTCTGCGACAACATTTTGTAGTTGACGCTTCATGCCCGATTAGCGATTAGCATAGCTGATTGTCGGTTCAACGCACAAGCTTTTCCCCTACCCTTCTTTGCCGCTTCGGTTAGAACACCGACATCTACCAGGATCCCCTTCTTTTGCGCAGGAGAAAGTGGTACAAAACGCCAATAAAATTCAGGCTCGCTGTTCTCAAATAACCTTACCCAATCCCTTCATGAACGGGCGTAGTTGCAGGGGTATTTCCGATCTACTGTGGGCCAATTATAAATGCAACATCAATTTCACCGGTTTTCCCTCATTGGTCTGCATTCTGACGTGGCAGGCGCCATTGTTACCTAAGGTGGAACATCTCGGAACCCAAAGATGGGTAGTACTCTATGTCCAGGGAAGTCAAGAAAATTTCCATTACGAAAAGATCCTGGACAGACTGGGAATCGAACCCAGACACGTTCAGAGCGTTAATGATTAATCATAAATTTAATCATGAATAATGATTAATGATTATGATTAATCAAAAATGTTAATCATTAATAAAAAAAAATCAAAAATTAATCATCAATCACTAATCATAATCATTGCAATTTTATGTTTTAATCTCTAATTATTAATCATAATCATAAAGTTCGTTAATTTTATTCAGTAATCATAATCTTAATCATAAGTCAAGCATTTAATCAATCATCAATCAATTATTGAACAAAATATAACAAATTTTACAACATTGCCTTCTAATGTATAAATAAATTTAACATTTCTTATACCTTGTGGCACGAACAATGAGAGTTTATGTCCAAGGAACGTCGAAATCCAACCAGATACAGCATGGCTTTGCTTTGTATACGAAGACGCTTAAATATTTCCTCCATGTAAGACAGTGCATTTCTTAGTTGTATATGATCCGAATCCGAAGACGCGGTTGGAGCTTGTGAGCTTGTGAGTTGCTGTTTATAGGGGCAGATCACAACATTTAGACCTAGCACTAGTTTTTTGGCCGTTCATAATATTGTTGTATACTTTGTATGAAAATCCGCCATTCATTCATGTTTATGGCTCATTTGTTACACACGTCAAGGCGTGTAAGTAGCATCCATTCATTACGTAGCGCTTAAAATTGAGCTTTTGAACCCTGAGAAAATGCTTTTTGTATGAACATTTTCAAAATTTTGTTTGAGTTGCACCGTATGAGCCTCCCCCTCTCCCTTCGAGCATTACGTGATTTGTGGATGGTGCCTTAGGAAGATGCCATTTAATTCTTACTTTTATTAATAATCATTGATTAATCTTTCAAAAGCTAATGATTAAATGCCCAAAAGTATGCTCTAAACGCCTTGAAGTATGCAACAAACAAGTTATACATTATATAATGTTGAATTTTTCCCTTGATTAGCAATTAATCTGATATCAAATCTTTTGAACTTCGTTGCAGCAATATTATTAATCGGAAACCGTTTTTACTAAAAAATATTGATTCAACACAAGGAAGGGCGGAAATTTCTTTAAAACATTGTTTGAAAAAATATTTTTCCAGTTTTTCATTAAGATCTCGTTAGGAAATTCCTGGCAAATGTTCAAACTGATTTCGCCCAATATTTCTCCAAGAATTGGGTTGTTTAGTGGTGAAATATTTGCAGTATTTCGTAGCCTGTTTGAAAGATCACATTTTCTAAGTATATCAAGTATATCAAAAAAGATTTCAATCCGTAGATATTTTAATTTTAACAATGACAGCTAGCGCGAATCTAAATTTGCCGAGGGTGATTCAAAAGTGACTTCCATACTAATATCGAACGCGTTATTAAAATAGTTTCAGGGCACTAACAATTTTGAAATTTTGGGTTCTGGTTCAAACTTTAATGTCCCAGGGAGAACGTTTTTTTTTAGTTAACATCTAAACAGATAATACTGAATCAACAATACTCGGTTCGTGACGGCATCTCTTCATCCTCGGTTCTGCCCCACGCTCGCCAAATCGATACGCACTTGATCCGCCCACTTAGCCCGCTGCGCTCCACGCCTTCTTGTACCGTGGTGAATCAAAATCCGGACGGTACCAATATCCGGACACTATGATAATATTCGTTAATTTAAGGCAGAATTGATATGTAAACATGTTCAATTTATATAATAACTTTTGCTTTGAACAGCGCTGATCGTTTGAAATTCATTTACCATCTAGTTACCATGTCAAATCAATTAAAAATAACAAAACAGAAAAATTGCTCCAGTTGAACGTCATTTCTACGCGGTACAAGTGATTTTGTTGATAGTGTCGACGAACGCACTCACAACGTTTGGATGTGAAATTATTCTGCTAATGTAGTGATTTTAACATAATTGTGCACGAAGTGATTGTTCAAAAGTGTAGCGACACAGCATTACACAAGTATGGAGTAAACACGTGTTTGAAACAGAGAAAAGGTCATGAAAAAGAGGCTGTCCGGAATTGGAGCCAAGTGTTTTAAACCCGGACATTGAAATCAAATATTGTGTTTGTAAGGTGTAAGCACATAATTCACCAGCAAAACCGGAAGAAAACTTTCAACACAACCAATACAAGTGGCATTAATGGTAAAACATAGACAGAGTGTTACTTTACGCGAAAAAAATTAACTAATAAGTGATATAGGTGCAGTTCAACCCACAGTCGTCTCAATCCAGGTAAGCAAACCACACATTTGCTTACATTTTAATGTGTTTAAACCATTAAAAAACATACGCATTGCTTCAATTTATAAGAGCGAGATAAATTCAGTTGATTTAATGAGTATTATTTATTAATAGTATGCTAATAAATAGCTGTCCGGATTTTGATTCAAAAGTGTCCGGATTTACAGACATGATTTGTGATGGTGTCCGGATTTAAGGACAAGACATGCTGCATTGTTTTAGTTATTTTTATCGTAAATTCTTAAATTTTATCTGAAAATTGATCATTTTTGCTTAGATAAAACACGAATGTATTCGTTACATAAGAACACTTTGATAAATTTTGGAGAAAACCTATTTAAAACGGATTTTAAACATTCATGGCAGCTTAAGTGTCCGGGTATTGATGCAGCACGGTACCAACCAGATCCGAAGCGAACACCATCTTTGCAGGGTTGCTGTCCGGCATTCTTGCAACATGCCCTGCCCATCGTATCCTTCCAGCTTTGGCCACCTTCTGGATACTGGGTTCGCCGTAGAATTGGGCGAGCTCGTGGTTCATCCTTCGCCGCCACACGCCGTTCTCCTGTACACCGCCAAAAATCGTCCTAAGCACCCGACGTTCGAAGACTCCAAGTGCTTGCAAGTCCTCCTCGAGAATTGTCCGCGTTTCATGCCCGTAAAGGACTAGGCCGGTAGCGTTTTGTACATGGTAGGGGAAGTGGTGGCAAAATGAACACCGTGCCTTTTAACGAGAAAAAAAAACAAATTTGATTAAATTTCTATCACGCACGGACGACTAAGAGTATAAATTGTTGATACGGAAGTCAATTGAAGTAAAAATATCAACGAAAACTAAGATTTCAGAAAACCACGTTTAAAAATAAGAACTGACATAACTTCTAGCTCTGGAGTCATGAGGTTTTTCAGTGAGGTGAATATCGTTATGATATGGTCGGCGTTAAGTCAGAGTGGAGCAAGTCACATTTTTCATATTTTTAACAAAATGTGTTTAAAGTCTAACGCTCTGTAATTTTTGAACTCGTTTAAATTTTGGTTCAATATTTCTACACGCCTTTATGTTACTTTCAAACAATATAATATGAAGTGATTATCACGAAAAATCATAATCCAAACCTGTAATAGAACGATTTCTTGATGGACTATGTGTACTTGGTCCACTCTGACTGAATTAAAGATCACCGTTCCACCACCGTAAGCGGGTCCTAAGACATGCCATACATACACCATAGAACTACCGTAAACTTCTATCGGACTCTGAAATTGACTCAAAAAAAATTCAGTAATCAATCATTTTATTGCTTTTCAACACTTGGTCCGCTCTGTCTACACAGAATTTGTTGCAATTTCCGACCACCCATCCGAACATGGTAAATCGTCAAAAATCAAATTCAAATGCATCGAATTAAGTAATATTTATAAATTTCTATTGACGGATAAGGATGATTCGATGTCGAAAAATCTGACAAATCTCCTGAAATGTTTTTCATTTCCTCACATTCCTCAGCGCGCTGATCATTTTCGCTGTTATGATAATAAGCACTTGGTCCATTCTGACTGCACACTTTTATCGATTTTTGTTGATCATCCAAAGTAAATTTATTACATATCTCTCGCAGTTTACAGCATTCTTCAAATCTGATCAAAGTGTAACGGAGGTAAGGTAATTTCGCATCTAATGAGAGAATAATCCAATTTTCCCAAGTTTTGTACTTGGTCCCCTCTGACTTAACGGCGACCATATGATGTCAAATCTGCTACCTTTAGATTTCTTTTTGCAATAAAAATTTTCAAAAATATTTGTTTTGCTCACGTTTTTTGCATGATGTTCATTTTCCTTAATAAACCTTTGATAAAACTTCGTTAAGCTCGAAAAGGCCCACACTACAGGAGGTTGTTAAAACTATACCTTAAAACCTTTTCAAAAATTCTTAGTTTTGTATCGTATGAATACATCTACCCTTGTAGTATACTATAAAACATTTATAAGAGCTATTGTATAGCCTTATTGAGCTCATCTAGCGGTATTGAATCATTTACGATATCCTAATACACGGAATAAAACCAATATTAAGAGCTTATGATTTAACAAACATCAACCAAAAAGTTGTTTATAAACCATAACCATTCTTTAATATTGAAACCACCATGATGTCTGCCGACTCATTATAATTAAATAAAATAATCATTTGTGCATGGCAGAAAACTTCTTTACGATCGCGTGAAATTCCTGCCAATAAAAATTTACTGGTGGAATGACTTAAAATTTTTCGAATTACAGCAACGCGCCACAATTACGACATCGTAATTGCCTATCTAATATTTGACTTCATTCCATTTTCAGAAAGATTTCATGCTCATCTCAATCTTAAATTGAAATTTCCCAACCATATTGTAATTATCAAACTGAAACGTCTACCATAAAAATGGATTCCATCCAGTTAAATCTTGCTGGTTTTGTCTGGGATGGTTTAAGATCAATTGGTGTTTATTCCGAACAATATAATCATTCATAAACGTTTTTGATCTTAAAAACCTTTGCGCAAAATCCTTCACTGCCTTAAATATTCCTAAATCAGTATATTCGTTCTGCACTAAGACAAATAAGTTTTTAGGGAGCTTTGACATTAGCTTAATGCACTCAAGAAAGCTTGTGCTGTCAAAATCGTAAACAAATAGGAAGATTCAATTTTGTGATGTAATTCATTTTATTAAATTCGTTCCGTTATGTATCTAACTGTTTTTATTGGAATGAATTGTTATAATAAAGCCCATCGTGCATGATCGGTTGTACTGATGCAGAATGTACTGATCGGTTGTACGATGCGGTAAGTGGTAAGTGCCTGAAAAATGAAAGCTTTTTTCGTGTAGCTCAGCTGTTGTGTGCAGCATAGTTGTCCCATTAGAACGGGAAATTCAGCCAAGCATGGGAGAAAATATGCTTTATACGGTAGTCTGATAGAGTCTACTAGAGAAAGATTTGCCATTTCTATGTTTGCGTTATGATTAACTCATAATTTACTACGTGATTATCATTAGCAACATAATGATATTGATACGCTGACTGCATTCCAATAACATGCATCGGACAGTTGAGCTTTAAGAAGTTTTACCTATGCCTTCATAAGACAAGCAAGATGAGGTTTTAGGTATAGGTTTTAAAAGACAACACAGCTCTTTCAAAATACAATTTATTTTCAACAAATGTGGCCAGCAAATTAGTTTTAACAGGTGCTCTTATAGATATCTTCAAAGCAATTTAAAGTGGGTTTTACCAAAAAGAACGTACAGCACTTTGCAATGCTTCATTAAATCTGTTAGGAATGAATACATCTCTAATAAAACCTTCATAAATAACATCTAAGAACAAAAAGCACTGAAATTGTTACTTGGATGGTTTTGTTATGTACACAGAAAAAAAAATTAAAATAAATTTTCAATGTGATGTAAACTGAAGTCTACTGTAAAAATAAATCAAATTCGTGTGTTGTTACAGCATCATGTAAATTTAAATAAATATACATTCAATTTTCAACTAAAAATGGTTGAATATTACTTGATCGTGTAAATTTAAAGTGAATTCGATTGAAAATTAATGGATTGGTCGTTGAAATTTAGGTTTATTTTGATGCTCCATAGGGTAAATTATGTATTTTGGACAGCCTAAGGATATGTCCGGAAACGGCGATCGGTTAACTGCCTAAGATACTAATATTTTATTACGTTATGATACTTATATGCTTAATGTATCATTGTTTTTTGAGTTTCTGGAGATAAAAAGCTTACAAACTGTAACATTAGCTGCCAAAATAGCCAACCCTCATGTGAATATTATTTGGACAGGGGCGTTATCTAACTATCTATTCAATGGTTTCTTAAAAAGACGAACATATCATAATGTTTGAAGAGTTTACATGTGGCTCATGCATTTTTTCGCTTACTGGATGTGTATATTAGTGATAATCAATAATTTCATTTAATGCAATCAAATACCATCAGATCCACGAAATACGCCTGCAAATATGCATGCATGCGACATTCCAGTGCGTTTGGTCAGATGGCCAAATTAAATCAACTGAACAAAAACCGTAATCTATTTTGGACACCACCTGATTTATGCCTTATATACTCATGTTAAGATTTTAGCTGAACTTAGCTTCAATTTAAGACATATTTTATCATATTGCCGCCTTTAAAATTGTTATGAATGCCTTTTCTGAGTTCTATTATTGTGTTTAATGTATGTTCTTGGAACGTATATCCTCTTGCATTCGTAGGTTTCATAGGTGTTCTGTTGATACAATTTACAATTTTGATATTTTTGAAGCCAATTTGTAATTGTTATGAAAATGGCCATCATTAATAAGTAGCATCGTGTATTAATAATGCAATACATGATTTTCCGTACATAAATTCCTCATCATCTCATTGTAAATGAGCATAGAACAACCAACCTGTCCAAATTATATGCATGTCCAAGTTATGAACGTTACCCTATATGTGCATGAAAATAAACTTAAATTTACAACATATTTTTAGCTGTGTAAACCAGACCAGCTGGTGAGTCGAGAACCATGAGAAAATGGTAAACACTGAGCCGGCCGGAGTAAACTGTCATGAACATCAGGATAATTGCATGGGCGGTGGTGATCGAAAAGGGGTAGCGAAATCGAAGGCGAAATCTGAGAAAGACGAAATTCAGATCATCAAAGTCTAAGTGGTTAAAAAAATTGCAATATTCTTTTTGACATTATAGGGCAAACGCAGACATCAAGCTTTTTCAATGTCTATATTTTATTGTGTTTTGATATAATTTTCATTAATATTAAACGATTTTTTTTTCTTTATTAGTATCATTTCAAACATTACATTCATTTCTTATATCAAGGTGTTCTGTGTTATTAGACAACACTATCATCCTAATTTGGTAAAACAAATTTAAGATTTTATTAACATTTTGTTAACAACATATAACATTTCATTTGCCGTAGCAGTTCAGATTTTTTACAGGTGAGTTGATTTCACCTGCTTATAAGAGGAAAAAAAACGCTTTAAATATACTTAACCTAACTTAACCTAAACATATAACGCATTAATCGTGGCAATAGAAGATTGTAACGATTTTTGCCTGAAATTATTAATGATTGTATTTGACATTTGTTCCAATGTTTCAACA
Source organism: Aedes aegypti (assembly GCF_002204515.2). Classification (NCBI taxonomy): domain Eukaryota; kingdom Metazoa; phylum Arthropoda; class Insecta; order Diptera; family Culicidae; genus Aedes; species Aedes aegypti. The sequence goes on along the minus strand of NC_035107.1, from coordinate 290,446,182 downwards.
TTGGATATTCTATGTAACTCATTGGTACTATACCAGGGAGGAAGCCTCAGAATCATTTTCAAAATTTTATTTTGAATTCTCTGTAGAGCTTTCTTCCTGGTATTACAACAGCTAGTCCATATTGGTACAGCATACAACATGGCTGGCCTGAAAATTTGTTTGAATATCAAAAGCTTGTTCTTAAGACAAAGTTTTGATTTTCTATTAATAAGGGGATAGAGACATTTTACATATTTATTACATTTGGCTTGAATGCCCTCAATGTGATTTTTGAAAGTTAAATTCTTATCTAGCATGAGCCCTAGATACTTAACTTCATCTGACCAATTTATTGGAACCCCTCTCATCGTGACAACATGTCTACTTGAAGGTTTCAAATAAAGAGCTTTTGGTTTATGTGGGAATATTATTAGTTGAGTTTTGGAAGTGTTGGAGAAACTGATCACCCGGCAACACTGACATCAGTTGACAGTCCGAACTCGAACCAAATTTGAAACGTCACAGTGACAGACAATGACACATATGTAATCTACACACAAGACAAGCATTAGTTGATTGTTAAAACGAAAAACATTGAATTAGTACCACGCTGTTAGTTACAAATTAGTAAACATTAAATATTAACTTGATCTTGTTATCGACAATTACATAAGACAATTAGACTTTGTAAGTACACAACATTGAATTACATGCAAACCTAATAAATAATGAACAAATAACATTGATATAGATTGGACAATAATTACAAGCCCAGTTAGACACGGACAAATAAACAAGTGGAAGGACTTATAATTGTAAGTAGACATGGACTATATAAGACGATTACTGACACTAACTATAATGAATTACAGCTAAAAGCAATACTCCACCACATCCGAGTTTGCTAGAGCGTCCGAAATTCCGTGCCTAAGGCTGGCCGCAACAAACTTTTAGAATTATAACCTCAATTCGGTGGATATTTCCCCCCACAAGCGGAGGTTCTAAATTGCACGGTCACGGTGAAATTAATTTCATCTCGACATGGCTACTTCCATCCGTCGACAAAGCCTAGTGCGGCAGTTAACGGATGATGAAAACAGCTTCGATTGCCCACTTTGCACACAACCGAACATCGCCGATAAGTGGATGGTCCAGTGCGATGTTTGCCAATGCTGGATCCACTTTTCTTGTGCCGGCGTCGACGAGACCATTCGGAACAGCGCCTTTACTTGTGCGAAATGTGCCCCACCCCTCCCAGATGGCTCACGATCGGGAAGATCGACGTCGTCAAGCGTTCGTGCTGCCAGGCGACAGCTAGAGCTGCAGCGTTTATCCGAGGAAAAGGCACTACAGGAAAGGTTGCTGAAGGAACGGCAAGAAGAGGAAGAAGCCATGCAAAAGAGGGCAATGGAGCAAGAACAGGAGCGGAAGAAAAGGGCTATGCAGGAGAAGCTTGAGCTGGAAAGGCAGTACATCGAGAAGAAATTCGAGTTGTTGCATGCTGAGTTGGACGAGGATGATGACGATCGGAGTGTACGAAGCCACCGAAGCAACCGAAGCATTCGCCGCACAGTCCAGGAGTGGGTGAAGGACCAAGAAGATATGACCCTGGCCACCGGTACCGGAATTGAGCGTATTCCCACTGGTCCCACGTCAAATACCGGAACTTTGCCCAAAAGGACGTCTGCTGCGAATAACGATGTCGGTCGAATCGTGAACACGTCCCACGTCGATGACCAAACCAACCTTCCAGCTACAGGAGTTCCTTCCAGTGGACATGACCCACGCAGAACCATTAATTTTGCGGCTCTGAATATTTCTCCTCCTTCAGCCCGACAGAAGGACATGATGTCGTCCACGAACATGGTCATTCCTCCTCCTGTAGAGTCTACCAATATGGGGAATAGTTCTTCTTCGCAGCTGATTGTAGGTGAGCACCAACTACAGAGAAATGCCGAGCAGCACCAACAACAGGGGGATGCCGGTCAGCACCAACCAGCTCTGCAAAACGTTTCGAACGCTGCAATCGATGGTGCTCCCAATCGTATGGTAACGTTAGCTAGTAGTCAAATGCTACATCAAGGTAGGTTTGAAACTGCTCCATTAGATTGTAATCGATCCCAGGCAAATTTCCTCGCTCCTCCGCGAACAACTTGTGGTGATTTCTATGGTAGAATATCTCGCCCCCCACAATTAGGCACTATTCCCAAAAACCCAGCTCAGAAGCAATTCTCGTCTCAGCCCTTAGTAGAGAATAATGCATTAGGCACACTCTCTACAACAATGGTCCCTGTATTGCCCCCAACACACCAACGCGTTACTAGTGTTTCTAGCTACTCATATCCAATCACTACGCCGATGGTTTTCGACGGAGTAGTGCATGGTCAAAATGTGACAAGTGTTTCGCAAACTGTCAGCGCTCCAAGTGCTCCACGTGCTAGGGAAACGGGTATCCATTCGAACATGGTGGCACCAGCAGCTTCGGGTCGAGCATCGTTCGTTCCACCAGGCTTCTCCGGTATGCAGCAGTTCGAGGTACCATCAACAAGCATTCAACCACTAGCTCCCCTAAATGGACCGACACCCCAGCAGATTGCAGCTCGGCACGTTGTGCCAAAGGATTTGCCAGTGTTCTCCGGCGATCCTACGGAGTGGCCACTCTTCGCCAGCAGTTACTACAATTCCACAGCTATGAGTGGCTACTCGGACGGCGAAAATCTGATGAGACTGCAGCGCAGTCTAAAAGGGAATGCAAGGGAAGCGGTTCATTGTCATCTCCTGCACCCTTCGTCAGTTCCGCAAATCATGATGACGCTGCAAACTCTCTTCGGTCGTCCGGAGCTCATCGTTCGCTGCTTGTTGAATAAGGTTCAATCAACCCCAGCACCGAAGGCCGACAAGCTGGAAACCCTCATCAGCTTTGGTCTTGCTGTCCAAAATCTCTGCAGTCATCTGCAATCAATGGGAATGGAGGCTCATATGGCCAATCCTACTCTTCTGCAAGAGCTGATAGAAAAGTTGCCCACCAACTTAAAATTGGATTGGGCATTGCATCAGCGTCAACTGGCAAACGTAGACCTGAGATCCTTTGGTGATTACATGTCAACGATCGTTTTCGCCGCTTCTAAGGTTTCGGTTGGATCAGAACCTGTACGACGACCCGAGAAGCCAAAGGGGAAGGAGAAAGGCTTTCTGAACGCCCATTCTAAGGATGACGCAGACAGAAGCATTCGAGAAGTTCGAAGGATTAGCAACGCAGGTGAGACCAAGGCTCCATACACCCCCAAGCCGTGTCCGATATGCAAAAGGGAATCCCATAAGGTAAAAGATTGCAGTAGTTTTCTGAAGGCGTCGATAGACGATCGCTGGAAGTTAGCTCATCAGGCAAACCTGTGCAGGCGCTGCTTAATCGGCCATGGTAAATGGCCGTGTAAAGCGACAATATGTGGATTTAACGGCTGTGAACTACGTCATCATAAACTGTTGCATCCCGGGAAACCGGAATCATCGGTCATCGCTAAGGATCAACCGAAGGTCACCGGAACAGTAGGCGTACACCGTCATAAGTCACGTCCCACCCTTTTCCGAATCATTCCGGTCACCATTCATGCAAACGGGACATCCATTCGTACACTAGCGTTTCTCGACGACGGCTCCTTCTACACGTTGATAGAACAGGATCTCGCGGAAGAACTCGGCGTTACTGGTGAACTGGAACCACTGTGCCTTCAATGGACAAGTGGAATAACACGAACGGAAGTGAATTCTCGATTGCTGCGGATGGAAATATCAGGCGTAAACGCTGCCAGGAAGCATATCTTAGAGGATGTGCGTACAGTGGAGAAACTGGATCTCCCACCTCAATCGCTGCGGTTTCAGGAGCTAGCCGATAAGTATCAATACCTGAGAGGTTTATCAGTAGCAAGCTACGATAGCGCAGTACCTCGCATTCTGATAGGTGTGGATAACGCCAACTTATTGGTAACGCTCAAGAAAAGAGAAGGGAAGAAGTTCGAGCCAGTGGCCACCAAAACTAGGCTTGGCTGGACAATCTACGGAATCGTGGAAGGCTTTTGCGGATCGTCGCAGAGGCTCCTTCACATTTGCGCCCGATCATCAGACGATGAACTTCACGAGAAAGTCAACGAGTTCTTCTCAGTAGAGAGCGTTGGTGTTGCCGTCATATCGGAAATCGAAGCAGAAGACGATCGCCGAGCTCGATCAATTATGAAAGAAACCACTATCCGAACTCCATCTGGAAGGTATCAAACCGGCCTTCTATGGAGATACGACTACATCGAGTTCCCGGAAAGTTGGGCCATGGCAGAACAACGCCTGAAATGTTTGGAGCGGAAACTTAGCAGAAACCCAGAGTTGTACAACAACGTGAAACAGCAAATCGTTGATTACCAAATTAAAGGCTATGCGCACGAATTAACCGAAGAGGAAAGGAGCAGCAGTGACCCACGAAGGGTTTGGTATTTGCCACTAGGGGTTGTGACAAACCCTAACAAACCAGGCAAGGTACGGGTCGTCTGGGACGCCGCGGCCAAAGTGGACGGTATTTCATTCAACTCTATGTTGATGAAGGGCCCGGATCTAACGACTTCCCTCACTACGGTGCTGTATCGCTTCCGGCAACGGCAGATTGCAATAGCAGGTGACATCAAGGAGATGTTTCACCAGATCCAAATCCGTCCGCAAGATCGTCAAGCCCAGAGATTTCTGTGGCGAGATGGAACTGGTGAACCGCTTAAGGAATACGTCATGGACGTGGCAACCTTTGGGTCGACCTGTTCACCGTCATCGGCCCAATTCGTTAAGAACAGGAACGCTGAGGAGTGGAGTTGCCAATATCCGGAGGCAGCGATAGCCATCACGGAGAGTCATTATGTCGATGACTATTTAGACAGTCTAGACTCCGAGGAGGAAGCGGTGAAGCTGGCGCTCGATGTGAAGACCGTTCATGCGAAGGCAGGATTCGAGATCCGGAATTGGCTGTCAAATTCGGAAGTGGTCATTCAACAGGTCGGGGATCCAGGTCACCATATTGCGAAGAAGTTTACCGTCGGAAAAGGAACGGAGACCGAAAGAGTACTGGGAATGAGTTGGACGCCAAATGAGGACACGTTCACCTTTGCAGTCAATTTTCGAAGCGACATCCAATCTCTGATCAACGGCTCGAGCGTACCAACTAAACGGCAGGTTCTACGTGTCGTAATGAGTGTTTTCGACCCACTGGGATTAGTCGCTGCATTCGTGATCCAAGGAAAGTGTTTGGTACAAGACATTTGGCGGACTAAAATTGGATGGGACGAACCCATTCCAACGGAACTCCACGACACATGGCGCCGATGGATTAAAAATTCTGCAGCAGCTACCTCTGCTCAAACTTCCGCGGTGCTATTTCCCAAATTATAGTACCGATAGTCTCCAGAGTCTGCAGCTTCACGTTTTCGTAGATGCGAGCGAGACGGCCTACTCTTGCGTTGCATACTTTCGGATTACCGACCAGGGAAAGACAGGATGCGTGCTTGTGTCGTCCAAAACGAAAGTGGCCCCACTGAAGCCGATGTCTATTCCGCGTTTAGAGCTCCAGGCGGCAGTCATCGGTACACGATTGATGAAGTCTGTCCAGCAGAATCATACGTTGCCAATCTGCCGGCGAGTTATTTGGACTGATTCAAGGACCGTGCTGTCGTGGATTCAATCAGATCAACGGAAATACCGACAGTTTGTTGCGTTTCGTGTTAGCGAAATCTTGGAAGAAACCAAGTTGGATGAATGGAGATGGATCCCATCACGCCTCAACGTAGCGGACCAAGCAACAAAATGGGGCAATGGACCGAATCTAGGAGAACACAGTCGATGGTTTTGCGGACCGGGGTTTCTGTACAACGAAGAATCGGAGTGGCCGACACAGGAACTACCAAAAGCAGATACAGCGGAAGAACAACGCCCGGTGCATGCACATCATCGAGCAACAAGGGAACCTCTCGTTGACTTCCAGAGGTTCTCAAATCTTCAGCGACTTATTAGAACCGTCGCTTTTGTACGTCGTTTCATCGCCGTTACAAGAAAGACGTTTGCACCTGAAGTTCCAGCGTCTGCGATACTGTCTCGCCTAGAAATTCAGGAAGCGGAATTCACTTTGTGGCGTTGGGTTCAAGCGGAAACTTTTCCTGGCGAACTACGGACACTTCGTGACAACCAGCAACTTCAAGCCCATCAACGTAAGAAGTTTGGGAAAAACAGTCCATTGCGGAAACTCTCATGCTTCCTCGACGATGCCGGTGTAATAAGACTGGATGGACGACTGCAAAACGCTCCACATGCTTCGTACTCGGCCAAATTTCCAGTCGTTTTACCTAAGGACCACTACTTCACGGGGTTGCTCGTCTCTTCGTATCATCGACGGTTCGCACATGGAAATGGCCAGACCGTGGTGAATGAAATACGCCAGAAATTTCACATCTCCAGTCTTCGAATCATTGTTCGACAGATTGCTAAGCAGTGTTCTTGGTGCACTGTCTATAAGGCAGGCCCACGATTTCCCAAGATGGCACCACTTCCAGAAGCTCGAGTGACACCCTATGTCCGTGCATTTACGCATATCGGCATAGATTATTGCGGGCCATTTTCGATACGTGTACGGCGGTACGAAGTGAAGAAATGGGTGATGCTCGTGACATGCGTAACGGTAAGAGCAGTGCACCTCGAAGTAGTCGGAAGCCTATCGACGGAGGCGTGCAAGATGGCCATCCGACGATTCATCGCGCGACGAGGATCACCGCTAGAGATATATAGCGACCAGGGAACAAACTTTGTTGGTGCAAGCAGGGAGCTCAAGGAGGAGATAGCAAGCATCAACAAGGATATGGCTGGAACGTTCACTAACGCCGACACACAATGGCGCTTCAACCCTCCTGCAACCCCACATATGGGTGGCGTATGGGAGCGTCTTGTGAGGTCGGTGAAAACAGCGCTAAGGACTATCTCATCAGGGAGGAAACCGGACGAAGAAACGTTCTACACCTACCTAACCGAAGTGGAGTCCATCGTTAACTCCCGCCCTCTAACCCATGTGCCACTGGAACACGAGGATGGGGAAGCACTTACGCCCAACCATTTTTTGTTGCTAAGCACCAGTGGCGTGGTGCAGCCAACTCAACCTCCGGAAGTCAGCGGATCAGCGCTGAGGGCTAATTGGAGCCAAATCCAACACCTTTTGGATCTATTTTGGAGTAAGTGGACAAAGGAGTATCTGCCTACAATCAACTGCAGGTCCAAGTGGTTGACGGATACGAAACCTCTGCAGCCTGGAGATCTGGTGATGGTGATGGACTCAGGGTTACGGAACAGCTGGAAACGGGGCAAAATAGTAAGAATTTACTATGGATCAGATGGAGTTGTACGCCGAGCCGATGTTCAGACGGCCAATGGATTGCTGCAGAGGTCAGTTACTGGATTGGTCGTGCTCGAGGTGATGAAGAGCGGTACAGCTGCAGAAGGCTGCCAGCAATACGGGTCGGGGAATGTTGGAGAAACTGATCACCCGGCAACACTGACATCAGTTGACAGTCCGAACTCGAACCAAATTTGAAACGTCACAGTGACAGACAATGACACATATGTAATCTACACACAAGACAAGCATTAGTTGATTGTTAAAACGAAAAACATTGAATTAGTACCACGCTGTTAGTTACAAATTAGTAAACATTAAATATTAACTTGATCTAGTTATCGACAATTACATAAGACAATTAGACTTTGTAAGTACACAACATTGAATTACATGCAAACCTAATAAATAATGAACAAATAACATTGATATAGATTGGACAATAATTACAAGCCCAGTTAGACACGGACAAATAAACAAGTGGAAGGACTTATAATTGTAAGTAGACATGGACTATATAAGACGATTACTGACACTAACTATAATGAATTACAGCTAAAAGCAATACTCCACCACATCCGAGTTTGCTAAATAGAGCGTCCGAAATTCCGTGCCTAAGGCTGGCCGCAACAGGAAGCATTAGGAGAAATCTTCCATTTTTGCAAGTATGAAGAAAAAATATCCAAACTTTTTTGCAATCGACTACAGATGACACGCAGGCTTCGTCCTTTGGCGGAGAGGCCTGTGTCATCCGCAAACAAAGATTTTTGACATCCCTGAGGTAGCTCAGGTAAGTCAGATGTGAAAATATTGTATAATATTGGTCCCAAAATGCTGCCTTGAGGAACACCAGCTCTTACAGGAAGTCTTTCAGATCTGGAGTTCTGATAATTAACCTGAAGTGTACGATTTGACAAATAACTTTGAATTATTCTAACAATGTATGTTGGAAAATTAAAGTTTTTTAATTTTACAATCAAACCTTCATGCCAAACTCTGTCGAATGCTTTTTCTATGTCTAGAAGAGCAAGACCAGTAGAATAGCCTTCAGATTTGTTGGAACGGATCAAATTTGTTACACGTAAAAGTTGATGAGTGGTCGAATGTCCATGGCGGAATCCGAACTGTTCATTAGCAAAAATTGAATTTTCGTTGATGTGGGCCATCATTCTGTTCAAAAAAACCTTTTCATAAAGTTTACTGATGGAGGAAAGCAAACTGATTGGACGATAGCTAGAAGCTTCTGCAGGATTTTTGTCTGGTTTTAAAATTGGAACAACCTTAGCATTTTTCCATTTGTCAGGAAAATATGATAATTGAAAACATTTGTTAAATATATCAACTAAAAATGATAAGCTACTTTCTGGAAGTTTCTTGATGAGGATGTAGAAAATTCCATCATCGCCAGGAGCTTTCATATTTTTGATTTTTTTAATAATAGTTCTCACTTCTTCCAAATCAGTCTCCCAGGCATTTTGGAAAACGTTCTCTTGATTGAGAATATTTTCGAGCTCCTGAGTAACTTGATTTTCAATTGGACTAGTAAGTCCTAAATTAAAATTGTGCGCACTTTCAAACTGCATAGCAAGTTTTTGAGCTTTTTCGCAATTAGTTAGTAATAATTTGTTATCCTCTTTCAATGCCGGTATAGGCTTCTGAGGTTTTTTCAAGATTTTAGATAATTTCCAAAAGGGCTTAGAGCCAGGGTCCAATTGAGAAATTTTATTTTCAAAATTTTTGTTTCTTAATTGAGCAAAACGTTTCTTGATTTCTTTCTGCAAATCCTGCCATATAATTTTCATAGCAGGATCGCGAGTGCGTTGAAATTGCCTTCTCCTCACGTTTTCAAGACGGATCAAGAGTTTAAGATCATCGTCTATAATCACGGATTCAAATTTTACTTCACATTTTGGAATTGCAATGCTCCGGGCTTCAACAATGGAATTTGTTAAAGTTTCAAGAGCATTGTCAATATCAAATTTAGTTTCTAAAGAAATGTTAACATCAAGATTAGAGTCAACATACGTTTTATATATATTCCAGTCGGCTCGTAAATAATTGAAAGTAGAGCTGATAGGATTGAGAATCGCTTCTTGGGATATTTGAAATGTAACAGGGACATGATCAGAATCAAAATCAGCATGAGTAACTAATTGGCTACAAAGATGACTAGAGTCGGTTAAGACCAAGTCAATCGTAGATGGATTTCTAGAAGAGGAAAAACATGTAGGGCTATCAGGGTATTGAATTGAGAAATATCCTGAAGAGCACTCATCAAATAAAATTCTGCCGTTGGAATTACTTTGAGAATTATTCCATGACCGATGTTTGGCATTAAAGTCACCAATGACAAAAAAATTGACTTATTGCGAGTCAATTTTCGCAAGTCAGTTTGGAGCAAATTAACTTGCTGTCCAGAGCATTGAAAAGGCAAATAGGCAGCTATGAAAGTATATTTACCAAACTGTGTTTCAACAGAAACACCTAAAGTTTCAAAAACTTTAGTTTCAAATGATGAAAACAGTTGATGTTTTATACGCCTATGAATGATGATTGCAACTCCCCCACATGCCCCATCAAGTCGATCATTACGATAAACAAAAAAGTTAGGATCTCTTTTGAGTTTAGATCCAGGTTTTAAATACGTTTCGGTAATAACTGCTATATGCACGTTATTAACCGTAAGAAAATTAAACAGCTCGTCCTCTTTACCATTCAGGGAACGAGCATTCCAATTTAAGATATTTAAATTATTATTTGGATCCATTAGAAAAACGCAATCCAATAACAATTTGATTTGTAAATTTTACACCTACTTGGACTGCTTCAGTCATAGTGGTGGCTTTAAACATTGCATCAATCATTAGATTTAATTGTTCAGTTAGAAAATTAAAATCTGAGGCAGACATGTCATGTGATTTCCCATTAGAATTTCCGGTAGACGAAGAAGCGGAATTACCTGTGGCGGTAGGGTTTTTTTTTTCATTTGATTTGAAACAAGTAGAATGGGTACCCATGGATCGAATAGGGGAGGAGTTCAAATTTCCTGCTACGTTATCGGCAAAGGATTTACCGTGGGTAGATACATTCGAAATTGAAAGATTCGAACGGCTACCCGACGGATTAAAATTAGTTTGTGAATGAGCATGATTATGATCTTCCTGGTGGGTATGATTCCTAATCAAGCGATCGTTAACTGAAAAATGAGCATTGTTCGATACTCTACCAGGCAAATTCCGGAAACGATCGTTATCGTAACGGATATTATCTTTCATCTGCCTGGCACGAGCCTCAATGACTCTTTTGCGTGAAGGGCAATTCCAAAAATTGGACTTATGTTTAGCCCCGCAATTAGAGCATATGAACTTGGTGGTATCTTCCTTCACTGGACGGACGTCCTTGGCGTGAGAAGAACCTCCGCAAATCATGCATTTAGCATCCATGCGACAATTTTTTGTACCATGACCCCACTTTTGGCACCGACGGCACTGAGTGGGGTTCTGGTAATTTCCTCCAGGTTTCTGGAAATGTTCCCATGTCACACGGACATCGAACATCAGATTTGCTTTTCCTAAAGCATTAATATTATTTAGTTCTTTTTTGTTGAAGTGAACTAAACAATATTCTTGAGAAAGCCCTTTCCGAACAATGCCAGATTGGGTTCTCTTTTTCATAATGATTACTTGGACTGGGGAAAATCCAAGTATATCATTTATTCCATTTTTGATCTCTTCAGGTGATTTATAGTCACTTGAGAGATCTTTCAAGACAACTTTGAACAAACGTTCAGTTTTGTCGTCATAAGTAAAAAATTTGTGCTTCTTCTCTTCAAGATGCTTGAGAAGAAGCTCACGATCTTTAAGAGTTTCCGGCAAAACGCGACAGTCTCCTTTCTTTGCGATTTGGAAGGAAACCTTGATTCCCCTAATGGAGTTCAAGATCTCCTGCGTAAATCCCCCAAATTCGGAACAACTGACCACGATAGGCAGCACTCTTTGCTTCCTCACTTGAATCAAAGAGACTGGGCTAGAGGCTGCATCGATTTGGTGTTCGGAAAATTTGTCTACAGCATCGGACTGATTGCTCATTTCGATACAATTATTCATTTCACCCTTGGAAGAAACTTCGCATTCCGGGGAAGCGTCCTTTCTTCCATTCTTTCCACGTGTAGTGACAGTTTTAAAACAAACTTTTTTGGAAGGAAGTAGTGAATTCAGAGATTCACCCTTCCTTTTGTTAGTTGTTGATACCATGTTTAGTTAATAAACGAGAAAGACGTGACCTTCGAGAGGTTTTTTCCCAAGACGGTGTCCAAGAAGGATTACCACCGCTGGCTTTCGCCAACGGGTCCAACGAAAAATCGAAGGCACGGGTCCAAACAAGGATCGTAAAGGGATCAATAGTAGAAAAAATAGTACTGAAAAGTACTGTTTTAGTAGCACTGAAAAGTACCGTTTTTAATTTTAGCACTGAAAAGTACTGTTTTTGTAGCACTGAAAAGTACTGTTTTATTGCTTTAGGTAGTTTATAAGAAAACTTCCAAGAGCAGAGAGAATTCGTGTACGCACAGCACGAAGGTACAATGCGCACTGCCCACGGTGTTTATATTACCCCCAACTCGAGTGGTTCATTTTACCCCTGAAGAACCAATATCATGAAATCGATTGAAATTGGGCATGTAGAAAATAAAAATACCTACAATTTCCGTCAGCTAATCAGGAATGCTCGAGAGATATGGTGAGCTACGCAGGTTAGTCGATTCTTGGTGATTTTTATCGATAAAGAGCATAAACTGTTCAAGTGCGTCTGATGCGAAAACTGAGAGACGTACTTTTTTGTTTTTATTTTTCCAGCATTTGACAATTTCTGATTGTTCTATGGTTGTCCAAATAATTTCTTAATCTGAGTATTTGGGATGGTGCTGCGTTTTGCAGCACCCCTCTTTGGGTTTAACCCACAGTTTTCCTACAAATGCGAAAAAGGCATTTTTAGCAAACAAAGCTCTCAATCAATAACTGTGGAAAGGGATGGTACACAAATTATGTCACGCTAAATGTTTAGGGTCGCCTGGTTTTCTTTCCCTGCGTACAGCCAGCGTATTCGTGGTTTTTCTCGAAGTCCGAGATTCGCACTAAGTGACCAACCCACTGAAGTATGTGTTGATACACTTGATGCGACTCGTGATTCATACATCTGTATAACAAACCATTTTTTAGTTTCCCACCGATTATTGTCCGCAACACTTTCGTGCCAGTAGAGTATCAATGTTTTATACTGGGCGAATTTTGTTTCCGTTTACAAGTTGCAAAACCTAAGCTGATTATGTCGTTCATAAAAGGCCCTATTTGCAGTCACAACGCGTACAAGGTAAACAAGCTATTGAACAACTTTCAATACTACCTCAGCATCAACACCACTAGGTCCACCACTATTCCTACCTGCATCCATGTACTGCGTTTTGGTTCCTTGATTGACCCGTCATCGATTCCAATAAGGTCGATATCACCCGCAAAGCCAAAAAGCGGCCGTGTAATGATAGTGCCGTTTCTCCTAATAGCACCCTCGAATGTAATGTTGAACGGTTAATTCGAAAGTGCGTTTCCATGCTTCAATCTTTTTAACGTCACAAAACAGGTTGACAACTGATCTGCAATCCGAACACTTGGTTTTGAAATTCCCAGCGTTGTCCGTATCAACCTTGTTAGTTTCACTGGAAAACCATGTTCGGACATTATCTGCCACAGCTTATTTCTTCTCATTGAATCGTACGCTGCTTTAAAATCAATACACAGATGGAGGGTCTACAAGTTACTCGCCTTTACAAAAAACAGCCTGGTATTCGCTGATGAAGGACTCCTAGAGCGGTTTAAATCTGTTAAACAGGATGCGTTACATTATGTTGTACGCCGAATTGAACAGGGTAATCCCTCTGGCGCACTCCAGTCTAAATATTTTCATGTAGATTGGACATATGAGGCTTTCCAACTAATTGGCAGGCATGTCTCCGTCCTCAAAGAGCAAATATCAATGGCAATTATTTTGCGATGTTCTTCTTTCAGCACTGGCTACTTCCATAAAATTTAGCTTCGGAGCTCATTAGTAACATGATAACATTAACGCACTTCTGATTTTATTTTCGGTAAAACGACCATCGACCAAATCGCATTCAGTCAAAATAGCCCTATAATGGGGTAGAACACCTTTCAAAAGAACAAAGAGAACAGTATTCTAGCTCCTCAATGAATTTTCTCTGTAGCATGGAGAACGTCTATTCGTTGATAAAATCACCGGAAAAGCTTACTACTTTGTCAAAAAATGTTAAATAGGAAGCCGGATCCTATTCTTGGCACTTTTGATTCACTTCGGCAGTGGTGTTTTTGAAAGCGGCAGAGCTCGTATTCGGCCACAATATTTGTCGTACTAATGTGCTTCTTAATGCAATGTTTTAGACAATTCGGCCGAGAAAAACTCCCATGCCAAAGCGAATCATGGATGTGTCCAAGTGGTTCTGCACCCTTATCACTGAGAAATGTGAAGAGAAGCTCTTCAAGGCTTCTAGACGCAACTGGATTTTAACATTGTTTGGCAAAGAATTGAAATTCATTAATGAATCAATGAGTCAGACAATTTTACCCCATAGATGCGTATTGATCCATGTTCCCCTACAGCCCTGATTTGTCGAGTTAACGAGCAACTACTGGTTGGTGAAAAATTATGCCGTACAGTTGGTCCCATTGGGGAAAACCCTTATTCACACCACAAATTGCAAACAACTTACCAAAGCGAGCGCGAGCTGGTAGATTTGGCTTTCCAGTGCAGATTCGCGGCCACGATTTGCAAATGAGCTCCGTCGTAAAGTTGCCGGTGCCCAGAGTTACTGACGAACCGGAAAGTAGGTCTAAATTTAATAAAAAACTTCTACCGATCCCCGAGTTGACAATACAGTCAACGAACCCACAAAAGTAACAAACTGCGGGTGCTAGGTACGGGTAAAGGTTCCGAGTTTGCCAGGCAGTTTTAAATAGGAGCTGTCAGCAGAACTCTGGCTTATCCAGACACAGAGAGTGCCAGTAGATTTCCTTCAGCTATTCTGACACCCCGGTAGTAAAGTCGTCGTCGTCGTCGTCGTTGTTAAAGTGAGACTTTTTCTGTTTTGCAAGTGAAGGGGGAAATGGAGGAGGGGTCTCTGGAAAAGTCAAGCACTACAATCTCAACTGCTGGTGATTATGTTGGAAACGTGAGACACTTCAGAACCGGACCAGAATGGCTGCCGGGTAGAAACGGAAGTATGACGAGTGATGACGGGAACGCAGTTAATTAGTGTGATAAATTTAGCTGAAAATAAAACGGAATTATAGTTAACTCCTTTTCCGTCGTCCCTCGCCTCGATGCTTCAAACTTTTTGTGTAACTCTATGCTTCCCGGGATGTAGTTTGGGGTTCACGGGATCAACTTTTGGGTTAGTCAAGGCAAGAACATGTCAGACGAAGAAAAATCAGTTTAAAATAACATTGTACATTGTACATTGTACAAAATTTGGTTCACTCTAAAATTAACGGAAAATAATCTGGAATTCCTGATATAACAATCCAAACTCCTTCTTCTTGGCATTACGTCCTCATTAGGACAAAGCCTTTCTCAGCTTCAGCCTTGCTTTGCTTTGCAAACTCTAACCACTCGGATTAGGAAGGCTCCTAGATTCTTGGTTCAGTAGTTGACTAAATAAATTAAATGTATTTTAACTAATCAATAAAAAAAAATACTCGCATAGACCACTTTATCAACTCACCGCGAAACCACGCACATTTTTTTCTCCAAGCAATAAATCTAACCGGCGCTTTTCCCTGAAATCGAATTCCGTCCGCGCCAAAATGATGAAACGATTCCAAAACCAACCGCACCTATAAAGCGTTCTGGTTCACATGGAACGCAAAATTTAAAATCGATTTCAACTTGGCTTCGACGGATAGTCCCTCCATTTGAATAAATCCGGAATCAATTTCACCGACCGAGGAAAAGCTATCCTGGAAATACCTTATGGTTGCTGCTGGTGCTCACTTTCGGCGATCTGGTGAAGTCATATTTTACCGATCAACGAGTGGTGACGCCGGCAGTCAGTGGGCGAAGAAAAAAAAAACCTCGTAAAATCATGATGAGAATCAAATTCGATTTTGATGAGCGGCATCTCGAGCCACACCTACCGCAACTGATCAACTGATTGCTTTTGCCGTCGCCACCGCACAGTGAGTTCGTTCGTTATGTAAAGCATATGAAATCAATGGACTCATTTACATTCATACAAAAAACGATACAAAAAGGTGGGTTGGTGTAAAAAAATGGCCAGAGTATGGCCAGAATTTCGAGAATCTCAAAATCTCATTTCTCATACTTGGAAATGTTCACGCTTCTACAACTCAAAGCTCAACATCCGAAAAAATCATAAATGAGTTTTCTCATCCGTTTGATTGATTGGCTCATATTTCCACAGATTTTTTTAAATTTAAATAAAAGCTCTATTCTTGGTTTTTCTGTAAGATTCATAACAAACCGTTCTAGTGTGAACAATTACATTGAGACTTAACTAACAGCTTTCCGATGAGAATATGATTGAACCATTATTAAATGCATGAGCGTGAGCAAGTGATTTTGCATCAAAATCTCAAGCGTGAGCTTTGCGAAATAGATCTTAAATGAGTTTGCTCTTATGGAAGAGCTCAATGATGATCCGTCATAAAGAACACCGCAAATTTGAATGCATCCTATCTGATCAATTTGCAAAATGGTTCATTTTAAGTAAGTAATGTACGCATCGCGATATCTGTATGATGAAAAAAATACGCTTTCTCTATACGATCATTAGTGTTGGCAATACAAGTGATGTAAGCTTTACTTTCTGAACCACAACCATTTGGAGGGCTGCAATTCTTTTCAGAGTAATTTTAGTACTTTTGGTGAAGTTGTTGGGCATATTTTAATTTTACTGTCGTCCCATCTGTAAAAAAAGTAGGCATTGAGAAAATGGCCTAAGAAGTTCATAAAATCGTTTTTAATACGAATATTCAACAAATTCTAGAAGGTTGAAACATGTTTGAATCTCAATGATACTTTCACAATTTGCTTCTCACACCGATACCCTTCCGAAAAAAAAGAATATAAATATGACCAGAACATGGCCCATTGTTGTGTTACAGAGTGCAAAAATCTGTAGTGGGACTGACTCGCGGTTAATTTTCACTATGGGACATTCCGACTTGGTGTTTTTCCTGATTTTACCAAACATTGGTGCAGCTTAAAGATCAAAGGAAGATTAATGAAAACTGATATCAATTCAACTTTGACGAAAATGCAGATGGGACTTACTTGCGATTCACGACAGTTTACCTAAACGAAATTTGTGATATAGTTCCAATGAAATATAGAGTAAGGTGGGGCAAAAGTTCGACCTTAGTGGTATAATCAAAGTTTCCAGGAAAACAATAGCAGGTGAAACAAAACAAATACCATACAGTGAACCTTCAACATATTGGCTATAATTTTGCTGAACAAACTTATGTCAAAATATTTACCCATTTTTAGTTATAACAGTTTTAAAATTGATTGTCTTATTCGAACTTTTGCCCCACCGGTGGGGCAAGAGTTCGAATCTAGTGTGGGGCATTAGTTCGCTGGCTAAAACCCAAAATATCGATCCTTTTATGACAGGCATACTTTACACCAGCCGTAAACTTAAGTTTGCCGAAAAATGCACACTAAATTTTCATCAAAAAATTGCCCAAAACTGGGTTAATTGTAATATACTCAAAAATAGCTGTTGTTCGCAAAACTAGGTGGAAACGTAAAATTTTGGTGACAGTTTTTACACGATCAGACAAATATAACTAAATTTGAATATTATATGTGGATTTTAGGCAATTTGAAAATTTTTCCGTGATTTTATACATGGGTCGATCTTTTGCCCCGCTGATTCGAACTTTTGCCCCACTATGGGCCAAAAATTGTTTTCAAGCATTTATGCAAAATCTAATACACTTCAAAGCAACCTCATGATAGGCCTAGAAACGCCCTTACATAAAATATTGAAAAAGATTTTATCCACATTTGCATGGAACAACGAAAGTTTGACCAAAAATTACAATATTCACGTCGAAAAACAACAAATAGTCATAACTTTTCCAAATCTCAATCGATTTTTATGATATTTGGAGTAAAAGTCTCATACTTGAATAGCATTCGAACCACAATGACATTTATTAGATTTGTTTTGAATTGAGCTAGAAATCTTAAAAAGAAACTCTTACCCCACTCGAACTTTTGCCCCACTTTACTCTACGTCTTTGTGTAGAACAGAGTGAATCTTTATTAAGTTACAAATATCCTCCTAATATTCCCCTCCTTAATCCCAATGAGCCATTTTACGAAGCTTGTCAAATGACAGGAGACCTGGGAGAATTCAATCATCGTCATCAGTTTTCGCGATTTCTGATCGCAAAAATGCCTTTTTATATGAAATATAGGTGAAAAAGAGGTAGCTGATACAATAACTAGGTATAATGTTGCAGTAACGAACATTTTTGGATCTCTTTTTTGTCCTTTTATCCTTGTCCTCGTTTGGTAAGATGAGGCGTTGTTAAAAATCACGCTGGATTTAATCCCAGGTCTCCTGTCAATTGACGCCGTTGCGGCGATCAGCTGTTCCGAAACGTCTCGTAAAATGGCTTATTGAGCGGTTCCACAGAAAATGACGACTTTTTTTCCCAAATTTCATTTTTATATTTTTTGATTTGGATGAAATTTTGCACATGCTTTCTATACCCGAAAATGCCTTTTTGCATCATCGGCTCGCCATTTTGACTCTAGTCTTACTTTTGAGAAGGGCCTAAGAAAACAATCCTTAATAATTTTCAAAAAATTATAACTTAGAAACGGTTTGTCCGATCAGTTTGGTGCCTTCCGCAAAGTTTTAGGTTATTGTTGGGACTATCTGGAAAAAATATACACTGTAAAAAAAATGTTGTAATTTTTTATATATCGAAAATAAAGCTTAAAAATCAATTTTCTCAAAAATCGTATTTTTGAAAATACCTGAAGGTCGTAGACACAAAAGTCAATTTGAACAAATTGAGTTGTAAGATAGTGAAAAATAAAAGAATCGTTCTGGTGGGCTTCGATCCCACGACTCCCAATACGCTAGACTGGGCGCTTTAACCAACTACGCCACAGAACGGGTAACGATTCTGCAGCGCAATCGGCCAACCTGAAACCAAAGTCCGTCACGACCCCATTTTCTCCTTCACAACCCTACACCTCCTTCGGCTCTCTGAGATGCCCAATTTGACTCTCCTAAGCGTGCCTACAACAACAGTGAGAGATTTTATTTTTAGCGTCGCACTGTTGCCTTGTTTGTGCCACACTACTTGGGCATCTCAGAGAGCCGAAGGAGGTGTAGGGTTGTGTAGGAGAAAATGGGGTCGTGACGGACTTTGGTTTCAGGTTGGCCGATTGCGCTGCAGAATCGTTACCCGTTCTATGGCGTAGTTGGTTAACGCGCCCAGTCTAGCGTATTGGGAGTCGTGGGATCGAAGCCCACCAGAACGATTCTTTTATTTTTCACTATCTTACAACTCAATTTGTCCAATTCGACTTTTGTGTCTACGACCTTCAGGTATTTTCAAAACACCGTCGGCTGGTTAAGTAGACAAAAAATGAAGTCTTTTGCACAGTGGGTCAAGATGGAGAAATCATGGACAAAAAAGTTATGATTTTTTGAAAATAGGTGAATATTTGAAAGTGGTCATAATAAACTTTTTAAATATTTTTCAACTCGATTTTATGAAAGTACGCAAAATTTACAACAAAAAAGGTATACGGAAAAATCAGGGTAACTTTTACCATTTTAAAGATACAGCGATTTAAATACAAAATTATGATATAATTTTCAATTTTCGGTCTTTATAATATAACTTAGAAACGGTTTGTCCGATCAGTTTGGAGTCTTCCGCAAAGTTTTAGGTTATTGTTGGGACTATCTGAAAAAAAAAAATATACACTGTAAAAATAATGTTGTAATTTTTTATATATCGAAAATAAAGCTTAAAAATCAATTTTCTCAAAAATCGTACTATTGATTTTTTTTTATTTTTTTATACGTTAAAGTAGACAAAAAATGAAGTCTTTTGTACAGTGGGTCAAAATGGAGAAATCATGGACAAAAAAGTTATGATTTCTTTAAAAAAGGTTGATGTTTCAATATGGTCTAAATAAACTTTTTGAATGCTTTTCGACCCGATTTTATGAAAATACGCAAAATTTTCAACAAAAAAGGTATATGAGAAAATTTTGCAAATTGCTACCGAAACATTTGAAAAGTTTATTATGACCATTTTCAACAAATTCACCTTGTTTTAAAAAATCATAACTGTTTTGTCCATGATTTCTCCATCTTGACCCACTGTGCAAAAGATTTTTAAGCTTTATTTTCGATATATAAAAAATTACAACATATTTTTTTACCGTGTTTATTTTTTTTCCAGATAGTCCCAACAATAACCTAAAACTTTGCGGAAGGCACCAAACTGATCGGACAAACTGTTTCTAAGTGATAAATTTTTTGAAAATTATTAAGGATTTTTTTTTTAGGCCCCTTTTAAAAGTAAGGCTAGAGTCAAAATGGCGAGCCGATGATGCAAAAAGGCATTTTTGGGCATAAAGAAAGCATGTGCAAAATTTCATCAAAATCAAAAAATACAAAAGTAAACCGACATTCGAATTCAAATGGAACCGCTCTATTGTTTTGCAGCTTCAACAAATTTTGAAATCGGGACCGCCTTCGTAAGTAGGGCTATTTACGGCTGAATTCGTCTTAGAATGCAGGTAATTTCGAGCTGCCGAAGAGATTCACCTGCAGTTCTCATGAAAAAGCTGCTGAAGAAAACGAGGCTGCCGACAATGGGCTCACTAATTTGACGTTGAGCGATGCCAAATTCATTCGTTACCATGGTCACATAAATAACACGGCACCGCTTAAACAAAGAAAAAAATATTGAAATTCCAATGTAGCGTAAACAGAAGAGTATATTAAAAGTAAATCAAATCCAAATATGTGCATGAAAATAAACTGAAATTTACAACATATTTTTAGCTGTGAACGTCAAAGAGTGAACTCGTGCATTGGTACATTGTCATACTGACAAGATCTGTTCGAAGCGTTGGAAAACGTTTCCAAAAAGCTTTTTACAATTCCGTCCGTATTAATCGATAGACGGAAATGTTGCTTGCCGACTGGATGTTGCAGCTATGAAACGTGGTGTTTTCGGCCGTTGCAGTATTTGAGAGCAGCAGGAACAGTTTTGCTTCAATATTTGATGGTTTCGGTAAAAGGTAAAATATATTACCGAAACCGTCGGATATTGAAGCAAAACTGTTCTTGTTGCTCTCAAAGACTGCAACGGCTGAAAACACCATTTGTCATTAATCGATAGAGCTCGCGTGACGTTACAAAAGGACCTATCTAACATTGAGAGGCTCCCTTCGTTTACTTTCTCTTTGATCAATAACTGAGTCACATTAACCTCTTCGGTTGCGTTTTTTGTAGGAAACACTAGTTAAGGAAATTGCCTTTCAATCTATAGTTAAAAACTTCCCAAAAGCTTTGGTATTCCACTGTTATAATCGAAAGAGAGCGAAAGAGGAGAGAATATCTGATTTGTACATAGGTCCTTTAGTAATGTTCAGCGAGAGAGGATAGAGCAGCGCATATATGTACATAAATAAACAAACACGTAATTTGCCTGCTGATGTCCCTGAAAATTACAAAGGAAGCACGGCATCGGCTTAGACTGACGAGGATACGTAAATTCCCCTACGTCAACCTTTTGCGAATCTGATCCGACGTGCTGAACTTTTATTGTACCATCGCAGCTTTTCTCTTACAAAATGATTCCGCATGTCTATGTGTTATGTGCGAGGAGAATAGCCAATTTTCTTGTTGTTTGAAAACAGCAGAAAGTCGTCAACGTAAACAGCTATGACGATTATTTGCTCATCATCCACATGATAGTAGACACAGGGATCGTGTCTGGAACGCTTAAGACCGATGTGCTTCAGTTCCGCATCCAACTTGCCATTCCGAGGATCCGTATGGTTCATTCTCTCCGCAAGGCCGTTTAGTTCCGGTTTCTACGGTAACGACTTCTCATGGTGTATTCCCGATTCTCGTAGAAACTTCTCCATCTCCAGAATTGACATATTCCAGACCATTACATCCGTACGCAATCGCTTGATCTGCTTTCTCGTTTGTGTTTCAGCGACCGCTTTGAAGTCCTTGAAGCAATCTAGCATGCTTTTCTTTAAGGTGAAGATGAATCGAAGCCAAACTTCAAATTTTCAAGAGCACGGATCTGGAGAACCAAACATCCATTTAAGCTGAAAACTTAATCGATTGGTCAGTCGCTGGTGGTGACCAATCGATTAAGTTTTCAGCTTGAACGGATGTTTGGTTCTCCAGATCCGTGCTCTTGAAAATTTGAAGTTTGGCTTCGACTCATCTTCACCTTAATTTCAAAAAGTACACGAAACCCGTACGGCTGGAATCGTCAATGAAAGTCAAAAAGTATTTGCTTCCACCGATTGAAACGTTTTCTATTGGACCACATAAATTTCTTGAATGGTTGACGGCTATCCTTCCTTTGAAGAAATGATGCGCACTATGAAATGGTAGCATCCACAAAATCAATTCCTTCTGCTATGAGGTGTAGCCGTTTCAAACTGTGGCTCTTCAAGTGCGCCATTCGTCGATGATACAAAATCATTCGCTTTAGCTGCACAGGATATTTGTTCGGCGGCCAAGACAAACTTGTATGGTCCCACGTTCTCTTTTCCTATTGCCACCATTTCGTTTGACGCAGATCTTACTTCACACGTTACTTACTTTACTTTTGATAGCGCTACGTCTTTGAAGACATGACCTGCGCCACAATGTTACGCCAACTAACTTGATCCATGGCTTCTCGATCACCCCACACTTCCAAGATCCTGCCCCACTTGATCAAACCACCTAGCTCGTTGCGCTCCACTTGGTCAAACCACCTAGCTCGTTGCGCTCCCCTTCGTCTTGTACCGGCCGGATTTGAGGTGAACACCATTTTTGTGGGATTGTTGTCCAGCATTCTCACAACGTGCCCCGCCCATCGTACCCTTCCAGCTTTTGCGACTTTCTGGATACTGGGTTCACCGTAGAGTTGCGCAAGCTCGTGGTTCATTCTTCTCCTCCATACGCCGTTCTCACATACTCCGCCGAAGATCGTCCTAAGCACACGTCGTTCAAAAACTCCTAGCGCTTGCAGGTCCTCTTCGAGTATTGTCCACGTCTCATGCCCGTAGAGGACTACCGGTTTTATTAGCGTCTTGTACATGGTGCACTTAGTACGGAAGTGAAGTTTACCAGACCGCAAGGTCTTGTGGAGTCCGTATTAAGCACGACTTCCGGCAATGATACGTCTTCGAATTTCTCTGCTGCAGTTGTTATCCGACGTTATCAATGATCCGAGGTAGACAAATTCGTCCACCACCTCGAACTCATCCCCGTCGATCATCACGCGTCTGCCAATGCGAGCTCTATCGCGCTCGGTTTTTCCAGCCAGCAGATATTTCGTCTTCGACGTATTTACCTTCAATCCAACCCGATCTGCTTCACGTTTCAGCCTGGTATACTGTTCAGAAACCACCTGGAACGTTCTTCCGAAAATGTCCACGCCGTCAGCAAAGCAGATGAACTGGCTGGATTTATTGAAGATCGTGCCTCGCATGTTGAAGTCCGCCCATTTCATAACACCTTCCAGCGCAATATTGAACAAGAGGCAGGAAAGACCATCGCCTTGTCGAAGTCCTTTGCGTGTTTCAAACGGGTCCGATAATGCACCCGATATCTTCACACAGCACTGTACACTATCCATCGTTGCTTTGATCAGTCTAGTCAGTTTTCCGGGGAAACCGAGAAAGTAAGGCGCTCTAGACTGTTGAATAACTCCCGATAATGGATCATTAAAATAACCAAAACGGCCGCTATGGAAAGCAAAGATAGCGCCACCGTAGCCTTGAGTGTTTGACAGAACAGCAATGCTGTCACAATGTTAAGTCCCCCATATACAGTGCCGCCTTTGTTTTGATGCGGTGAGCACTGACAAAAACTAGCTTCCATTTTCATAATCCTAGCTATTGTTGCTTTTCCCGTAAATGTAAAAGATGTATATTCATATTTTTTTAACTATGACGGTGCATCATAACTTCGATGTATTTAGACGCTTGCAATTTTCAACGGTGGCATACTTCACTTTATTTAAGGCCAAGTAGCCTGTCTTTCTTTTCAATGGACCGATGCACGAGTTCACTAATTTTATCTTAAGCGGTGCCGAATTCACTGGTTTCCATGGTCACACAAATAACATAGCACCGCTAAAACGTCAAATAGTGAAACCGTGCATAGGTCCATAGCCATGTTGGACTTCAAACTCATAATTTCAAAGTAATGAAAATCAGTCTGCAAAGCGGATAGTGATTTGAAACAGTATATAACTATATGCGCTTACTTGCAGAAAATTTAATGATACTAATATTGATTCAACATCATCAGAGATGAATTAACATCAATCGACAACGATGCGCACAAATTTCAATGAAAGCATACTTCGCATAAAGAGCGTTAGTCATTTTGATACCATTGATTCCCCATTCATTTTTGACGGCATGAGCAAGTGGTTGTACATCGAAACTGAGTGTGAGTCTACCAACACTGGCCTCCATAGAAAATTCGTTGTTTGTCCTATATTGCCAGGTATAATAATTTTCAAAATCCTTTAAAAAGCTGTTTAGTAACGAAATTGAAAAAAAAATCTTAGTTGTTTCGTATACGTTAACACCTAAAAACAGATTTCTTCAGTAAATTAGTCACATAAATCAGCCTACATGCTGGAAAACTTAGAAAGTTGTCTAAAATGTACTCAAAATGCTGCCGACCTTTTTGATAACGGCAAATGATTCAGTGACCTTCCGCTGTAAAATCAATGCAAAGGATTCGATCGTAATACTTACACGCCTTCATTTACATACTCTTATGAAGCACGGTGTATAAATTATGTAGTACTTAATTTGATTGTTCATTTGCCCCTTTTTCAAAGTCTGTATAATGTTCCAGCAAATAATTTTGTTAATAATAAAGAATGGTCTTCTATCGTATGTGAACAAATTATTTTGGAACTTTCATTTAGATTTTAGATTGGTACTTTTAATATGTTACGCTGGATATGATTTGAAGTGTCACTATAGTCCATTTTACGAATCGTTTTTGAACAGCTGATCGCTTATTTTACGTCACTTTGATGAGCTCGAATGTTTAGAGTGTATTACTTGCCACGTATGCCTTGCGTGGCGCTACAATTACAGAAAACGAGGTCGCCAGAAATATATGAGAGTGACTCATATTGTTAATATAATATATTTGGGCTTATTCACATATTTCATAACGCTGGAGGGGGTGAGAAGTGTCCTCTTAATGTTACGGCTCATACAAAATCTGTGGAATGTTCATACAAAAAGCGTTACGAAGGGGTGGGTGGGTGTCAAAAATAGCCATTTTCAGCGTTATGAAATATGTGAATGAACCCTTTGGTAATTCGCAATCCGCTCATCGCCAAACTGCAGCCCTGTCGTCCTGCTTAGTCGACGACTAAGAAGCTTTTCTTAGATTTTTTATTAATTTTCACCCAAATTAATAAAAAATGTAAGCAATGTGATAGAGTTTTGCGAAATCAGATACAATCTAATTTATTTATTTATTTATTTCGTCAAGCATAGGTAGACTACATACAATAATTACAATACTTTCTTACATGCTATGGATTACTTCTATTGTTCTTTAGTTGTGTTTTAAGCTGCTCTTTGGACATAGTAATGCCAATGAATTCGCAATGTACATTATACTGACGCATCATACGGTTTATTGGTCCGTTTTGAGCATAATGCGTTCTGCATGATTTTTCTGAAAATAATTTTCTTGTTCTTAAATGCCGAGAGGGTGTGTAGAAGTTTAGTTGAGAAAGAAGTGCAGCGGAGTCTACACGGTTCGAAATAATGTTGTTTATAAAGAGAATCATTGCGAATTCCCGGCGTTGCTTAAGTGTTTCCAAGTTGATGAGCATGCAGCGTGCTTCATACGACGGAAGTGGCAGCACAGTCCAATTCAATTTCCGAAGGGCGTATAAAAGGAATTGCTTCTGTACTGATTCTATGCGTTCTTCGTGTACGACATGATACGGGTTCCATACTAGGTGACAGTATTCCAGAATTGGTCTTACATATGTAGTATACAATAGTTTAATAGTATATGGGTCTTGAAAATTGTTGCTGAACCTCTTAATGAAGCCAAGCATGCTGTTTGCTTTGTTTATTATGGAATTATAATGTTCTACAAAAGTGAGTTTAGAGTCTAGGATTACGCCCAAATCCCTTACAATTTTACACTTCTGCACTACTTGATTTCCTAAAAATACTTCAATTGGTGGTGTTACATATTTTCGGCTAAATGCTATTGAATTACATTTTTTGATATTGAGCTGAAGTAAACTTTTATGGCACCAAGTGAAGAATAAGTTAATGTCATTCTGGAATTCTTCTGCTTCGCTAGAATTACTTACTTCCATGAAGAGCTTCATGTCGTCTGCATATATAAGAAATTTTATTTTTCTAAGTAAAAAGGAAATGTCGTTTACATACAAAATAAAAAGAAGTGGGCCTAAAGACGGGGTTGGTGGTCTGATGGCTACCGCTTCTGCTTCATATGCAGAAGGTCATGGGTTCAATCCCAGGCCCGTCCCTTTCCTCGTACTTTGTAGTTGTATATCTCTCACTTGCTTCTATCTTCCATTCTAAATATACCACACTCAAACTATTCGTTCATAGCAAACGCTAGAATCAGAGACGGACAAAAAACCGTTTCCCTAACGCTTCCTACTTCCACGCGCACGCCTTTCTTACGCCTGATACATAGGCAGTCTGCTAACCACAAAAGCAAACCTCTCTGCCATGCCTTTCCCCCAATCCATACACTCCCGCATGAACTGACGTGGATGCAGTGGAATATACGGTCTACGTGGGAGTCAGTTGAATGCATCATCAATTCCTCCCCCTTCCCCTCATTGGTCAGCATTCTGACGTGGCAGGTGCCATTGTTGCCTAAAAATAGAAGATCACCAGCACTTATACACTGAGGATGCCTGTTAGTCCCAAGCAGTCATTCGGTTGGTTCCTTGTGTAAGTGCAGCTGATCTGGCGATACTGGAGTGCATCCACGGGCGGCCAATCAAGCTCAAGCTCAAGCTCAAGCTCAAGCTCAAAATAAAAAGAAGTGGGCCTAAATGAGAACCTTGAGGTACTCCGGAGGTTACAGAAATGGGTGCTGATAATTTATTTTGAAAGCGCACAATTTGTTTCCTATGTGATAGATATGACTGGATCCAACTCAAGAGTCCTGGCTCCATTCCTATTTTCTGCAATTTGAAGATTAATAATGGTATGTCGATTCGGTCAAATGCCTTACTGAAGTCAGTGTAGAGGGCTTCTACGTGCTTGCCATTGTCCATTGCGTTGAGAATAAAAGATACAAATTCTAGCAGATTGGAAGATGTTGAGCGGCCTTTAAAAAAGCCATGCTGCCTACAAGTAATTTGGTTTTTTACTTGCTGGAAAATTTTGTCGTTTACGAGAGATTCGAAGAGTTTGGGAATACATGAGATAATGGCAATTCCGCGATAGTTCCTTATGTCAGATTTTGTACCTGATTTGAAAACAGGCACCAAATATGAGGATTTCCAAGCTACTGGGAAATTTCCATTATTTAGAGACATGTTGAAAAGGCGTTCTAAGGGAAGGGTAAGTTCTTCTGAGAGATTTTTGAAGAACACGGGTGCAATGCCATCCGGTCCTGCTCCCTTAGTTGCGTCCAGGTTTTTTAGTGCCGATAAGATTTCTTGTTGTGATAGTTTTTCAATAGATATACTATTAGAAATTTCTGGGAAAAAAGAAAAGAAATTGCGGTCGCGGTCTTCTTCAGAGTAGGTGGTATACACTTCTTGAAAGAAATCTGCAAAGAGGTTGCAGATATCGGAAGAGTTTTCACCTACGTTTCCGTCAAAATGCATTCGCGAAGGGAAATTGCTACTTTTTAATTGTGTGTTTACATAATTAAAAAAGTTTTTAGGACATGATTTGACTTCGGATTCGACCTTACGATTATATTCTTCATGTGCGGAGTTAATGGCTGAGTTGAGTTGGTTACATGTGTCATGATAATTTTGTAAGTTGGTGGCAGTATTTTCTTTTTTGTATAATTTATGCGCTTTCTGTTTCTTGTTCTTTAGGTTTTTCAGATGTGGGCTAAACCACACCGGTAATTTGTTATTTTGTATTCGTCTTTTTCTTCTTGTTGGCACAGTTTCATTAATTATTTGTTGAATAATTGATTGGAACTTGTCTACTTCGGTGTCGACATTTCCTTCAATACTTATGATATGTTGCCAATTAATTGTACATAGTCTACGTTTGGCTTCGTTGTAATTTGCTTTATTGTATTCCGGCACTTCCTCGTACTCCCAGTCGCTGGGGAGAGAAGTTTTATGTATGAAGATTGAATATTCAATTGCTGTGTGAAATATTTCATTTTTCCATAGAGGTGATAATGATGTATACACACAGAAATCTTCAGTGCAATTTGTAAATAAGAGGTCCAAGTAAGAATTTTGCTGGTTTTTTACGTGATTAATTTGATTTAGGCCAAAATATGATGTTTTGTCGAATAAAAATTGTAAAGTACTGTCTTCGCCTACGACTGGGAGTAAAAGTGATTCATTTTCATTGTCTGTAATGAAGTCGGCATTGCGTTGGTTGAAGTCGCCATAAATATGCAGTTTTACTTCAGGTTCCATATTTGACATAATAGTTTCGACAATTTTGAAAAATAATTCAAAAGAATGTTTGTTAGCGTGTTCAGGTGGAAAATACACGGATGAAAAAATATGCGTTTCTCCATTAATTAGAGCTTTAGCCCAAACATTTTCGAATTCTTTGTGTTTGAAAGTTTCAATTTCTTCAGAAGTAATGTCTGCATTAATGGCTATGAGAACTCCACCACCGGACTTCTTATTACAGTGTTGCAAATTTCGGTCGTGCCGAAATACATTAAAATTATTTCCAAAAATTTCTTCGCTTCTTACGCTTTTGTCCCAGCTAGTTTCGGTTCCAAGAATTATATTGAAAGAAGAAGATAAAAGTTTTTGATGAATTTCCTTCATTTTGGCTGAGCTTTTCATGCGATTGAAATTTTGGCAATATACCAGAATTTCAGTCGCATTCTGTTGAGAAGACAAAGAAATTTTTGGATTATTTATAATACTTATATTACTATGTGCGTCAGGTAGCGTGTGTAGGGTGGATGTTGTGGAGACGTCAGTGATGTCTGCTTCCAAGGAATGCGTCTTTATTTTCGAAAATTTTGTAAGCCGGCTGAGTAAAATTTATTAGCACTCTCCCTGGTAAGCTGCAGTCGCTGTATGCGCTCGCTGGATAAGAATGCCCGGTACGACTTCAAGTCTTCTAAGGCGTCGCTTCGCGAAATTCCGAGTTCTTCGTGAACGTCCAAGAAAATTTCGCGCAAAAGATTAGTGTCCGCTGGTAGTCCTTCTGCTGCTAATGTCAAAGATGCGCTAGTTTTGGTAAGTCCACGAATACATGTTGAAGGGGTCTGGTCATGCAAGAATGAAAGATAGGTCCGCACTATGTCCATGATTTTCGGGTCCCGTAGACGTGCTTTCAGGAAGCGTTGGTCCCCGGCTGCAGATTCTTCCGTGAGTCTGACTATAGGTGGACGCATGGGGTCAAAAAGTGGAGGGTTTTCAAGCCTGGCAGGTTTTTCAGGGCGATAAGGGTTGATGGTTTCCCCTTTTTGGAAATTTATGAATTTCGGTCCATTGTCCTTCTTTGGCGGCTGAGAAAATTGTACACGTGCCGCTGCCAAAAGTTCTTTGTCCAATGGTAATGACGAATTTCCACGCACAGAATTCATGTGCGTTGAAGTGATTTCTGTGTTGTTAGTAGTACTTTTGTCGATATTGTGGTTGTTGTCGTTGATGTTGCTGATGGTACTGTTATTTCTGCTATTGCTATTGTTGTTGATGTTACTGATGCTTCTGTTGTTGTTGTTTTTGTTATTGCCATTGTTGTTGTTGTTGTAGTTGTAGTTGTTGCTGTTGTTGTTGTTATTGTTGTTGTTGATGTTTCGGTGGTTTTGATTCCTGGCGTAAATTTCCTGGCGTTGTTTCCTCCTTCGTCTGGCCTTCTTTTCCTTCTTTTCTTGTGTACGACGTGAACGCTGTTTAGCGTCATATTCAGTCCAGTCATGCTTCCATACTTTTTTATTGCCTAGCATGCGCCAGCTGGGGGAGGGTTTGATGATGTCCCCCAATTCATTGGCTAAGTTTTTTGCCATTATTGGTTCACATGTATGTGTATGTGTCGCCGAAAATGTTTTTGCCATTTCTTCGATGTGCGATTTTACATCGGAAGCTAGAATGGCGTTTTTGTCGACCAAGTCATTAATTAATTGGGGCAGTTGGTCAATGGAGTGCGCTGCGGCTGATGTTGATATTATTATTTCTTCTACTGCTGCGGTTGCTGCTGATTTGACCGCTTTTTCTACAGCAGCGCATGGGTCTGTTGGAGGTGTGTCAAGAAGTGCCGATAGTTGATGTTTTATTTCTGCGGCACTTGTCTTGCTGCTACTGTTGACGATGGAAATGCTCCGTTTAATTTCGCTCAGCATTTGTTCAAAATGTGCCAGCGTTTCGTCGTGCATAGCACTAAGGCTATTAAAATTAGTTGCTAATTTGTGGTTTGCTGTCAATGAATGTCCAATACTTTCCGAGATATGTTTGAAAGATGTGGACAGTTCATTAAGATTAAATTCAGGAATGAATTTATCCTGACAGTCTTGGCACAAAGGAAGCATGAAGGTACGTAAAATTTCTTCGTGGTGTCGTTGTACGCCAATGCAGGCAGCGTGATAGGTCCGCTTACAGTTGCCTTGGCAGCGCCAAAGAAAACGATTGTCGTTTTGTGTACAATTCACAACACCACACTTCATTTTGCACACGCGTCGATAAAAAAAATGTAAATTAAAAGCTTACGCGAGGTGCGCGCGCGGGTCAAATAAAAATGTTTATTAAAAAAAGTTAAAAGGTAAAAATATATATAAGAGCGCCGAGACAGCGCGTCCGAACACAACGGAGGTTCGCAATACAATGCTCTATAAGACGTCAATAAAAAAAATCATGCCTGTATCAACGCCCTGGAGTTATATGACCTTTGCATGCAAATCAGTGTCATCTTAACGCCCTGTAGGACATCAATATAAAATTTAAAAATCTATAAACGCCCTGGAATAATTTGTCCTTATCCGTTTTAAATCAGGTGCATCTTAATGCCCTGTATGACATCAATGAAATTGTCAAGATATATGAACGCCCTGGAGTATTTTTACCTTGTTTCACGTAGATCCGGTAATTGTTACGCCCTTTACGACATCAATTTAAAATTCCAAGCTGTATCAACGT
The DNA here is from genome assembly GCF_002204515.2 of Aedes aegypti. Lineage (NCBI taxonomy): Eukaryota > Metazoa > Arthropoda > Insecta > Diptera > Culicidae > Aedes > Aedes aegypti. The sequence goes on along the minus strand of NC_035107.1, from coordinate 290,415,144 downwards.
CCGGGGAGAAAATTAACCCGATCTCATTAAGATTAAGTGATGTGACTTTATTCTACTAAGATCATATACATTTGAACACCCTGTATGACATCAATAGACATTGCCATGATCTACCAACTACCAGGAGTAATTTAACTATTTTCACATTTGACAATTTCAAACTCTATCAACGTCCTGAAGAAATTTGTCCATATCCCATTTGGATCAGGTGCATCTTAACGCCCTCTAGGACATCAATTGAAAATTATAAGCTGTATCAACGCCCTGAAGTAATTGATCTTATCTTATGTATGATGAGGTGAATCTTACCGCCACGTAGGACATCAATAGAAAATTTCTAGTGGTATCAACGCCCTGGAGTTATTTCACCTTACCTATCAATATCAGGTGCATATGAACTTGTATTTGACTTGTCTTGTATTGTATTGTCTTGTATGACAGCAAAAGAAATTTGATAACATGTTCCAACGCTCTCGAGTAGTTTGATTTATTTAACGTAGATCCAGACATATGAACGCCCTTTCGGACATCAATTTTAAATTTCAATCTTTTTCAACGACCTGAACAAATTTAACCTTATCTTATTTAAATAAGGTGCATCTGAATGCCTTGTATGACATCAAAAGAAATTGTCAAGCTGTATCAATGCCCTGGAGTAATTTGACCTTTTCTCATGTAGGTCAGATGTATATTATAGCCCTCTAACATATCAATTGAATAATTCAAACTGTATTAACGCCCTGAAACAAATTGATCTTATATTTCGTAGATTAGGTCGTTTCAATGTCCTTTAGAACATCAATTAAAAATTTCAACCTGTATTAACGCCCTAAAAAATAAACTTTATCACATTTTTATCAGGTATATCTCAATGTTCTGAAGGATGTTGAAAGAAATAAGCAATATGTATCAACGCCCTGGACTAATTTGACCATGCCACATGTTGATCAGCTGCATGTCAACGCCCTCTAGGACATTAAATGAAAATTATAAGCTATATCAACGCCCTAAAGAAATTTTACCTTGTCCTAATAATATCAGGTGCATTTGAAAGCCCTGTATGACATCAGGCACAACCTTACGCTGTATCAACGTACTGGAGTAATTTGATATTTTCTCATGTAGATCAGTTGCGTATTGACGCCCTCTATGACATCTATTAAAATTACCAAGCTTTATCAACGCACTGGAGTAATTTGACCTTGTTTCACGCAGATCAGGTCATCTTGAAGCTCCAGTAAGAATCGATCATTTGTTAAAACTGAATAAGCAGTTTTAATTCTGATGATCAACAAATCAAGAAAAACAAAAAATACTTATGATAAACAGACGTTCTTGTTATTTTACAATTTTTGTCTGTTCGTGAGAAAATTTCTGTTTCAACTTTGTAAACACCGATTCTAAATAGAACCTTAAAGCCCTTTAACAATAGAAAAATCTATGCTGTGCTAGAACCCTAGAGCAATAATATGTTATCGTATTTAGATCAGCTCCATCTTAACGCACAGTATGATATCAATCAAATTTTCAAAAATTTGTGGATATATTGTTGCATTTCATTCCACAAGAATCTTCTTCTTCTCCTTGGCATTAACGTCCTCACTGGGATAGAGCCTACTTCTCAGCTTAGTGTTCTTATGAGCACTTCCACAGTTATTAACTGAGAGCTTTCTTTGCCTAAGTTGCCATTTTTGCATTCGTATATATCGTGTGGCAGGTAAGATGATACTCTTTGCCCAGGGAAGTCAAGGAAATTTCCTTTACGATCCTGGACCGACCGGGAATCAAACCCAGACACCTTCAGCATGGCTTTTCTTTATAGCCGCGGACTCTAACCACTCGGCTAAGGAAGGCCCCACAAGAATCTATGTAAGGTTATATTATTTCATAATGCTGATAAGTTCAAAATCGTTGTCCTGCAGGGCGATTATGGTATGCACCTGTAGGCGAATTCAAGCGCGAATTTCCTTGAAAAAAAAGCAAATTTTCTTCCTCATGGGTAATTGAAGAAAATTTCCTTTCTTTGATGAACTTGTTTGACTATTCCTTCAATGTGGTTTAAGGATAATCCTTAATTGCTTTGTAGAACCGCATGAGTCCTCGTTGATCCACATGCAAATAAATGCACGAGTTGTTGAAAGAATATTGAAATTTTGAAGACAATTTTGAAGCAGCATTTGCGAAAAAAAACGAAGTGAAAAACCTGCGCCAGATTTTTTTTCTATGCTCAACAATATTCTACATTATGATTCGTATGGTCATAAAACTTCGAAAAACATTAAAACTTGTTTACGTCGTTTTTTCGAATAACGCGTTTTTCTACGCGGTACGTCAACTGACGTACTGAAACATTAGTGTATGGGGCAATTGTGCACACTTGGAATAAATCGTAGTACCCCGTCAAATAAATCACAGAATTTTAACTGTAAACAACAAAATTACAGATTTTTCTGTGAAGTCATTTATTTTACCGACAACATCCGTGAAATCTACTAGTTTACCGGAAAAAAGCCGTGAAACAAACAAAATTACTATAACCCTGTGAAATACTAACGAACAGTTCGGTAACAGCATTATTTTTACCCAACTTCTGTCAAATCGTTTGACAGCCGCTCTGGCAGGTACGAGCTCTTTTGTTTGCGTTTTGCGAGTTAGCAACGGAGCTACCCGGTTGGCGTTAACCAAAAATGCTGACGACCCAGCTGCAGCGAGTTGGCAACGAGCCGCCAGAACGAGGGCAGTGCAGAACGCTGACGACGGCATTGGAGCGGATGGCAACATCGAGCGACTTGGCAGTTTCGGTGTACGGCGACGACGACGACGGAAAGTGCAAGTGCAAGCATTAAATGTGTAATTAATTTCGATATTGAATAAACCAGTTAGTTCGATTTCGGCTCTAGGGTAGTTAAGTAGCTTTTTTTTAAAAAGAAACTTCCATCCGTGAAAATTTAACTGGAGGCTCCGGCGAGATCCTCCATCTCGGGAACAGTATAAGTGATATAAGTGAAGTGTAAAAATCTTTGAAAAATTCTTCTAAGTGGTTCCAAGAGCCACACCTTCAATATATCACAAAGCGACCCGCAGGACACCGTGGATCACCCGATTGGCGTGCCAGGACCCCAGTAGCGCTCCAGCAAAAAGGATAATCCGAACTCGCCTGCCTGCGGATCCCCCGAGTGTGAGGACGACAGCCACCAAAAGACCAACGATCCAATGTTGGCCGGACTCAGGACACGGTCCTTTATGTAAGTTTTTCCATTTTTTATTATAAACCGACTAAAGGAGTATTTTTTTAATAAGAGAAAGTGCAATTTATTGATGAAATCAAATCGAATTATCAAATAGTGATTATTCTTATAAGTGCAATCAATTTTTAAATCTGAGTGAATACAGTGAATCAAACGATACAGTAGATTTAGCTTTTAGTGTCTTATAGTTTTGCTACATTAGAATCAAACAATAATGGCTAATCAAAACGCCGCTATCAATGGAGAGCAGGTTATCCCACCGCTAACCATGCAGCAATTTATTGAGTTAGGGAAGTTACCAGATTTTCTGCGTGACCTACAACCCTTTGACGGTCGACCAACCGAATTAATTAATTGGTTAACCGACGTTCAAGGTGTAATCGATATGTATCGTGAACACGGTGCAACCGATGCTCAACTTGAGCTTATCGGACGTTCTGTTCGAAGAAAAATTAAAGGCGAAGCCGCCGACATTCTTAATGCAAATAATATCATGCACAATTGGAACAATATCAAAAGTACACTTTTGCTGTACTATAAAGATAAAAGGGATTTAAAAACCCTAGATTTTGAGTTAACATCCATCAAAAAAGCACCTAATGAAAGCTTAGGGAGTTATTATTCTCGTGTTAATGAGCTACTATCGTCAATTATCGCTCAAATTCAGACAGAACCAAAATTTTTCCTACATGCAAATTCACACATTGATTACTTTCGAGAAAAGGCAATTGATTCTTTTATTAGGGGGCTAGAAAAACCCTTATGCCAACTTTTAAAAACCTACAACCCAAAAACGTTAAACCATGCCTACCAGTTTTGTCTAGAGTATTTTAATATGGACACACGGTCTGCTCCATATCGAAATGAACATACCTCTAACATTCCGAGACCAAGAGACCTTGAACCCCCGAGACTCCCACCAAGAAGGCAGCCACTTCATCCCACCATACCTCCAAGAAATCATCAACCTGTCTTCCATCAAGCCCGACCAATGTTTAATCATCCTTTCCCACAACCAAAATTCCAGAATAATCCTTCCCACCAACCTCATGCTTTCCAACAACCAAGATTCCAAAACAATCCGTTCCCTCAAACCAATAGACCTCTTCCTAATCCAGAGCCTATGGACGTGGATCCAAGCATTCGGTCCAGGAATATTAACTATAGTAACAGACCCCAAATGGGAATAAAAAGACCCCACCAATCTTTCAACCAACCTCAACATTTCAAACGAATGGCTCACCCATTGCAATATGATTATTCCTACGATCCCTATTATTTTTACCCAGATTACATCCCATAATACGACGATATGGATTATCAATACGATCCGCAAGAGGAACAACCTCAACCAGAATCTCTTCAGAATGATACACCCACATCGGAAGCTTCTCTGATAAATCAAGAGGAGGATCCTCAACCATCAACTTCATCCCAAACTAATTTTTTAGAATGGAAGCCGAGTTGGTAGGTCCAACTCTTCCATACATTACATTAAAAACCAATATCGGAGAATTCCCTTTTCTCGTAGATACAGGGGCAAATATTAACATAATAGACCCGAAATTGGCTTACAAATATAAAGGTGCTAAGCCCTATGATTTTAAAGCAGATGATATTTCAAGCGCTAGTGGCAGATTTGAAGCAACATCAGCCATAGACATAGAATTCTTTTATCCTAAAATAAATCATTCTGCACAATTTTTACTTCATAAATTCCACCCTTTTTTCAAAGGAATTATTGGAACAGGCATTCTACATTCCTTGAATGCAGTAGTCGACCTTGAAAATAACATGTTACATCTGAAAAAAGGTAATAAAACTTTAAGCACCCAACTTTCACGATATAATCCCTCAAACCCAACATCAAACAATTTGTTCAGAACTTCTCATTTGTTGACGGACGAAAAGGAAGAGCTCCATAAAATTTTAAGTGCACATAAAGATGTGTTTCACCAGCCAGATACAAAATTGACTTGTGGTACGACAGTCGAATGCTCTATTAACACCACTGATGACGTACCAATACATCAGAAAGTGTACCCGTATCCTGCAGCCTATACAGAAGAAGTTCGGAAGCAAGTCGATAAGCTTTTAGCTGACGGCATAATTCGCCCTTCTCGGTCTGCATGGACATCACCGGTATGGATAGTGCCAAAAAAGACAGATGCATCCGGTGAAAAAAAGTTCAGAATGGTCATTGACTACAGGAAACTGAACGAAAAGACCATTTCCGATCGCTATCCAATGCCCGAGATTGGTTATGTGATTGACCAATTGAAAGGACAAAAATATTTCTCGACATTAGATCTTGCGTCTGGTTTTCACCAAATTCGAATGAAAACCAGCGATATTGAAAAAACAGCATTCTCTTTCAATAATGGCAAGTATGAATTTACTAGAATGCCATTCGGACTGAAGAATGCGCCCGCAACTTTTCAAAGGGCAATTGATGACGTTCTCAGAGACCACATCGGCAAAATTTGTTACGTTTACATCGATGATGTAATCGTTTTTGGAAAAGACCTTGATGAACATTTGAAAAACCTTGATACAATTTTCAGAACTTTGAATAATGCTGGATTAAAAATTCAGTTGGATAAATCAGAATTTCTTCACCAAGAGGTTGAATTCCTGGGCTATGTCATATGCTCAGAAGGAATTAAACCGAATCAGAAAAAAATCGAATCTATTAATCAGTACCCAGAACCTAAAAATCTGAAAGAACTTCGAGGATTTTTGGGAATGATGGGCTACTATCGTAGATTTGTCAAAGATTTTGCAAAAATTGCAAAACCTCTGACAATCCTTCTAAGAGGGGAGAGAAGTCCTATGTCTAACAAAAAGATTTCGTTGAGTGATAAAGAAAAACAATGTTTCCAAAAGATGAAAAGCTTACTATCATCGTCCGACATATTGATTTATCCTGATTTCAACAAACCTTTCATCTTGACGACAGATGCCTCCGATTTTGCAATCGGTGCTGTCTTATCTCAAGGTGAGTTAGGGAAGGACCGACCTATACACTTTGCATCCAGAACTCTATCTAAAACGGAGGAAAGATGTTCAGTGCCCGAAAAAGAAATGCTGGCTATCCACTGGTCACTTCAGACTTTTAGAAATTACCTGTATGGGGCAAAGTTTAAAATATTGACGGATCATCAACCCCTCACTTTCGCACTATCTCCAAAAAATACGAATGCTAAACTGAAACGATGGAAGGCCTATCTTGAGGAACATGACTACGAGATAATATACAAACCTGGAAAAACAAATGTAGTCGCCGACGCTCTGAGCAGAATTATATGTTCCATGACAGCAACCCAGCATTCTGCCGAAAATAGCGACGACTTTTACATTGAATCTACGGAAGCACCTATCAATGCTTTCAAACACCAAGTCATTCTAAAAGAAGGTCCAGACAAAGTAACGGTAACCAACCCATTTCCAAATCATACTAGAGTAGAAATTTCAAAAACCAACTTTAATGAACATTCAATTTTACAGATTCTCAAAAATCATTTTGACTTGTCTAAGGTTAACGGATTATTAACGACCGAACATTTGATGGGCAAAATTCAAGAGATATATAAACAACATTTTGGCTCCAAGAGATCGTTAAAAATTCGTTTCAGCCAGACAATTCTTCAAGATATACAACAGGAGGACGAACAATGGAATGTCATCCGACAAGAACATTGCAGAGCACATCGTGGAGCTGAAGAAAACAAATTACAGATTTTGAGGAAGTTTTATTTCCCTAAACTTTCTCAAAAGCTTAAAGATTTCATTACAAATTGTCAAACTTGTCACGAGAACAAGTACAACCGCAATCCTATCAAATATCCCCTTCAAGCAACCCCAATTCCAAACGCTCCTTTCAAAATCGCTCATATCGATATCCTCTTCCTTGAAAATGACCACTTCCTTACCTATATCGACAAATTTTCCAAATTCGCTCAGATTAAACATATTGATTCCAGAGCCGCTGTCGATATTGTTCCCGCCGTAAAGGAGATCCTATTAAAATATAATCCACCAGAAACATTAGTTATGGACGGTGAAAACTCGTTCATGACAGGAGAACTGGTAAACTTTTACAACACCCATCATATCGAACCCTACATTACCGCAACCGGTCGTAGCGAAATGAATGGTGTTGTAGAACGTTTCCATTCCACAATTTTGGAAATTTATAGAATGACAAAACAGGAAAATCCAGGAAAACCCGTTCACGATTTAATACTTTTATCCCTCAATAAATACAACTCCACCATCCATAGTAGTACAAAACATACCCCTTTAGAAATTATACTTCCTTCTCCCAGAACCCCAGAAATTATCGAAAAAGTATTTAAAAACCTTACAGAAAAACAGAAAAAGGACCTGAAATACCATAATAAATCAAAAAAACCAACAGAACTTGAATCTAACCAAGAAATATACGAAAATGCAAGACAAAGAATTAAACACAAACCCCGATTCAAAGAGAATAAAATCAGACAGGTTAACAAAAGTACAGTAAGTATGGATGATGGGAGGAAAGTACATAAAAACGATATCAAGGTTAGGAAGATTTAACTCTCCTTTTATTATACTCTCTTTTTTCAGAACCCTCATGTATCTAAGTATAACGATAGGTGAAAAGATAAACGTTAGGAGAATAGATCACTTACCAATTGTTGCTTTTCACTCAGGTACTGCTAGGATACAACTTACCTCTCATATCTATATCCATCATTTCAACATTACCTCCCTTAACAATCATGTAGACAGTCTGAGAAACCAATTTGAACAGCTAAAATTCAATCAATTTACAAAACTCACTTCGCAAAAATTTGACGAAATTCAGCAAATACTTAGCAATTTAAATCCATTTAAAAGACATAAACGTTGGGATAAATTAGGAACAGGCTGGAAATTTATTGCAGGTAGTCCAGATGCAAACGACTTAAAATTAATAAATTCCTCCATTAATGAACTTGTAAGTAACAATAATCAACAAATCAGAATTAACAGAGCACTTAATCTGCAAATGAAAGAATTAGTATACAAAACAAAAGACGCAATAGAGTTAGCAAATTCAAAATCCATGGAAATATATTCGATAAACATATTTCTCAATTTAAAATATCTAGCAGATAAATTAGGACAGATTGTTGACAGTATTTCTCTCGCTAAAGTAGGAATTCTTAACCAAAGTCAGGACGAAATAGGGATTCTATATCAAGATTTAATGAAACAGAATATTACACTTCACAATGCACTGGAAGCACTAAGTTTTGCGGATACAACGATCGCCACCAACACCAAGGAGTTGACTCTACTAATCAAGACACCTATTTTGGATAAGAGAATTTTCAACAAGATTCACGTCTTCCCTGTTACATCAAACCATAAACAAATTCATTTGACTAAGAGAAATTATCTGAATCACGAGACCGGTAGCTACATTGTAAGCTCATTGACTGAAAACATATACAAAATCCAGGAAACGGAGTTCGATAACTCTAGATGTGTACCAAACCTTCTCTCCGGACAGCAAGCTAGTTGCAATTACACCCTGAACCCACCTGATGAAGAAATCATCATCATAAATAATGAAAACATTATTTTGAACACCGATGGAAATATTACCTTTACATCGAATTGTGGAATCAACAACCGTACCCTAACTGGAACATTTCTTATATCGTTTCATGATTGTGAAATGATCATCAAGAACATCAGTTATTCAAACATCATTCGGAACATGGCTGGAAACCTAATACAACTACCTTTAGACGGCCTCAATATACAGAAACAATTCACCATAGCAAACCTGAGTCTTGAGCATTTGCATAATTTGCACCTGGAGATGAGGAAGGAAATGGATTACATCCGGCTAAACAACACAAGCATCGAATGGCCATCTTGGCCTCTATTTGGAGGAATCTTCTCATTACCCTTCACGATTATCGGTTTTGCGATTCTTTTGAAAATTTTCTCCCACAGACAAGCTACAGTAAGGATACAAACATCTAAAGCCACAACCAATCAGGAACCAGTGGTAGAACTTCAACCCAGGATTAGATCCTTGACTTTGATGGACGTGATTCGGACGGAGCCTCAACTCTCAGGAAGGGACGAGTTAGCAACGGAGCTACCCGGTTGGCGTTAACCAAAAATGCTGACGACCCAGCTGCAGCGAGTTGGCAACGAGCCGCCAGAACGAGGGCAGTGCAGAACGCTGACGACGGCATTGGAGCGGATGGCAACATCGAGCGACTTGGCAGTTTCGGTGTACGGCGACGACGACGACGGAAAGTGCAAGTGCAAGCATTAAATGTGTAATTAATTTCGATATTGAATAAACCAGTTAGTTCGATTTCGGCTCTAGGGTAGTTAAGTAGCTTTTTTTAAAAAGAAACTTCCATCCGTGAAAATTTAACTTGCGGAAGAAAAAACGAAGTGTGCCGGTGAAAAAAAAACAAACGCGTCAGTAGTGCTGGACCCGTTGAATCTGTAGCATGCATGCTCTTTGTGGGCGAGCGATGGAATCCGGATCCATTGTGTCCGGTTCGCGTTGCGCGGAAGAAAAACGAAATACTCCGGTGAAAAACAAAAAAAAAAAACGCGTCGGGAGAGTTTGATACGTTGCTCCTGTCGAGCGAGCAACGAAATCAGTATCGTGTCTGGTTTGGATAGTGCGGTCATTCGTGTATATGCTCAAGTATTCATTTCGAATTATATATTCATCGTTTACCAAAACGAATCCTTTCCTATATCCACACTCCCAGTGTTTTCTTGTGGAAGTGCAGAGGATTCTTCGGCTTCTATAAAGCAAGTAACACGTCAACATTTCCCTCCCATTCCCAAATTGACCTGCATTCGGACGCAGCCGGCGCCGGTATTGTTTATTATAATAATAAGAGCACCAGTATTTACACATTGAGGATGATACTGATCCCGAGTAGCGTCTGTTGGTTCCCTCTGTAGCTGTACTTGCAATAACGGAATAGCAACTGCGGGCGGTCAATCATGCTAATGCTCATGCTCATGCTCATCATTTATGAGCAGTGAAAGCTGGTTTAGTGGTAGCAAGCCTGATTTCTGATTGGTAGGTCAGTAGTTCGATTCCCGGTCGAGCCGTTTCCCAGTTTTTCTTAATGATTTTGTTCAGGGATTTTACAGATCGTTCGGTGATTTTTCACCAAGCCTTCAGCTGTTGCGATTGCGGTATAATTTTACAGAGATCTGTATTTTTTAAGTGTGTAAGATACACTAATGCATCTTAATACAACATGTAAAAAATTGTGCATGAATCTCAGCACTAATCCCGTTGAGAATTTGTTTTCAGTCGCTTATAATATTTCAATCATGCCTTAAAATGATGAAGTCGTAAAAGCATGAATGTTGTTGTAATGATTCCAGAATTAAGAAAAAATGTTTAGAGATCTGACCTTACTCAATACTTCTCTAATCATATCTTATCGTTATTTATTAAAACGTCAGGTGGGAGTTGTGTTTGATCCTTCGACCTTGACGCTTGCTCCTGCGGGGGTGGGCGATGAGGGCAGGATCAAAAATAACGCGCGTCGGTCGCGTAGCAGTTAAAAAGTTCAGTGATTTGTTAGTAGTGTTTGATCCTTTGATCTTGTCGCTTGCTTGTGGGGGCGAGTGACGAACACTTGTTGGGCGTTCAATGCGTTTATCGAGTAATATCTCAAATCCGATTAGGCGTATTCATTTAAAATTATATATTTATCGATTACCAAAACGAATAGCTTCCCCATATCCAAACTCCCAGTGTTTACTTGTGGAAGTGCAGAGGACTCTTCGGTTTCCATAAAGCAAGTAACACGTCAACATTTCTCTCTCATCCCAAATTGACCTGCATTCGCACGCAGCCGGCGCTGCTATTGTTTATTATAATAATGAGAGCACCCGTACTTACACATTGAGGATGCTACTGATCCCGAGTAGCGTCTGTTGGTTCCCTGTGTAAGTACAGCTGTTCTTGCAATAACGGAGTAGCATCTGCGGGCGGTCAATCATGCTCATGATCGTTTATTAAAACGTCAGGTAGTGGCAAAAATGTTCATACAAATCGGTTCTTAATTTTCAGTAAAGAATGATGTTCTTATCAATTTGAGCTTTGTTTAACAAATGAAACGATAATATTAGTAAATATTGGTCACGTAGCAGCCTTCTAAAAATGAACGAATTACTTTTGGAACCAGAAGTTCCAAAAAAATACAACACGTTGATTCTACTAAATCTTACGCTCATAATTTGCGTTTCACAATTTCCTTTTCATGAGAAGATAAAAACCTGGCTCTGTTTTTGTAGGAACGTTACACCAGAAAGAAAGATGATGCCGGTAAGTTTTGTTGTCTGTTGTATGAAACAGTTCCAGCGAGTTATTAAATGTTTTTCCTGTAAAATAATTCGATAATTTCTACTAAATTCAATTCATTAAGAAACTATAACACTTTTTCTGAGTGGTTAGAACACTCGCCTCTCACGCCGAGGACCTGGGATCGAATCCCATCCCCGACATAGTCACTTATGACGTAAAAAGTTATAGTGACGACTTCCTTCGGAAGGGAAGTAAAGCCGTTGGTCCCGAGATGAACTAGTTTAGGGCTAAAAATCTCGTTAATAAAGTCAAACCAACCAACCAACTTTTTCTGAATTTGAGTACTTCTTGTATAAAATTGACATATAGAGATGTCGTACATCTGTTAGAATAATTTGTGGTAAATTCTCAGGTCTAGTTTTTGAACTAAACAATGTTGAAGCTTAGGAGATCTCTTCGATCCCTATTTCAATTGGATTGGAACACAATCGTGTAAATGCATATTGATTATCTTGTAAATGTTACAAATATTGAAGTATCTGCGACAATTTTCTTATGAAACGCCCCATTAGCTCTTGGAAGTAGAAGCGCCCTCTAAAAGGGACGACTAAGAAGCTCAAAATTTACGACGACAGGGCTGCCAAACTGTCGTACCTAAGACTTCGGCCGATCCGAGTTTTGTGAAAAGACAAATACGCGTCCTTCTGTTCCAAACTCAAAACAAAGAATGACTTTTATTTCTCTTATGAACAATTAGGCATTTCACGGCGAAATTCTCACTCTTTCGCTCTTCAACAAAACTTGAAAACAATGGTGCAAGTAGCTGTCAACTTTGACAGGTACTGGCACCGTTGTGTTCAGATTTCCCGAAGGAGGGAAAGAAAGCGATTTTCTGATGACGTCACCGTGCATTGGGCAATGACGTTCAAGGTTTCCAAATGAAAGGTAAGACAATTTATAACATGTACTCTCCGTAGGCATTAGCTAGGCTCTCGTAGAACTAATCGTTTATGTCATCGTTGCTTATTGTTCGTTGTTGCATTTGGATTTATTTGAAGAACTTGCACTTCATTCTCAACACAAAGAATTGGTCGCTTAGTTTGGTCGCTCCGGTTTTGGGTGAGAGTATTTTATGGATAGCAGCCACGTTCACGTGCCAGGAGTCCCACACGTGCGGATTCACTCAAAGTTCTCATGTTCCAAGATGCAACTTTCCAATCGTTGTCTTTCAGTTGTTGCCGGGTCTCTTGCCCGCTGGCTCTACTTTTGACTTTCTGGATTAGTGAAGAGGCCTCCTAACAAGAGTTGCGCTACCTACATCGTGCTAGAGGGGCTGCCTCCTCGGTGCTGGCACGATACAGCATTGTCCGTTTGTTCTTTACATGATGATCGCGGTCATAGTCATCAAAATCATCCACCTTTCTAGAGACTATGGATTTGTAGGTCTGGTTCTAAATCAAATTCTTTCGGACATGCTACTATGCGCTAGCGTTATATCTGGGGATATCTGAGATAATTCGGTGGTATTCATTGGTATTAGGAATCTTATCCATCATTCACGGATTTTTCCACATTCTTGTGATCACAATTAATCAATGAAACTGCAAGGGAGTGAAAAACAATATAACTTATAATGGATTTTTGGCCTATTGACTGTACCATTGTGCACCGTCAGGATTTTCACATTTTCGTGAAGGTCGTTCCGAATCATCGTCTCCTGCCGACACGATGCGATAGGGATGTCGTTCGAGTCGAAAGAAAATTCGATTATTGTTGCTCGGTTTCCAGGCCAGGACCTCAACAGAAGGTTGGCTTGTTTGGATGGCATTACACTAAAAATCAGATTCGTTACGGAGCTAACCGCGAGCGATCGGAACCGTGGGCCAAACACGGCCCGAGTAATGTGTTTATCAAGCTTTGAGGGAGGAGACGCCAAAAGCGCTATTTGCTTAATCGACGTAGCTTCTGGGCAGAAGTAGAAGCTCATTAGCGAGTGTAGTTAAGGACTGTACCTATGCGGCAGAACCCACCGAAGTGACGTGGAAGCCTAGCAACATGCTAATTTAGATGGGGAAATATCGCCCTGGTGAAGCCCATTAGTTAGTTGACTGATGTCTGAGGAAAAAATAATTATAAGTAAATACGGGAGAATATGCATTTTTAATGCCCATATAGAGCAATGACGGAAACAACATTCGTCGCAACAATTGAAATGGCATACAATGACATCCCAGTGCTCAATCGAAAACAAAGTTTGAGTATTCGATTTCATGGCGCCAAAATTTGGCGTGTGCATAAATGGTCTTCCTAATTACTCAACACGCTAATTACAGGACAACAAGCACGTTTCGTGACCGGTAGGGCAATCAACACGTTATCGTGTAAACACGCAGCACACTTCACGTGCAAATTCTGGTGAACCGTTCGAAAAAACAGCACGGAATGATGGCGATGGTTAATGACTCGAATATCCTGGAGGACATTATTACCGGCACGCGATCAGCAGGCCAAAAGATTTAATCGATATGGATGAACTGCGGTGGAAGTGTGCTTTCAGAATGTTGGCGCAGTAATTCAAGTTATGAGAATGTAACTCGGAAACATGCTGGGAATCGAAATCTTTTGAATAAAACTAACTTATTAAATTATAGGCCCCTCTAACACACTATTAATGGTTTGGCGAACCCGCCCATGGCGAAAAGCTATTATCATCAAGACAAATGTAATAAAGAAATTAAAAAAGCGTTTGAAAAAATGGATATAAATGCATAAAAATATACTATTGTTTTATTCTATTTTGGGGAAAATTGTCAGCAGAAAATCTGCTTGTGTCATCCAAATTGGAAATAAAGTTAGTTAAAATAACCGCACAATCGGAAATAGAAAATGCACGTGAAACACGTCATTCAAAATGCGTCAATTTCCCGTTGCACAAACAACTAATTGAACCGTTCGTTCGAGTGCTGCCAAATGGTTTCCCAGCCACCGTTCAACCATCAACATTAGTTTCCCCGCCATACATTTCCAATTTGTCACCAAACAAAACTCCAGTTTCCACCTTCTTCGGTTGCTATCCGACGAACGACAGTAAAGCCCTTACTGCGAGCTGTTTCTCCAGCCCAAGCGGAAGCAAAGTAACTGGTTCGACGGAAGCGACAGAACGTCACTCGCCGGAAATGGGAAATTACGTTCGAATGTTTACTCGAATTCAACTCAACCTTGCCGGTGCTCTGATTGGATTACGACACACGTTCAATCACAGAGTGTTTCTAGGTATTTCCTGCTGGTTCTTAGGGCACTTGTACGCGGTGGCGTCTTTAAGAGAGTGGGAAAATATGGTGGATTCTTGCGAAGCTCCTTGGCAGTGATTTATTGAGCGTGCGTGTGAGGGTTTGTGGGAGAAAGTAGTTTCACATCACCGTGAATGTAGTTGAACAGCGAAGTTGAATTTCATAACAGTTATCAAGCAGGATTTAAAGATTTGAAGGAAAATAATACTTCTTAACTTAAAACAGGGCAGACGAAGCAGACATAGCAATAAGAGCATACAGAGCAGACTGAGCAGACAGAGCAGACAGAGAAGACGGAGCAGACAGAGCAGACTGAGCAGACAGAGCAGACAGAGAAGACGGATCAGACATAGTAGAAAGAACAGACAGAACATACGGAGAAGACGGAGCAGACAAAGAAGACGGAGCAGACAGAGAAGACGAAGCAGACGAAGCAGACAGAGCAGACAGAGCAGACAGAGCAGACAAAGAAGACGGAGCAAACAAAAAAGACGGAGCAGACAGAGAAAACGGAGCAGACAGAGCAGACAGAGAAGATGGAGCAGACAGAACAGACAGAGCAGACATATAATACGGAGCAGACGAAGCAGACAGAGAAGACGGAGCAGACAGAGCAGCAGAGAAGATGAAGCAGACAGAGCAGACAGAGCAGACAGAGCAGACAGAGCAGACAGAGCAGACAGAGCAGACAGAGCAGACAGAGAAGACGGAGCAGACGAAGCAAACGAAGCAGACAGAGCAAAAAGAACATACAGAACAGACAGAACAGACAGAACAGACAGAGCAGACATAGAAGACGGAGCAGACAGAAAAGACAGAGCAGACAGAACAAACGGAGAAGACAAAACAGACAGAGAAGACAGAGCAGACAGAGCAGACAGAGCAGACAGAGCGGACAGAGCAGACAGAGCAGACATAGCAGGCAGAGCAGACAGAGCAGACAGAGCAGACAGAGCAGACAGAGAAGACAGAACAAACAGAGAGGACAGAGCAGACAGAGCAGACAGATCAGACAGAGCAGACAGAACAGACAGAGCAGACAGAGAAGACAGAGAAGACGAAGCAGACAGAGAAGACGGAGAAAACAGAGCAGACAGAGCAGACAGAACAAACAGAGAGGACAGAGCAGACAAAGCAGACAGAGCAGACAAAACAGACAGAGAAGACGAAGCAGACAGAAGACGGAGCAAACAGAGCAGACAGAGCAGACAGAACAAACAGAGAGGACAGAGCAGACAAAGCAGACAGAGCAGACAAAACAGACAGAGAAGACGAAGCAGACAGAACAGACAGAGAAGACGAAGCAGACAGAGCAGACAGAGCAGACAGAGCAGACAGAGCAGACAGAGCAGACAGAGAAAACGGAGCAGACAGAGCAGACAGAGCAGACAGAGCAGCCGAGAAGACGGAGCAGACAGAAAAGAAAGACCAGACAGAGCAGACAGAGAAGACGGAGCAGACGAAGCAAACGAAGCAGACAGAGCAAAAAGAACAGACAGAACAGACAGAACAGACAGAGCAGACATAGAAGACGGAGCAGACAGAAAAGACAGAGCAGACAGAGCAGACAGAGCAGACAGAGCAGACAGAGCAGACAGAGCAGACAGAGCAGACAGAGCAGACAGAGCAGCCGAGAAGACGGAGCAGACAGAGCAGACAGAACAGACAGAACAGACAGAGCAGACAGAGCAGACAGAGCAGACAGAGCAGACAGAGCAGACAGAGCAGACAGAACAGACAGAGAAGACGAAGCAGACAGAGCAGACAGATTAGACAGAGCAGACAGAGCAGACAGAGCAGACATATCAGACAGAGCAGACAGAACAGACAGAGCAGACAGAGCAGACAGAGAAGACGAAGCAGACAGAGAAGACGGAGCAAACAGAGCAGACAGAGCAGACAGAACAAACAGAACAGACAGAGCAGACAGAACAAACAGAGATGACAGAGCAGACAGAGCAGACAGATTAGACAGAGCAGACAGAGCAGACAGAGCAGACATATCAGACAGAGCAGACAGAACAGACAGAGCAGACAGAGCAGACAGAGAAGACGAAGCAGACAGAGAAGACGGAGCAAACAGAGCAGACAGAGCAGACAGAACAAACAGAACAGACAGAGCAGACAGAACAAACAGAGATGACAGAGCAGACAGAGCAGACAGAGCAGACAGAGCCGACAGAGAAGACAGAACAGACAGAACAGACAGAGCAGACAGAGAAGACGAAGCAGACAAAGAAGATGGAGCAAACAGAGCAGACAGAGCAGACAGAACAAACAGAACAGACAGAGCAGACAGAACAAACAGAGATGACAGAGCAGACAGAGCAGACAGAGCAGACAGAACAGACAGAGAAGACGAAGCAGACAAAGAAGACGGAGCAGACAGAGCAGACAGAGCAGACAGAGCAGACAGAGCAGACAGAGCAAACAGAGCAAACAGAGCAGACAGAGCAGACAGAGCAGACAGAGCAGACAGAACAGACAGAGTAGACAGAACAGACAGAGCAGACAGAGCAGAGAGAGCAGACAGAGAAGACGAAGCAGACAGAGAAGACGGAGCAAACAGAGCAGACAGAGCAGACAGAGCAGACAGAGAAGACAGAACAGACAGAACAGACAGAGCAGACAGAGAAGACAGAGAAGACAGAACATACAGAACAGACAGAGAAGACGAAGCAGACAAAGAAGATGGAGCAAACAGAGCAGACAGAGAAGACAGAGAAGACAGAACAGACAGAACAGACAGAGAAGACGGAGCAGACAGAGAAGAAGGAGCAGACAGAGCAGACAGAGAAGACGGAGCAGACGAAGCAAACGAAGCAGACAGAGCAAAAAGAACAGACAGAACAGACAGAACAGACAGAGCAGACAGAGCCGACAGAGCAGACAGAACAGACAGAGTAGACAGAACAGACAGAGCAGACAGAGAAGACGAAGCAGACAAAGAAGATGGAGCAAACAGAGCAGACAGAGCAGACAGAGAAGACAGAACAGACAGAACAGACAGAGAAGACGGAGCAGACAGAGAAGAAGGAGCAGACAGAGCAGACAGAGCAGACAGAGAAGACGGAGCAGACAGAGCAGACAGAGCAAACAGAGCAAACAGAACAGACAGAACAGACAGAGCAGACAGAACAGACAGAGTAGACAGAACAGACAGAGCAGACAGAGCAGAGAGAGCAGACAGAGAAGACGAAGCAGACAGAGAAGACGGAGCAAACAGAGCAGACAGAGCAGACAGAGCCGACAGAGAAGACAGAACAGACAGAACAGACAGAGCAGACAGAGCAGACAGAACAAACAGAGATGACAGAGCAGACAGAGCAGACAGAGCAGACAGAACAGACAGAGAAGACGAAGCAACAGACAGAAGACGGAGCAGACAGAAAAGAAAGACCAGACAGAGCAGACAGAGAAGACGGAGCAGACAGAGCAGACAGAACAGACAGAACAGACAGAGAAGATGGAGCAAACAGAGCAGACAGAGCAGACAGAGAAGACAGAACAGACAGAACAGACAGAGAAGACGGAGCAGACAGAGAAGAAGGAGCAGACAGAGCAGACAGAGCAGACAGAGAAGACGGAGCAGACAGAGCAGACAGAGCAGACAGAACAGACAGAACAGACAGAGCAGACAGAACAAACAGAGAGGACAGAGCAGACAGAGCAGACAGAGAAGACGGAGCAGACAGAACAAACAGAGAGGACAGAGCAGACAAAGCAGACAGAGCAGACAGAACAGACAGAGAAGACGAAGCAGACAGAGCAGACAGATTAGACAGAGCAGACAGAGCAGACAGAGCAGACATATCAGACAGAGCAGACAGAGCAGACAGAACAGACAGAGCAGACAGAGAAGACGAAGCAGACAGAGAAGACGGAGCAAACAGAGCAGACAGAGCAGACAGAACAAACAGACAGAGCAGACAGAGAAGACAGAACAGACAGAACAGACAGAGAAGACGGAGCAGACAGAGAAGAAGGAGCAGACAGAGCAGACAGAGCAGACAGAGAAGACGGAGCAGACAGAACAGACAGAACAGACAGAGCAGACAGAACAAACAGAGAGGACAGAGCAGACAAAGCAGACAGAGCAGACAGAACAGACAGAGAAGACGAAGCAGACAGAGCAGACAGATTAGACAGAGCAGACAGAGCAGACAGAGCAGACATATCAGACAGAGCAGACAGAGCAGACAGAACAGACAGAGAAGACGAAGCAGACAAAGAAGACGGAGCAGACAGAGCAGACAGAGCAGACAGAGCAGACAGAGCAGACATATCAGACAGAGCAGACAGAACAGACAGAGAAGACAGAACATACAGAACAGACAGAGAAGACGAAGCAGACAAAGAAGATGGAGCAAACAGAGCAGACAGAGCAGACAGAACAAACAGAACAGACAGAGCAGACAGAACAAACAGAGATGACAGAGCAGACAGAGCAGACAGAGCAGACAGAACAGACAGAGAAGACGAAGCAGACAAAGAAGACGGAGCAGACAGAGCAGACAGAGCAGAGAGAGCAGACAGAATAGACAGAGCAGAGAGAACAGACAGAGCAGACAGAACAGACAGAACAGACAGAGCAGACAGAATAAACAGAGAGGACAGAGCAGACAAAGCAGACAGAGAAGACAGAGAAGACAGAACATACAGAACAGACAGAGAAGACGAAGCAGACAAAGAAGATGGAGCAAACAGAGCAGACAGAGCAGACAGAGAAGACAGAACAGACAGAACAGACAGAGAAGACGGAGCAGACAGAGAAGAAGGAGCAGACAGAGCAGACAGAGCAGACAGAGAAGACGGAGCAGACGAAACAAACGAAGCAGACAGAGCAGACAGAATAGACAGAGCAGAGAGAACAGACAGAGCAGACAGAACAGACAGAGCAAGACAGAGAAGACGGAGCAGACAGAGCAGACAGAGCAGACAGAGCAGACAGAGCAGACAGAGAAGACAGAACAAACAGAGAGGACAGAGCAGACAGAGCAGACAGAGCAGACAGAGCAGACAGAGCAGACAGAGCAGGCAGAGCAGACAGAGCAGACAGAATAGACAGAGCAGAGAGAACAGACAGAGCAGACAGAACAGACAGAACAGACAGAGCAGACAGAATAAACAGAGAGGACAGAGCAGACAAAGCAGACAGAGCAGACATATCAGACAGAGCAGACAGAACAGACAGAGCAGACAGAGCAGACAGAGAAGACGAAGCAGACAGAGAAGACGGAGCAAACAGAGCAGACAGAGCAGACAGAACAAACAGAACAGACAGAGCAGACAGAACAAACAGAGATGACAGAGCAGACAGAGCAGACAGAGCAGCCGAGAAGACGGAGCAGACAGAAGAGAAAGACCAGACAGAGCAGACAGAGAAGACGGAGCAGACGAAGCAAACGAAGCAGACAGAGCAAAAAGAACAGACAGAACAGACAGAACAGACAGAGCAGACATAGAAGACGGAGCAGACAGAAAAGACAGAGCAGACAGAACAAACGGAGAAGACAAAACAGACAGAGAAGACAGAGCAGACAGAGCAGACAGATCAGACAGAGCAGACAGAACAGACAGAGCAGACAGAGCAGACAGAGCAGACAGAGCAGACAGAGCAGACAGAGCAGACAGAGCAGACAGAGCAGACAGAGAAAACGGAGCAGACAGAACAGACAGAGAAGACGAAGCAACAGACAGAAGACGGAGCAGACAGAAAAGAAAGACCAGACAGAGCAGACAGAGAAGACGGAGCAGACGAAGCAAACGAAGCAGACAGAGCAAAAAGAACAGACAGAACAGACAGAACAGACAGAGCAGACATAGAAGACGGAGCAGACAGAAAAGACAGAGCAGACAGAGCAGACAGAGCAGACAGAGCAGACAGAGCAGACAGAGCAGACAGAGCAGACAGAGCAGACAGAGCAGACAGAGCAGGCAGAGCAGACAGAGCAGACAGAATAGACAGAGCAGAGAGAACAGACAGAGAAGACGAAGCAGACAAAGAAGATGGAGCAAACAGAGCAGACAGAGCAGACAGAGAAGACAGAACAGACAGAACAGACAGAGAAGACGGAGCAGACAGAGAAGATGGAGCAAACAGAGCAGACAGAGCAGACAGAGAAGACAGAACAGACAGAACAGACAGAGAAGACGGAGCAGACAGAGAAGAAGGAGCAGACAGAGCAGACAGAGCAGACAGAGAAGACGGAGCAGACATAGAAGACGGAGCAGACAGAAAAGACAGAGCAGACAGAGCAGACAGAGCAGACAGAGCAGACAGAGCAGACAGAGCAGACAGAGCAGACAGAGCAGACAGAGCAGACAGAGCAGGCAGAGCAGACAGAGCAGACAGAATAGACAGAGCAGAGAGAACAGACAGAGAAGACGAAGCAGACAAAGAAGATGGAGCAAACAGAGCAGACAGAGCAGACAGAGAAGACAGAACAGACAGAACAGACAGAGAAGACGGAGCAGACAGAGAAGATGGAGCAAACAGAGCAGACAGATTAGACAGAGCAGACAGAGCAGACAGAGCAGACATATCAGACAGAGCAGACAGAGCAGACAGAACAGACAGAGCAGACAGAGAAGACGAAGCAGACAGAGAAGACGGAGCAAACAGAGCAGACAGAGCAGACAGAACAAACAGACAGAGCAGACAGAGAAGACAGAACAGACAGAACAGACAGAGAAGACGGAGCAGACAGAGAAGAAGGAGCAGACAGAGCAGACAGAGCAGACAGAGAAGACGGAGCAGACAGAGCAGACAGAGCAGACAGAACAGACAGAACAGACAGAGCAGACAGAACAAACAGAGAGGACAGAGCAGACAAAGCAGACAGAGCAGACAGAGCAGACAGAGCAGGCAGAGCAGACAGAGCAGACAGAATAGACAGAGCAGAGAGAACAGACAGAGAAGACGAAGCAGACAAAGAAGATGGAGCAAACAGAGCAGACAGAGCAGACAGAGAAGACAGAACAGACAGAACAGACAGAGAAGACGGAGCAGACAGAGAAGAAGGAGCAGACAGAGCAGACAGAGCAGACAGAGAAGACGGAGCAGACAGAGCAGACAGAGCAAACAGAGCAAACATAGCAGACAGAGCAGACAGAGCAGACAGAACAGACAGAGTAGACAGAACAGACAGAGCAGACAGAGCAGAGAGAGCAGACAGAGAAGACGAAGCAGACAGAGAAGACGGAGCAAACAGAGCAGACAGAGCAGACAGAGCCGACAGAGAAGACAGAACAGACAGAACAGACAGAGCAGACAGAGCAGACAGAACAAACAGAGATGACAGAGCAGACAGAGCAGACAGAGCAGCCGAGAAGACGGAGCAGACAGAAGAGAAAGACCAGACAGAGCAGACAGAGAAGACGGAGCAGACGAAGCAAACGAAGCAGACAGAGCAAAAAGAACAGACAGAACAGACAGAACAGACAGAGCAGACATAGAAGACGGAGCAGACAGAAAAGACAGAGCAGACAGAACAAACGGAGAAGACAAAACAGACAGAGAAGACAGAGCAGACAGAGCAGACAGATCAGACAGAGCAGACAGAACAGACAGAGCAGACAGAGCAGACAGAGCAGACAGAGCAGACAGAGCAGACAGAGCAGACAGAGCAGACAGAGAAAACGGAGCAGACAGAACAGACAGAGAAGACGAAGCAACAGACAGAAGACGGAGCAGACAGAAAAGAAAGACCAGACAGAGCAGACAGAGAAGACAGAGAAGACAGAACAGACAGAACAGACAGAGAAGACGGAGCAGACAGAGAAGAAGGAGCAGACAGAGCAGACAGAGCAGACAGAGAAGACGGAGCAGACAGAGCAGACAGAGCAGACAGAACAGACAGAACAGACAGAGCAGACAGAACAAACAGAGAGGACAGAGCAGACAAAGCAGACAGAGCAGACAGAACAGACAGAGAAGACGAAGCAGACAGAGCAGACAGATTAGACAGAGCAGACAGAGCAGACAGAGCAGACATATCAGACAGAGCAGACAGAGCAGACAGAACAGACAGAGCAGACAGAGAAGACGAAGCAGACAGAGAAGACGGAGCAAACAGAGCAGACAGAGCAGACAGAACAAACAGACAGAGCAGACAGAGAAGACAGAACAGACAGAACAGACAGAGAAGACGGAGCAGACAGAGAAGAAGGAGCAGACAGAGCAGACAGAGCAGACAGAGAAGACGGAGCAGACAGAGCAGACAGAGCAGACAGAACAGACAGAACAGACAGAGCAGACAGAACAAACAGAGAGGACAGAGCAGACAAAGCAGACAGAGCAGACAGAACAGACAGAGAAGACGAAGCAGACAGAGCAGACAGATTAGACAGAGCAGACAGAGCAGACAGAGCAGACATATCAGACAGAGCAGACAGAGCAGACAGAACAGACAGAGAAGACGAAGCAGACAAAGAAGACGGAGCAGACAGAGCAGACAGAGCAGACAGAGCAGACAGAGAAGACGAAGCAGACAAAGAAGATGGAGCAAACAGAGCAGACAGAGCAGACAGAACAAACAGAACAGACAGAGCAGACAGAACAAACAGAGATGACAGAGCAGACAGAGCAGACAGAGCAGACAGAACAGACAGAGAAGACGAAGCAGACAAAGAAGACGGAGCAGACAGAGCAGACAGAGCAGACAGAGCAGACAGAGCAGACAGAGCAGACAGAGCAGACAGAGCAAACAGAGCAAACAGAGCAGACAGAGCAGACAGAGCAGACAGAGCAGACAGAACAGACAGAGTAGACAGAACAGACAGAGCAGACAGAGCAGAGAGAGCAGACAGAGAAGACGAAGCAGACAGAGAAGACGGAGCAAACAGAGCAGACAGAGCAGACAGAGCAGACAGAGAAGACGGAGCAGACAGAGAAGAAGGAGCAGACAGAGCAGACAGAGCAGACAGAGAAGACGGAGCAGACAGAGCAGACAGAGCAAACAGAGCAAACATAGCAGACAGAGCAGACAGAGCAGACAGAACAGACAGAGTAGACAGAACAGACAGAGCAGACAGAGCAGAGAGAGCAGACAGAGAAGACGAAGCAGACAGAGAAGACGGAGCAAACAGAGCAGACAGAGCAGACAGAGCCGACAGAGAAGACAGAACAGACAGAACAGACAGAGCAGACAGAGCAGACAGAACAAACAGAGATGACAGAGCAGACAGAGCAGACAGAGCAGCCGAGAAGACGGAGCAGACAGAAGAGAAAGACCAGACAGAGCAGACAGAGAAGACGGAGCAGACGAAGCAAACGAAGCAGACAGAGCAAAAAGAACAGACAGAACAGACAGAACAGACAGAGCAGACATAGAAGACGGAGCAGACAGAAAAGACAGAGCAGACAGAACAAACGGAGAAGACAAAACAGACAGAGAAGACAGAGCAGACAGAGCAGACAGATCAGACAGAGCAGACAGAATAGACAGAGCAGAGAGAACAGACAGAGAAGACGAAGCAGACAAAGAAGATGGAGCAAACAGAGCAGACAGAGCAGACAGAGAAGACAGAACAGACAGAACAGACAGAGAAGACGGAGCAGACAGAGAAGATGGAGCAAACAGAGCAGACAGAGCAGACAGAGAAGACAGAACAGACAGAACAGACAGAGAAGACGGAGCAGACAGAGAAGAAGGAGCAGACAGAGCAGACAGAGCAGACAGAGAAGACGGAGCAGACAGAGCAGACAGAGCAGACAGAACAGACAGAACAGACAGAGCAGACAGAACAAACAGAGAGGACAGAGCAGACAAAGCAGACAGAGCAGACAGAACAGACAGAGAAGACGAAGCAGACAGAGCAGACAGATTAGACAGAGCAGACAGAGCAGACAGAGCAGACATATCAGACAGAGCAGACAGAGCAGACAGAACAGACAGAGCAGACAGAGAAGACGAAGCAGACAGAGAAGACGGAGCAAACAGAGCAGACAGAGCAGACAGAACAAACAGACAGAGCAGACAGAGAAGACAGAACAGACAGAACAGACAGAGAAGACGGAGCAGACAGAGAAGAAGGAGCAGACAGAGCAGACAGAGCAGACAGAGAAGACGGAGCAGACAGAGCAGACAGAGCAGACAGAACAGACAGAACAGACAGAGCAGACAGAACAAACAGAGAGGACAGAGCAGACAAAGCAGACAGAGCAGACAGAACAGACAGAGAAGACGAAGCAGACAGAGCAGACAGATTAGACAGAGCAGACAGAGCAGACAGAGCAGACATATCAGACAGAGCAGACAGAGCAGACAGAACAGACAGAGAAGACGAAGCAGACAAAGAAGACGGAGCAGACAGAGCAGACAGAGCAGACAGAGCAGACAGAGCAGACATATCAGACAGAGCAGACAGAACAGACAGAGCAGACAGAGCAGACAGAGAAGACGAAGCAGACAGAGAAGACGGAGCAAACAGAGCAGACAGAGCAGACAGAACAAACAGAACAGACAGAGCAGACAGAACAAACAGAGATGACAGAGCAGACAGAGCAGACAGATTAGACAGAGCAGACAGAGCAGACAGAGCAGACATATCAGACAGAGCAGACAGAACAGACAGAGCAGACAGAGCAGACAGAGAAGACGAAGCAGACAGAGAAGACGGAGCAAACAGAGCAGACAGAGCAGACAGAACAAACAGAACAGACAGAGCAGACAGAACAAACAGAGATGACAGAGCAGACAGAGCAGACAGAGCAGACAGAGCCGACAGAGAAGACAGAACAGACAGAACAGACAGAGCAGACAGAGAAGACAGAGAAGACAGAACATACAGAACAGACAGAGAAGACGAAGCAGACAAAGAAGATGGAGCAAACAGAGCAGACAGAGCAGACAGAACAAACAGAACAGACAGAGCAGACAGAACAAACAGAGATGACAGAGCAGACAGAGCAGACAGAGCAGACAGAGCAGACAGAACAGACAGAGAAGACGAAGCAGACAAAGAAGACGGAGCAGACAGAGCAGACAGAGCAGACAGAGCAGACAGAGCAGACAGAGCAGACAGAGCAGACAGAGCAAACAGAGCAAACAGAGCAGACAGAGCAGACAGAGCAGACAGAGCAGACAGAACAGACAGAGTAGACAGAACAGACAGAGCAGACAGAGCAGAGAGAGCAGACAGAGAAGACGAAGCAGACAGAGAAGACGGAGCAAACAGAGCAGACAGAGCAGACAGAGCAGACAGAGAAGACAGAACAGACAGAACAGACAGAGCAGACAGAGAAGACAGAGAAGACAGAACATACAGAACAGACAGAGAAGACGAAGCAGACAAAGAAGATGGAGCAAACAGAGCAGACAGAGAAGACAGAACAGACAGAACAGACAGAGAAGACGGAGCAGACAGAGAAGAAGGAGCAGACAGAGCAGACAGAGCAGACAGAGAAGACGGAGCAGACGAAACAAACGAAGCAGACAGAGCAGACAGAATAGACAGAGCAGAGAGAACAGACAGAGCAGACAGAACAGACAGAGCAGACAGAGAAGACGGAGCAGACAGAGCAGACAGAGCAGACAGAGCAGACAGAGCAGACAGAGAAGACAGAACAAACAGAGAGGACAGAGCAGACAGAGCAGACAGAGCAGACAGAGCAGACAGAGCAGACAGAGCAGGCAGAGCAGACAGAGCAGACAGAATAGACAGAGCAGAGAGAACAGACAGAGCAGACAGAACAGACAGAACAGACAGAGCAGACAGAGCAGACAGATCAGACAGAGCAGACAGAACAGACAGAGCAGACAGAGCAGACAGAGCAGACAGAGCAGACAGAGCAGACAGAGCAGACAGAGCAGACAGAGCAGACAGAGAAAACGGAGCAGACAGAACAGACAGAGATGACAGAGCAGACAGAGCAGACAGAGCAGGCAGAGCAGACAGAGCAGACAGAATAGACAGAGCAGAGAGAACAGACAGAGCAGACAGAACAGACAGAACAGACAGAGCAGACAGAGCAGACAGATCAGACAGAGCAGACAGAACAGACAGAGCAGACAGAGCAGACAGAGCAGACAGAGCAAACAGAGCAGACAGAGCAGACAGAGAAGACAGAACAGACAGAACAGACAGAGAAGACGGAGCAGACAGAGAAGAAGGAGCAGACAGAGCAGACAGAGCAGACAGAGAAGACGGAGCAGACGAAACAAACGAAGCAGACAGAGCAGACAGAATAGACAGAGCAGAGAGAACAGACAGAGCAGACAGAGCAGACAGATCAGACAGAGCAGACAGAACAGACAGAGCAGACAGAGCAGACAGAGCAGGCAGAGCAGACAGAGCAGACAGAATAGACAGAGCAGAGAGAACAGACAGAGCAGACAGAACAAACAGAACAGACAGAGCAGACAGAACAAACAGAGATGACAGAGCAGACAGAGCAGACAGAGCAGCCGAGAAGACGGAGCAGACAGAAGAGAAAGACCAGACAGAGCAGACAGAGAAGACGGAGCAGACGAAGCAAACGAAGCAGACAGAGCAAAAAGAACAGACAGAACAGACAGAACAGACAGAGCAGACATAGAAGACGGAGCAGACAGAAAAGACAGAGCAGACAGAACAAACGGAGAAGACAAAACAGACAGAGAAGACAGAGCAGACAGAGCAGACAGATCAGACAGAGCAGACAGAACAGACAGAGCAGACAGAGCAGACAGAGCAGACAGAGCAGACAGAGCAGACAGAGCAGACAGAGCAGACAGAGCAGACAGAGCAGACAGAGAAAACGGAGCAGACAGAACAGACAGAGAAGACGAAGCAACAGACAGAAGACGGAGCAGACAGAAAAGAAAGACCAGACAGAGCAGACAGAGAAGACGGAGCAGACGAAGCAAACGAAGCAGACAGAGCAAAAAGAACAGACAGAACAGACAGAACAGACAGAGCAGACATAGAAGACGGAGCAGACAGAAAAGACAGAGCAGACAGAGCAGACAGAGCAGACAGAGCAGACAGAGCAGACAGAGCAGACAGAGCAGACAGAGCAGACAGAGCAGACAGAGCAGGCAGAGCAGACAGAACAGACAGAGAAGACGGAGCAGACAGAGAAGAAGGAGCAGACAGAGCAGACAGAGCAGACAGAGAAGACGGAGCAGACAGAGCAGACAGAGCAAACAGAGCAAACATAGCAGACAGAGCAGACAGAGCAGACAGAACAGACAGAGTAGACAGAACAGACAGAGCAGACAGAGCAGAGAGAGCAGACAGAGAAGACGAAGCAGACAGAGAAGACGGAGCAAACAGAGCAGACAGAGCAGACAGAGCCGACAGAGAAGACAGAACAGACAGAACAGACAGAGCAGACAGAGCAGACAGAACAAACAGAGATGACAGAGCAGACAGAGCAGACAGAGCAGACAGAACAGACAGAGAAGACGAAGCAACAGACAGAAGACGGAGCAGACAGAAAAGAAAGACCAGACAGAGCAGACAGAGAAGACGGAGCAGACGAAGCAAACGAAGCAGACAGAGCAAAAAGAACAGACAGAACTGACAGAACAGACAGAGCAGACATAGAAGACGGAGCAGACAGAAAAGACAGAGCAGACAGAGCAGACAGAGCAGACATAGCAGACAGAGCAGACAGAGCAGACAGAGCAGACAGAGCAGGCAGAGCAGACAGAGCAGACAGAATAGACAGAGCAGAGAGAACAGACAGAGAAGACGAAGCAGACAAAGAAGATGGAGCAAACAGAGCAGACAGAGCAGACAGAGAAGACAGAACAGACAGAACAGACAGAGAAGACGGAGCAGACAGAGAAGAAGGAGCAGACAGAGCAGACAGAGCAGACAGAGCAAACAGAGCAAACAGAGCAGACAGAGCAGACAGAGCAGACAGAGTAGACAGAACAGACAGAGCAGACAGAGCAGAGAGAGCAGACAGAGAAGACGAAGCAGACAGAGAAGACGGAGCAAACAGAGCAGACAGAGCAGACAGAGCAGACAGAGAAGACAGAACAGACAGAACAGACAGAGCAGACAGAGAAGACAGAGAAGACAGAACATACAGAACAGACAGAGAAGACGAAGCAGACAAAGAAGATGGAGCAAACAGAGCAGACAGAGCAGACAGAGAAGACAGAACAGACAGAACAGACAGAGAAGACGGAGCAGACAGAGAAGAAGGAGCAGACAGAGCAGACAGAGCAGACAGAGAAGATGGAGCAGACGAAACAAACGAAGCAGACAGAGCAGACAGAATAGACAGAGCAGAGAGAACAGACAGAGCAGACAGAACAGACAGAGCAGACAGAGAAGACGGAGCAGACAGAGCAGACAGAGCAGACAGAGCAGACAGAGCAGACAGAGCAGACAGAGAAGACAGAACAAACAGAGAGGACAGAGCAGACAGAGCAGACAGAGCAGACAGAGCAGACAGAGCAGGCAGAGCAGACAGAGCAGACAGAATAGACAGAGCAGAGAGAACAGACAGAGCAGACAGAACAGACAGAACAGACAGAGCAGACAGAACAAACAGAGAGGACAGAGCAGACAAAGCAGACAGAGCAGACAGAACAGACAGAGAAGACGAAGCAGGCAGAGCAGACAGAGCAGACAGAGCAGACAGAACAGACAGAGCAGACAGAGCAGACAGAGAAGACGAAGCAGACAGAGAAGACGGAACAAACAGAGCAGACAGAGCAGACAGAACAAACAGAACAGACAGAACAAACAGAGATGACAGAGCAGACAGAGAAGACAGAACAGACAGAACAGACAGAGAAGACGAAGCAGACAAAGAAGACGGAGCAAACAGAGAAGACAGAACAGACAGAGAAGACGAAGCAGACAAAGAAGACGGAGCAAACAGAGCAGACAGAGCAGACAGAGCAGACATATCAGACAGAGCAGACAGAGCAGACAGAGCAGACAGAGCAGACAGAGCAAACAGAGCAAACAGAGCAGACAGAGCAGACAGAGCAGACAGAACAGACAGAGTAGACAGAACAGACAGAGCAGACAGAGCAGAGAGAGCAGACAGAGAAGACGAAGCAGACAGAGAAGACGGAGCAAACAGAGCAGACAGAGCAGACAGAGCAGACAGAGAAGACAGAGCAGACAGAGAAGACAGAACAGACAGAACAGACAGAACAGACAGAGAAGACGAAGCAGACAAAGAAGATGGAGCAAACAGAGCAGACAGAGAAGACAGAACAGACAGAACAGACAGAGAAGACGGAGCAGACAGAGAAGAAGGAGCAGACAGAGCAGACAGAGCAGACAGAGAAGACGGAGCAGACGAAGCAAACGAAGCAGACAGAGCAGACAGAACAGACAGAACAGACAGAGCAGACGTAGAAGACGGAGCAGACAGAAAAGACAGAGCAGACAGAGCAGACAGAGCAGACAGAGCAGACAGAGCAGACAGAGCAGACAGAGCAGACAGAGCAGACAGAGCAGACAGAGCAGACAGAGCAGACAGAGCAGACAGAGCAGACAGAGCAGACAGAGCAGACAGAGCAGACAGAGCAGGCAGAGCAGACAGAGCAGACAGAATAGACAGAGCAGAGAGAACAGACAGAGCAGACAGAGAAGACGGAGCAGACAGAGCAGACAGAGCAGACAGAGCAGACAGAGCAGACAGAGCAGACAGAGCAGACAGAGAAGACAGAACAAACAGAGAAGACAGAACAAACAGAGAGGACAGAGCAGAAAAAGCAGACAGAGCAGACAGAACAGACAGAGCAGACAGAGCAGACAGAGAAGACGAAGCAGACAAAGAAGACGGAGCAAACAGAGCAGACAGAGCAGACAGAACAGACAGAACAAACAGAGAGGACAGAGCAGAAAAAGCAGACAGAGCAGACAGAGCAGACAGAGCAGGCAGAGCAGACAGAGCAGACAGAATAGACAGAGCAGAGAGAACAGACAGAGCAGACAGAACAGACAGAGCAGACAGAGAAGACGGAGCAGACAGAGCAGACAGAGCAGACAGAGCAGACAGAGCAGACAGAGCAGACAGAGCAGACAGAGAAGACAGAACAAACAGAGAGGACAGAGCAGACAGAGCAGACAGAGCAAACATAACAGACAGAACAGACAGAGAAAACGAAGCAGACAAAGAAGACGGAGCAAACAGAGCAGACAGAGCAGACAGAACAGACAGAACAAACAGAGAGGACAGAGCAGAAAAAGCAGACAGAGCAGACAGAACAGACAGAGCAGACAGAGCAGACAGAGAAGACGAAGCAGACAAAGAAGACGGAGCAAACAGAGCAGACAGAGCAGACAGAACAGACAGAACAAACAGAGAGGACAGAGCAGACAGAGCAGACAGAGCAAACATAACAGACAGAACAGACAGAGAAAACGAAGCAGACAAAGAAGACGGAGCAAACAGAGCAGACAGAGCAGACAGAGCAGACAGAGCAGACAGAGCAGACAGAGCAGACAAAGCAGACAGAGCAGATAGAGCAGACAGAGCAGACAGAGCAAACAGAGCAGACAGAGCAGACAGAGCAGACAGAACAGACAGAGTAGACAGAACAGACAGAGCAGACAGAGAAGACGGAGCAGACAGAGCAGACAGAGAAGACGGAGCAGACAGAAAAGAAAGACCAGACAGAGCAGACAGAGAAGACGGAGCAGACAGAGAAGACGGAGCAGACAGAGAAGACGGAGCAGACAGAGCAGACAGAACAGACAGAACAGACAGAACAAACAAAGAGGACAGAGCAGACAGAGCAGACAGAACAGACAGAGAAGACGAAGCAAACAAAGAAGACGGAGCAGACAGAGCAGACAGAGCAGACAGAGCAGACAAAGCAGACAGAACAGACAGAGCAGACAAAGCAGACAGAGAAGACGGAGCAAACAGAGCAGACAGAGCAGATAGAACAGACAGAACAGACAGAGTAGAACAAAAAGGCTGACAATCAAGAAACATTAATTCCCGGGCATCAATAACAATATCATATCGCTTACAAATTTGAAATGTGATTCTAGAACCTCAGTTTACCAAACCCTGATTCGGTTCGATTGAATATTGATACTTCCATTTCAACCTGATTCAATTATCTGGAACGACTTTTCCATCTACCTTTAAATGCGAAAACGATACATCGTTCGGAGCTATTCCTGTACAAAATCCAACATTTTTCCTATCCTTACGGCCTTTTCGACCCGGGTTGCGCCCACGGTGACCCATTAAATATAAATAGCATTACCTTTTCGAGATGGGCAGCAACAGGGATCCCTCGCAAATTTCAGGTGGCCAACCTTGTGGTTCACCTTCTTGAGGAATAGATAGACAGCCGTCCGTTGACTATCGTCACCCAATGCGATCGATGCCAACGACGACGACGATGATGATGACAAGAAACAAACAAGCAATCCCGACTAGCTGATATTATTAGAACCATACCATGATGTGTAATTGATTTACGGTCATTTTTTGTTTCAACGGTTATCATATATTAGACGCAGGATGTTGATAAAATAACTAGAACTTTGCACTACATCATATCAAAATTGTAACACAGTTTGTTACAAAAACTAGTCTGAAAATCTATTAGGGTAGAAACTATTTATATTTACTTATTTGTTTGTTAATAATTTTAATTGCACAAGTATATTTTTATAAAAAGACAGATCCAACATGAAAAAGATTTTACAATGATTTAAAAACCGAGCTTCTTCCGAGAAACGAACCGACGGTGTGGACTTCACGTCTCTACTATTGTGGCTATTGATACACTTTAATTGAAAGGTGGTACAAACTCGAGCACTCAAGCTACAATACTTGTTCATGCATTTTATAATATAATGTGTTATATAGCTAATTGTTATTCATCGTACTAAACTTTTCATATTAACGGTATGATAGTTATATCTCAATATGATATATTTTTGGAATTGATTCCAATATCATCTCCTGTTCAGGAAGAAAGGGTTTTCCAGCAACTTTTTTCTCTTCTTCTTTTCGCTTATCGGTCAACGCTAAGTCTCGCTCGAAGGAATGGAGTGAAAACGAGAGTGTCAAGAAATAGGATATGAATTATAAATCTCCTTTATGGCCGCCGGAGGTGGGTTTTTCTTTTGAAGCGGGGAAGGTGGTTTTGTAAAGAAAAGACCGATTGGTTAATCCACCTGCCTAGTTCCAAACAGAAGACCTCGAGTCTGGTTGGAGAAATCAGTGATCACAAAGTAGCCGGTATGGCACCGTAATCTGCGGACGGTTTTTGTGTTGCGAGCGTCTTGTATTTCTATAATTGGATCCCTACGCAATTAATCCATTACTTCTGGGTGGCCGTCGAGTCGTTGAATAAGTTATGGAGTGCTGTCCACCTGGTGTTGTCTTGATGGCTGTCATCATTCTTGCCTGACGGTGATGGTGAAAGTTCACCTTTAACAGTTTTGTTTGTGCACAGGCCTTGGTGGAAAGGTGAAAGGGTGATGTTGGATTATGGGTTGATAAAAACGCGGGCGGGAATAGTATTACTGGGAAATCATAGCTATCATGAGCTTCGTTAAAATTTTAGAGTCCCTTTATCTTTCTTCCAGCTGATGGTTGACGGGTTTTGTTTCTTTTTAGGTTCTGTCTCTCGGTGACAGTTTTTTGCACATGGAAGAAGGTGAAACAGTTTAGTTCTGAACTTGATTTATTGAATCGATATTTTCGTTACATGAATAGTTTAAACAAGTTTTTAGTTAGTTTGAACAAGGTGGACCACTGTTTTGGAAATTTTCTGGTCGATCAAACATTTGATCATAAAGAGTTTCGTTGATACATTTTCAAAACAATTATTATTTAAAGACTATCATATATTTTTCAATACGCAACATTCTAATAGATATTTTTTTAATTCTCTCATTTCAGGTAAGAACTGACAAATAAACGTGATATAACTGGAATCGCTTCATTCGTTAAAGTTCGTATTCAATCAATAATGTATAAACAATAGATTACTCCAGAATATAAATTGTGTTTATTTTTTCGTCGCACAGTAAATGCTTGACTTGATTTATTCTCGACCTACTCTAGTTTTGACGCTCTACTTTTTGACACTATCGCGATTCACTAGTTTTTATTCTTTTGGCTGTTTATCTTCGTATCAATCTTGTTTTGTTTTTCCTACTCTTTACTCATAATTTCGA
Organism: Aedes aegypti; assembly: GCF_002204515.2. Taxonomy (NCBI): domain Eukaryota; kingdom Metazoa; phylum Arthropoda; class Insecta; order Diptera; family Culicidae; genus Aedes; species Aedes aegypti. The sequence goes on along the minus strand of NC_035107.1, from coordinate 290,381,152 downwards.
TTTGTTCATTATTGTCTACTTTCGTTTGACTTTTAATACAAAAATCAACCTTTACCATTCTCAAATCAAGTTTCAATCATGGTGAATTCAACGATTGCGTTTAATCTGTTCACAACTTCTTTTTTTATAATTGTTGTAAATCCTTTGGAAACCTCCGGGAAGCTAATGTGAGGTCTTTAAAATGTTCAGGTAGTACACGGGAAGCTCTATAAACTTTTGAAAACGTTCATCAACTTCTTTGGTTACTTTTAAAAGCACCTGAGAATACTTTTGAAACAAATGATAAGTTTAAGGTGCTTCCAACCCATTTGAGTATCCTTTTACACAGTGAACTAGATCATGTTGAGATGAATGTGTTGCCTGGTTCCGAGAACGTTCATGATAGCGCGACGGTAGTTCACTGTTTATTTTTGACAGTTCACGTTTTCCGGAATTCTGTTTTGAGCGTGCATCCAAATTATTAAGGGATCGGACTATCCACTTATTCTCGAAGTGCACATTTAAGCAGACCTCATATCATAAATCAATTACGGTACCGTCCAATTCCTAACAGTCAGTTGGGATAGGTAAGGCATATTAGTGTGTAGTGTTTGTTGCTTCTAGAGACTGCGAATACCTCTGCATCTCCACAATCACCGCGGTTGACTAGTGAGGAAGGAAAATGATCTGGAAGTTACCTTTGGTCAGTGAGGAATCAGAAGTGTGAAATGAGGAGTGAGGAATAAGGAGTGAGGTGTGAAGGGTGAGGAGTGAGGAATGAGAAGCGATGAATATGGAGTGAAAAGTGAGCAGTGAAGAACGATGAATGAGGAATGAAGAGCGGAAGTTAGGTATGAGAAATGAGGAGTTAAGAGTGAGGAGTGAAGAAGGAGGAATGAGGGATGGGGAGTGAGGAATGAGGAATGAGAAATGAGGAATGAACAATGATAAATGAGGAGTTAGGAATAAGGAAAGAGGAGTGAAGAATGTGTATGAGCATTAAGAAATGAGGAATGAAGAGTAAGGAATGAGGAATGAGAAGTGAGGAGTGAGGAATGAGGAACGAGAAGTGAGGAATGATGTGTAAGTAATGAGAATGAGGAGCGAGGAATGAGGAATGAGGAATGAAAAGTGAGGAATAAGGAATGATGAGTAAGGAAAGAGGAATGAGAAATGAGGAGTGAGAAGTGAGAAATGAAAAGTAAGGAGCTAGGAATGAGGTGGAGAATTGAGAAGAGAGGAGTGAAGAAGAAGAAATGAATGAGAAATGAGGAATGAAACATTTTTCATTCTCTCATCATAGGTCGGACTCGATTATCCGGAGTATCGATTTTTTTTTTCACTCCGGATACTTGAATTACTAAAAATATTAGATTCTGCAATATAAGTACTTAAATATTATCTTTTCTCTTTGTTTATTTAAATGATGCAGTGGCGTAGCCAGAAATTATTTCTAGGACCATGAGGGGTCTTGAGAAGAGAAACAAAATTTTTGACCAGCGTACACAAAAAACCCCCTTGTTAACCAAGTCCAAAACTGCTACACCATTCATTTTGTATATTGCTATGCTAAATTATCTCAAATTTATGCATGAAAAGTGAAAAACAAGAATATAAAAAACATATTTCGGATAATCGAGTCTAAAATTCCGGATAGTCGAATCCCGGATAACCGAGTCGCCGGATAATCGAGTCTCCGGATAATTGAGTGCGACCTGTTACTAGTAATGAGGAATGAGGAGTGAGGTATGAAGAGTGAGAAGTGAAGAATGAGGAATGAAGAGTGTGGAATAAGAAATAATGAGTAAGGAATGAGGTATGAGAAATGAGGAGTGAAAAGTGAGGAATAAGAAAGAAGAAGTGAGGAGTAAGAATTGAGGAAAGAGGAATGAAGAATGAGGAATGAGGAAAGAGGAATGAGAAATGAGAGATGATGAATAAAAAGTGAGTAATGAAGAATGAGTAGTGAAGAGTGAGTAATGAGGAGTAAGAAATGAGGAATGAGAGATGAGAAGTGAGGAGTGAGGAATGAGGAGTGAGATGTGAAAATTGAAGAGTGAGGAATGAGAAATGATGTCTGTAGAGTGAGGAGGGGAGGATGGGGAGTGAAGAATGAGGAATGATGAGTAAGTAACAAGGAATGAGAAATAAGGATTGTGTAGTGAAGAACGAGGAGTGAGGAATGAGGAATGAGGAGTGAGGAGTGAAAAATGAGGCATGAAGAATGAGGTGTGAAGAGGAATGAGGAATAAGGTATAAATAATTAGGAGTGAGAAGCGAGTAATGAGGAACGAGGAATGATGATGTTGAAACAAGATGTTCTAACGTTTTTGGAAAACATGTATGTTATCTTTAGTATGAAAAAAAAATCAAGAAAATCAAGAGATGAATGGAAGATAGTATGAATTTATTTTTTCATTGAAAGATTATAGAAGAAACGATCTTATGAAAATAGATCAGGGGGAGAATGTAGGGATTGAGAGGGGTACAAGTGAAGATATAAACTAAGCAGAACGGCATATAGTTTGAGTAACAAGGAAAACGGGAAGAGACGAATGACACGTGCGTCTTGTGAAGTGTTTCGAGCGATGAAGTTGCGCTGGAATTGCTCCCGTTACAATTCGGCTGATTGATTTGCATATGCCGATTTCTCCCTCCGGACACTACAGGGAATAACGAACATTTTTGCTCCCAAAGTGAATATCTCAAATATTCGGTATTAACATGGTTTTAGGCGTTTCAAGAACTGTTTTACTTATATTCATCAATATTTTACCGTTATTGAGTGCTGATCTAGTGTAATGTTATACAAATCCTCCGTAATAAAAGGGTAATTCATATATCGTATTGAATGGAGATAAAAATAACCATTTTAGTTATTCGAATTGACTAGTAGAGAGTTCCGCATGTGATGTGAACCTTGTTATAAAGCACCCCCTTATGAAGGTAAACTTAAAAATATTTTTAAAATTATCAATCAGGCTCTGCTTCGTGAGCAATATTAACAGGAAATAAAGAAAATTTCATTACAAGTTGAATCACATGAGTGTTCATTCGGTGGCCGTCTTGCCCCATTATGTTGAAAATTGGGTTATTTTGGATGATATTTGAGGAGCTCCAAAACTAATACTTTGTGGAATTACAGTCGACTCTCCACAATTCGATGTTCTATAACTCGATATACTCTACAACTCGATGGATTTTTCGGTCCCTTCAAATTTTCATACATCGTGCTCTCCACAAGTCGATATTTCTATAACTCGAAAGGTAATTTTCCCTCCATAACTCGATATCCATTTTGAAATCCTTTTTATTCGAAGAAACTCTGACCAATTCTTGTTTGGATGTGAATAAATACTTGCAAGTTGTAATGTAAGCTGTGAAACATTTAAATAATAAAAAAAAATGTCAGTAAAAACAACGTGACTTTTCGGGCATTTCGAAAAAAATGACCGAGAGATATCATCATCAAAATAATATTGCTTTCTTACAGAAGTGCTCATATATGTTCTTGGTGCTCCAAGGACTCCATTGAATATAGGCCTTGGGATCTACGACCTTAATAAGTGATTAGAGGTTAGTTTTCAAAGACTCCAAAGGCTCCTAACCATCCATTTGAGAAAACGGTGTATTGTATTAATTTGTGTGGATGTCCTTGCTCCTCCCTGATCTCTATCGAATGTAGGCCTTAGGATCTACAACCATAACCAATCATAAAAATATATTTTTTAGATATGACACACGAACGATATCATTGAGTCATCGAATGTTGATGAAATGACAGTGCAATTTTGTAATGTTGTAAAACATTGGTTGGAATCAAATGTGCCATTCAAAAGACGACCTTTTTCACCTGCGTGGAGTACTCCGTCTCTTCGGAAACTTAAACGAAAACGGAACGCAGCTCAACGAAGATTACGGAGATGTAAGACGGTAGATGCAAAGCGGGAATTTAAGGCCCAAGTCAGTGGAGGATCTGGAATCAACCGACAATTTGAAATTTATTGAATGAACATCTTTATCGAAATGAACTAATCACAAACACATGCGCAAGAGAATATTTCTCTACCGGAAAAAGTATTGTTATCCCCCACATGAGAAAATGCGATAATATTATGAATGTTTATCCACAATATTTAAAAATCTACCAGTACCACATAGCTTTAAAAATAATAAACTTTTCGTTATTTATAATCCCTCTATATAGCAATCCAAGTCTCCATGCATGATATGGTTTATCATATAAAGAATGCACATATAGGATAGTGCCACTTCATAATTGCATTACAAGAATTCAAATATCCCGTCAAAAATATTCAGTAAATAATTCTATTGCAAATTGCCAACGAATTCAAAATTGATGCACGACCACCACAGTTCGATACTGACTTCCAGAGACATAGAGATCTCGCTGTCCTCCGGGTATGAACTCCTACTATGAGCAATATTATCACAAGGGAATAGATGTCAACAAAATATAAAAATATGTTTGCTAAAACCTGATAAGGAGGTATTGGTATATTCCATGGTTATTTGAAAATGATGAGTAAACTACCTATCTAACTGAAGCTTTTCTGGAATAAATTTGACTGCTCCAATTGCAATATTGAAATTATATGAAAATTCGCATGCCCACCCTAGCCGTTGAAGAAATGAACCGTTACTCTTTGAACGTGGCAAAGGATGGTATTAGCATGGATGGTGGGTGCGCTCGTAAGACATGCAGTTGTTTGCCCCAAGATTATTTGGTTTTCTAATATGAAAGCATAAATTTTTTTATATACCAATGAATTGCTGAGAAAATTTGCAATCTATTGGTGCTAATTATAAGGCTAAAAAATAAAATTCATAGCATACTTTTTCAATTTCCATTTCATGCGCAAATGATTTCCGCTGCAACAGCAGCGGGCCGTGGGAAGTAGAAATACGAAAAACCGACCAACAAGCGATAAATGAAATGTGTTCATCTAACTGTGAGTCATTTTGCTAATGATGTAGGATGGGTGATCTGCTGATATTGATATTGGTATCACGTGTTGATTACTTCGAGCCTCGAATTCTTGGATCAATTTTAATTTATCTGCAAATTGTTCTGAACAAATCTTCTTAATTTTGTTGAATAAAATATATTGGGGGATTAGAGATTTCTAAATTAGTAAATAATACGTTATAAGTCATTTTTAATTTCAGAGCGGTCGGTTCTCAGCTTGCTCCTGGCGATCAACATGCTCGTGCTGTATGTATCAAGCGAGCGTGCTTGTGCGGAATGTACTAAGTATACGATGCAACTGATATTGAATTATATATTTCAAATTACAATTGGCATTGGAAATTGCAAGTAAATATTTGTATCTCTAGGCTTTTAAAGTGGGATGCTCGAAATTCATTGAAAATATTCTAATTGTTTGTGGCTGAGAACTTTGGACAGACAATTTGAATGTTTCCAATTACTGGTAGACACTGAAAAAGACTGCAATATGAAAAGATGATTGCTTCAAAAGTCTTTGATAAAGTGTACATTATTTTGAAATACATCGAGTTGAAACAAACAAAGCTATGTCAAGAACACTATTTGTATGACATGTAGGTTTCTTAAAATAAATCCTAATAATATTTGAGATTTTTATGGAATAATTTGAACATTTCCGAATACCTGCTGACAAGAGGGCATTCCAGACAAATATTTGAATGAGATGAGGAGCTTTACCAAAATTTTGAGAAATACATTACATTCCAATGAAATAAGGGTTTCTAAAAAAACAGTTCAATGTATAAACGAAATGAGTTTTTATTTTTTTAAATAAACTCTCGAATATTTGAATGCTCTCTCGAAACATTCGCATATTTTCGAATACCTGGGCATTTCAAAGATTCCAACAACTTTTATTTTTAATGAGCTTAGGGTATAAGATTTTTTTTTGAATAAAAGGAGTTGCTGAGTATTTTTTCAGCAAGTTAGAAATACTTGTGTTTTGTGGAATTCTATAAATTATTCTGAATATTTGATGGCGATTGAGAATTTCTGACTTATATTTGAATGAGATTAGAATATTAGAAATTTTTTGAAAAAAATAGAGTATCTCGTCAGTGATATTTGCATAAAAGGAATGTTTTAAAAGAAATTCTGAAGAATGTAGTATTTTTTAATGCAATTTTAAATAAGTCTCAATATTATATGAATAAAATTAAATAAATTATTTAAACAATATATGTTCCTTATTTTAAGAATTACCGCTGAATATTTGACTGAGATGAGAATATTTTAAATGACTCCGGAATAATTCAGTTATTTATGAAAATTTTGAATATTTCTGAATTTTCGATGTTATTTGAGAACTTCTGACAAATATTTTAATGCGATGATCATTTTGAAAAATTTAAGAATAACAAAATATTTAAATGAGACGAGTTTCTCGTGAATAATATTCATATATGGTTTCTGAATGAAATTTTGATAAATGTATGAATAAGATAAGTATTTTAATTTCACTTCAATATTTAAAATATTATGGAGTTCTTTGGAAAAAATCCGAATTATCGATGGCAATATAAAATTTCTGACAAATATTTTAATGAGATGAGGATTTTTACGAAAATTTTGAGAAATATAAGAATGCGATAGGTATCTCGTAAACAACATTCGAATAAGACAGAATTTCTAAACTAATTACGGTATCATGCATGAATGATACGAGTGTTTTCTAAATAACTCTCGACTATTTGATTGCTCTCTGGAATCTTCCGCATATTTTCGAATATCTGGGGATTTCAAAGATTCTGACAACTTTTTCAATCTCACGCCGAGGACCTGGGATCAAATCCCATCCCCGAAATAGTCACCAAAATTTCAGTGGTCCCGAGATGAACTAGCCCAGGGTTAAAAATCTCGTTAATAAAGATAAAAAAAAAACTTTTTCAATAAGATAAGAATATAAAAAAAATTCTGAATAATTGGAGATAAACATCTCGAAAGTATATTTGCATATAAAGACGTGTTTCAAAAGAAATTCTGACGAGAATGGGATAGATATTTTCTTTATATAATTTCAAATGGTATGAGTGTCAGAAAATTTCTTGAAATATATGAATAAGATGAGTATCTCATGAATGACAATTGAGTAATATGAATGCTTTTTACAGGAATTCCGCTAAATATAAGACTAAGATAAGTAATTTTTGAATTACTCCGGAATACTCGAATAATTTATGAAATATTTTGAACAGTCACGAATTATCGATGGCATGATGGCAAACGAGAATTTCTGACAAATATTTTAATGAGAAGAGGATTTGAAAATATTTCTGAAAAATGTATAAATGTGATGGGAATCTGTAAATTATATTATAATTATAGAAAGTTTTCTTGAAGAAATTCTGAGAAATATGCATATGCGCTGAGTATTTTTTCAGTAACTTCTAAATTCTTGAGTGTTTTTTGGAATTCTTTAAATTATTCTGAATACTTGATAGTGATTGAGAATTTCTGGCATATATTTGAATAGAATATTGGAAAATTTCTGAAAAAAAATTGGAGTATCTCGTCAGCGATATTTGCATGGAAGGAGTGTCTTAAAAGAATTTTTTTGAAGAAAGCATGAATGAGATAAGTATTTTTAAAAATCAATTCTAAATAAGACGAGGATACTAGAATATATCCATATATCTCGTGAATGATATTCAAATAATATAAGTGTTAAATAATTTCCGCTGAATGTGTGACTGAAATCAGAATCTTTAAATTGACTCCGCAATATTTTAGTAATTTATGAAAACTTTGAATATTTCCGAATACTTGATGCCTATTTAGTACTTCTGATAAATATTTTAATAAGATGAGGATTCCAGATAATTTCAGAAAAAAAAATATATGAGTGAAATTTCTCGTGAATGTTATTTATATACGATAAGGGTTTCTTTATGAAATTCTGATGAATGTATGAATGAGATGAGTATTTTTAATTGACTGTAATATTTGCAATGTAATGGAATTTGTTGAAAAATCCGATCTTGATAGCAATTGAGAATTTCAAACAAGCATTTGAATAAGATGAGGATTCCAAAATATATCAGAATAACATATCAATGAAATGCATGTCTTGTTATTTGAATTACATAATGGTTCTCTAAAGAAATTCTGAAAAATACATGAATGAGATGAGAATTTTATCAATGACTCTGGAATACTTGAGTGTTTTATGAAATTCTTTCAAGTGTTCCGAATACTTGATGCCAATTGAGAAATTCTGACATATGTTTGAATGATATTAGGATATTATAAAATTTCTATTTTGTGCATAAAAGAAGTGTTTGACAAGAAGTTTTGAAGAATGCATGCATGAGATAAGTATTTTTTGTTCCATTTAATTTAAAAAAATTCTAGAAAATGTATTGATACTATATGAATAAAATTAATATCTCGTGAATGGTACTTTTTTTTAGAATTTCCGCTAAATATGACTGCGACGATAATCTTTTAAATGACTCCGGAATATTTCAGTAATTTATGAAAACCTTGAATTTCTAAATTTTCGATGCCAATTGAGAACTTCTGGCAAATATTTTAATTAGATGAGGATTCTAGAAAATTTTAGAATACAAGATATATAAATGAGATGAGTTTCTCGTGAATGATACTTATATACGATAAGGGTTTTGAAATGAAATTTTGAATTGATTTAACTATTTAAAATGTTCTGGAATTTAAAAAAAAAAAACAGAATTCCAGATGGCAATTGAAAATTTTTGACCAATATTTGATTGAGAAATGTAAGAATAAGATGAGTATCTCGTAAATTGCATTCGAATAAGATAGAATTTCTGAATTAAATACGAAAGAAAATATTCTGAATAACTCTTGAATATTTCAATGCTCTCTGGAATCTATCGCATATTTTTGAATACCTGGGCATTTCGGAGTTTTTGAAAATTGTCTGAATAAGACTAAGATATTACATAATTTCTGAAAAATAGGAGATAAGCATTTCGTAAGTAATATTTACACACGGGAAGTGTTTTAAATGAAATTCTGAAGAATGCATGAATAAGATAAATATTTTTTAGTTGAAATTAAATTGAACCGAGGATACTATAAAGTTTCTTTTTAATATATGTATATGATAAAAATCTCGTAAATGACATTTGAACAATATAAGTGTTTTTTTAAAGAATTTCCGCTAAAATATATGACTGGGATGAGAATCTTTAAAATGACTCCGGAATATTTGAGTAATGTATTAAATGCTTTGAATATTTCCGATAACTCGATGCTAATTGAGTGCTTCTGACAAATATTTAATAAGATGAGGATTCAAGAGAATTTTAGAAAGAAAAAAAAATAAATGAGTTGAGTATCTTGTGAATGATATTCATATACGATAGGTGTATCTGGTTTAAATACTAATGAATGTATGAATAATTTAAGTATTTTTAAATTACTTTAAGGGTTCATGCACAAATTACGTCACGCTCCGAGGGGGGAGGGGGTCAAGCCAAGCGTGACAAGCCTCACACAAATTTCGGTGGACTCATACAAAAAAACGTGACAAAGCGGGGGAGAGGGGGTCAAAAAAGTTGAAATTTAGCGTGACATAATTTGTGTACCATCCCTAATATAAGAAACATTATGGAATTCTTTAAAAAATCCGAATTATCGTTAGCAATTGAAAATTTCTGACAACTATTTGAATGAGATAAGGATTCCAAAATATTTCTAATATATAAAAAATGAGACAGAGACGAGCCTACCAACGACTGAAAGTCTCTTTAGTAAAGATAGATAATGAAAGAAGAAATGAGGTTTCCACCGTGTAAATTATATTTGAATTATATAATGATTTCTCATAGAAATTTTGAAATAATTGTATGAATTATGAGTGTTTTTCATTGACTTCGGAATACTTGAGTGTTGAGCAATTGAGCATTGAGCAATTCATTGAATTATTCTAAATACTTGATGGCAAATGAGAAATTCATGTTTTGAATAAGATTAGGATTTTAGAAAATATCTGAAAAAATTGGAGATAAGTGTGCGTGATATTTGCATAAAATAAGTGTTTTAATACAAATTCTGCAGAATACATGAATAGGACATTTTGTACCTTAATTCAATTTCAAATAATACGGGGATACTACAAAACATTTTAATAATATATTAAAAAGATGAGTGAATGACATTTAAATAACATAAATACTTTTTTTAAAGTCATTCCGCTGAACGTATAACTGAGATTAGTAATGATTCCGCATTATTTAAGTAAATTATGGAGTACTGTGAATATTTACAAATACGCCTGACGCCAATTGAGAACTTCTGAAAAATATTTGAATGAGATGAGGATGAAAGAAAATTTTAGAAAATTATTATTGAGATAAGTATCTCGTGAATGTTATTTGAAGGATTTCTGAAAGAGAATATGACAAACGTATGGATGCGATCATTTTTTAAGACTATGCAATGCCTTAAATGTTATGGAACTTTTTTAAAAATCTAAATTCTCGATGGCAATTGCGAATTTATAATAAATATTTGAATGAATTGAGGATTCTTAATAATATTTCAATAAAATGTGTATCTTGTAAATGACATTTGAGTGATATAATTGTTTCTAAACGAAATTCTAAAGAATGTATGAATGAGATGCAATATGTTTCAACGACTCCGGAATACTTGAGTATTTCATGGATTTTTTTTTTCAAATTTCGTACAATTTTTAGCAATTGAGACGTTAGAACACATATTTGTATGAATAAGTATTGTGTTAATTCAATTTTATATAAGACGAGAAAGGATTTTTAAGAAAATTCTGAGAAATATAAGAATGCTATAAGTACCTCGTAAACAACATTCGAATAAGACAGAATTTCTAAAATAAATAAGGTATCATGCATGAATGATACGAGTGTTTTCTAAATAACTCGAATATTTGAATGCTCTCTGGAATCTTCCGCATATTTTCGAATATCTGGGAATTTCAAAGACTCTGACAACTTTTTCAATATGATAAGGATATAAGAAAATTTCTGAATAAAAGGAGATAAACATCTCGAAAGTAATATTTGCATATAAAGAAGTGTCTCAAAAGAAATTCTGACGAGAATGGGATAGATATTTTCTTAATATAATTTCAAATGATATGAGTGTCAGAAAATTTCTTAATAATATATGAATAAGATGAGTATCTCATGAATGACATTTGAGTAATATGAATGCTTTTTACAGGAATTTCGCTGAATGTATGACTATGATGTGTATTTTTTTAATTACTCCGGAATACTCGAAATTTCACAAATAAGATTTGAATACAGTTAACTCTCCCTTTCTCGATATTCCGTATCTCGATATCGAGTTAGAGAACCATAGTAATAGTTGGCTTTCATGGCTAACTCGATGGTCCCTTGGATCGCAGTTGCATTGGTTTTGTGTTCTGTAACTCGATACCTCCCTAACTCGATGGTCCCTTCAATATCGAGTAAGGGAGAGATGACTGTAGTTTCCAATTATCGATGGCATGATGGCAATCGAGAATTTCTGACAAATATTTTAATGAGATGAGGATTCCATGATATTTCTGAAAAATATTTAAATATGATGGGAAACTGTAAATGATGTAAGGTCTGTACCGGATTACAAATTAGGGGTGAAAAAAATCATTTTTTTTTTTCATTCCTAAGTTATAAGACCATCTTATATTAAAGTAATTTAAAAATACTTAAATCATTCTTACCTACATTCATTAGTATTTCAACCAGATACACCTAACGTATATGAATATCATTCACGAGATACTCAACTCATTTATTTTTTTTTTCTTTCTAAAATTTTCTTGAATCCTAATCTTATTAAATATTTGTCAGAAGCACTCAATTAGCATCGAGTAATCGGAAATATTCAAAGCATTTAATACATTACTCAAATATTCCGGGGTCATTTTAAAAATTCTCATCCCAGTCATATATTTTAGCGGAAATTCTTAAAAAAAATCACTGAACCGAGATTTTTATCATATACATATATTAAAAAGAAACTTTATAGTATCCTCGGTTTAATTTAATTTAAACTAAAAAAATATTTATCTTATTCATACATTCCTCAGAATTTCTTTTAAAACACTTCCCGTGTGCAAATATTACTTACGAAATGGTTATCTCCTATTTTTCAGAAATTGTGTAATATCTTAGTCTTATTCAGACAATTTTCAAAAACTCCGAAATGCCCAGGTATTCAAAAATATGCGATAGATTCCAGAGAGCATTGAAATATTCTAGAGTTATTCAGAATATTTTCTTTCGTATTTAATTCAGAAATTCTATCTTATTCGAATGCAATTTACGAGATACTCATCTTATTCTTACATTTCTCAATCAAATATTTGTCAAAAATTTTCAATTGCCATCTGGAATTCTGTTTTTTTTTAAGAATTCCAGTACATTTTAAATATTTAAGTCAACTCAAAATTTCATTTCGAAACCCTTATCGTATATAAGTAACATTCACGAGAAAGTCATCTCATTTATATATCTTGTATTCTAAAATTTTCTAGAATCCTCATCTTATTAAAATATTTGCCAGAAGTTCTCAATTGGCATCGAAAATTTAGAAATTCAAGGTTTTCATAAATTACTGAAATATTCCGGAGTCATTTAAAAGATTATCGTCGCAGTCATATTTAGCGGAAATTCTAAAAAAAAGTACCATTCACGAGATATTAATTTTATTCATACAGTATCAATACATTTTCTAGAATTTTTTTAAATTAAATGGAACAAAAAATACTTATCTCATGCATGCATTCTTCAAAACTTCTTGTCAAACACTTCTTTTATGCACAAAATAGAAATTTTATAATATCCTAATATCATTCAAACATATGTCAGAATTTCTCAATTGGCATCAAGTATTCGGAACACTTGAAAGAATTTCATAAAACACTCAAGTATTCCAGAGTCATTGATAAAATTCTCATCTCATTCATGTATTTTTCAGAATTTCTTTAGAAAACCATTATGTAATTCAAATAACAAGACATGCATTTCATTGATATGTTATTCTGATATATTTTGGAATCCTCATCTTATTCAAATGCTTGTTTGAAATTCTCAATTGCTATCAAGATCGGATTTTTCAACAAATTCCATTACATTGCAAATATTACAGTCAATTAAAAATACTCATCTCATTCATACATTCATCAGAATTTCATAAAGAAACCCTTATCGTATATAAATAACATTCACGAGAAATTTCACTCATATATTTTTTTTTCTGAAATTATCTGGAATCCTCATCTTATTAAAATATTTATCAGAAGTACTAAATAGGCATCAAGTATTCGGAAATATTCAAAGTTTTCATAAATTACTAAAATATTGCGGAGTCAATTTAAAGATTCTGATTTCAGTCACACATTCAGCGGAAGTTATTTAACACTTATATTGTTTGAATATCATTCACGAGATATATGGATATATTCTAGTATCCTCGTCTTATTTAGAATTGATTTTTAAAAATACTGATCTCATTCATGCTTTCTTCAAAAAATTCTTTTACGACACTCCCTTCATGCAAATATCGCTGACGAGATACTCCATTTTTTTCAGAAATTTTCCAATATTCTATTCAAATATATGCCAGAAATTCTCAATCACCATCAAGTATTCAGAATAATTTGAAGAATTCCACAAAACACTCAAGAATTTAGAAGTTACTGAAAAAATACTCAGCGCATTTACATATTTCTCAGAATTTCTTCAAGAAAACTTTCTATAATTTTAATATAATTTACAGATTCCCATCACATTTATACATTTTTCAGAAATATTTTCGAATCCTCTTCTCATTAAAATATTTGTCAGAAATTCTCGTTTGCCATCATGCCACCGATAATTCGTGACTGTTCAAAATATTTCATAAATTATTCGAGTATTCCGGAGTAATTCAAAAATTACTCATCTTAGTCATACATTTAGCAATTTAGGAATTCCTGTAAAAAGCATTCATATTACTCAATTGGCATTCATGAGATACTCATCTTATTCATATAGGGTAGGTGTACCAGTTATGGCCATAGTGGTTCCCTATTTCGCCATACATGATATTTTGAACTTATTCACATTTTAATTTTTTTTTGTGTTTTAGGAGTAAAATAAAGGATGTATCTTGATGTTAAATCATTCAAAAATAGTAAAAATGTGAAAGTTTTCGATATTACACATATGGCTAAATAGGGAACCACTATGGCCATAACTGGTACACTTTCTCTATTATTAAGAAATTTTCTGACACTCATATCATTCAAAGTTATATTAAGGAAATATCTATCCCATTCTCGTCAGAATTTCTTTATCGCATTCTTATATTTCTCAGAATTTTCGTAAAAATCCTCATCTCATTAAAATATTTGTTTAAAAGTGTATATTGCCATCGATAATTCGGATTTTTCCAAAGAACTCCATAATATTTTAAATATTGAAGTGAAATTAAAATACTCATCTTATTCATACATTTATCAAATTTCATTCAGAAGCCATATATGAATATTATTCACGAGAAACTCATCTCATTTAAATATTTTGTTATTCTTAAATTTTTCAAAATGATCATCGCATTAAAATATTTGCCAGAAGTTCTCAAATAACATCGAAAATTCAGAAATATTCAAAATTTTCATAAATAACTGAATTATTCCGGAGTCATTTAAAATATTCCCATCTCAGTCAAACATTCAGCGGTAATTCTTAAAAAAAGGAACATATATTGTTTAAATAATTTATTTAATTTTATTCATATAATACTGAGACGTCTTATTTAAAATTGCATTAAAAAATACTTATCTCATTCATGCATTTTCAGAATTTCTTTTAAAACATTCCTTTTATGCAAATATCACTGACGACATACTCTATTTTTTCAGAAATTTTCTAATATTCTAATCTCATTCAAATATAAGTCAGAAATTCTCAATCGCCATCAAATATTCAGAATAATTTATAGAATTCCACAAAACACAAGTATTTCTAACTTGCTGAAAAAATACTCAGCAACTCCTTTTATTCAAAAAAAAAATCTTATACCCTAAGCTCATTAAAAATAAAAGTTGTTGGAATCTTTGAAATGCCCAGGTATTCGAAAATATGCGAATGTTTCGAGAGAGCATTCAAATATTCGAGAGTTTATTTAAAAAAATAAAAACTCATTTCGTTTATACATTGAACTGTTTTTTTAGAAACCCTTATTTCATTGGAATGTAATGTATTTCTCAAAATTTTGGTAAAGCTCCTCATCTCATTCAAATATTTGTCTGGAATGCCCTCTTGTCAGCAGGTATTCGGAAATGTTCAAATTATTCCATAAAAATCTCAAATATTATTAGGATTTATTTTAAGAAACCTACATGTCATACAAATAGTGTTCTTGACATAGCTTTGTTTGTTTCAACTCGATGTATTTCAAAATAATGTACACTTTATCAAAGACTTTTGAAGCAATCATCTTTTCATATTGCAGTCTTTTTCAGTGTCTACCAGTAATTGGAAACATTCAAATTGTCTGTCCAAAGTTCTCAGCCACAAACAATTAGAATATTTTCAATGAATTTCGAGCATCCCACTTTAAAAGCCTAGAGATACAAATATTTACTTGCAATTTCCAATGCCAATTGTAATTTGAAATATATAATTCAATATCAGTTGCATCGTATACTTAGTACATTCCGCACAAGCACGCTCGCTTGATACATACAGCACGAGCATGTTGATCGCCAGGAGCAAGCTGAGAACCGACCGCTCTGAAATTAAAAATGACTTATAACGTATTATTTACTAATTTAGAAATCTCTAATCCCCCAATATATTTTATTCAACAAAATTAAGAAGATTTGTTCAGAACAATTTGCAGATAAATTAAAATTGATCCAAGAATTCGAGGCTCGAAGTAATCAACACGTGATACCAATATCAATATCAGCAGATCACCCATCCTACATCATTAGCAAAATGACTCACAGTTAGATGAACACATTTCATTTATCGCTTGTTGGTCGGTTTTTCGTATTTCTACTTCCCACGGCCCGCTGCTGTTGCAGCGGAAATCATTTGCGCATGAAATGGAAATTGAAAAAGTATGCTATGAATTTTATTTTTTAGCCTTATAATTAGCACCAATAGATTGCAAATTTTCTCAGCAATTCATTGGTATATAAAAAAATTTATGCTTTCATATTAGAAAACCAAATAATCTTGGGGCAAACAACTGCATGTCTTACGAGCGCACCCACCATCCATGCTAATACCATCCTTTGCCACGTTCAAAGAGTAACGGTTCATTTCTTCAACGGCTAGGGTGGGCATGCGAATTTTCATATAATTTCAATATTGCAATTGGAGCAGTCAAATTTATTCCAGAAAAGCTTCAGTTAGATAGGTAGTTTACTCATCATTTTCAAATAACCATGGAACATAACAACACCTCCTTATCAGGTTTTAGCAAACATATTTTTATATTTTGTTGACATCTGTTCCCTCATGCAAATCATAATTAGTGTGGAAGCGTCAAATCAATTCTAACTCGCGCAAAAGTTTTATCAAGTTGTTGTATATTTCTTTCACTGCTGAACTGGGAATAAAAGTGCGAGATTGCTTCGAATCATGGTGGTGTCTTCATATCATTTATTCTTTGGACTGCGATAAATAATCCCGCTGAAGAAACTGACTCGATTTGATGCCATCGCGCACTTTATTAGCGTTCCCGCACTTGTAAAAACTTTTGCGATAGTCCAGTAGTGAAATAAGTATCATTATGAACTTTCACCATGAAATTGTACTTATCCAAGAAACAAAATATCTCTATCATCAAAACTCATCAACCACCAGAAAGTTTCCCTTTAGCTGCAACGTGGATTACTCCTAGAACTCATTTTGCCCACTTGGATGAACTAAGCCTGATTCATCGATCGTTGCATGGCTATCGTTGGCGATTTGATGGCTAATTTTATGAGAAAAATGATGATTTTTAAATCGCGTTTAAAAGACATTCCCGTATTCCTGCCTAATTTTATTGGAAATATTTTTTTACAGGAATAATCCTTGAGGAAATATCTATCGATGGATGTTTTCCAATTTTCAAAATATACCCCCAAACAGCTTCTATCAGATGAAATGGCAAGCAATGTCTTATATTTTCGGCATTTCATTTACCACTCAAAAGACATTCCAGCTAAATCTAATAACTTTATGAACATGGTTTCTTCACAAGAAATAATCTCCTTTCAATTTCGAAGAGACAAGTGAGTTTAGAATTTTGAAAAAAGTAGTCAAATTTGTTAAAATTGCGATCAAAGTTGCCCGCGCGCATTTCAGACGCGCCACTGACTTGGGCCTTAAGCGCACGAGTACCGCCTATTCAACGTTAAATGCGGCGCTATATAAATCGCATGTTCTTAGGGCCCAATGGAATTTGCGACGAAATCCACGTGCCTTTTGGAGTTTTGTAAACTCTAAGCGCAAAAACCCCAGCATTCCGATCAATATACGGCTCGAAGATCGGGTGGCTGCCTGCGCAGCTGAAGCGAGTGAATTATTTGCTGAACACTTCGCATCTGTGTGTGAAACGTGTGAAGCTAGCGATATTGAAATTGAGTCTGCCGCTTGTGATCTTCCGTCAGATGTGTTAAACTTGTCTACGTTTGTTGTAACAGAAGAAATGATTATAACGGCGTCCAGAAAGTTGAAAAATTCATTCTCTCCCGGTCCGGATGGTATTCCTGCCGTGATTTTCCGGCGTTGCGCTGTTGTCTTAGCCAAACCTCTCGCTGCTATCTTCACTCGATCTTTTGGTCTGGGCATTTTTCCAGCCTTGTGAAAGCAATCATTCATGTTCCCGGTGTTCAAGTCAGGCGATCGTCGAGATGTGAAAAATTATCGAGGAATCACAAGTTTATCTGCTGCATCGAAGTTATTCGAGATCATTCTGACCGACGCTGTATTGAACGCCTCTAAAAGTTATGTCTCCACAGACCAGCATGGTTTTATTCCTGGTAGATCGGTGGTATCAAACTTGCTGGAGTTCACAAGTACATGTATCATGGCAATGGAACAGAACACCCAGGTCGATGTCATATACACTGACTTGAAAGCTGCCTTCGACAAGATCGATCATAGGATACTACTGTGTAAACTCGCTAAACTCGGTGCGTCGGAAACACTCACATCTTGGCTGCATTCTTACCTGACAGGTAGAACATTACGCGTGCAATTGGATTCACGTGTATCTAAGCCATTTACAAGTTCATCTGGTGTACCTCAGGGTAGTAATTTGGGACCGTTACTTTTTACGCTATATTTCAACGATGTTGCGGCATTACTGGGAGCTAAAGTCAAACTTGTATATGCTGATGATTTAAAACTCTACCTTATCGTCCGTACGGTAGAAGATTGTCGTCGTCTTCAATGTTTACTAAATTTGTTCGTTGATTGGTGTCGTCGGAATAAATTGATCGTTAGTATTCCAAAATGCGTGGTAATGACATTCCATCGTATAAAGGATCCAATACTGTACAACTACTACATCGATGGAAATTTGCTTCGTAGAGTTGATAGAGTAAATGACCTTGGTGTACTCCAGGACCCGAAGCTCGATTTTCGTCTACACTATTCATCAATCATCGCGAAGGCTAACAGACAGCTTGGCTTTATTTCTAAGATAGCTCGAGACTTCAAGGATCCTCACTGCCTTAAGGCATTGTACTGCTCACTGGTTAGGCCTATAATTGAAAATGCTTCTGTGGTCTGGTGTCCGTACGAGGTTATCTGGATCCTTCGCCTTGAAGGAGTGCAGAAGAGATTCGTTAGGCTAGCCTTACGGAATCTTCCATGGCATGACCCAGTAAACCTACCGCCTTACCCGAACAGATGTTTGTTGCTAAGCTTGGAAACATTGGAACGAAGAAGGAAAATTCAACAAGCAACGTTGGTTGCAAAGATAATAAATGGTGGAATGGATTGCCTGGAATTATTGTCGCAATTAAACTTTCGCATTCCGCAACGGACTCTAAGGAGCTATACGTTACTACAGCCAAGGAATCATCGTACGGCTACCACGAACCTCTAACGGCGATTATAAGAGTGTTTACTTCGATGGAATCAGCGTTTGAGTTTGGTGAGCCCTCATATAAGTTCCGCAATAGAATAAGAAGAATGTAATGTACTGTTTTTAATGTAGTTTTGTGCTGTAGATTGTCTTATTTTATTAGTTTTTTTTTTATCAATTAACCACATTCATGTAGACTGTTGTTGTCAGATGAATTAAATCAATAAAACAATTAAAACAATTAAAACAAGCCCTTTTCGGTTCATAGTAGTAAAATGGGCACTGTTATAGTTTGTACCGATGTCCTAGAATCTCCGAGGACCTTATCGATTATAGGCCTTAGGATATACAAGCGTGGTACAGTCTCTTAATCATTCATTTAAGTAATCGGCATATTTTACTGGTTTATACGGATGTTTTTAGTCCTTCAAAGACATCAAAATGGCGTCGGACATCGATTTTCGTCATCCCCTCGTCGTGCCCGTTCCGAAAATACCCATATTGCATGATTTCCAATGATTTTCTCCATTACATAATTTCCCACATAATTGTCTAAACTCAATTTACGCACTGCGTAAAAAAAAGTGCCTTAAATTGAGGTTGCGTAAAAAGGACTTCGTAAATTGAGGTTTAGTGTATATTGTTGTGTAATTTTGGAAGTTGCATAGCGGATTATTTGAATGATTCGAGGTTGAATCATTTCTAGAATCATAGGAACTAGACAGGCACCTAGTGTATCAGTATCAATCAGGGATTGAATCCTGCTGAGAAAATTGAGAGAATCTCTTACGTATCCCTCTCTGTAACTATCATAACATGCTGCACATTATGAGAGACTGTTTATCGTATACTGCTACAACTTTGATCAGATTGGGGGCATAGTAGTGCATGATAAAACCCATCTAAACATGCTCCAAGCCTGGGGACACTATTGCTATTGGAAGTTCGTGGATTGTTTATCGTGCCAGTAAAGAAAAACACCTATCCCCAACGGTAAACAAGCGTGAAAAATGGATTTTATCATCGCTCTCTCTTTGGGGCTCTCGCTCGCTGCTTCCATTTACCGTTTTGATTCATATTACGGACACTTAAGGCCTCAGTGAAGAATAACCCAGCTTGGACCATACAAAATAAATCATTCTGTGTGATTTTTTAGCGTTATCGAGCGTCGGAAGCCCTTAACTTTCGGATGGTGGGTAAAAAATACGCGTCCGCAACTTGAATAATTTTAAATAAATCAAAACGTGTGGCCTTTTCATGATTCTTATTCCGGACGCTCCCTCACTTTTGCCTCATATTCCGGACGCTTTGATTCGAATTACGGACAGCTCATGATAATCATTAATGGAACAATCAAATCATCAATTGAAATCGTTCAACCACTTAAGAGACGTCTAAGGTAGTTGGGCATTATAAATTTGTAATGATATTTATGGAAAAAACCTAATAAAACGAGCCTCGAAAATGAGAACTTTTGGACGGCGAAAATTGAAACATTTCGTGTGAAATGTTTCCCATACAAACGAGAGTGTCCGGAATTTGAAGCTGTCCGTAATATGAATCAAAACGGTATCAGACTTGTTACACCTTGCGATACAATGACGATCGTGGACCGCAACAGATGGGATGTTTTTCTTTGCTTGCTTTGATCATGCTTCATACTCAAATGAGAGCGAATTCTGCAATGCCTGGTATCAATATCTTCGGAAAAGTTATCCACAGAGACAGACATTTTTATAGAGGTTTCAACAGAGGTCCCCACAGGGGTCATCAATCGGATCTGTTCGAGCCGTTCGCCCCGAATGAATTTTTTGTCAGTGCATCGCCCAGCCGCAGCCTGCTGAGTTGCGTGATGCACGAAAGGACATCGTGTGATGCAACCAGCCGCAGCCGCACGAAACGAGCGCGCAAAAAATGAGCGCGTAAATTTTGAGGATGTTTTCTACCCGCGATTGGAAGACATCTTTGTTCGCCGTGCTTCCAACGTGTTAAGACGTGTAGTCGCAATTAAAGCAAAGTGAATTCTCTTAATATTAAAGTTATGTAAATAGGTGTAAATAGAAGTTTGAACTGTTAAGCAAGTGTTTTCATCCGGTATCGGTTCCCTGGTTAAGTGGTCGTCTCGGAGATTCGTCGGTCCGCCTATGTCGAAGTTTTTTAAGAAATACAGTCCACTCTCGTACATAATTTTGGTCCAGTCGAACCGGATCGCGCGTGGTAAAGTGTCTTTCCGACTGTTCCGGAACCGGATGCAGAACCAGGAACTAGAATAGTGAAGTGCGATTCCGAAAAAGTCGGAAAATTTAAACTATAATGGTGTGAGCAAAATGGCCGCCATTGAAGAAGTGAAGTAGTGGAGCGACACCGCCATTTTGTTGAAGAGAAGTGTGGTGTGTTGTCGCCATTTTGGAAAATGTGCTGATGGTTTAAGCCATCGAAGAAAGTGGTGTTACGAGCAATTAAGTGCTCAACTCCTGGGGAATACACCCCCGCTAAGCGAAGAAACAAATTGTGAAGCCTTGGTGTTCCGGATTGGCCACTGTGTCCATTAATTAGTGGAATCGGTTGCGTGAGCATAGACTTGGCTGTGTTCCCAACCAACGTCGAGCAGTGGGCTTGGCTTGAAGTGGTGTCCGCGGCATTCCGGAAAATAGCGTTGAGTGAAGTGGGTTGTTTCGAAATCCGTGTTTCGGTTCGGTCACTTGTGCCGAGTAGTGTCCGGTTGCGTGAGCATAGACTTGGCTGTGTTCCCAACCATCGTCGAGCATAGGGCTTGACTTGATGCGGTATCCACGGTGGCATGCCGGAAAATAGTGAATCGAAGCAGCAGCAAATCGGAAAATCCGGAGAAAGTTCTGTACTTGGACAGTCTACTCTGGATTCCTCCACTCCATCAAGTAAGAAGCAGAAGAAGAAGTTCAGGTTGACTGAAAGGTTGGCCACCATGGAGAACATGCAGAGACTCGTCCGCCGTCGTGGCGCAGCCAAAGGTAAGGTTTCTCGTATCCTTAATACTATTCGCCCAAATGAAGAGGAAGTGGTCCAGCTCACGGAGGCTGAGATCAAAGTGTACATGAGGAAGTTGGAAGCTGCCCATAAGGACTACAACGATGCACACGATCAAATCACTAACGTGGTTTCGAATGATGACTACGAGCAGCATGAGCAGCAGTACGAGGAGTTCGATATCCTTCACGATTCCGTTGCAATTTTGTTGGAGGATCAGCTCAACAGGATTAACGCAGCAGCTGCAGCCAATGCAAACGCGAGGAACCAGCAGGTACCGGTTGTAATCCATCAACCACTTCGCATGCCGGTTCCCACATTTGATGGCCGTTATGAGAGCTGGCCTAAGTTCAAGGCCATGTTCAAGGATCTCGTGGACAAGGGTCCAGATCCGCCGGCTGTTAAGTTGTACCATCTGGACAAGGCCCTAGTTGGTAGCGCAGCAGGTCTCATTGATGCCAAGACTATCAACGAAGGCAATTACGCTCACGCGTGGCAAATTCTGGAAGAGAGATTCGAGAATAAGCGTCATGCTATCGACTCTCACATTCATGGTCTGCTGAACCTCAAACGCATGACGAAGAAGAGTCATTTGGAGCTTCGTAGTCTGGTGGACGAGTGCAACAAGCATGTGGAGGGTCTCAAATTCCTGGAGCGAGACTTCGATGGTGTAGGAGAGGATTTCGTAATCCATCTGTTGGCTGCAGCGTTGCACAACGATGTGCGCCACATGTGGGAGTCAACCATTAAGCACGGTGAGCTTCCCGATTACGACGAGATGCTGGCGTTCTTGAAGGAGCAGACTTTCATCTTGGAGAGGGTCGAAGCCAGCAGTCAGAAATCATCATCAGCACCTATTAAGTCTGTGTCTGCAGCTAACAAGCCGCCGATGCAGAAAGTCTATGCAGCCGTTTCTTCAAGTGAGACGGAAATGAAGTGTGATTTTTGCGGAAAAGCACATGCCAATCATAATTGCGCTGAGTTCAAGGCTCTTCCTGTTCCGCAGAGATTGCTTAAAGTGAGAGAGCGAAACGTATGTTTCAATTGTTTGAAAAGAGGTCATCGTGGAGTCGACTGTTCTTCGGACAAATCCTGTCTGAAGTGCAAACGTCGGCATCATAGTCTCCTTCACGCCGAAGAGAAGCCCAAGCAAGTTCCAGAACCATCAAGCCAGCCCCTCCCAAAGCCGGCTGTAGAGCAAGAACCAACATCATCGACTTCGACGACAGCCACATGTTCCAGTCTGGCTACCCGCTCGCAGCAAGTGCTGCTTCTCACAGCAGTAGTGGATGTTATGGACAAAAGCTACCAGCCACATCCATGCAGAATATTGTTGGACAGTGGTTCTCAAGTGAATTTGATTTCACGAGCGATGGCAAACATGTTGGGCTTGAAGTTGAACTCCTCGAACGTCACGATGTTCGGAGTGAATAGCACGCAGACTCGGTCATCTAATTGTTGTGTGATACATCTCTCGTCAAGGTACAAAGATTTCCACGCCAAGGTCAAGTGTTTGGTAACTGATAAGGTAACATCAGATCTTCCTTCGTCGGTTATCAATATCAGCGCATTGGAGCTTCCCGCTGGCGTTCAGCTAGCCGATCCGAATTTTTTCCATCCAAGTAAGGTGGATATGCTCCTGGGTAATGAATGGTTCCTGAAGTTGATGATGCCCGGAGAAATTACGTTGGCTGATAATCTTCCCGTTTTGCGTGAGACCCAATTTGGTTGGGTTATTGGTGGAGTGTTTGAAGAAGGTGCGTTAGCTGATGAAGCAGTTTACTCGCACACAGTCACGATGGACGAATTAAGCCAGTCCATTCAACGCTTTTGGGAGGTAGAAGATGTGGTTGGTGCCGACAAGCATGGCAGTGAAGAGGAGGAGTGTGAAGAGCACTTCATTGCGACTCATCGTAGAGATGCTTCCGGTCGGTACATCGTCGAGCTGCCTTTGAAGGAGTCCGTTAGCGAGTTGGGTGATTCCCGACCACTCGCATTGCGAAGGTTCCATGCGCTGGAGCGTAAGCTTTCGCAGCATCCAGATTTGAAGAAGCAGTATCAGGACTTCATGGACGAGTATGAGAGTCTTGGTCACTGTAAAGAAGTGGACGTAAGTAAGGATCCAGCAGGTGTCATCAAGTGGTACTTACCTCATCATGCAGTGCTGCGGCCATCGAATACCACTACTAAGTGCCGTGTGGTGTTTGATGCCTCTGCGAAGGTATCTGGCCGGTCGCTCAACGACGTTATGAAGATTGGAGCCAACATACAATGCGACCTGCAGTCTATCTGTCTTCGGTTTCGCCTTCCATTACATGTGATGGCTACTGACGTGGCCAAGATGTACAGGCAGGTTCTGGTTAATCAGCGACATACGCCGTTATCTCGAGTGTTTTGGAGAAAGAGTTCATCTGATTCGCTACGTGTCCTAGAGCTGACAACGGTCACCTACGGCACAGCTTCCGCCCCGTTTTTGGCAACGCGGGCACTCTTGCAGTTGGCTCTCGATGAAGGCTCCAAGTATCCTGTTGCTGCAGACATTGTGAAGAATAGCTTCTATGTGGACAACGCTTTGTTCGGGTTCGATGATTTGAACGAAGCAAAAGAGGCTCAAGTGCAGTTGATCCAACTACTCAAGGCTGGTGGATTTCATTTGCACAAATGGGCTTCCAACAATCCTGTGTTGCTGGAGCGGATTCCGGAAGGCGATCGGGACGAGCTTGTCAGCATCGAAGAAAGTGGTTCTAGTGAAGTGATTAAAACGTTGGGACTAATGTGGAACCCAAAAATGGACGCTTTGCAGTTTGTATCCCTTCCAACAATGAGTGAAAATAGAGCAACCAAGCGGCAAGTGCTGTCGCTGATATCGAGAATGTTCGACCCATTGGGTCTTGTGGCGCCGGTTATCGTTATCGGCAAACTTTTAATGAAGAGTATCTGGAAAGAAGAGTTGGAATGGGATGAAGAGCTTACTGGTAATTTGAAGAAGAAGTGTGATGAATTCCTGAGTGCATTAAGAAGTGTTACCAATCTTCGAATCCCTCGTCACGTGGTTGTTACTGGGGCCGTTGCATTTGAGTTGCACGGTTTTGGTGACGCAACTTTGGAAGCCTATGGTGCCTGTGTGTACATCAGGTCAATTGTACATGGCCAAGCTCCTGTGGTGCAGTTATTGTGTGCCAAATCGAAGATCGTTCCGAAAACAGTTTTGACCATTCCAAGAAAGGAACTTTTAGCAGCGCTTTTGCTGCATAGATTGGTGAAGAAAGTTTTGGCAGCAATAGCGCTGCCCTTTCAAGACATTTCGTTGTGGTCGGACAATCAAGTGGTGCTAGCATGGCTAGCGAAGAACCCGGAGCGTTTAGAAGTGTTCGTGCGAAACCGGGTTTGTGAGATTAATTCTACCGGACATCAGTTCAAGTGGAAGTATGTGAATACACTGGAAAATCCAGCCGACGTAGTGTCACGTGGTCAGTCTGCCGAAGTTCTAGGCAAGAACGATCTTTGGTGGAACGGACCATTGTTCTTGCGTAGTGAAGAGTATCAAGTGGTGGCACCAGAACCACTGTCTGATGAAGATGTTCCGGAGTTGCGGCAGGTCGCTGCAACATCTGCGGTGGTAACTTTGGAGAGGTTGCCAGTATTCACCAAGTACGAGTCCTTCAGGAAGCTGCAACGAGTTCTGGCATACGTTTTGCGTTTTTGCCGGAATGCAAAGGAGAAGGTGGCCATGAAGCGAATCGTCGCGCGGTTTCCAACCGTGCTTGAAATGCGCCACTCGTTGAAAGCCATCACCAGGGTGGTTCAGTTGCAACATTTTGGTAAGGAGGTAGCCATGATCGAGTCCGGTGAGTACTGCAAAAGATTTTCTGCGTTAAATCCCTTTTTGGACGATGGAATGATTCGCGTCGGCGGACGACTGCGACATTCAAATTTACCATACGGCGTTAAGCATCAGTGGGTCTTACCTAAGAATGATGAAACCATCCAGCGGTTGATTCAAGCGATACATCGTGAGAACCTACATATTGGACCGTCGGCGCTGCTGGCCCAGCTTCGTCGGCAATTTTGGATTCTGGGAGCCCGTTCTGCTGTACGCAAGGTAACACGAAACTGCGTGCGGTGTTTCAGGCTCAACCCCCCGTGCGCCAGCCAATTCATGGGAGATCTTTCCGTCGCAAGGTGCGACAAGGCTCCCGCTTTTGTGAAGGTTGGTGTTGACTTTGCGGGCCCCATACTTATCAAGCAGACTGGAAGGAAGGTGGCCCCCGTTAAAGGATACGTGAGCGTGTTCGTCTGTATGGTGACCAAGGCCATTCATCTGGAGGTGGTAGAAGATCTATCGGCCGATGCGTTTATTGCTGCTCTGCAGCGATTCGTTTCTCGTCGTGGTGTGCCAGAACAGATATTTTCCGACAATGGGACAAATTTTGTCGGTGCACGCAACGAATTGAACGAGCTGTACCGTCTCTTCAAGGGACAAGTAACCGAGTTCAAGATCAATGAGTTCTGCCAACCCCGGCAGATCGAATGGAAGATGATTCCCCCAAATGCGCCACACATGGGCGGAATCTGGGAGGCAGGAGTAAAGAGCGTCAAGACCATTCTCAAGAAGAAATGCCAATCAAGCCTCCTAACGATGTCCGAGTTTTCGACTTTGCTCTGCCAGATCGAAGCTCAACTCAACTCTCGGCCTTTATACGCTCCCTCTGAAGACCCTTCGGAGCTCGAGCCGTTAACCCCAGGCCATTTCATTATTGATCGTCCACTGACTGCCATTCCGGAGCCTAGCTATGATGGAATCCCAGCTAACCGGCTCTCCAGATGGCAATACGTCCAGCGCCTGCGTCAAGAGTTCTGGAAGCGCTGGTCCGAAGAATACCTGTTGGAGTTGCAGGTACGACAGAAGTGGAGCAAGAAGAAGGAGAACATTCTACCTGGAACAGTGGTGGTAATCAAGGATGACAACTTACCGCCTCAGCAATGGAAGTTGGGGAAGGTCGAGTCAACCTACACAGGATCAGATGGACTGGTCCGCGTGGTAGATGTGCGTACCAAGTCAGGAGTGCTCAAGCGTCCAATCCATAAGCTGGCTCCTCTACCTATATTGGACAATCAGGCTGTCAACGAGAACAAGGTTCCCGCGGGGGAGGATGTTCGAGCCGTTCGCCCCGAATGAATTTTTTGTCAGTGCATCGCCCAGCCGCAGCCTGCTGAGTTGCGTGATGCACGAAAGGACATCGTGTGATGCAACCAGCCGCAGCCGCACGAAACGAGCGCGCAAAAAATGAGCGCGTAAATTTTGAGGATGTTTTCTACCCGCGATTGGAAGACATCTTTGTTCGCCGTGCTTCCAACGTGTTAAGACGTGTAGTCGCAATTAAAGCAAAGTGAATTCTCTTAATATTAAAGTTATGTAAATAGGTGTAAATAGAAGTTTGAACTGTTAAGCAAGTGTTTTCATCCGGTATCGGTTCCCTGGTTAAGTGGTCGTCTCGGAGATTCGTCGGTCCGCCTATGTCGAAGTTTTTTAAGAAATACAGTCCACTCTCGTACAGGATCTCATACGGATTTACGTAGAGGTGTCCACAGGGATTGTCGTAATGGCCAAAATAGCCTCATAGGGTTCTTCTCTATAATCCTGGTAATGAAATCCGTGAGACCGTTTCAGCTATTGGATCACCTACGTAAATGATTTCAAAGAAGTCCGTAAGTCGCAGACAAAATAGGCCTATCTGTCAAGACAAGCAGTTTTAAGGTATTGCTTGCCTTACTAATAATTTTTAGTATTTAATTTTGACGTAGGACTACGTCTTTGTTTTCTATATTGGGGTGCACTTTAAAAGTACGGAAAATGAGACATGTAACGAAATTAGGGGAGATTTTGAACGTTAATAACTCAGTTGTTTATGATCCAATTATTAAGATTTTAGTATCATTCGATCAGAAATGTATCCACGCATCAATAGTAATACTTCCGATAAGTGAATTTTGTTGTTTAACTATTGAAAATTTGATAAATGTTGACCCCTTTCTTATCCAACCAATCACGTTCGAGCATTTTTGACGGTATCGCTTCCCACTATAAAAGCAAACGGGTCCCTGCTTCTTCCCTCAGTTTTCTTTTTGCGGTCGGACTGTGAACACGATCGGGCGAGTCATTCTCGCTTTGCTTTTGCACCCGCGTCTCAGTCCAATTTGTGTCGTCGGAAGAAGAAGACGCAAGATTGATTTGCGGTGGCGATGACGATGGCTTGGGCGCTTCTCCGAGCGGCAAACTACTGCTGCTCGGAGAAGCGTCCAAGCCATCGTTATCGCCGCCGCAAATTTATACGCGCTCCCAGATTTCGACTCGTGATCGGTGGTCCAGAAGCAAGCCCGTTAGGAACCAGAAACCAGAAGCCCCCAGAGTTGATGATCCGAGGAGATGCTGCTAATCGAGCGTCGAACTGGTGAAATCCCTCAAGATTTCAAGAGTGAGCATCGTTTCCAGATTTTGACTTGTGCCCGGGGATCCAATACCCGTTGCTGTTGTGCGCCATCCACGTCACGAACCATTCAGCTGGTTCGTCGTATAAGCAAATTCTCCGTTTGACCATGGCAATCAACTGATAACATCCCGAAGTGCTATTTATCTGTAACCGTATCGAGGCTAAGAAAGCCATCGGCCCTTGTCAGGGCCATGAAATTTGTGGAAAAGAGTTGAAGGAATAATATTTCCAACCTTATTACATCTTATATTCCTCAATCAATCTCGCAGCTCCGTACAAAATTTAATTTGTTATGAATAATTGATGGCACGTCAATTTGAGACTATTCTTGGACGCTGCTGCTGTGCCGTCGGGGTGAGTGCTCAACATTTCACAACGAATGTAAACTAGAGTGGAATTTCCGACAGTGTCTTTGATTTGCCATATTTTATGAGAACACTTCGATTACAAAAATGATAACATTTAACAAAATTGCGACATGTTTAGAATGCTTTTAAAAATAAATTCCCATTGAACAATTTTCATAATTTTGGCACCATGGATCAGAAATTTACCTACATACTGAAGAAAACTATTGATTATCAATAGCTAACTATTGAATATTTAGTAATTGTCAACCCTTTCATCCATGTTCGACCAATTTCTCACGCATTATCAATTTTCGAAATTATCAAGTCTAACTCATTATTGGCACATATGCATTTCCCAGATTTGTCGATTAGAAAAAGAAAAGCACGAAGGGGAGGAGCATAATCTGCTAATCTAAGGGTATATAGCATGCTTCCTTCGTTGGATTCGGTTTCATTCCGTTTCAACTTCCGAGCTGGCAAGAGCTCCTCCGATCCTGTGCAGCGACGTCCGCACATGCTGACCTCCAAGCTAGCGATCCAGCGTTTGGTGATCGGTGGTCAAGAAGCAAGCCCGTTAGGAGCTACCCAGTAAACACAAACTCGTATACGATAAAGCATAAGAGTACACAAGTGGAGGCGATATACGTACATGCGCCATAAATGCAGCCTTATGGCGCATGTACGTATATCGATGTATGTATATCGCCTCCACCTTTGTACTCTTTTATACCATCATATACGATGGTGTGTTTACTGGGTAAATTCCAGAAGCTGATCCGAAGAGAAAAGAGCAGCGAATCAAGCGTCGGACTTATGAAATCGCTCAAGATTTCAAGAGTGAGCATCGTTTCCAGATTTCGCCTTGTGCCCGGTGATCCACTACTCGTTGCTGTTGTGCGCCATCCACGGACCATGGCAATCAACTGATCAATCCCGCAGTGCTATTTATCTGTGACCGCATCGAGGCTAAGAAAGCCATCGGCCCTTGTCAGGGCCATCAAATTTGTGGAAAAGAGTTGAAAGAATAATATTTCTGACCTTATTACATCTTATATTCCTCAATCAATCTCACAGTTTCGTACAACATTTAATTTGTCATGAATAATTGATGGCACGACAATTTGAGACTATTCTTGGACGCTGCTGCTGTGCCGTCGGAGTGAGTGTTCAACATTTCACAACGATTGTAAACTAGAGTGGCATTTCCAACAGTGTCTTTGATTTGCCATATTTTATGGGAGCATTTCGATTATGAAAGTTATCACATGTAACAAAATTGCGACATATTTAGAATGGTTGTCAAGAGAAATTCTAATTGAACAATTTTCATCATTTTGGCACCCAATAATCAGAAATTCACCTCTTCATACTAAAGAAAACTATTGATTATCAATAGCTAACTAGAGAATATTTAGTAAATGGCAAGCATTCCAACTATTCATGTTTGATCAATTTCTCACGCATTATCATTTTTCGCGATTTTCAAGTAATTCTAACCCCAACACATTATTGGCACATACCAATTTCCCAGATTGGTCGACTAGAAGAGAAGAGCACGAATGAGAGGAGCATCGTCTGCTAATCTAAGGACTTCAAGCATGCTTCCTTCGCCGGATTCGGTTCCATTCCATTTTCGCTTTCGAGCTGGTAAGAGCTCCTCCGAACCTGCTTAGCGAGGAGCACCTCGTAGCCAGAAGCCTGCTGAGCTGTTGATCAGCATCTGGTTTATGAGGTTTCGGCTCGTGATAAACTCATCTGTGGTGCAGTCAAGAATCAAACCCGTTAGGCATCATTACTACTATTATTAGACAAATCGAGCGTCCAGCTTGTGGTATCGCTCAAGATTTCAAAATTAAGCTAAGTTTTCAGATTTCGACTTCAGCCGTGTGATCTAATACCTGTTGCTGATGTGTGCCATCCACACCACGAAACATTCAACTGGTTCGTCTTATAAGCAGAGAACTTATTCAAAGTTCTACACTTACGTTGGGGATTCTTCGTTCAACCATGGCAATCAACTGATAACATCCTGTAGTGCGATTCATCTATGACAGCATCCGAGCTAACAAAGCCTTTGGCTCTTTTCAGGGCCACCAAATATGCGTAAGAGAGTTAACAGAGTAATATTTCCGACTTTATTTATTACATTGCCAAGCAATGAATAATATTTCTCTCAAACCATAAGATCAACAAAGCGATGACTGAAGCTTTCATTATAATCCTCGAATAACTTCCTATAGACACATTGCTTTAAATATTCATTAATTAGAATTACTTAGATTTTGCTTCAGCATACTGAACAAACCTCAATCACTACTGTTCTTTCCAATGTTACCATATATTTCATAGGAGGTTACTAATAAAATTTCAAAATGATCATACAACCTGAAGTGAAATTACACATTTTCATAGATAAATATGACGAATTCATCGGATAAAGATAATGTATATTTGGGACATGATTAAACGTACACATATGCATAAATATTTACGAAATTTTCGAGCACTGAAAACAGTATGAAGTTAAAACGAGCAACAAGAACGACATCAAATTCAGTTAAATTAACCATCGTGGTTCTACATCACCAGTTCGTACAACCGCATAGGGATGTACCCTTATAGTTTTTTCTATTGCAAAAGTGAAGTGAAGTGTTAAAGTTCAATTCGTGTTTTCTTGAAAACAAGCGTTTTCACAGGAATCTCTATAGTGAACTTCAAGTATCACCAAGTGTTTATAGATTTCTCAACTGAGGACTTCACAAAAGTCACCACCGAGATCTCTACAAGGGTCTCCATAGATCTCGCAACGCGGGTTTCCTCAGAATTCTTCACATGGGTTTCTACAGAAAACCTCCACATAGGTTTCCACAGAAGCCAAAGTTGAAACCTCCACAGCATTGACATGTACAGCACTCACAGAAGAAATTTCCAGGAACTTCCTGAAATCTCCACAAAAGTGTGTTATGGCAATGCATAATTGTGATTGTGATTTTTTTTTTTTTAAATATTGTGAAGGAAGCAACGAGGATAATCGTACGAGTCATCCCATTTAGAAAGATGTACAAGATTGTTGGGAGTAGCGTTTTTAAGAATGTTAATGAGTCCTCCAATTTGGTTTGTGGTTCTTTTCCTGTGATGCGACACAGGTATTTCTTCCGTCTTTATGATGGATTGTCGGGATAAAAGACAATCTTCTTTAATGAAAAAAAAAAATAAAAAATAAAAACTCTTATTAGGTGGAATAATACTGATGTCAATCTAACGTCATTGAAAGTTTATTGAAAACATGAAATGGTCAGCAAAAATCATCCATTTACGGCTCTAATTGACAATAAACAGAAGACACAAAGTATCGTCGTCTGCTATTTAACGGTTAAACTGTAAAAAAGAGATCTAAAAAGATTTCATCCAGCAAAGTGTCAAACGATTTCAAATCGTTACCATTTGATTACATCCGGTATAACAGAACTTTACGAGGCGCCCCTTCGAAAGAATGAAGCAACCAAGATGGTGAGGTCTGTTTTCGTCACAACGCACAGAGGAGTAACTAGGAGACATTTGTGGCCATAATTTCACTGTTTGTCTGTAACGGCATGGTTTCGGATACAATTACTCGATGATAGGTGAAGTGAATAGGGAAAGTGTACCAGTTATGGCCATAGTGGTTCCCTATTTGGCCATATGCAAAATTTGGATAACTTTTACATTTTTAATCTTTTTGAATGTTTGAACATCAAGATTTATCCTTTATTTCACTGCTAAAACACAAAAGATTTTTCAAAATATGAAGGCGTTCAAGATATCACGTATGGCGAAATAGGGAACCACTATGGCCATAACTGGTACACCTACCCTTTGTGTTCTGCAACGATTTGAAATCAATCCTAGTTGATCTATGATAGTTTTAGTCACTATTAGGGCATAAGAATATAATAATGTTGATCATGTTTGACTCAAATTACTCTTATGTGCAACAATGGCCCGGTTCGGACGGTTGCTATTAACCGGGGTGACCGGGAGCACACGCCCTGGCGGGGTGACAAACAGGATAATGATGATTGGATGCCGGCACGGAGGAGAGAATATCTGTTCCCAGAAAAGGAGCCATCTCACGTCTGTCGAGGTGTCGTGCTATCGAAATGAGTAAGCGATTCGGCGGAAGAACGACACGGCACACTCGATGGTTGTCATCGTTGTCGTAGTCATCGAAACAGACGACCCCCATCAGCAAGCGGAAGGAAACGGAAAGAACTCCATCGACGACGAAGACGACGACGACGACAGAGGGCACATTTGCTATGGTGGCTTTTTTCCTGGCCACAAGCGCAGGAGAGCACAAAATGAACCCCGAAATGGTTTAATGATCGTCAGCAGCTTTTGCAAGACTGTTGCTGCTCGAGTGGGTGGTCGAAATGGGGGAGTCGGGGTGAGAAATATTGCGGTTTCTTCCTTTGGCAATGTTTCCACACGTATGGTTTGGAGGTCTGAGAAGGCAGAAGACGGTTCGAGATATGAAAATTTTTTACGAGTGTTTTTATATTAAGCAGAGTGTCAAAACAGTTTTGTTAATGGCATAAATCTGTTACATGCTATTAAACTGGCTTCAGCGAAAGACGACAGCAAACGACTAGGATGAAGATGATGGTGCGACGTAAAGCTGCTGTAAAGCGGCTGCTGATCAGAAGGGCTTTAAGCCGAGTGGAGCTTTAACCACATATGAGGCGTTTTCCACAGGGAGAACGGGTCTAGAATGGCTTAGATGACCAGAGTCCACTTCTATCCGTGCACCGTATGAATATGGCATTAGCTGGACGACAAGCAGCTCCTTGAGGGTAGTTTTCCGATGCATCTGTGGGTAGCCGCACGCACGCCTGTGTCCTCGTGATGACCACATTATGGTGGCCCCAGATGGGGACGTTTGCAAAGTGATTCTATTTCCTATTGTGTGCATAATACTCGGTCATTGGTCAGGAGGGGATTAATCGTGTACTAATAAGCAATTGCATGATGCATGAGCGAAGAGGAAGGACTCTCTAGCTGAAATGAACGATGCTAGTTGAGATTAAGAGAATGTTATCGAGTGCTAGGATTTCATTCACTCCGGACATTACTACTTTAAGATCATATTCAGCTTGCTAGGCATTTGATAATTTTATTCGAAACTAGTTTGCTCGGCAAACATTGTATTGCCACCCAGTAGGCCGTTTTATAAAGCTATGGAGACTCCTATACAAAGTGGCAGCTTTATTTTAATTCGATTTTTCAAATTTCCCCGGTAAATTTCATGAACTTTTGGTTCACACGATCACGTCGGAACTCCTGACCAAGGTGTGTGCATCGAACTCGGTAGCCAGAGAAGTGAACCCGCCTTGCTCCTGACGAAAAAAACCAAGCAAGAATCATTCATATCTGTTGGCCCTTTCTCAAGCTATTTCATGACATACAAACACCACTCCATTTTTATTTATATAGATGATAGAAGATATAATCCAATGTTATAAGGGGATTTTTTTTTATTTCCGTACAAAGTGGGCCGAAGGTCTCAGATTTTCATGAAACTTTTTCCACAGGCAGGGCTCATCAATATACGAATAAAAAAAAATTGAGAAAAATTCAGGGTCGCCTATTTTCCCGGAAAACTCAGTTGGAAATTTTTGTTTACCCCTGACATTACTTACTTTGAAAAATAATAACTCAAGAACGAAGCATCGTAGAAACAAAGTTTTTTTTTATGAAAATGAAAGCAAACTTTCTCAGAAATAAAAAAAAATATTAACTGGAAAAAGTTTTCCACAAAATTTTCCATTGTTGAGAAAATTCGTAAAGAAAAGCCGGAAAAACTATGCTCCAACCCGTGAAAAATTTTCAAGAAAATATTTTGAGAAGATAATTTCATAAGCTTTAATCGCTGAAATTTTTGAAATGTACTTTTTTTTCGTTTTTGAGTTATGGCCGATTTTGTGGAAAATGATCATATAAGCCTTTTCTTTGAAAACCCATATTTCAATCGAAGCAGCGGAAAAACAAAGATTTTTTTATCAAAGCAATTGCAAATTTTCTAAAACATCTGAAAAAAAGATATGGGATTCGTTTTAATGAATTATAAGTCGGAATGGATGATATTTTTCATGAAAAATTACACCGCTAAGAGAAACTGAAAAAAAAACTGTTTCTGCCTCAATTTTTCATTACACTGAAATGGGATTCTTTCTTTTCTATGGAACAAATAAGATTATTATTATTTTTTATTATTATTATTTCTTTTAATTATTTTTATTCAATTATTCAGTATATAATTTACATTTTCATCTTACTACCGTTTTGATTCATATTACGGACACTTAAGGCTTCAGTGAACTTCAACTAATCGAAACATATATAAATTGAATCGTTCCCTATACAACTTTAGCGTAATCAGGCCTTGCAAACACTTACATTTCGAATGCTGGGTGAAGATTTGGATTCCACAGCTTTAATTCACTTTAATCAACAAAAATGTTCGTCCTCTTCATGATTTTTATTCCGGACACAACCACACTTTTGCTTCATATTTCGGACACATTGATTCGAATTCCGGACAGCTCATGAAAAACACAATTAGAACAGTCGAATCATTAACTAAATGCACTAATCCGTTAGAAAGACGTCAAAACTAGTTGAACATAGTAAATTTTCATGGATTGCTATGTAACATGTTTAAAAAAATCATCTTTCAAAATGGGAACTTTTTGACGGCCCATTTTGAAACATTTCGAGTGAAATCTTTCCCATACAAAGTAGAGTGTCCGGAATTTGGAGCTGTCTGGGATTCGAATCAAAACGGTACTATCTATTTTTTCTACCGGGAGCTCCATTCGAATGAAACTCCGTCATGAGACCATGGCTAATCGAGCGTAAATTTTTCCTTACTGATTTGTGGCCGTCCAGTCCGAAGGGGTTACAGCATAGCGAATAGTATTCGTAGTATTGAACTTTGTCCATTTCAACAGCTTCGGTAATAACGAGTAATATACAGCTGACAACACTTGCACTTGCTCACTGCTCTTTGTTAGTTTTTTTGGTAAACTTATGATTCTCAAGCCATTTAACGCTTTAAACCAGAATTGGTAAATACCTAATTGCCATATTGTCTACCCATTGATTTAACTGTCAATTTTGTAGTTACCTGACAGGTAGCTGGAAAAAATGCCTACATTATGATTGAAGAAATCTTTGTTTCTATGCTGTTTCGTTCTTAAGTAGTTTTGTTTATAAACTTATAAATTTGAAAATAAGCTTTATAAACTTATAAATGTATAAATTTGTAAACAGCTCATCTTGGCAATATTTGATCATGTTTTAGGTACGAAAAATGAGCGTATTTAAAAAATGTTAAGGATTGGATCTTATTGATCGCTCTTTTCAAGTATACTTTGTTTGTAAGCTGGAATAGCTAATCGGGTCATCATTATTTATTCTCCTTAACGGTGAAAAATGTCCTGGGAAACTGATTCCATTTCAAAATATCTCAAAGTTTTGAGAAAATTTGATTCCGATTTGACAAAAAATGTTTCTGTGACGCTTTTATCTTCAGTTATGATTTTCGAACGAAAAGACTTGTACGAGAAATCTGGAAATTTTTCACAAAACTATGACCAAACGCAGGAATTAAGAAGTAGTACATCTTAAAAATTAAAAATTAAAAATACTTAATTTACTGATTGAAATTTATAAAATTCTGTTCTCAAAAATATTTCTTTGAAAATCTTACACGAGTTGGAACATAGTTTTCCCGGCTTTTCTTTACGGTCTTTTCCACAACGGTGGAAAATTTTGTTGAAAGCTTTTTCCAGTTAACATTTTTTTCTATTTTTTCCCTTTCTTGAGCTATGATTTTTCAAAAAAAAATCCTCACAATGGCACATTTGCACATTTTTTACAAAATTGGTCGTAACTCAAAAACGATAGAAAATACCATTTCAAAAATTTCAGCTATTAAAGCTTATAAAATTACCTTCTCAAAAATATATTTATGAAAGTTTTCCACTAATTGGAACATAGTTTTTACGGCTTTTCTTTAGGAATTTTCTCAACGGTGGAAAATTTTGTGGAAAACTGTTTCCAGTTAATATTTTTTTCTTATTCTTTTGAAAATTTGCTTTCATTTTCAAAAAAAAAATTCGTTTCTAAGATGCTTCCTTCTTGAGTTATGATTTTTCAAAGAAAAGGCTCAAAATGGCACATTTGCACATTTTTTACAAAATTGGCCATAACTCAAAAACGAAAAAAATACCATTTCAAAAATTTCAGCGATTAAAGCTTATGAATATTTTTTTGAAAATTTTCCACGAGTTGGAGCATAGTTTTTCCGGCTTTTCTTTACAAATTTTCTCAACGGTGGAAAATTTTGTGGAACTTTTTCCAGTTAATTTTTTTTTATTCCTGAGAAAATTTGCTTTCATTTTCTTAAAAAAAAACTTTGTTTCTATGATGCTTCGTTCTTGAGTTATGATTTTTCAAAGTAAGTAGTGTAGTAGTGAGTTTTCTGGGAAAATAGGCGACCCTGAATTTTTCTCATTTTTTTTTATTCATATATTGATGAGCCCTGCCTGTGGAAAAAAGTTTCATGAAAATCTGAGACCTTTCGGCCCAAACCCATACGGAAATAAAAAAAAATCCCATAAGTTCGATATCAGCTTAACAAATTTAAGATTGTTCCATGTCTCAAATATCAAATGTTGGTCTCTAGTGGCACAATTTTGTGTTACTGGTCTTCTAAATAGAATAATACTGATTGCATTTATGTTTAAATGAGTTGCCAGTTTTATTTGGAACGCCTCAGTGGTAATGCACAGTTTTCATCGCCATTCCTTGTTGAGTGCTCGCCCGAGTCAGTCGACTATCGCGCTTTGTGATCTACGATCAATCGAAGTTTATTTTTCCCAAGTGTTTTTCCCAAGTTTATGGGTTTTTTCGCTGGCCGATTGAAAATCATACCGCTGATAGTGCACCCGCACAAGGAGCAGCTACCATTGGCCGAGCCCAGATTGGTAGACTGAACATCTTTAACATCATCATTAACACCAGCATTAATCGGTGGCAATAATACCACAAGAGGCATCATCAAAATCGCACCACGTGGTAGAACAAAAGCGATCGGCGTCATCATTCCATCGCTTCAAACCAAGCTGCAGAAATAGACGATCGCACCACGCCGGTACATCTGTCCTCGCAGCGCAGCTACAACAGCAGAAAGGAGATTGTAGGTATTGTTCCTCTCCAGTCGCATACCATCCGCACTACTTTGTTGCTGTTAGTCTCCGTTGTTTCACGGTAAAAAATCAGCACGTTCGATTGAATAGATTGATCACTTGACTCAATTCAAAACACTAATCACCATGATTTAAAGAGTTTCAACTTTGGATTTGCTCTACTGTCTCTAGAACTAGACTCTGAAGTGAAAAGTTGTTGATTTTGATCATCATGTCTTTTGTATGGAAGCAATCATTGACAGCTCGTTCTAGAAAGTAATTGAGATCAATTCGATCTCTTTCAACAGATACGAGTTGGTGTCGAGGTAAGACACTAGACCTGCACTCCGAAGGTTGGTGGTTCAAATCTGGGTCAGGCGGAAATGTTTATTTTAACTTTTTTTTATTTCAAATCAAAACATGCAATATTGAATTCAAGTGCTGTTATCTTGATTTTGTCAAGATTCAACAGTAGTGCAAATCCAAGTGCAGAACTATTGATAGCATGGTGCTTATTTTTTACCGTGTTGAGTGATATTCCCACAGTGGTCTCGAAGTGTACTTTCGCTCAATTAATTGATATATTTTTGATTTTTTTTTTCAAAACATTTTGTTGAAGTAAATTTCACACACCGAGTGACACAGTGGTCTCGGAGTGTTTTATTGCGCAAATTATTTTTTTTTTGTTTTTTTTTCTTTATATTTTTTTGTATATATTTTTATTTTTTTTTATTATGAATTATTATTTTCTGTAAATATTTTTTTTCTCTATTAGTTTTTTTTTCATTAATATTTTTTTCTTTTGGTTTGTTTTTTTTTGTTATTATTATTATTTTTTTCTCTCGTTAATATCTTTTACACTATTAGGAATTTCTCGCCAAACTAGTTGTAGTACGTAAGTTGGTTTTTATTTAATTCCTTTGGCAATAGTGTGATCAAATTAAGTGAAGTTAATTCGCTCATTAGCGCTGTGTTGATCTTCCTATGCGGTAGAGCAAAAATTGCTCCGCAATGGAACCAAATTATACTGGCGGGGGCACGCCGGAATATTTAGTCTCTTCTGACGATGAGTTAGTTTTGGGACAGATGAATAAAATTCTAAAAACCCAACACTGTGAGGCCATGGAGACCATCGATGATGGTATTCCTTCTCCTCCTTTATCTCCTTCAGCTGTGCCTTCAGTACACTCAGGTACTGCATTGTCAGGAGATGTTACGGTTAATCTCTCTGTTCATGACTCACCGCATTCGTCTCAAAAGCAAACGGTTACTAATTCTGGTCTGCTTGGCAGTTCAAGCCAATCCAATGCGTTCTCCCCCTCTGGTTCCTCATCGAACCCGGCACCCCCCCGCCATAAAGCTTACCCACCCGAATCTAACGGTCCCTTTCTGGTTTTCTTTCGGCCCAAAGCGAATGGAAAACCGTTGAACAAACTCCAAATTGAAAGGGATCTGGCAAAATCGTTTCGAGGTATCCTCGAGATAGATTCACCCAGCCGTGATAAGTTGCGTGTCACCGTCAGTGATCGCGACCAGGCGAACAAAATTGCTGCCTTTGAGCTCTTTTCGATGGAGTACAGAGTCTACATTCCCAGTCGCGAGGTCGAATGTTATGGAGTGGTCACGGAGCACAATTTGACTCGCGCAGACATCATGTCGGGAGCTGGTGGGTTTAAAAATCGTGCCGTTCCGCTGGCTCCTGTTCTTGATGCCAATCAAATGAACAAAGTGTTGCCTGATGGCTCAAAACAGCCGTCAAATTCGTTCCGTGTAATCTTCTCCGGTTCGGCCTTACCAAGCGTCCTCGTGATTGGGCGTCTTTGGTTACCTGTTCGTCTCTATGTACCGACGGTTATGCACTGTGAAAAGTGCCGGCAGTTGGGCCACACTGCACCTTACTGCAGCAACAAACCACGTTGTAGTAAGTGTGGCGAACAACATGCCGAAGGTTCCTGCAATATGGAGCCAAAATGTACCTCTTGCGGCCAAGCTCCTCACGAACTCAGTGCATGCCCGAAGTACATAGAGCGGGAGAAACATACCATAAACTCTCTGAAACAGCGGTCCAGGCGTTCTTATGCAGACATGCTGAAAAAGATCGCTCCGACTGTTGCTCCATCGGCCCATACCTTTCAAAGTAGCAATATCTTCGCATCCCTGCCGGATAACGATCAATGCTCTGACTCTGAGGATGGAGAAGAGTATACAATAATTGAGACAGGGACGAAAAGGAAGCGTGCTGTTACAAAACGGCGCTTGAAGCAACAGGCTTCTCAGAACAACCCTGTTGATCAAAACGCTTCTTCAAAGCCTTTGACTAAATCAAGAAATGGCGGAATCACCAAAAAGGGGTCACCTCCAGGCTTCAAGTTTTCAGCTGGAGAGTTTCCGTCACTTCCGGGAACTTCTAAAACCCCAGTTGTCCCAGTTTTTTGCCCAGAAGAACAACCAATTCGTCAGCAGGAGCAAAATAATGCTTCCGGAAAACTGACTCTTTCTGGGATAGTGGATTTCATTTTCGAAATGTTTCAATTCTCACTCGAAACGAGGAACCTGCTCAACATGGCACTTTCCTTGGTGAAACCTTTTCTGAAGCAAATAGCTTCAAAGTGACCGATTCTTGACTCGTTTATATCTTTCGATGGCTAATATGGTCAATGAGGTCGGAGATATGATCGAAAAGCTACAGTGGAATTGTAGAAGTGTTATGAAAAATATGGAGGCGTTCAAATTTTTAGTTCACAGCATTCGCTGCGACATATTTGCTCTTTGTGAAACCTGGCTCACTTCTGATAAAACTGTCTCTTTCCACGATTTCAATATTATTCGTCTGGATCGAGGGGATGGATACGGAGGGTTGCTCTAGGGGATTAATAAGCTCCACTCCTTTTACAGAATCGACTTCCCCTCGATGACAGGCATTGAAGTAGTTGCATGTCATATCACAGCTCGAGGTAAAAGCCTCAGCATAGCCAGTGTATACATACCGCCAAATGCTAGAGTATCTCGCAGAGACCTTGCGGCAATATGCGAAGCTATGCCTGCGCCATGGTTGATCCTAGGAGATTTTAATTCTCACGGTACAGCCTGGGGGTCACCGAGGGACGACAATCGCGCAACATTGATATATGATCTTTGTGACTACTTCAATCTGACAATTTTAAACACTGGGGAAGCAACTCGTATAAAACCTCCAGATCCCCCAAGTATGTTAGACCTCTCAATCTGTTCGAATTCATTATCATTGGATTGCATGTGGAAAGTAATTCAGGATCCCCATGGTAGTGATCACCTGCCTATCAAAATTTAAGTTACCAATAATCCGTGTCGAACACACCAGATCGACGTAGCGTATGACCTCACGAAGCATATCGACTGGGGAAAATATGCTGAATCGATCTCCGTAGGTGAGCAATCGGTCGAGATACTTCCTCCGCTGGAAGAATATCAATTCTTATCAGCGTTGATTATGAACAGTGCTCTTCAAGCTCAGCGTAAACCGGTTCCAGGATCTTCAGTACGACGTCGGCCACCCACCCCGTGGTGGGATGGCGAATGCACCGGAGTCTATCGTGAAAGATCAGATGCGTTTAAAGAATATCGGAAACGTGGCACGCGCGATAACTACGATCGGTATTTTTCTCTTGACCGCAAGTTCAAGAGCCTCGTGAAAGCGAAGAAACGCAGTTACTGGAGGAATTTCGTTAATGGTCTATCACGGGAAACGTCGATGCGAACTCTTTGGACGGTCGGAAGAAGAATGCGCAATGCGGTATCGGTAAATGAGGATCGTGAAAGCTCTTCTCGATGGATATTCGAATTTGCGAAGAAAGTTTGCCCGGATTCTGTCCAAGTGCAAACGATCACACGAGATTATCCAGACGAAAGAAATGAAATGGACTCACCTTTTTCGATGGCAGAATTCTCACTTGCTCTCCTTTCATGTAACAATTCTGCCCCAGGTATGGACAGGATTAAGTTCAACTTGCTCAAAAACCTCCCAGACGTCGCAAAGAGGCGCTTGTTGAACTTATTCAATGCATTCTTGGAGAGCAACATTGTTCCGGATGATTGGAGACAAGTGAGAGTTATTGCCATCCAAAAACCAGGAAAGCCTGCTTCGGACTACAACTCGTACCGTCCTATTGCGATGTTGTCGTGTCTTCGGAAGTTGTTAGAGAAGATGATTCTCTTTCGGCTGGACAAATGGGTTGAATCGAATGGCCTTCTCTCAGATACTCAATTTGGATTCCGCAGAGGCAAAGGAACGAGCGATTGTCTTGCGTTGCTTTTTACTGAAATTCAACTGGCCTATACTCAAAAAGAACTAATGGGCTCAGTCTTTCTGGATATTAAGGGGGCTTTTGATGCAGTTTGCGTAGATGTCCTTTCAGACAAACTCCACGAGTGTGGACTTTCTTCGATTTTGAACAACTACTTGTACAATTTGTTGTCTGAGAAGTATATGTTTTTCTCACATGGAAACTCGACAACTTTGCGAATAAGTTACATGGGTCTCCCCCAGGGCTCGTGTTTAAGTCCTCTTCTTTACAATTTTTACGTAAGAGATATTGATGATTGTCTCATGAGAAATTGCTCGTTAAGACAGCTTGCGGATGACGCCGTTGTTTCTGTCACAGGACCAGAGGCGGACGATTTGCAAGGACCGTTGCAAGATACTCTGGACAATTTGTCCGCATGGGCTGTGAAGCTGGGTATCGAATTCTCTCCGGAGAAAACTGAGTTAGTTGTCTTTTTTAGGAAGCGTAATCCTGCGGATCTAGAGCTTCAATTCATGGGTAAGG
Source organism: Aedes aegypti (assembly GCF_002204515.2). Classification (NCBI taxonomy): domain Eukaryota; kingdom Metazoa; phylum Arthropoda; class Insecta; order Diptera; family Culicidae; genus Aedes; species Aedes aegypti. The sequence continues at coordinate 290,338,210 of NC_035107.1, read as the reverse complement.
AACTCTCTCAAGGTTTATCACATATGTATTTAGGGGTCTGGTTTGATTCTAAATGCACCTGGGGAAAACAAATAAGATATCTGTATCAGAAGTGCCAACAACGAATCAACTTCATGCGTACACTCACAGGAACATGGTGGGGAGCCCACCCGGATGATCTGATAAAGCTATATCGCACCACGATTCTGTCGGTTAGTTACGGTAGTTTTTGCTTCCAATCCACCGCAAAAACACACATTCTGAAGCTTCAGCGTATTCAGTATTGCTGTCTTCGGATCGCTTTAGGCTGTATGAACTCGACTCATACCATGAGCTTAGAGTTATTAGCAGGAATACTGCCTTTATCAGATCGGTTCGTGGAATTGTCGTTAAGGTTCCTCATCCGCTGTGAAGTCTTAAACCCGTTGGTAATTGAAAATTTTGAGAAGCTAATCGAACGAAATCCTCAAACAAGATTCATGACATTGTACTACGCGTACATGACTCTGGAGGTTAACCCTTCTTTGAATCTTCCCAATCACGGTTGCTTCCCTGACTTCTCAAGTTCCGCTGTAGTTTTTGATCTGACCATGAAGCAAGATATCCGTGGAATACCAGATCTGCTTAGTTCGGAGCAAATACCAAAAATTTTTGCAAGCAAGTTCGGTCACGCCAGCTGCGATAAAAGGTTTTACACAGACAGGTCAAAAACAAATGATTCCACTGGATTTGGTGTATATAACGAGTTTCATAGCGCCGCATATAAACTTCAGAACCCTTGCTCCGTGTATGTCGCAGAATTAACGGCTATACATTACGCATTAGAGCGAATTGCCTCTCTTCCCTCTGATCAATATTTCATTTTTACGTATAGCCTTAGCTCCATAGAGGCTATTCGTTCAATGAGGCCGGTAAAGCACTATCCGTATTTCCTCGGTGAAATACGATCTACATTGAGTGCTCTATCGAATGAATCATATACTATCACCTTGGCCTGGGTCCCTTCGCATTGCTCGATTTCGGGCAATGAGAAAGCGGACTCGCTTGCCAAGGTGGGCGCTATGGAAGGCGATATTTATGATCGACAAATTGCCTTCAATGAATTTTTTTCAATGGCTCGTCAACATGCATTGGTCAGCTGGCAACAAAAGTGGGATGCCGGAGAGTTGGGCAGGTGGTTACATTCCATTCTCCCGCGGGTATCGAAGAAGCCGTGGTTCAAGGGGTTGGACTTAAGCCGAGACTTTATTAAGGTAATGTGTCGTCTTATGTCCAATCACTACTCTCTAGGCTCTCACTTCTATCGAATAGGGCTCACAGATAGCAATCACTGCAGCTGCGGTGCAGGTTACCAGGATATCAACCACGTAGTTTGGGAATGCCCCGAATACGGTTTTGCCAGATCTGATTTTTGTGCATCCCTCAGGGCCCAAGGGAAACCAGAAAAGGAAGACATTAGGGATGTGTTGGGTAAACTTGATTTTGTGTACATGAAGCTGATGTACAATTTTTTGAAACAAGCTAACATCATTGTTTAACTCTCCTTTCTTGTCGGTCCACTTGTCCACCTTGTGTCCCCTCGAAACCCGTCTTTTTGTATCGTTACAGGTTGTCATTGTCCACTCAACGTTCGACCAGCAGCAAAGCAAACACGTCACAACTTAAAGCTGCTGAATGTCAACGGAACAATCCCATTGTCCTTTTCCATCCTTGAAATTATTGTTACCCCTAACCTCGACCAAACCGCGAGTTTTTCGGTTCCCCAAAACTAACATAGAAAATTAAGAAACCACCATGAATTTGTAAATAAAATCAAAAGAACTCGGCTCCGTAATGCCTAATGGCACATGAGCCTAATAAATAAATGATTAAGTAAAAAAAAAAGTTTTCATTGGCAAAATTTAAAATAGACCGCGACAACTGAAAACATTTGAAGGTATGTATTAGGAGGTTTGAAAAATGAAAATATTCTTCAACCACTCATTACCCCACATGATAATCCCAAACGCACAGTTCTCGACCCCCCTCGGTCACGTATTCGACGTGGAAGCATTGGACCAAGCAATGGTATCGTCCCGAGGCTCATCCCAGCCAGCCATTTGTCATCCGGAGCTGTCCGTTTTCAAGAAGCGTGGAAAATTAACTACCAGGGCATCCATACGAGCCTCCGACTTTGTTGCGTTAGGTTGGTCTGCTCGGCTTGGGCTACATTTTTGAATTTGGATCTCACCGAAACGAGCGAAGCAACAGGAAAACTTTTCAAATAAAATGCGTCCGGTCGGTGTGCCGGCGCACTGAGTTATAGTAATTGTAATTTAACTTTTTCTCCCAACACCAGCCCTTGACGGAGTGGTGTCCTTTTGCGCATTGGGCGTTGTCAGGAATTCTATTGGGGGTATTGAGGGACTTTTAAAGTAAATTCACGAATTTACGCCGAAGAGATCATTTTTGAACAATACAAACTTCGCACCATTTTTGTGAAGGAAATGTAATCACGCATTGTTATCCTGCATAGAGCTTTCTTATGAATTCTTAAAATAAATCTGAGGTAATTTCACTGAGAAATTTATGAATCTAACAACAGAATTTTTCGAGAAGTTAATTCAAGATTTCTTTTCAAGAATTTCTTCGAAAGCTCATCTAAATCATCAAGATGAATATCTCTCGAGCAGGCATTGCAGAATTCGGTCTCAATTGATTTCGAACCACGATGAAAGCAAACGAAGAAAAACATCGCATCTATATCGGTCTATGATCGGCAATGTTTCACAAGCTTGATAAGCAGTAGCAGTAAGAAAAAAGCAAAATAAGGGATTTTTTTTATTTTTTTACTTTTTTGTTAGTATTATTCCAAACATTACATTCATTTTTTATATCAAGGTGTTCTGCGTTAGACAACACTATCATCCTAACAAAGAAAATGAAATGATAAAAGACATTTCTTTACTTTACTGGCATGATAAGCAATCTCCGAACATCCTATAGCAATAGTGCTTCGCAGGTTTGGAGCTTGTTCAGATGGGCATTAACACGTACTGTTATCCCTAGAGCTGTAGAAATAGACGATAAACAAGCTCTCATGATGTGCTGCAGATCATGATTGTTATAGAGATGGAGAGATACTCTCCATTTTCTCGGAATACAGCTTTTAAATTAAGATGATAAGCGTGAGATCCGAGTGTCAATTTGAAATTTAAAATTAAACTAGCAAGCTTAAAGGATGTCCAAGCTGAAGCGAAACGATAAGAAAATGTTTAGTACTATTTTTACTCTAAAATAAATTAAACATTTTCATACGCAAATAACTAGAATTCACTGTTATATAAAATTAACAAATTTAACTTTTTCCGTTGCAAATCACGGTATTTTATATTTTTTACATTGATGGTTTTCGTGGATTTCTCGGTTTACGCGAGATGACAAATTTTTTTTACAGAAAGTTTTCTGCAAAATCTCACGTGACATTCTAGATTTAAAAAAATGCTTCAAAATCGGTCTATGAGTTAACTTCTTCAATGATTTGTTTAAACATTTTTGTAATAATTTTTATTTCTGTAATTCATGTTATTAGTTTTTGTGGAGTCCGCGAAATAATGAGATCGCAGTAGGCGCGAACGGTTGTGTTAAAAATTCATCTGTCACGTTTTTATCGTCTCCGCAAATCATTAGATTCTGCAGGTGATACGCCTGGTGCAGGTTTAAAAAAAAAGCGTATACAGCGGAAATAAGTCGGTTAATTGTGCACGCGTTCTGCTGAGCAGTGCTCGTTAAAGCCCAAGCAAAAAGTAAAGAAGATGCACCAAAGCCAGACCTCAGATTTTCAGAAGCATGGGTTTGGAGAGCCGGACAGCGGATAAGGGTTTGATCGGTTGGTCACTCGATGGTTTTCAGCTTGAGCCATTTAGAGATTCTCAAGATTTGTGTTGTTCAGGGTTTGAGTTTTGGCTTTGTCTTCACCGAAAAAATCGTTGTTTACGTCGTCGCCGAAATTTTTTTCCCGTTTTAGTTTGCACGCACTCTGAGTGCAATCGAGTTTTGGTTTCCACGTCGCTGGAGTGATATTTTGCTTTTGTGAAATGGGCATGATGGATAACGTAACCAAGGATGGATGATCAATTTGGTGAGCTCGTTTCATGCTTTTATTTTAAATATACGATATACTTTTGAATTTGTTTATCGGCATATCGGTCTATTTTGCTCGAAGTAAGAGGGAGCATGAAGAAGAAAGCAATAAATAAGTACAAAATGGATAGGTACCGTAAGGGAACGGCGAGAGAAATTGGATTAGATGGTGAAGAGGGCATACCATATGAAACAGTATTACTTCAAACGTCCTTCCTTGTGGCTAACGTCCCCTATGGGAACGGCTTGGTGTGTTTTGGGAATGTCATTCTTGGTAGTGTCTTGGTATGTCTTGGTAGTGTCATTCTCAAAACACACCCAAGCCGTTCCCATAGGAGACGTTAGCCACAAGGAAGGACGTTTCAAGTAATACTGTTTCATATGGTATGCCCTCTTCAACATCTAATCCAATTTCTCTCCCCGTTCCCTTACGGTATTTATCCATCTTGTATTCATTGCTTTCTTCTCCATGCTCCCTCTTACTTCGAACAAAATGGACCGATATGCCGATAAACAAATTCAAAATATCTATTCAGGAGTTTTTGGAATACAGTAATCACCCGATTTTATCAGCCGCCGATTTAGTTCACCCCTGATTTTATCTACCCCTGATTTTAGTATCCTTTTTGCCCGATTTTGTCAGCTTGACATTTATTTTAACCAGAGTAAGCACATCTATACCGGCAATATTGGGTGCATAAGTTCAATCCACATCTATACTATTACCTAAAGACCGAAGTTTTTAAATTTGAAATTCTTATTAATTATCCAAGAAACTGATCAATGTTACCTTGGGTGTCCAGCCATTTGGCCGAACGCCGTTTGGCCGAATGCCATTTGGCCGAAAGGGTCATTTGGCCGAATGCCGTTTGGCCGAAAGGGTCATTTGGCCGAATGCCGTTTGGCCGAATCATGAACAAAAAAATCAAAGTGCTACAACGCTGATGTGTAGGATTCATAAGTGTGACCCAATAACTGATAAGCTAATTAATTTGTTGATTTTTATAATTTGACGGGACGTCATGTTTGTCACTTTATAAGAACTCCAAGGGAATGATAACATCGACCCTTTTATTCAGGACGAAGTTGTGAACTCCACACTTCACGTTAAGACTCTGAGGTGATGATTGATTCGCCACTGGATTACCAATGGTGTAATAAGGTCTCAAGTGTTTTTAATGATTTCATCAGAATTTTTTCCTTCTTTTAAACATAGGCTATTCTTTCTAGTTATACTGGTTCCATTACAATCGGCAATGACCTTATATTTTAATTGGGAATTTTTCCTTTTTTAAATCATCGGCAATTCTTTGTTGTTGTACTGGTAAAATAAGTTATTATATGCATTGCACTTGTTTTAATTTTCATAAGAGATTTATCCTTCTTTTGTTCATAGGCTGTTCTTTCAAGAGGGAAATATTTTTTTAGCTCAAGGGTTAACTTACACACTCCGAAAAAATCATGCGATTTTACGTCTTTTGGATGCACATAAAAGAAGCGAGCCAAATGACGTGAATTTGTGTCTCATTTTAAATACTATGGTGTCTGATTCGGGAAATGTCAATCATAGCGGCATCGTTTTCATGTCCTTCATCATGTAAAATTACATTTTTCTTTCAATACATCTTTCAGAAGCCATTTTTACGTCATTTCATCACTGAATGGCATATTATTCAGTCATCATGTGAATTACGTCCGGAGTGATTTTCATTATATTTAAGAGTTAGTTCCAGATTAAAATTACAACTTGGGAACTGAACACTGCACCGTTTCTTGAATATAGCAATAAACGACTCGGTGAACACTTACGTCAAAGAAGTACACTGTTTCTCCGTTGTGAAAAAAGGAGCCAAGAATTGTTGATGTCAAAACTATGACATATATTTCTTAGTACGATTCGAGGGATCGAAGCAAGCCGATCCAGTAGGAGGACGAATAAGTTTTAAACTGTTTCAGTTACTGTCAAAAGTTAACTACAAACGCGATGCCAAAACATCTGCTGGTGGTTATTACCACTAGCATAGCATTGAACAACTGATTACATTTAGGATGTTCTTCTTTCAGCTCTGACTGTTTCTTCTACTAACACTAAAAAGCTTATGTATATCAATGATGATATTTCCTATTTTTATGAATAAGCTGAATAAGTTCTTTGAAATTCATAATAAATCCATGCTAACTAAAGTTCACTTTTGTTTTCAATTTCGGCCAAACGGCATTCGGCCAAATGACCCGGAACCTTACCTTGGATTATGGTCCAGAGATAATGGAAGTAAAAAAAAACAATGTATATGTTAACAAAATCATTAAACTAAGTCCTTAAGTGAAAATAAAACTTAACCCTAGTCGATTTTTTTTCCCGATTTTAGCTTTTTCCCGATTTTGTCAACCCTAAATGCAGCATCTAATCTAATCTAATCTAAGCGCTTGCACAGCCAATATTGAAAAGCATCCTGGAAATACCGGAATTTCTTCCAGTATTTTCTTGTCAGCATTAATGTTTGCAGCATATCAATGATTTGATAAAACATTAAAATGGCCAGGCCCTTTGTGCAGACTTGGGGTTTGAAGAGAATTCAAAAATTAACGTCGATCAGGTTATTCACGAATGAATAATATGATCGACGAAAAAGTTTGAAGTGTTGTGAAAGAAGAAACGGGGACAACCGTACCAACCGTTCCATTTAGGATGATAAGCAAAATCGTTGGGAGAGGCGTTGCTAAGAAAGTTAATGCGCACTCCATGGTTTTCCTGGGATGGGACACAGGTATTTCTCCCGTATGTCCTGGCTACAGCTCTTACTCGCTCTCTGAAAAGAAAGAAAATCTGACCTCCCTCGCGTTTTGTAGCTTTCTGTGATATAAAATAGATTCAAACTTTTGTTACAATATTGAAAACTGTATTAACCACTTTGTATCTAAAATTCTTGTAAATAAAAAGTGAAAAACAAATTCTAATGTTTCTAACATTCGAAATGTGTGTGATTGATAATGGCTCACCAACATTTGATCCAAAATAAGTCTTATTGCAATGAAAATTAAAAAAAAAAATGCTTCAGCATTACGTATCATGTTAAGTGATTTATTACGCCGTGAGAACCGCTACCTTTAAACGCATAACATACAGCTAGATAAGCTCTTAAAATAAAAATTTACGCGCAGTTCAAACATTGTCCAAAGAGCGTTGACTTTCACTACCAGATAGCCATTCCGTTTACCAGGACTAATCTTCATCTCCCATCCAGTCCACGATGACTTTTCTGCTATAAAAAATATACTGGATGAATAGCTCATAAACCACTTGTGTTCACCGCATCACCGAACTCACCGGATCCAACCTTCAAAAGAAACGTTCCGTCGTCTCAGAATCGTTCAAAATAGATGATGAGCGTGCTGATGATCCTCCTGTAATGTTAGTTCCTAGTGGAGGCATTGCTGCATAATCGATGGCTGGAATGTCACTTCCCGCATTGAACAAACTTGAATCATCACAAACTTCTTCAGAATATCCAAATAAGTACACAGCCACACCAACTGTTTTTCACAAATAAAATTTCGAAATTTTCTCATAACTGACGGAGCATTAAATATTTGCTTCCGTTTCTAGCCGCCGCACACTTCGATCGTCTTTTGTCAACCCTAAATGCAGCATGGGACAAAATTGGGACATTACTGTATTTCAGAAAATCTATCTGCTCTTAAACCCACAATTGTCCTTTGTTAAAAGAAACATGGAACTGACATTCATTTATGGGCAGTTGAATGCTTAAAACGTGTTGCAAATTCCACAAATATGATTTTGTTTATTTGTGAATACCGTAATCCGGGGTAACATTGATCAGTTTTTTTTTATATTTCTCAAATGTTCCATTTGAAAATGCAAATGTTGGAAGTTTTATATTTTTCAAAAGGGTGGTCACTCTACGCACTTCATTCGGCACAGCTGTGCCTTTAATGCGCCAAGGTGCGCCAAGCGCGCCAAATGGGCTATAATGCTACATGCCATAAAAATTCATTGAACTGAAATCTCGAAAAAACGTTCTCAGCAAGCATTGACATTTTCTTCTTGTTCGTCATTATGACGGGAATGAAAAATTGTAGCTTTTTAGATGTAAGACTTCAATTCAGTTCACACAAATGTTAAAGATAACACGGGAACTGCGATTCGAAAATTAACGGTTATGTACGGGGGAGTGATATCGAGCTCGACGGGAGGCAAGAAAGGTCATTCCGAGAAGATGTTTGTCATATTTGAGCATAGTATGGGTATTTGAACACGATGCAGGAGAACATTTTTGGGTCTAGTGAATAGAAAAAAATTCTTAACCAGAGATCATCTATATTTGATGGAGGGAGAATATGGAAATTCCACGGTCAGTTTGTTCGGGCCTTTAATATATATAAGGGGCTGCCTTACCTAAAGAAATTAACTTGTTTTTAGTTTAGAATAGATATTTAAACTTTTTAACCAAATTATTCTTCGTTTAGCAGCATGAGTAAGAAAAAGCATTGTTTCTTATTTTTTTCCCAAATTCCCATGAATTTTTGCATCCATTTCCCCGGCTTTGCGATTTGCTATGAGCTGACGATTTCTTGTATCTTTCAATACTTTTAACTTTTTATTCACTATGAATTTAGTAAAACATAGAGCAAAGCCTATTCCATAGCCCCAACAGTTCGGTTTGATGGGTTCTGCTGGTTTGGTGCCACTTTGCTCTGAAATAAAATAATAATTATAAATTAAAACAAGTTCCAGCAGCTTCCTTTTGTAGACGAAGTCAACGTGAAAATTTTGTGAAATCCGTGTTTGACGGATAGCAATCAACTCAGAAATTTCAATGATTGCTGAGACGTAAATTTCAGTTCACTGTGATTTTTATTATAAAACAAAATATGCCAGTCAGTGTGCCGAAATGTGCCATAGCTGCGCAAGGCACACTGCGTAGAGTGACCACCCCCTTGATATTTTTAAAATAAGTACTGCCACACATAGCTCGTGACCATACCAGCTTTTTGCGCTAGCTATAAAAGTGCGGGGGGTGATCCGACTCTGACATTTCCTGCTCACCGATTTTATAGTTTAGTCTTAGTAGGCCATGCTCTACGGTTGTTGATTGAAGTGAAGTATGCACTTCAACAAAAAAGTAATCGCCTATCTCGATGCGTGGGAAATTTCTTGTACGAAATGCTCAAGAAAAACATTTTTCTTTGATCGCAGTACGCAGTTAAAAAGAAATGTCATTTCAAATGGAGCTTATTTCTTGACCATTTCTTGAGCAGAATTTTTTACATTTCTTGAGCGGTACAGCATACCTAGCTTGAATGTCAAAAAATTCCCAGAATTTGCTCTGCATCTGCATTTGTTTTGTATTGCAATATCTATCTATCTATCTATCTATATAAATAAAAATGGAATGGTGTTTGTATGTCACGAAATGACTTACGAACTGGTCAGCGGATCTGAATGATTCTTTCTCCGTTTTGTTTGTCACGGGTTCCGACGTGTTTGTGTGTATAAAAATCCTAGGATTATCACCGGGAAAGTCGGATAGACGAGAGTGAACTGAACTGTCGTTTTGTATGGGACGAACCACAGCGTTTTTCAACAGCCTACTTGATGGCAAGACGAAGTTTGCCGGTACCACTAGTATTTTTATAAAAACTAACTTCATTCTTTTCATTTTAGGAATCAACACCAGGAAAGCGTTTTAGGCCTAATTAGAGATAAAGAATTTTGAAGATAGCATTTTGTCCATCGTTATTTGTTTAAATACCCTGGCCAACACGATCAACCAACATTAACAAATCCGACTCGACCATTTTATATTTGATAACCTTCCGTAAATTTTATGGAGAAAATAGGGAAATTAAACATGCAAGTTTTCAAATTTCTACAAGTCTGAGATGTTGAATATTGACCCTAGGCACGTTTTATATCGTTCAAACATGCAGTTCTTTGCTTAAATCATAGCCGGGGAATGAGCTTGTTGAAATTATTAGTCTTTCATTTACGGGGGACAGTCATTTATTGGATCCGGAAAACATGACCCAAGTTGGAGGTGTGCTTAAAATGTATCCAAATGTGCACCTTTAAATCCAAATGACCTGGATTCGTACTGGCCAAGATTTGAGCTATTCGTCAAGCGAGAATATCCCCTGAACTCTAAAAATTCATTCAAGGGTCGCCCAAGCTCGGTCTTGCAGAAAAAACATAAACAAAACCATAAGAATTCAATCTCTAAAGCTTGTTTGGCATCAAAATCCTCGTACAGTTCCCAACACTCGTTCACATAGTTCAGTTTGTTCGGACTTTAAGTAGGTAGAAAAACGTCTATCTCCTTGCGTTCGTTTTGTTAACAATCTGTCGGGGGATTCACCGCCGCAACGTTCATTCCCGTTTATCCGAACACAGTTATTATTGAGAATTAGCAGGAATCAGTCCATTTGGTAACTGCCCACTCTCTAAAATGGTAAAAACATGGAATCAGGAATCAACTAATCAGATTTTCGTTAGCTCAATCAAGGATCCATTTTTTGACATTATTTTGCACAAACATGACAATTTTTCAAAATCGCAAGGTTTGCTTCGATTGAACCATAAAAATATTATAGTGTGGGCAGGATTCGCCAAAAAGGGATGATTCAATGTTCATAGCAAGCTAGCGTAAAAAGCTGGATATACTATATTTTGATTTTTGAAAGATTTAAGCATGTTTAAACAAATGTGTTGGGTGATTTTTTGATTTCGCTAATATGAGGTAACATTGATCACCTATCAAGGGGATGGTCACTCTACGCGCTTCATTCGGCACAGCTGTGCCTCCAAAGCGCAAAAGTGCGCCAAGCGTGCCAAACGTGCTATAATACATGCATGCCATAAAAATTCAATGAACTCGAATTACGGAAAATCGTTCTCAGCAAGCATTGAGTTATGTATTTTTTTTCTTTTTCTCTCGTTCTACAAATTTGAGATGCTCTGATTTTTTACTAATTTTTCATCAGAGAGTGCTTCTTAGGGGACGGTGGCACATATTACGGGAAACATCATGTCAGGGGAAAGTTAAAAGAAAAACAGGTCATTAATATGTAAGACTTCAATGGTAAGCTTTAGGAAAAGGGTGCATTGCAAGTGTGCAATTTGCGCTGAATTGCTCAACTGTGTACAGAATAACGAACGTTACCCTTGGTCTCAGACCCCTTCTTCCCCGGAACCACCTTACGGTATTTATTCAATGTTGGAGTAAGGAAAGGCATTGACTTATTTTCCCCCCAGAATTTCCTACATTATTTTCCCCCTAGAATTTCCTACATTTCACCCGTTTTTGCACCTTTGGCATTTCCTATGAACTGATGACACGGTTACTGACGCTTTTTTTTTGTATTTATCTTTTAATGTAGGTAAGTTTTTATTCAATGTCAATTTAGTAGGATATGATTAAACTCGACTCCATCACTCTAAAGGCCTGAACACAATGACATCGGAACGACAACGGAAGGAGAACCGGTTCAGTCAGACTGAATCCGGCCATCTTGACTGAGCTGTCAACATATGAAAGCGATCCTACACAAGCTTCGTTCTGAAATAAGAAAAAATGTAAAATGAATATATAAGGAGGTCCTACTTGAACCGAAGCCCCAATGTCAAAATTTTTCGTTTTCGATCTCAGCTTAGCAAACAACTCAGAAATCTCAATGATTGCTGAGATGAGAATTTCAGTTCAATGTGATTTTTATAGCAACCTACTTTATAAAGCTGTGCCAGTCAGTGCGCCGAAATGTGCCATAGCTGCGCTAGGCACACTGCGTAGAGTGACCACCCCCTTGTCACCTATGTAAACAACGTTCGGTAATATTAAAAATGTCGTCACTTACTGAAATCATAGCTTCTGAAGCCGAATATGATAGCCAAACGCTTACAAGTCATTTACTTTTTATGTTTGTTTTTAAATTAAAATCACCTTGTATCGCGGAATACGCCTGAAGGTAGGCAATTTCATAAGAAAATTCTTCATTATTATCAATAATTCTTTAATGTTGCCTAAATGGACATACTTATAAAAGTTTTGACAACGGAATCGTTTTTGGCGATGTCATTTTTAGTGAGAACCGCATTTTCTTTGCTCATACCGCTTGCAGGGTTCATGTGAGACATGAATCTTCGGTAGTGTCATCCTTAGCCATTGAAATCGTTGTTTCGAAAAGTCGACAAATGTACGTCACAACAAACCCAATTTTTGTTAAAATCTCAACTTTTATTAACTCATGAATATAAGATGGAGAAACGCCATTCATGCTTTCGAAATGTTCAATCAATAAATGATGATACGAACGTTTTACGAGATGAGTCATTCCGATCAATGTTATCCCGCTGATCAATGATACCCCGGATTACGGTACTTAGGATTCTTCATGAGCCTATAAGTCTGCTATAATAATTGAAAATTGATAACAAAATTTTGAACCATTGTTAAAGAAAAATAGTGTATCGTTAGCTACTACGCATCTCTTACAAATATTTTCAGCCAACCTAAATTGTAAGTAATTCTACGAGTATTTTTGGTTTATAATTCTAGTAGCTGGCTTGTTTCAGACAATCTTTTGTTTTCCATGTGAACTGCCAAGATTCAAATAATTGAGATTGTTGTAAAGCGTCAAAGTTAAAATATTCCAGAAGAATCTTTTAAATCGATAATGGCAGCAGGTCGCAACCTACACTTTGGGAAATTCTGGCGTACGTTATCTTTAGAAAAACTTTCTTATGATTTTTTCGGATAATTTGTATTTCGGATGTCATGGTCATTTGAGCTTCATAAATTTTTTTTGACAGAACTGTTAGACAATGAAACTTTTGAATTACTACTCTTCAGATCTTAGTCAGAGATCGGATTTAATGATGGAGAATTCCCCATTTTTTAAAGAAACTAATTGATTTCAATTTTTTATTCGTAAAGGAAGGGGAACCGCCTCTGACCTCCTCTAGCTACGCCAATGCTTTTACACGAAGAATGCTGTTAGCCGACCTAACGAGGGGACAAGACACGACCTTTACTATACTGCCTATAAACGCATGTCAGTCCCATGTTTGCTGGATTCCCTATGTACATGGGACAATTATGCGTTTATGGGCAGTATAGTGTGGTTCCAATTTGGGCTTTTTGAGTTCTATGAGGACTTGAACATACTCTCACACAATATTATGCTCTGATTGAGGTTCGTCCCAACTTTAAACTTCCCGTTTGTCCCACAACCCAGGCAGCCAGCCATCCCGTGCCAATACCTGGACGAAAAAGATTTTGACCTAACATAACAACGAACGAACGCTTTCGGATCGGAAAATTTAGGTTCGATGATGAAGGTTGGCTTAGTTTTCCCTCCTGAGGGAGCATATTCTTGTGCTTCCCATCCGGTGGTGGCTGGAATGCGTCAACCAACATGGACATCACATACAAATTACGGCCAACGTGGCTGACCGGGTTCGAGAAGATGAGGGGTGTATCATTTGGGTTGTAACTCCATGTGTCGTTGCTACCCTAGAGGCGGCAGCCATGCCAAGGACATGGTCACGGTCGATGAAGCAAAACGGGTCGGGTAGAGTGCAGACGTTTTACCTGGGAGATGAAGCGCCTAGGTTCGACAAATGAGACGTTGGAGCTTTAGTAACGAGAAATGTGGAAAATCCTTTTTGCTGTATAAATTTAAAATAGCCAACATGGTTCCATGTGTATTAGGATGTTTTATTGTACACGTATGTATATGCGTCACCATGTTAATCATACGTAATATGGTCATGTAGAGTTAGATCAAAACATGTCCCAATCAAGAAAACGCTTTCGAAAATTCCTGGTTGACTGAATTGGAAGAAGTGACAACTATTATTTAAAAAATCAAAAATATGGAAGCCCCAGGCGATGATGTATTTTTTTACATCCCCATCTTGAAACTTCCAGATAGAAGCTTATTCTTGGTTGATATATTCAACAAATGTTTTTAGTTTTCATATTTTCCTGACAAATGTATGTACCAATTTGCCAAGGATGTACCAATTTTAAAACCGGAAAAATCCTGCAGAAGTTTCCAGCTATCGTCCAATCAGCTGGCTTTTTTTAAAAGTCATTTTGAACAGAATGACAATACACATCAACGGAAATTCATTTTTGCCAATAAACAGTTCGCATTTCAACATGGATATTCGACCACTCATCTACTTAAAGGTGTAACAATTTTGATTCGTTCCAGCAAATCTGAAGGCTATTCTACTGGTCTTGCTCTTCTAGACATAAAAAAGCATTCAACATTGGCTTGAAGGCTAAAACAACTTTAATTTTCCAACATACATTGTTAGAATAATTCAAAGTTATCTGTCAAATCGTACACTTCAGGTTAATTATCAGAACTCCAGATCTGAAAGACTGCCTGTAAAAGCTGGTGTTTCTCAAGGCAGCATTGGGACCAATATAATACAATATTTTCACACCTGACTTACCTTAGTTACCTCAGTCAAAATTATTTGTCTGCTTTTGACAAAGGACGAAGCCTACGTGTCATCTGTAGTAGATTGCAAAAAATTTTGAATATTTATTTTTCATACTTGCAAAAATGAAAGATTTCTCCTATGCTTCCAAAACACAACTAAATTCTTTATTGGACAACTTCAAGTAGACACAGTGGCGCGGGAAATGGATAAGACAGGTAGGATATGTACCATGCCCACACAGTTACGGATCACCCACAGTGACGGATCACTTTGGCGTTCAACATCGGGTAACTCGCTCAAAACATAAATGTTGACGTAAAACATATTTTTCCCATGTTATACTATTTGTCTTATACCATTTGTAATGTTAAGTACAACATTCAACCGCTAAATAACGGTGTATTTGACAAATGTTTAGTTGGTACCACACAGCTATCATTATATGGTCGTTTTCTGTGAGAAATGCCGTCAGCATTCATAAGCTCCCACAGGTGGTAAAATTCAAATGTTATAGCATAAAACATGCTTGTTCGCTTCGATTTAGTATGAATTCATCTTTGGAAAACATTTTTCTTGATTGTTGATTCAAAATACCGAATATTAGCACTTCTAACTAGTGATCCATAATATGGACCAGGAAAATGATTATTTACCACGGTTATGGATCACTTCCAAAGAATGTAGATTTCTGCTATTTTGTGCATTGGATTCGACATTTTAAGACAATAGCACTAAGAATAAAACTAATAAAACATCAAGGTTTGTAAATTTTATTTTTTAGCAGACAAAAATGGGTGGAAAACATAGTGTGGAGCAAAAACAGTACATGTCTCAGTAACTACAATACAGTATCACAAAAAAGGGGCTTTTTACCCTTGTTTCCAGCTCTAACACTGCTATTTTTTGCAGTTATATATGACATATTGTTAACTTTCGCCATACCATGCAATACAGATGCATTGAGTTGAAAATCTCTTGATTTTGCGCACTGATCCGTAATATGTAACAATTTGATCCATAATATGAAAATTGATCCATAATATGGTTTTCAGGAATCGATATAATTTTTATGCAATCCTATGTAAATATTACACACAAAACAGTTTACTAACCGAAGTTCCAATTTGAAACGATTCGATTCGTGCTTTTAAATTACAATTTTACGTTTTCCATGTCGTTTTATTGAATTTTAAAGGATGGACTCCACACTATTTGATCCATAACTGTGGGGTCATGGTACTACGCATAAAAATACCTGGGTAGGACAGTCAAAGGATTGTCCTACTCACGATTCAAAAACAAAAAAAAAACAATGTCAGCAGAAGCTTGAAAAATAAATGAAACTATTTATCATCTGTTCAATTTACATACAAACTCGATCAATGTCGAACTTAGTCTTATGGAGGGTGAAAGACACGATAAGGATTTTCATGGTATTTTCCTGCCTAGTAAAGCGTGACGTGATTTGTACATGACCCCCAAAAAGTTCTAGCTCGTGAGAAGAACGATTGAGAATATCTATAGTGAAATTTCTGGGAGACTAACTTTAATGATTGGTACTAGAAACGATTTTTCGAAAGATTCTTTTTTGCAGAATTGTTGAAGAAATTCCAGCGAAATATTTGATGGAGCTTCTGCGTGATGAAACATTTTTCAAGCATCTTCAGTTTCTCCTGAAAACTTTTGCAATTACCCGGGTCACTTCGGTGCAATGAAAAAAAAAAGCTACATAAAATTCACAGAATGTTTACTGTTTAACCATTTGTTACCTAGGAATAAATGAGGTAATTTGGTTGTTGTACGGAAAGGTTGTTCTACCTCATTAGTTGTAAAGGCTAACAGTTTGGTCTATTTTTGACAAATTTGTTTAATAAAGTTGAGATAATGATAAAAATGATGTAAATATCAAAGATAATCATTTATTTTTTAATATGAATGATAACAAAACATGATCCGATAGTGTATTAGGTTTGTTTTTAGAGACTTGGTCTCTTTTTTAATGCAAGTTCGAACAATTTTTTTTTCTTTATGGAGACCATTTAGTAATCTCTAAAGCATTTATTTTAACCACAATAGTCTCTGAAGTCTATTTTTCCCTTATTCTGCTTGCATTGAATCCTGATGCAAAATTGTATTGGCTCCAAAATAACCTTCAGAGACTATAACGGGTTCAAAAGCCTCTTTAAGAAATTTCCCCAATTTTATTTTGAATACCTTCTCCTCCAGGGACCTCTCCAGAAATTCTTCTAGAGATTTCTTTACTAATTCTCCCATAATCTCTTCTAGCGAATATTCAAATGATGCTTAGAAAAATTTCTTCAAAATTTGCTCCAAAAAATTCTTGAAAACACCAAAGCTACTACCTCCAGTAGTTTCAGCAGATATTTTTCCTCCAAAATTATCGTAGAATTCGCCCCAAATATTATTCTTTCAACCTATTTCTCCAGTTGCTACTCTAGGAGATCTTCAAAAAAATTCTACAGAATTTCTTCAGAGCAAATTCACAAAAGTTTATTCCAGAGTGTTTGAAAAAAAAAATAGCTTTTTACAATAAACTATGCAAGAATTCCTCCACCTGTTCATGTGGTTTTTTTCAAGAATTCAATCACGTTTACTTCTAGAAATCCAAAACACCTAAAGGGTTTTTTCGAACAAATCTGTTCTTTTTTTTTTCTAGGAATTTTTCCAGCATTTCATCCAAATATTACTTCTGCAGTTTTACCGAACATTTCTTAAAAAGTAGGGGGATTAGGGGCATAATGAACATACGGGGCGAAATTGACACCTCCTCAATCTCTGAGAATATGCATACTTCATCAAAACTTTATACACTGCATGAAATCTGTACTGCATTTGAAATGTTTGACGGTATAAAATTTTATTTTTTGCTTCAACTGTCCTTTGAAATATGACTTCAAGTTTTTCTCGGTTACAAATTGGCGTATTAGCAAGGCGGTGGAAAAATCTTTTTTTTTTAGAAAAGTAACGAACTCAGAAACATTCTTTTTAGCTATTATGAATGGGGGAGTGCTCTTTTACATACCGGAACGATCGACAGTCATTTAATATATTGGAATATCACGCAAGTGTTCATTTTGCCCCGATACCTTTTTATCAGCCTTGTTTTCAACCCAATTTTCTATCTCGTTTTTCTGACATATCACACGTTTAATGAAGTTTTCACGCCAGTTAATACTACAGCATTTTTTTTCCTGCACAAATTTACACAAAGACTCTGCCCAATGTTTTCCGAGAAATTTCTTTAAAAAATCCTGCGGAATAATATCTCAAAATTGCTTTTCCGATTATTTTAGCAAACTATCTAGGAAATCTTCTAAATCTCCCTCAAGATTCCAGGAGTTATAGTAGGGATCCTTATTATTTAAGAGAAATTTTAAAACATACCAAGTTTTATCGAAGGTTACTCTAATCTTGGATGGAATCTCTGGTTAAATTAATAAAATATCTTTAGAGAAATCCCTAGTTGCAATTTTATATAATCCCTTAAAGACAATTTCAAAGGAACTCCCTACATTTTTTTGGGGAAGTTATTGATTGAATTTAAGAGGATGTTTTGGATTGGAATCTTGGAGGATGTCCCAGGCAAATCGATGGATGAATCACTGGATAAAATATTGGAGGAGTCGGGACCTTCTTGATAAATTTCTCGAAGAATTTTTGAAGTAATTCAGTTGATTTCTGAAATAATATTTGAAGAAATTTCGTTTCTGTGTGCTTGTTTTTAATCTAAGTTGAATTCTTGAGGAGTCTCAAACAAAATTTCTGGAGGAATTCATTGGGAAAGTATCACTAAATGAAATCCTTAAGAAATTTCTAGAGCAATATTCAAACATTTAGGCAAATACCTGAATAAATTTCTGTTGAAATTCCTGAAGAAAGTCTTTTTCATGGACAGTAATACTTGTCGTAATGTCACGAAGAATTCTCGAAAAAAATTGTATTAGATCTTTGAGAAATGTCTACTCTGATGATATGAAGAATCAAACATGCTCTTATTAGGTTTTCTTGGTTCTTGTTTGGTTTCTTTTCGGCTGTTTTTGGTTCCTTTAGGGCTCTTTTAAGTCGCTTTTTTCTAGCGAGA
Source organism: Aedes aegypti (assembly GCF_002204515.2). Taxonomy (NCBI): domain Eukaryota; kingdom Metazoa; phylum Arthropoda; class Insecta; order Diptera; family Culicidae; genus Aedes; species Aedes aegypti. The sequence continues at coordinate 290,319,533 of NC_035107.1, read as the reverse complement.
GGTCTGCAATTTCCTATTTAAAGAGATTTAGTCGCTACCAGCCCTTTAAAGACGAAAAACATTATTGATCTTGTGGTAACGACTGGCATGAAAATGAGGGGGTAAGAAGCAAAGAAGTGTAAGTAACAAAAACCTTAATTTTGAGAAAATCAACTTTGATTTTTTAAACAATTTTTCATTCTGTACAAACTGTATGGTAGTCAAAAAAAAACAAGCCAATCTTCTAAGAATTATGTCCGCGAATATCGTTAGAACGCTTGGAAACAGTAAAATTTCTTTAACTCTTTTCAAAACCGATCAAAATGGCACTTACACTTCATTGCGTATTGGTCCCTGACATATAGTAACTTTAAATTTCAAGTTCGGGTTTAAAATTAATCTTAGCTTCAATGTGCACAACATATTTGCCAACGTTTTTACTACCCATGGTTTCGAACGTGGACGCGCCTCTGACTAGACATGTTGTCACAATAAGAGAAGTTCCAATAAATTGGTCAGATGAAGTTAAGTATCTGGGGTTTATGCTGGATAAAATATTAACTTTCAAAAATCACGTTGAGGACATTCAAACCAAATGTAAAATGTGTGTATCCACTTATCAGTAGAAAATATAAACTTTTTATAAAGAATAAGCTTTTGATCTTGAAACAATTATTCAGGTCTGCCATGTTGTATGCTGAACCAGGAAGAAAGCTCTTCAGAAGACCCAAAATAAAATTTTGAAAATGATTTTGAAGCTCCCTTCCTGGTAAAGCTAATGATTTACATAGAATATCCAATGTTGAAACATTGGAACAAATGTCAAATAAAATAATTAATAATTTCAGGTAAAAATCGTTTCAATCTTCTATTGCCACGAAAAACACGTTCTATGTTTAGGTTAAGTCAATTGAAAGCGTTGTTTGTCTTATAAGCATGTGATATCAACTCACCTGTACAAAATTTGAATCCCATCTCATAATGTAAAACCCGTAGGAGAAATTGAAACTAAGTTCTATCTTCCAAAAGACAGTTCCATTACAAATCTATTTGAAAATAAAATCATAAACGAGTTGTGTTGGCATTCTAAGTTCAAATTTCATTCTCCTAGTTTTCGTTAGACTACGCTTAGATATGAATATGCCCATTTTAGCTGAACTTGCTCAGCTACCCTCCATATCAACAAGTGAACAAATATCGAGTCCATTAGAACATTCCAACTCTTGACTGGCTGCCAAATAAATAATTTTCCACAGCAATGTGCTTCCCTTACACCGGATTCTACGGATATCGACTATCCTACGGGTTCATTTATTTCAACCAATATCAGACGATTCTGTTGCACATTAATCCTCTGGCTTGCTATCTACAGTAGAAAAAGGTATGCCGGAAAAGAGCCGATCCGAGTTGGACAATCTTCTATGAATCAATCGGATTTGGGTCAGATTCCTGGCCGACCAAGCACACACATACACATACGCTCAAAACGAAACGAGTCAATCGGAAACCTTCGACCCGGCAAAAGGACCTTTTCTAGACTAGTTAGTGATAGTGTCCGCAGGTACACTGCCAAGCAATGCTGAAGGTGTCTGGGTTCAATTCCTGGTCAAACAAGGATCTTTTCGTAATAGAGATTTCCTTGGCACATTAGGCAAAGAAAGCTCTCAGTTAAAACTGTGGGAGTGCTCTTAGCACACTGAGCTGAGAAGCAGGCTCTGTCACAGTAAGGATGTAATGCTAAAAAGAAAAGGAAGACACGGCAGCAACAGATACCGTACAGATGAAATTGCGTGATAAAAGAGTCCAGGTCAGTCAGCTGACATGGCCATATGAGGATCAACTCCACACAGTCGGAAGGATAAAGCTGCTGTCGAGCTGAGCCGTGTCCTGCCGTTTGGCTGTCGTAAATTCGTTCTGGCGCAGCAATTAGGTTCCATTCGTCGTCGTCGTAAGTCGGTTGGAAGGTAAGGTATGGTCTGTTTCATTTCTTGGCTCCCATGGAAGGACCACACCTCCAAATGTGCCCCTAACACCGAACGAAAGCTGACTGTGTGTCACCTTTGTGGCGCAGTTCCAACCCACGGCTAAAAGGTTTCGGGGTACAGATCCATTGTGTACACATGTGTTTCGAATTTAAAAGCTTTTTCCTGTACCACCACTGGCCACGTGAAAGTTAAGAAGATGCGGGGGAGGGAGGAGAGGGTGAGATTACCCGTGACTTCAAAGTCGACAATCGGGGGCAATCAGGCAGGTAGGTTGAGTGCTAGACGTAGGTACACTGCTGTGCAAAAGTTTGGGATTACCCCCAAAAATATGCAAAAGCCCCATCCATTTAAGAAATTTTATTTTCAAAACTGTTTGTTCCTTAATTTAGAAAAACGTGCTTTTATTACTTTTTGCAGATCCTGCCATATAATTTTCATAGCAGAATCGGATGAAGAGTTTAAGATCACTGTCTCTAATCACGAATTCGAATTTTACTTTACATTTTCAAGTCAATTTCCGCAAATCCTTTTGAAGCAAATTTACTTGCTGCCCAGTGCATTGTAAAAGCAAATAGGCTGTTATGAAAGTATATTCACTAAGCTGAACACCCAACACCTCCAGAAACACCCAAAGTTCCAAAAGCTTTGGTTTCAAATAACGAAAAATGTTAAAGTTTTATACGCCTTTGAATGATGATAGCAGCATCATTCTGTCGATCATTATGATGAACAAAAAAGTTTGGATCTAGGTTTTAAATAAGTTCAGTATCGTAGTTGATATGTATATTTTTAACTGTTAGTAATTTGAACAGATCTTCCTCTTTTTCCATTCAAAGAATGAGCATTCCAATTCAAAATATTCAAAATATGTTGATATATTAGAGAAACGTAATCCGTAGGTTTCGTTGGGATTTTCTGTTGATGAAACTCAATTGTAACGAAAGGTTAGGCAGAAAATTTGAAGATGATGAACTGAAATAAACTGCGACAACATTGACATAGGAATTTCCTTTGGTATTGCCATTCGAATTGAAAAGATTCAAACGGTTACCTAATGGATGTGGATGGATTTTCCACAAAAAAAACTCTTCCAGCTTATGGTCCAGAAAACTTGAGAAAATGGTCCTAATGTATCCAGAGTTATTCCGGATGGTCCTGGTATACCAAAATTGTCCAAATCATCGATTCAACGGATATCTCTAGGTGAGAAGGTTGGTGTCTTCGACAAAGTTGTTAAGCAGATCAAGGGCTATCTTACAGCTACAGGGTCAGTTACAATCCTAATTGAGAATTTATCCGCTAGGTGGCGCAGATAAAGAGCTATCTGCCGGTAACAAACCTGATTCGAAATTTATCCGCTTGATGGCGCTAGTAACAAATTTACTTCTATCTTCTATGTCTTAGAACCCTGATGAGCTAGAAGGTTGGTGATTTCAGCAAGGTTGTTCAGCAGATCAAAGTCTACCTGACAGTAGTAAATCTAATGGGGGATTTAATTGGTAGGCAGCGCTAGTAACAAATTTCCTTGAATGATCAATATTATAAGATTCTGATAAGCTAGAAGGATGGTGCCTTCGACAAAGAGGCTCAGCAGATTAAGTGGTATCTAACAGTAATAAATCTTATCTGGGAATACATCCGCTGGGTGACGCCAGTAACAATTTATCTTCAATGTTTATTACTGGTTGGAGGCTGTTCATTAATCACGTGATTTTCCATCTGAGATGGACAGCTAAACACACGTTCATGCGCTTTTTGGTGATTCAGTCCAAATTTTATCCAATCTTCTGTATTTAAGAATCCTGAATTATCAAATATTTTGTGTTCGAACAATTAAAGACTCCAATAACCGTCTGATAGTAATACAATTCTGTGCTGTTACTACAATAGGGACTAACTGACATGAGCGATTTCTCTTCGCGTTCCTCTCTTTTGCTAATAACTTCGCTTAATTAGATAAATCTATAATACTTAGTTACTTATTTGGCTTTACATCAATTATCTTGATAAAGCCTCGCCAACAATTATACGCCAATTCACTCGGTTCATGGCCGCTTCTCTCCATCCTCGACTGTGACCCACGCTCTCCAGGTGCACCTGGTCAATCTACCTAGCTCGCTGCGCCCCACGCCTTCTTGTTCCGACCGGATTCGTGGCGAACACCATCTTTACAGGGTTGTTGTCCGGCATTCTTTCAACATGCCCTGCCCAGCGTATCCTTCCAGCTTTAGCTACCTTCACGATACTGGGTTCGCCGTAGAGTTGAGCGAGCTCGTGGTTCATCCTTCGCCGCCACACGCCGTTCTCCTGCACGCCGCCGAAGATCGTCCTTAGCACTCGGCGTTCGAAAACCCCAAGAGCTTGTAAGTCTTCCTCGAGCATAGTCCACGCCTCATGCCCATAGAAGACTACCGGTCTTATGAGCGTTTTGTACATCGTGCATTTGGTGCGGGGGTGAATCTTTCTTGACCGCAGTTTCTTCTGGAGCCCATAGTAGGCACGACTTCCGCTGATGATGCGCCTTCGTATTTCCCGACTAACATTGTTGTCAGCCGTCAACAAGGATCCGAGGTAAACGAACTCGTCCACCACCTCGAAGGTATCCCCGTCTATCGTAACACTGCTTCCTAGGCGGGCCCTGTCGCGCTCAGTTCCGCCAACCAGCATGTACTTTGTATTCAACGCATTCACCATTAGCCCGACTCTTGTTGCTTCGCGTTTAAGGCGGGTGAACAAATTTGCCACCGTTTCAAATTTTCTCCCAATAATATCCATGTCGTCCGCGAAGCAAACAAATTGTCCGGATCTCGTGAAAAGCGTTCCTCGACTGTTAAATCCGGCTCTACGCATGACACCTTCAAGCGCAATATAGAACAAAAGGTACGAAAGTCCGTCGCCCTGTCGTAGTCCCCGCCGAGACTCGAACGAACTAGAGAGTTCATCCGAGATCTTCACGCAGTTTTGCACACCGTCCATCGTTGCTCTGATCAATCTTGTGAGCTTCCCGGGAAAGCTGTCCTCGTCCATGATTTTCCATAGCTCTACGCGGTCGATATTATCGTATGCCGCCTTGAAATCGATGAACAAATGGTGCGTAGGGATCTGGTACTCACGGCATTTCTGGAGGATTTGCCGCACGGAAAAGATCTGGTCCGTTGTCGAGCGGCCGTCGATGAAACCTGCTTGATAACTTCCCACGCGTTTGCTATAGGTGATAGACGACGGAAGAGAATCTGGGATAGCACTTTGTAGGCGGCGTTTAGGATGGTGATTGCACGATCGTACGCTGAATTCAAAAAAAATGTCAAAAAAATTCACAGTAGAACCGTTTTGAGATACACTCAATATTTGATTTTTTTGGTTTTTCAAAAAAGTACATTTGCTAAAATTGATGTATCTCCGGATTTAGAGCACTAAATCTAAACTTTTTTTTAGCAAAATAAAGCTAATTAAATGTGCTTTCTACCGTCTAAACATCACTTTGTTGTGCAAATTACGGTTTTCTAGATATTTATGGCATAATAAAAATTTTTGATATTTTTGAGTAAAATTTAACCAAATTTTCAACTTTTAGCTAAGTTTTATGCACGATGCTGATGTTTTAAAATTCGTTTATCATGTTGAACTCAAGGTATGTAAAAAACCAAAAGAAAAAAGTACCTAATGACTGAAATCGGTTGAAAATTGAAGATGTTATGGCATTTTTGTAGAACACTTGAATTTTGAAGTTTTGACCTTTTTAAACAACAAGATGAAATCCATATAAATTTTACTAAATCCTTTCACTTTGAATGACTCTTAGTACAGATTCCATGCTTTGTTAACCGTTTTATCAATTATTAATTTTGAATCACGACTAATTAATGAAAAGGGCGTATGTAAAAGCAGAATTTATGTGTTTGCGTATATATTAAAAAAGGCCAGTTTTACTAACATGGAGTCTTGATATATTTCAAGCTAATAACGATGATGATGAACTTTTTATGATTCAATATTAAATCCAGCAAACAAACTACAATGAATACGTGTATAAAATAAGGCCATGGGCTCATTTGAGAACGTGAAAGATGTATCCGCCTTGGCTACATACTGTATGCAACTTAAAAGAAAAATTTCCGAAGCCATCCGTGTTCAATTATGGCATACGAAAGTTCAGGCTACTGCGATGTCAAGCTTTCTTCAGTGTTGCTGGCTCAACGGCTGAATGATCATGGCGATTAATGTGATACAAGAAATATAAATTCCTGACTGATTCCTAAAATGTTTGGTCCTTTAACTGTTTTGATGTGGTTATAACTATTTTTGATGTGGTTTCAAGTTTAATGATAAGTTTATGCTGCTTGTCTGTTTGGCGTTTGAACGTTATAACTTTGTTATGACGAAATGATTTTGGCAGCACTTTCGTCGCAGGGAAAACATTGTTGACAGGTAGTACTGTTTGTTGAACATAGTGAAACAATGTGTGCGGCAAAGCGTGAATTTAAGTGCAAAAATGATCCGCAAAAATTTTGTTTCGTCTTCGGAAACTACATTTTTACGACACCGGTAAATTTTACTAGTTCATTGCTGTCGTATCCTGTAGAGCAGTGATTCCCAAAGTGGATGAATTCGCCCCCCTTGGGGCGATTTTCGGGTTCAGGGGGGCGAAAATTTGTTAAACTGAATTTGGGGGGCGAAAACGCATAGAAAGGGGGCGAAAGTACAAGTAATGAAATCAAAAAATCATAGAAATTATAAGAGATTTAACTTTTAAGTATACTCATGTTTGAATCCTGACAGAAAACAAACTTTATGAATGTCAAAAACATAATGTTTTTATTTTTGACACATGACATGAATCAGATACTGAGTTTGTATCAAAAGATAACGTGGATTTGAATAGTTTTTAGTCACAGATAACATTTGTAGAAGCTGTTGGACTTTTTGGAACTCAATTCAAAATCACTAACTAATTTTTGGGATACTTAAATTAGGCAGCTAAAGTTTTTTTTTTGTGAAATCTGGCTTTTCACAATAAAAATCAACATTACAGTGGGGGGCAAAAATCTGTACAGACTTAAAATCCGTGCACTTCATACAAACAGTAGGCGTTTTGTATGAAGTGGACGGATTTCGATCCTACACGGTATTCGTTCTAGAATTCTGGTTACACGTGTTATCTCTGTTATCAGTTATCATGATACCAACGCCATTTATCATGACTTTCTTCCATAGAATTAAAAAGAAAAGCTCGTTGAATTAGCTTTTTTCTTTAAAGTTTCCTTATTTATTTTTAACACGTTGCGGAAATCTGTAATATGATTGATATGCGTATAAGTTTCGTTACGGGACAATTTATTTTAGTAGTTTTCTTAATCTTACTGATCAAATATTGTGGTGTTGTTAGTGAAGCCGAAAGATCAATAAAAAGTACGTTGAGAAATGTCATTAACTCAATTATGATGAACATGAATCGAACTTATTTGCGATTCACAGCCGAATTACTACACAAGTAAACTTAATAATTTGACAAACTTCTAAAATTAAACTCAGAATAGCGTTTTATACATATATTTATTTAAGGGGGCGATTCTGAAATATGTTGGCCTCAAGGGGGCGAAAGTCAAAAAAGTTTGGGAAACACTGCTGTAGAGGATGTTAAGCATCCTCTACCGGACCGTCGCAACACGTCCGTTGCTCTTAACTATAACCGATTGACTGCCTCAATTTTTTTTTCAGGTGATCGATGCATAGTCAGGCTTTCGATCGGCTCTGAGTTTCTCGCGCACACACTCTCTCGTTCTGTTCTTCACAGAGTGAGAGAGACGGCTTCTTCCAACCCAATGTCTACACAGATTTAAACGACTCTCCCGCTGAAGCCTTTATCTAGCGTGATGCCCAACCGAACGCAGCCAAGAGCGTAACTATTGAAAAGGTCCTATTTTTCAAATGGTGATTATTGATATCATTAATTTAAGATCAAATTTCAAATGTTCCTTGGTTATAGCTTTAATACATCAATAAACTGCCAATATTATATACAGTTATGAATCCATTACCACAATTGCAAACTGCATATCGGCTTTATTTCAAAACTGATCCCAAAAACCTCGACAAAACGTGGACTCCAAACGTTGTGTGTAGTTCGTGCAAAACATGCTTGGCTAGATGGATGTCTGGAGAAAGGTAATTATTTAATTTTCTACATTCAAATGACTAACAAGTGCTATTTCCTAACTAACTAACTAACAAATCTTGTACCAGCCGCCATTTGTCCTTTGTTGTACCGACAATATGGCGCCAACCATTTTGTCATGCAGCGGATTGTTATTTCTGCTTAACCAAAGTCATGCAACACGGACGTCACAAAGCAGTTGAATATCCACAAGTTCAATCAATGACAAAACCGATTTCACATGAAGATTCATCTCCTTATCCTGTTTGTCCAAAGCGAAAACGAGAGCCTTCAGTGGATGACAGTGACGAACCACCCTTTGATGAAAGCGACGTGGAATACGAAAGAAAGCCGATGCTGTTTACACAAGCGGAACTCAATGACTTGATAAGGGACTTGGACTTATCAAAAGAAAAATCAGAATTGTTGGCATCGCGCTCGATGGAACGAAACTTTCTTTCTGCTGATACAAAAGTTACTTCCTACAGAAAGCGTCATGAAAAATTTGGAAAATATTTTTCCAAAAAAGACAGTGCTTGTTTTGCCATGACATAAGAGGCTTGTTTGAAGAATTCGGTGAACCATATGATCCTTCTGAATGGCGTTTGTTGATCGACAGTAGTAAATTAAGTTTAAAAGCTGTTCTGCTGCATCAAGGGAACAATAAGCCTTCGATTCCGCTAGTTCATACCGTGAACATGAAGGAATCATACGAATCGAATGCAACAGGGATATATTAAGTTCATGTGTTTTCTTTGCAAATGGGATAGCCGAGCACGTAAACAACATTACGTTCGGGAAAATTGGCCCGAACGAAAGTCTTTTACAATTGATCAAGAGAATGTAAGGTGCCATCCTCTCGTAGCGAAGGAACAGATAATACTCCCACCATTGCACATAAAGCTTGGGTTGTTCAAGAATTTTGTAAAGGCGTTTAACAAGGAAGGACCAGCTTTCGGATACCTGAAATCCATTTTTCCAAACTTGTCGGATGCCAAGATTAAGGAAGGTGTGTTCGTTGGTCCTCAAATTAAAAAAATGTTAAACGATGAAGATTTCTACACCGTATTGAACAATCATGAAGCCGAAGCATGGAAATCGTTCCAGCGTGTAGTTGCGGAGTATTTGAGGAACACCAGGAGCCCAGACTATGAAGAAATTGTAGCCGATTTACTCAAAAACTACAAGAGAATGGGTAAATTTTAAAGTTTTGTTTTATTTACTTTCAGCTGTAAAATTTTACATTTTATTTTAACAGGTGTGAATATGTCTCTGAAGATACATTTCCTACACTCGCATTTGAACTTTTTCCCTGAAAACCTCGGCGACGAAAGCGATGAGCACGGGAAACGTTTTCATCAGCAAATGAAAATAATGGAACGTCGTTATCAAGGATTTTGGGATGAAGCGATGATGGGCGATTATTGTTGGTTTCTCTTTCGAGAAACAAATTGCAAGCCTAACAGACGGAGTGATTCAAACAACCATTTTTAAACATATATTTTTTACATGTGAATTTATAGCTTAATTTAAGGAAGCTTTGAAATATATGAAATGAACTGATTGTTGTAGAGATAATGAGTAGAGATAAAACTTATGTTCTGAGTGAAGTAGAAGCTGTGTTAATACACACGCCCTTTTTACAGATTAGTCGTGATCTAAAATTATGGATTGATAACACAACATTAAATCTTAACTAAGACTTATTAACTGTTGAAAGTTTAAGCAAATCTAAATGAAAATGCATTAAATTTTCTTCATGTTGTTGAGATCGCTTGAAAATCGTGAAAACTTCAAAATTCGTGTTCTACAAAAAATGCCATAACATCTTCAATTTTCAACCGATTTCAGTCATTAGGTACTTTTTTCTTTTGGTTTTTTACATACATTGAGTTCAACATGATAAACGAATTTTAAAACATCAGCATCGTGCTTAAAACTTAGCTAAAAGTTGAAAATTTGGTTAAATTTTACTCAAAAATATCGAAAAAATTTGATTATGCCATAAATATCTAGAAAACCGTAATTTGTACAACAAAGTGATGTTCAGACGGTAGAAAGCACATTTAATTAGCTTTATTTTGCTAAAAAAAGTTTAGATTTAGTGCTCTAAATCCGGAGATACATCAATTTTAGCAAATGTACTTTTTTGAAAAATCAAAAAAATCAAATATTGAGCGTATCTCAAAAACGGTTCTACTGTGAATTTTTTTGACATTTTTTTTGGATTCAGCGTACGATTTTACATTGAAAATGGAGCTCAGCTTACTAAGTTCAGAAATGTTGTAAACTAGTGTAATTTTCACACTCCAGTTTGTCGCCCTTTAGATCGCCCCGGTAGATCTGTAATATTTCTTGTTAATGAAGCAAGATATAGTGATTCTTTATTCGCTGTAGGCCGATTGCCGTTAGTGCCGAAAGGGCTGTTAGGCCAAAAATGACCGATAGTTCTAATGGGGGGTGACCTTTGGGAGTTGATCCATTTCGCATAAGGACGTTTCGCATAAAGCAGAAGCCCACAATATCCGATGTGAAATACAACTAGAAAAAACATCCTTTGATTAAAAGAAGGAAAAACACTGATGATTGTGTTAACGATTTGACATAGTTCTGAATGATCATATATTATCTGCGACCTGCACCCCTAGACAGACAACCACACGCACCTGAGATCCTACATATTGAACCTATCAACACATGGGCCGCGACCAACGGTTTTACTTCCCTTACGAAGAAAGCCGTGATCAGGGATTTTTCGTTTCAGAAAATCCCGAAGGCATCGTCGGGAATTGATACCCGACCGATTTGGATGAGAGGCAATCACGCTTAACAGTACACCACCGACGCCGCTACGAAAAAAGTCGGAATTATGTCTAAAAACACCGTAAAACAGGCAACTGTTCGGCTCTCGAAGCGTCTAACAACTCGAATCAGCACGGTGTAAAAGTTAAGCAATACGGCTACGTAATTTTGTATCTTGAAGGACAAAGACTATTTCAAATTCTTCAAAAGAATTCAATTAAGTACACAGGCGCATATGAAAATTCATAGCTTATGGTATTGAAGCCTTCTTTAATTTGGTCAAATTGTACGCAACGATCCGGTTCGGTGTTTGTGTTTCACCTCACTCAAACTTGAAAGCTTACTTATGCTATATTGATGCCATATTGAAATCAACTATCCCATGTACTTGGATCTCCATCTTACACGATACCTCTCCAGCGATATGCTTAACCTCAGATATGACTTTATGTTGCTTGCCATCAGCTTCAATTGCACTCTTTGTGACTTCGAGTCTCTTTTAAAGTGTTTCCTTGAACTCCACTTTAACTTATTTAGACTAAAAATCATGGTCAATAATTCAATAATGTGTAGGAAAAATATTATTTTCATAAGATATGCCAAATGGCCGTTATGCCAAATAGCTGTTATGCCAAACAATATTATTCCAAATGGCTTTATGCCAAATGGGGTAGAGCCCTAACTAAAATATTAATAACTAGTGGTCCCGGCAAACTTCGTCTTGCCATCAAGTAGGCTCACGGTGTACTAAATTAAGAAGGTGATATATTCCGAAAACTGACAGCTACTTGACGACGTCATTCCTATCCACCTCTACCAAATTTTCGAAAAAAATGATCTAGTGGTCCGGAAGGTATATGGTACGATAGGAGTGACGTCACATGTTTACAATCAAACTTGATATTTACATCAGTAAAGAGCCTGCCTTGTTATTTTTTATGCCGTGAGTAGGCTGTTGAAATACGCCATGGAACGATCCGTCCAAAATGAGAGTTTCGTTTACTCCCACTTTTTGCGACTTTTCCGTTCAATACCCCGTGCTTTTTATAGACACAAACACGTCGGAACACTTTGAAATCATAACTATAGAAGAATCTTCATGATCTGATAACCCGTGTTCAAGCCATTTCGTGACATACAAACACCACTTAATTTTTATTTATATAGATTTATCAGGATTCATAGAATAGCAAAAATCTTTGGAACAGAGGTAGTGTCGCACCTCAGGTAGAAGAATCGTCGGTTGTGAAGCATGCGTCGTCGTAGGTAAAGGTTTCGAAGATTTCGTTCAATCGGTTGAATGATGTCAACTGGTCAACATGGAGATTCAGAATGGAGTTGCTGTTAATGAAGGAAGATTTGTGGACAGTAGCGGAGGACCCTAAGCCGGAGCCGCCAGATGTGACGTCAGCGTGGACAAGGAAGGATGAAAAGGCTCGAGCTGTGATTGGATGAGCGCTGGACGACATCCAGCTGATCCACATCATGGAAGATGCTAGTGCGAAGATAATGTGGGACAAGCTCAAAAGTTCCCACGAGCGAGGATCATTATCAAACAAGATACACGTACTGAGGAAACTTGGTTCGATGCGTTTGGAAGAAGATGGAAACATGTCCAATCATCTGGTGGAAGCTTCAGGGTTGGTTCACCGGCTGGCTAGATTTGGCGAGTCTTTGAAAGAGCACCTTGTTGTGGCGGTTTTGTTGTCCAGTCTGCCTGTGTCGTACAGCGCTCTTGTAACTGCTCTAGAAGGACGTCCTGAAGAAGACCTGAAACTGAACTACGTGAAGGGGAAGCTGTTGGATGAGTGAAGTAGGAGAAGCGAAAACTGTAAGCAAGAGAATGTCCATGAAAAGGTGATGAAGTCCACAGTGCAGTTTGGGAATCGAAGAAGTTTTGTTCGGACGTGCTACTACTGTGGACGTGAAGGCCATCTCCAGCAAAGTTGTCCTGCTTTGTTGGAAGAGACGAAAGCAAGCATGCGAAATGTAGGTCAAGCTAAATCAACAACTGTGCAGCAACCGGAACCGGAAAGCAATGGTGATGATCGTGGAGTATGCTTCACGGTGACTACTAAAAGTGATGTGCCTCAAAACACATGACGAATTCGATTGCGCACCTTGGCTGGTAGAATCCTAGTAATGAAGATGTGATTTTGGCAGATGGGAAAATGGTTAAAGCAAAAGGTAGCGGACAGGGAAGAATTACTAGATTCAGATAAGATGTAGAGATGGTCGGGTCTCGGGTTTTCAAACCCGAAACCCGACCCGAACCCGAACCCGACGGGTTCGGGTCGGGTTCGGGTTTGAAAATTTTAAAATTTTCGGGTTCGGGTTCGGGTCGGGTTTGAAGGTTACAAAATTATCGGGTACGGGTCGGGTTCGGGCTTGAAAAATGTCGGGTATAATCGGGTTTGGGTCGGGTTTGTGTGAGAATTGTGAACATAGTAACAACCTGCAAGCTTCCCTACGCATCAGAAAGGATGAATTAATCATCTTTTCAAACTCGGGTTTTATGCGGGTTTTCCGTATAAAACTTTTTCGGGTTTCGGGTCGGGTTCGGGTTTGAACAGCGAATTTTTTTCGGGTTCGGGTCGGGTCCGGGTTTGCTTTTCAATTATTGCCTCGGGTTCGGGTCGGGCCCGGGTTTGCAAAAATAAAATAAGTCGGGTACGGGTCGGGTTCGGGTTTGAAAAATGTGAAACCCGACCATCTCTAATAAGATGGTGAGCAAGTTGTTGTCAAACTGATGGAGCTTCTTTATGTGCCTGAATTAAATAGAAATGTGCTGTCGGTTAGTCAGATAACGGAAGAAGGATACAATATAGTTTTTGGTCAAATGATTTGTCGTATCATGGATGGTAATAGGGTGCTCGTAGTAGGTGAGGGTTTGTACTACTTGAAGCAGTAGGAGCATAGTTTTTAGTTCGAATTCTACGTAGGAGAAGTAAAAGCGAGACCGTAGAATAGGAGGCTGCACTAAGGAGGAGTGTTGACTTAGTGTAGTGACAGCCCCTTGGTAGGAAACACAAAATGAGAGTGTAGTCAACCCTCTGGTCGATCCAATGATAACTGTTTGATGAGTGACTATGAGCTTGTATGTCAGAAAAAAAGATCGACGATGCATTTTTGCTGAGAACTGTGTATGTTTATTATTGTATGTTGATTGTTTAGTCCGTACTATAACGTAGTTGAATAGACGTCGTTAAGAAACGTAGTCCGTGTTTTTGTACTTTCTTTGTACGCAAATCCTGGAACAAGAATTCGCGTGTTGTGTTGTCTTGTCCATTGCGTTGGGATTCTAACAGGTTATGGGCCCAGGAGCTTGTTCTTACCGCATGTATCGTTCTGGCGGAGGATTCGCCGCATAAGCCGCGTGCTGCAGGACGGGATCCTCAGGAAGGATAGATTGCGGCCGTTGCGGCCAGGAGGACGGAATTTATCAGGAACGTAGGCGATACAGGACACTGGATGGCAGCTGGCTGGTCAAAGGAGCTCGTGTGACAGGATCGAAGTCAGGAGGAGCTCGGATGCAGGACGGAGCATGTAAGAAGTTCGGAACAAGGAGGAGCTTCGAGAGAAGAGGAGACGATCGTAAGTGGAGGTTGCGACCCTAAGGAGGAGTGTTGGAATAGAGATAGTGTCGCACCTCAGGTAGAAGAACCGTCGGTTGAGAAGCATGCGTCGTCGTAGGTAAAGGTGTGGAAGATTGCTGCTGATTGAGGTATTAGTCAGTAGCTGTCTAGTTGAAGGAAACATCTACTGTAGTGTATTTCTTTATGATTTGCAATTGCATGTGGATGGGCTAGCCTCGCTAGGATATGCGTGGTCTTATCGGACTAGCTCTTCAACAGTAACAAGTGCCACATAGCGGATAAATTCCGAGTCAGGTTTGTTACTGGTAAATAGCCCTTGGTCTGATGAAAAAGTTTTCCAAAAACACCAACCTTCTAGCTCATCAGGGCCTTAAGATATAAAAAGTTGAAGGAAATTGGTCACTGCCGTCACCTAGCTGATAAATTTCCAATAAGAATAGTTACGGCCAGAGAGCCCTTAATCTGCTGAGCAACTTTGTCGACGACACCAACCTTCTGGCTTCAATATAGAAGATTGAAGAAAATTTCTTACTAACGCCACTCAGCGGATAAATACCCAATTCGGCTTCTTACTGACAGATAGCTCATGATCTGCTTCACAACTTTGCCGAAGACACCAACCTTTTAGCTCACCAGGGTCTTGAGATATGGAATTTGCTTATTTTTGTACCCCAAAACAATCCGGATAACTTCGGAACCACTTGGACCATATTCCCAAGTTTTCCGGAACATAAACTTCGGGAAGTTCTGAAAATTTCAACAAAATCCATCCAGAATAAAAAAAAAGTTTCACGCTACACCATGTGATAAATATGATGCCTGGATAGAGGTTAAGCAAGTGATCGTACATTGAAAAAATAGAATTGCTGGAGATTCTGCCTGGGGAATTCCGGCTGCAAAAAAACTTGCCGTTGTTATGCCTGGTACGAGTCTCGACAATTCGTTGGTTGCCCTCGCAATTTGCGCATACACTTATTGGTACCTTCACAGGACAGACGTCCTTAGCGTGAGAAGAACCTTTTTGGCACCGATGAAGTGGGATTTTGGAAATTGTCTTCAGGCTTCTGGGAATGTTCTCATATCACACGGACATCAAATATAAGTTTTGCTCTTTCTGATGATTCAATATTATCTAAGGTGAACTAAATAATATTCTTGAGAAGGCCCTTTTCGACGGATGCCAGATTGGATCCTCTTTTTCATAATGAATTTTTGGACTGGAGAAAATTCAAGTAAATCATTTATTATATTTTTGATCTCTTCAGGTGACTTATAGTCACTTGAGTTTCGTTTAAGGACGTCCTTGAATAAACGTTTAGTTTGGTCGCCATAAGCCAAAATATATGCTTCTTCTCTTCAAGATTTTTGAGATGGTGTTTGCGATCTAAGAGAGTTTCCAGCAAAAGGCAACAGTTTACTTTCTTTGTAATATGGAAGGAATCATTGATTTCTCTAATGGAGTTCAAGACCTCCTACCTAAATCCTAAATACTCCAAATTCGGAACAACCGTCTACGATTGGCGGCACCTTTTTGTTTCCTCATTGAATCAAAGAGCCTGGGTTATAGGCTGCTTCAATTTGATGTTCGGAAAATTTGTCTAAGGCATCGAACTGATTGCTCATTCCGATATGATTAACCATTAACATTAACCACTTCACCATTGGAAGAAAGCGCCCATTGCGGAGAAAGGTCGTTTTCCCCATTTTTGCCATTTTGTCAAAATACATACGAAGATTAGCCTAGCCTTCGAATCAGCCATAAACAGTTTCAATCGAACGTGTAATCCCAGAGACATGAACAACATACTTTCGTTTGGTTTTCTAGAGGGTGACCCCAAACTTGTGCACGGTGGTGTAAATGCGCACTTACAACTCTCTCTCTCTCTCTCTCTCTCTCTCTCTCTCTCTCTCTCTCTCTCTCTCTCTCTCTCTCTCTCTCTCTCTCTCTCTCTCTCTCTCTCTCTCTCTCTCTCTCTCTCTCTCTCTCTCTCTCTCTCTCTCTCTCTCTCTCTCTCTCTCTCTCTCTCTCTCTCTCTCTCTCTCTCTCTCTCTCTCTCTCTCTCTCTCTCTCTCTCTCTCTCTCTCTCTCTCTCTCTCTCTCTCTCTCTCTCTCTCTCTCTCTCTCTCTCTCTCTCTCTCTCTCTCTCTCTCTCTCTCTCTCCGAGGGCGGAATTGTTGCGATGGCACTCGGTGCGGTATGTTACAAGTACACAATCTGGTTTTGCATTGACCTGGAATGTGGCCTTCGGGTGCAGTCGAATCATTCGGCCGACCCGTGACTTCCGCAGGTAGCTTCAAAGAAACTACCTCTTTGATTGGTGCTGTACGGTGAACCAGATCCAATTTGAATAAAAGAGCGTTTCAGAGTTTCCTCTTTTGGCGAATGAAAAAAAAACACTTACGAAGAAGAAAAAGTGCTGACAGCCTTGATGAGCACCGAAAATCATTGTCAATAGTCAATAAACCCACCTCCACAGAAATACACGATACTAAATTGCTCAACCGGCTCGTGTATTTCAACCACCCAACAGGAAGCAGGTAGCCTAGGGTGGCCCAGCTATGGACATTTTAAGTTACAACCTCATATATGTTCATTGTGAAAATGTCACCGGCCTTATTCAGAAACGTTTGACTCTATTTATTTTATTTTGCCATAATAGTATCCGTATTTCGGTTGGGGTGGTCCAACTAACTGAACTCTTCTGCCAAAATAAATCCGAATTTCAGTTTTCCTATGTATAACTTGTTTTATTTCAAAATTAAAAAAAAAACTATTGATTCATTGTAGTCTCTTCTCATGTCAAAATAATTGCTGGTTTACCTTTTCCCATATATTTGGTTGATGCTATCCATAAAATTTCAATCTAGCTTATCCCCTCTTAGAGTTGACGGGATCTGCTCAAATTTTCAAAGGAGCTTCTGGAAGTCTAAAGGAGCAAATTCGGTGGTGTAACTTAAGGTGCTATTGTTTGATTTTTTTTTTCATACAAAAATGGCCCACCCCAATACAACCCTAAGCAGCGGGATCCTTGCTCGAGTCTTTCCGCAAGACGTGAAGGGACCTGCTGCCCGAATCCGGCGGTAGACCACGGCAACCGCCAACCTCACCCACTTAGGACCGACATTCTCCTAGTCAACCATCAGCAAGTGGGTATCAGCCATCATCCAACAACTAGAAATTTATTTCGATTCTTCCAAGGGAATAAACCCGTAGGAACCGACTGCAGTCAGCAGAGTTTGATTTCATCGTTTCTGTATCAATCTTCGTTCTTTTTTTTTTTTGCTGCTTCAAGGAACGATTTTGCCTCAGAGTAGCTTTATTGCTGGCTTGGAAGAAGCACACTTGCCGTGTTGGGCAACACGGGAGATGCTGTGATTCTATTGAAACGAAGAAAAATAGAATTCCAGGTTGATCAAAGCATTGAAACCAAGTATGCTATAGCACAAAACAGCATGCGGCTGTCTTCTCAATATCTGCAGTTAGGTTATATTCTGCAGTGGAGGATGCAAAGGGGTTGACCGGAAACTACGCTGTATATGAAAACCCATATAAAATGTTCTATTTTCCATCATTAAATTTTCTTGTCTTCTACTTTCTGATGAACGTTGCAACGTTCCACATTCTTCAAAATGACGTAGTTATTTGACGATCCCCAACACCCAGTCAAGGACAAAACTCAAAGATTTGCAATTTTTATTGGTTCTCAATGGAAACGATTGGTTCAATGTTACATGCACTCTTCAAATGTCGACTTTACTTACTTATTCTGGGTATGGCAGTTTCATTTGCTAACGTTTTTCTTCCAAACAATAAACCTTTGAACATTTTTAAACATACAATGATTTTAGATCCCGAAGTAATGCACCCCACAGACGCTCAGACGGTTTGACCAACATTGACTCCGCCCACCAGGTTGATGCTCATGTTGGTGTTATGTTTGACCGTGTGTGATGCTGTTTGACGAACCAATTTGACAGTTTGTGAAACCAGTTTGACGGTTGACGAATCGGTCGGCCAAAATCAAACGAGTTTGATTTTGCTCAAACCACCGGTGGGCGCCCAGTAAACACACCATCGTAAATGTTGAGATATAAGAGTACAAATATGGAGACGATATACGTACATCTTGCATGCAGCCTTATGGCGCATGTACGTATATCGCCTCCACATTTGTACTCTTATGCGCTATCTTATACGATTTTGTGTTTACTGGGCGGAGCCAAATGTTCGACGACCGATCGTACCGTCTGTAGGGATGTTGCACGAACACCGACGTCATCATGTCAAATTGAAGCTTCGACGTCCCATGAACTGCCGATGCAGATGGGTGGAAAGTCAAAATGCTTGAATTTACGCAGCGTCGGTGCCATAGTGATCTATCAAATGCACGGTCTTGAGTTGTTTCTGTATATTTCACTATTGTTTCCAACTATCTCAAACCGTTTTCTTTAGCAAATTCACCAAGGATTATTTAATTATTCCTCAACCAATTTCTCCTGAAATATCTTCAGTGAATCCATCTGCAGTTTCACCTGTGATTCAATAAATCCATCCATGGATTGTACTACAGGGATTCCATCAGAGATTTTACCAGGAATTTCTCCAGGTAATCCTTTAGGAATTCTTCCAAAACTGCTTCATGATTCCACCAGGTGTTCTTCCAGAAATTTAATCAACATTTTGTCCAGTGATTTAACAAGAAATTCCTGTAAGAATTCCATTATAAATTCCTTCCGAAAGTTTACCTGGAATTCTTCATAGGATTCTATCAGGAGTTTCTTTTCTCTCAGTGATTCCTCTGAGAATCAGGAATTCTTCTTCTTCTTGGTGTTACGTCCTCACTGGGACAGAGCCTGCTTGTCTGCTTGGAGTGCAATGGGCATTTCCACAGTTATTAACTGAGAGCTTTCTTTGCCAAAGTTGCCATTTTCGAATTCATATATCGTGTGGCAGGTACGATGATACTCTATGCCCAGCGAAATGAAGGAAATTTCCATTACGAAAAGATCCTGGACCGACCGGAAATTTAAACGAAAAACCTTCAGCAAGGTTTTGCTTTGTAGCCGCAGACTCTGATCACACGGCTAACGAAGGCCTCTAGAATCAGGAGTTCTTGAAGGGAATTAAACACGATTACATCCAGGCATTCCATCAGGAGAACTTCTAAAGATTCAATCATAAATTTCACGTAGGTTTCTTTCAGCAGTTCCTTCATGGTTTTTATCAGGACTAGCTCTAGGGATTCCATCGGAAGTTCCTTTCCGGATTCCATCGGAAGTTCCTCTAGGAATTCCATCAAGTATTCTTCTGGGGGTCCATCTGGAATTCCTCCAGATATTCGATCAGGTGTTCTTTCAGGGATTACACCTGGAACTCAACAAGGGATTTCATCAGAAGTTTCTCCTGGGATTCTATCAGGAGATATTTCAGAGATTCTACCTGGAATTGCTCCATGGACTCCGTCCATAGTTACTCTAGGGATTCTATCAGGAGTTCTTCTCGGGATTTTAACAGAAATTTCTCCAATGATTCAATTCAGAGTTCCTTCAAGAATATCTACTTCCAAGGATTCATTCAGGAGTTCCCCCAGGGATTTCATCAGGAGCTCCTGTAGTGATTCTATCGAGAGTACCTTTAGGGCTTCTGGAGATTTTATCAGGAGTGGAAAGTCAAAATGCGTTTTGATCCTCCAGGGATTCCATCAAGAGTTCCTTCTGAAATTTCACCCGGAATTCTTCAAGAGATCAAATCAGATGTTCCTCGAGGAATCCCATCAATGTTTCTTCTAGAAATATCAGGAGTTCCTGTAGGGATTCTCAGGAGTTCTAACCGGAAACTTATCAGGAATTCTTCCAGGGATTTTATCAGGAGTCCCTTCAATGATTAGGAGTCCTTGAAGAATATCTATAGATAGGAGTTCTTCCAAGGATTCCATCAGGAGTTCCTATAGGGATACTATCTGGAATACCTTAGGGCATCCATTAGAGTTCTTCTGGGGATTGCATCAGGAGTTCCTCCAGAGTTCTATCAGAGATTCCACCTGAATTGCCTCCAAAGATTCAATCAGGATTTCCTCTAGAGATCATATCAGGAATTCCTTGAGGAATTTCTTCAGGACTCCTTCTAGGGATATCATAAGGAATTTTTCTAGGGATTCTTCCATCGTTCCATCGGAGATTCCTCCAGGGATTACATCAGAAGTTCATTTATGGATTATTGCAGGAGTTTCTCTAGGAATTACATTAGGAGTCCATCTTGGGATTGTATCAGGAATTCCTCCGATGATTTCATCAGAAGTACCTTCAAGAATATTATAAGTTTTTGCAGGAATTCCTTTTGGAGATCCTTCAGTAAGTCTACCTGGTATTGCTACAGGAATTCTATCAAAAGTGTCTCTGGGGATTCTATCATAAATTACACCAGGGATTACGTCAGAAGTTCTTCCGAGGATTCCATCAAAAGTTTCTCTTTGGATTTTATCAGGAGTTTTTCAATAGATTCCATAAGAAGTTTTTTTTTGAGAGAATTCTTCAAGGGATTCGTCCAGGAATTCTTCAAATGAGTCCTCCCGGAATTGATCAAGGGATGCCTCAAGGAATTAATATCTCCTAGAATCGTCATGGGTTATCAGGAATTCCTCATGAGATTTTACCAGAAATTTCATATAAAGATTCTATCACCGGAATTACTCTAGAAATTTCTTCCGGAATATCGCATGAAATTTCTCGCGGAGCATCTGCAGAGATTCTTGGGGGTTTTCAGGATTTTATCCAGCAATTTTACCAAAAATGTCTCATAAAGATTTCCCTAGCAATTTGAGAACCCCCCAGTACATCCTCCAGCGACTCTATGAGGAGTTCCTCCAAGGATTCAAAAAAAGATCTACTTCAGGGATTCCTCTGAAAATTTCTTCATTGATTCCACCAGGAATTCCTTTGAAAATTACGCTAGGATTATCTCTAAGGATTCCAACTAAAAATCCTCCAGGGATTTCTCTAAGGATACCATCAGAGGTTCATCCATGGATTGCATTTGGAATTTGCCCAGGTAATTTTCCATTATTTCCTTCAGGAAAATTTGGAAGGATTTCAGCTGAAATTCTCATGGGGATTTCACTAAGAATTCTTTCAGAAACTTCACCAATATGTTCCAGTGATTTTACCGGGAATTCAAAAAATCCTCTAGAGGTTCTTCCAAAACATTCTGGAAAAAAATCCGCCAAAGGTTCCATCAAGAGAATCTCTAATAATCCTATAAAAACTCCATCAGTAGTTTCTTCATAGACTTCATCAGTAATTTCTCTAATTATTTCATCATTTTTTCACCCGCCTAAAACGCGAAGCAACAAGAGTCGAGCTAATGGTGAATGCGTCGAAAACAAAGTACATGCTGGTTGGCGGATCTGAGCGCGACAGGACCCGCCTAGGAAGCAGTATTACGATAGACGGAGATACCTTCGAGGTGGTGGACGAGTTCGTCTACCTCGGATCCTTGTTGACGGCTGACAACAATGTTAGTCGGGAAATACGAAGGCGCATCATCAGTGGAAGTCGTGCTCACTATGGGCTCCAGAAGAAACTGCGGTCAAGAAAGATTCACCCCCGCACCAAATGCACGATGTACAAAACGCTCATAAGACCGGTAGTCCTCTATGGGCATCAGGCGTGGACTATGCTCGAGGAGGACTTGCAAGCTCTTGGGGTTTTCGAACGCCGAGTGCTAAGGACGATCTTCGGCGGCGTACAGGAGAACGGCGTGTGGCGGCGAAGGATGAACCACGAGCTCGCTCAACTCTACGGCGAACCCAGTATCGTGAATGTAGCTAAAGCTGGAAGGATGCGCTGGGCAGGGTATGTTGCAAGATTGCCGGACAACAACCCTGTAAAGATGGTGTTCGTTACGAATCCGGTCGGAACAAGAAGGCGTGGAGCGCAGCGAGCTAGGTGGATTGACCAGGTGCACCAGGACCTGGAGAGCGTGGGTCACAGTCGAGGATGGAGAGAAGCGGCCATGAACCGAGTGAAATGGTGAATTATTGTTGGCGAGGCTTTATCAAGATAATTGATGTGAAGCCAAATAAGTAAGTAAGTAAGTAGTTTTAAATGAATTTCGTCAGGAGTTCTTCCAAGGTAAACACTGAGAATGTCACCAGAGTTTAGTGAGAATTTCCACCAGAAAAATCTACCATAGCTTCGTCAGAAGTTCTACCAGAAAATACTTCGATGGTTTGACTAGGATTTCCCTTCTTAGAATTTTTTTAGGTTTATCAAAAATTCCTCCAGGGTATTAACCAAATAAATTCCACAAGCTAACAAGATTTTTTTTTTATAAAAACCATCAATATTTCCGCGAGATAATCGACCAGGAATTCGACGAAGGATTGACCTAGAAATTTTTCCCTTTTCTACAGTATGGCCCATAAAAAAATGCGAAAATCGTCATATCATGTTTTATGGTAGTTTTTATATAGAAAATGTAAATGAAACATAAATATTATTTATTACTTGTATCGTTCAATCTACTTAGACTTAGTTTTTCGCTTTGGACATGATTTTTATCTGATACTTTCACCTTACCAGAGAGGAATTGGAAGCATACCTTCAAATTTTATCATGCGGACGTCGAGTTCAATATCTGTGTGATGAAAGCTTCTTAAACATCAACGATGGCGTGAGATTCTTCACAGGCCTTGTCTCCAGCAAACGCCCATATCAAAAGACAGAATCGGTTCATACCTGGGTAGTTGGAGACTTAAACATATTTTCGAAAAAACGACTCATTTTGGTGAGCTTTGTTTGAACCTTCATATAAGTGTGATAAGCGGCTCCGTTTTGCTCAAAACCTATGAGCTAGTATTGATTTAAGCTGTCTCTAATCGAAGGAACAAATTTTATCCTCAAAAATCTGTTATAGGCCTCCGTATTTATTTTTTATTCAACTTTAACAAAACATAAAGGCATATCAAACCTACAAGACGCAAATGCCCTCAAAACTATAACCCTGGCAAAATATTTTATTGTTATCTTGAAGAACACGTTCTCTAAGAACTCCTCCATCCTCTGATACCAAACAAACTAAAATTTTCAACAATAAAGTGTGATTTTTAAAGGTGGAAAGTTTATCACCAGAGCATACGACAATCAGACGCTGTTTCTAGCTTTGGGCGGAAAAACTCTTTGAACTTATTTGCTTTATTACATTATATGGGACAATAAGAAAAATATGACAAAAATTGTCCTGGATAGCGAAGATGTGTCAGAATATACTACAATAATCAGAAATTACATTCAATATCAAAAACAATGAAAATAACGCCTGTGAATGCTATATTCACGTTCAAACAATTTTCGCATTTTTTATGGGCCATACTGTACTCTAGGTATTCCATTAGGAAGGCAGCTACAAAATTCCAAAGATTATTCTTCCAGGGATTCTACTGATATTTACTTAGAGGATTAAACAAAGTATTTCTCTAAATGTCTTCAGGTTGAATCCCTTGAACATTTTTTTTTAAATTCGTGAACAATTTACTGTGAAATTCTTGAAGGAATCATCAGAGAATTCCCTTGGAGAAGTTCACTGACTAATCTCTCTAAGAATTTCTAGAGATATTCCTGGTGGAATCGCGGAAAAAAAACCTTAAAAAATCTAATTAGAAATTCTTGAAGTTTAGCTGGAGAAATTCCTGGAAATCTTTGGAGGATATTTTGGTGGAATTCTTGTAAGAAGCATTGGATGAATGACTGATTAAATCCCTTGGAAAAAATAAAGAATCGCTGAAGAAATTCCTTTTGGAATTTCTGAAGCTACTGCTGGTAGAATTAAAGGAGATGTCCTTAAAAAAGTTCTGGTGAAATCCTTGTGGGAATTTTTGGTGATATATTTATTGAGAAGTATCTGAAAGAATTCGTTATGTGATTCCCGAATAATGATAGAATCCTTGGATATAACTTTTAGTGGAATTCCTTAAGGAATCTTTGTAGAATTTATTATATCAATCTCTGGAAGAATTCTTGGAGCCAGCCTTGGACTAAACTCTGAAAAACTACTGAAGAAATCACTTGAGGATTTTGTTGATCTTTGAAGGAATCAGTGGAGAAAATCCTGAATAATTAGTAGAGGAACCTTTGAAGGAATCTCTGGAAGAAAGCCATCTGCCTTAAGAATTTTCCCCGGAGGAATTTCTGGGTAAATCTGTGGATAAATTTTTAGACGAATTGGTCGACGTTAAGTCAGAGAGGACCAACCTAACTAACATTTAATGCAAATGTAAACATTCTCTAGGCCCTCTGTATACGGCTTTATGCTGAGTAAAGATACATACGAACGAAAGCTTCTATGCGATCCTTTTACCAACAAATCTGGCGAATCTACTCAGCTACTTTTAAGCTATGTTGGCAGCTCTTATTCATACCGATCATTGCTCTATCTCGACAGTTATACGACAAATTGCTGTGTAACATCTTCGAAAGGCGCTTTCTCAACCATTTCGCAACTGTTGAATAATTATTATACAGCTTCGCTGTATTATCGATTAAATATTATTTTCAAGCTGTTTCACAGCTTTCGGAATTCATATCATAAGTATCTGAATTTAATTTTCCCAACGTTACCTGCCACCGCTTGGAATCGAACTCACGATCTCTGCATCCACAAGTCTCGACGCTGTCCTTGTTGCCACCACAGTTTATATCGAAAGGCAAAGAAAACACACCGTTTTGTTCTACATCGAAAACGGTTCACACAATATTTTATAATGATCGTAAAAGATGCCATAGCCGCGCTTACACCACTTCATCAGGCTGTAAAAGGGTGCGAAACGTCGAACGCAATGCTGTAAACTGCGAGAGATATGTAATAAATTTACGTTGGATGATCAATAAAAATCGATAAAGTGTGCAGTCATAGTAGACCAAGTGCTTATTACCATAATAGCGAAAATGATCAGCGTGCTGAAAAATGCGAGGGAATAAAAAACATTCCAAGAGATTTGCCAGATTTTTCGACAACGAATGATTCTTATACTTATCCTTCTAAAGAAATTTATGAATATTACTTGATTCGATGCATTTGATTTTGATTTTTGACCATTTACCATATTTGAATGGGTGGTCAGAAATTGAAACAATTTCTGTGCAGACAGAGCGGACCAAGTGTTGAGAAGCAATAAACTGATTGATTATTGCATTTTTTGAGTCGATTTCAGAGTCCAATTGAAGTTTATGATTGCTCTATGGTGTATGTATGGAATATGCTAGAACCCGCTTATTGGACCATTATATTTGGGTCGGTACTCAAGATTTTCACTTGTTCCACTCTGACTGAACACATATTTGAATATTTCTGATCTCCAATGCTCTGACCCTGTAAAACCTTAGAATGAAAGCTATCGTAATTCCAATGATTTAGGTATTGACTATATGGATTATTGAAGAATTTACGATACTGGTGTCGAAGGGTCTTGATAATCTGCTTATCTTAGAGATATGCACCCAGAATACATAGTACAAAAGTTCTGCTCTTCCTCACTACGATTATTGCGGTTGAAATATTCACCCCCACAGCCACAGAAATCGAAAATAATAACAATCAAATATTCACTTGCTGAGAGCATTCAAACATGAGAAGAATTATGGTGTTGCTGCAACGAACTTTGACAGTCGGTCAAACGGTTGCAGCAACATAAATCGGATTGACTAACTTGGGGGCGGAGCCAATGTTGGTCAAACCGTCTGAGCGTCTGTGGGCTGCATTAGTGTTGTTTTGAGCAGTGTTGCTATACTCACACTCAAATATCAATTATTGAGCTCTCCCGTGAGAGTAAACTCATTTGAGATCAGTTTCGCAAAACTCACACATGAGATTTGGATGCAAAATCGTTCGCTCACACTCACACCGTCAAAAATGAGTCAATCGTAAAACCCATCGAAATGCTGTCAGAACCAATTTCTAGAAGGAAAACAAATAATATGTGCTTGGCGTTCAAAAACTGTGGAAATACTCTCTAGCTCTCTAGCCAATGAGTTAAACGGGTGAGCTGTTGAGTTGCGTGAGTTACAACTCAAGCGTGAAAAACCTCATGCATGAGAAATGAGAATTAGAGATTTTCGCGACGCTGGTTATGAGCACGACCACAGATATTAACTGGGGGCCTTTTTTGACAATTTAGCATATTTAGCATGTGTACATCGTATGGCAGATACGAAGGTACTCTATGTCCTGGAAATCGAGAGAATTTCCTTTGCGAAAAGATCCTCGACCAATGGGATTCAAATTAACGATCATCAGCTTGGTCTTTCTGAATAGCTGCGAGTTTACTGCTGCTGCTATCTGGGCCCCGGTCTTTAGGTGTAATACCGGTAACTTCATCTCCGATACAAAAGCGATATTTCCAAGAGTTCAATCTCATCAAGTTATTTTTCAACAATCAAAAATTGTGTGATGTCTTTAGATCATTAAAGAAATGAAACAGAACTTAAGTTCATATTGTACTCTTAGTAATTTGCAAAAAAAAAATCATCTTCAAATTGAAAATTTTCGACTGGTGGATCTCACACGTGACTCACCGAACCGTGAAAGAACGATTCTGACACATCAACACGTTTCTTCGTTCCTGGAAAATGAGAAATCCGTACTCGAGCTTACCGTAATCTACCAGTCAGTACCTACCTGTACCATTTCTCGTACGCAAATACCCACTGAAGCCCATTTTGCCTGCGTCGTCGTCGTCGTTGGACTTCTTGAATCTAGCTCCCCTGATACAGCTTCCACCTTTCTGCACGGATGATAACTCCGCGCGCCAATCTCCGCCAGGAAGGCGCTCAGCGGCATTTACATTTCGCTGGTTATTTATGACGACACGTTCCCTGGTGCTTGGCTTTCCCGTGTAAGAACCGAACTCGGTCCGCTTAAGGGTGTAATTTTGAATTTTATGTATCGATACGATTTTGGGACGGGGGGCTTTCACATTCATTCTTCGGGGAACCAACAACGTGGGAAACAGATTGGCAATAAATCAGTCCTAGCTCTGAGGTGGAGCCAAGCACCATCATCAACCGGATTCACCTCTGATCCAGGGTGGTTCTCCTACATACAGTGTTGGACAATACATTTACAACTTTTTTGATTTTACACGCAAAGTGGTCAACTTTGGAGGCTTAGATCTGAGGAACTTATGGACCGATTCCAACAAAATATTCACAGTACTCCAGAGATAACTTGAATTTTAACGTATATTTTTTTATTCACGTGATCAAAAGTAATTATAAGTTCAATTAATGTGATTTTTGAGATCGATCGAGTTGTTTTTCGTGTATAAAAACTACTTGAAAATAATTTTTGAAATTAAAGTTACGTCTGACAATCAGTGAAAATTTCATTAAAATCATTTCAGAAATAACTGATTGTGAAATCTAACCCATCAAAGTGTATTTTTTGTATGGAAGATCGAAAAAGTTGCAAATGTATCGTCCAATACTGTAACAGTTTCCGATTTTTTCCTGATGCGATGGGACCACCGTGCTAGACAAGGAAACACCTTGCTTGCGAAATGGTAAGAAGACGACAATTCCAAGTATTCAGCAAATCACCTGCCATCTGTTTGGGCGCAGACAAGGAAATGGGCTTGGAAGTAGCAATAACAATCAGCGCCAATTTCTGTGTGGATGACATAGCGACGAACACATCTCTGGTGACAGTGCTAGAAAGGATCACACATAGTATAGTAGTATGTTTCAATGAATACATAAAAATATATAAGGATTTGTGAAGCACACATTCGAAAAATTGCAAATGGAAAGTGCAAATATTTAGTAGTTACAAATGAGCTTGAAATTGCTATTTTGTTTCGATAAACAGAATGGTTTGGTTGAAGTTAAAGAAATATTTTCACATTCAATAAGAAGTAGGGTGGCAGTTCCTGTGCTAGTGTGCGTCCAATAATAGTGGCATGCTGTTTATAGCTTGTTATAGGCTTTTTTTTAAATTTTAGATTGTATTTTTCTCACATGGCCCCTACCAAAATGGAATGAATGTGTGAAAAAACTTTGTAATTATGACGAGAAACAGCACCGATCGATCGTCAAAATAGTTTCTCTTATCAGAATAATCCAACGGACTAAAAACCGATTAGCCATAAACTGTTCGTAATTTGTCTGAAACTACTTAAAACCACCTACAAACAGACGTAACAATGGAGCGGTTCCATTTGAATTCGAATGTCGGTTTACTTTTTTATTTTTTAATTTGTCTGAAATTCTGCATATGCTTTCTTTATACCCAAAAATGCCTATTTGCATCATCGGTTCGCCATTTTTACCCTAGCGTTACTTTTGAGAAAAAAAGCCTTAACAATTTTCAAAAAAATAAAACTCAGAAACTATTTGTCTTATCGGTTTGGTGTCTTCCGCAAAGTTTTAGGTTATTGTTGAAACTATCTGGAAAAAATATACACTGTAAAAAAATATTGTAATTTTTATTTCGGAAATAAAGCCTAAAAATCCATTTTCTCAAAAATCGTTTTTTTGATTTTTTTATTTTTGTATATTTTAAAGTAGACAAAAAATGGAGTCTTTTGCACAGTGGGTCAAGATGGAGAAATCATGGACAAAAAAGTTATGATTTTTTAAAGAAAGGTTGATATTTCAATATGGTTTAAATAAACTTTTTGAATGCTTTTCGATCCGATTTTATGAAAGTACGCAAAATTTGCAACAAAAAAGGTTTTGAGAAAATTTTGCTAATTGCTACCGTTTCCGAGATACAGCGATTTTAAAATTAAATTTACTGAAAATTCACAACTTTTGGTTGTTTTCGGATATTTTTCGAGTTGATAAAATAAAGTTTTTTTTTTTTTGAAAGCATTTTATTTCATGTTCTTGTACAATGATGGAGCGTCCTATTTTAATACAGATTTCTTACTTTTTCATAATGTTTATAATTTTTTTTTACTATCATTACAGTTTGAAAATGTCCTAACTTCTATTTTATCTACGGAAACTGGAATAAATGAATGATATTTTTGTGTTCCCTGAATAGTTATTGCTTTCGAATATTGTTCATTAAGCTGCTCCTTGATATGTTCATACTCTGTTGTAGTTGCATAAGGAAAGAAAATTTATGTTAGTTGCTCCTCCTTTCGCTTTTGAGCCCAATCAAATAATTCCTTGGCATTTTTGATGGGATGTTCACGTTCTTTAGCTAGACTAGCCCTTGTAGCCATGCGTTTTATTGTTTCTCCTAATGCATCGCAGGGTCCTTTGCCATGCGATGTTGCGAAAAAATGGCATTCAACATCTATATCATAGTTTTTCTTAAATTGGCAAAGACTAGAAAAGTTCTTTCTATTTTATATTGTGATGCAGCTCCATCAGACATGAAATACATTTTGTTCAAATTTAAGTGCTTTTTTTGACGTATAAAATTAATCATTTTTGAGATAAATAAATTAACGGATATAGAATCATGCCGCAAATCTTCGGAAATTACTACAAAGCTTAAATGATTGAGCATGCCACTTTCCTTAAAATAAATCGCAAATTTTCAATTATTTATTAAGCTGATTTTCATCTGCAAACCTAGTTCAACTAATTTGGCAATATTACTTTCCGTGAGATTTCGATAACTTTTTGAACAATTTTTTGAAAACACATTTACACAACCTTTGTTGATGGTGTTCATTTTATACTTCATTGTTCTAAGCTATCTTTTACTTTTCACTTGATTATCACTTGCTTGTGTCTTTGCTGCATCAGCTCTTTTTTATACCAACATGGGTACTTGAATCAACTATTAGATACATTTCTGTCCAAACACAAAAATATACCAAAGTGCTGTACTTTAAGAGAACATCAGGTATATTTGTGTGAGACAACTGGGCACGTTACTCCTCTACTCATAAAGCTTTTGTTCTCGAATGGAAATATTTCATTACCTTAAATCGATATAAATGCATTTCACGTATTGATTGCTTTATATTCGTTATTTTGTTATTTTTTTAACTTATAACATTTTGTTCCTTAATTTCTTGATAATTACATATCAAAATATCACAATGTTGAATGTTCAAGTTGTGTTTCGTTAAAAAAATAAATAAATCATTTTTACAGGGCACATTTCGCCTCATACCATAAAAAATTACCAAATCAATATTTTTTCAATCATTTTAGTCAGAAATTATCTGCTTTTTCAGACAATGAACAAATTTCTAGGCTTATGAGCCTCGAAAAACATTCGAAAATGACCGAAAATTGAAAATTATATCATAATTTTGTATTAAAATCGCTGTATCTTTAAAACGGTAAAAGTTAGCCTGATTTTCCCTTGTACCTTTATTGTTGTAAACTTTGCGTATTCTCATAAAATCGAGTTGAAAAACATTTAAAAAGTTTATAATGACCATTTTCAAAAATTTGCAAAAGACTTCATTTTTTGTCTTCTTTAACATATAAAAAAAAATCATAAATACGATTTTTGAAAAAAATGATTTTTAAGCTTTATTTTCGAAATATAAAAAATTACAACACTTGTTTTTACAGTGTATATTTTTTTCCAGATAGTCCCAACAATAACCTAAAATTTTGCGGAAGACACCAAACTGATCAGACAAACCGTTTCTAAGTTATAATTTTTTGAAAATTATTAAGGATTTTTTTTCTTAGGCCTTTTTTAAAAGTAAGGCTAGAGTCAAAATGGTGTACCAATGATGCAAAACGGCATTTTTGGGCATAAAGAAAGCATGTGCAAAATTTCATCCAAATCAATAAATACAAAAATGAATTTGGGAAAAAGTCGTCATTTTCTGTTGAACCGCTCAATGGCGTAATTTCCATCGACCTCATATTTAGCAATTATTTCAAATTCTCTATGCACCGAATCTCACAACCAGAGGCGCACGCATAATTTTCCTTCATGCTTGACGTTCCACACTTGCGCCTTCTGCAGGTCTTGTTGGACAAAACAGTAGCTGTGTTGTTATATTCACCAAAATGGTTTTGATGAGCGAATTTGATGGATAGCGCCAACAATTTTTGTTGCATAGGATTCATCGAATGTAGCGCGGTAGTTGCACCATGATCAGATTGATTTCTCGAACGCATGCACGGAAAAAATAACAATTGTGATTGAACACTAAGAAAAAAGTTATCGAATAGCTAAAGTTTATGCATCAATGATTATTTTATATTGTTTTTACATTGATTCTGGATTCGGAGGTTCATCTAAGATTATAAATTGAATCACTTTGGGATTCTTCAAGAAACAGTTCTCTGTCCAACAAACATTTATGCAGAATAAGAGCTTAACTAATCATACTTCAGTTGAATAAACTGCTGTTCAGCTACTTATGTTAGTTGGGCGGTAAATCCTCCTGAGATTCTCATCAAAATCTTATTGAGATTCTTCCTGGAACCCCTCATCAATTCTTCCGTAAAATTCTCTGGAATTATCTAAAAAATCTCTAAAGATCTTCCGGTAATCCTTATGGAATCTTTTATATGAAATCCTTCTGAAATTTATCAGGAAATCTCTCTGTAGCTCTTTCATAAACCTATCTTGAGCTGTTCCGGAATACTTCTTGAATTCCTGTGGCAATTTCTTCATTCAACTAAAGAAAATACACCCCAACCTCTTTTTACGACCGTTATCGGGGGGTCGTAAAAAAATCGGTCGTAAAATATATCAGGGTTATAATTAGGTTTTTGAAAAATGCAACGTCTAGATGCGGAAATACTGATTCGAGATATTAGGCAAAGTTGGAGCATGGGTTGATAACTTTTCAAAATGGCCGTTCAAGTTTTCATATTTTGGTAATAGATGGCAACACTGCTCGATTGTTATCAATAGAGCCAATTTTATGGGGGTGTGATATGCAAATACCAAAACATTTTAAAGATAACGATACCGAATGTACACCAAAGTTGAAGGAAGTGCTGCGTGCCATGCAGTCGGCCGAATCATAAATGTTCATGTGGCTGGCAACACTGTTTAAGAATAATAAAGTAAAGATCAAAACCATCAAACTTGAGCGGAACAGAAAAAATATAATAGCAATACTCTTCAACTGTAATCCAGTTTTTCATGAAGGGTTCAACATTTGTTTCGTATCTGGCAACACTGCTTAAGTGAAATTGCGCCATCAGGCAGTACAAGTGTACATGCAACTATTGTTTTGCGGATATCTCAGGATCCTGACCACTTAGAAAGATGGCGTTTTGGGCAAAGTTGTTCAGTAGCTCAAGCGCTATCATTATAAAAGCTATGAGATTCGAAATTTTGCCACCAGGCGGCGCTAGTGAGCATAAAATTTTTGTTTTGCGGGTATCTCAGGATCCTGATTACTTAGAGAGATGGCGTCTTCGGCAAAGTTGTTCAGTAGCTCAAGGACTTTCATTATTCTAGCCAAGAGATTCGAGATTTGGCCACCAGGCGGCGCTAGTGAGCATAGATTATTTGTTTTGCCGGATAGCTCAGGATCCTGACCACTTAGAAAGATGGCGTCTTCGGCAAAGTTGTTCAGTAGCTCAAGGACTATCATTATTCTAGCAAAGAGATTCAAGATTTGGCCACCAGGTAGCGCTAGTGAGCATTTAACTTTTGTTTTGCGGATAGCTCAGGATCCTGACCACTTAGAGGGGTGGCGTCTTCGACAAAGTTGTTCAGTAGCTCAAGGACTATCATTATTCTAGCCAAGAGATTCAAGATTTTGCCACCAGACGGCGCTAGTGAACATAAAACTTTTGTTTTGTGGATATCTCAGTATCCTGACCACTTAGAGAGATGGCGTCTTCGACAAAGTTGTTCAGTAGCTCAAGGACTATCATAATAAACGCTATGAGGTTCAAAATTTTGCCACCAGGCGGCGTTTGTGAGCATGAAACTTTTGTTTTGCGGATAGCTCAGGGTTCTGGCTACTTAGAAAAATGGCGCCTTCGGCAAAGTTATTCAGTAGCCCAAGCGTTATCATTATAAAAGCTATGAGATTCAAAATTTTGCCACCAGGCGGCACTAGTGAGCATAGAATTTTTGTTTTGCGGATAGCTCAGGATCCTGGCCACTTAGAAAGATGGCGTCTTGGGCAAAGTTGTTCAGTAGCTCAAGGACAATCATTATTCTAGCCAAAATTTTCGAGATTTTGCCACCTGGCGGCGCTAGTGAGCAAGAAACTTTTGTTTTGCGGATATCTCAGGGTCCTGGCTACTTAGAAAGATGGCGCCTTCGGCATAGTTGCTCAGTAGCTCAAGCGTTATCATTATAAAAGTTATGAGATTCGAAATTTTGCCACCAGGCGGCGCTAGTAAGCATAGAACTTTTATTTTGCGGTTATCTTAGGATCCTAGCAACTTCGAAAGATGGCCATTTAGAATGATTGCGCCTTCGGAAAAGTTGTTCATTAGCTAAAGGACTATCATTATACAGTACTGGCCAGTGAATCAATTGTCACCCAACACGCAGCAACAACAATTTTGTCACCTCCTATTCTTGTTGCAACAATGTTATCCCGCAACATGAGTTTATCATCACTTGAACAGAATATGACAAAGATCGATCACCACGTGCGCAGCGATTTTCTGGGCTTCGCATTGCAATTTTCGAGAACTTTCTCCATGTTGGTAAACATTGACACATTATCAAACAGCATCCATAAAACAAATATGGTTTTGTGTTTAAAATAACTGAGTAATCGCGAGTTGAAAAGGTTGCAACAATGTTGCGCTCTATGATTGTCATGACAATTTTGCTTTTGATTGTGTCCTTATCCGCAACAGTTGGGACAAACGGTTGTGAGCGAGCTTGCTTTGTTGTTTGTTTTTTGTCTATTATGATGATAATTTGATTCACTGGTACTGGCACGATTTTGTCAGCCCCCATTTTGTCTGCCCCCAATTTTGTCTACCCTCGATTTTGTCAGCTTTTTGACCCAATTTTGTCAGCCTATTTTAAATTTGTCAAAAAAATTTGTTCGTCATGTCTTGCCACGTTTACATTAAATTTGATGATGATGTTTGATGTCGTGCACGCATGGGCGAAGCCAGAGGGGGCAATGGCAATTTCTTTTATTAAATGTTAAAAATCGATATTACCAATATAAGGAGGGGGAACGCCTGAAAAAAAAACCTGGCTACGCCCATGTCCATCGCTCTCTTAAAAGTCCATGTAACCACGTAACACGTCAAAATTCGAAAAACAGGAACATAATTATATTACCCGATTTTGTCAGGTTCCCCATTTTGTTAGCCTAAAATTCATCGAGGGGCTGACAAAATCGGGTCCTTACTGTGAAAGCTATGAGATTCAAAATTTTGCCACCAGGCGGTGCTAGTGAGCATCGAAATTTTGTTTTCCGGATATCTCAGGATCCTGACCACTTAGAGAGATGGCGCCTTCGGCGAAGTTGTACAGTAGCTCAAGCGCTATCATTATTAAAGTTATGAGATTCGAAATTTTGCTATCAGGCGGCGCTAGTGAGCATGAAACTTTTGTTATGCGGATAACTCAGGATCCTGGCCACTTAGAAAGAAGGCGCCTTCGCAAAACAAAATTTATATGCTCACTCACGCCACCTAGTGGCAGAATTCCGCATTTCAATGACCACTATATGTTAGCTCTTCAACTGCTGAACAATTTTGCTGATCATCATGATCCTCTATTTTGGATACTTTTTTAAGATAATGATCATTTATAAAAACGGTCGTTAATCTGAATTTCGGGAGTAAAAAAGTGGTCGGAAAAAGAACAATCGGTAAAAAAAGGGTCGTAAAAAGAGGTTGGAGTGTATTTTGGAGTTTCTTCCAAAAATCCCGGTGAGGTTCTTCCAAAAAAAACCTTCTGGGATTCTTCCAGAACTATCTTGGAAATTCCTTCTAGTTTCTTTCTTAAATCCTTCTGAAACTATTATAGTGATCGCTCTATGATTCTTCCGAAAATCTTCTTTCTTTTGCATTATCTCCGAAATTCCTCTTGGATTTTTATGGAAACTCTTCCGGGGTTTTTCCGTTAACTTTTTTCTTGGATTTCTGCCGAAATAGTTTCTATGAATGTTGAGGGACCTGAGGGACGGAATTCTTCAAAAAGATCCAGGGTTCTTCTGAATATCTTTGAAAATTTTTCTAGAAATATTTCGGGGCCTCTTACAAAAATCCCTCAGGATGTCATCCGGAAATTCATCGGTGATTATTATAT
The DNA here is from genome assembly GCF_002204515.2 of Aedes aegypti. Lineage (NCBI taxonomy): Eukaryota > Metazoa > Arthropoda > Insecta > Diptera > Culicidae > Aedes > Aedes aegypti. The sequence continues at coordinate 290,283,839 of NC_035107.1, read as the reverse complement.
TAAACCTTCTGATTTTTTTTCAGAAATCCATCAGTAATTCTTTTGTGAATGTCCCTGATACTTTTTTAGATATCCTTCTTAGGTTTTCTCAGGATTATTTCGATTCTTTTGGGATTCTTCCAGAAATCCGTCTAAGACTATAGTAAAATATCTATTCTTGCAATGTCGTTCAAGTTCTTGGGATGCTTTTGGAAATTTCTATGGAATATTTCCGACAATTATGTTGAAATTCTCCCTGGTATCTCTTGGGGATTTATTTGACAATTTTTGTTGTGGGAATCCAAAAAAAAAAAACAACAAAATTACTATGGACATTTTTCTGAAGAATTTTCCCAGAAATTCTTCCAAAAACGTTTGTTTGGAAATCTTCCAGTTTTTTTCAGAAATCTTGCTGGGAATGTTTCGAATATCCGTTTGGAATTCTGAAACAACTTCCCTGCGATTCTTCGGGAAGTGTTCTTGATATTTTTATTCATAAGTCAATTTCCAATAATCCCAAATCCCTCTAGAAAAATTTCAGGCTGCCCTCTGGGACTCTTTAAAATACCACTGAGATTCTAATGGAAATCTTTCTAATATCTTTCTAAATCTTTTTTTTTGCGTGGATTTTTTATTTTTATACGGCCGTGCAAAAAAAGTTTCCAATTTTAAACTGAAAACTTTTTTTGCACGGTTTGCATCCTCCGTGCAAAAATAGAATCGGGTGTACTCTTAAAAAAAGTGATTCTGGAATAGTTCCGGAAATTCCGTTTGGAATTATTCTGTAAATCTTTTTGGATTTCTCGCTCTGGAATTATTCCGGAAAATTTTCATGAATTAGACATTCAGAAGTCTTAGTTAATTCTTTCAAAAACCCTGTGAATTTCTTGAAAATCTTATAGGAATTCTTCCGAAATAATTTCTGGATTTTTTTTGAATATCGTCTTGAAATACATCCAAAAATCCATTTCTAGTTCTTCCATAAATCCTCATGGGACTCTTTCAGGTTTTTTTTTTAGGAAATCCTTAAGTAATTCTTGCAGAAATCTCCCAAAAATTCTCTCAAAAATCTCTCTGTGATTCTTTCACAAATTATCCCAGGATTCTCCCGGAAACACTTCGACAATCCCAAAGAAACTCCCGGAGGATGTTCCGAAGATTTCCCGAAAGTTATTCGGAAATGTCCTAGAATTAGTGTCTGAGGAATCCCAATGGTAATTCCGGAAGAATTCCAAAACGATTCACGGTAGAATCCCAGGAAATCTTCCGTTAGCACCTTGAATGATGTCTGGATGATATGGTTTTTCCGGATTAATCTCAGAAGCTTGACGGAAGAGCTGGAATAATTTCCAAAAAAATCCGGTGGTATATTTGAAAGATATTGTGAAGCCTTCCAGCAAGATTTTCGGAAAAAAATCCAGGAGTATTCCAGAAAAATTTCCGAAAGAATTCTAGGGAGATACTCTATAGAATAATCACACGGAGATTTCCTGATAAATCCTGGAAGAATGCCCAGAAGCATCCTAGAAATAACTCCAGAAGAACTTGAAAAGAACCTTCGAAAAAATCTTGTATCAAGTATTCAGAGGATCCTCAGAAAGATTTCTGAGAATCCCTTAAGGTATTCCGAAAGATTCATCCAAAGATATCTGGAAGAATTCTCACAGGATTTTCGGAAGAGTACTAGAAGTATTATGAGAATATTGATGGAAAAATTGTAGAGGCATTTCAAAAGGATTCCAGAAGGATTTTTGAAAGTATCCTCGAAAGATATCCGAAAGTATTCCAAAAGGATTTCCGAAAACATCTCAGATGATTTTCGCTAGAATCCAGATGCACTCTCGAAAAAATCCCAGGAGTATTACTGGAATAATCTTTTAAAAAATTTCGAAAGAATCTCAGAGTTCGGAGGAATTTCAGAAGAATTTCTTTTAAAGCCCTAGAAAATCTTTGGAACAATTAAATCAGCATTTTCGGTAGAAACATCCGTAATATTTCGGAAAAAAATGTCAGAGGATTAAATTTCCAGGATTTTGAAAGAAATCTCGAGAAGCTGTACACAAAATCACAGAGGGATTTCTGCAAGAAGTCCAAAAATATGTTCGGAAGATCATCACTTTGTGTTGAAAATGTTTGCCTATCATCGCTTCTCCAACAACTGTATTGGGGAAGTGTATAGATGGAGGAAGGCCATCCACGTGTCAAATCGCACTCGCTCTGCACGCGTTTGTAGTATATATGAGATGGATGGATGTGGGTTAGGAAAGGGATCTGCGTGATCTGTGGGGATTTGAATTTGAAACTTGTAACCATCTGAGTTACTGGGTCACCAAGTGGCTCGGTAGCTAAGTTGGTAAAGCGCTCGTCTAGCATACAAGAGTCCTGGGTTCGAATCCTAGCCGAGCACGTGGATCTTTTTCATAATTTTACTCATAATTTATCTATCATTACCACGCGTAATGAGTTAATTTATTTAATAACCATGCGGATTGGGTTACCGAAAAAGCTCAATATATGTGTTAATATTATTCCAAGAATTTATTTAGGATTCCTCCAAGATTCCTTCAAGATTTCCATAGGAATTCTTTCAGAGAATCTTCCAAAAATTAATTCAGAGATTCCTTCAGGATATTGATCAGAAATTTATCTGAGAATTCCTACAGAGATTTTTTATGAATTCCAACAGGAATTCTTCTAAGAATTTCAACAGGTTGTTTTTCCCGGAATTCCTTCAGGGATTCTTCCAGGGATTCCTCGAAAGTTTTCTGCAGGAATTATTCAAGGATTCTTTCAGGACATCCTTCATGAATCCTTCTAGGGATTCTTTCAAGAATTCCTTCAGAATTCCATCAAGGATTCCTCTAGGAATTCTTTAGGGATATCATCAGGAATTCCTCCAGGGTTTCCTGAAAAAATTCCTTCAATGAGCCTTCCAGAAATTGCTTCAAACATTCCTCAATAAATTCCTTCAGGGATTCCTCGAGAAATTTCTTCAGGGTTTTCTACAAGAATTACTGTTTAGATTCCTCCAGGACTGCCTATTGAGACCTCTCCAGAAATTCCTACGGAGATTTCTACAAGAGCTTCTCCAGGGATTCCTCGAGGGATTTGTATAGGGACTTCTCCAGGAGTTCCACCATCCTCCAGCAATTCCTCCAGTCATCTAACCAGTACCTTCAGTGAGTTTTTCAGGAACTTTTCCATGGATTCATCCATTAATTTGTCCTCTTGATGCTACAACTAGATTACTCGAAATTTGAAATTTTTGACTTCAATAGTCAAAACATTTTTCTTAATTAGATCTGCAAAATATCCACAGGTCTTGAGCGTGTGATTCAAAATACACAAGTTAAAGATTATTTTTAAATCATAATCACTGCGATTAACCATCACCTTGTTAAACGGTCATACTTTCGAAGTTGCACATCTCAAAATTTTGATTTTCGAGTTATCTAGTTGTAGCATTAAGGGGACGAATTCTTCCAGGGGTTCCTCCTGTAATTCCTCCAGCGTCTTCCGCGGATTGCTCTTCAGATCTCTACAGTTTCTCCATGGATTCATTCAAGAATTTCTCCATCGATTTCTCAAAAGGTTTATCCACAGATTCCTTCAGGAATTCCTCCTGGGGTTTCTCCAGGAATTCTTTTAGGGATTCGAATTTCCATAGAGATTCTGTCAGTTGTTCCTCCATGGATTCTTCTTAAAATTTCTCCAGGATTTCTTCTCAGACTTCCTCCTCCAGGTATTCCTCCAGAATATTTTTGTAGATTTCTTCAAAAATAATTCCAAGCAATTTACTAGAGAAAGTTATTCGTGAATTCCTCAAAAGATTTCTCCAGTTGAATTACTTCTTTAAAGATAACTCCATTCCAGAAAATACAGAAATTCTTTCAAAGCAGTTTTTTGTATGAAAAGATATCAGGGAGAAACGTGCATTGTTGGACATTTGTAAAGTCTATGATGGGAAAATAAGGTTTGAAAAGAACAATTTCTAGTTCATAGATGAACCTTCAATACGTTTTGACACCTAAATGCCTCAAAATTAGCACATTTTTCATTCAAATTCAAATCACGTTGAATAACGTAATGAAATTCACGCCCGTTTGTACCTCGCAACAAATCTCTTCCATCATCGTCTACCATCCCCGGAAGCGGCGTTCTCGTTTCCATCCCGATCAATATTGATTTCTACTTTTCGAGGATTTTCTTTTCAATTTCGTCGATGACGGCTCGGTGCTGCTATATAGCTTTGTCCTCCTTTTCTTCGACTTGATTAAGGATAATATCCTGCGATATTTACGTTTGTATACACACTCGTGAGTCTCTGCCTTGTGAGCCGACCTTCCGAAGCGGTAGGTACTTCCTTCTTATCTCAGGTTCGTCCCAATATTTTCGTCGTCGAAAAGAAGATAGCAGCGGACGTTGCATGTTCAGTTCATCACCATGTGGTTTATTTTGAGCTGCTGAAGAGGCAAAAATCCTGGGGACTATTCTCCCTCATCCTGATCATTTTTCGCTCCACCGACGGCGACACGGTCCGAAATGGAAACGACCTCTCCTTTGCTGCTTCTACTTTTTCTTTCCATACATTTTTTATGCACTTGTAAATAGAATGAAAAAGTCATTTAGAAACCATTTGAGTTCAAGTGCTCTTTACTTTCAACCACCAGCAGAGCTGCCGTCATTCATTCATGGACGACTGTATGTACACGTGACGCTAGGCTAGCCTCCGGACTCGGCTAGAGTTTCAAATGTTTCCATGGGTGTGGCCAGGGACCGGTAGAGAAGCGTTTCCCCTGGCTAGGGGACAAAATTTAGCTACTTAAATTAGCAGAGCAAAAGGTGTACGGAATCAAATTGCGCCAAAAAATTGGCAAAATTCTCACGTTCAACCAATCATCTTCAAACTTTCAGGGAGTAAAATGTAACATGTAACAGCAGCGTCAATTTATTACGTAACGCTAAAATTGCAAATTTTCTACCCCCCCTCCCCCTCCGTAACGCTTTTTGTGTTAAAATTTTTTTTTTGTATGAGACATAACGCTAGAGCCTACTCCGCCCTCCCCCTAGAGCGTTGCGTAATTTGTAGATGCCGCCTTATGAATATTTTCCCATGTTAATTTCAATTCCATATTTTTTCCATATATTTTTTTTAAACTTTGACATTTTCTGCTTTCTAACGTCCTCAGAGACATTGAATTTATTATGATCTGGAGTCCCGGAAGCAGCCGGAAGTTTGCTTTTACATACGTCTCAGCATCCATAACGAGGCAATGTGGTTTCGTCAACATCTGGGGTATAGCTTCCGTGCACGTGTTTTACCTATCGTATTCTGTCATTCATCGCGATTAGGCACCTTTTGAACTTTGTACGTATGTAGTCCTTCACGTTTTTTCGCATCTTGCAAATTTTGGATAGATTCGGTTTCTTCGCCACATCTCGAACTGAACTGTTGGAATTACTCTTGAAAACCTGAACTACCCGTTTGTGATCCTCAACACTATAGGAGAACCATTTTTGCCACTTTTTTCGTTCCGATTGATGGTCAAACGTTTGTGGTACCGATTTAAAACACAAGACACCGCACAATGTACCATTCTCAGTTTACTGCTGATAGCACGATGAGATAAATCTGGATTTTCGAGGTACGTGCGCAAAATTTCTTTGCTACGCTGCTGTTCATTCGACTCCATCTTCACAACGAATGCACATCTGCTAGTGAAACTAAACAAATACACATTGAACAAATTACACCCACAATTTCAATAGAAAATACCCAACGGGTAAAAAGTTACAGCCATTTGAAAGTGGTGCAATTTGATTCCGTACACCCTAGCACTGGTTTGACCATTTCAGGGTAGGTATAGGTTTCTTTTATCAAAAGGTTTCAACACTATTGAGAGAATTTTTCTTCAGTTACGTACAATAAAAAATATGACACTATCAAGACTTTACATCACAACACTGGATCGCGTCTAACTTTCTAATAGATGCTATAATAGTTATGAATAATTAAATAAAATATCATGAAAACAACTTGTTAACCTCATGTGGTACCCTTAACAAAAAATTCAGCAACAAACTGCGGTCCTAAAAAAAATTAACAATGAAAAAAAAAAAATTTCACTAAGTGTCAAATTTGTGAAATATTTGAAATGTCATAACTTACCATCACCAAATTTTTATGGTAGATAGCTAATATAATGGACCGTTTTCCCTCAAAAAAATACGTTGGTATTCCGATAGGGTTTTGAGATATTTGAGTTTTTGTGACAAAAATGATGTTTTTTAATGCAAAAAAAAAAAATTTTTTTACTGTGTGTATTTTTTTTGGAATCTTTATTTAGTTGTCTAACTTTGTTTCTTTAGTTGTATAACAATCGAAAGAACCGTTTTTGCTGTGCAGCTTTTTGAATATGTTTGAACCATTTTCACATACACCCTTTTGAAAAGTTAGTCGTGACTCAACTTGAAGATTTGATATCGGAAAATGACGATTTAGATGGAACTGAAAAACTGTGCAAAGTTTCAGATATTTTTGAAATGGTCGATCAGAATCGACTTGCATGCCTCCGTGGAATCCCTCAACAGATTCACGAGTTAGCGTAGAAAACCAGGCTTTTGGCAGCCTAAGGGAATATGTTCTTAAAACAATATTTAGGAAGCCTATGTGTCTTGCAAATACGTTGAATGCAAGTTCTCCATCCAAATTATGTGCCGTTTTGATTCATATTACGGACAGCTTCAAATTCCGGACACTCTCGTTTGTATGGAAAGCATTTCACACGAAATGTTTCAATTTTCGCCGTCCAAAAGTTCTCATTTTCGAAGCTCGTTTTATTAGGTTTTTTCTATAAATATCATTGGAAATTTATAATGCCCAACTACCTTAGACGTCTCTTAAGTAGTTGAACGATTTCAATTGATGATTTGACTGTTTCATTAATGATAATCATGAGCTGTCCGTAATTCGAATCAAAGCGTCCGGAATATGAGGCAAAAGTGAGGGAGCGTCCGGAATAAGAATCATGAAAAGGCCACACGTTTTGATTTATTTAAAATTATTTAAGTTGCGGACGCGTATTCTTTACCCACCATCCGAAAGTTAAGGACTTCCGAGGCTCGATAACGCTAAAAAATCATACAGAATGATTTATTTTGTATGGTCCAAGCTGGGTTATACTTCACTGAGGCCTAAAGTGTCCGTAATATGAATCAAAACGGTATGACAAATATTGCAACTGGAGCCATTTTTTCACTTTAAAAATCTTGTTGGTCAATATAGACTACCAGTACTGGCTTCGAACAAGTATTTAGCTTCGGCTCATAAATTTTCTAATCACATTGATTTCTTATGAAAGTGGCTAAATAAAGAATATGGGAGTTGAAATTTTAAGGGAAATTACATGTTTGTCTAAGTTTTTGAATAACTTCAGACTAGTAAATAAATGCAGCTATACCATGTAAATGTGTTCTACTGAACACGAAATGTTTCATGCTGAGCTGATTGGTTGTTTAAAACGATGTATAATCAATTATAGCTACGTTTTTGGTGTGGCCAAAAGCGGCCCTTTATTAAATTATATTTATACAGGAATTCTTCAAAAAAAATCGTTATCTTCCTAGAAAAAGCTCTTTACATTTCTCCAGGAAATTCTCGTTGAAACCAATTTTATATTCCTCTAGATAATTTTCCTGAAATTCTTCAAGAAATTCTTCAATGGCTGCACGGAAAAAAATCCGTTGCCGGATTCATGAACAAAAAGTCATGATTTCATGAAATTGAAATTTTATGTTTCATGATATCATGACTATTATGCAAGAATTCGTATGCTTAGGGCGTTACACAAATCTAACTGTCACTTTCTTCACCTTAGTCAACGTGTCTCATGGCGATCGGTGATTTTTTCTAGTGAAATTATAAAAAAAAATTTGAAAAAGTTTAAATTCTTCGGAACCTTGTCATCATATCGATGACATTCTTGGTGAAACCACCGAACGTTCGCGTTCCTGCTAAAGATGTCACACTCGTTAGGTTAACATTTGTGGAATGTTTTCACGGTTTATTACGAAACTATCAGCACAAAAGCAGTAACAATTATAATCTTTATTTTATTTGTTTACCAATGGCAAATATAAACTGGGATCTAAACAAACGTATAATGTTTCGTTTTCATGAACTGAATTCATGATTCAGGGATCCTGCACCAGCACCAAAATTGGAATCATAAATGACAGGCATCTGAATACATGAAAAGTGCTTATGTTTTCATGACCTGTGTTCATGATATCAGATCCTGGTTCATGATTTCATGACCGAAATTGTCACTTTTCGTATCAAAAATAGGAATCATAAATGACAGATGATTAAATCCATGAATAGTGCTTATGTTTCCATGAATTTTATTCATGGTTCCAGCATACATACTGGACTTGAGAATTTTAATTGCCATTTTTCTTCGCTAAAGATTGAAAACGTAACGTACAGCTAGCGTTACGGTAAAATGCTTCATGATTTCATGACTTTTGGTCATGGTTTATTTTTATAACATGAAAACACGCTTTCCTCCCGAAATCATGACTCTTTCTCCTGTTTTAGAGTGCCGCATTTTTACTTGTTGGTATACGATTATTTCTTAAGCTGATTCTACGAGTGCTCCCTTATGTTTTCCTCAACAATACCTTATTTTTTTTGACGTTGGATAACGTCTTACGGCAACATATGGGGGTACAATTCAGAAAAACGAAAAATTGAGCATGTAACGAAAAATGGTCAGGTTTTGACCGCTAATAACTCAGTCATTTATCGATAGATTTTCAATATTTATCCATGAATCGATTGTAAATTTATCTACGCGTCGATTCAAATGGAGGACACTATTGATTATTAGCAACAAACTATTGAAATATCGTAAAACGTTGCCCCCTTTCTTATCTAACCAATCACGTTCAAGCACATTTTTCGGTTCCGCTTCCCACTATAAAAGCGCACCGCACCCTGCTTCTTCCCTCATTCTTCTTTTTGCCGTCAGACTGTGAACACGGTCGGCGAGCAAATTTCGAGAGTCATTCGCGTCCTCAGTTCAGTTTTCAATAGGACGCGAATACAACACGCATTAGAACCGAAGAACCATGCATTTCGAAGCCGCAGCAACTGAAGCCGCTCATTTGAGTGCACCAGCCAGCATAATCGTTTTCGGCCAGAAATCGTCGCTACCAGCCAGTGCTCCGCTGTCATTGCCATGCGGGAGGCTAGCGCGGTCATTCTGGTTCATTAGATCGAGCGGCACAGCCGTCACCGTCCGTGTAATATTCCCTAATTTGTACGAGATGGCTGAAGAAAATCGACCAAAGCCGCTTGTTGAAGCGCACATCGTCACCCGCACCGCAAATCTCATTTGGCGAGGAGGATTGAAACCAATGCGCCGTCAAAATGTGTCCGTATTACGCAAATTCAACAACTCAATCGGCTCTTTTGAGAGCCAACAAATGTGTTTTAAAGAGTTATTTGTATAATATTCCCTGATGTGTTTACCACATACTTGCTATAATCTCTTAATTCATCTCATAGCAGCATACAATAATTGATTTATTACGAATAATTGACAATACGGCAATTTGAAGCTGTTTCCGAGGACGCTGCTGCAGTGCCATCGGGATGCAATAACAGCATAATGCTAATCTTGTACATCGCTTACCCAGACATCAGTTTCAAATAGCCTATTTCCCAGATAAAAAAACGAAGAATTTGAAAGGAAGAGCATCACCTGCTATTCTAAGGGTATAAAGCATCCCTTCTTCGTTGAATTCGGTTTCATTCTGTTTTTGCTTTCGAGCTGGTAGGAGCTCCTCGCTACCAGAGGCAAGCTGTGTGTTATATTATTATGTAGTTTGTGGTTGCTCCCTCTGAGCGTAATGTTTGAATGACCCCGACGTGATGAAAGAGTTCAGTTGTTACCTGGTTGATCGACAGTTCGGATGTACAATAAAGTAGAGTTTGTAGCGAACGGATCTTTTTATTCTTGAAATAAAACATGGTGTCAGAAGCCATCGTGGTGTTCTGAAAGTTTATTCTGGCGTCATCGTCAATATCGCGGAAGTGTTTGGGCGAGGAAAAAAACGAACTGAGGCAGTGAAAGAATCATTCGCGGTGTTCGATTTTTCGGGAGACAGTGTGAACGTGTCGAAACTTGCTTGGCGGCCATATTTCTTTTGCTGTGCTGGCTTCGTGTGATTTTCCCAAAAGTGCTGAAAACTGTTTCAGAATGAATTCCGAACAATTTTCAATGTTCATGCAGCACCAAAGTGGTGTTTTCAAAGAAATGGTGAATGCGTTGCGCCAGATAGGTGCTCCCCAGCAAGTAGTGCAGCAGCCGGTAGAAAAAGCGGCAGCTCTTCCAGTTCCCCTTCCTCCACCGCTGGAACTAGAGGGAGACATGGAACAGAATTTTGAGTTTTTTGTGCAAAACTGGCAAAATTATGTCAGTGCGGTGGGAATGGACCAGTGGCCTCCGGAACAAAACCGGCAGAAAACAAGTGTATTGTTATCAGTGATTGGCAAGTCGGCACTAAAAAAGTACTTTAATTTTGAGCTGTCAAACGAGCAACAGCAAGATCCGGATGCCGCGATTGCGGCCATTAAGTTGAAGGTGGTTCGCGAGAGAAACAAAATAGTTGACTGGTACGACTACTTTTCGATAATGCAGGAAGTGCAAGAGAACATCGATGAATTTGTAACTCGGTTGAAATCACTAGCAAAGTTGTGTCGTTTCGGTGCCTTGGAGGAAGAGTTTGTGATGTATAAAGTGGTAACCTCCAATAAGTGGCCAAGGCTACGAGCAAAATTATTGACGACCCAGAATCTCACGTTGGTGAAAGCAATCGATGTGTGTCGTGCGGAAGAGATTACAGAGAAGCACGTCGCGAGTGTTGGGCAGTCAAGTGGTGATGTGAACATGGTAAAGAAGAAGAAGAAAATGAAGTGCAAATACTGCGGCGATTGGCATGACTTTTCGAAGGGTTCGTGCCCCGCATTGGGGAAGAAATGTCGCGGATGCGGGGGAAGAAACCACTTCGAGAAAGTGTGTAGAGCGGACGGTAAGAAGAAGAACAAGGAGAGGAAAGTGAAAAAAGTAAAAGATGGTAGCTTTTCGAGCACCAGTCAGAGTGAAGACAGTGACAGTTCGGAAACGGAGAGTGAAGAAGAAGTTGTTATTGGGAAAGTGTATGATTTTTCTGATGCTGGAGGAAACGTTCTTGCGGATTTGGAGATGTTTGTTGGTGATAAATGGCAATCTGTGCGCTGTGAACTGGACACCGGCGCAAATACAAGTCTGGTTGGAGTTGATTGGCTGAAGAAAGCAGCAGGTGGAGTATGTCCTGAACTGCTTCCATCAAAGTACCGTCTACAAAGCTTTGGAGGAGCTTCGATTCCAGTACTTGGTGAGGTCCGAATTCCTTGTCGACGCAGCGACTGTAAGTACACGCTGGCGTTGCAAGTTGTAAACGTCAACCATATGCCACTCCTGTCAGCAAAGGTATGTAAGAAACTTGGATTTGTTAAGTTTTGTCATTCAGTGGTGCTTCAGCCACCAAAATCAGAACAAGATCTCCTCAACATTTATCGGATCAAGGCAGAACAAATAATTCACCAGCATAAGCAGCTTTTCGAAGGATATGGAAAATTTTCGGGAGTTGTTTCATTGGAAGTTGACCCGGATGTTGTCCCGTCTGTTCAACAACCCCGACGTGTTCCAATTTCGATGCGCGAACTTCTCAAAGATGAATTGAAGAAACTGGAACGAGATGGCATTATTGTGAAGGAAACTCAACACACGGATTGGGTTAGTAACATCGTTCTTGTTAAAAGAAGCGGTGTTGAAGGATCAGTTCGTATATGTTTGGACCCAATTCCACTCAACAAAGCCTTGAAACGTCCCCGTCTTCAGTTTACCACTATTGATGAAGTTTTGCCAGAGCTAGGACGAGCGAAAGTGTTCTCTACTGTGGATTTGAAGAAAGGTTTCTGGCATATTCTCTTAGACGAGAAGAGCAGTCGAATGACGACTTTTTGGACTCCGTTCGGACGGTACCGATGGACCCGAATGCCTTTCGGTATTGCATCGGCGCCAGAGATTTTTCAAGTTAAGCTGCAAGAGGCAATCCAGGGATTGAAAGGAGTTGAATGCTTAGCTGATGACGTGTTAGTTTATGGAACCGGAGAAAATATGAAAGAAGCGTTGGATGATCATAATCGGAACCTGAAGGAATTGTGTGTGCAATTAGAGAAAAATGACATCAAGCTGAATTTGAGTAAGTTAAAGCTCTGTGAAACATCGGTAAAATTCTTCGGACATGTTCTGACAAACCAGGGCTTGAAAGCAGACGAAGGTAAAATTACTACCATTAAGGAGTTTCCGACACCAACAGATCGCAAGCAGCTGCAAAGATTCATCGGCATGGTCAATTACCTCGGGCGCTATATTAAAAATCTCAGTGCAGAGAGTACAGTACTAAGGAGATTGATTTCGGAAAAGGAACCTTGGACGTGGACGGCAACGGAAGAAGACGAATTCCGGCGGATGAAATCGATAGTTGCAGATGTTAAAACATTGCAATACTATGACGTCAAAAAGCCACTGGTGATAGAGTGTGACGCAAGTTCGTTTGGATTGGGCGCTGCGGTATTTCAGGAGAAAGGAGTCATCGGTTATGCATCACGAACCCTGACAGCAACAGAGAAGTGTTATGCGCAGATCGAGAAGGAGTTACTGGCAATACTATTCGCGTGTGTACGATTTGACCAATTAGTTGTCGGTAATCCTAAGACAATAGTAAGAACGGATCATAAACCACTGTTAGCTGTCTTCCGAAAGCCGTTGCTCTCGACTCCGCGTCGTTTGCAGCATATGCTTCTGAGCTTGCAGAGGTACAATCTGGAATTGCAGTTCGTCACAGGGAGAGACAATGTGGTCGCCGATGCTATATCAAGAGCGCCATTGAATGAAAAGCATTGTGAAGATCACTTCGAGAAGCGAAACATCTACCACATTTTCAAAGATGTACAGACGATCAATATGAGCAGTTACCTCAGTATTACTGATGAACGGCTGAACGAAGTAATTACTGAAACAAAGACTGACCCTGCAATGCAGATGATCATGCAGTACATCAGTCAAGGATGGCCGTCGTCTTGTGACAAGGTACCTGATGCTGTAAAAGTGTACTTCAAGCATCGTAACGAATTGAGTTCGCAGGACGGAATCGTGTTTAGGAGTGACAGAATAGTCGTGCCACAGTCGTTGAGGAAGAAACTTACTGAAAAAGTTCATCTCAGCCATAATGGCATTGAAGCCACTTTGAAGCTGGCTCGTGCGAATTTGTTTTGGCCAGGAATGAGCTGGCAGATAAAGGAAGCGGTGATGCAATGCGGAATCTGTGCCAAGTTTGCTCCTTCACAACCCTCACCACCAATGAAAAGCCATGCTATCCCGGTGCACCCGTTCCAAGTCGTTTCCTTGGATGTATTTTTTGCGGAATATCGGGGAGATAAAAAAAAGTTTTTGGTAACTGTTGACCATTTTTCCGATTTCTTCGAGGTCGACATACTAAAGGACCTAACCCCTAAGAGTACAATAAATATTTGCAAGATCAACTTCTCCCGTCATGGTAAACCCCAGTTGGTCATAACAGATAACGGAACGAATTTTGTCAATGCCGACTGGAGACAGTTTGCTCAAGATTGGGATTTCCGGCAATCTACATCGGCTCCACACCATCAACAAGCGAATGGTAAAGCAGAAGCAGCAGTTAAGATTGCCAAACGCCTGCTACAAAAATCAAAAGAATCCGGTGTTGACTTTTGGTATGCTCTTCTTCATTGGCGAAACGTACCGAATAAGATTGGATCGAGTCCCGTGGTTCGAATATTTTCTCGAAGTACTAGATGCGGAATACCAATGTCAGCAGAAAATCTAATTCCCAAACCCCAAACTGGAGTTTCAGAAGCAATCGAAAATAACAGACGTAAAGCGAAATATCATTATGATAAAAAGTCTCGAAATCTGCCAACTTTGGAGGTAGGAGATCCCGTATATGTTCAGCTTCAGCCAGAGTCATCGAAGCAGTGGACGCCAGCGAACATCAGCAGCAAGTTGAACGAGCGTTCCTACGTCGTTGATGTAGACGGCGCACGTTATCGCCGAGATCTAGTTAACATTAAGCCACGTAATGAACCATCAGTAACGCCTTCTCAGCCATTAATGAACGTTGCAAGTGCTCCGGTTGAGGTATCAGCTCCTTTGGTGCTACCGGACAAGCCAGCAGATTCATCTAGCTACTCGGCGATCGATAATTCAGCAATGAGTCAGGAAGAAATTTCGGAAACGAGTCAAGACATCGTGGTGTCGCCAACCATCAGCGAATCTCCCAAGAAAGCATCTCGTAAGCTGAACCATCTACCGACGGAAACCATGACCAGGCCGAAGAGAACCATGAGATTGCCGAGCCGTTATCGTGATTATGATATGAATTAAGTTTTTAATCAAAAGGGGGAAGATGTTATATTATTATGTAGTTTGTGGTTGCTCCCTCTGAGCGTAATGTTTGAATGACCCCGACGTGATGAAAGAGTTCAGTTGTTACCTGGTTGATCGACAGTTCGGATGTACAATAAAGTAGAGTTTGTAGCGAACGGATCTTTTTATTCTTGAAATAAAACACTGTGTGTACGAGATGGTTGAAGAAAATCGACCAAAGCCGCTTGTTGAAGCGCACATCATCATCCGCACCGCAAATCTCATCGGGCGAGGAGGATTGCAACCAGTGCGCCGTCAAAATGTGTCCGTGTTACGCAAATTCAACAATTCAATCGGCCCTTTTCAGAGCCAACAAATGTGTTTTAAAGAGTTGATTCAAATATTACCTAACGCAAAATTTTATTTTAAACATATATCTTTTCTAAATTCACAAACCATTACATTCTGGATTATAACTAAAAGAAGGTTGCAATTATGACATTTGACTATAATACAAATGCAGCAAATTAAATGGCGTAGTTAACGTCATGCGGTCGTGTCTTGTACACAACCCCCACTGATTTTTTGTCAGTACCTAGAAATCTTTCATAAGTTCGTGACGGTCCTAAATCAGGAAATAGAAGAAGCTAACGTTATCCAACGTCAACTTGGCGGTCGTATCTCGGAAACAACCTCTTACTTTTTTTTTTAAATAACTCCAAAAAAATTTTCACAAGTTCAGCCATGAATTTGCTTGGACAATTTCTCTTAACAAGACCATTCTAAAAAATATTCCATGCAATCGTGTTAGATTTTTTAGTAACACAAAGAATTGTTTCATGAACCTCTTCAACAATTCTAGCAAAGATCTTCTTCTTTTTGGCGTTTCGTCCCAACTGGGACAAAGCCTGCTTCTCTGCTGAATGCACTTATGACTCATAAGTTATAAAAACTTCCACTGAGAGCTTTATATGCCGATTGGCCATTTTTCCATGTGTATTATCGTGTGTCAGGTACAAAGATACTCTATGCCATAGAGTATATGCCCTGTAGAGTCGAAAAAATGCCTTTACAATAAGTTCCTCGTCCGGTGGGAATCGAACTCACGACCTTCAGCTTGGTCTTCTTGTTGAATAGTTGCGCAGTTATGGCTACGGCTATCTCGGCGTTCAAAGAACCAACTGAGAAATTCATTGTGTTTCATTCAAGTATATGTCTAAAATGGCACCCTAAAAATGTTTTGTACATATTCTTCAAGAATTTCCTTCCCTTTTAAGCTTTCTGTTCCCTTTCTCAATTGTTTCTTTGTCCGAAATTTGTTGGGAAATTGAATGGGACTAATAATAGATTCTATGTTTCGATTTCTCAGAGAATTTTACCAAAATTTCTCATGTAGATTTCTCCAGAAATTTCTCTGATTTCACTGTTGGAATTCTTACAGAATAACTTAGATTATTCAAAAATTCTAACAGTAATTGTTTAAGGAGTTTTTTTTTTCAAATTCGATCAAACAATTAACAAAGAATATCTTTAAGCGTTGATCTTAGTCCATATTCTCATTTAAATTCCATATTCTCAATGAAGTTTTATGTTCCTTATAAAATAACGTCAACATATTTCCACGCTTTTCTTCTTTAAATCCTCCAAAAATATTTCCTGTGATTCTTCTTGTAAGGTCCTTTAAATAATTCTAAGAATTTCTCCCGGAATGCTTTCAGGACTTCCTTTAGAAAATTTACAGATTCTACAGAAAATAATAAAATGAAATTGGATCGTAGCGGTTACTGCAGGACTTTTTGCAGACAATTTTCAGGGGGTTTTTGAAAATTTAAAGAAAGAATTCATCCTCGAGTACTCTTAAGGCTTTCCTTCGTAGCTTCTTGAAAATTCTTACGAAAATTTGGTCAATTTCTCAACGGTTCTCATAGAAAAAAAAATCAACACCAAATCAAACTAAAACAATGCTTTCAGGTATTTCTTCAAGTGTAATGCTCTAATTTCTACATGGGTTTTAAGCATTCACCATCCAAAAGATGTGTCATAGACTTTTCGTTAAATCAACTGTGAGTTTCTCAAATTATTTAAACAGGCATTCTTCCAAATATTCTTTACTATTGATTTCAGAGGTTTCTACAGATTTTTATCCAATGCTTGCTCTAGATTTGACTGTCACCTATGCATGCATTCCTCTAAGGAGGATTTAACTACGGAATCCAAAGAAAATTATCAGATTTCACAAATTACTGTAGGATATATTTTTGTAAGCATTCCTGGACAAATGCTTGGATGAGTTCCTGACAAAAATTCGGAAGTAACAGTAAAAGAAATTTCTCAAGGAACTTGTTGAAAAAATTATGTGGACAATATAAGTTGACATCAATGCACTGTGTTTTATTTTTTCGATTTCTGACGTTTTCTTAATAGTATTCAAACCGTTGTTTTTAGCAATAGAGTTTGTTCGGTATATTGAAGCGCATCTTTTGATGCAAAAAGTTTTGTGATTTTTCAGAATAACAGAGCGATTCATAAATTTCTCATTTTCCAAGAGGTAGTACCTGAATTCGGCGCAAAATGGCGCAAACAACCCTTACACTTTATGAAAGTGCCATATCTTCCATTCCGGCAGGTGTAAAAGCTTTTATCTAGAAGAGTCTTTTGATGCATTTTTGCTATCCAACAAGTGAGCCTTATGAAACCGAAATCGACCGAGAACTTCTGCTTGAGAGAATTCCAAAATAAATTGTGCTCTTGCTGTTTTGAAGTGATTACTTATTGAATACTTAGATAAATTTTACAGGAATCTCGGTATTATGAGAAAACATATTAGACACTTTGATTAGTTTTTTTATGTTCGTTCAAGAAGATTCTCAGAAAGATTTCTGGACGAAATTCCAAAACAAATTGTGGAGCTATAGAGACGATCAGCTTGAGCTTGAGCTTGACTGGCCGCCTGTGGTTGCTACTCCAGTATTACCAGATCAGCTGCACTTTCACAAGAAATCAACCAGATGACTGCTTGGGACTAACAGAAACCCTCAGTGTATATGTGCTGGCGATCTTCTATTATTGGGCAACAATGGCACCTGCCACGTCAAAATGTAGACCAATAGGGGAAATGGGGAGGAATTGATGATGCATTACACTGGCTCCCATAGTAGACCGTTGTTCATGAGGGAGTGTATGGGTTAGGGGAAAGGTATGGCAGAGAGGTTTGCTCTTTGGTTAGCAGACTGCCTATGTATCAGGCGTAATGAAAGGCGTGCTATAAATGATGGAAATAAATAATAAATTGTCCGTCTCTGGTTCTAGCGTTTGCTATGAACGTATAGTGTGAGTGTGATAGATTGAGAGTGTAAAGAGATAGAAGCAAGTAAAAGATACAACTACAATGTACGAGAAAAGGGACAGGCCTGGGATTGAACCCATGACCTTCTGCATATGAAGCAGAAGCGGTAGCCATTAGACCACCAACCCCGTCCTTGTGGAGGTATAGAGACGATCAACACAAAAATGAATGATTTATCGAAAATCTTCTAAGTGATCAGAGATACGAGGTATTTTAAAACATAGAAATGGTGAATATTTGAAACTCTACATTTTCTACATTATATGCTTTCCCCCGGTATCGGACACTTAAGCCACTAAATTCAAGTGGGGGAAGGGGGCTATTCGGGAAACAGGCGTTCGGTAGACGAAATTCGTGGAATCAATATTTGGAGAAAAGTAACACAATCATTTTGTACCGCGATTGGCGTATTAACTTCGATGGAGCTTGCCACCATTAGAGTGACAACTGTCGATAAACTCGAGTGATAGAGCCGAGTCGAGTGAAATTTTTGGTCGACAGTGACTCCAGTCGAGTCGTTTTTGATCGACTTGCCTTATAAAATTGGGCCCAAAATTTTTATATCAAACTGCGAAACTCAACAGCTGTTCAACTGTTCTTTAATTTCTTTTTGAAAGTAACAACATTCTGTGAATCAATCTGTCTTTCTCTTCTTTGGATTCTTTGCATAACTGAGCTTATAGCAGGGCTGGTAGCAGATCTCTTTTAAGAAACTTGGTCTCATTTTCAATGCAAGTCTTTAAAAAGTCTCTATTTTTAACAGAACGTCTCTAAAGTCTGTATTTTGATAATGATGTCTCTCAAGTCACTTCTCATTCTTCTTCTTCTTCTTGGCATTACGTCCCCACTGGGACAGAGCCTGCTTCTCAGCTTAGTGTTCCTATGAGCACTTCCACAGTTATTAACTGAGAGCTTTCTTTGCCAAAGTTGCCATTTTTGCATTCGTATATCGTGTGGCAGGTACGATGATACTTCATGCCTAGGGAAGTCGAGAAAATTTCCATCACGAAAAGGTCCTGGACCGACCGGGAATCGAACCCAGACACCTTCAGCATGGCTTTGCTCTGTAGCCGCGGACTTTAACCACTCGGCTAAGGAAGGCCCCCACTTCTCATATCACTCTTAAGTTTCTTCTCATATTTCTCAAGAAAAAGCTTCAGGGTTTCCTCTGGTGTTTTCTTTAGAAATTTCTTCAGAGATCCCTCAAAAAATTCCTCTTCAGATTCCTTTACTAATTCTCCAAGGAAATCTTCCAGCGGTATTTCAAGGGATGCTTGGAGGAATTACTTCAGTATTTGCTACAGAAAATACTTGAACCCTCCGGCGCTACAGTAATTTGCACAAGGATTATGGTGAATTCTCAGTAACTCTTCCAGATATTTGTTGACTAACTCTTTCA
The DNA here is from genome assembly GCF_002204515.2 of Aedes aegypti. NCBI lineage: Eukaryota > Metazoa > Arthropoda > Insecta > Diptera > Culicidae > Aedes > Aedes aegypti. The sequence continues at coordinate 290,264,599 of NC_035107.1, read as the reverse complement.
CGGATTGCCCGTATATTGAGGAGATTTCCCAAAGCTTTCTCCAAGAATTTTTCCAAGAAAATCCGGACAGCTTCATTCCTGAGTTTTCAAAGAATTTTGTTCCGGGATTTTTCCTGGAAGACCTACAAGAGTTCTACGCCAGTTTCTCCAGTTATCCTTTCTGGCATTTTCGTATGAATTCCAACAACATTTCATCCACACTTATCCAGGAATTACTAAAGTTCATTCAAGGTTTAATCCTACAGTTTTTCCAAGCAGTTTGTCAAGGGATTTCTCAAGAAAAAATCTCACTAGATATTTCCAAAATTGATTTATGATTGCACACCAGATAATACTTCTGCTAGCATTCCAATAATTTATACAATTACCCTAATCTTATTTCTTCAGGCAGTCTAGAGGTTCTTGCACAGAACCTTGTGGGAGTAAATCAAGGATTTCTCTAGAACTCAATTTATTTTCATCGGGTTTATTTAAGGATTTCGTTTTGAAATTAATTTCAAATGAAAAATTACATAAAAATCTTCAATAGTTCCTGAAAAAAAAAATATCCATTTCATTTTACTGGAGATATCCCTGTTAAAAATACGGAAAACATGATTTCAAGATTTGGGAAATTTCTCAAACGTTATCTAGAAGAATTCCTGATGGAATCTTGAAGAAATCTTGAACGACAGTCTTATGGAAATCCTAGCCTGGAGAAAATGCTGGTTGAGTTCTTGCCTATGTTCTAAACGAGAACATTTGTAGTAGTCCCTAATAGATTTCCTGATTTCCTTAAACGTTTCGTTTTAAAAGATTCCTTAGGAAGTCCGTAAAAATCAAGAAATGATCTCCTGAAGGAGCCTTTGGAGGAAAGTCTTTAGGCAAATATTTGAAATTCCTGGAGGAAAATTATAAACACATACGAGCTGTATTAGGGGAAAAGCACTAAATTTCAACCTTCAAGAATTCTGTGTCAATTTTCGGATTCCCATACAAAATAGTCCGAAATCGTACAAATGAGTCTAAAACTTGTGATGTGTTGAACAACTTTGCCGAAAACTCCAACCTTCTAGCTCATCAGGATCTTGAGATACAGAAGATTGAAGAAAATTTGTTACTAGCGTCACCTAGCGGATTAATTCTCAATTACGATTGTTACTGCCAGATAGCTCTGGGTCTGCTTAACAACTTCGCCGAAGACACCAACTTTCTAGCTCATCAGGATCTTTAGTTATAGAAGATTGAAGAAAATTGTTACTAGCGCAACCTAGTGGAGAAATACTCAACAAATTTCAAAACAGATAGCTCATAGTCTGATAAACAATTTTGCCGAAAACATCAGCCTTCTAGCTCATCAGGATCTTGAGATATAAAAGATTGAAGAAAAATTATAACTGGCGCCACCTAGCGGATAAATTCCCAATTAAGATTGTTACTGACGGATAGCCCTTAGTCTGCCGAAGACACCAACCTTCTAGCTCATCTGGGTTTTAAGATATCCGTTGGATGGACAATGTGGCTAATTTTGGTACCCCAAGACATTCCGGAATAACTCCGGAACCACGTGGACCATATTTTCATATTTCCTGGACCATAAACTAGAAGAGTTTTTCGGTAAGTTCTGAAAATTTCAACAAAATCCATCGAGAAACAAAAAAGTTATGCACATTTTAGTGTATTTTTTGCATGTGAAAAGTATGTTGGCTGGATGAAGGTTAATCAAGAAATATCTTGCGGAAATGTTTATGAAAATTTAGCCAAAACTTGTACATAGCGTGCTTCGGGAGTTCTGGCGGAACTGCTCAATATATCGTCAACAGATTCTTCCAGGGATGCCTTTAGAAATTAAGAGCATCATCACAAACAAAATATTTTTTTTTAAGATGCGTATGCTCAGTACACGATACTACCGGTCTTGGGTTAATTCATGAATTGTTCTCAACGAGTTTCTTGATAGTTTTCCTTGAAATCCAGTAATGACGGGATTGGTGGTCTGATGGCTACCGCTTCTGCTTCATAAGCAGAAGGTCATGGGTTCAATCCCAGGCCCATCCCTTTCCTCGTACTTTGTAGTTGTATATCTCTCACTTGCTTCTATCTTCCTTTCTAAATCTATCACACTCAAACTATTCGTTCACAGCAAACGCTGCATTCAAACGTGGCAGGCACCATTGTCGCCTAAAAATAGAAGATCACCAGCACTTATACACTGAGGATGCCTGTTAATCCCAAGCAGTCATTCGGTTGGTTCCTTGTGTAAGTGCAGCTGATCTGGCGATACTGGAGTAGCATCCACGGGCGGCCAGTCAAGCTCAAGCTCAAGCTCAAATATTCCCTGAAATTCAGTAATTTGTCAAGAAATATTTCCAAAAATGCTGATGGCAATCCAAACATATCTACATCTAGCTGTAGAAATCAGGTCACATCGTGTTGAACCATAGGCAGGACAATCATTTGACGGTCCTATCCAGGTATTTTTGTGCTTAGGACATGTCCTACCTGTCCTACCCACTTCCAGAGCCATTGTCAATTGTTGGCATATAGCCGCACTATATTGTAGATTGGAGCTTGTTCTCATAACCTCCCAACACCACGATTTGATCCCAAAACCCTGGATTCAATTAAAAAAAAAGGACATTACCACGAATTCGACCTTGTTAAAATAATAGCCTATTCTATTGAATAATATTGTTAAAGTTATTATAAGCACTAAGCTAATACAGTCCCTATCAGAACTGCTTTTTTTTATTTGAAAATAGAACTCACGATGATTCCGATTTTTTCTAATGTTTGAACATTGAATTTTTAAAGGCTTCAAGATGAAGATAAAACGAAAAAAAAAACTCAAATATTCAATAGCACAAACCTAACGAACCAGTTCATGGTTCAAGCTGAAAACTTGATCGATTGATCTCTTGATTGGTGAACAAATGATGAAGTGTTCAGTTTGATAGGTTGTCTATTTCTTCAGATTTGTACTCTTGAAGATTTGAGGAATGGCTACGAATCATCTTTACTTAAAGGGATCCATTGCTCAGTTTACAGGATTAATCAAGATGCGTTTCCCACAGAATTGTTCACTTATGTGAAGAAGTTTAACGTTTCATGAGAAAAGGTTTTTGAAGTTCTATGCTTCGTTTGAACCCCCTGATAACTACGACAAAGTGATGGACTATCCGGATCAGGGTTGGGACATTCTTGAAATTCACTCTACAGTAGCCAAGCAAGGCAAAGTCAGTGAAACTCACGCCCATCCCTGCTGTAGGCAAAAAGCCTTAAAAATAGTGAAACACCCGTTGCTAAGGGCAACCCAAAATTACTGTAGAAAAATGTTCTATTTTCCGCTGCCTTTCCTGCATTTAGAGCCTTTAATAATACTAATGATTTAGAAAATTCACCCACCCGTTTTGAACCACTGTACTGGGAAGAGCCACGTGAGTTTCTCCAAATTCAAGCCTACTACTATTAACATTCCCACCATACTGTACCGGCCTATTGTTCAAAATTGCGCTAGAAGGTGTTATGCTGAGAGCTGGTCTTAACAGCCGGGATATGATTGTCAGAAGATCCAGTCAATTTGTTTGCTTCGCGGATGATATGGACACATTGTCGGCCGAACATTTGAAAAGGTGACAGACCTGTACACCCGCCCGAAACTAGAGGAAATTTGATTTAGTGGTGAATGCGTCCAAGACATGCTAGTAGGTATAGCTGAGCGCTGCAGGGCTCGTTAAGGAAGCAGTGTTACGATAGACGGGGATACGTTCGAGGTGGTTGATCATCAATAGAAGTCGTGCCTCCACAAAAAGCTGTTGTCAACAGAGATTCACCTCCGCACCAAATGCACGATGTACAAAACGCTAATAAGGCCGGTAGCCCTCTACGGGCATGAAACGTGGAAGATGCTCGAGGACTTGCAAGCACTTAGAGTCTTCGAAGTCGGCTGCTTAGGACGATCTTTAGCAGCGTGCAGGAGAATGATGTGTGAAGGCTAAGCGAGAATCACGAGCTCTCTCAGCTATACGGCGAACCTAGTATCCTGAAAGTGGGCAAAGCTGAAAGGATACGGCAGGGCAGGGCATGTTGTAAGAATGCCGGACTACAGCTTTTCAAAGATGGTGTTCTCTTCGGATCTGGTTGGTACTAGATCATGTGTAAGCGATTTGGCGAGCGTGTGGCAGAACGGAGGTTGGAGAGAAGCGACCACGAACCGTGTATTGTGGCGTGAAATTGTTAATTCAGTGTTATCTGTTTAAAAGTTAGATAAATAATTTAAATGAGATTCCATGCTTGATGAAAATCCTGGCTACGCCCATGAATGTTTCCATCATTTCCTCACAGCCCAAAGAACCGTTTCTCCCGTCTGCTGGGACGACGGAGGTGGACAGCTCTGCCACGGTTCGACATACTTTTCTTGCGAATCTAAAAATCTGACTAACTTCCAGCCGAACGCATAGACTTGACTCCCCACACATTGAGCAACCTGATACCTACTGAGGACGTGACGACCTTCTCCAGACTGGGAAATTTAAATATTGGCTTTTAAATGATGAATTCAAGTGGATGAGCCCTCTTCAGCACCCCCTACTTCTCCCTTCCATTCCTCATCAGAGCATCGCGCTAAAACAGTCCTGCAGCGACCATAAATGGAACTGAATCCAAAAGTGGGACACGTTTAGTCATTTCCCGGCTTGACAGTTTTGTGTGCAAAAAAGATCAGGAAGCGAAACAGGATAAAGTAAAGACTGTGTGGGGGAAGCGCAAAAAAAAATTGGATCACACCATTCGTAGTCGGTTTTCAGTAACAGGGTGATGGAGAATAGGAGTATTAAGGGGGAAGATGGCGGATAAGTTCAGACCGTTGAAGTGCGGGAATAGTTTGCCGGATGTTTTCATCGCAGAATGGAAGTTGACGGCAGTGGAACTATTTAGGGGATTTTGGGGCAAAACGAACGAAATAAATGTTAAATATATTTCTGTAATTCTGATGATCAACAAGCAAGTTTTCTTCCTACCTACACTGCTCTTCACCAAAGGACTAAGCCTGCGTGTCATCTGTAGTAGATTACTAAAACTCAACTTGTAATATTCCCACATAAATCAAAATCTCTTTATTTGAAACCTTCAAGTAGACATGTTGTCACGATGAGAGGGGTTCCAATAAATTAGTCAGATAAAGTTAAGTATCTAGGGCTCATGCTAGATAAAAATTTAACTTTCAAAAATCAGACCATTTAAGCCAAATGTAACAAATATATAAAATGTTTTAATCCACTCATTTGCAAAACATCTAAACGTTGTTTTAAGAACAAGCTTTTGATCTTCAAGCAAATTTCCAGGCCGACCATGTTGTATGCTGTACTAGTATGGACCAGCTGTTGTAATATCATGAAGAAAGCTCTGCAGAGGATTGAAAACTAACCTGGATTTCCCTCCCTGGAATAGTAGAGTTAGATGTTCTATACAACTCATTAATATAGAATATCAAATGTTGAAAAAGTGCAACAAATGTCGAATAAAATTGTTAACAATTTTAAACTAAATCGTTGCAATCTTTTATTGTTGCAGTAAATGCGTCACATATTTTGCAAATTTGCATATTTGCTAACGAAATGTGATAAGTTATTAAAAAAATCCTTCATAGCAGCTTAATTTAGCTTTATGATAGTGTCACCAAGCATAGAGCACCAAGATATAAGAAATGAATGTAATGATTGAAATCATACTAATAAAAGAATTAAATAAATCGAAAAGTCATGATAACTAAATACATTGATAACAACTAATCTGATTCAATTTTTACCCCCACGTACCCTAGGAACCAACCAGTTAAAAGCAGAAGATGAAACAGACGGAAATCAAAGCATGGGCTGCTGATGAGCACCATGACACTATCCACACATGAATAATCACGCCTAGGTGCAGTATAAAGTATACGCAAGTATATCATTCCGATGAAAGCTCCGACAAAGAGAGCTTTTCTGTGGTATGTTTGTTTGTTAGGAATAGAAGCTTCGCTTTTAAGATCAGGAGCCAGATGATATACACAATCTGCAGATGTGTTTACATGCTGAAAATTGCATCATTAAAGTAGATTTGTATGCACGATGGGATGGAATCTTAGCCGCATGTTGGAAATTGTTGGATTAATCACGAAGAGTATTCAGCTGTGAAACAGTCCTGACTTCTGTGCTGATTTATCACCGCAAACCAGAGAGTTCATATGAAGAGAAATGCAGCTTCTCTGAACAACCGGATAGTTTGAAAACAAACTTGAAGTGTGTCTCAACGGAATCACCGTTTTATGTGTTGCCATGGATTGAAAGACCACAATGAGTTTTAGGAGAAACTATTTGATGTAAAACGATTTGATAGTTCAGAGAAACTATTAAAACTTCTTGCGAAACCATTGAGCTTAAAACTCCTGAAGCTTATTAAAACTCACTTTAGAATCCAAAAGAATTTACTTTCAATCTAAAGGAAACTCTGAAAAAGCAATAACTTCTGAGAATCGCTAAGACTTGAAAATTTATAAAAACCCGGACAATACTTTGTTTTGCTGGTATTGATGACGCCGATGATCTCGATATCGACAACTTCGAAGAAAGTCGAAATATCATCCGTAGCCCGAATACTTGCCTTCTAACGTTGCGTGAACCAGTTTTGTTGAAAAACCATGTCCTATCGTTATTTGCCATTAAACCTTTTCTTTTACTGAATTGTTCGCAATTAGAATCAATAAACAATTGGTAATTATGCAAGTTGTATTCCAGGGACTTAACAAGGATTTTATTTAATTTTGTTTTTTAGTTATTTAGTTTACATCTGAACAGATAACACAGAATCCACAATTTCACGCCACAATACTCGGTTAGTGGCCGCATTTCTCCATCCTCGGCTCTGCCCCACACTCGCCAAATCGATTCGCACTTGATCCGCCCACCTAGCTCGCAGCGTTACACGCCTTCTTGTACCAACCGGATCCGAAGCGAACACCATATTTGCAGGGTTGCTGTCCGGCATTCTTGTAACATGCCCTGCCCAGCGTATCCTTCCAGCTTTAGCTACCTTCAGGATACTGGGTTCACCGTAGAGTTGAGCAGGCTCGTGGTTCATCCTTCGCCGCCATACACCGTTTTCCTGCACACCGCCAAAGTTCGTCCTCAGCACTCGGCTTTCGAAAGCCCCAAGAGCCTGCAAGTCCTCCTCGAGCATCGTTCACGCCTCATGCCCGTAGAAGACAACCGGTATTATAAGCGTTTTGTACATCGTGCATTTGGTGCGGGGGTGAATCTTTCTTGACCGCAGTTTCTTCTGGAGACCATAGTAGGCACGACTTCCACTGATGATGCGCCTTCGCATTTTCAGGCAAACATTGTTGTCAGCCGCCAGCATGGATCCAAGGCAGACGAACTCGTCCACCATCTCGAATGTATCCCCGGCTATTGTGACACTGCTTCCTAGGCGGGCCCTGTCGCGCTCAGTTCCACCTACCAGCTTGTACTTTGTTTTCGACGCATTCACCATTAGCCCGACTCTTGTTGCTTCGCGTTTTAAGCGGGTGAACAAATCTACCACCGTTTCAAATTTTCTCCCAATAATATCCATGTCATCCGCGAAGCAAAAAAATTGTCCGGATCTCGTGAAAATTGGGCCTCGACTGTTAAATCCGGCTCTCCGCATGACACCTTCAAGCGCAATATTGAACAACAAGCGCGACCCGGGTAGAGGGAAATAGCAAAAGAATAACAAAATTTACCATTAAAATAGAATGTTTGAATAGCAAAATTTGTTCTTTGTTTGTTTGAAATAAGAGATAAAATAGCAAAAATAATAACTAAGTTTGTATGGCATAAAAACTAAATAATAGCATATTTTGCCATTGTAATAACAAAATAAGAGCAAAAGTATGGGCAACAGTAAATAACTTAATATGTTATTATTAAGATATTGATAACAAAATAATAGCAAAATAAGCTATTCACGAGTAGATCAAAATAATGGTAATTAATATCTTTAATATCTAAATTTAGCATGATTGAAAAATAAACTTTTTGCTTTCCTGCAAAAAAAAATTGCTTTTCAAATCTTCAATGAACATCATACGAATAGTAAAAAAAGCTATTATGGTAAAATTTGATATTGGTTTGTTCTCATGAATTTTTCAAATAAAGTTTTCAAATATCAAAATAATGACATATTTTACTGTGATGGCGATGTTTGTTATTCTTTAGATATTTAATGTTTTTTTTTTAGTATTTTTGTACAAATAACAAATTTTACCATGAGAGTATATTTTGTTATTGATTAGTTATTACATTAATTTCAAGTATAACATACCAATGACAAATTTTGCTATGATTGTATGTTTTGCTATTGATGAGATATTTAATGTCATATATCAATAACATAATAATGGCTAAACTAGATATGATTGCAAAATATGTTCTTATTTTACCATTATTTTGTTATTCACCTCTACCCGGGGAAAGTCCATTGCCCTGTCATAGTCCCCGCCGAGACTCGAACGAACTGGAGTGTTCGCCCGAGATCTTCACGCAGTTTTGCACACCTTCCATCGTTGCTCTGATCAATCTTGTGAGCTTCAATTTTTAGTTTGGGCAAATGTTTTTTTTGAAATAATTGTTAAATATTTTTTTAATAATTTAATTTTTACATGAAACAATAGCAACACCGCGATAATTTAGTACGTCCGATTATATATTGTATAAGGAATGATTTTTTCCATACCTTTGCAAATACAAAGTTTAAGAGACATAGTGAATAACCAAAATAATGGAATTGTGAGTACAGTTTCTAAATTTTCCATTAATGCGGATGAAATTTCATCTGGCTCTGATCTTTTAGTGGCATCCAAATCTCTAAGACCAAACAATATGTCATGAACATTGATAAAACTAACGCCTACATCACACGGAAAGTCAGTAAAATATGAAAAACAAGAATAATCCCGATTGTTTTCTTGAAATGTTGAATAGCTTTTATTTAGACCATGGACTCGACCGGCGGAACACAACCAAATCGAAAATAAAACCCGAACCGTTTTAATTAACAACAAATTGAACATAACTTTTTTTTGCTACTGTTTTCTTGGACGGTTGGTACAGCTATGATGACGGTTGAACATGTTTGAATTAGGTTTTTTTCTCGTACAATTTTCGCGCAATCTAACAGTTGTGCAAGGGTGATTTCCTTCCAGGGGCGGATAGAGCTGTGGGTAGAGAGGGCGATAGAGTTGGGTGATATTTGGTCGCGAACATCCTCTCCTTGCCTCAATCCGTTGGAAGAACACAAATCTTCTGGATTGGACGTGTATACACTGCTTGACCACGCCGTATTGTTACATTTTGGACGACTATATTGAATCTGGATACAGTTGGACGATATCAGCCAACTCCCATTGAGTAGGCGTTGCGTTGTCATTTTTAACCAGTACTACCAGGTCCGTCCCACTCGGGCTGAGATTGGGTACCACTTCTAGTACTGCATTTGGTCCCTCGGTAGTGCAAAAGGTACCCAAGTTTGACAGATCGCAGTACACTTTTCACGGCATTCTAGATCACCTTATGAGCCATAAAATTTTAGGCAATTGCAAGGGACATGGGGGTCTTTAATTTGTCTTTGGTACTACCAAAGACAAATTAAAGACCTCCATGTCCCTTGCAGTTGCCCAAAATTTTATGTCTCATAAGGTAATCTAGAATGCCGTGAAAAGTGTACTGCGATCTGTCAAACTTGGGTACCTTTTGCACTACCGAGGGACGAAATGCAGTACTAGAAGTGGTACCCAATCTGGGCCCGAGTGTGACGGACCTGGTACTACCGTGGTGAATCAAAATCCGGACGGTACCAATATCCGGACACTCTGGTAATACTCATTAATTTCAGCTTTATGGCGCCGTCCATAAATTACGTAACGCTCTAGGGGGAGGGGGGTGTAGGCTCAAGCGTTACAGCTCATACAAAAATTTGAAATTTTTCATACAAAAAGCATTACGGAAAGGGATTCAAAAAATTTCAATTTTAGCGTTACGAAATAAATGGACGCTCCCTATTTGAACGTTAAAATATATGAATTCAATTTTTAGTCATTACTTTAAACACTGAAGATTATTTGGTACCATTTCAATCTAGTTAACATTGCCAAATACTTGACGGATTTCACGCCAGCTCGACACGCGATTGACAGTACCACTTCAGAACTCAATGAAACTTTCTGGATGTCAAAAGTATGTGAAACTAAGATGCTTTGCATATTTTGTTTTTTTTTTCAAAATCGATCTAGACTCACATTTGGAAAGGGTCAAAGTTTTTTTTTATAAACCCGTATAACTTGAAAACGGTAAGACCTACAAAAAAGTGTTGTATGGGGGAATGTCGTGAAATTCCCTCAAGTTTTAGAAAAAAATATTGGAAAATAAAAAAAAAAACATTTTCTAGACTGAAAGAAATATGATTTAAAACTTTAAAGACGATTTAAAAAAATGGCCATTTCAGATTTTGATCGTCTTTAAGCAAAAAGTTTCGTAATTAAATTTGCTAAAAGTCGTCCATACATTGCAAATTGGGCATATTTTGAGGAAAAAAGGTTTTCCAATATCGATTTTTTTAAGTCAAAAATGATTTTCTTATTTTATTTTTATTTCGCTTTAAATAGTCTAGTATGAACATATTTTCAAGTGATAAATGAGTTTTAATCACAAAATAGATTATATTTGTTTTATTGGGAGTAGTTAACTACGTCTTACGGGAATATATTGGGTGTCAATTGAAAATCTTAAATGTTGCGACCGTCACGAAATTATATAAGATTTTGAATGGTAATAACTCAACCATTTATCGGTAGATTTTCAATATTATCCCACCAATCGGTCGGAAATTTATACAACATTTTACTCAAATGGAGAAAACTTTTGATTTTCGACGATAGACTTTCGAAAATTGGGAAAATGTCGACCCCTTTCTTACGCAACCAAACTCGTTCATATTGTCTTCCACGATTATTTTGGGTTGGCTACCCGGGTAGAGGTGAATAACAAAATAATGGTAAAATAAGAACAAATTTTGCAATCATATCTGGTTTAACAATTATTATGTTATTAATATATGATATAAATATCTTATCAATAGCAAAACATACAATCATAGCAAATTTTGTCATTGGTATGTTATCCTTGAAAGTCATGTAATAACTAATCAACAACAAAATATACTATCATGGTAAAATTTGTTATTTGTGCAAACATACTAAAAAACTATTAAATATCTAAAGAATAACAAACATCGCCATCACAGTGAAATATGTCATTATTTTGATATTTGAAAAGTTTATTTAAATATTTCATGAGAACAAACAAACATCAAATTTTGCCATAATAGCTCATTTTACTATTCGTATGATATTCATTGAAGATTAAAAAGCAAAAGTATTATAGCAGAAAAGCAAAGAGTTTATTTTTCAATCATGCCAAATTTAGATATTAAAGTCAAAGAACTAAAATTACCATTTTTTAATCTACTTGTGAATAGCTTATTTAGTTATTATTTTGTTATCAATATCTAAATAATAACATATTTTGTTATTTACGGTAGCCTATATTTTTGCTATTATTTTGTTATTACAATGGCAAAATATGTTATTATTTAGTTTTTATGCCATACAAACTGAGTTATTATTTTTGTTATTTTATCTCTTATTTCAAACAAACAAAGAACAAATTTTGCTATTCAACCATTCTATTTTAATAGTAAATTTTGTTATTCTTTTGCTATTCTCCTCTACCCGGGTAGTGCACTATAAAAGCAGACCAATCTCTGCTTCTTCGCGCATTCTTATTTTGATGTTAGCTACATCTTACGGCAATATACTGGGTGTCAATTAAAAATCTAAAATGTTGGGACCGTCACTATATTATGTTAGAGTTTGAACTAAATTGACTAAAATTCAAATGCAAATGTGTCTTGTACACAACCCCCTCTGATTTTTTAATTAAATACAACCACGGTGCTCCACTGACCGTTATGATCAGAAAAAAATCTCCATCAAATCTGTGCTCACCAGTCGTTTTCTATAGCTAAGCTGCATGTCTGGACAAAGGTTTGTTTAGCAAAGTATGATTTATGTTCGTTTGTCTTCACTAATTATAGCAACGGCTGAGTCTTTACTTCACAGGCAAAGTTAGCGATAGAAAAAATTAAAGTTTTCAGATAAATCATCAATTTGTGTAGGATTCAAACTCTGTTATGGTAGATAGATTAGCAATTATAGATTTTCCGGTAACAAAAACTGGAGGTAAAGTTTTCTTTTAATTAAAACCCCGAATATCATGAACCTGAAGAGCATAACCTCGAGTTCTAGTTTCTAGAATGGCTTTACTTCGAATTCCATTATCACGGGGCAATGTCATTCAAGGTAAATATAAATCCGGGACAATGGCATTCAGCATAATGGTGCGTTTATGGTGATGACTCTCAGGTTAATGACATTCGGGGAAATGAAACTCGGGGTTATGGAGTGGAATCTTTTCAAGAGAGGTTTGATTTGAGTATTGATTTTTATGGAAGAGATGTGAAATTAAGCTCTGCAAGTGTAATGATTTTAAAATCAATAAATCCAAACAATACCGAATATTTCTTCTTTTCTTAAACGTATTTCAAGTATTGATGCTTACTCTTCACGAGTTGGCTTGCGAATGTGATGATTCATTTATACAATTCTTTCACTATTGTGTTCCAGATTCCAGGACTCTTACGTGTTTGTGAGATCGAAAAGACCGGGTATTTCTAGATTTGTGAAAAATTTAAATGTTGTAATGTATGCTACAAATGATCACAAAAATATTGATAATGGTCTAGAGTGCCACAGTTTGGCCAATAGTGCATTACTCAGCAATTAAGGTTTAAGTTCTAGGGCAGTACAAAGATAGCCTGAATAGCCGGAAGCAGCTAGTTGGGTTATAACAATATTTTATGACTAATAATAACAATATAAAATTGGCTCCGTAATGCCTTATATCGCTTGAGCCTATAAAAAATCGTCCATTATAAAAGATTTTGACGGCATGTGAGTGCAATGTGTCATTGAATACATTTGAACATGCTTACCGGTATTAGAATGCCTAATTTATCTATTTGAAATTGGTGATTTTAATAGTTACACTTCAAAAAGGGCGTAACTCAAAATTTCGACGATCTCCTTATTCAAAACTTCGCCCAGAGGTTACAAATAACTAAAAACTCTTACTTTGCACCAAATTTTGATAGTTTATTTCTTCTGATAATCACGGCCAATAAAAATCCGTTGAAATATCTCAGATTTCCTTAGAATTAGTGGACTTACACATTCAAAAAGGCGTAACTTCAAAACGGGCCCTACGATTTTTTTTTTAAATTTTGCCCAGACATGCAGCTTGGCTATAGAAAACGACTGGTGAGCACAGATTTGATGGAGAATTTTTTTCTGATAATAACGGTCAGGGGAGCACCGACAACCGCTCATGAGAAAATCAACTCCGTCTAATAATTCGAAGGGTTGTTTATGGTTGGAAAGATATCACAATAATATTTCCCTTCTTATTTGGTCAAAGGCAATCTTAACTAATGTCTGGAAAGGGTCAATATTATGCTTATGAAAAAAAGTCGTGATTTGTTTTTATCATGCGTTATTATTTTTATTATTGCTATACCGTGCACCCCCGCTAATTTGAACGGTACCTCATGCAAACCATCGGGGTTCATTTTTAATTTGAACATCTAGTCACCCTAGAAACGTGTACCCTTTTTCACTGTTTTGTTTTGATTCTGCGTACCGTTCCACAGCGTTCCATCTCACTTCACTCCGTTCCATGAGCTAAATGACGTTTGAACCATTTTTAATCTGAACGATGTGCAAATAAGCGGGGTACAGATTAAAAAGTGTTCAGATCAAATATGGTCAAACCAACGGGGGTACCCGGTATATCCTAAAACGTAGTATCTGCACATGAATATTTACATTATTTTTGGGCTTTACTGAATAAATTGAATATTTTTGGTTCATCCTCTGAATTGGTATACCGTTTGGCTGCAATTTGTGTATCACTAATAGGCATAAAACAATGATATTTTTGTGTACCGTTTTGACTCATATTCCGAACACTTAAGGCCAACAGTGACTTCAAATGCATCTAATAGGCATAAATTAGCTTATATTTGTTATAATTTTAGCTTATTTAGTATTGTTTTTACTTTAAAGTATGGAACACCATTTTGATTCAAATGCCGACCACTGTGTTCATTCTGTCTCATATTCCGAAAACCTTGATTCAAATTTCGAACACCACGAATAAATCGTATTAAAATGAATAATTTCGCAAATGAATTTATCTGAGCCAGTTCTATTGGTCTAGAACTAGAGAATCATCACTACTCCAGAAGTATAAAATAGATTGGAAGACGTTAAAATTGAATTGCAATTGACTGCCACTTCCTTTTAATTTGATGACATATTTCAGCGAAACATTTCAGCCACATTGCCATACAAAAACCGAGTGTTCGGAATATGAGTCTGTTCGGATTTTGAGACAAAACGGTACCAGGGACAGTTTTAACCTTATCAAACAATTCCACCAATTCCTCTGACATTTCAACATATTGTTCATTGGATATATAACAGAAATTTAATTTGGTGATAAATGTATCAGTTTGTTTCACTGCCCAGTCGAATAGTTCTCGCGGAGTTGCGATTGTGTTTCCATAGTCTTTTGCAAGACTTGCTCGTTTTGCCATTCGCTTGAGAGTGCCACCAATAGCGTCACAGGGGCCTTTGCCGTGGGATGTGGCAAAAAAGTGCCACTCTGCTTTCAATCCATGCATTTTCTTAAAATTACTTGAGCTGGCATTTTTTTATTTTTATAATGAGCTGCAGCTCTATCTGACATAAAAATAACTTTTGAGAAATTTATTTTTTGTTTAACAAAACTTATCAATTTTGAAATAAATAATTAACCGTAAAAATCCGTCGAATTGTTAGACGGAGTTGATTTTCTCATAGGCAGAGGCGAAGTCCATTGATTGCCTTAAGGTGAAGATGAATCGAAGCCAAGCTTCAAATTTTCAAGAGCACAAATCTGGAGAACCGAACATCCGTTTGAACTGAAAACATAATCGATTGGTCACCACCATCTAGTAACCAATCGATTATGTTTTCAGCTTAAAAGGATGTTCGGTTCTCCAGATTTGTGCTCTTGAAAATTTGAAGTTTGGCTTCGATTCATCTTCACCTTAATTTAAAAACATAATCACTGTATAAATCCGTTTTTAACTATTCTCAATAAAAACTCATTTATCACTTGAAAACACGATCATATTTGACGGTTTAGAACAAAATCTTTGAAAAAAAAATCAGTTTTGGACTTGAAAAATTCGTTGTTAGAAAAACTTTTTTCCCTTAAATATGTCCAATTTGCAATGAATGGACGACTTTTAGTAAATTTAATTACAAATACAGAATGATCAACATCTTAAATGGCCGTTTTTTTAACCGACTTCAAAGGGTTGAATCATTGTTTTTTCAGTGTAGAAAATGTTTTTTTTTTTATTTTTTCATATTTTTTCATATTTTTTCACGACAGTCCCACACTTTTTTGTAGGTCTTACCGTTTTCGAGTTTTTTTTTACTGACACGTTAATGCTTCCAGTGGGCAGTTATGCCCTTTGAAGGAAGCACCACACTAGACAACGGACTAGCATGCAACGCCCAGTGGCACAGTCGGAAAACATTCCTCACGAAAAGTTTACCAGCCTAAGGCGGGAATCGAACCCACACTCCCTAGCACGATGTGACTAAATGCCTGGTGACACTAATCGCACGGCTACGAAGCCCGGTTATAAGGGTTTATGAAAAAAAGTAAAAAAAAACGTTGACCCTTTCCAAATGTTAGTCTAGATCGATTTTGAAAAAAACAAAGGATGTAAAGTATCTTAGTTTCACCTAGTCTTCACAACCAGAAAGTTTCATTGAAGTCTGAAGGAGTGCTGCCAATCCCTTTGTCGCGTTGGATGACGAGTGCTCTGCCGGTTCTTGATCGTGTTGTATTTCTTCCTGTAGAAGCTCGGGGCAGATTGTTGCCCACTTCCGCAGGTGGAAACCAGCGGACTCAAATATCTCCATGACTTGCTCTTCAAGTAACCCTACTTGCAGCCCATTCTGACGCAAAATCGTTAACGTAGGTGTCGAATGCAATGCTTAGGGCAGCTTCAGGATACACATGTTGGTATTCTTCAGCTGCTCGCTTCATGGCCGCAATTGTCAAATACGGGGCGCACTTTGTTTCATAAGTCACAGTGCACAGCCGATAGTGTTTGATGGGTTGATCCTCTTTGTGACGAAAAATAATCCTCTGGTAATCACGGTCGGCCGGATGTACCACCACTTGGCGGTATATTTTCTCAACATCCGCCGAAAATGCTACTTGGTAGTATCTAAACCGTTAGAACACCGAATAAAGATCCTGGTTAACGTTGGGTCCTGCCAGGAGTCTATCGTTGAGGAACACGCCGTTAGACGAAGCGCATGAGGCGTCGAAGACTACCCTCAGTTTGGTCGTCGTGCTGTCGGCCTTGACGTGATGCGGAAGGTAGAAGCACTTACTGGTATCCACCTTCCGAGGGCCAGATACTCCCCGAGGAACTCTTGGCTTGCGGAATTCCTCGTCCTGTTGGTAATGCTTTCGATTGATCGCAATCGCTTGATAGCCGATGTGAGATACTCACCCAGCGCAGGCTTCGAACCGTCGAACGGTAGTCGTACGATGAAGCGTCCCTTCTCGTCACGTGTAACAGCAGACCTGAAGGGCTCGGTAGCTGCCTGTTCAGAAAGAGTAAGCTGCTGTGGATTTGGAATCTCCTCCTGCTCCCAAAACATCCGCAGGGTACGGTTGATGTCTAACTCTGCATGTAGATTGACAATGGAAACGTTTGCTACAAAATTCAACGAGTAGATGACTTGACATGGCTTGGACGAGGAGATACAATCTCGCTGAGGAGACAGAGCCTGGACGGGAGGTGGAGTCTAGATGGGAGGTGGCTTGGACGAGGTATCCAAGAGATGGAGGCCAATATGCTGAGAACAAGGCTGAAGGTGCGGATGCTGGCTGATCGGAAAGGACGAGCTTCGAAGAGCTGGAGGAACTCGAGAGTCAGGAGAAGCTTGGAGGATGGCGCGGTTTTCCAGGAGGAGCTCGAGACTAGAAGACTAGACTAGCTAGGTGGCAGAAGTGCGGTTCGGAGGTTGTGTGATGAGGAGGAGTGTTGGAGAGCAGGTACATCACACACTCTGCAGTGGAGATGACTTTGGGAAAGAATTGTAGAGGTAACGTGTAGCGGATAATATAGTAAATAAGTGTACCCAGATATGAAATAAAAGAGAGGAACTGACTGGTAGCGATATCAGTCAGTAGCCTGCGGTATGAAGCGGAAGAGCCTTGTTGTGTAGACGTTTATTTAAACAGGTTATGGGTACCAGTTGCATTGCGCGAGTGAGAGGATTTTATCGGTGAATCAAAAATAAATGCAATTTCCGGCAGTAAGAAGATGGCGGAAGCAAAAATCCAATTTGAGCGACTCAACAATTTCAACTGGGCGAGTTGGAAGTTTCGTATGGAGTTGCTGTTGGTGAAGGAGGATTTGTATGAGATGATAACGGAGCAAAAACCGGCCGTGCTTCCCGCTGGATGGATGGCGAAAGACGGCAAGGCCGGAGCAGCAGCAGGTGGGTGCTACCACAGCGTACGGAATGTGGGAGGCATTGAAAAGCTATCATGAACGTGGTTTATTAACGAACAAGATCTATATGTTCCGGAAGCTTTGTTCATTAAAATTGGCGGAAAATATGGCCGAACATTTGATGGAAATGGCTGAGTTTGTGCATCGTTTAATAGCTTTGGGTGAAGGACTGCAAGAGCATTGGATCGTGGTAATCATTTTGTCTAGTTTGCCGGCAAGTTATGATGCACTCATCACAGCGCTGGAGAGCCGTCCAGTAGTAGAACTCAAGCAGGACTATGTGAAGGGTGAACTGTTGGACGAATGGAAGCAAAAGTGTGGAAATATGATGGAAGACAAAGCGTTGAAAGTGGCTACTCGTGAAGATTCTCGTGGTTTCCGTGTAAAGAATGACATCTCAGTAAGAAAAAGAAATGTTGTTGCTGTAAGAAGTTGAGGCATTTCTGGCGTTATTGTCCAAGATTAAGTGTGAGTGACGATGATGAGGATAACGAATAAGAAGCAAATGTGTCTGAGATGAAACCAAACGTACGGCAACCGACGCGTAAGAAGAGAAACGTCTTTTTGGCCGTTTCCGGAGAGCAAAGGCGCAGGCAAAGAGTGGAGGAACCGAAAGAAGAAGAGTGGTGGTGAGTGAATTGCAGAAAGAGGATTCAGAATGAATTTCAGAGCAACGAAGTGCGTGATATGAAAGGAAGCAACACAATTGCGGTGGGCAAGAAGAGGGATGGCTTGTATATCGTGCCTCTTCGCGAATGGACTTTTGTGTTTGCGATTTGACATCGCTGCACCGTGTTGAAAGAGGAAGGATAAAAGGCGCGCACTGGAGTGTTGTTCTTGTTGTTGCATTATGATTGCAACAGTTTTCAATGTGAATTCGGCCGTCTCATGAGACATATCTATTTAATAAGTTATCGTTAAGGAACTTCGTGCGTAGGTGTATTATTCTTTCGATTGTGAAATCCCTCGTTGAGTTTGTAAGCCAACAGATTCCCTGACACAAACCAACCAAAGATCGTGTTTGCGTCAAACGAACATCATCATTGCCACGCTTCTTGATTGTTGGCATCGTATATCGGAAACGAACTAACCAACTGCTTCGCACTTCCCTCTAGATACGAGACTAGATACTGCATCTTAAAACGGTCTGGAAGATAGTTTCAAAAATGTCGTTGAACATCCTCCAGCTTTTCCTATCACCGTTGAATGTTGGCACACTGATCGAAGGGAGCCACACATTCCGAAACGGTGCACGAATCGACATCTGGGGTTTTTTTTTTTTACCGTACGGGTTTGGGCCGAAGGGTCTCAGATTTTCATGAAACTTTTTCCACAGGCAGGGCTCATGGATATATGAATAAAAAAAATTGAGAAAAATTCAGGGTCGCCTATTTTTCCGGAAAACTCAGGTGGAAATTTTTTGTTTTCCCTTGACACTACTTACTCTGAAAAATCATAACTCAAGAACGAAGCATCGTAGAAACTGGAAAAAGTTTTCCACAAAATTTTCCACCGTTCGGAAAATTCGTAAAGAAAAGCCGGAAAAACTATGCCCGAACTCGTGGAAAATTTTCAAAAGAATATTTTCGAAAAGGTAATTTTATAAGCTTTAATCACTGAAATTTTAAGAATGCACTTTTTTTTCGTTTTTGAGTTATGGCCAATTTTGTGAAAAATGTCCAGATGTGCCATATAAGACTTTTCTTTGAAAAATCATAACTCAAGAACGAAACATTGTAGAAACAAAGTTTTTATATGAAAATTTAAGCAAATTTTCTCAGAAATCCAAAAAAAATATGAACTGGAAAAAGTTTTCCACAAAATTTTCCACCGTTGGGGAAATTCATAAAAAAAAAGCTGGAAAATCTATGCCCGAACTCGCGGAAATTTTTTAATAAAATATTTTTAAGAAAGAAACTTCAATTCTGGTAACTTTTAGGATGTACTTTTCTTTAGTTCCTGATCTATCGTCAATTTTGTAAAAAATGCAAAGATTTGCCATACATGCCTTTTCGTTTAAAAATCATGACTCAAGACTCATCATGACTTGTCGAACCGGATTCAAATTATCTAAAAAATATGAAATTTTTGAAATGGAATCAGTTTCCCAGAACATTTTTCACTGTTTATGAAAACAAATAATGAAAACCCGATTAGCTATTCCAGCTTTCAAACAAAGTATATTTGAAAAGAGCGATCAATAAGATCCAATCCTACAATATTTTTCAATACGCTCATTTTTCGTTCCTAAAACATGATCAAATATTGCTAGGATGAGCTGTTTGAACCATATATTTACAAATTTATAAGTTCATAAACAAAATTTCTTAAGAACGAAACAACATAGAAACAAAGTTTTCTTCAATCAGAATGTAGGCAATTTTTCCCTGTTAGGTAACTACAAAATTGGCAGTTAAATAAATGGGTAGACAATATGACAAATAGGTATTTACCAATTCAAGTTTAAAGCGTTGAAATGGCTTGAGAATCATAAGTTTACCAAAAACTATTAAAAAGCAGTAAGAAAGTTCAAGTGTTGTCTATCAGCTTTATATTCCTCGTTATTAATTTTTGGAAAGTGAAAAAAGTTTTCCCGAAGCTGTTGAAATAGACAAAGTTCAATATTACGAATATAATTCTTTATGCTGTAACCCCTTCGGACTGGACGGCCACAAATCAGTAAGGACAAATCTACGATCGATCAGCCAAGGCCTCATCAGTAAGCTTCATTCGAATGGAGTTCGGTGGATTACGGAAAAGATGAAAATTTACCGGTGACCAGAAAGCTCTCGTAACGGATCTTCCAGAAGCAATGGCGTTTGAGGAACAAGTTTCACCACTATCTTCGTTGGCGTCGCCAAAGGAAACTCCTTCCTCGGGTGAGTCAGTTGGTTCTATAAATAATGTACAAAAATTCTTGTAGCTTGCTAAATTCTTGGAAATTTCTTTTCAAGTAAAATCTTCACGTTTGGATGCTTCTAGTAGTAACTATCGCAATGCTTCTATGGACGAAATGTTCAATCAAATTTTGAGTAAAATAAAGACTTGGTTTCCGCCTTATATTGTCGATGTTACAGAGGATTTTAATTCCGTTTTATTAAATTTGAACTCAGCTGTTACAAAAGCCGAACCTGACAAGCAAATTGAACTTCTAAAATTACTTCCTAGGAATTGGTCATATGCCAAAGTTAAAGCTCATTTTGACGTGTCTCAACAACTGAATCAAAAAAATACAATTTAGGGGGGATTCAACCACTTTCAAAAGTAGGACGACCCTCGCATGGATCAGATGTCCAAGACATAGTTTCAAATTTTTACCTAAGGGATGATATCAGTCGGCCATTTCCTGGCTTGAAAGATACCATATCTATTAAGTTACCCAATGGAGTGCGCCAAAATATTCAAAAACGCCTTTTGCTTGACCCTTTGGATACTTTATATAAACAATATTAGGAAACCTGAATCTGTCTCATTCACATCGTTCTGGAAACTTAAACCAAAACAATATGTTTATACAAAGGATTCATCGGCCATGAATGTTTGTGTTTGCATGATACATGAGAATATGAAATTCATGGTTGATGCATTGAAAAAAACTAATTGCTTTGAAGTTCATAATACAGAAAAAAACTTAACACCTTTTTGACTAGTCAAATGATATGTCCAGATAGTACAGATGATTGTTACTTGAGGTCCTGTGAGGATTGTAAATTAAAGAAATTAGATTTTGTTGCCAATCGCTTAGATGAAAACAACGTTGAAGAAGTTAAGTATTGTTTTTGGATTATTTCTCCTCGTTATGAAATTATCAACAAAGAGGAAAATGTAAATGATTTTATAGAAAACTTGAAAAATCTCACAGAGAAGTTTCTTGTGCATCAATTCAAAGTATATAAACAAAATAAATTTATAAGAGCTAAAAAGGAATCACTAGTTGAAAACAAAGAAATAATGTGCCAGATGGATTTCGCGGAAAATTATTCGTGCGTGATACAAGATTCCATTCAAAGCCATTACTTTGTACGACCTCAAGTAACAATACATCCATTTGTAATTTATTACAAAGACAAATCTTCGATCAAAGTCTTAAATTTTGTTGTAATTGCTGACATAAAAAAGCATAACACGACATCAGTTTATGCTTTTCAAACAAAACTAATTTCAAGATTGAAAAATAAATTTCCTGAACTTGAAAAAATCATTTATCTTTCTGATGGTTGCAGAGAGCAGTACAAAAATAAATCAAATTTCAAAAATGTATGCAACCATGAAAATGATTTTAAAATTAGAGCAGAATGGCACTTTATCCCAACCTCACATGGAAAAGGTCCATGTGATGGTATCGGTGGCAATATTAAGCGAATGGATAGAGATGCTAGTATTAGAAAGTCAGCGGAAATTAATAACGCCAAACAATTTTTTGACTGGGCTGTGTCGCAGAAGGTGAAAGACCAATTTAAAAAAGATTGGGAATTCATCTATGCAACTGAAAATGACTATTCAGAGGCTGAAAAATTACTTCAGGAGAGATTTTCTAACCTTGTTCCAATTCCTGGAACAAAAAATATCATTCATTTATTCCAAAAGACGAACGAAGCATTTTTGCGAGTAAATTCTCAGATGCACATGAAAACCAAGAAAATACAGCATGCTTTGTTCTTAATACTACAAAGAAACGAAAATCTTCTGGTGGTAGCAACCAAAGGCAATCTTCCCGGTTGAAAAAATAGATAGTTTTAAGATAAAATGTAAGTTATGTACTGAATAATTGAAAAAATAAAATTAAAGAAAAATATAAAAAGAATCTTATTTGTTCCATAGAAAAGAAAGAATCCCTTGGAATGGAAAAGAAACAGTTTTTTTCAGCTTTGCTTAACGGTGTAATGTTTCATGAAAAATATAATCCAATCCGACTTATACTTCATTAAAACCAATCCCATATCGTTTCTTTCAGATCTTTTAAAAAATTTGCAATTGCTTTGATAAAAAAAAACCTTGTTTTTCTGATACTTCGATTGAAATATGGGTTTTCAAAGAAAAGGCTTATATGGTCATTTTTCACAAAATTGACCATAACTCAGGAACAAAAAAAAAGTACATCCTAAAAGTTACTAGAATTGAAGTTTATAAAGTTTCCTTCTCAAAAATATTTTAATAAAAATTTTCCGCGAGTTCGGGCATAGATTTTCCAGCTTTTCTTTATGAATTTCCCTAACGGTGGAAAATTTTGTGGAAAACTTTTTCCAGTTCATATTTTTTTTTTTGGATTTCTGAGAAAATTTGCTTAAATTTTCATATAAAAACATTGTTTCTACAATGTTTCGTTCTTGAGTTATGATTTTTCAAAGAAAAGTCTTATATGGCACATCTGGACATTTTTCACAAAATTGGCCATTACTCAAAAACGAAAAAAAGTGCATTCCAAAAATTTCAGTGATTAAAGCTTATAAAATAACCTTCTCGAAAATATTTTTTTGAAAATTTTCCACGAGTTCGGGCATAGTTTTTCCGGCTTTTATTTACGAATTTTCCCAACGGTGGAAAACTTTTTCCAGTACATATTTTTTTTTTGAGAAAATTTGCTTAAATTTTTATATAAAAACTTTGTTTCTACGATGCTTCGTTCTTGAGTTATGATTTTTCAAAGTAAGTAGTGTCAAGGGAAAACAAAAAATTTCCACCTGAGTTTTCCGGAAAAATAGGCGACCCTGAATTTTTCTCAATTTTTTTTATTCATATATCCATGAGCCCTGCCTGTGGAAAAAGTTTCATGAAAATCTGAGACCTTTCGGCCCAATTTGTACGATAATAAAAAAAAATCCCCATCTGTTCGCCCGCTTCCCCTTGACTTGACTGATGCTTGCCTTAGCCGCTGCTTGTTGGCCCTCCAGCAAGCTACGCTGTGCGATAACAAGCATTTTCATCGCCTCTCTTAAATCTGACGATGGTTTACTGTTGGATATGGAATCTTTTTCATCCGGGTTGTTATCCGCATTATAAGAATGCTCGCGAGAATGCTCTTTGCTTGAAAATACGCTCCGTTGAATTCCTCGAGGCAACACCTTCTGGATCATCTTGATTTTCCTCGGTGGTTGATTGTATTTTCCGGAAGTTTCTTCAGCTGTTCTAGCCTTTCTGTTTCCTCACTGAAGGACGCCTTCCTCTCAGTAAGTTTCCCGACTACCGCTAGCTCTCAAATCGATTGCGAATTCTCACAAGTTTCTCCATTCCCGATTAGCGAAACGATTTTGGTTCCGTTTACGAAGGTGTCTTCGAACGTCGGGTACTTGAGACTATCTTTAGCGGTAAATGGCGCTGCTCGCCCAGCTCTACGGCGAACCCAGTTTTCAGAAGGTGACCAAAGCTGGAAGGATACGATGAGCAGGTTGCAAGAATGCCGGACAGCAACCCTGCAAAGTGAAAGTGCATTATCAAAAAAGGTAAGTAGGCCTTGACCGGCTTGGATGGTCTTTTTTCTGCTTGTCATTTTTTTTCAATTTTCAGATACGAGTTTTCAAGATTTTTCAATTATTGTGACCTGGTGAATCTGTTTATCTGTGGAATTGTATCAGGAGTTGCTGATTGGCGTGCTTTTGAAGTGATATTCGGTGGATACTGAAGTAGCTGAAACGATTGAAAATTCCGGTGTTTCTTGGATTCAGTTTGTCGTCCGTTAAGTATTTTTATTTCTATTTTTTGTTAGCTTAGATTTTTTTTTTTTAGTTATTTATTCAGTCCCCACGTTCAATTTCCATCATGGAAATTGACGGGGGTGTGCAAAACTCAGGTACTAATATTGATTTAGTACCTTCAACTTCAAAACCTTTTCGTGTAAAAGTTTATCCCTCAACATTTGCTGGTCCATTTCCTGTATATTTCCGAAAGAAAGAACGACCTATAAATGTTCTTTTAATTTCATCGGAAGTTTACAAGAAGTACAAATCAGTTAAGGAAATTAAAAAAATTTCCTTAGATAAACTTCGGGTAGTTTTTGGTAATAGAGAAGATGCCAATTCCCTTTTGGAGTCTAAATTATTTAATGAATTTTATCGTGTTTATGCTCCGTGTGATTCTTGCGAAATCAGCGGAGTCATTTATGATGAATCATTAAATTGTGATGATATTCGATCACATGGTTCTGGTATTTTCAGAAATCAATCGATTTCGCCAGTTAAAATTTTAGATTGTGAACGATTATCAAAATTATTCTTTGATGACAAAGGAATTTCTAAATATATTCATTCCAATTGCATCAAAATTACTTTTTCTGGGTCAGTTTTACCAGATTTTGTTAACATAGATAATGTTTTGTTTCGTGTAAGGCTTTACTTTCCGAAACTTATGCACTGTAATCGGTGTTTATTGTTTGGGCATACATCAAATTTTTGTTCGAACAAACAAAAATGCTCTGCAGATTTTCATTCTGCAGATGATTGTAAATTAATTTCTGATAATTGTGTTTATTGTAAACAAAAACATATTTCGATTAAAAATTGTTCAGTATACATGACAAATAAAAAAAAAACTCAATGAAAAAATTAAAAATCAAAATAAATTTTCTTATTCGGAAATTTTAAAAACTTCTGAAGACTTTAGTTCACCTAATATATATGAAACATTATCAGATATTAAAAATGATACTTCATTAGATAATCATAATAAATATATTTACAAACCTCCAAGTAAAAGAAAAAGGCTTAATATTTCATCAATTCATGATGATGATATGTCTTATACTTATTCTTCGAACCAGTTTGAAAAAAATTTCCCTCCCTTAAATATTGCATCAACTTCTAAAAACATTCCTGGTTTTCAGAAAATAAATACACCTTCTAGGTCACCGAATGATTGTAGTAATGACGTAACTAAAAATAATAACAATAGCAATAATAATAATAACAACAATTCAGGTGATAATGAGAAAAATGATTTTTCTATTTTGAGCATTTTGGAAGAAATTTTAAATTTATTAGGTATGAGTGATTTTTGGAAAAATTTAATAAAACGATTTTTACCATTTCTTGCGAATCTTTTTGAAAAACTCAATTCATTTGGTCCCTTTTTGTCTTCATTATTTTCGTAATGGCTTCTACAAGTTTAGAAGATTTGAATATTTTACAATGGAATTGCCATAGTATTTTTCCAAAAATTGATAGGCTTAAAGCCATGTTGATTGATTATAATTTTGATATATTTTGTTTGAGTGAGACTTGGTTGACTGAGGATAAATTCTTTCGTGTTCCTTCATATAATATTATACGTTGTGATAGAAATGTACCTTATGGAGGAGTATCAATTGGTATCCGTGATAATATTGAATTTAAATATTTGGATATAACATTTAATACAAATATTGAATTTGTTGCTATTTCTGTAAATTGTAATGGTTTACAATTTTCAATTATTTGTATATACATTCCTCCAAATGTTTCATTTTCATTACTTGATATTAAACATATTTTAGAAAATGTTCCCTCTCCTTTTTACATTCTTGGAGATTTTAATGCTCATAATTTTGCATGGGGAAGCGATAAAATTGATGGTAGAGGATCTTTGTTGATGGATTTGATAGATGACCTAAATTTAATTATAATGAATGATGGATCATTCACTAAAATTGCAGTTCCTCCGGCTCATAATTCAGCAATTGATTTATCACTTTGCACTAGTAATTTATCATTTATTTCCTCTTGGAAAACATTAAATGATCCAAATGGCAGTGATCATTTACCCATTTTAATACAAATTCATGGTTCTAAAAGTAAATCTGAATATGTTTCAATAAATTCTCCTGATTTGTGTAAAAATGTTGATTGGAATAAATTTTCAGATCTTGTTTCTTTTTCTTTAATTCAGTTTGATTATTCCTCTACTCCACTTGAAAATTACAAATTATTTTTGAAATTATTAACAGAAGCTTTGATGAGATCACAAATTAAACATAATGCTTCCAATTCTTTTGTTAAAAAACGTCCGACATTTTGGTGGGATAATGATTGTTCTTTTGCTTTGAAGAATAAATCTGATGCATTTAAAAAATTTCGAAAATTTGGAATGAGGGAAAATTATTTTTTATATTGTAAAGCCGAAGCTCAGTTTACTAGAATTACCAAATTTAAGAAAAGAAATTATTGGAAAAATTTTGTTCAAAATCTCGACAGAGAATCTTCATTATCCACTTTATGGAAAGTTGCAAGAAATTTGAGAAACTATGAATTTTCATCTCAATCTGTTTTGGAATATTCTATGGAATGGATAGAAAAATTTGCATCAAAGATTTGTCCTAATTTTGCACCTCAAAAAATAAATTTCAAAACTCATCAAAAATTCAACTATTTCCCAGAGCTTTGTAGTTTATTTTCTCTGGAAGAAATGAATTTGGCTTTATCTGTTACTCATAATACTTCTCCAGGAATTGATAAAATTAAATTTATTGTATTACAAAATTTACCATTTGAAGGAAAAATGCATTTACTATCATTGTATAATAGCTTTCTTCTTCAAAATATTTTCCCACCAGAATGGCGTTTTGTAAAAGTTATAAGTTTATTGAAACCAGGTAAAAATCCTTCATTGGCTGACAGTCGACGGCCTATTAGTTTATTGTCATGTGTACGTAAACTCATGGAAAGAATGATTTTAAATCGCCTAGAATTATGGGCTGAGAGGAATAACATTTTATCTTCATCACAATATGGTTTTAGAAAAGGTTGTGGTACACGGGATTGTACTGCACTTCTAGCATCGCAAATTTATTTATCTTTTAATAGAAAACAAGATATGGTTTCAACTTTTCTTGATGTTTCTGGAGCATATGATTCTGTTCTTATTGATTTATTATATGAAAAAATGATAAATTTCAAAATTCCAATTGTATTATCAAATTTTATATGTAATATGTTTTCTTTCAAAATCATGTATTTTTACCACAATGGATCATCCAAAATGATTCGTCATAGTTATTTTGGTCTTCCTCAAGGATCTTGCTTGAGTCCTTTTTTATATAATTTGTTTACAAGTGATTTAGCATCTGTTATACCAAATGGTTGTTACTTTTATCAATTTGCTGATGATAAAGTTATTTCTATTAGTGGCAAAAATAGAGAAACAATTCGTCATTTTATGCAATGTGCACTTGATAATATTTATGATTGGGCACATAATAATGGTTTTACGTTTTCAGTGGCTAAAACAAAATTTATAATTTTTTCACGTAAACATTCTTATATTAATATTAATTTATTTTTCAATAATATTGAAATTGAACAAGTTGATGTATACAAATATCTTGGAATATTTTTTGATTCTAAGTTAACGTGGAAATTTCATATACAACAAATTCAAAAAACTTGCTCAAAACGGATAAATTTCTTGAAAACAATTACTGGCACTTGGTGGGGTGCTCATCCTTCTGATATGTTAACACTTTATAAAACAACAATTCGATCTGTTCTAGAATACGGTTGTTTTACTTTTGGATGTGCTGCTCATACACATTTTTCTAAAATTGAAAAAATTCAATATCGTTGTTTAAGAATTTGTTTAAAATTAATGAATTCCACTCACACAATGTCTGTGGAAGTTTTAACAGGAATTGTTCCATTAAAAATTCGATTTCATGAATTAAATTGTAAATATATTACTCAATGTATTTCGAACAATCATCCTATAATAACAATTTTGAAATCCTTAGCAGAAATTAATCATACGAGTAAAATTTTAGATTCCTTCAATTATTGCATGGAGCAAAACATTATACCTGTTTCTTCAAGCGTTTTTTTATAAACATGAAATTGAAATTCACTCACTGCAACCTTCCATTGATTTATCTTTACATGAAGAATTGAAACAAATTTCATGTCATGACTATTCTCGGTTTGCTAGATTGTTTTTTCATCGAAAATTTGTTGGAGTAAATGTTGATCAATTTTATTTTTCAGATGGATCATTAATCAATGATATTGCAGGATTTGGAGTGTATAATCATTTCTCAGCACATTTTTTCAAATTACAATCCCCGTGTACCATTTTTATTGCTGAATTAACTGCATTATATTTTGCATGTAGTTTGATAAAATCTCGTTCACCAAACATATTTTTTATTTGTTCCGATAGTTTTAGTTGTCTTAAAGCTATTCGTTCAGTAAACTTTCATTCTAAAACTCATCATCTTATTCTAATGATAAAGCAATTATTACTTGAATTAAATTTATTAGGATTTATTATTAAATTTGTATGGGTTCCAGCTCATTCACAAATTTACGGTAATGAACAAGCTGATTCTTTAGCTAAATTAGGTGTTCGTTGTGGAAGTACATATAATCGCATTATTTCGGGATCTGAATATTTTCCAAAACTAAAAAAATCTTCTTTGTATAATTGGCAAGTGTCTTGGGACACTAGTGATAAAGGGCGTTGGTGTCATTCTAGTCATCCAAAAGTTAATCTAAATCCATGGTTTAAAAATTTATCAGTTAGTAGAAATTTTATTTGCTGTATTTCAAGATTGATTTCAAACCATTATAATTGTAATAGTCATTTATATCGCATTAACATAAAAGATTCCAATTTATGTGACTGTGGTGAATCCTATGAAGACATAGATCATATAATTTTTCATTGTACTCGATACATCTTACCAAGAAATACATTTTTAAAACAAATTCAAAATACAGGTTATCCCATTCCAATATCTGTTCGAGATATTTTAGGAAATATGTTTCTGCCAATTTTGAAACTTCTATTTCAGTTTTTAAATGAAATCTCATATTATGTGTGATATTTTCTTTTTCTTCGTATGTTTCTTTCCAGATGTGAAGAATTTTTTACTGTGTGTGGTGTCTCAATAATCCTGGACGTTTCCCATTTTCAAGAAACTGGCTCTGCTATGGATCATTACCGTTTGAGCCTTTTATTATTAAGATTGTTGATTTTATAATGTATTCAGAAAAGATAAAGAGGTTTTGTGCCTTTTTGAGAAAGATTTTAATTAAAAATCACTCAAAGGGGCTTTTCCCTCTTTCAAAATTTGAAGTTAAAAAATAAAATAAATAAATAACCCTGCAAAGATGGTGTTCGCTTCGGATCCGGTTATACAAGACGACGTGGAGCGCAGCTAGGCTTACCAGATGGTATCCTTTGGGAGGACATGTCCTCCTTTTTGATAATATGTCCTCCTGTCCTCCTTTGGACTGAAAATGTCCTCCTTTTCCAAATTAATCTACACTTTTTTATATTAAACTTTGGGAGGGATTATTAGAGTATGTTTAAAACTACAAATGAACTTTAACACTTCACTTTTTGCAAAAAAAAAAAAAAAAAATAAAATAAAATACTAAAATCACTAAGGTGAGCAAATACCTTTAAACTCTAATATGTGTTGCTTATCTTGACAGATAGGCCTATTTCGTCTGCGACTTACAGACTTCTTCAGAGTCGAGCACTCGACACTGAAGAAGTCTGTAAGTCGCAGACGAAATAGGCCTATCTGTCAAGATAAGCAACACATATTAGAGTTTAAAGGTATTTGCTCACCTTAGTGATTTTAGCATTTTATTTTTTTTTTTTTTTTTGCAAAAAGTGAAGTGTTAAAGTTTATTTGTAGTTTCAAATTAATCTAATAGTCAATTTTACATCTATAAAATTTCTGATTACAAATTCGTTAGAATCTCTCTGGCTATTCATTAGTCTTGTATAAGGATGAAGGGATGTTTTGCTTGAAACCCAATGTTAAGTTTGGTAAATTTCCACCGTTTGTGAACTTTCAATTTGAAAATTTTGTTAAATGTTTGATATGTTATAATTTGATTAGATTTTTTTTTGTTTCTTTTCTAAATAATGTTTGATTAGCCCTAAAAAGGATACCTTCATGATATATTTTCGACTCCTCGTTGTGTATGTTCAATCAATAGTGAAAACTTGCATGCTGTCGCGGGACTTTTAAGTGGGCGGAAATGCTTTTGGGTAATCCAATAAACATTTTTTGCACATTACTTACGAATATATTATAATAATCTTATTATGGGAATACATTAAGCAATGTTGTCAGCCAAACTAACAGAATTTAGCAAAAATTTGGAAGAGGAAAACATTGTTTTGAGTGATTTGCTATATATATCTTTTTCAAGAAGGGACACACAATCTTTAAATCTCTTATAATACTTTATATTGTAATAATTGAATCTAAGAGCTTCAATTGAAAACAAGTTATGTAACTAAAAAAAAGATCCTTAAACAATAATTATTTTGAAAAAATCAAAGAATTATCATATTAAGTAATTCACCCATATGTTCAAAAACCAAAAAAAAAACTAATTTCGTTTCGAAGAGCCAAACGGAAAAGTTTTCTTATCAACTTAAGTTTTGTATCAAAGTAAGTAGAACTACAGGGGATAGGCAAAATGATTGAGATAGGCAAAATTTTGCCCAAATTCAAATGCTTATAACTTTATGAAAAATGAATGAAATTGGATGCATCTGGAAGCAGTCGACTGCAAATTTGGTCCAGTTTTAGGAACTTCCTTGGCCATGCATATTGGCCACTGGACACCGGAGATGTTCCGGATTTTCTGAGGTCATGTCCAAATGTCATTTTTTCTGTCGCTTGTATTTTTGTGCGGTGTAAAGTTAGATAGATGTTTGCAATTTTCCTAGAAACTAGAGCTAATAGGAAGTTGAATGTCACCGGACGCATTAAGATTGGTTGGAAATCTTCAGAAATATGACCATTTCCGTAAAACTGGTTCCGGAAAGCATATTTCTGAAGATTTCCAACCAATCTTAATGCGTCCGGTGGCATTCAACTTCCTATTAGCTCTAGTTTCTAGGAAAATTGCAAACATCTATCTAACTTTACACCACACAAAAATACAAGCGACAGAAAAAATGACATTTGGACATGACCTCAGAAAATCCGGAACATCTCCGGTGTCCAGTGGCCAATATGCATGGCCAAGGAAGTTCCTAAAACTGTACCAAATTTGCCGTCGACTGCTTCCAGATGCATCCAATTTCATCCATTTTTCATAAAGTTATAAGCATTTGAATTTGGGCAAAATTTTGCCTATCTCAATCATTTTGCCTATCCCCTGTATAAGGCTTGATGTTTATAGTTGTTTCTATTGAAGTGACTTTTCGTCATAAACTTAAACTTTTGGTGCAGAAACAAGGTTTTTTGGAACATTTAATATAAATTTTTGTTGTTTCTTGAACAAGTGATTCAATAATCAGTGTTTTCCAACGACATTCTCTCCTTTTTTTTTTTTTTGCTAAAAGTCAATTCTGGTTCTGGCATGGCAAAGTTTTGAAATGTCCTCCTTTTTCAAAAGCGGTAAGACAAAATGTCCTCCTTTCTGAAATATTCTTCTGGTAAGCCTAAGCGCAGCGAGCTATATGGATAGGTTTCTCGTCCTTCCATGATACCGTGATAATCGATATTGATTTCCACACGATATATAGAGTCAAGACTGGTCATTTGACAAACGAAGCTCTTGATGAACAACTGTGCTGCCCATAACTGCATAACAGTCACATTCGACATTTGTGACAAATTGGAGTTAATACCGGGGCGATCAACTTACTAAAATCTGTGAGTTTGTTCTAGAAAATTCGA
The DNA here is from genome assembly GCF_002204515.2 of Aedes aegypti. Classification (NCBI taxonomy): domain Eukaryota; kingdom Metazoa; phylum Arthropoda; class Insecta; order Diptera; family Culicidae; genus Aedes; species Aedes aegypti. The sequence goes on along the minus strand of NC_035107.1, from coordinate 290,232,222 downwards.
AAAATATACCAAGTTGTTTTGTCACATTGGCAATTGTAACCGCATAACAGTCACATTGAGATCATACATGAGCCTCATAATGTAGTAGCAACGAAATTTCTATCAGAATTATTTTCTGACTATTCACCCAATATGTGATATGAGTTGTGCAAAATTTCAACCTCAAAGAAGCTCTTTTGAATTCTTAATGATTTTTTTGAAATTTTAGTTTCCTCCCATACTGCAGTAAAATGCAAATTTGGTATCCCATTTACTCAATGCCTAAATGCCGAATGTTACAGATATGCAGTTATGGGCACAGTGGTGCTCATAAGAATACTAAACTGGAAATCCTGCTCTGTTCAAGTAGGGACGTAGAGTCGGAAAGAAGAAGAAGTCATTATGTAGATGATATAAAATTTCATTTTCCTCAATAGATGTTATCGACTTACAAAGAGTAGGTACCATACAAAGTAAATCAACCGCAATCCGCGCTAGGAAATATTAGTTATCCATTGAACGTTGATTGCCTGTTAATAAATACAGCTTATTCCATGGAAATATATTCATACGCGGATGAGCGCTTTCATCCGTCATGAAAAAAAAATGTCCAACCAAACGCCAGACATAACTAGCTCCGCACATGACAGCAATATCCCGACGTGAATAAATATTGAGCTGAACATCCATCGCATATCGATACTAATTGAACAGACTATGAAAGACCGGATATGATGCAACCTCGGGTCGGATCCGGAGCACGGCATTCACATATTAATGTTCTAGTATCAAACAGACTACGGCACAATCCCATCTGCATCAGTACGTCTGCACAGTGGCGGAACGCCGGACAAATCAAAATTCAACTTCATGTTTTATCACCGTGTTATGGAAAGAAAAGTTTAATTGTTCATTGCAAATTGTAATGCAAAACTGGCAGCTTTACACCAAGCTGAGAAGCAGGCTCTTTCTCAGTGAGGTCGTAATGGCAAGAAGAAGAAACCTTGACGGGAGAGTATTTGATCGGAATTTACCCTCAAGTTTGTAGCTAATACAACACATACACAAGTGCTCGTTTAAATGATATATTTTGTAGAATATTCAATGAGGAATTTTTATCCGCGTTGGACAATTTTTGAGATTATGTCCGTATGTTGTATGGACGCCAGCCACTGTGCACTTTTGAGCCACTAATCAGGAGTCTCTCTATCTTTGATCCCGCCTGAGCATCCGTCGTCCATCTCCCCATCGGCATTCGTCATCCGGAGTTGCTTCTTCAAAACCGTTGAATCCCTCTAATCAACCGCCCATAACAAACGCAGAGCTCTGTTTCATTTATGATTTATTTCCACTAAATCACATTCTCGCCGTCTCGCTCGCTCTTGCTCACTCACTCATACTCTCCAAACACATCCACTCTTCTGCTCTAGGATCGTGTTTCATCACAGCAAAATATATGTTTAATAAAAAATGTTGATTGAAGGGAATAAAATATAAAATAAAAGCAAACTGGAGGAAGGAAGGTGGCAGATGGCGGCTGTTCCATGAAAAATTATTAACAATCCGAATGATGCCGATTGCATCGATTGGCTCAAAATATCCCGGTCCGGAGCACCCAACCGGAGGCTGTCAGATTTGGATGCAATTCGGATTTGGGCCGGGGCACTTACAATTTGCGCTAAAGGTGAAGAAGATAAGAAGCCATAATCTAGAATTCTCTTGATTTGTGCTCTTCAAAGTCCGGATTCTGGCTTCGTTCTACCTTTACCTTAAACGCAATTGTACGCACCCCGGGTGCCGAACTGCATTAACTTTTTTCTTTGGGTGCTTCTGTGTCTAATCCGCCGTTTTTACCACATTCCTCCATCGATAAAATAAAACATTACAATGTCTTTTCGTGGGAGTTTTTTTTCTGCTCCCAGCATCCACTGATCAGCTCCTCATCCGCACGAGCACCTCTCTCTCTCTATTGTGTGAGGCTTGTTGGTGCGTTCGAACTCCTCTCTCTACGTGACACACTTGCGCCTGTACGAATGACATCTCATGGAGCAGCAATCTTCCTGTCGGGAGCACTGTTCAGGGAGGAAAGAAAACGGATAACGTTAGCGATGCATAGGCATGGAAAGATGAAAGAAGGAGGGGGATACATGAGAATGAGGGGAGGGATGTCGGTCGGTACTTGAACCGCTGCGATTTTCTACAATCAAGGAAGCGGGGTGGGAGTCTGGTTGGAATGAAGAATGAGGATGGCTGCGGTGTCGTCTTTCTGTATAGTCGAAGTCGTTGGTTGAGTAGATGGCTGATAGGCACTGGGCTGGAGAAGCAGGAGGATTAAGATTCGCGATGATGTACGGCGACAGGTCGATAAATGTTTGCCTCGGTTGGAACGTGCTATGGCAGCAAACGTGGAGAGTTAATCAAATATTCATTTATATTGCTGGATGTCATTTTTGATTGTAAATTACATTGAGATATGAGTAGGAATGCCCTCGTTTGAACCTTGTGGGACCTTGTCAACTCACTCCGAGGAAGTTCTATGATTTGAATTCTTGTGGCAGTTGATTGGGGAGAGATGATATTACGTTTCTATATAAAGATACGTTTTTATGAAGTTTTTCGCAATCTGGTACGTTGAAATTAAGGTTAACGATTAATTAAAGATCTTAATTGAAGTAACACTCAGACTAATTTTTAAACAAAAAAAGCTTTCCCAGCTTCTGTGAAAAGCATTTTCAATTTAACCAGCATCTAGAAAAAGCTTTTTCATCTTCTACGAGATGTCTTCACTACTGCTATGAGCAGCTTTAACAACTTCCTTATGGAAGCATTTCCAGCTTTCCGTACAAAGCTTTTCCAGCTTCCTGGAGAAAACTTTTCCAATTAACCAGAGGAAGCTTTTCCAGCTTATTGAAGAAACCTTTTCAGCTGTCTGGAGAAAACTTTTCCAGCTTCCCAGACGAAGCATTTCCAGCTTCCCGGAGGAAGTTTTTCCAGCTTTTCGGAGGAAGCTCTTCCAGCTTCCTGGAGGTAGCTTTCCCAGCTTCCCGAAGGAAGCTTTTCCAGCTTCCTGTAAAAAGTTTTTTCAGCTTCCTTGAGAAAGCTTTTCCAGCTTATTGGAAAAAGATTTTTCAGCTGCCTGGAGGAAGCGTTTCCAGCTTCCTGAAGGAAGCTTTTGCAGCTTACCGGAGAGAGCTTCGAGAAGGAAGCTTTTCCAGCTTTTCGGAGGAAGCTTTTCCAGCTTCCTGGAGGTAGCTTTCCCAGCTTCCCGAAGGAAGCTTTTCCAGTTTACCGGAGAGAGCTTCGAGAAAGAAGCTTTTCCAGCTTCCAGTGGGAATCATTTTCAGATTCCTGCAGGAAACATTTCCAGCCTCCAGGAGAAAGCTTTTCCAGCTTCCAGGAGGAAGCTTTTCCAGCTTTCAGGAGAAAGCTTTTCCAACTTCAAGGAAGAAGCTTTTCCAACATTCGGGAGGAAGCTTTTCCAGTTTCCAGGAGGAAGCATTTCCAGCTTCCAGGAGAAAGCTTCTCCAGAAGGAATTATTTTCAGATTCCTGCAGGAATTTTTTCCAGCCTCCAGGAGGAAGCTTTTCCAGCTTCCAGGAGAAAGCTTTTCCAGCTTCCAGGAGAAAGCTTTTCCAGCTTCTAGGAGGAAGCTTTTCCAGGGGAATCATTTCCAGATTCTTGCAGGAAGCTTTTCCAACTTCAAGGAAGAAGCTTTTCCAACATTCGAAAGGAAGCTTTTCCAGCTTCCAGTGAGAATCATTTTCAGATTCCTGCAGGAAACATTTCCAGCCTCCAGGAGGAAGCCTTTCCAACTTCCAGGAAGAAGCTTTTCCAACATTCGGAAGGACGCATTTCCTGCTTCCAGGAGGAAGCTTTTCCAGCTTTTCCAGCTTCCAGGGGGAATCATTTTCAGATTCCTACAGAAAGCTTTTCCAACATTAGGGAGGAAGCTTTTCCAACATTCGGGAGGAAGCTTTTCCAGGAGGAAGCTTTTCCAGCCTCCAGGAGGAAGCTTTTCCAGCATCCAGTAGGAAGCTTTTTCAGCTTCCAGGAGAATCATTTTAAGATTCCTGCAGGAAGCTTTTCCATTTTCCAGAAAGAAGCTTTTCCAACATTCGGGAGGAAGCTTTTCCAGCTTTCAGGGGGAATCATTTTCAGATTCCTGCAGAAAGTTTTTCCAACATTCGGGAGGAAGCTTTTCCAGTTTCCCGGAGGAAGCTTCCAGGAAGAAGCTTTCCAGCTTCCAGGAGGAAGCTTTTCCAGCCTCCAGGAGGAAGCTTTTCCAGCTTCCAGGGGGAATCATTTTCAGATTCCTACAGGAAGCTTTTCTAACATTCTTTTCCAGCTTCCTGGAGGAAGCTTCTCCAGCTTCCTAGAGGAAGCTTTTCCAGCTTCCTGGAGGAAGCTTTTGCAGCTTTAAGGAGGAAGATTTTGCAGCTTCTAGGAGGTAGCTTTTGCAACTTTCATGAGGAAGCTTTTGCAACATCCGGGAAGAAGCTTTTGCAGCAGCCATGAAGAAGTTTTTCCAGTTTTCTAGAGGAAGCTTTTCCTGCTTCCTGGAGTAACTTTTCTAGCTTCCAGGAAGAAGCTTTTCCAGTTCTCTGGAAGAAGCTTAACCAGCTTCCTGAAGGAAGCTTTTCCAACTTGCTGGAGAAAGCTTTTTCAGCTTTCTGGAGTAAGCTTTTTCAGTTTCCTGGAGGAAGCTTATCCAGCTTCCTGGAGGAAGCTTTTACAGCTTTCTGAAGGAAGCTTTTCCAGCTTCCAGGAGGAAGCTTTGCAGCTTTCAGCAGGAAGCTTTTCCAGCTTCCAGGAGGAAGCTTTTCCAGCCTCCAAGAGGAAGCTTTTCCAGCTTTTTTGGAGGAAGCTTTTCCAGGTTCCCGAAGAAAGCTTTCCAGCTTCTCGGAGAAAGCTTTTCCAGCATCCTGGAGGAAGCTTTTCCAGCTTCCTGGAAGAAGCTTATCCAGCTTCCTGAAGGAAGCTTTTCCAGCTTCCAGAAGGAAGCTTTTCCAGCTTCCAGGAGGAAGCTTTTCCAGCTTCCAGGAGGAAGCTTTTCCAGGTTCCAGGAGGAAGCTTTTCCGGCTTCTTGGAAGAAGCTTCTTCGGCTTCTTGGAAGAAGCTTCTTCAGCTAACTGGAAGAAGCTTCACCAGCTTTTTTTTGGAGGAAGCTTTTTCCGCTTCCTGAAGGAAGCTTTTTCAGCTTTCTGAAGGAAGCTTTTCCAGCTTCCAGGAGGACCCAGAAAACCATAAATCGCATGAAAGTTCACGTTACAACTCGTTTATTCATACTAATTACATCGAACCCGCCAAACACCGTGGATAAACTCGTCGGATTGATGAGTTTCCTCGCATAAAACACACAAGTCGAATCAATCCGTAGCAGCTGTCAAATCATCATTTGTTATCATAAGTTAAGTCGCATAAGCTCACAGGTTAGTTCGGTAGAATGTTTATACACTCGCATTGCGTGTTAATATTCATCACATAATATATGCACGCATATCGCCTCCACTTTTGTACGTAGAAGGCCTTTTCGCGACATCTTATAAGTGAAATACAAAACATACAAAACCTCCAGGTGATTTCGTTATACGTACAATTTGGTTGTCTGGGGAAGCTTTGCAGCTTTCAGCAGGAAGCTTTTCCAGCTTCCAGAAATAAGCTTTTCCAGCTTCCAAGAGGAAGCTTTTCCAGCTTTCTGGAGGGAGCTTTTCCAGCTTCCAGGAGGAAGCTTTCCAAGCTAACTGGAAAAAGTTATACTAGCTTTTTTGGAGGAAGCTTTTCCAGGTTCTCGAAGAAAGCTCTTCCAGCTTCCAGGAGGAAGCTTTTCCAGCTTGCAGAAGGAAGATTTTCCTGCTTCAGGGAGGAAGCTTTTCCAGCTTCCTGGAGGAAGCTTTTCCAACTTCCTGGAGGAAGCTTTTCCAGCTTTCAGGAGGAAGCTTTTCCAGCTTCCAGGAGGAAGATTTTCCTGCTTCAGGGAGGAAGCTATTCCAGCTTCCTGAAGAAAGCTTTTCCAGCTTCCTGTAGTTAGCTTTTCCAGCTTCCTGGAGGAAGCGTTTCCAGCTACCAGAAGTAAGATTTCCAGCTCTCCGGAGGAAGCTTTTCCAGCTTCCAGGAGGAAGCTTTTCCAGCTTTCAGGAGGAAGCTTTTCCAGCTTTCAGGAGGAAGATTTTCCTGCTTCAGGGAGGAAGCTTTTCCAGCTTCCTGAAGAAAGATTTTTCAGCTTCCTGTAGTTAGCTTTTCCAGCTTCCTGGAGGAAGCGTTTCCAGCTACCAGAAGTAAGATTTCCAGCTCTCCGGAGGAAGCTTTTCCAGCTTTCAGGAGTAAGCTTTTCCAGCTTCCAGGATGAAGCTTTTCCAGCTTTCTGGAGGAAGCTTTTCCAGCTTCCTGGAGGAAACTTTTCCAGCTTCCTGGAGCAAGCTTTTCTAGCTTCCTGGAGCAAGCTTTTCCAGATACTTGGAGGAAGCATTTCCAGCTTCATGGTGGAAGCTTTTCCAGCTTCAATGAGGAAGCTTTTCCAGCTTCCTGGAGGAAGCTTTTCCAGCTTCTTGGAGAAAGCTTTTCCAGCTTCCTGGAGGAAGCGTTTCCAGCTACCAGAAGTAAGATTTCCAGCTCTCCGGAGGAAGCTTTTCCAGCTTCCAGGAGGAAGCTTTTCCAGCTTTCAGGAGGAAGCTTTTCCAGCTTTCAGGAGGAAGATTTTCCTGCTTCAGGGAGGAAGCTTTTCCAGCTTCCTGAAGAAAGATTTTTCAGCTTCCTGGAGGAAGCGTTTCCAGCTACCAGAAGTAAGATTTCCAGCTCTCCGGAGGAAGCTTTTCCAGCTTTCAGGAGTAAGCTTTTCCAGCTTCCAGGATGAAGCTTTTCCAGCTTTCTGGAGGAAGCTTTTCCAGCTTCCTGGAGGAAACTTTTCCAGCTTCCTGAAGCAAGCTTTTCTAGCTTCCTGGAGCAAGCTTTTCCAGATACTTGGAGGAAGCATTTCCAGCTTCATGGTGGAAGCTTTTCCAGCTTCAATGAGGAAGCTTTTCCAGCTTGCAGAAGGAAGATTTTCCTGCTTCAGGGAGGAAGCTTTTCCAGCTTCCTGGAGGAAGCTTTTCCAACTTCCTGGAGGAAGCTTTTCCAGCTTTCAGGAGGAAGCTTTTCCAGCTTCCAGGAGGAAGATTTTCCTGCTTCAGGGAGGAAGCTATTCCAGCTTCCTGAAGAAAGCTTTTCCAGCTTCCTGTAGTTAGCTTTTCCAGCTTCATGGAGGAAGCTTTTCCAGTTTCCTGGAGGAAGCTTTTCCAGCTTCCTGGAGGAAGCTTTTCCAGCTTCCAGGAGGAAGCTTTTCCAGCTTTCAGGAGGAAGCTTTTCCAGCTTTCAGGAGGAAGATTTTCCTGCTTCAGGGAGGAAGCTTTTCCAGCTTCCTGAAGAAAGATTTTTCAGCTTCCTGTAGTTAGCTTTTCCAGCTTCCTGGAGGAAGCGTTTCCAGCTACCAGAAGTAAGATTTCCAGCTCTCCGGAGGAAGCTTTTCCAGCTTCCAGGAGGAAGCTTTTCCAGCTTTCAGGAGGAAGCTTTTCCAGCTTTCAGGAGGAAGATTTTCCTGCTTCAGGGAGGAAGCTTTTCCAGCTTCCTGAAGAAAGATTTTTCAGCTTCCTGTAGTTAGCTTTTCCAGCTTCCTGGAGGAAGCGTTTCCAGCTACCAGAAGTAAGATTTCCAGCTCTCCGGAGGAAGCTTTTCCAGCTTCCAGGAGGAAGCTTTTCCAGCTTTCAGGAGGAAGCTTTTCCAGCTTTCAGGAGGAAGATTTTCCTGCTTCAGGGAGGAAGCTTTTCCAGCTTCCTGAAGAAAGATTTTTCAGCTTCCTGTAGTTAGCTTTTCCAGCTTCCTGGAGGAAGCGTTTCCAGCTACCAGAAGTAAGATTTCCAGCTCTCCGGAGGAAGCTTTTCCAGCTTTCAGGAGTAAGCTTTTCCAGCTTCCAGGATGAAGCTTTTCCAGCTTTCTGGAGGAAGCTTTTCCAGCTTCCTGGAGGAAACTTTTCCAGCTTCCTGGAGCAAGCTTTTCTAGCTTCCTGGAGCAAGCTTTTCCAGATACTTGGAGGAAGCATTTCCAGCTTCATGGTGGAAGCTTTTCCAGCTTCAATGAGGAAGCTTTTCCAGCTTCCTGGAGGAAGCTTTTCCAGCTTCTTGGAGAAAGCTTTTCCAGCTTCCTGGAGGAAGCGTTTCCAGCTACCAGAAGTAAGATTTCCAGCTCTCCGGAGGAAGCTTTTCCAGCTTCCAGGAGGAAGCTTTTCCAGCTTTCAGGAGGAAGCTTTTCCAGCTTTCAGGAGGAAGATTCCTGAAGAAAGATTTTTCAGCTTCCTGTAGTTAGCTTTTCCAGCTTCCTGGAGGAAGCGTTTCCAGCTACCAGAAGTAAGATTTCCAGCTCTCCGGAGGAAGCTTTTCCAGCTTTCAGGAGTAAGCTTTTCCAGCTTCCAGGATGAAGCTTTTCCAGCTTTCTGGAGGAAGCTTTTCCAGCTTCCTGGAGGAAACTTTTCCAGCTTCCTGAAGCAAGCTTTTCTAGCTTCCTGGAGCAAGCTTTTCCAGATACTTGGAGGAAGCATTTCCAGCTTCATGGTGGAAGCTTTTCCAGCTTCAATGAGGAAGCTTTTCCAGCTTGCAGAAGGAAGATTTTCCTGCTTCAGGGAGGAAGCTTTTCCAGCTTCCTGGAGGAAGCTTTTCCAACTTCCTGGAGGAAGCTTTTCCAGCTTTCAGGAGGAAGCTTTTCCAGCTTCCAGGAGGAAGATTTTCCTGCTTCAGGGAGGAAGCTATTCCAGCTTCCTGAAGAAAGCTTTTCCAGCTTCCTGTAGTTAGCTTTTCCAGCTTCATGGAGGAAGCTTTTCCAGTTTCCTGGAGGAAGCTTTTCCAGCTTCCTGGAGGAAGCTTTTCCAGCTTCCAGGAGGAAGCTTTTCCAGCTTTCAGGAGGAAGCTTTTCCAGCTTTCAGGAGGAAGATTTTCCTGCTTCAGGGAGGAAGCTTTTCCAGCTTCCTGAAGAAAGATTTTTCAGCTTCCTGTAGTTAGCTTTTCCAGCTTCCTGGAGGAAGCGTTTCCAGCTACCAGAAGTAAGATTTCCAGCTCTCCGGAGGAAGCTTTTCCAGCTTTCAGGAGTAAGCTTTTCCAGCTTCCAGGATGAAGCTTTTCCAGCTTTCAGGAGGAAGCTTTTCCAGCTTCCAGGAGGAAGATTTTCCTGCTTCAGGGAGGAAGCTATTCCAGCTTCCTGAAGAAAGCTTTTCCAGCTTCCTGTAGTTAGCTTTTCCAGCTTCATGGAGGAAGCTTTTCCAGTTTCCTGGAGGAAACTTTTCCAGCTTCCTGGAGCAAGCTTTTCTAGCTTCCTGGAGCAAGCTTTTCCAGATACTTGGAGGAAGCATTTCCAGCTTCATGGTGGAAGCTTTTCCAGCTTCAATGAGGAAGCTTTTCCAGCTTCCTGGAGGAAGCTTTTCCAGCTTCTTGGAGAAAGCTTTTCCAGCTTCCTGGAGGAAGCGTTTCCAGCTACCAGAAGTAAGATTTCCAGCTCTCCGGAGGAAGCTTTTCCAGCTTCCAGGAGGAAGCTTTTCCAGCTTTCAGGAGGAAGCTTTTCCAGCTTTCAGGAGGAAGATTTTCCTGCTTCAGGGAGGAAGCTTTTCCAGCTTCCTGAAGAAAGCTTTTCCAGCTTCCTGTAGTTAGCTTTTCCAGCTTCCTGGAGGAAGCGTTTCCAGCTACCAGAAGTAAAATTTCCAGCTCCCCGGAGGAAGCTTTTCCAGCTTCCAGAAGTAAGCTTTTCCAGCTTCCAGGATGAAGCTTTTCCAGCTTTCTGGAGGAAGCTTTTCCAGCTTCCTGGAGGAAACTTTTCCAGCTTCCTGGAGCAAGCTTTTCTAGCTTCCTGGAGCAAGCTTTTCCAGATACTTGGAGGAAGCATTTCCAGCTTCATGGTGGAAGCTTTTCCAGCTTCAATGAGGAAGCTTTTCCAGCTTCCCTGAGGAAGCTTTTCCAGCTTCTTGGAGAAAGCTTTTCCAGCTTCATGGAGGAAGCTTTTCCAGTTTCCTGGAGGAAGCTTTTCCAGCTTCCTGGAGGAAGCTTTTCCAGCTTCCTGGAGGAAGCTTTTCCAGCTTCCTGGAGGAAGCTTTTCCTGCTTCCTGCAGGAACGTTTTGCAACTTCCAAGAGAAATATTTTTCAGTTTCCATGAGGAAGCTTGTTTAGTTTTCAAGAGAAAGATTTTCCGAATTTCAGGAGAAAGCTTTTCCAATTCCCAATAGGAAATTCTCCTGCTTCCAGGAGAAAACTGTTCTTGCCTCCAGTATAAGCTTTTCCATCTTCCAGGAAGTAGTTTATTCAGTTTCAAGGAGGAAGTTATCCAGCTTCCACGAGAAAAGTTTTTCATTTTTTTTTTGGGAAAGCTCCAACTTTCTGAAGGAAGCTTTTTAGCTGCCTGAGGGAAGCTTCTTCAGGAGGAATTTCTTCCATTTTTTCTAGTTCAATCATTCCAAAAACATTGAGAAAAGAAAGGATAATACAATAAGGTACGTTTTCTACAAGAAAATGATGATTTGACGTGAGAAGATTGGATTATGTGTCCTGATTACTTGGTTATTTACTTCAAATATGCTGAAAAAATTTGTTCTATTTTACATCAGGTCAGCATCAGCACAAACAATGGGTTTTCACGTATTGGCCTTAACCTTGTGCGAAATTATTGTGAAACACCAGAAAAAAGAAGTTCTGTAATCTTCTGGCGTTCCCTATATACTTAACATGCAATAAACATTCGTAACACTTCTTGTTGAACAAAGTCATAAAATAAAGCCCAACGCAATTTATCACTCCATACCAGACCACACACTCCCAACCCTCGTAATCAAATCAGAGCACGCAAACGATCGTTTTCCGCTTTTGGCACCCTTATACTTATGTGGTCTCAGTGTTATGCCAACCAACAGGAATAGGGGAAGAAGGGGTAGTACGCACCCTGTAAGGAAATACCGAATTCGACCTGAGAATTTAGCCGAAAACTTTTTTCTGATTGGGTTTACAGGGAACTCGAATGAATAAGGTTGTAATAACAAAAAAAATCGATTCAGGCAACCATATCTCAGAAGTTAAGTTTAAATTATATGAAACCAAAATAAACGATTTTGAAATTCTAAAGAATGCGGTAGAAACAATGAGTTTGAGTTTATGCGGCATACTTTGAATCGCATCTATGGTATGTGGTGTTTATTTGGTGAACTTTTCCTCATGTAATTTCTCCATAAATTGCCAAAAACGTTCGTGATTTTTTTTAGTGGTAATTGATTTTTTTTTGCATGACAGTTGGACGCCTGAAGATTTATATGAATGATCGAATTTCACTTAAATATCATATGTCTTGCGGTGGTCTTCTTTAGTCGAATGATTAAAGTCCGTGGCTACAAAGCAAAGCCATGCTGAAGGTGTCTGGGTTCGATTCCCGGTCGGTTGAGGACCTTTTCGTGATGGAAATTTCCTCAACTTCCCTGGGCATAAAGTATCATCGTACCTGCCACACGATATACGATTGTGAAAATGGCAACATTGGCAAAGAAAGCTCTCAGTTAATAACTGTGGAAGTACTCATAAGAACACTAATCTGAGAAGCAGGCTCTGTCCTATTGAGGACGTAATGCCTAGAATAACAAGATGATATTGCGTTTGCGTTTTTTGTATCCCGACGGAGCATTGTACACCTAGTTCCCCTTCAAATCCCCATGCCAGTCTCAGGAATAAGGAAAGGGATTCTGCTGTTTCCCTTCCCCATATTCTTCTAGATACTCACCCCTTCGCCAACGACGGCACACTGCTTCTCAACGCCGCTCCTCGCCCCGATATTGGCCCGCTTCAACGAAGCACTGGCGCTGGAATCCCGGGCATGGTTGGCATCACTGCCTCCACCGAAGCGAGTTATCAACTCGTCCAAGCTGTTGACCTGCACGAACGGGCCATTCACGGCGGACGGTCGAGTCAGTGCCGATTCGGGGATTCCCAGGTGGATTTGGGTGGCGCAGAACGATCTGAAGCAGGCCCCCGAGCAGCACTCCTGGCCGTAGAAACACTATCGGTGGGGATGGGACGGGAAGAAAACAGATGTGGTTAGTTTTTATTGGGAAATTCCACGGTGTGGGGAACCTGTTTTGGCGGAACATGGCTAGTTGGGAATGAATTCCATGTAGAATCGGTTAATTTACCGGAAAATTCGAATGCATAATGATTTATTATCCCATGATCGTAACTTCGTCGATTGGACATGGAATGACTTGAGCGATGATTCAATTGGGCGTGTAACACTTCTCAGAAGCAACACACATAATCGATAAACATGAGTGTGGTTTTTTTTTATTACGATTCCTCGAATCATGCTCTCAAACCCTACTAACTTAGTCAATACCATGGGCGTAGCAAGAATTTCCAAGGTCGAACGCATTGCTTATCATTTTCTCACAAAATGATCATTTTTGACATCTTCCGTTTTCTTTTTATTTGGTTATTCTAAATTTGTGCATGAAATGTAATTGAATGAAGGACGTAAGTTTTTATCATTCTATTATACTGCCGTGAATCGCAAGTCAGTCCCATCTGTAAAAAGTAGGCATTGAGAAAATGAGCTGTGAAGTTTTCAAACTCGTTTTCCATACGAATATTCAAAAAATTCCAGAGGATTGGAACATATTCAAATCTTAATGAAACTGTCATAATTTGCTTTTCACTACGATATTCTTCCGAGAAAAATATAAAGATGATCAAAACAAGTTTCATGTTTGTGTTACACTGTGTGGAAATCTGTAGTGAGACTGATATGCGGTTACTTTTCATTATGGGACAATTTGACTTGCTGTTTTTTTTCCGAACAAATCATTTTAACTCATTAGTGCAGCCGAAAAAGCCTTAGAAGATATGTTGAAAACTGAACTCAACTCAATTTCGACGAAAATGCAGATGGGACTGACTTGCGATTCACGGCAGTGTAGTGGCAAAGTGTAATTCAACATACGACTGGCCCTAGTCACTGGTGATTTTGCCCAAGCTAGTTAGATGTCCGCAATCAAATCTTAAGAAAAAAAAAACCCTCCAGTGATTTTCCCTTTAGAAAGTCTGCGAAAAGATCGTCGAAGAATTCTTCGAGAGCATTTATAGGGATTTCAACGGATTATTTTCGGGTTTCTTGTGCACATTTCTTTGATTCATATATTCCTCCAGATGCTTGAGAATCTTCTGAAAGAAAAATACCCCTAGAAAATTTACCATATGTACTCTTTTTTGAAGTACAATTCATGATTCTTGCAGGCATTTTAAAGAAAGTTCTTACAAAAACTACTCCAAAGATTTCTCCTGGTATTTTCCATGGATTGAACAAAGTATTCATTTATTTAGTTAACGTCTAAAAGATAACCCTGGACCAACAATTTCACGCCACAACACTCGGTTCGTGGCCGCATATTCCCATCCTTGATTCTGCCCCACGCTCGCCAAATCGATGCGCACTTGATCCACCCATCTATCTAGCTGCGCTCCATGCCTTCTTGTGCCAACCGGATTCGAAGCGAATACCATCTTTCTAGGGTTGCTGATCGGCATTCTTGCAACATACCCTGCCCATCGTATCCTTCCAGCTTTGGCCACCTGCTGGATACTGGGTTCGCCGTAGAGTTGCACATCGCCAAAGATCGTCCTAAGCACCCGACGTTCGAAGACTCCAAGTGCTTGCAAGTCTTCCTCGAGCGTAGTCCACGTTTCATGCCCGTAGAGGACTACCGGCCTTATGAGCGTTTTGTACATCGTACATTTGATGCGGATGTGAATCTTTTTTGACCGTAGAATTTTGTGGAGGTATTTCACGGCTAACGTTGTTGTCAGCTTCGTTGTTGCTTCACGTCGTACTTGACTGTGTTGATTCAGTGGATTTGCAAATTTCTGAAGCAGGACACTGTATGTTACCTTCAAATCAGCATTCTTGCCTGGATATCTCCGCTACCACTCACTGCGTCTCATCGTAGAATTCTGAGCAAATTGTGAGGGAAACGCAAGCCATTGCTGCGGATCCAGTGGCTCTTCTAGCACACTAACAGCCATCGGATTTTCACTAGCTTTCTCTGCACTGTCGGCATCTACTTTCGAGTCGACATCCACGTGTTGATTGCCGCTTCTGCCCTAAATCTCTTGTCCATACCACTCACCATGTCAGGTAGTCGTTTCACACTGTCCACGTTTAAAAGTCCCAATCGCCCGACGCCAAATTTTCAAATTAGAGGCTGGAAGTGTCACGCACGAGCTCGATTGACCAACCTGGTTCAGCCGGTAAAGGCCGTCCTTTTCACGGCCCATGGCGATGACTTCTCCCGTTGACTCTTGCTTGACCACGCATGATTCCTTCGTAAACTTACGCAGTAAGCTTTCTTGCAAATGCGACTAACAGAAAGGAGATTTACTGCAAGGACTGAAACTCATAAGACGTTAGAGACATCTAGGCTACAGCACTCACCAACGACATCAGCGTCAATCTCAACGTTTCCAGTGGCCACAACCGGTATCTTGGATGCATCTGCCACAAAGATGGTTTCGGACACGGGCTTCGTGCTAACGGTCTTCAGCTCCATTATCCAATACCCACTTTTCCAGTGATCCATTTTGCTTCTTACACGCCAGTAGTGCCTTCTTCCGAGAACTCTTCTCGTACTTGTTCGTCGATCTCTGTGGACATTCCGAAGCGTAGTGTCCAAGTTTCTCGCCCTTGACAAGCCCTTGCTCGCTTGTCTCGGACGTGTTGCTAGCGCACCGCTTGATCCGCCAGCCCTGGTGCTGGACTCGATGGTCACGTCCTGGAGAATTTTTGATTTCACCCAATCTGCCGTCCACTTGATACCTGAGGCGTCAATTCCCATGACAATAGGCTCGTATCTCTTTGGCAGCCCTAATATGAGGTTCAACGACATTCACTCGTCGTTAAGCGGGAATCCAATCTCCTGCGGCTTCTGGCTTGTGGTCAAAATTTCGTCTAGGTGCTCTTCAACGGATGAACAGTCTTCTAGTTCCAGTGTCACCAAGTTTCCTCCTTGATCATCACCATCCGCATTCCGAACGGCCATGCTGCGTAGTCCTCTCGACCTTTCAGCTTCTCTAGGGACTGATGGGAAGCGCTACTGAACGGAATCCGCAAATTACACGCATTTGCTTCTTGGTTTCCCCCGGGGGCTACTTCAGTACACGTTTCGGAATTGCTTAAGAACTTCTGACGAAAAAAATAGTAGTTTATGGAACAAGTTGCATAATGATGATTTTTACAGCACGAGTCGTAAATTTAATAATTACGACGAGTACTGTAAAAATCGAGTTCTGCAAAGAGTTACGTACAACAATTTTACAGCAATTTCGTAGAAGACCACTTGAGGGTTTCAGTAAGTATATCGGAATGCATTCACCATTATTTTACAATTTCTGAAAAATTGTTATGTTATGATTCATTACGCAACTCAAAACAGTAGCGTAATGAAAAAGCGTTGCGTAATGAATCAATACAGCACTGGTTTCAGTTGCGTAATGACTATTCCCGCACTGCATACTCCAGTGCAGGAAAGTAGGCCGTTTCGTGACAGAACAGCCTACTATGATGAGAAATTGCAAAAAAATCACTTTTCGGCTGATTGTTTGGCCGGTCGCAAGGTTATAACAGTTGTTAACAGCTTGGGCCGATAACCTGATAGAGAGTAAAGGCGTCTGAATACGTTCAAAGTCTAGCAACGAATGATTGCTTGAGCTTTGAGCTTGAGCTTGATTGGCCGCCCGTGGATGCACTCCAGTATCGCCAGATCAGCTGCACTTACACAAGGAACCAACCGAATGACTGCTTGGGACTAACAGGCATCCTCAGTGTATAAGTGCTGGTGATCTTCTATTTTTAGGCAACAATGGCACCTGCCACGTCAGAATGCAGACCAATGAGGGGAAGGGGGAGGAATTGATGATGCATTGAACTGACTCCCACGTAGACCGTATATTCCACTGCATCCACGTCAGTTCATGCGGGAGTGTATGGATTGGGGGAAAGGCATGGCAGAGAGGTTTGCTTTTGTGGTTAGCAGACTGCCTATGTATCAGGCGTAAGAAAGGCGTGCGCGTGGAAGTAGGAAGCGTTAGGGAAACGGTTTCTTGTCCGTCTCTGGTTCTAGCGTTTGCTATGAACGAATAGTTTGAGTGTGATATATTTAGAATGGAAGATAGAAGCAAGTGAGGGATATACAACTACAAAGTACGAGGAAAGGGACGGGCCTGGGATTGAACCCATGACCTTCTGCATATGAAGCAGAAGCGGTAGCCATCAGACCACCAACCCCGTCTCTAGCAACGAATGATTTATTAACTCTAAAATAAATGCAACGCTTACTACGTTAACATGCTCATTGAACACTAAGCTAGGAACCAGGGTCTGTCCCAGTGATGAAGTTATACCGAGAAGAAGAAGAATAGGGTGTTTTATGTATTTTGGACAGAGTGTTACGCGTATATAATTTGGCCACCTGCATTTGATTTTGCCGTAAATGGCCAAATTATATACGCGTAACGGTCTGTCCAAATTACTTTGATTACCCTATTTAAAGTTATTTCAAATATTCTTTTAAACATTAATATTTAAAATAATATTTGAAATTACTCTAGAGATTATTTCAGGGACATTTCCATTTTTTTCAGCTGTGAATTATTTGTTCAGATATTGCTAAAGATAATTCTTCTACCCCATTCAAAAATGACTTATTCCATGAATTTCACTATGACTAATTCTCGAAGGAATTTTCCTGAAGATTTCTAGTAGGGTGCAACCGAAAATTAATCCTCAATTTCGCTCCTTGATACGCGTGGGAACTCCTTGAGGAATTCCTTTGTTTCATTCATTTCGGGGGTGACCCATTTCGCAAAAAGACGTTTCGCATAAGGACGTTTCGCATACGGACGTTTGGCATAAAGCAGTTTCATATAAGGACAGGTAGCATTTAAAGAAGGCATATAATTATCTTTATGCCAAACGTCCATTATGCGAAACGTCCACCCATAAAATTATGCGAAACGACTTTATGCGAAACGTCCCTCCTTCATTCATTTCCATTATTTGAGAAGTAACACTTGCAACTACTACTTAAAAGTCAATACAGTAGCGTAATCTCAGATCACTTATATGCATCTTAATATGCAATTAGAGATGAAGGAATTGGATAATTTCCTGAGGGGTTCCTTTTACTTTCCAGAAACTTCTTCAGAAATTAGTTGAGAGTTACACTTATTACTTTAACAAAGTTTTAGTTTTCTCAGGAATTTTGGCTTCGGATTAGGTTATACAGCCATTCCATTAAAAACCGATCTAGTGGGTCACCGAATTCCGTAAAAAATGCTATTTAGTTCCTTATCCGAGATAGGGATACACGTGTTTTTGAATTTTTTGATTAGGGTGACCGTTTCCAAAATAGGCTGACCACAAAAATAGCAACTTTGCAAAATTTTTATTTTTTAAGAAATTATGACTTTTGAACCGATGGACCGATTTCTTATTTTCTTAAACGAAATGAAAGCTAAAGATTTTGACTTATAAAGAAATATATAAAATTTCACAAAAACTGTTTTTTAAATGGAAAAAAAAAAACAGTTTTTTTCGTGTTTTGAAGGCCTCAGGACAAAGGGAGCTATTATTGTTCTCATTGTTTCTTGAAAGTTTGGAAAATTCAACGATTACTATCAAATTTTCAGCGATTTATGTTTTTTAGTTTTTGAGATATATAGGGAGCCGGATCCTATTCTTGGCACTTTTAATTCACTTCGGCAGTGGGGTTTTTTGAAAGCTACTTAGCTCATATTTGGTCACAACATGCGTCACATTGAAGTGCTTCTTATTGCAAAGTTTCATACAATTCGGCCGAGAAAAACCCCCCATGCCAAAGTGAATCATGGAAGTGCCCAAGGAGCTCTGCACCCTATATTTGAAAATAAAAATCAGTCATTATTTATCGGCATACACTGTTGGGCTCAGCGAATTAGAATTTTTATTTTTAAAATCATCATATCATTTGTCCAGCTCAACCGATTTCCAATCTTTTTTTAAGCTCTCATTATGATTTCAACATTTCAGAAAAAAAATATAAAACCCTGATTTTTTTACATCAAAATATATAAAATATATAGTTTTCAAGGATTTTTTTATATTTTTTTATTTAAAGTGTTTTATTTTTTTTTTTTTCTAAAAAATTGAAATCTTAAGCTTTTATTCCATAAAAAAAGATTGGAAATCGGTTGAGCTGTTCATAAGTTATGATTTTTTTTTGAATAAAGAATCTTATGCGCTGAGACCTACAGTGAGTGCCGATAAAAAATGACTGGTTATTTTTTTTTTTTTTTAAATATATCTCAAAAACTAAAAATAACAAACATCGCTGAAAATTTGATAGACAACGTAAAATTTTCTGAACTTTCAAGAAAAAATGAGAACATCAATAGCTCCTTTTGTCCCGCGGCCTTCAAAACACGAATGAACGCAAATTTTTATTTTTTTACATTTTTAATTTTTATGAAATTTTATATTTTTTCTTGAAAAGTCAAAATCTTTAGCTTTCATTTCGTTCAAGAAAACTGAAAATCGGTCAAGCGGTTCAAAAGTTATAATTTCTTCAAAATAAAAAAAATTTGCAAAGTCGCGATTTTTCTGGTCATTTTATTTCGGAAATGGTCACCCTTATCAAAAAAAACCAAAAACACCTTATTTCGGATAAGGAACAAAATAGCAAATTTTCACGGAATTCGGTGTCCCACTAGATCGGTTTTCAATGGAATGGCTGTATAGTAATTTTTGAAGCCACTTTTCATGTAATCCGAGGAGAAACATTTCGATGAAATTTCGTCTGGGTCTATAGCGTATTAATCTCTAAAAGTAATTGAATTCTAAGAGGGTTTCTAAAAAGTATATAACAATTCCTTAAAAATAATTGCAAGATGTATTTTTCTCCCTTCGTTGAAATGTATTTCTTTCGCTTTTAATTCTGGAGGCAATCAAGAGACTGTGGTTTGAAAAATATTGAAAAAGGAGTCAAAAATACAGACGAATTTCCTGACATCTATTTAAGATTATGTTTGACGAAATCCTTATACAACTCTTTGGAAAACCTGAGAAAAAACCATCCTTTAGAAAAAAAATGATGGAAATGTTGGAAATATCCTGCAGAAACCGCTGTAGCAATGCTTCGAGTCATTCTTGGAAGATTTTGAAAAGATACGCTCGGAAACTTCCATTTAGGAATTTCTTTGAACTTCCTGAATGGAATGCCGACAAGAGTTGTAGGAGAAAATTTCTAGAGCAATACCTTAAACTATTCTTGATAAATTACTGGAAGTGTCCTTTTGAAATCTTATGAGGAATTCATTGCAAAATATTAGAAAACAATAAATATTCCTGCCTACAGAAGAGCTGGTAGATACACTTAATGTGTTCCGGATTGAATCCTTGAAAAAATGTTTATAGTTTTTTTTGTAAAATAATTTGGAAAATTCCAAATTTGTCTGAGATTTGAGATAGATTGGTAACTCTATTAAATGTTGTGATATTTTTGCACTACCTCTTAAGGGTTTCTTCAATTCCTGTAAAATATCGGTAGAATTCCCCAGAAAACTTAGAACTAAAGACAGAAGAAAATATAAGTTGAATTTCTTGAGAAATTTCTGGAAGACTACTTGGATGACATCTCAAAGGATTCTCTGGATAAATTGCTACGTTACGGGTTGCATTTACTTTATTTTTTGCGTAAATTTTCCGGATCTTTAGAGGAATCCTAGAAATAATTCAAGAATTATTCATGGCAGAATGCTCGAAAAAATGTCATGATCAATTAAAAAAAATCTTAAGGGTTTATTTCCCTAGTAACATTGGTAGCTGAATAAGTTGCTACTCCGTATTGATCGGAACTGGTGAGAATTGCACTTCGATTCAAATAAATAAGGGATGAAACTATACGCTTACTCTTGAAGTGCACATTTTAGCAGCTCTAATTTTATTGATCAATATCTGCGCCGGCCATATCCTCACAGTCAGTTGAGATGGGGGAGGGTTGTTAGTGTGTTATGATAGTTACTTCTAGAGACCGAGAATACCTCTGCATCTCCTAAATCACCACGGGAGGGGTTATGATCAGTGAGGGTGGAAAGAGATCTGGGAGTCACCTTTGGTCGGTGATGCGATCCATGAATAAAGAGGACAAATACGACTCTTAAAGTCCAAACGCAAAGCGGAACGGCTACGGAAGTGGAATCGGTACGGCCAAAATGGATCACACCTTCTCGACTAAGCTGTCAACGAATGAAAGTGAATTAACACTAAGTCGACAAGCATGTTATAGTTCATGCTGGTGAACCGGTTCCGCTTTCCGTCGCCGTTCCGCTATCATTGCGGTTGGGCCTTTATTTAAAACTAGTTTTGTCTCGCATTGATAAGCTTCTGATAGAAAATTAGAAAAAAAGGATCTTATACAGTATTCAATCTTCTTCATTTGATGTAGTTAAATTCTAATTAGTGAAATAGTCATGACAATTTTATGAAAAAAAAGAATCGTATTGAGCATCTTCTAGAAAACGAAAATCTGTAGGACACTGATATTCATGATGTTGAACTATACAAAGGTTAATTAAAGTAATGACGAGTAAAGAAAGGAATGTTTATATTTAAATAATACAAAACAGGAAAAAGGTATATGCCGATACTTGTAGTGACGAGCTATTCATAATAAAAATACTAAAAATAACATCACCTCGATAAAAATGTGTTATTACAAGCATGAAACGAGCTCACCAGTCACAACGCGAACCGGACACGATATATCTTGATTCTAAGGCTCGCTGCAAAGGAGCATGAAACAGAATCGAAGAACTACACACAACTCCACCGCCCATCATCATATTTTTGAAAACTGCAAGAGATTCAGATATCGCAAATTAAGTAAACAGCGGTATTTCTGAAGGAAAATCTTGAAAAAAAATTAATGGTTTTATGCAGAGATATCCAGAGGACTGACACGGCAGTCATTCTTGCATACATTTTGGCTCTCCCTCACATCGTTTTGGTACGCAATTTCTGGTCGGTTCACCTTAACTTGCTCCTGATTGCTCATGTTAGTGATAGTTTCTGGCAATTGAACATATCGCATTGAATCGTCGTATTTGATGACGCATACACTATTTTAATAATTTTGTTGAATATTTTACTCTTCAACAAGATATTATTGATGCATCTGACCCATGAAAACCAAATGTTGGTTTGTTAATGATTGGCTCATTTCACCCACCTAGAGACATTGTCTTTCATAAAAATGCTACAAAGGAGGCATCAATCAGGGAATGTTTGATGAAATCCATGGAATATTTATGACAGAGTTAAAAAAAATACTTACTAGGGTTTGTTTGAAAACATATTATTAGGATAACATAAAACGTCAATAAAATTAGAACAAAAAAAAAAAAACAAATAAAAAAAATCTTGAAGTTGTTCCTGAAGCATTGATAATATCGCTGTTTGATACGACCCTCTTGGGTAACATGTACTCTATGGGAAATAAAGATCAACTCTGGGACTTTTCTTAATTTTCATACATCCATTTTAAAATGCAAGGTTGATGATACGTGATAATTTTCACTACAGCTGCAAGATTAGGTTCATTGTCAAATGATGTGAATGTTCATGCTGAGAATGAAAGCTTTTTTGTTTATGTATGAGACAGATGAATGAACTCCTTCTGAATCAGTGAGATACTAGTTCACTGTTTTGGATGAATCATAAGTTTCCTCACTCGCAATAATGTTCATTGGGTATAGGAATTCATCAACCGATTCTATCGTAATGATTTTCAGCATTCATTCTGATTATCACTCATAATGAAAATATCACCAGTACTACAAGGTGAAGTTGTTTCGAGCATATTGTAGGCTTATTTCTTGCCAATCACTAATTAAACATCAAAAGTAGATTCGGAATTTGAAATTGATTTGTGAACAGACAAATTAACTAGGAAAATGTTTTCTGCTCGTAGCCGCTCAATGGCTTTCAGTGATTCTATCTATGTTATCCAGCGATTCTATGATTATATGAACCGTTTATCCGAATGCGACACTTACCCGAATTGATTACTGCAATGTTTTTTTTTTTCATATAAATAATACGTGGAATTGCACTCAGAAATAATTGATTCCAGAATAAAAATATCATCGTTATGTCAGTAATGCGAGCCTGTAGTGCCTTTTCCTTCGATGTTTCAAATCAGAGGTAAACTTCGTCGGTGGGTAAACTATGAAGTGGCCTTCACAGCGGAACGATGCCCATCGGCATGTTGGAAGCTTTATTCATGCTGCAAGCAATACAGTTCAGTTGAAAAATTATTAATTGCTATTCAATTACCTCTGCTGTAGAATCTGCACTTCACCGCACCACACATCTGAAGGAAGTGTCATGTTTTGACTTTTAAATCTGCCAAGTTACCGAACTCGGTGACTTGATAGGACGATTACCGAAAACTCGGTTCTATATTTACCGCGTTCGGCGATACCGATGATTTACAGACTTTTCGGTAATTTTTTTGACAGTTCCATGCTAGTTTACCGAACTTCAGCTATTTTGTTCAAGCGGCAATGTCAAAATCAACCAATTACCGAAACATCAGTAATTTCATAAGTTACCGCTCGCTTTCGGTGATTTTCATTACCGAGCTCTTATGATCCTATGTTTAAGTGTGTACCATATACAATTCAGGAAAATGTCACTTTCGGGTAAATGATATTCGGGTATTTCTTATAGAGTCAATCTAAATAACCACACATCCGATCACACTGAATATTCGATGCATTGATCACAACCAGCCAGTAATCAATGGATCACTTTGAAGTATTCAGAAAATCAACTCAAAGTCCATAAAATCAAACTCCAGGTAAGATTTCTGATTATATTGAAACCTAAATGATTTTATCTAGAATAACTGGGGACTCATTTCGGATGAATATCGCATTCGGGTATTTGTCGTTCGGGTATTGGTTACAGTGTCTATCCAGCTGACCAGTCAATATTTCAGAAACGCTGCCAATGGACCAGTGCACGAGTTCACTATTTGACGTTTGAGCGGTGCCGTGTTATTTATGTGGCCATGGTAACGAGTGAATGCGGCACCGCTCAAACGTCAAATTAATGAACTCATGCATCGGTCCATACCTATCTCTAAAAAACTGTCCGTTTTCACTCATGGCAACTAATTATCACCTGTTTATGTGAAAAAAAGAAACCGCGATAATCAGTTCCCGGTTTTCACTGAGAATGAACGGTGGTTATTGCCGATTGAGAGACCGATAGATTTGACAATTGAATGAACCAGAATGAATGTCCGAGAGCTTTTTTGTTACGGGCAATGCTGAAACCGACGAAAGCTCACAGCTGCAAAAATATGACAGCTGTGTTCGTGGCCGGAGCGATCAAACAAGGCGCGTTGAGAACCTTGTTAAAATGTGCTTCCATTCGTTGATCCACTATTGGAACACGACGGCATCTACTGATGCAAGAGAGCAAATGTTTTGCATGAACTTAATTATTTAGGGAGACTTACGGCTTCGGCACCATGCGACTATTATCGGCAACCAAATTTCAAACGCCAAATACACAGCATTTTGCTTTCAAAACACACAAATGAAAACATTCAGATTATTCTTCGTTCTGTCAGCTACTCGCTGACGAGATTTCCGAGACGGAACAAACAATTTCGCCAGGGATGTTATCAATTCAAATGAACACGCCTCAAAATGCGACTGATTTAGAGCTGCCGAAGTGATTCGTCTGCAGCTCTTACAGGAAAGCTGCCGACAATAGTCACACTGACAAGAGATGTTCGCAGCGTTGTAAAAACGTTTCCGAAAAGCTTTTAACAAGTCTATCGGTGTGAATCGATAAAGGATTGGGCTGCGAATAAATGTAAACAAACAAACACGACATTTGTCGGCTGATTTCCGAGAAAATCACAAAAGAAGCGCGGCGTCGGCTTAGATTTCCGAGAATACGTAAGTTCCCCTATATGACTTTTTGATAAAATAAAAAGCTGAAATTTGGCAAATTGACTAAACTAGAGGTGGCCTATCCACCAAAAATAGCACATGTCGTTTTTATCGAAAAATGTACGCTGTATTCCATAGTCCAATCTACTGATATTACAACCATTATTGGTACCGGCACCCTAGATGTTCTTCAAAATTTCACGTTTCTTCCACAAAGGGTGCAGAGGTTGATTATGGATGATAGTTTTTGTGTGAAATTCGTGAATGAGCTTTGAAGGTCGCTCGCCCCAACCCTTACAGAAATCTTGACAACGCCCATGCTCATCACCCCCACCTACCTTCCCAGAACAAGTTACTTACCGCGTGTCCATTAGCGAGACATTGTCTTTCTGAGCCACCACCTCCGAAGCGATTAGCCGTGTCGATGGTGTTGATGGAGGACCCGCCGGCAGGCAGCTGCACTGGAATTCCCGATGACGTCAACTGTTGGGTGCCCAGGTCGTAGTTCTGGACGCACTTGTACGAAAAGCTCAGGCAACTCCGGGAACAGCAATCGGCTGCGGTCAGGCACTGCACGAGGCGGTCGTGTGTGGATGAAGCGTGGTGAGCACATGAAAGCAAATGGAAACGAGACGCAGAGAAGAGGTAGAACAAAATGTTAATGAGCTATTAGCGCTTCTTAAGGTCAGTCGTCGTGAGTCGGGGTTTTAATTGTGATTTCGGGGTGAGGTGCGGAAAAAATCGGTTCTAATGCTTTGGGGGTAATTACATATTCGCCAACGGCGGCACATTTTGCAGGCCGGGATGTGACCGAGGAAGTGTCACTGGAGCCATCGAAACGGTTGGCAAATCCATCTGTCAGGATGACGACTGGAGTTGGCCGGGGAGGCAATAAGCCCCCGGAAGTTTGCAGCTGACGGTTGGTCACGCACTTGTACGAGTAGCTGAGACACGATCCGGAACAGCATTCCGACGAGGTGAGACACTGTTTGGGCGAGGGAGGTTTGGTCGTTGTGATTTTACACTCGTTAGGAGTTCTTGAAGTTTGTACAGTGCTGTTTTTTCTACACTAGGTTAAGCATTGAAGAAGCGAGGAAGGGACGCTGTTTGTTCGGGATAAGGTTTAGAAATCGGACTGCAAAAATAGTTCCAGTGTCAATACATGCCGATGTGTACCATACTGGCACGTGTAATGAACATAAATATTTACACGTTTAACTGTGTGAAACGTGTGAATCATTAGGATCAAAATAATGTACAGGAAGCAGTTATGTGTGAAGTTTAACTTATAAATAAGGAGAGGAAAAAGCGTTTTTACAAAAGATAGATGTTATACACAGGAAACGCTAAGAAGCTTATGCTTATAGATGTAAAAGTAACACGTTCAAAGTAATACAACAATTGAGGAGCCAAAAGCAAAGAGATGTAGTTATATGTAGTTATCAGTTATGAATACCGAAAATTCTTATATTTTCAATCTTTTCAACAGAATTTTTTAGTGATTTTTACTTACAGCTGAAAATATCACAATAATAAGGCCGCTTATTTTAAAAGTAAGTTTTTGTCAACTACACTCTTTTAGACCTACATCCTCTTCCCTCGTGAAATTTGTAAGGACCGTGGTCTTTGGCCAGACGCCCCCCCCCCATTTATCACCACGTAGCTTGTGGATGGCCTCATATAGCTATATCCTACAAGGTACAATTGTATGAATGTTTGTACACCTGGTTTCCAAATGACGATCCAAAAAGATGGCTATATTTTTTTCAATTTGAATAGTACTTAGAAAACATATCTTCGCACGTTATTGGAGAAGAACAATAGAATCGAATAAAATGCTGTCAGATGAATTGAGCTAGGCTTTGTTCCGAACAAGCCGATGAGTTAATTTGTCTATTTGAGCCTTAAGCTATCCATAAGAGCGGTATGGGATGATCTCAATGGTTTTTAACTTTTTTCATATCCTCAGTCATGCTTCAAAAGCCATATTCCATTTATGTTGCTGCAATAACAACAATATACTACACCCTAGAAAACATTTGTTTTTTCCACACGAGCACTTAATCATTTTTACCAATCGTTCTCTGGAGGCTTTTTGGTCAATGAATCACTTAGCGTACTTCGTGAATGGAATACGCCAAGCATTGAGTGTCATTTCAAATCGCTCATACTGTATCACCCCGGCTCGGTTCCCTTCTTATTTCTCCATCCCGAACAATGAGAAAGCGGACTCTGGCCAAGGTAGATGCTACAGGAGGTAGTCCGGTCAATGGATTACTACAAAAGTGTAACGGATTTTGTTTCTAATGCGTTTTTTTTTTCTTAACAAAAAATGTTATAATTTTGGCTTTCTTATATACTAAACAAAATAAAAACAAAAGTTCTTATAATTCGAACAAAAATGTCACACATTATTAAAAATAACTAAAAAGAAGTGAAATGTGACTCATTTCGTTGTTTTCCATTGAGAAATTCTCGCCCACTATTTACACTTGGTCTTTCAAAATGTTAAAATTTACGCTCATTTGGAAGCTCTTGTTGAGTAAGTAAAGAAAATGCTTTCAGTTGGTCAAATTTATAAACCCCTTCGTAGTTATGATTAAAACAGTTTTTGAAGAGCCTTCGACTTTTGACAATTTTTGGTTCACTCAAACTGCTATAACTCAGAAATTTCTTAAACATCCCCTTCGCAATAATATGGTTGTGGAAAAAGAATAGGAGCTTCATTTGCAATGATAAAAATATTTGGCGGCCATACTTTCACAGGTATTAACTGGGAGAATTATTTGCCAAAGTTGCCATTTTCGCATTCGTATATCGTGTGGCAAAAAGGATGATACCCTATGCCCATGAAAGTCAAGAAAATTTTCAATACGAAAAGATCCTGGACCGACCGGGGATCGAAGCCAGACACCTGCAGCATCCCGACCAGACGGAAGAAACAAGGTTATAACAGAATTATTTCCCCTGATATGATTTTTTTTATATCATCAGTTGTTATAAAACATGTACCGTTAGTAGTTAAAATAACAAAAATTCTAACACAATTTGCACCAAAGTAATCTAAAATATAACAAACCCTGTTACAATTATATCAAAATTATTACAGAATGTGTTGCAAGGATGTTACAAAATAACAACATTATTGCAAACTATGTTACTGTTTATGACACCGGATGTTCGTTGCAACAAACTTATAAATGCGATGTCAAAATATATAACAAATCTTGTTATAAATGTGTTTTTAAAAATATAACAAGTTGAGAACAAAGCCATCTTGATAACAATATTTTATCAACTTCTGTTATTTTTAACTGCGGCTGATAGAAATGTGTTATAATCTTGTTATGTGGTTCTGGTCGGGATGGCTTTGTTTTGTAGCTGCGGATTCTAACCACTCGGCTAAAGAAGGCCTCCAGAGAACAACAAAGTTTGTGTGTTATTCTGGAGGGAGGGAGCACCTATACTAACACCCTTCCTTACTTTGCACCCCTCTCCTTATAATATCTGATGTGAAAAAAAAATCGTAGAACATCGTGGAGATAATTTCTTACATTTCAAATACATCACAGCAATGGAAAATCTTCAGTGGGCTTCGTGGCCGTGCAATTAGTGTTACCAAGCATTTAGCCGTATCGTGTCGTGTGTGGATTCGATTCCCGCTTCAGTCCTGAAAACTTTTCGTCAGGATTATTTTCCGATTGTGCCACTGGCCTTTGCATGCTAGTCCGTTGTCTAGTGTGGTGCTTCATTCAAAGGATAAATCGTGCACTGGAAGCATTAACGTGTAGGTGTCTTTAAAAAAATCGCTATGGCATCATTATTGTTTCAATATAGGAACTGTTTTACAAAATTGCACATAACTAATAATTAAAAAAACATACTCCCCTGTTTTTTCATATTTTGGGTAAAACTAGTTCAGCTTCCCAACGATGCAAAAAATTAAAAACGGTGATTTCGAACACCATGAAAATTCAGTAATTCCGATAAAATCCAATATGGCGGCCAAATTAAATATGGCCAATATTTTTTTTATTATTGTAAATGAAGCTCTTATGTTTTCATTTTCCAAAACCATAGTATTAAGAAGGGGTTGTTAAAGAAATGTCTGAGTTATATCAGTTTGAGTGAGCCAATAATTGTCAAAAATCCAAGGGTCCTCAAAAACTGTTTTAATCATAACTACCAAGGGGTCCATCAATTTGATCAACCGACTGCAGTTTCTTTACTTACTCAACAGGAGCTTTCGAATTATCAGAAATTTGAACATTTTGAAGGCGAAGTGTAAATAGTGGGCCAGTCTCAGCTAGAATTACTCCATCATTAAACTATAACGAAATTTGTTATATTTTACAGAAATTAACCCGTATAGGCCTGAGTGAAAGCAAATAACGAATCCAAGCCAAACCTCAAATTTTCAAGAGCACAAATCTGGAGAACCGAACATGAATTCAATAGATAAAAATCATTGATTGAAATAAACAAACATTTTTTCAACCATATGCATTGTTGTTCATTAAATGAAGTTAATAGATTGCACGTTGGGACATTAGTAAGTCTTGTGGTGATATCTGTTGTTCTAATGTAAAACATTGCCAAAAGTGCATTCATTTACCGAGGAAATCTCATGTTTTTGAGATAAAAAAGTTCTTGATTTTCTGTGCCATGGTAGTCATCTTGAAATTCAACTTCAACAGGATAAAGCGGTTGAATGTTTTTTTAACCATCTTAGCGCTCATCATGTTGAATTATGAGGCATTGAGGCATGTTCAATTGATTGCTCATTTTAATCAAAGGTTTTGAACTAAACAAATAAATGAATGAATGCCGAAGAATCATTCTGATACCTAATATACATTATTGAAGAAAATTCCTATTCAATTGTTTTTTATAACGAATGAAGCTGTAAAGCAGTCTCTGTTCCAGTAAAGACGTAACGCCAGGAAAATAGTAACAAGAATGGTAAGCGATACGGTAGCCTTAAAATTCAACAAGTAAAAAACTCATTCTACTACTTAAAATCATGATGGCGTCAAAATCCAAGATGGCCGCGTTGCGGCGTTGCGACGCCCTGTTTGCGCGCGATTTGCTGGGCAGTGGGGTAGTGTGTGGTCCGATGGTTTCGAGGTCAATGGAGGATGGATTATCAACTGGTGAGTTCGTTTCATGCATATGATTACTCATTTGTATCGAGGCAACTTTACGGTTTTTTATTATTTCAAACAAACTATGAATAGTTCGTCAGTGCAAGTGTCGGCATAAACCCTTATTCTGTTTTAAATAACTTTAATATACATAAACCTTTCTTTTTTCGTCAATACTAAGAATAACCTTTGAAAAGTTCGACATTATGAATGTCGGCGTACTATGGGATTACGTTTTCTTAGAGATATTCCAGTTTACATCGAACTGCATTAAATTAAGAAGACTGATTAGTGTTATGAACTTATTTTAACGAACTTCTATCATTGTCGTTTTGTATTTCAAACAAACTATGGATGGTTCGTCAAGTGTCGGTATAAACCCTTATTCTTATTGGATATAATTTTGTTACACATAGTCTTCTTTACTTGTCATTACTAAAAATAACCTTTGAATGGTTCGACATTTTGAATGTCGACGTATTTTCTTAATCTTCTTTATTAGTATATCTTTTGAACGCGGGACAAGATTCCAGAATAGTTTTAAGTGAAAGTCGTGTTTTCCCTCCTTATCCATGGATCGCATTACCGACCAAAGGTGACTCCCAGATCTTTTTCTTCTTCACTAATAAACACCCTTCCCGTGGTGATTGTGGAGATGCAGAGGTATTCTCGGTCTCTAGAAGCAATAATCATTACACCCTAACATTCCTTCCCCATCCCAACTGACTATAAGGACTTGGCCAGCGTCGTTATTGATCAATTATATGAGATCTGCTTAAATTGCACTTCGAGAGTAAGCGGAAACTCCCATCCCTTATTCATTTGGATCTAAGTGCAATTCTTACCAATTCCGATCAATCACGGAGTAGCAACCATTGACATGTACAGTCAGTCTATGCTATGCTTATTCTTCACTCGACTCGAAGAAAACACAAACGATTGAAAACTTGTTTCTTTGTTGTGCAAAATATGGTTTTTTCATTGATTGCACTCGCCATATACATAAAATCGTAGAACATGATATAGAAAATCGTTTATTTCATAGGGTATATATCATTGCTCACCTAGTTTTTGTAGCCTATCTTACTCAGTGACATCCTCATAAGTGCTAGGCAGTTGGGAGTTGGGTGGGTATAAGGTCAGGATTCGCCTGAAAAGCGGGCGATAGACACAAGGCATTTGTTGTTTAGGTGTTTTAATTTAATCTTTGAATTTCGGCTATTCGAAGAGAAGACTGTCGCAGAAGTTTTTACTAGTGCGGAAATGCTAATAAAAGTGCGCGATTGCAGCAAATCAGCATGATTCGATGCAATCCCGCACTTTCGCATTTATGAGGCCGCACTTCGCAGTCCAGTAGTGAAAGAAATACACAATATTTACAATACAATGTTATTACAATTACAATACATTACAAATAATTATATTTCGCGTGTTACTAGTAGAATAACCGTCATTTTCTGCTCGTTAAAAAGCAGAACCGATCCCTGCAGGTAATCGGAAAAAAATAATAAAGAAGAACATAAAAAACAACGAAACAAAAAAAAACCACGCGCCGCGTCTAATCTAAGAGAAAAAAAAAGAAATAAATCCAACGAAAAAAGGGCACCGCGTTTAAACAATAGAAATATTAG
This sequence comes from Aedes aegypti, assembly GCF_002204515.2. Classification (NCBI taxonomy): domain Eukaryota; kingdom Metazoa; phylum Arthropoda; class Insecta; order Diptera; family Culicidae; genus Aedes; species Aedes aegypti. The sequence goes on along the minus strand of NC_035107.1, from coordinate 290,201,432 downwards.
TAGTAGAACGCTAATGGCGCTGTTCTCACAAAACTGAATTAGTTTATTATCACCTTTAACTGTATCTTTCCATTGTTTGTTCGATGCCATGTTGTAGTGGATGATTCACACATTTATTTGACACTTTGAGGATCGGTACTCAAGCTGTCAGCGCGTGGCAAACACGAACAGTAGCGACATTAACATTCTTAGGTTAATGCTTCTACTGTTTAAACTCAAAGCGAGCGAAAAATAAATTCAACAAAAAAGAAAATCGCACGTGCCGTAACCTAAAACCCGTATTGTATCGAATAGTTGGAAAGAGAGAATCGAAGAAAATGCAAAAATTAAACATATACTATACAGGACCAACGAAACACAGATTTACAAATGATTGAAAACAAATTTGTCCCTTTCTATAGTTTTCTTAGTGTTCTATTGCAAACTGAATACATCTAATAATAATATTAAAACATGGAACAAACTCACCGAATCACCAAACAGGATATCAGCTGATGAAGATTCCAATTCCAATTCCAATATTACCGAAAAAAGCAAACAACTAGGCGCGGTTAGCTGATGCATAAAGTGATACGCCACACTAGAGTTAACCCATAATCTCAATTTGCCAAACCAATTCAATGAAAAGAGCTTCAGAGCATTTTGAAAAGCACAGCACACCATTCTTCAGCTATTGCCACACCGCACTTTTTCTCCAACCTCTGTACAAACTATCAACACCGAAGCATTATGCTGTCATTGTTAATCACTAAATCCATTGCTGCAAAATTTTGAGTTCACGTTCTCAATCACAATAATCACACTTTTCAAATTAAAAAAAACTAACCAGGTGGCGTAGTGCCAGCCGAATTAGCATCGGTATCGTGTTAGCAGAACGCGAAAAAACATGACAACCAGTATCAAACGCGACCGTTTGCGGCAAAGCCTACTGCGCTTTCTCACAGAAACTTTCTAGGTGTTTTGGATTATGAACTAGTCCATACTAAAATACACTGCATTTGGATGTGGACTAGCATAACTTGCTCAAGACATGAACTTTCTAGGTGATCAAGATAATGAGCTAGAGCCTGCTAGAATATATCCAAATCAACATGCACAGTAGCGCTACGTAGCGAAGAAATTATGTATCAAAAATTTCACCTAATGAACGTCTTAGGGCTTCTGGACAACTTTACTGAAGACCGCCATTTTGCAGAAAGTGAGGATTCCGAGAAAATTCAACTGTGGTATTGTAATACTAGTTGATGCGATATCATACTTATGGTGGGTAGTGTGTCTTTTTAAAATATATAATGCAAAATATGAATTAGAGCATGCCGACACTTGGAGTGACGAACCATCATAATTTATTTTTACATAAATTCATAGCATTCACACCGTTTTCCCGGTAAAGATATGTATTGAAATATTTTACTTATTTGAAATAGATGCATGAAACGAGCTCACCAATTGATAATCTATCGTCGATGGGGTAGCTACCAAAATGAACGCAAATCAGATTTTTGCTGATTTTAATTTATAATAGCCTATTCTCACTGAAACACATAAAAAACGATTTTCCCAAATACCTTATCTCTTTTTTCGCCAACTGGGATCTTAATCGCAAATGTAGCCTTTTTTCTAAAAAGGTCACATTTCTATAACCGAGTTGAGGTCTTTTGAACAAACATCAAAATTGCAATGTTGATTATTAAAAACGTATCAAATTTACTAGGTAGATGTTACAGAGCGACTACTCTTTGTACTATTTTACACAGCGATTGTCTCAATGGTGAAAATTATCAAATTTTCCGTCGGATTCCTGGAGACTGTTGCAATATGTACCATACTATCGAATAATACCTGTGTCAGACTGTTTGTGCTTCACAATTTATCATCAAGCAGACGATTTTGTTTCAATTGCATGAAAAATAACGTTCAATGGTAATATTAATTCAATTTAAAACATCTAGTTTATTGCTTCTGGCTAAAACATACCATTTAAATTGTACATCACTATACCAAATATTTTTGATTTATTCTCATCTCCAGCGATGGTATGTGTATTATAATGATTATAATGATCGATTCTGAATAGAACCTTAATTTCAACATTTCAAAACAGATCATCAGACCCAAATCGAATTAAACTATTTTACGACCGGACGAAACTGATCTGTAGCCGAATGCAACTGGGTTCCCTCAATTAGGCGGCCTAATTTAGTAAGCGCACATGCACTGATAGCGTTTGACTTAAAGTAAGCATATTACACGTTAATTTAGAACAAGCAATATACAGACACTAACATTAGAGGTAAGAACTATGCCGGGATTTTAGTCGGGAACACAAACACTTCTTTCCTAATAAGCTTGACAGTGAACAGCGACATGCATTATTAGTCCGATAGGGAAGCCTCCATCAACTTACGTATTCTCCTACGGCGGCACATTTCTGCGGTCTGGCAGTGGTCGCTGCCGTTGTCGTCGACGAACTTTGGCCCTCTTCGCCAATTCGGTTGCCCAGATCTACGGTGGTTGTTCTAATGGTGGTGGGGAACGCTTGCGGTCTCACCGGTTGCTGAGGCTGCTGCTGGACGCTGGACGTTCCCGGTTGAGTCGGAACACATTTGTAGGAAAAGCTCAAACAGCTTCCGGAGCAACACTCGGCATGGGTCAGACACTAGACGATGGCGATTGAAACGGAGAGTGGAATCAGAGAGGCGCATCATCTTCATCATCATCGTCGTCGTTGTGTCAAAACACCATCAGTCATTTTTTCGTTCAGTTTCAGAGAATTGGGCTGCCGGTGATAAGCAATCTCGAGGGGGAATCCAAGCAAACAACGCGCGCGCAAGGTTATCGTCTAGAAGCCGACAAAGAGGATCCACATTCACACACTGAATGTCTCTCGGTCAGTGGGTACACATCTGCTCAATTTCCATCGAAAAGTGCAATCACCGACCGGGTGATTGATTTCCAACTTCCAATTCGGGATGGTAAACATACATTCAAGGTGATAATTATCCCGATGATGATAGGTTGTTGATTCGGAAATCAGCATGAATTGAACCACTACCCATGCGCAAGGTGCGGAATTAGAGAGCTAGTCAGCAGTTTTGTTGGTAGAATGATTTTCACCTTGTCGGTGAAAGAATTCCGCAGAACGCAGAATGATGGGCAGCGATTGCGTCGAAGTTAGACAGAACAAAACTCAGTGAACCGCGTAAACAACGAACCGCGCCAATGACCTTGGAGCGATCGGCAGCAGTTTCACGGAAAAACTATTTCGTATATATTCTACATTCTACCGGTATACCCACTGGCCGAATGGCTTTTTGTCAGAACACAAAGTGGATCAGCATGAGCTGAAAGGGGTATCCACAGACAAAGAGACGTAATATTCGAAATATTTTCATCGTGCGGCGAAATAGTTCTCAATTCTAGTTGGTTTGTTAGTTAACTAACGGCTCATTCGTGAAGATCGAATCACTTGTCGAGCACGTTTGATGTTTGCGTACTACCGCCACTTAGTTACCGGTAGGCCAATTACAGTGTTTTCAGCATTGTTTATAAATGTTCTAGCTGTTTCGTCTATTTGTCTGTGGGGTATCCTATTTTACGATTCGACACAGCCGGCAGACGATCGGTTACGTTCAAATGGAATGATTCAACCAAATATCTAATTCACCAGCATATATAGATCACTCGGCAAAAACGGTTGGATAACTACATAGAGAAACTTACATATTCGCCATTTTTGGCACAGGTTTTTTGCGTGATGCTGGTTCCGCTGTCCTCTCCGCCACCGAACCGATTATCTGTCTCAATGGGGGCTGGAACGAATACGGTTCCAACGCTGGCACTCGGTGGCACAGGGACGCATTTGTAGGAAAAACTCAAACAGCTGCCCGAGCAGCATTCGGAATGGGTCAAACACTGCAAATGTTGGAAAAAATTCACTTCTCAATGCTAAACCAAGCGGAACCCAAACTAAAAGGTGCTAGTTGTGTGTATGACTAAGACAAATTAGCCTAAGTAATCAAATCACTAGTCCTCTGATTCGCCTTTTTGGGCTTCAACGGCTAGCATAGGGCATGCCAGCTGTACAATACCACAGCAAATAGGTCGAATTAAAGTACTATTTGACTACTTAGGGTACCATCAAAAGAAACATCATTCAATTACATATTCTCCGTTCGCCGCGCACTTTCGATTGCCCTGAGCCTGGCTGTAATCGACCAGCGCCGCTGCCACTACGAGCAGCAAGATCAACTGCTTCATTTCCGAAAACTGCAAAACAACTTTCGACCTTTCCTTCAACACTGCACTTAGTTCGACTTGTTTTTTTTTCTGCTAATCTTGTGCAACAGGTTTCTCCAAAACAAACACACTATCCACTGATGAAATTCGATCGATTTCCTTCGAGCACTGTTTTGATCACTGGATCGCTTAAAGTTCCGAGTTGCGCTTCCGACGACCGACGATTCAAGACTGCAGCTCGTAGCGATCGAGCACCTAGAGCTTATGCTTCGACTTCCCGCTTGCGCTTCGGATTCGTGCGTGCGAAGATGCGAGCTTTCCGAAAACAGTGGCTAAGCTCAAGCGCACGATCGCACATAAAGAGAAAAGCATGATGATCGTCATCGGCGACGTCATCGTTTTGGTGACGCATCGATCGGAGCCCCCGGCGGAGTTGTTCGGGTTTTACGCGTTTTGTTTTTGTTTTTATCTTTTGTGCTCTTTCGGGGGGCGTTCGGAGCTTAAGTACGGAGTCATGACTCCGGCGGAGGCGGAATCCGATACGTTAAGTAGCATTTTAAGTACCTTCCAGCCGGTGGAGATATGACGGCGGGAGGCGTTTGATGAGCTTCGGGTGGAAAGGTCGATAACATGCGGGTGAAGTTGGTTTCTGCAAGTTGCTTTTGACGTTCAAAAGCCGCGAATAACTTAAACGGAATTTTCCTGGAACGATCACTAATCTGATAAGCTTACCCCATTAGAAACGGAATGCAGAAAGCTGTTAAATGAAGCATTGTGCTAGTTTTGCAGTAAACGTCATCCAAGAGAATTTATATTCTTTTTTTGAGGTCAATGTCTATGGAAAAAGAAAACGTTCTTGAAAGTGCTCACCTACTGTTATCTATTCAAGTATAAATCACATTAGCTGCGCTAGACAATGGAGCGCGTGATGCTGCTGTTTGCTGACCAGTTTTGTTAGAATGATATTTTCTTCGAAATTTTTATTAATTGTAAGGCGAAATACTCCATTAAAAATTCAAACTCAATAGGGCGACAGATCCTATTTTTGACTATTGGATTTGACTCCACCCTTTTCTATTTTTCAATATTTTTGCACCATTTTTTCACAAGTTCTCAACTCTTCTAGTTTAGGAATCCGTTTCAATATTAATCATTGGTAATCTGGTTTTAAGGATAGGTACTCCGATTACACTGCGGAACACGTTTTTGTCTCAAGCATCAAAATACCTTTACTAACTTGATTAAGGGTTGCTGAATCCATTGCCGTTTTCAAAAATATCATAGCACGTCCAGTTTTTGAGATATTGACTATTGAAAATGCAAAATTTGACTATATCAGCCAACTTGCATGCAAGTTTGCCAGCTTGTATGACAATTTATTCGCAAAATTTGCCACATAATTCGAACTTCATGTGTATAACTATAGTCTTCAACAAAGTTCATTATACATTCGATAATCAAAAATTATTTTTCGATGATTTAGAAAAGTATTGTATTTTGCCATATAAGAGAAACGAAGAGTTTTGTATGGAGACTGCAAGCATGTTGAAAAAATCGATTTAAGGTACAGTGGGGGAAGTGTATCAGTGGGGTAAGTGGATCATTTGTCAATATAAAGCATAAATGCTTGAATATGTTGAATGTTTTCGCACCATTGCTTCGTTTTAGGTTATATTCTTATGCCCACACTGATAATATTGCAGAACTGGTACTACACGTACACTAACACAAGCAAACTTGTTAGCTGCAAAAAGTAATTAATTTCAAAATTGTTTTCCATCAATCAAAAATCTATTGTATCTCTGTCTTAAATCGAATTCTATTATTTTTTTCGACACATGGTGAGCACTTCAGTTCTAATTGAATGAATCACAATGAAAAATATGTGATTTTTATAAATAATTACAAATCTATTGGACATGGTACACTTGCCCCTACTTTTTAATGGGGTGGGGAAAGTGGATCAAGTATTATTGGCAGACTGCTTACGAGAATTTTATTAAGCTTTAATATCCGCAAATGTTGTTTTCCTTTATTTTCTTCCATTCCCAGCTTGAATTTGTCAAATTGACCATTGAAAATTTGAATTAACCACCTAAAAGTTTTTTCAACCTTTCTGGCATAAAAAAAATAAAAGAATAATAATTTCAAAATGTACACGAAACTTTTCGTGTTTTATCTAAGTTGAGTTGTAAAAGAGCAAAATATACTAATTTTCCAAATGAACGCTTAGTATCGTACCTTATTTGACCATAAAAAAATGTTCTAGACAGATGATACACATATGTTCATAAATAAAATAGAAGTATTTCAGTTTGTTATTCCAAAGTAAAAGTAACTAATATTTTTAAACTAAGAGTGTTTTTCGAAAATATCGTTAGGAATAATCCAACAATACTTCTGTGTAACTTATGCGTATAAATGGATGAATTTTCTCCAAATTTTTCTAAAGTCACTGTTTTTTTTTTTTTTTGTTAGATTTAGTACGAAGTAATATATACATACTTTTTATTATATTTTGATTAAATAAAGGAACTTTTTTCAATTTTAAAGTATTATAATGTAACATTACTAGCACTAATAACAAGAACGAGAATAATATCATTTATATTATACATAATCACACCACATTTGTTTCGAGAACAGATTTTTTTAATTGGTGATCCACTTACCCCACCATGGTGGAACAAGTGGATCATTTGGCGCAATTTTTTAAGTCTCTCATACTCAATACATAACAATCAGAAAAATAAAAATAAATGACGATTTGAAGTATAATAGTCCCTCATTTGTTATCCACAGAAAAAAGTTTGAATTACATTGTTCACGTTAGCTGTACATAACAATGAAGTTAATTATTGATTTTTCTGTATCCACTTACCCCACGGTACCTTAATCTAAATTTTATCGTAAAATTTGCACCAAATTACATCAAAAATGAAAGTTTAAGTATTATTTTGCGTGTTGGCTGGATTAGATCACAAAAAAGTTTGATGAATCATACTTTAAATTTCATGTAAGCATCAATTAAACCAGTGTTTTATACAACTTTGGTGACCTGTACCTAAAAATGGTGACGTGCTGGAGCATTTCTGAGAACGGCATCAGATTCAGCGACCTCAAATCTACTAGAGACACATAATTTTATCCTTGAGACACGCAAACATGTCATTTTTGTTGCGCTGTGTTATTAAAGATAATCCGATGTTCCTTGGGGGACCGACATTTTCCATTTTGTTTTCGATTAATTTATCAAAAAATAAAATGTGGGCTATATAATACCAGATAATAAGGAGTTACTCTGAAAAAAATCATACAAGTCAATTAAGAATTCTTTGAGATATCTGAAAATTACGATATGATGTTTTTGAAGTTTTTAAGATCTTTAATTGGCCAGCGTGGTTTCAGAAACCTAAATGCTCATTACTTAAAGGCGGCTACACCAATTCGCTTCATTTTTCCACAACATACTCTTATTAATGTATTGTTCCGAAGAGTGAATATCCGAATACGTTTAAAATTCTGTAGCCTGAGAAATCTACGGGGGTTCTGGTTACGGGAATTTTTGAATATCTTCAAAACCAGATGACCAATGATCAATACCGACTCATCCTTAAACTAGAAGAGTTTTTTGAGAACTTGTAAAAAAATGGTAAATAAATATTGAAAAACAAAAAAGTTATAACAACTTGAATTTGAATTTTGCGGTAAAAAATGAATCTGCCGGGTTGAGTTGCATTTTTTCTTTCTTGGTCCTATCAATACTCGCTCAGTCAATCAATGTAACATCCAGTCATAAAAACTGGAAACTGAACAAGCAAAAATCGCGCAGCCATGCAATTTTTCACCGTAATAGGCTGTTTTTTATCACGCCAATCTGTCATAAAACGGCCTACTTTCCTCCACTGAAGTATGCAGTGCGGCAATAGTCATAACGCAACTCAAACCAGTGATGTAATGATTCATTACGCAACGTTTTCTCATTACGCAACTGTTTTGAATGAATCATTACACAACCATTTTTCAGAAATTGTGAAATAATGGTGAATGCATTGCGATATAATTTCCGATACCTTCATGTGGTCTTCTACAAAATTTCAAAAAATGTTCACACTTAAATCAGAATGCCGAGATCAGCTGTGCAAATCTCGGTTAAAGTTCGTTTGCTGATATCTCAGCAAAAGTGACGTTTGATGTCAGCGGCACCCAAACGTGCTGCTATAAACAAACTTGATTTTTTGCTGACATATCAGTTAAAATTAGGTTGCTGATCGCTCGGCTGTGCGGATCTCGGTAAAAGAATGAAAATTAGCCGAGCTCAACTGAGTGTGTTGTACGTAACTCGTTGCAGAACTCGATTTTCACAGCACTCGTCGTAATTATCCTACTCGGTTGTAAAAATCATCATTTTGCAATTTTCATTCTCGATTCAGAGAGCGATTAATGGCGCTTAAACCAAAACTTATTAGCTAGAACACTAGGTGTAAATACCTGTGCACCATCCCTGAATGACAAACGCGCATGGAGTACCATTAACTTTCTTAGTTTCTCCACTCCCAACGATGATAGTAACATTACATTCACACTTACACCAAATTGTAAAAAATACACTAAATTTCAATCCGGTCGCATCATTCGCTAACAGTGAATTCTAGACCATTACCGATAAAAAAGAGGTAGAGCACCAATTTTCGACCCTGCCTTAGTTTTTAAGCCATCAAGGCGATTTTGGCCTACTTTGTATTAAAATCCGAAAAGTACAATTCTTGTAGGTCGAAAAAAAAAAAGCTTTTTCCCTACTACAACATTAAACTATAATAAATACAAGACAATAAAAGTGTTCATATTACGATGGTCCAACAAAATAAAGCAACAAAATAAACTACATCAATTTGTATTGAGAATATAACATATTTAACACTAGAAAAAATCACTTTTATGAAAATACAATCAGAAAAAAGCCTTCTTTTAAACGAAGGTAGAATAATCTATGAAAACAACAAAATACTTAATTTTTCCAAGAGCTTAGGCCAAAGTAAATAATAAAACAAAGTATAACGTATGTAAGAATAGCGTTTTCTGCCTTAGATTACGGCTAGTACATCAAAGTACATTAGGGACTGTCGATGTGTTTTATTTTTTCAAGGAATCCCACTCTTTTCCCTAGTGTCTTTTATACATGCAAACATCTTGAAATTTGTATGGTCCATAGTCTTTGGCTAGATATCTCTTCATAGATGACCAAGTGGTTTAAGGACGGCCCCTTAGATGATTTGTCTCGTTCCATGAATGCCATATAAGGCCTCTACAATAAATTCTACTTGTTCTCCAAAGACAGATATAACATACAAATGCTATTCTATATAAGATATTTGCAGGCTGAATGTTGTCTCAAACCTTGCACAGTTATCAAGTATATATTCCATGGTACAAGTTGTCAAGAAAATTATTCCAAGGTTGACTTGATTGCAGACATTTATCAGTATGAAACTTATTTTAAGGTAATTGTATTATAGTAAGTATACCACCAGTGTGTCATAAGTGAAAAACGAGTGAATAAGGAATTACTGAACAAACTAAAAACTGAAACGAACTCTCTAACGCAAAGCTGACAAAGGATTACAAGACAGCATTAAAGGAATCGCATAAATCTAGACTAAAAATGTGATAAAGGACGCAAACACTCAAGTTTCAAACCGTATTTTTGGACTCAACTTCAATTTATTTTTGCTTGGGATCCATAGTGATGAATTGACGAACTAATATTGGGTTGTATGAATTAGGGCCGAGATTCGAAGGGCCTGGTAAATACTTTTGAAGAAAATTGAAAAGAAAAGTTGAACAAAACCAAATTTATGTTATATTTTTGTACCTTAAGGTGAAGCGGCGTGTAAATCAAAGAATCATTAGAATCATCATTGATGTAATAGTAGTAGTGTTGCCTTTCCATGTATATTTTCAAAACAAACAAACAAAAAATATAACATTTTTGTAAAGCATATTTTTATGTAAACACATGGGAAATTTAGTAGATTGACGAGTATTGGAAATCAAAATCAACTGTTCAATCGTACAGATCAAAAGGAAACATTACAATATAATGAAGGGCAACGGAATTGCTCTGTTTTTTTATTGGATTTATCGCATATTTTTGTTATGCATCGGTACGGTTTATGTTTGCAAGGGATGACGGTGTTGCCAGGTGATTGGTGACAGATTTTTCTAGCAATTGTTATATGCTTGTTTTCGGAACATTTGCTGCATATTATAAAAACTTATCATTTTGTAAATAGTTTTCCTGATTCAATAAAATTTTAATGATTTTTGTGATCAATTAACATTAAATGCTATGATTTTACAGATAGTAACTCCGACATCACTGCGCTCAACGATCGCGATGATTGTGCACACACGATAGACGCGTCCCGACGCATCCCGACGCATCGCACTGTGGAGCTTTCCAATTATTTTGGGTGGTCCAAATTGATAAACACTTGGTATGATTTTATGCTTTGTAGAGATGGTTTCTGTAATTTGAGAGAATCGAAAAACAAACAACGTATGAGTTTCAAGTTTCTATGCTTTACCCAACCTTTCCGCACTGAAAATTAATACAACAGAAAAAAAGTTGGATATTTTAGACTATAAACACAGGCATGTCTCAGTGTGCGGTGGCGGCGTCGATTCGCAGCAAGTGAAAACCATCGCCATAATTGTTTTGAGTGATGCGGTTGATAAAACTTTATAAATATTTGATTCCCGTTTAAAATGTGTTCCTTTGAGGAAAGTGAATGAAATATTTGTTTAGTGGAAGTGTAGTGAACGCAATATGAAATCCAAAAAATAAATGCTTGCTGCAGAATTACAATTGAAAAGGGAAGCATCTTCTATTTACAAGTGTAGTTGTGTGAGGCAATGAAATGTGGCATGAAATCGGAGACATTTTTTGAGAATATAAATCTCATATATATTGTCGCTAAATGAATAATGCTGTATCTGAATGTGTTGATTAAATATTGAAATACCACCTGAAGCATTTTTCTTCGCAAAAATTATCCATTAAATCAGGTGACAAGCAGTTATATTTCATAGATGTTGTAGATACCAATAGATTTTGGAAGAAGCCATTTTGTGATGACGCACCAAAAGGCCTTAAAAATGAATAAAATCGATTCTGGGGAACGTCATTCTGGGGAATGTCGTTTTGGGGTTTGACTTTCTGGGAAATGTCCTACAACCGCGTGCATAGGCCATCATATGTCTTTTACTTATGGTTAAAACACATATGATTACCTATGGTTATAAACATCTTATTCAAATTGGTCGATTCATTGTTTTACGCAATAAGTGTGTTGTGGTACCAGAGATATTTTCTGTATTTACTGAACTTAAGAGGAAAATAATCTTCATGTAAATATTAAAAGAATTCAGTCAGAATGTTAATCAACATATCAGAGTCACTTATTTTGTGGAAGTAATTCCAATGTATGTTATTTAAAACAGTTAATAATCCTTGACTGTCAAAGTTTTTGTAATCACGATGGAGTAAACCTTGTTCGGATAGATCGGAGAAAATATCTAGAACTGCAATAATCATATCATGTCTGTATACCAGGCAGAGATACCTGATTTATTTTGAAGACAATGTCCGGAGAATCAAAAATGAAAAGGTCATGTAAAGAGCAACCTGTTGTATGAAAATAACCTTGTTCTTGATTTAAACAAACAACGGCGGGTTGTAATATACACCAAGAAACACCTTGCCATTGCTTGTACCAACCAGACGGACTAAAAGTTGACTTTTTAGAAGTTTTAAGCTTACATTTTGTCTAAAGTAGACGCATAGTCCACCACCATGACAGTTTCGATCGTTACGAATTAGATTGTAGCCCTCAATTTGAATCATCGATTCATTGATTGATTCATTGAGCCATATTTCAGACATACAGACCATATGAGCTTTATTGTTGAAAAATACCGCGTTCAATCGTCAAACTTGGAAAACCTCCGAGCGCAAATGCACCGAACATTTAAATGGCATATATTTAATTTATCAATCCTAAAAACTGAATCAATCACCGCTTTAGTAATGATGCTGCTTGAAGAAGTAGAACTAGCCATAGTCACTACACTTTTTTATATTAAACTTTGGGAGGGATTATTAGAGTATGTTTAAAAACTACAAATGAACTTTAACACTTCACTTTTTGCAAAAAAAAATAAAATACTAAAATCACTAAGGTGAGCAAATACCTTTGAACTCTAATATGTGTTGCTTATCTTGACAGATAGGCCTATTTCGTCTGCGACTTACAGACTTCTTCAGTGTCGAGTGCTAGTTCAAAAACGTGAATCTCATCAAGTAGCCTCTGTTGGGTGCACGAATTTTCTAAACCATGAGTGTCATTGAAGGCTCTAAATGCGGGAAATGCAGCGGGAAATAGAACATTTTTCTACAGTAATTTCGGGTTGCCCTTAGCAACGGGTGTTTTGCAATTTTCAAGGCATTTGCCTACAGCAGCGATGGGCGTGAGTTTCACTGGCTTCGCTGACTGTGATTGGCTTTGTTTGGCTACTGTAGAGTGAGTTTCAGATTTTTTCCCAACCCTGCTTATAACTACCCATAATTAACAAATTTAAATGATTCATTCGGATTCACTGCATACACACCTAATTCAGGTATGAATGACATGGTATTCAAGAGGTTTAGATTAGATTCACCTAAAATCTGGGTTATTCAGATTTGTTTCACTGCATTTTCCAGTTATTCGGGTGTGATTCACTTAATGCACAAGAGGTTTAAAACTTATTCACTTAATTTTCAAGCGATTCATGTCTGATTCACTTTATATTCAAGTGTTTCAGGTACGGTTGACTTCTTTTCTTGAAGTTCAAAGATGATTTACTTCATATTTGAGGAACACCTTACTGGTTCACTTCATCATTAAGTGATTCAGGTAGGATTAACTTCATTTACAAGTGGTCTATGCCTGCCTTATTTCAAATTTAAGTATTTCGAGCTTGATTCAATTCATATTCTAGTGATTTGCTTCATATTTAAGTGTTATTAACAGAAGAGAGAATCGATGAAGAGAAATCGATCATGCGACTTACGTCCTTATTCTAGCACACGCTTGAATTAAATGATTCAGGTCTGACTCACATCATATTCAAAATTTTCAGGTCTGAACCACTTTATTTCCTAGATGAATTCTGTCTCATCTGGTTCACGAGATGGATGCTCATTTTATAAACTCACTAACACAACATTGTGGCAAAATGTGGAACCAAACTGTCTGTCTTCCGAATGTATTTGACTCTCTGAACAACTTTGTGGAAGACTCGAACATTCTATCTCATGTAGATCACATGATAGATCTAGTTTAGAAAGCTCAAAATCACATGCCTTTCGGATGTTCTTGATCCACTGGACAACTTTGCTGAAGATCGCCTAATGCAAATCATAAGGATCTCGAGATATAGCAATGTGGTACCTGATTTAAGGTGATTTTAAACTATTTGAAGGGTGACTTAATATTCAACTCAGTGTTGCAATACTTTTTAAGTGAGTCCGTATTTATGACTGGTAGTGTGCTACAGTGGTAGAGGTCTAGGAGGTGCAGTCTCGAACATTTCGGTTGTTTAAATTGAACACAAGCTTTTCCACAAGTGCTAACCGTTGTTTGTTTGGTTGTCTCACAGGAAACCACAGTAAAAGTTCACCCTTAAAAAACTTCACACAAATCTCCATCATTTCGGTGTAGGTAATTAACCCAATTAAAAAACCAAATCAGAAAGTTGCTAGCCGTATGTTAGTTAGAAACATATTTAAGAAAAGTTTTCTCATGCATAATTTATACCAAGTACAACTTTTTTTAACAGTTAATGAATAAATTATATGTATAACATTTTTTAGCGTGACGAAATCATGACCATAGTTTTCTAGGCACACTCAGATCTTTTTTACAAAAAATTAAGATTGACAGCAGCCTAGCTGCTTGTTGATTTCCATTTCGCATCCTCCAGGTAGAGGTAGGCGTTTGGGGATTTAAAATGTTTATTTTAGCGAAGACATAATATTGTAATAACTGAGTCGCATTTATGGGGAGGCCGAGGGGGGCATGGCCTTGCTTTTTCAAAATTTCGAAAAAAGCGTCGAAATACAATTATGATTAAGGTTTTAACTTTTAAAATGTAATCTATCAACAGCAACCTAGAACTAAACTATTATGATTCCAAGTTATGCTTATGAGGGTTGTGAAGTATTTAAAAACTAACTTCTGAAGATTACAACCTTACCCAGAACATTTAGAATAAAAGTTATAGAGGTTTTATATAAAAAGCTTTTCAGGGAAAGGCCCTACAAAAGTTTGGCCCTGGGCTTAATGGCTTTTCTGCATCTCGAGATATAAGTTTAAAATATTTTATGCTCACTAGCGTCTACTGGCAACAGAATGTTTAATATGTTATACACGCAGCGTAACGTAAAACAGTAGAAGCATTAACCTAAGAACACTAATGTTGCTACTGTTCGTGTTACCAACATCTAGTTTGCCACGCGCTGACAGCCTGAGTACCGGGCCTCAAAGTGTCAAATCAATTTTAAAGACCAAAACAAATCATTGGCATTTAAAAAACAGCGAAAACTCATAACTGAAGGTAAAAATAATTAAAATCAGTTTTGTGGTAGCAGTGCCACTAGCATTCTACTACTAATATTTCTATTCATAAAACTTTACCGAAAACAACGGCCTTCTATAGAAGTATTCTAGAGTAACGTTAGTATTGAAATGAAAGATGGCTAGAATAATAGAGGTAATAAACTATAGAGGAAGAATGTCGCTGGCGTCGCTGCAGGAACATCTTTTGCTGGCGGAGATAGGTGGGGCTATAAATGTCAACGCGAAAAAGTATGCAGTTTGACACTTATATACCCGACATGTTTCTGAGCGAGAACAAAGGGAACAGCAGCGACATTCGTCCTCTATAGTTTTCTATCTCTATTGCTAGAATGGACCAATGCACGAGTTTACTAATTTGACGTTTGAGCGGTGCCGAATTCACTAGTTTCCATGGTCACGTAAATAACATGGCATCGCTTCAAAGTCAGTTCATGCATTGTTCCATTCCAAGCAAGCTAAGAGGGAAATGAATAAAAGTTAAAAATAAATAGAGAGCCAATATGTGTGGACAACACAATCGAAACGACAAATTGTAGTCTAACGTCCTGGTATTGACTGGCTGGTCACTACCAGTACTAGAAAGGCGATGTGAGGTACCTATTGAGAGGCGCGGTCGAAGCATCAAATTAGTATATGTGATGATTTCAGTATTCAAGTGGAAGTTGAGTAATGTCAACTTTGGTGAGCCGAAAGTTTATGAAGTTGCCGAAGATGACGTGATGTTTGACAAGCTGCGAACAACATTTTTGGCTGTCTTGTCGTCACCGTCAGCTGATAGTTTTGCTTACATCTTTTTCGTGACTAATACAACCAAACACATACTAATAACCATCGGTTGATTTTCAACTTTTTCTTTATCGTCGCTCACTTGTGATTCTATCTATCTTACATTTATTCATCAATATCATAAAGACGCAACTGCAGTGATCGATTTCTCTTCATCAATTTTCTATTCAGCTAATAACTTGTTTGTAAGAATATTTTCGACTGCTATTTTATGACACAATAGAACATAATTGTCGCCCATTGTCATACAGCATCGTATAATGTTCGGAAAATCAATTAGATTTCGTGTAATAATCAAAAGAGAAAATCCACGAAGAGTAATCGATCATTGTAGATACGCCTGTATGATACTTCACGCGAGATTTCATTACTTTGCTTACACCCTTTTATTCATAGTATTAGTTTCGCAATCACCAAAAAAAAAACCATGTACAAAAAATGTTGAACTAAACAAACATGTAGGGTAAATTAGTATAATGCGCCCCAACCGGGCAATACGCCCCGTATTATACCTGTGTACCCAAGTGTACAGCCTTAGACCAATGAGCAACCGTGCCGAGTACATTAATATTCCAAATCATCAGAATACAAAACTATTGTAATATCTAATTACAGAACGTCATAGTCGCTTGAGGGAATTGAAAAACACTATATTTTCACATCTGACTTACCTGAGTTACCTCAATGATGTCAAAAATCTTTGTTTGCGGATGACACAGGCCTCTCTGCCAAAGGACGAAGCCTGCGTGTCATCTGTAGTAGATTGCAAAAAAGTTTTGAATTTGTTTTCGTTATATTTGCAAAAATGGAAGATTTCTCCTAATGCTTTGTCTAATGTATTGGCTAACACAGAACACGTAGATATAAGAAATGTATGTAAATTTTAAAATGATACTAATAAAGGAATTAGAAAAAAAAACACAATTGCAAATCGCAGTTTAAAATTGAATGCTTATATCGTTTTGGGATTTGATGTTTTGGAATTTTATGCGTTTTGTCTTTCGACATATTGTCCCTTAACTACATAATTCATTATTATCACTTATCATGATTATTTCTGTATCTCTAATGTATCTTTTTCTTCTTCTTTTTGTCTTTTCCAGAGTACGTCCATATCTTAAAGATTCATCGTTGGTAAGATCGTAATTTATTATGATGTGATAAACTGATGGGATCTTTGGACAATAAACGCATCATTTTAGTCTTATAATTATACCTCGACTGTGAGCACACACATTGCAAATGCACCCGAGCAGAGAAGTGCAAAAAAGAACAGCTCCAACATTCACTTCACTTTGTTATGGCCAATTGCAATTGCGGCATCGCTGCAGCGCATATTGTTCATGCGACTTCATCTGCAACCGCAAAGCACAGACAAACAGGCATAATAGCTAGGACAGTTATCAATTCAAACCATAGTTACGCGAACCTTTACGTCCAATGCCAAAAACACAGTAATTGGCCTACCGAGATCTAGGTGGCGATAGTGAGAAAACGTCAAATTCTAGCAAAAGTGATGCGAGCGCCACGAAAAATATTATCCATTGAGATAAAATTCGTTATACGATGAAAAAAAAATCGAGTTCAACGTCTGTATGTCTGTGCCCCCGAAGCTTTATGCCTGTATTTATAATCGAACCGGTTCAACAGAGGATCGAACAAACCGCAATCGCTCCGTGAAGCTGCTGTTTCCAAAAAGTACTGTAGCTAATTGGAATCGCATAAAAAAGCGCAGCTTAGCGCTCATTTTCTGCGCCTGACTGCGTGCCCTTGACCATTTGCAATCGTCATTCGGTAGGGGTTTTTGCATATTCATGCCCCGGCACTATCTCAAATGCGTCTCTTTATCCTAGTTTTCATTTTGTTTTATTTCGTTGTGCCACCTCATATTGAGCCTTAGGGTAAGATGGGGTGAAAATTCGACCTTTGTGTAATAAAAAATATTTCCAGAAAAGAAACTTGCAAAACTTAAAAGAAACAAATATCTTACAACTTTAACATATTGGCTGCAATTTTGTCGAACAAGCTCGTGTGGGCAGATATTGAGTTTGGAGAAAATTGAGTGAATCTCTCATTTATCGCTTTTTACCATAATCATGATCCACAACACATCATGAGAACCTGTTTATCATTTTTAGCTACAGCTCTGATTATAGGGGGGTTAAATGCGCTGTTGTAAAACCCATCTAAACAAGTTTCAAATCTGGGATTGTTTATTAAGCTAGTAGAGTAAAACACCTACCCTCAATGGTAAATAAGCGAGAAAAGAGTATTTTATCACCGTTCTCTCCTTGGGGCTCTCGTTTGTTGCAGCTTTTAATCGAGCTTATTACAACTTGCGATACATTGTCGATTATGGACTGATACAGTCTTCTTCTTGACATTACATCCTCACTGGGACAATGCATGCTTCTCAGCTTAGTGTTCTTATTAGCACTTCAACAGATATAAACTGAGAGGTTTCTTTTTCAAAGTTGCCATTTTTTGCATGCGTATATCGTGTGGCAAGTACGGTTATACTCGATGCCCAGGGAAGTCAAGGAAATTTCCATTACGAAAAGATCCTGGATCGACCGGGAATCGAAGCCAGACAACTTGAGCATAGCTTTGCTTTGTAGCCGCGGACTCTAACCGCTCAGCTAAGGAAGGCCCCGCACCGACAAAGATGGATTGTTTTTCTCTGCTTGCTATGATCGCGCTTCGAAATCAATTGAGAATGAATTCAGAAATGCCTGATCATGATCAATAACTAACTATAACTTTTCTAAATTTAAATCGATTTATATAATATTTGTCGTTACAGTCACTTACAATTGTAGCATTAAAATCACTATGACGTTTATAACTTTCGTTGTAAATTGAACTATAAATCCCAAAAACCACAACTTTTAGGCCCCACTCGAACGTTTGCTCTAACCTCACTCTACCCGCATGACACAAGCATATAAGTCGATTGACTTCGACTGGAAATGGTTTCTCGCCTTCGAATGATAACAGTATCCCAGCACAGCAATCCAGTTTGGGTGGATTTCCCCGGCTTTATGCGACCACACGCTGTTGCTCACAAAGTCATCCCGTGTTCGCGGAATGTTGAATAACTTTACCAGTCCAAGGTTCGTGGTTTCATTATCCGGGCTTCGGTTTCCGACTACTTTCTCGGAAGAAGCTTTACGTCACGCCAAGCACCGGCACCGCATCCGTAGAACATCGGCGGGGTAATGTCGATTTGGGAAAACATCCAGGTAATCGAAGAACCTTCTACACGACCGGCGGTGGCGATGGTGAATCGTTATGAGAGCAGTTTGACTCTTCGGTAAGGGTATGCGATATGCATTTTTTCATGTCGATTCTGTCATATTCTCTTATACAGTCGCCTCTCCACATCTCGATATCGAAGGGATTATCGAGATAGGGAGAGATCGAGAAATAGAACCAATTTCTAACGAATACTAGATTGAAAATTACTCCGTTACCAGGAAAATTCAAAACAAACAGATGTCTTTTCGTATTTGCGAATTGTTTTGAATCTCTAAAATTTAGTCTAGTAATCTTTGATAATGGTCGCCCTCGCTGCCCTGTACCGCTCTCTGTTCTGTCGGGTACCGGCCACAAGCATACGGCTTCTGGCGACATTCTTCATGTCTGTCACTCTCTGGCACTCTTCATCGAACCAGTCGTTTCGTCTTCGTCGTTGACCAGTGCCTATCACTTCCCGCGCCGTTGTTGTCACAGCTTCATGGATTGAGTCCCACAGGCTGTCGACGTCTCCAGCAACGTTGATTCTTCCCAACTGCTCGTCTAGTTGCTGACGGTACTGCGCAGCTACCCCATCAGCCGACAAGCGTTGTATATTGAAGCGTAGCGTTCTGTAGACCTCGTGACGCTGGATAATCACGTCCGAATACAACGCCCGCTACAACGAGATAATGATCCGAGTCGACATTAGGGCATCGGAAGGTCCTGACATCAATGACATCTGAGAAATGTCGCCCATCAACCAGCAAGTGGTCTATTTGGGAGCAGGCATCGCCACTCGGGTGTCGCCAGGTGTGTTTGCGGATACTCTTTCGTGCGAAGTAGGTACTGCTGATTGCCATCCCTCTAGCAGCAGCGAAGGTTACTAGCCGCAGGCCATCATCATAGGTAACGGAATGAAGGCTTTCCGTTCCAATGACGGGTCGGAAGAAATCTTCTTTCCCGATCTGCGCATTAGCGTCGCCGATGACTATCTTGACGTCTTGGTTTGGGCACTCTCCATAGGCCTTATCCAGGCTCTCATAGAACTCATCCTTCATGTCATCGGGCTTATCGTTCGTTGGCGCATATATGCTGATCAGACTGTAGTTGAAGAACTTGCCCTTCATTCTCAACACACAGATTCGGTCGCTTTCCGGTTTCCACCGAATAATTCGCTTCATCTGCTTCCCAATCACTATGAAGCCAACTCCACGTTCTGCTCTGTCGCCATCGCTGTAGTAGAAGTGGTGCTTGAATGAATTCACGTTCTCCGGTTCTCGGCCAGCGTATTTCCTCGATAGCTGCCACGTTCACGTCGACATTCCGCAGTTCACGAGCCAGGAGCCCAACACGCGCGGGTTCATTCAAAGTTCTCACGTTCCAAGATCCAACTTTCCAATCGTTGTCCTTTATTCGCTGCCGGGTCTGTTGCCGTCAAATCAATCCGTTTGCTCTACTTTTGCCTTTCTTGGTTGGTGACAGGGTTGCGCTACCTACATCGTGCTAGAGGGGCTGCCTCCTCGGTGCTGACACGATACAGCAATGTCCGTTTGTTTTTTACATGATGACCACGGTCATAGCAACTACAACCATCCACCTTTATCAGGGCTTTGAACCTGTAGCTCTGGTTCTCAATAGTTTCAAGTTCTTTCGGACATGCTACTATGGTGAGCCGTCATGCGATAGCGGTGTTCTAAAATTACAATAATTATAATATTATTATGATAAAATGTTTTCATATTTCTATTTCTATTTTTTCTGTGTTAGAAAAAATAATCCTATCGCGATTTGACCACTGGGTCGAATAGAATAATATGCTTTTCAATACTCTTCTTTCGTAAGTGTGAAGGATCAAACGATTGTCTAGCGTTGCTTCCATCACGTATTCAACTAGCCTTTTGGACAAGAAGCAACCAGCTTCTGTTTTTTTCTGGATATTAAGGGCGCTTTTGATCAAATTTCCATCTCTATGGAAACTGAATCGAAAGCTCTATGTCTGAAAACCTGATTCATAGTGGAACCATGAAATATTGCATAATTTCTTGTACAATTTGCTGTCAGAAAAAAAAAACTCATGAGTTTGGCTCTTGCGCCAACTGACAACTTTCAGAATAAGCTATATGGGTCTCCCCAAAGACTCATGTCTAAGTCCCTTGCTTAATTGTTAAAGGTATTGCTTTTCATGTTAAAGATATCGATAACTGTTTGAAAGAACCAAGCACGCTTAGACTACTTGCAGATGATGATGGGGTTTCCATGAAAGGCCCACGAGCGGAAATTTTGCAAATTCCGTTGACAATCTATCCACTTGATCGAAAAACTTATGGATTGAGTTTGCGCCGCATAAAAAACTCAACTGGTTGTATTTTCTAGGAAGCGGAATACAGCCCGAACAGCTCGTTTAAACAAAGAAGCATTGACACATTGAGGAACAAAAAGTCTATAACTCCATAGAGCTTATATCAAAAAATTCGGCTCGCTTCTTTAGATCACTGTTTTTTTTATCGCGGAATTACAAACATTGTGTATATAGAAATATATCATAGTTATAGAAGCAAATCAAGCAAAAAAACCGTGTCTCTCAACTATAAATGGATTTAATAAAATAAATCGCGTTATTAAGTAAATTCGTATAAAGATAAATTTCACAAGTGTCAACAGGGGCCCCGTAGCGGTAAACGCGCAGCTATTCAGCTTGACCATGCTGAGGGTCGTGGGTTCGAATCCCGCTGGTCGAGGATCTTTTCGTGAAGGAAATTTTCTTGATTCCCAGGGCATAGAGTATCTTCGTACCTGCCACACGATATACACATGCAAACATGGTCAATCGGCAATGAAAGCTCTCAGTTAATAACTGTGGAAGTGCTCATAAGAACACTAATCTGAGAAGCAGGCTATGTCCCAGTTGGGATGTAATGCCAGAAAGAAGAAGAAGAAGTGTCAACATATTATCTATAACTTTGCCAACACCTAGAAAAATAAATGACCTACCAGCTTCTTCTTTAAGCCGTTAATAGCTCCACCATGACAAATGTGTGGCAACAAGTAAATTCCACTTTATTCTCAAAAAGGGACGATTCAAATATGACGTCCATCATGTGGGTGGGGAGGGTCTACCAAAGAGTGATAATGTAGGTATTGAAAAAAGCGCGACAGATGGGGGAGGGGGTCTAGAAATCCCGAAAAACGATGGACGTCATATTTGATTCGTATATAAGGTCATTAAGGTGTAGATGAATCGATGCTAAACTCCAAACTTCCAAGAGCACAAATCTGGAGAACCAAACATCAAGCTGAAAACTTAATCGATTGGTTAATGGCTGGTGGTAACTAATCGATTAAGTTTTCAGCTCAAACGGGTGTTTGGTTCTCCAGATTGGTGCTCTTGGAAGTTTGAAGTTTGGCTTCAATTCATCTTCACCTTAAACCGTGCGATGAATATGATAGATACTTTATACATAGAGGTCCAACATTATATATCAGTGTTGCTCAGGCTAGAGTATACTGCATGTCATATCAAGATTTTAATCAAGCATGCGGGTCACTTGAAATTATCAAAACGTTCCTTTCGAGATCCTGGTGTCCCCTGGCTGGGTCTAGTAGTTTTCTAACTGGATTCTGGAGAATTCTTACGGGGTCCTATGTTTTTGAAATAGGCTTCTGAGGATTGTATGACATTTGCCAGAAAACCATTTGCCAGAATCAATTCACCAGAACGATTTTTGCCAGAAAACCATTCCCCACAATTATTTTTTTTTATTTATTTTCAACCTTGATATCTATTGATCGACAAATTTATAGAAAATTTAAGGCTACCAAATTTTTCGATACTTGCTTTTTTGATATCTTGAATTTATTAATATTATTTGTACTTAGATCATGAAACATTGTACAGCAAACATTCAGATTATTTCATCAAGAGGATTGGACTGTTAGCACTGCACAGCTACAGCGAAAAATGAGTTGTGCAAATTCATATCATTGTAATGTTGTATCAGGGCCGAACGCCGTTTGGCCGAATGCCGTTTGGCCGAATGCCATTTGGCCGAACGGGTCATATGGCCGAATGACGTTTGGCCGAATTACGAACAAAAAAATTATCAAATTACTATAACTCT
This sequence comes from Aedes aegypti, assembly GCF_002204515.2. NCBI lineage: Eukaryota > Metazoa > Arthropoda > Insecta > Diptera > Culicidae > Aedes > Aedes aegypti. Next base: position 290,178,370 of record NC_035107.1, on the reverse strand, counting down.
TATGTGTTAGATTCTTAGGTGTTACCCAATAATTGATCAGCTGATTAACTGAGTTTAATGATGTGACGGGACGTCATGTTTGTCACTATATAAGTGCTCCAAGAGAATGATAAAATTGACCCGTTCATTTAGGACTAAGTTGTTAACTCCACTCATTGCGTCAATACTCAAAGCTCATGGATGTTTCATCTGGGGCTACCAACGGTACCAGTTTTTTAATGATTTCATAACAAGTTTTTCCTTTTTTCAAGCATAGGCTATTCTTTCGAGTTATACTGGTTTTGTTACTATTGGCAATAATTCAGCTTATATTTAAATTGGGAATTTTACCTTCTTTAAATCATCGGCAGTTCTTTGTACTTATACTAATATAAAAATTGTTTGCATCGCACTTGCTTAAATTTTCATAAGAGATTTTTCCTTCTTTTGATCATAGGCTGTTCTTTCTGTTTCTCCTCCAATATTAGGATTGCAACGTGTGAACAGAACTCTGCACCGTTGCTTGCCAATAGCAGTAAACCGATTGACTCGGCGAACAATTACGTGGAAAAAGCTCACAGTTTCTCCTTTGTGAAAAGGAGAAGCCAGAATTTGCGGTTACTAGAATTATATACTTAATACGATTCGAGGGATCGAAGCAATCCAGTCCTGCAGCAGGACTAATAAGTCGTGAACCGTTTTAGTTACTGTCAAAAGCTGACTACAAACACAATTCAAAAACTTCTGCTGGCAGCTATTACCGCTAGCGCAAAAGTGAATATTTGCTTACATTTAGGATGTTCTTCTTTCAGCACTGACTGTTAGTTGAACTAACATCAAAGAGCCAATTATGTGTATATCAATGATCATTAACCTTCTTTAAAAATAAGTTGAATAAGTTTTTTGAAATTCAGCTTCGAAACTCACTATAATAACATGCTAACTGTAATTTACTATTATTTCCTATTTCGACAAAACGGCATTTGGCCAAATGGCATTCGGCCAAAAGACCCTTTCGGCCAAATGACATTCGGCCAAATGGCATTAGGCCATATGACCCGGAACCGTTGTATCAAATATATAACATAGCGATTGATCGATCCATGTCATTTAGTCAGTGTTGATAGACTCACACTCCAATCTCAATCAATACGCTCTCTCGTGAGAGTAAACTCATTAGAGATCTGCTGCGCAAATCTCACGCTTGAGATTTTGATGTAAAATCACTCAATCAACTCAAACCGTAAAAAAATGATTCAAAACCCATCAAAAACTCGTGAAAACCGAATGTAATTGTTTATGTTAGAAAGGATTACTATAATTTTACCAGACTAACAAGAAATTATTGCCGTATGTGAGTAAAATGTGGAAGTACGAGACAATGAGTCAAAAAGGTGAGCCAACTCATCCATGATTTTTTGACTGCGGAGTTGAGTGATTGACAACTCATGCATGAAAAAACTGAATTTAGTTATTTTTGTAACAATCCTTCGCATTCAATTTCATGCAATTTTCACAACGTGAAAGGTGTGTGGCAGAATTGACGTAAGATTACATTTTTTTGTTATATAGCTGACCTGAGAAAAAAGAGTTGAGACCTTTGGCATGAATCAGTTTAGTCGATTGGATATTGCTGAATAGTGTATTTTTACGAAATATCGCAAATCAACTAAAAAAACAGCCTCTCATTATAAGAAGGGAAAATTATGTTTGAAATATGACTAGTTTAGCGCCAATAATTATTATAACAGTACAAATCTAATGACTCAGCCCAACGTATCATTATTCAGTCACTCTAAAAAACCTTGAACTTTTTAAATCTTAAAAGTAATTTGAACCACGTGTTTTTTGTTTCAAAATAATTTAACACAATTTGCGACAGGCTACCGAAAAACCCTTCAATCTTCAATATTTGTTTTATCTGGTACCTGAGATAATCAGAAATCCCTTGGAGGACTGGCACGTGGCCATGATGCACGGTAGAAATCGAAAAACTCACAGAATTTTTTTTTTAATTTTCAGTCACTTGCTGTACGAAACAAGTCAGTTATAAAGATTTGTATTTTGGGAATCACTTGAGGCATTGAAGATTACAAATTAGATAAACGTCATGGTTAACATTCTATGATTAACTCACTTTCAATACAGCTTCTTTTTTTGGAACTGTCAGTGACTCTTTATTTTTCAATTTATACATTTTTTGTTTTCACTTAAATCCTCTTTGCAGACATTTCATTGTTACCAGTCTTTCTTTGATTTTTTCTAATCTCTCTAATTATTGAAAATTGAGTTGACATAGTACTGTTGACATAGTATTGAGTTGACATAGTATTATTTTACATAACTTCCATTACTTATGTTAGCTTATGTTAAAACACCTTTTCAGTTCAAATATGAAGAACAGTCAATGATGTGAAGAAGGGCAAACCTCCTAAGAACCATATAATTCCTTCTATTTGTTAGTTCTGAAGAACAACATGGAAGATGACATAATAACATTAAAAAAAATAGTTATTTCTTAGAAACTATGCAACTATTCCGAAGTTTATAATACCTTAAACTTCTTATCTGGCATAACGTCTCAACTGGGACAGAGCCAACTTCTCAGCTAAGTGTTCTTACGAGCACACAGTTATTAACTGAGAGCTTTTATTGAAAATTGACCATTTATCATGTGCTTATCGTATAGCAGTTTCAAACATTGAACTCAACGCCCTGAGGAATCGAGAAAATTTCTAATCCGAAAAGATCATCGACCGGTGGTATTTAAACCCACGTCCCTAAGATTGGTCTTGTTAAATAGCTGCACATTAAGGTGCCGCATATTCTTCAAAAGTTCTCAAAACCTAAAAGTCGTGTGCTCCACAGAATTCAAATCACATTAAAAGAGAAAACTCAAAATCTGAGCCAAAAATATTAACATTTAGAGGTGGCGCAAGCGTCTTGAAGGTTAATTTTCATGTAGTAAGAAGTGAAGTACACATAATATTATTATTTTTCAACCGATTTTGAAACTTTTAGCATCAATACCTTAAAAATTAAATTTTTGAAAACTTTGTTTAACACCAAATTTATCTAAAATCAAAACTTGTTTTAGTTAAAAGTAATTTATTCCAAAATTTTCCTCATTTTACTAAAAATTTCAACTTTATTTAACAAGTTATGGTTACTCAACCGATTCCAAATCTTTTAACATGCTTTTTAAGCTAATTCAATTGTTTTCAAACCTTTCATACATCACATTTCACCAAAAAAATGTCTTGACCAAGTTATTCAACAAAAACTGCACATAAACATTTTTTAACGAAAAATGCAAGTTTTTTCAAATTTTTACCAGTTAAATATTATATCTTAAGCTGAAACTGGTTTTTCTCATTCGTTAAACCTTTGGGAAGGACTTCGCAACAATTTTTCAAATAATTTTGAAACAAAAATATATTTGCATATGTTTAAAAATATTCGCATTATTCAACTCGAAATTTAGGCAAGATGCTTTATTAATTTAAGTTTTATAGAAAAAATGCAATTTCCGGCGAAAAAACTTAAATAATCCAAATAATTTTTTTCATCAATACATCATAATAAAATTATTTTTAACTAAGACAAGTTTTGATTTAAGACAAATTCGATGTGCTACGAAGTTTTTATAAATTTGGTTGTATGACATTTGCCGGAAAACCATTTGCCAGAAAGCCGTTTGCCAGAATCAATTTGCCAGAATGGATCATTTGCCAGAAAACCATTTGCCAGAATGAATCATTCCCCAGAAAGTCATTCCCCAGAGAGACCATTTCCCAGAAAAAATATTACTATATTACTTTGCTTTAGGTGTGTAAAATCTTTCGAATCATTATGATTTTCAGCGTACGATACATCATTATATGCAAAATAATTGTGACCTAAGTTTTTAAGCTTTTTGTTTGATAAAATGTTTTAAAGTAATAAAGATATCATAAATTTATTATATAGACAGCTGTAGCGGTAAACATGCAGCTATTCAGCAAGCTGACGGACGTGAGTTCGAATTCCACCGGGCGAAGATTTTATTGGATTGAAAATTTTCTCGATTTCCCAGGGCATAGAGCATATTCATATCGGCAATACGTTATACACATGCAAAAATGATCAATTGGCAATAAAAGTTCTCAGTTAATAACTGTGGAGGTGCTAGTAAGAACACAAAACTGATATTTGGCTCTGTCCCAGTTGGGATGTAACACAAGATAAGAAGAAGAAGGTGTAATAGATTTCCGAGGTTTTCATAGTTTCTGAGAAATAACTGTTTTTTTAATGTTAAAATAGTCATCAATTTTATACAAGCTATTAGGGGTCGTCCATTAACCATGTGATCATTTATGGGAGGATGGAAGGGGGCCTGGCCAATGACCACGATACAAACAATTCTTTTTAAATTTTTGTATGGACGAAAGACCCCGTGGAGGTAAAAACTCCGAAAGAATTGACCACGTTGTCAATGGACAACCCCTTACAGGCAACTGTATTTTCAACATTCTATTAATGATTTTCCCTTCTTTGAAGATTAGGCTGTTCTTTAGGGCTAACTAATGCAAGGACTTATATGCTTCATAGGAGATTACCCTTCTTTATATTATTGGCTAGTCTTTATAATTGTACTGTGTGTTTCTGCCTGCAGTTTACAGAAGGAATGGAAGTAATGTAAACAAGGTTATGTCATCTCAATTTTAAATAATTACAGCCAAAAATAATCAATATAGGACTGCTGTCAATAAATATGTCTGTAAAAAGGATTTATGTAAAAAAATGCAAATATCGGGAAATGGACAATCAATATATGTCCTCAAATAAAAAAAAACTAAATTGAAAGTGATTCAATAATGGAATATTTACCATGACCTTCATCTAATTTCTTATTGAAGATTACTCGAGTGATTCCGAAAACATTAATCTTCATAACCGACTTGTTTCGTAGAGCAAGCGACAGAATATGAGAAACAAATATATGTGTGTTTTTTGGTTTCCATCATTAATCATGGCCACGTAGTAGTCCTGCTAAGAATTTCAAAATATCTCCGGTTCCAGATAGCTAAAACTAGCAATCAGGGTAAACACTTAAGATTGAAGAGTTTTCCGGCAGCCTGTCGCAAATTTTGTAAAACTACTTTAAAACAATAAATAATGCGGTTCAAATTATTATTAAGAGTAAAAGAGTTTAACGTTCTTTTCGAAGACTGAATAATGTATTTCAATATATGACCGAAAGAACATTGGGTAGTCATTTGAGTTATATTGTTCGATTGTACCCCGTTTGGCATAAAGTCGTTTGGCATAAAGCTGTTTGGCATAAAGTCGTTTGGCATAATGGCCATTTGGTATAATGGCCGTTTGGCATAATGATTGACTAAGAATGAATATCGGTATTTATGAAGCTTTTACCGAGATCAGCACTACCGAGCCCATAGCAAAAAATTTCGTAGGTTCTCAATAAGCGTTGTAGATGTTTAGAGATATTCGAAGGTACGAATGTCAAGAATTGTAGTGAATTAGAAAGCATAACTAAATAAAACTCGTGACGGGTCTGGTGGTAGATATTTTCGGAATAATAATTTTCTTCACATTCCAGAACATAGAGTATCTTTGAGCTTGTTGCTATATACAAATATTTGAAAATAGTAAATTGGCAAAGAAAGTTCACAGTTATTAATAAAAGGAACGCTCATAGAATATTTCGCTGCAGATCAAGATCTGTCCTAGTTTAGACGTAACACTTGTTGAAAATTACTTGATAAAAAAGGGAAAATTTATTTGGCAAATATTAAAAGCTCTTATCCAAAGATCTATTACTGAAGCATAATGCAAAAATAGCCTATATACGAGATCAGATTATCTTTCGTTCAAAATGTTTAAGGCTAAAGCAAAAAAAATCTTCTCACATCATAACTCAAATGAACAACACATTTTTGAAAGAAAATTTTTGTGGCAAAGCTTCTGAACGATTCAATATAAATTTGAATTTTGGAAGTGTACATCAAAAACACTGTATATTGGTGGATTCTAAAGTTTCAAAAATACAAAAATGATTAACATTTAGCTTAACTAAATAATAAAATTTAGAACAGTATAATTATAAAGAACTGCCAAAATTTATAATTAAACCAATAAAAGATTTGACGCCTAAAATTATTGCGGCATAATAAAACGAAAAGACATCAAAAATTGTGTTCAGAATCATCGAAGTGATTGTGCTACTTTTCTCCTAATGTCGCTTCTCCGAATATTGGTTTTCTGAACACCAGTTCCTCGAATGACCCTCTACCCCGATTGCCAATTCCCCGAATGACCCGTATCCCCGAAAAGTGGTGCAGTTTTAATTGATGCTATTATAGTCTTCAGTGGCTGGATGGTGAACGAGAAAGAACGGTAAGCAATTAAAAGAAGGGAGTATTCTGTCATTCTCGGCTATACACATGTTGACAAAAATGCTGAAGGCGGTAAAACTCGAAAGAACCACCAATAAAATAAAGAAGGGTGCATATCAGATGGCCAGTTCGTTCACCACCCTGAAATGTATAAAGTTTTGACAATTATGAGTGCCAAAAACTTTTCGGGGAAGCGGGATATTCGGGGAACTGGCATTCGGGGAACTGGCGGTCGGGAAAAACGATATTCGGGGAAAAGAAGCACAACCCGTCGAAGTAACTGCAATAATCGATTTTATTTTTTTGGCTGATAACTTGTGCAGATAATTGTTATCGATTGCCGCCCTTTTGTCAGTTGGAAACAAAAATATATCTAAAAAATCCACATGTCGATATCGAAGGGGCCATCGAGATAGGGAAAGATTGAGACAAAAAACATCAATTTAATGAACATTCGATTGAAAATCACTCCGTTACTAGGAAAAAAACAAACAAACAAACTTCATTTCGAGTTTTCAAATTATTCTGAATCACTTAAAACTGGTCTAGTAACGTTTGATAATGTTCATATCAACAAATGAAGAGAAAATTGGGAACAAAAAATCACCAGGAACACATCGAGACATGGAGATACAAAAATATGGAGAGAGAAATCGTATGCAGAATGAAAGGACCGAAGCAATCATCGACATTGGGAGAAATATCGAGATGTTGAGAGTCGACTGTAGCTCCAAAGAATAGCCTATGTATGCAAGAAGGTGAAATTAATTTAATATTTAAGGGGTCTATAAGTCGAGTCGATCAAAATGACTCGACTGGAGTCACTGTCGACCGAAAAATTCGCTCGACTCAGCTCTGTCACTCTAGTTTTTCGACAGTTGTCACTCTATGTGACTGGATTACTATGGGAGCCGATGGGTGAAATCTGAAATATGCATGCTTGCTTTGATCGACAATGAGTACAGACGAGTCACATGAATCTGCTCGATTTACAAAATAGGCCCCTAAATCTACAGTTTTTGTACCTATAATTATGATTACATCACATTTAAAAAAAAATCATTCAATATTTTAAGGAAAAGTTTACGCTTCGTGCCAAATATATCAAAATCTTTAACGCAAAGATTTATTCCAACAGCGGAACTCAAAAGGCGAATTAATATTTGAAAATAGGGTAATTTCTAGATGAATAATAAAATAATATTGGCAATAACTTTCCTAATATGTTTTAGTTTATTCCAGAGCATATGGTTGTTGAATTAAGTGACATTTTGTGTCAATTAATTCCACAATAAGTCTAATGTCATCAGAAAGATTCAATAGAAACGTAAGAACGAATGTCATCTTAAGAAATTCTTTGTTTCGGACTCATTATGCCAAACGACTATTATGCCAAATGACCATTATACCAAACGACCGTTATGCCAAACGACTTTATGACAAACGACTTTATGCCAAACGGCTTTATGCCAAACGACTTTATGTCAAATGACCTACCACCATATTGTTCCAATGATTATTGGCGCTAAACTGATCATATTTCAAACATAATTTTCCCTTCTTTCACTCAAAGGCTGTTCTTTTTAGTTGTTATGCAATTTTTTTCCGCAAAGATAGACTATTCATATTTCTGAAATTATTCAACTAAACTAATTCGTGTCAAACGTTTCAGCTTTTTTGTTCTCAGACCAGCTATGTAAGTAGTGAAAATTGCATAAAATTGTATGCGAAGGATTTTAACAACATAGACTAAATAACACGGATCGATCAGGTGCGCTGTTTTATACTTGTTATAATTGTCAAAGATATAAACTTTATTTTGAGCAATATTTACGATGCGAGTGAAGTACTGTAGAAGTGACGCTAAATTTTAATTAATTTTGCGCTGCAGCTGTGCAGTGCTAGTAATCCAATCCTCTTGATGTAAATAATGTGAAAGTTGACTACACAATGTTTCATGCTATAAGTGCAAATAATATGAGTATATTCAAGATACAAAAATGACAAATATCGAAAATTTCGGTAGGCTTGAGGTGAAGATGCATCGAAGCCATACCTCAAATTTTCAAGAGCATAAACCTCGAGAACCAGCCAGCGGTTTGAGCTGAAAACTTAATCGATTGGTCACACGCTGGTGGTGAACAATCGATTATATTTTCAGCTGGAATGGCTGTTTGGGTCTCTAGATTTGCGCTCTTGAAAATTTGAGGTTTGGCTTCGATGCATCTTCACAAATATGTCGATCAATTGATATCAATGTTGTAAACGAATTACAAAAAATGATTCTGGGGATTGGTTTTCTGGCAAAAATCATTCTGGCAAATTGATTCTGGCAAATGGTTTTTTGGCAAATGTCATACAATCATTTCATAACTTGAAAATTCTTGAAGGTGAGCGCTTGCGCCACCTCTAAATTTTAATATTTTTGGCTCAAATTTTGAGGTTTCTCTGTTGATGTGATTTGAACTCAGTAGAGTACACGAATTTTTGGTTTTGAGAACTTTTGAAAAGTAAGCCGCACCCTACTGAAGATCTACCGTTACAGCTATCTGTTCCTCATATTTTGTAATACTATTAGTTAAAAACATTTTATCGACCAAAAATCTAAAAATCTCACAAAACAAATATTGTTTAAATAAGACAACATACATAACAATAATTTCCATATATATCGTACGCTGAGAAGCAGAGTAATTTGAAGGATTTTATATATCTAAGTATTGCTATGCAAAGCAAAGTAATGAAGTATTTTTTCCTGGGAAATGGTCTTTTTGGGGAATGATTTTCTGGGGAATGCTCCACTCTGGCAAACGACTTTCTGGCAAATGGTTTTCTGGCAAAAGTAATACAACCCTTCTGAGAATTTCGAATTTTTGAAAATAATAAGTGAAATCTGGATATGTATTCTTGTTAGACATTAGGGGCTTCTTGCGGGATCCAGAGATTCTATATTGAGGATGTTGTGCGAAATCTGCGATTTCTTGTAAACTCCAAAGATTTCTAAAGCGGCCTGTGAATTTCTAGCAAAATACTGTGGATTTCTTTTTGTATTTAAATAAGCTTTTGGGTATATGTCAATTCCTATCTGGCTCCTAAGTAAAATCCTAAGAATTCTAAGCAAGTTTCTGTGAATTTCTAGCGAGATACTTCAGAGTTCTAGCGGGCTTCTGTAGATTCTTAGCGGACACCTGGAGATTCTTATAGGGCTCTAGCGGGATCTTCCGAATTCCTGTTGAGTTCATATTCAAGCTGAACTTCTAAAACACGATTGAAACTCATTTAAAATTGAAGTTATGAGAAGATTATTTGTATATTTTACGAAATTATAAGCTATAATGGTATAGAACAGCGGCTTGCGGGCCGCGTGTTGAGCATAACTGTTCTATACCATTTTTTAATAATTTCTAGAGAATTTTTCCATCCATATTTCTATGGAAAATCTTATTGGAGGCTTAGTTTATATACTGTTCCAAGAAACATCATAGTTTTTTTTTGTGTACAGCAATTGATTTTACCAGTTATTGTGTGCCCTCTGACTGTAACTGACTTCAAAACTTGAAAAGCAGTTTTTCTGTTCAAAACTAACAACTTTTCGATGAAAATATGTTCACTGTGTTTCGGTTGGAGAATAGAATACAGTGAACACATTTTCCTGTAAATTTTCTTAATTTTGAAGATGTTGAAATCAATGACGGATCCTGCCCCCTTAATAATTCTATATGAGATGCCTTACTATGCCAGAACTATAATTTGAAAAGTCATTTTAAAATTACGGAATACAGGTCGGTCTCGATTATCCGGAGTATCGATTTATTTTTCATTCCGGATAATTGAATCCTCCGGATAATCAAATCACCAAATAAAAAATTAAAATCTGTGATCAAAGAACTGAAATATTATTTTTTTTCATCGTTTTATTCATATGATCAGTGTTGTGAAAAACTCAATTTCTCATAACTCACGCTTGAGATTTTTCATGCGTGAGTTGTCAATCACGCAACTCAGCGGTGAGTTGGCTGGTGTTTTGACTAATTGTCTCGTATTTTCACAGTTTACTCACATACGGCAATAATAACTTGTTAGTCTGGTAAAATTATAGTAATCCTTTCTAACGTAATCAACAACATTCGGGTTTCACAAGTTTTTGACGGGTTTTGCGTCTGAATCATTTTTTTTACGGTTCGAGTTGATTGAGTGATTTTGCATCTCACGGGAGAGCGTATTGATTGAGATTGGAGTGTGAGTTTATCAACACTGCCCAGTATAAATCCGGTCACAGAAATATTCCCGAGATCTTTTGGCCACAGAATCAAGATATGTGCACGAGTATACTGACAAAAAATATTGGAATCCGTTAAGTATTCGCTAAGCGGTGAGATTTTTAGTATTTTTGCTTTAACTCTGACCTATACGGGTTAACGTTCAACGCTCCGTCATCGTAATCATCGAAACATCAACAGCAGTTTTTCTGTTCAATTTTTTTTTCAACGGAAATGTATTCACTGTGTTTTGTTTGGAGAATACAGTGAATACTTTTTTATGTAAACTTTCATGAAATTGAGCGAAAAAATCCCAAAATTATCCTGCCTTTTTAAACTATCTTGGTTAGATTCCTTTTCTGGCAGTACCTCGTAATAAAATAATAAATGGAGCATTTTTTTCATTCCGCACCGAAAAATTTCGATGATTTTTTTTTCGTCGTGTGGTTACATAGTTGGAACCGTTTTGATTCAACTGGATGAAGCGAAACGGAATTAGAAAAAAAAAATGCCTTATTGAATCCCATTCCACGGTATTTCGTTTCGAACGCTATTCGAGAAAATCATTCGAAATACCGCATACCCCTACTATCCGATGCTTATCTTTGATCTCTCGCAGTAGTGTTTCCACCTGATTCCACCTGCTGCTACCTGCCTTCGTCATCTCCGCGTTGGCGATGCTCCGAGAAAAGCTTCACCTTGATGGCGTCTGTGGCGTGAAATCGTGCGCTTCTTCCGCCACAAAATCACACGAATATTAATTGATGACGAGTGTTGTTGGGTGATGTGTTTTACGACTTGTAATTAATTCGAGTAAAGGTTAACCGATTTGTTCCGCTGCTGGCTGGCTGGTGGGTGAATGAGGTATTGATTCAACCTGTTTGCGAGTGCGGTATTTGGTATTTTGCGGCATTAGTTTGTTGCCTCACTTGCCACCATCCGCAGCGGTTTTCTTCTCTTTATCGTTTGTTTGCTCACGTTGTTGGAGCTTTTGATGCCTTGCGGTCGTGGGGGTGTTTCAGCATTCGAGCAGCTGTTCGCGCGGTGGTACCCTGCGGTGTGTGATCGTTTCATAAATGATAATTATACCGTCAAACAGCGCGGCGCGGAGTATGCTAATGAGGATCATTGTTGTCAGACAGTGAAAGTGGCATCCCGCTGTGGCGTCGATGTGGGTCTTTCCTGATGCGAAGGCGAGGTCACTTGCAACCGGATGCAAGTCGAGGGATAATGGTACAAAATGGCGCCTTGAGTGTGACTTTATTCTGATTTTGTTATGAGGGCCTTTTAACTAACAAACACCGATAAATAATTAGAAATCAGTACACACTTAAGAAACTGATTTTTTAAGTTTTTCGTTTTTTTTTTAAGTTAAATAAAAATATAAGCTATCCTGATAACTAACATCTGTCAACCAGTTTCAAAGGGGTATCGGATGAATTTTCTCAATGTAGCTTTGAATATTTAAGTAAAAAGATGATCCCGAAAAACATATAACACATTTTTTGCGTAAACATTCTGTTGGAGCGCTTTTATTTTAGTAACCGCATTTTACCCCACATTCCACTAACGATTGGCAGGACATATAAGAGACTGGTAAGATTGATTGCATGACTGAAAATTATTGATTTGCTCGTGCTTTTCGAATGATGGGTATTACCTGTGTAAATCTATAGCTTTTAATACAGACAATTAAGAAATGATAATAAATCTTCGAGCGACTACCTTCATCTTTTTGTTTCTTGCGTTACGCCCCAACTAGGACAGGAGTGGAGGGGGGGGAGATGTACAGTAGTTGTCTACACGTCTGATTAATAATCAGATGGTCATGGGTTCGATTCCCACCCCCTTCGCCCTTTAGCAGTAATGGAAGCCGACTACGGAGCTAAAAAGAATAGGAAAGTTTCACAATTATTCACTTAGAGCTGTCGACTATCTAAATAACATGCATCACAAGATTAGGAATCTTGTAACAAGCATAAAATCTGCCATGAACGCAGCCAAAAATAAACAGAAAGCGCTAAAATTGAGAGCTAATGCAGCCCACAGACGCTCAAACGGTTTGACCAACATTGACTCCGTCCCCAAGTTAGTCAAACCGACTTATGTTGATACAACCGTTTGAGCAACTGTCAAGGTTTGTTGCAGCAACACGATATTTCTTCGTATGTTTTAAGACTTGCCGAGAGTCTAGTGAATATGTGATTATTATTTTTTCGAATGCTGTGGCTGCGAGGGAGATTCTTTTCACGATTTTCTGGCAATAATAGCAGTAAGGAAGAGAAGAACTTTCAACAGATAAGTACCAGAAGAAATAAATATTTAAGAGAGATTCCAGTTATAATTCGTACGAAATATTCCGGCAAAACTCAGAAATCATGACGGGTCTCTTTTGGGAAATATTATGAGCAGTCATTGATATGGGAATGGCCAAGGGATTTTGTTTTCAAACATTCTATTCAGAATCTTTTAGTCGTTTCCTCTAGTTATCTGCTTTGAAGTTTTTCCAGGAATCCATAAGCTATACTAAGGGTTCCACCAAAAGCTTTTTCCTGGGATTCTACCACGAATTTTATCAATAATTCCTTTAAAAAAATTTCCTCTGATTCAACCAGAAATTTCTCCGGGGAACATTCTTCAGGCATGCCTTCAGGTGGAATTTTTCTAAGGATTCCTTTAGAGGTTCCTTTACAATTTATTGTGGATTTCAACCACTGATTCCTTCAAAGATTTGTCCAAAAAAATTCCAAGGAATTTCTTCAGGGCTTACTCCAAGGCTACCTCCTAGAATTCCTCCAGATTGTTATAACATTTTTTTCAAAGATTTTTTAAGAAATTTCTCTAGAAGTAAGTTTCAAGGATTCTATCACGCGTTCCATAGGAATCGCATCACGAATTATTTCAGATAGTTCTCAAGGGATTTTTCAAAAAAAAAAATCATGACCAGAAATTCCCCCAAGCATTTCACCAGGACATTTTTAAGGGCTTGCTCCTAGGACTCCTCCTCAAATTCCTCAAAGAGTTACACCTGGAATTTCTTCAGCGATTCGTTCTAGCAATTTTTAACAGATTTCTCCTGGGATCTATACAAATACTTCCCAAGGGATTTCTCCAGTGATTCATCCAATGATTCCTTGAAAAATTTCACCAAAAAATCCTCCAAAAATTCATTAGAGAATTCCTCCAGCGAAACTTCAAGCATTTCTATACAGATACTTCTCACAATTTATCCAAGGATTCATCAAGTTCCTCCAGGGATTCCATCAACAATTCCTCCAAGAATTCCATCAGAAAGCCTTCAAAGATTTCAAGAGAAATACTGCAAAAAAATTCATCAAAACTTGTTCAGCAGGATTTCCTTTAAAGATTCCACTTGTAATTTTTTGAGAGGATACCCCATGTTATCCTTCGGTATTCCTCTAGAGAGAATCTTCAATAAATTCTTTTATAAACTCCACCAGTGTTTCCTCCAAAGATTCTTCCTTGTATTTCTGAAGAGACCCTACGAGGCATTCGTCCTGGGATTTCTGCAGGAATTATTTCAATAATCTAACATAAATTTCTCCGAGGATTCCTAAAGGAATTAATCCATCAATTCCATCCAGTATTTCTTGAAGGATTTTTTCCAAGGAATCTACCAGAAATTACCTAAGAGAATCTTTCAGAAGCTCCTTCAGGGATTGCATTAAAAGTTCTTCCAGAAATATACTAACGAATCTCTCTAGGAGACTCTCTAGGAATTAATCTATTGATTTCTTTGGTGATACCTCCAAGAATTTTTAAAGATATATCTCCATGATTTTTTTTTCAGAAATGAAAAAAAAAATCTTCTAGGTCTACTTTAGGGATCTATCCTGAGACATTTTGAGAAATGTGTTGTTTGAAACTCTGAGTAAATATAAGTTCAATACCTGGAGGAATTTATGATAATCTTGAAGCACAACCCTAGTAATACCTTTGAAGTATTTTATGGTTGAACTTCTGGCGAAACTCTGGTAAATTTTTCTGGTGGTAATTCTAGCGAAACTCTAGTGATATTCCCAGTGTGAACGCTAAAAGAACTCCTTGTGAAATTCCTGAAAAAACTTCTCTCGCCAAAAATTACAGGTGATATAATTAGGGAAAATACTGTTGAAGTATCTGAAGGAATGACTAGTGAAATCTTTATAGGAAATTGTAGTAAAAACCGCATAGGACATTCGTTATTGGATAATTGGAGTTCATCTTGGTGGCATCCACGAAGGAACCTCCCAGAGGAATCCCTGAAAGAATTCCTGTTTTATATCCCACGAGGAATTCCTGATAGAGTCACTGGATGATATACAGGTTGATTCCCAAATTACAGGTAAAACTATTATAATAAATTTCTGGTAATATCACTGGAGGGTTCCTGAACACCCCCAAGAATCTCTGAAGTTATTCCACAAGAAATACCTTGAACAATCCGGAGAAATCCCTTTTGGATTTCTGGGATTGATTTCTTAAGGAAATCCGGGAGGAGCCCCATGATGAATTCCGCGAGGAATCCTTTGAGAAATTCCGGAAGGAATCTCTTGAGTAATGCCGGTAATGTAATACTTATAAGAAATTTCTGATAAAATCTGTGGAGAAAATCCTGATGATCTTCGAGAATCGTTGTATTTTCTAGAAGTAGTATCTCCTAATAAATTTTGAAAAAAAAAAATCATAATAAATTGATCCAGAACAACCTGATAAAATCCCTGACAGAATTTCGGATAGAATCCCAGTAGGATTTATAATAAAGCCTAAGAAGATTTTCTAATGGAATCTATGAAAGAACTTCCGATGGAATCCCTTGGAAAAACTTGTGATGTAATCCCTGGAGTAATTCCTGATAGAATCATTAGAGAAACTCTTGATAGAATTCCTGAAGAAATTCCTGGTGGAATCTCTCAAGGAACTCCTAATGGAAACCCTAGAGAAACTCTTGATAAAGTCCTTAGAAGAACTCCTGATGGAATCCCTTGGTAACTCGTGTTGAAATGCCAAAAACGACTTCTGTTGTTTTGCCCTGTAGGAATTCCTGATTGAATCCCTATTGGAACTCCTGATAAAATCCTTAGAAGAACTCCTGATGGAAATCCTTGGGAACTTCTATTGAAAGACTCAGGGGAACTCCTGATGGAATCCCTATAGAATCTCAGAAGGAATTCCTGGTGGAATGCCTAAAGAAAATGCTTATGAAACCCCTGAAGGAACTCTTCTTGAAATCCCCAGAAGAACTCCTGATGTAATTCACAGAAGAGATCCTGATGTTATCCCTAGAATAAACTTCTGATGCAATCCCTCGAGAATCCAGGTGAAATCTCTGAAGAAACTTCTGATACAATCTTTAGAGGAACTCCTGATGGAATCTTTAATGAACTCCTGTTAAAATTTCTGCAGAATTCAATGATGATTCCTGAAGTAATTATTGACGGAATCCGGAGGAATTCCTGATGGAGCCTTTGTACGAATTCCTAAAGATATTCTAAAGATATTCTAAAGGAATTCCAGATAAAATCATTGGAGGAACTTCTGATGAAATCCCTTGAAGAATTCCCTATGGAATCACTATAGGAACTCCTGATGAAATCCCTGGAGGAATTCTTGATAACATTCCTGATGGAACTCCTGATAGAATGCCTAGAGAAATTCCTTATGATATCCCTAGAAGATCCTGATTGAATTCTTAAGTGACCTCCTGATATAAACTCTGGAGGAAGTCCTAATAGAATCTCGGAAGAAATGCTAGCTGGAATCTCTGAAGGAACTCTTGGTGGAATTTCTGGAGAAACTCCTGATAAAATCCTCAGAAGAACTCTAATGGTAGGTACTTCTAATAGAATCACTATTGGAATTCCTGATAGAATCTCTAGGGGAACTCCTGATGGAATCCTTGGAGGAATATAAAGATATTGTTGGAGGATATATAGAGGAACTCCTGATGGAATCCCTTGGTAACTCGTGTTGAAATGCCAAAAACGACTTCTGTTGTTTTGCCCTGTAGAAATTCCTAATTGAATCCCTATTGGAACTCCTGATAAAATCCTTAGAAGAACTCCTGATGGAAATCCTTGGGAACTTCTATTGAAAGACTCAGGGGAACTCCTGATGGAATCCCTATAGAATCTCAGAAGGAATTCCTGGTGGAATGCCTAAAGAAAATGCTTATGAAACCCCTGAAGGAACTCTTCTTGAAATCCCCAGAAGAACTCCTGATGTAATTCACAGAAGAGATCCTGATGTTATCCCTAGAATAAACTTCTGATGCAATCCCTCGAGAATCCAGGTGAAATCTCTGAAGAAACTTCTGATACAATCTCTAGAGGAACTCCTGATGGAATCTTTAATGAACTCCTGTTAAAATTTCTGCAGAATTCAATGATGATTCCTGAAGGAATTATTGACGGAATCCGGAGGAATTCCTGATGGAGCCTTTGTACGAATTCCTAAAGATATTCTAAAGATATTCTAAAGGAATTCCAGATAAAATCATTGGAGGAACTTCTGATGAAATCCCTTGAAGAATTCCCTATGGAATCACTATAGGAACTCCTGATGAAATCCCTGGAGGAATTCTTGATAACATTCCTGATGGAACTCCTGATAGAATGCCTAGAGAAATTCCTTATGATATCCCTAGAAGATCCTGATTGAATTCTTAAGTGACCTCCTGATATAAACTCTGGAGGAAGTCCTAATAGAATCTCGGAAGAAATGCTAGCTGGAATCTCTGAAGGAACTCTTGGTGGAATTTCTGGAGAAACTCCTGATAAAATCCTCAGAAGAACTCTAATGGTAGGTACTTCTAATAGAATCACTATTGGAATTCCTGATAGAATTTCTAGGGGAACTCCTGATGGAATCCTTGGAGGAATATAAAGATATTGTTGGAGGATATATAGAGGAACTCCTGATAGAATCTCTTGAGGGATTTCGGGTGAAATCTCAGAAAAAACTCTTTATGGCATCCCTGGAGAAACTCCTGGTGAAATCCTTGGAGGAAATCCTAAATATTTTATTGAAGGAGTTCCTGATGGGATCAATGGAGGAATTTCTGATGAAATTCATAGAATAGCTATTGATGGAATCTCTAGAGAAACCCCTGATAGAATCTGATGGAATCGCTGGAGGAACTTCTAATAGAATTGATAGAGGTGTTCCTGATGGAATCCCTGGAGAAGTTACAGTTGCTATCGCTGAAGGAACTCCTGATGGAATCCCTGGAGGAATTTCTGATGGAATTCCTGTAAGAATCCCTAAAAAAATTCCTTATGATATCCCATATCAAGGAATTCCTGATATGATCTCTGGAGGAAATCCTGATTGAATCTTTGGAAGCAATTCAGGTGGAATCTCTGAAAGAACTCTGGAGGAACTCCTGATGCAATCCTTAGAAGAACTCTAATGGAAGCTCTAAGGTATTCCCGATAGTATCCCTATAGGATCTCCTGATGGAATCCTTGGAAGAACTTCTATCTATAGATATTCTTGAAGGAACTCCTAATCATTGAAGGAACTCCTGATAAAATCCCTGGAAGAATTCCTGATAAGTTTCCGGATAGAACTCTAGATACAATCCCTAGAGGAACTCCTGATATTTCTAAAAGAAACATTGATGGGATTCCTCAAGAAACATCTGATTTAATCTCTTGAAGAATTCCCTGGAGCATCAAAATGCATTTTGACTTTTCACTCTTCATGATATCTCCAGAAGCCCTAAGGTACTCCCGATAGAATCACTACAGGAGCTCCTGATGAAATCCCTGGGGGAACTCCTGAAGGAATCCTTGGAAGAGTTTGTAAAGATATTCTTGAAGGAATTCTGGATGGAATCATTGGAGGAATTTCTGATAAAATCCCGAGAAGAACTCCTGATGGAATCCCTAGAGCAACGACGGACAGAGTCCATGTAGGAATTCCAGGTGGAATCTCTGAAATATCTCCTGATAGAATCCCAGGAGAAACTTCTGATGAAATCCCTAGTTGAGTTCCAGGTGCAATCCCTGTAAGAACACCTGATCGAATCTCTGGAGGAATTCCAGTTAGAATCCCTGAAGAATTCCTGATGGAATCCCTAGACGAACATCTGATGAAACCCCCAGAAGAATTCTTGATGGGATTCCTAGAAGAACTTCCGATGCAATCCGGAGAGGAACTTCCGATGGAATCTCTAAAGCTAATCCTGATAAAAACCCTGAAGGAGCTGCTGAATGAAACCTTCGTTAAATTTATGATTGAATCTTAGGAAGGTCTTCTGATAGAATGCCTGGATGAAATAGTGTTTGATTCTCTAGAATAACTCCTGATTCTAGAAGCCTTCCTTAGCCAAGTGATCAGGTGGTTTGAGCAAAATCAAACTCGTTTGATTTTGGCCGACCGATTCGTCAACCGTCAAATTGGTTTCACAAACTGTCAAATTGGTTCGTCAAACAGCATCACACACGGTCAAACATAGCACCAACATGAGCATCAACCTGGGGGGCGGAGTCAATGTTGGTCAAACCGTCTGAGCGTCTGTGGGGTGCATAAGGCAGCCGTAAAGGAACAAACAGTTGCTGACGCGCCTAAAATCCCTAAGGCACATGCCAACCAGCCGTCGAGGAAGCGTGATAGAGACTGGCCAGGAGAAGAAGCGGGCTTGAAAATAAAACAGAGAAACGAGCAGGATAACTACCTGCTGAACGGAACAGAAGACGATGAAAAATGGCAAACCGTCAGAAACAAGAAGAACAGAGGGAACGGCGAAGGAAGTGAAAAGAAAAAGGAGGGTACGAAGAAAGTGACTAGCTGCCGCGGCGTGAGTAGTCGAAGAGGGACAAGCTAATGGCCCCTTCGTCAGCAATCCCAGCTGGTGCTAGCTGATAGGGCCTGAGCCTTCAGTAGGTCAAATTGCGAAGCCTTCAGTAGGTCAAATTGCGAAGAAAAAAGAAAAAAAAAAAAAACAAAAAAAAAGCTAATGACCAAACCACCCACTCAGAGATTCTTCGTAAGCTCAGAAAGAGGCGTACTCAGAGAGCAGAAATGCTCTTCGAGCTGAAAAACGATCTTGATCACCGGAGCTCGGCCTACCAGGAGTTGATTGCTGAGTCGTTGGCATACGAGGCAAGCGTAAAAGCTTTAACCCATGAGGCAGTGGTTGAGTGCAGATTTCTGGACGAGATCACATCCAATGATGATTTGCAACAGGAGTTGCCATCACAGTGCGATACTGGAGATGTGGCCATGATAATCCGACTTTCAAAGTCGTACGATGGTACACAGTTAGTGACGATTCGGCTACCAATGGCCGCAGCCAACAAACTAGTGGAGAAGAAAAAGGTGAATATTGGATGGTCGGTTTGCCCGCTGAGTCTCGTCTCCCGAGCCAAGAGGCCACCGATGAGGTGCTTCAAATGCATGGACTTTGGATCTCAGACGGTCCAGACAGATCCGAGTTGTGCAGGAAATGCAGAGAGAAAAGGCACTTCGGAAAAGACTACACGAAGCGACCAAAGTGTTTACTATGTAAACCGGAGGAAGGAAACGCCCATGTAACGGGCAGCTTTAAGTGTCCTCCGTATAAGAAGACGATCGTATCACGACAGTAGTCACGACAAGAGGAAGGCCTTCGATAAGGACCTTTACGTCGAAGCACTTTGTGTAGACAGCGATATCCCGTATCTCGATGCGGTAGAGCTGACCAAGGTGTCTGCATTTTACTCTGTAGCCAGAGTAAGGTGTAATCACTTGGCGAAAGCGGCTTGGAGGCCATCTTTAACTTGCTGGCCGTTTTGTTTACAAACACTACTGCCTTGCCTGGATTATGCTGAAATTGAAACTAGCTGTGCTGCCATCAGTGCGGACGAAATTGTCAAAAAAGAAAGAAAGGAGTAGAGCACACAAGGAGCAGGGGCGACCAGATTGGAATAATTCTTGACAACACTGTTTCTCCAATCAATCATGAGTCAATCTCTCGACTACCTGTCTCAGATGTTTGTAAACAAAACGGCCAGCCCTTCCTCACCTACCCTGTCTGGTTTTCTCCACAAAGTGAGCATAATAGGACACCTTAGAGAACTGAACGCGCCTTGGAGCTGACAAGGGCGATGATCAGGGCGTGTGACATAACAATGCCAAGAAAACGAAAGCCATCAAACAATCGGCGTCCCGTATATACACTACCCGCCATAAGTATGGAATCGCATCATCTAGTATTGCAACACCTCAATTGAATATTGCAGCACCCCAAAAAGTTTAGCATCAGCCGTAAGCTATTACACTAATGACGCAATTTCTTGGAAACCTTACTTTCTAGAAAGCTGCGGTCTTCAGCAAAGTTGTTCAGAAGCCTTACGGCGTTCATCAGCTGACATTTTTAATGCGCCATTTTGCCACTACGTGGTGCTAGTGTGCATGTAATTTGGTCATATTTTAGACGGCTTTAGCTCATGAACCAGACCACTTAGAATGTTCGTGTCTTCAGCAAAGTTGTTCAAAAGCTTAAAAGCAATGTGAAACAGCACTGATTGGTTAGCAATTTTGCCGCTACGTGGCGCTAGTGTGCATGTAAATTGGTTATATTTTAGACGGCTCTAGCTCATGAACCTGACCACTTCGAATGTTCGTGTCTTCAGCAAAGTTGGTCAGAAGCTTAAAAGCAATCTGAGACAGCACTGGTTGGTTAGCAATTTTGCCGCTACGTGGCGCTAGTGTGCATGTAAATTGGTCATATTTTAGACGGCTCTAGCTCATGAACCTGACCACTTCGAATGTTCGTGTCTTCAGCAAAGTTGGTCAGAAGCTTAAAAGCAATCTGAGACAGCACTGGTTGGTTAGCAATTTTGCCGCTACGTGGCGCTAGTGTGCATGTAAATTGGTCATATTTTAGACGGCTCTAGCTCATGAACTTGACCACTTAGAATGTTCGTGTCTTCAGCAAAGTTGTTCAGAAGCTTAAAAGCAATCTGAGGCAGCACTGATTGGTTAGCAATTTTGCCGCTACGTGGCGCTAGAGTGCATGTAAATTGGTCATATTTTAGACGGCTCTAGCTCATGAACCTGACCACTTCGAATGTTCGTGTCTTCAGCAAAGTTGGTCAGAAGCTTAAAAGCAATCTGAGACAGCACTGGTTGGTTAGCAATTTTGCCGCTACGTGGCGCTAGTGTGCATGTAAATTGGTCATATTTTAGACGGCTCTAGCTCATGAACTTGACCACTTAGAATGTTCGTGTCTTCAGCAAAGTTGTTCAGAAGCTTAAAAGCAATCTGAGGCAGCACTGATTGGTTAGCAATTTTGCCGCTACGTGGCGCTAGTGTGCATGTAAATTGGTCATATTTTAGACGGCTCTAGCTCATGAACCTGACCACTTAGAATGTTCGTGTCTTCAGCAGAATATTATTATCAAAATAATCGGACTCCTCGTATTTCCCACAGGAATTCCACTCGAGATATCATTCATAATCCTCCAGATATTTCTCCAACGTGTTTCTCCAATTATTCCTGAAATTATTCTATAAATCGTTCCTGGCTGTACCTCGAATTACTCCAGAGATTCCTCAACAAAATTTAAAGGTGTTTTCTAGAGGTGATTCTAAAAATTCTTCCATAAAAACTCAATTTAATATGCCAAATATTAAACGAGTTATATACAGCGATCTCAAGTATCATACACTGTGTTTCGTTACTTAGCAACTTGGCAACTCGCTAGTTAAATCATTCTTAAAATTAAAAAAAAGGGATTCATACAGCCGAGTTTATGACAAAAAAACATGTGTGTAGGTTCATTCATGAATTCCTCCGAGAATTTCTCTCAATACTATTTCAAAAATTAATCTATGGATTCCTGTTGAAACTTTTCAATCAAAAATTTCCAAACAATAATTTCATAAATTGTTCCAGAAACATACTGGGTACACCGAAAGGGTTTTGCGTCTAAATTAAAATTGATTTTTGCTTGAACTTGAACTCGAGCACAAACTTCACTCAAAATTCTAATAGAATATTTTTATTTTTCAATTAATTACTTCAATAATTATCTTCTTTTAGTCCTTGTTGAATTCATTCCATTTTTATCTTCAGTATGTCTGGAAATAAACTTCAAAATTTGCTCACGAGATTTTCAGGAACTTGACTAGGCATTTCACCAAAATCATTTTGAAGCATTAAATCATCCCTTAGGTATAGGAATAATTTATGAGATTTATTCACAACTTCATGTGATGTAATTTATGAATACTTCTGCGCTAAAAACCCAGCAAAAAAAATCCATGAAAACTAAAGAAAATTTCTTGGTTTTCATACAGTAAGAAATATTTTTACACACATTCCATTTCCAAACATTGAGTTTTAAAACAATATTTAGGAAAAATTATGTGAAAACTCTGTATGAAACATTCTTTGAATTATACTAAAATGAATTCCAAGAAGAGCTTCGAGGCAATTATTTATGCTATTTCGAAGGAGTTCCTAAATCAAGAGGAATTTTAATATGAACCTCTTTAAGAATTTCTGTGTTCTGTGAGAAATTTTTAGATAATTCATCGATCATGTATAACTAGGAACTCAGGTTGATTCCATTTGTTTTACTGGACAAAGCATAATTGGCGATCAAAGGGACCTCAACGAATCGAATCTTTGGAATTTTTCCAATAGGTAAATCTGTAAGACTTCAAATAGACGCGTCACTCAACATTGAAATAAGACGCGTTTAGGACTTTACTTAGCTTACTATGAAAAAAATACGGTGGGTATCTTGTATAGTTTTATGTTTCATACAAAAAGAGTGTAATGTATAATGGTCGTTTTGTCGTGAAAATCGTGAATGAAATGTTAAGAATCGATCTTCTCAAGCCCCCCCCCCCCCCTGATGAAAATACCTGGCTACGCCAATGGTCATCGACCCCTTAGGGACCGTTCAAATATTACGTAACGCAGGGGAGGGAGGGGGTCTTACATAGTGTTACGGTTCAAAGAAAAATTTAAAATTTTCTATGCAAAAGTTGTTACGTGGAGGTGAAAGGGGGTCTAAAATTGACAAATTTTGCGTTACGTAATTTTTTAATAAACTCTTAAAAGTCCAGGCAAGTTCTTGACGCGGTTCACAAGCAATCTTGAGCACGTCGAAATTTGAAAAACAGAAACATAATAAAATGACCCGATTTTGTCAGGTTCCCCATTTTGTCAGCCTAAAATTCATCGAGGTGCTGACAAAATCGGGTCCTCACTGTATTATATTCCACAATGTTTTGAATTTTGTCTAAGTAAACAGGTTCTTAGAAAATGCCTTCTTCTAAATATTTGCTGAAGATACGAACATTCTAGGTGGTCAAGATCATGTGCTAGAGCCCGCAAAAATATAACCAAATCTACCTGCACATCTGAGAGAGAGGAGACAAATGGCTTAGATTGCGAGTTCCCAAAAGACAAGGGAACCTGTCATAAACTGACACTGGAAAACCACACATTTTTAGAGCAAAACGTAAAATACCGTCAGAATTTAAGTAAAGGTAATTAAACTTTCTAGGTGTTTTTCGATGACTGCACATTTTAAAAAGTTGAATACTTAAATATAGTCCTGTGTTGGCAAACATTCTAAGTGGTCAGGTTCATGAGCTAGAGCCGTCTAAAATATGACCAATTTACATGCACACTAGCGCCACGTAGTGGCAAAATTGCTAACCAACCAGTGCTGCCTCACATTGCTTTTAAGCTTCTAACCAACTTTGCTGAAAACACGAACATTCTAAGTGGTCAGGTTCATGAGCTAGAACCATCTTAAATATGACCAATTTACATGCACACTAGCGCCACGTAGCGGCAAAATTGCTAACCAATCAGTGCTTCTTCAGATTGCTTATAAGCTTTTGAACAACTTTGCTGAAGACACGAACATTCTATGTGGTCAGGTTCATGAGTTAGAGCCGTCTAAAATATGACCAAATTACATGCACACTAGCGCCACGTAGCGGCAAAATTGCTAACCAATCAGTGCTGCCTCAGATTGCTTTTAAGCTTCTGAACAACTTTGCTGAAGACACGAACATTCTAAGTGGTCTGGTTCATGAGCTAAAGCCGTCTAAAATATGACCAAATTACATGCACACTAGCGCCACGTAGCGGCAAAATGGCGCATTAAAAATGTCAGCTGATGAACGCCGTAAGGTTCTGAACAACTTTGCTGAAGACCGCAGCTTTCTACAAAGTAAGGTTTCCAAGATATTGCGTCATTAGTGTAATAGCTTACGGGTGATGCTAAACTTTTTGGGGGGTGCTGCAATATTCAATTGAGGTGTTGCAATACTAGATGATGCGATTCCATACTTATGGCGGGTAGTGTAGGTGTAACGAGGCACTCTTCGCGCCGCTTGTCTTAAAATCAGGAGACGATATCAGAGAGCGAGACACGAGGAAATCCGAGAAGAACGGAGAGTTGTGTTCCAGCAAGGCAGATCGTCTTTCAAACATTCTCCAATGAGGATCTTATAGCAGCTGTGAAAGCGTTGAAGCTGAACAAGGCCCCGGGTCCGGACGGAATCCCCAATGTAGCACTTAAAGTAGCAGCCCTTGCGTATGCAGAAATGCCTGAATGAAGGTCAATTTCCAGTAGTATGGAACAATAAGAAACTGTTGCTGAAGCCAGGAAAACCGCCCGGGGATCTAGGATCATATAGGCCTATATGTTTACTGGATACGCTCGGTAAACTTTTTGAACGGGCTTTCCTCAACAGGGTGATGAAATGCACAGAGTGCGAGAATGGACTATCAGAAAGGCAGTTTGTATTGCGGAAAGTAAGTTCGACGGTTGACGCAATTCAGACAGTGCTGGAGAGGGTCGAGAAAGCATTGAAACAAAATCGTAGAGGGGATCATTACTGTGCCGTGGTCACGATAGATGTGAAGAACACGTTCAACAGCGCCAACTGGGAAGGCCATTGCCACAGCGCTGCACAGAATGCAGGTTCCCAACTACTTGTGCCAGATTTTGAAGAGCTACTCCCAAAACCGAGTACTGAGGTATGAAACCGACGCCGGCCCGGAGAAGTTAAGAATAACGGCTGGAGTCCCACAAGGTTCCATACTGGGTTCAACGCTGTGGATTGTGATGTATGACGAGGTGCTATCGCTGGAGCTATCCAAGGAGATCGTCGGCTTCGCCGATAACGTCATCCCAACGGTAATAAACACAGGAGGAAGTAGAAATAATGGCAACGAAGGCAATTGGTCTTCCGATCTGCATCGTCCTGTCTGAAGACATCGACTGCTATCAGCGAAGAGAAACCAGGCAGGCGAGGAAGTTGGGAAGAAATCGTTCGCTGGCTTCGCTGGCAGCAAGAATGGGAAAGGAAGGTGAACCCACAGGCTTATCCCGAATCTATCGGCCTGGGTGAACAGGGAGCACGGAGAAATGAACTTCCACCTGACACAGTTCCTGTCAGGTCAAGGCTGCTATAAGTAGTATCTGCATCGATTCGGCCATGCGTCTTCCCCATTCTGTCCTGAGTGTATCAAAGTGTATTGTAGATTGAAGACACGCCAGAACATGTTGTCTTCGTCTGCCCGGGGTTCAACAACATAGTACGAAACACGGTGGCGGCTGCTTTTGGTGAGTACTTCAGCGTAGAAGGTGTGGTCCACGGATTGATAAGCGATCCCGATCTTTGGAATATGATGACCCACATGGTGGTGCAAATAATATCTGGCTTACAGCGCAACTGACGAGAAGAACAGCGGAACGAGATGCAGAGAGCAGCGCTTGACGCTTGACGTCGGGTCGTCGGGGCGCTGATGAACCGGAAGCCAACCTCTCGCCGAAATTGTCGACTGACCTCGTCTGGACTGGACAAGTCAGTCTGTCGATTAGAGAAGACCATCAGGTGCAATCGGAGTAGGCTAGATCCGCCGTCGAGGACTAGCTGAGTAGATCGCGAATCAGCACCTGCAAATAGTTGTCGAGGCACCTGTGAACCGGAAGCTTCCTTCCACCGGAATCGCAAGCCTGACCTTGGAATCTGCACGGATAGCATCGGTTTGGAAGATTTTCCACTGCCGGGGAAATCTTCGTCGGAGTAGGATAGATGCACTGTCGGGGGCTATTCTGAGTAGTACGAGTGTATTACCGGATTAAGTCGTAGGAGCGCCAGTAAACCTAAGGATTCTGAGAGAATCCTTTTGAGGATTTTGAGGATTCAAAGAGAATGCTTCTGAGGATTCCAAGAAATCCTTTTCAGCAATTCTTGTTTTGCCGGGGAGAATCCTCCCTAGGTTTCTGAGAGAACTCTTCTCAGGATCTAAGAGAATCCTTCTCAGGATTCTGAAAAAATTCTTCTAAGGATTCTTAAAGAATCCTTCTAATGATTCTGAGAACCCTTCTGAGGATTCTGAATGAATCTTTCTGAGGATTCTGAGAGATTTCTTCTGAGAGAATTCTCCAAAAGAAGTTGAGAGAATCCTTCTGAGGATTCTGAGTGATTTAGAGAGAATTCTTCTGAGGATTCTGGGAGAACCATTCTGAGGATTCCGAGAGAATCTTCCTGAGGATTCTGAGAGAATCCTTCCAGGGATTCTGAGAAATTCTTTCTGAGGATTCTGAGATAATCTTTTTAAGGATTCTGACAGAAACTTTCTCAAAAATTCTGAGAGAATCCTTCTCAAGATTCTGAGAGAATCCTTCTCAGGATTCAGAGAAAATTTTTCTAAGGATTCTGAGAGAACCCTTCTAAGGATTCCGATAGAGTTCTTCTAAGGATTTTGAGAAAATCCTTCTGAGGACACTAAGAGAATTCATCTGAGGATTCTGAGAGGATCTTTCTGAAGATTCTACGAGAATCATTTGAAGGATTTTAAGAAAATCCTTCAAAGAATTCTGAGAGAGTCCTTCTAAGGATTCCGTCAAACTCTGAGAGAATCTTTCTAAGGATTCTGAGAGAATCCTTCTCAGGATTCTGAGAAAATTCTTCTCAGGATTCTTAGAAAATTCTTCCAAGGATTCTTAATGAATCCTTCTAAGGATTCTGAGAGAACCCTTCTGAGGATTCTGAATGAATCCTTCTGAGGATTCTGAGAGATTCCTTCTGAGAGAATTCTCCAAAAGAAGCTGAGAGAATCCTTCTGAGGATTCTGAGAGAACTCTTCTGAGGATTTAGAGAGAATTCTTCTGAGGATTCTGGGAGAATCATTCTGAGGATTCTGAGAGAATCTTCCTGAGGATTCTGAGAGAATCCTTTAAAGGATTCTTAGAAAATCCTTCAAAGGATTCTAAAGAATCCTTCCAGGGATTCTGAGAAATCCTTTCTGAGGATTCTGAGATAATCTTTTTAAGGATTCTGACAGAAACTTTCTCAAAAAATCTGAGAGAATCCTTCTCAAGATTCTGAGAGAATCCTTCTCAGGATTCAGAGAAAATTCTTCTAAGGATTCTGAAAGAAAAATTCTAAGGATTCTGAGAGAACCCTTCTAAGGATTCCGATAGAATTCTTCTAAGGAATTTGAGAGAATCCTTCTGAGGACACTAAGAGAATTCTTCTGAGGATTCTGAGAGGATCTTCCTGAAGATTCTACGAGAATCCTTTGAAGGATTCTGAGAGAATCCTTTGAAGGATTCTGAGAGAATCCCTCAAAGGATTCTGAGAGAGTTCTTCTAAGGATTCCGTCAAACTCTGAGAGAATCTTTCTAAGGATTCTGAGAGAATCCTTCTAAGGATTCTGAGAGAACCCTTTTGAGGATTCTGAATCAATCCTTCTGAGGATTTTGAATGAATCCTTCTGAGGATTCTGAGAGATTCCTTCTGAGAGAATTCTCCAAAAGAAGCTGAGAGAATCCTTCTGAGGATTCTGGGAGAACTCTTCTGAGGATTAAGAGAGAATTCTTCTGAGGATTCTGGGAGAATCATTCTGAGGATTCTGAAAGAATCTTCCTGAGGATTCTGAGAGAATCCCTTAAAGAATTCTTAGAAAATCCTTCAAAAGATTCTGAGAGAATCCTTCCAGGGATTCTAAGAAATTCTTTCTGAGGATTGTGAGAGAATCTTTTTAAGGATTCCGACAGAACCATTCTCAGGATTCTGAGAGAATCCTTCTCAGGATTCAGAGAAAATTCTTCTAAGGATTCTGACAGAATACTTCTAAGGATTCTGAGAGAACCCTTCTAAGGATTCCGATAGAATCCTTCAAAGGATTCTGAGAGAATCCTTCTGAGGACACTAAGAGAATTCTTCTGAGGATTCTGAGAGGATCTTCCTGAAAATTCTACGAGAATCCTTTAAAGGATTTTTAGAAAATCCTTGAAAGGATTCTGAGAGAGTCCTTCTAAGGATTCTGAGAGAGTCCTTCCAGGGATTCTGAGAAATTCTTTCTGAGGATTGTGAGAGAATCTTTTTAATGATTCTGACAGAACCATTCTCAGGATTCTGAGAGAATCCTTCTTAAGATTCTGAGAGAATCCTTCTCAGGATTCAGAAAAAAATCTTCTAAGGATTCTGAAAGAATACTTCTAGAGAACCCTTCTCAGGATTCCGATAGAATTCTTCTAAGGATTTTGAGAGAACTCTTCTGAGGACACTAAGAGAATTCTTCTGAGGATTCTGAGAGGATCTTTTTAAGGATTCTGACAGAACTTTTCTCAGGATTCTGAGAGAATCCTTCTCAAGATTCTGAGAGAATCCTTCTCAGGATTCAGAGAAAATTCTTCTAAGGATTCTGACAGAATACTTCTAAGGATTCTGAGAGAACCCTTCTAAGGATTCCGATAGAATTCTTCTAAGGATTTTGAGAGAATCCTTCTGAGGACACTAAAAGAATTCTTCGGAGGATTCTGAGAGGATCTTCCTGAAGATTCTACGAGAATTCTTTGAAGGATTTTTAGAAAATCCTTCAAAGGATTCTGAGAGAGTTTTTCTAAAGATTCAGTCAAACTCTGAGAGAATCTTTCTAAGGATTCTGAGAGAATCCTTTTCAGGATTCTGAGACAGTTCTTCTAAGGATTCTTAAAGAATCCTTCTAAGGATTCTGAGAACCCTTCTGAGGATTCTGAAAGAATCCTTCTGAAGATGCTGAGAGAATTCTTCTGAGGATTTAGAGAGAATCCTTTTGAAGATACTTAGAGATTTTTTCTTAGGATTCTGAGAGAATACCTCAGAGGATTCAAAGAAAATCCTTTTGAGGATTCTGAGAGAACACTTCTAAGGACTCTCAGAGAATTCTTCTGTGGATTCAAAGAGAAAAAAAAAGAATCCTTCTGAGGATTCTGAGAACCATTCTGAGGATTAAGGGAGTATCCTTCTAAGGGCTCTGAGAGTATTTTTCTGAGAATTCAGAGAGAGTTCTCCTGAGAAATCTGAGAGAATTCTTCTGAGGATTCTAAGAAAGTTCTTCTGATAATTTTGAAAGAATTCTTCTGAGGATTTTAAGAAAGTTTTTCTAAGGATACAAGGAAAATCCTTCTAAGGATTCAGAGAGAACACTTCTAAGGATTCTAAGAGAATCTTCTGTGGATTCAAAGACAATTCTTCCGAGGATTTCGAAAGAATTCTTCAGAGGATTCTGAGAATCATTCATAGGTTTCCGAGAGAATGCTTTTAAATATTCTGTGAGAATCTTTCTGAATCATTCTGAAGATTCTGAGAAAATCCTTCTGAGGATTAGGATATCTGAGAATCATACTCAGTATTCTTAGAGAAATAATTCTGTTCTAGTCTTGGAGTCCAGTTTGAGAGATTCCTGGGTGAAGCTCTTAAGGAAAACAGCTTAGGATATCCAAAAAATGGGTATTTTCTGTTTAGGTCTTTGAGAAAATCCTGTTCAATTTTCCAAAGGAATCCTGGCCAAAGCCAAGGATCTGAAGGAGTTCTGTACAAGACTCTGGGGAAATCTTCTGCAGGCTTCTAATCGACTACTGCTAAGGGATTTGAAAAAAATCATGTTCAGAGTTCTTAAAATATTGTGCCTGAAATCTTGAGCAAATCCTGCTCAGGACTCTAAAAAAATAATAAGATAATAATGCATAAATTAGAATATTTTTCAAAATTTTGAGCAAGTTTTGTGCAAATCCTGATCAGTGGCAGGATTCGTTCTAAATCCTGAGCAAGGTTTACTCTGCATCAAATCCTGAGCCTAATTCAGTTCGAATACTGACGGAAATAGAAATTGGTTCCATTGTGCTCTTGACAATCATAATATAGCCTTCAATAAATCAAATGAGATGATGTAGCGATAAGTTGTGCGATGATTTTATCAGCGTTTCATAGATCGCTTGTACTATTCAATGACACTTTTATAGATGGTTTTCTCTATAACCGTTATGAAATCATCATAAAACTAAAATGTATCCAAGCAGTTCTGAAAATACTACTTGGACTTAACAGGGTTCACTCAGAATCCGGAACAGGATGGAAGCGATCTTCGTTCCGTTGACTTTATTAATTGATTCGCATAACTATGAAATAGTCGAAAGGTTGCTTCACACTCATGAATGGGTGCAAACGAAAGGAACCAGATACACAATTATCACTGATTATATTTAGTTTCTATATGTTGACTCATGCTCCGATATTGAAGCACATAATAATTAAATCTGTTTTATTTTTATTTTTTATTTTTTTTAAGGCACTCTGTGCTCGTGGTCACTACTGTGCCGGAATCAGTTGATCTGTAGCTTCTTAACCGATACAGATCTATTTTTAACTTATCTATATATTTACATCTACCTTCTCTCCTACTCTTTTACTCTCACACCGAGCAGGTAGGAGAGAGCTCTTCTGTTAGTGAAGGTGCGAAGAGGGTCAGTTTGTCTCAGTCTTCATCTGATACTGACGGAGGATGGATGTGCACCCCAAAGCACGGTCCTCCGTGAGGCGTCTTCTGGTGGCTGGACGGGTTTTTTTGTGGAGGGGCTGGGAATCGAACCCATGACCTTCCGCTTATGAAGCGAAAGCGTAACCTCAAGGCTACAGACCCCCATTATTAAATCGGGTTTAACGATTATGATTTTGCTCATTGCTTATAAATCAATATTTTGTTCCTATTCTTGAATTTTTCGTCTTATAGATCTTTTCTGTTGGCTTTTTCCTTTTTATCCACTTTAGTTTTGATACTTTTCCATTCATCCTGATCGTATACTCCCGTCGTCTTCCACATTTTGTATATCTGATTATATTCTAATAGATTTACACAGTTTAAAAAATTTCAATACGACTAATCATCATTTGAGTTTGATAATTTTAAATACCTTTATCTTGCATTATGCGATCTCCTTGCTTACTTGAATAACTATTAACACACTTTATCTGCAAGCTTGTTAATAGCAGTGTTTTGTCATTACTCATTTTTGACTTCCATGTTTTCAAGAAGAGTGAGTCTCTCTGTTCATGACTTGTTATTGTACTTGATCTCATTAAAATCATCAGCCCACATTCGCATTCGTAGTCAATCCCACACCTAGCTCATGAAATTTTCCACGAAATCCAATTACAACCACACATCTTCTGTGGTGCAATGACTCAATGGTGTGTGACGTGACATTTTATTTATACCTATTATGGTATCAGCCCAATACCGCCAGCTACATTTACTCACAAAATACTGCCTGGCGGAAGTTTTCCATATTTTATTTATGCCAAACCAAACATCGAATGACGGCAAGATAGCAGTAGGCACTTCAGACTATTCCCGCTTTCACTTGACGGTGCACTTAATGAAGTGCCTTTCCCCGCTCATCGTGCTCCACTCATTGTGCAGGAGAAAATAATGCGGTAATAAACAAATGGAAACTATATTCTGGCTGTGAGTATCAATATTCCCGATGCTGAATGGTTACGGTGTCGCTGTTCCCGAACGCATCCGTATGTTCATCGTATGCGATGTACAGTCTGCTCTTAAATACTGCGGTATTGAAAGAATACTGAGATGTACAAACTATTGTAAAACAATTTCACGTGACCCTGGTACCTACCTTACCCATAAATTAAAATCTCCGCATATCGTTCCGGTTCATGCAATCATACTCTTATTAATCACATTTTTTCAGCTCGCGATGTTCTGTACCGTTCACTATTCTGACGGGTACCGATTACCGGTAACTTGTTTGCGACCCCTAGCGTTATTCTTCAGGTCTGTCACACTTTGGCACTCTTCATCAAACCAGTCGTTTCGTTTTCGTCGTTGCCCAGGTCAACTAAAGACATTTTTTTTTGTATCACGCCTGATATTTTTCCTTCCAAACTTGCTACTGGATAAACACTGTAAGCTTTCATCAAGCAGAAAAATCATACACAATGGTATTGATATTTACCAGCACTGTTGTTGCCTTCATAGCCGGTTTGTTCCAGCATCCATATTCACAAGGGGAGGGAGGATCCGGCAGAACAAAGTTTCGACTTTGTATTTATCGTACCAATGAAAGCAGATTGAGGAAAGTAAAACAACCCACTCTTCGTCTGGGCGGTTATCAACCCTTCCCCCCTCTCTCTCTCTCGGTAAAGTACGATGGCCTATCCGCTGACAATGGAGCTGACAGTTGAGCAACCGAGAGCAATGGAAACTTGTTGAAACGATGCGCCTGAACAAGTCTGTACTGTATGATTATGAAAATGTAGCTAGGCACCTACAATGTGGTATGGAAGCAAACATCGAAGAGCAAACCGGTGGGAGATGTTCTAAATTTCCGATTTGTTTCTCATCGGGTTCCTGCTGGCAATCAATCGGGGTAGGTTTTGGAGTGGTAGCTCACAGTGACAGTGACGGGATGAGTTGCAACATTGGGAAAATATTCACTCATGGAACTCAAACGGAAAACGGTGACTTGCAGCAAACACCATCGGTTGAGTTACAATGCCGTCAAATATGAGGGTAGCGGTATATGTACGGAAAGTGTTGTATAGAGACTATCTCCACGAATCTTGTTTAGGATTTTTCACAAATCCTGTTCAGGATTCTTCAGCACGCATTGGTGTGGCAGGCCATGCGAGTTATTCAATGTTTGCTGATAGTAGCAAAAATAGGGTTCATATGGTCCATATCTAGACAAAAGCTTCCCTTTTGCTGAAGCTAAACTACTACAATTTTGCATGATTGATCGTTGCTTTTCTTTCATGCTTTCAAGCTCTTTGCAATCTCAATATGAGAAAAAAAAACAACAGATAAAAAACACATCGGCATCTATTAAAAGTCGCCAGATGCGAAAAAAGCACGAAATACACTGTGCAAAGCACACAATGCTAAACCAGAGTTGATCTGCTTTCACATAACGCAGTTACATGCACGCTCAAAAAAGAGTTCTGGAAAACGTTAACTGTCAAAAATACACCATGAGCTACCATCATGTTTACGCAAAAACATGATCTAGTTCACGGTGTATTTTTGCTTGTTGACGAGTTCACGTCTGCTGTTCACGGATACGAGAACGGATTTTTTTTTCTGTGTGTAAGAACAAGTATTTGAAGGAAGGCATGTATTTTTTTATTATGTCAAATGTTAGTTGACATTTAGTTCTCATAGCGATCAGACGTGTTTGAGCACCCTACTAAGTGAAAACAATTGCTTTTGTTTATACTATTTGCCGATACCACATTCCCCGTGGAAGTGGCCAATCCATCGTCAAGATGAACGACCATCGCAAGGATTCCCTCTTCTTGGACTTTAGTGCCATGCCAGCCCGCCCCAAGCTAGAAAAAATCCACGAGCTCATCAGCAACAAAATTAAGTTAGACATGTCCAAGGTCAACTGTATTCAACCGAGCATCTCCAAAGCACGAGTCATCATCGAGCTCAAGTCGCAGACTTATGTGGGAGAGCTTGTCGCTGAGCATAGCCTGAAGCATACTATTGACCTCAACAACAAACAGTATGCCATTCCGCTAGTACCCTACGACAATGCAATCGAGGTTAAGGTAGCTGATATGCCGTCATACATATCGACCGAGATCATTGCAAAACACCTAGCGCCCTACGGCGAAGTGCTTTCCACTCAGGACGAACTGTGGAAAGACTTTTGGCCTGACTTACCCACTGGAGTAAGACTAGTACGGATGAGAATACAGAAACCCATTCCATCTTACATCTCTATCGGAACATACACTGCCTATATCGCATATCGCAACCAGGTTCGCACCTGTCGTTATTGCGTCCAACCTCTCCATATGGGTCGTACCTGCAATGAGGTGCGGAAAAAGATGGGCCTCGACATCAACAGCCGACTAACCGCTGCCCAAGTGGTACAAGGAATGCTGCCACCACTGGCATCATCCAGTACTTATGAGCAGTCGCCATCTTCCAAGGACACAATCAGCGAAATCGAAACATCATCCCGAAGCGAAAGAAACACCAACGTTCTCAACAATGCAATTTCTACGGATCAAATCATGGCGACGGCTGAACAACAATCAATCAGGACCAGATCTTCTTCCCGTCGTCCTCTAGGAAACTCGCAAGTCGCTGGGCCGAGTAGGACCAGCTCACCATTCGTTAATAAAGAGATTGAAGAAGATCCATCATCCCGATCTGACGATTCGGATTTCGTTATCTCGGATGATGGCGAGGAAGCAACAACTAACACAGCTGCCCCGAAACGTCAACGGTCACCAAAATCAACTACTGCACTCGAAACACCCTTCCTAGAGGTAAAGCGCAAGAGCAGGAGCTGGACGAACAACACTTCCTCTTCTTGGTAAGCTATACAATGGGTGTATGTCACGCCGAAGTTATACAAGATACTACCACTCGTCTCAAAAAAAATTCCACCTCTATCTTCTGCAACATCAATTCATCACTTACCTCAACAACCGAATCCATCAATGGAACCTTGTCGGAAGAACAACACATCGCAAACAATCAACAACCCATTCATGTACTCCATCGAGCGCCTTATTCATGATCAGCGGAAAAATCAACCAGCTACCACGTTCTTCGAATATGAAACACATCTCATCACTACAAAAAAGTCGCACAACTCATTCACCTTCAGCAATCGCATCACTATCATCGCGGGCTATACCCTCTGCGAAGTAAGCCAAAGTATATGTTCTACCGAAGCAACATCGGATACTGCCACACTAGAAAAACGATCACTTTTTGCAGAATGCACACTGCACATCTTGCGGAAGGACTTCACGTCGAACCTATATCGGTCACTCGGATCATCGCCTTTCCTAACGACGATTTCAACACCGCAACTGGTTCAACTCACTGCTCTTCACTGGTACAGCACTAAAGGCAACACTATGAAATCCGAGATATTCGAGGCGACTGTAGTTCATTCACAAACACCAGGTGAGCGAAAACGAAATCTGCTTGCAAAAACAAAAACAATGTTATGGTGTAAGAGGCGGCATGACAAATATCTCTCATCAGCTTGTCTTTCGCACTCGCATGTCATTACGACTGCCAGAGACAGGGAACGCAGCCAAGGTTTGCATAGTTTGCAAGGTAGCTATCTTCTTACATTAGGGTGGTGGAATTATTAAGTTATAAAGTAGCTACGATCAATATTTGCAACATATCCAATCAGACTAAACTGGACGCATTGCGGTCATTTATTCGTGCTTTGGAACTAGACGTTATCCTTTTACAAGAAGTATCTGGTGAAGAATTAGAAATACCAGGATATTTGATCATTTTCAACGTTGATGCTCACGAGCGTGGTACAGCGGTGGCAGTTAGAAATCAGTACAACGTTCATAATGTAGAGGAAAGCCTAGACAATCGGGTAATATCACTGAGGATAGGATCTACTACTTTTATTAACCTCTATGCTCCTTCTGGCGCTTTGATGAGAAATGCAAGAGAGGATTTTTTCAACTGTGGCACATTATCTACATCACTCAACTGATCATGTAGTGCTAGGTGGTGACTTTAATGCAGTAGTAAATCCAAAAGATGCAACAGGTAGTAGCAGCATCAGCCCAATGTGCAAGCGACTAATGACTGCAGCGAAATTAGTAGACTCGTGGGATACATTAAATGGTAGCAGAATCGAATTCTCCTATGTTAGATCAAACACTGCATCACGTCTTGATCGCATACTGATCTCAAACGCAATGAAAGCTCAGCTACGTAGTGCACACTTTGCAGCTACAGCCTTTTCGGACCACAAAGCGTATATAGTGCGGATTGTACTTCCCAATCTGGGCACTCCTGTTGGACGGGGTATTTGGCGGTTTCAACCTCATATCCTCGATGATGTGGAAGTCATGAATGAGTTTACTCGTAAGTGGATGTACTGGGCACGTGCAAGACGCAACTACCGTACGTGGATGGAATGGTGTTTCTCCCATACCAAACCAAAGCTTATCTCCTTTTTGAAATGGAAAACGTCAATCGTTCATCGCGACTTCAGGGACACGAAGGAATTATATCATCGGTTGCTAAAAGAAGCCTACGACAACTATTTTGGGAATCCAGAACAGCTTGGAACAATAAACCAAATCAAAGCACAGATGTTACGTCACCAGAAAAAAATTTCGGAAAACTTCAGAAAGATCAACGAAACTTTTCTAGCAGGGGAATCAACTACACTTTTTCATGTAGCCCAAATTCATGGAAGAAAAGCCAAAAGTACGATCACTACGCTTCAAACAGAAGAGGGTAGTGAAACACATGACCCCAATCAAATTAGTGATACAATTAGACTGTATTTCGAAACGCTGTACTCTTCGACTGAAGCTGGCAACTTAACAGACTTCGTACCAGTTAGAGTAATTCCACAAAACAACCAGCAGAATGAAAACCTCATGGAAGCAGTGACTCAAGATGAGGTCCTCGCCG
This sequence comes from Aedes aegypti, assembly GCF_002204515.2. NCBI lineage: Eukaryota > Metazoa > Arthropoda > Insecta > Diptera > Culicidae > Aedes > Aedes aegypti. The sequence goes on along the minus strand of NC_035107.1, from coordinate 290,140,996 downwards.
CTATCAAAGGTAGCTGCTCTCGGAAGTCACCAGGGGCCGGTGGATTGCCAAAAGAGTTCTTTCTGAAAACATGGCGGATCATTTGCTATGAATTTACGAATGTAATCAACGACGCTCTTCAAGGAAATCCTTCGAAACAGTTTTTCGATGGAATCATTGCCCTCGTGAAAAAGAAAGGATCAGACAAAAGTGCTAAAGGGTATCGTCCAATATCTCTTCTGAATAACGACTATAAAGTCTTGGCTAGGATTCTTAAGCAAAGAAGGAATGGCTTGCTCCCTCTTGTGCTCTCAGATCATCAGAAGTGTTCGAATGGCAAAAGAAGTATCTTCGAAGCAACATGTCACATCACCGATAAAATTAGTCAGCTGAAACACTACCGCAGAAGTTCTCTTTTAGTGTCCTTCGATCTGGATCACGCCTTTGACAGAGTGAATCATCAGTTTCTGTCAAGAACAATGTTGAGAATGAACTTCAATCCCCGATTCGTGGAATTTCTTGGATCAATCTGGAATCTGGTGAATGGTCGTTTAACCCCGGAATTGAAAATTGGTAGAACTGTGAGGCAAGGTGACCCACTCTCTATGCACTTATTCGTCTTATACTTGCAACCTTTGCTAGACGCTATGTCGCGGCGATTCCCAAATGCTGTTATCAGTGCATACGCCGACGGTATATCGATGTTTCTTGATGATTGTACGACATTTCCCAGAATGACGTTCCCCAGAACGACATTCCCCAGAAATCCATTCCCCACAATGGGACATTCCCCAGAAAATAATAACAAGAGATCTTTAAGGTGTTCAAATCCAGGAAAATGGTAAATAGTAAGTAGTGAATGCATCTAACTGGAAAATTCGAGGAAAACCATAATTTTCATAGGTAAAACATTTTCGTATTGTTTTTTTAATTTTAACGGCAGTCTTTAATTTATTGAATGGAGAATCTTTAAATCAAAAATTCTTTAAAATTAACCACCTATGGTCGGAAATGTAATTCGAACCATTTGGACGATTTTTATATTTTTTGACGATTTTCTCGTCGAAAAAGTTAAAATTTAGCGTGACATAATATGTGTACCATCCCTAATTATTTAGACAATAAACCTAGGAAGAACAGCATATGTTCAAAAGAAGGGAGAATATGCCATGAGAGCCGAAAAACAAATTCCTTTATTTTACTTTGTGACATATTACACTACACCAATACAACAATTATGAAATTAATTAAGACACAATTAAGAAAATTTTTAAACAGCATTTTCCTCCTAAGATTATGGTTGGGTCTGCCGATGAACCACTTAGCCACAAAACCACCTCTTTCCCCCTTCGTGATTTTTTGACCGTACAAACTTTTTGAAATTTGTACGCCACAACACCCCCCCCCCCTTTCCATAGAAGACCAAGTGATTTATGGACGGCAGCTTAGCTGGTTTGCCTCGCCGTTCAAAAGATTTTTTAAATCAATTCCGATTTTATTCGCTTGAGATCCATAATAATGAATTTGACAAAATAATATTTTGGGTGAGGGGATTTTTTTTTATTACCGTACGGGTTTGGGCCGAAGGGTCTCAGATTTTCATGAAACTTTTTCCACAGGCAGGGCTAATGGATATATGAATAAAAAAAAATTGAGAAAAATTCAGGGTCGCCTATTTTTCCGGAAAACTCAGGTGGAAATTTTTTGTTTTCCCTTGACACTACTTACTTTGAAAAATCATAACTCAAGAACGAAGCATCGTAGAAACAAAGTTTTTATATGAAAATTTAAGAAAATTTTCTCAAAAATCCAAAAAAAATATGAACTGGAAAAAGTTTTCCACAAAATTTTCCACCGTTGGGAAAATTCGTAAAGAAAAGCCGGAAAACTATGCCCGAACTCGTGGAAAATTTTCAAAAAAATATTTTCGAGAAGGTAATTTTATAAGCTTATATCACTGAAATTTTTGGAATGCACTTTTTTTTCGTTTTGTGTTATGGCCAATTTTGTGAAAAATGTCCAGATGTGCCATATAAGACTTTTCTTTGAAAATTCATAACTCAAGAACGAAACATTGTAGAAACAAAGTTTTTATATGAAAATTTAAGCAAATTTTCTCAAAAATCCTAAAAATATATGAACTGGAAAAAGTTTTCCACAAAATTTTCCACCGTTGGGAAAATTCATTAAGAAAAGCTGGAAAATCTATGCCCGAACTCGCGGAAATTTTTTAATAAAATATTTTTAAGAAAGAAATAAACTTCGATTCTGGTAACTTTTAGGATGTACTTTTCTTTAGTTCCTTATCTATGGTCAATTTTGTAAAAAATGCAAAGATTTGCCATACATGCCTTTTCGTTTAAAAATCATGACTCAAGACTCATCATAACTTGTCGAGCCGGATTCAAATTATCTCAAAAATATGAAATTTTTGAAATGGAATCAGTTTCCCAGGACATTTTTCACTGTTTTTGAAAACAAATAATGAAAACCCGATTAGCTATTCCAGCTTTCAAACAAAGTATATTTGAAAAGAGCGATCAATAAGATCCAATCCTACAATATTTTTCAATACGCTCATTTTTCGTTCCTAAAACATGATCAAATATTGCTAGGATGAGCTGTTTGAACCATATATTTACAAATTTATAAGTTCATAAACAAAATTTCTTAAGAACGAAACTACATAGAAACAAAGTTTTCTTCAATCAGAATGTAGGCAATTTTTTTCTGTTAGGTAACTATAAAATTGACAGTTAAATAAATGGGTAGACAATATGACAAATAGGTATTTACCAATTCAAGTTTAAAGCGTTGAAATGGCTTGAGAATCATAAGTTTACCAAAAACTAACAAAGAGCAGTGAGAAAGTGCAAATGTTGTCTATCAGCTGTATATTCCTCGTTATTATTTTTTGTTAAGTGAAAAAAGTTTTCCCGAAGCTGTTGAAATGGACAAAGTTCAATATAACGAATACAATTCTTTATGCTGTAACCCCTTCGGACTGGACGGCCACAAATCAGTAAGGACAAATCTACGATCGATCAGCCAAGGCCTCATCAGTAAGCTTCATTCGAATGGAGTTCGGTGGATTACGGAAAAGATGAAAATTTGCGTGAAGTGCTCCATTACCGGTGACCAGAAGGCTCTCGTAACGGATCTTCCAGAAGCAATGGCGTTTGAGGAACAAGTTTCACCACTATCTTCGTTGGCGTCGCCAAAGGAAACTCCTTCCTCGGGTGAGTCAGTTGGTTCTATAAATAATGTACAAAAAATACAAGAGCTTGCTAAATTCTTGGAAATTTCTTTTCAAGTAAAATCTTCACGTTAGGATGCTTCTAGTAGTAACTATCGCAATGCTTCTATGGACGAAATGTTCAATCAAATGTTGAGTAAAATAACGACTTAGTTTCCGCCTTATATTGTCGATGTTACAGAGGATTTTAATTCCGTTTTATTAAATTTGAACTCAGCTGTTACAAAAGCCGAACCTGACAAGCAAATTGAACTTCTAAAATTACTTCCTAGGAATTGGTCATATGCCAAAGTTAAAGCTCATTTTGACGTGTCTCAACACGTTATAACTGAATCAAAAAAATACAATTTAGGGATTCAACCACTTTCAAAAGTAGGACGACCCTCGCAAGGATCAGATGTCCAAGACATAGTTTCAAATTTTTACCTAAGGGATGATATCAGTCGGCCATTTCCTGGCTTGAAAGATACCATATCTTTTAAGTTACCCAATGGAGTGCGCCAAAATGTTCAAAAACGCCTTTTTCTTGACCCTTTGGATAATTTATATAAACAATATTTGGAAACCTGTAAGAGTGAACAGGAATCTGTCTCATTCACATCGTTCTGGAAACTTAAACCAAAACAATGTGTTTATACAAAGGATTCATCGGCCATGAATGTTTGTGTTTGCATGATACAAGAGAATATGAAATTCATGGTTGATGCATTGAAAAAAACTAATTGCTTTGAAGTTCATAATACAGAAAAAAACTTAACACCTTTTTGACTACTTCAGGAGAGATTTTCTAACCTTGTTCCAATTCCTGGAACAAAAAAATATCATTCATTTATTCCAAAAGACGAACGAAGCATTTTTGCGAGTGGATTTCTCAGATGCACATGAAAACCAAGAAAATACAGCATGCTTTGTTCTTAATACTACCTAGAAACGAAAATTTTCTGGTGGTAGCAACCAAAGACAATCTTCCCGGTTGAAAAAATAGATAGTTTTAAGATAAAATGTAAGTTATGTACTGAATAATTGAAAAAATAAAATTAAAGAAAAATATAAAAAGAATCTTATTTGTTCCATAGAAAAGAAAGAATCTCTTGGAATGGAAAAGAAACAGTTTTTTCAGCTTTGCTCAACGGTGTAATGTTTCATGAAAAATATAATCCAATCCGACTTATACTTCATTAAAACCAATCCCATATCGTTTCTTTCAGATCTTTTAGAAAATTTGCAATTGCTTTGATAAAAAAGCCTTGTTTTTCTGATGCTTCGATTGAAATATGGGTTTTCAAAGAAAAGGCTAATATGGTAATTTTTCACAATATCAGGAACAAAAAAAAGTACATCCTAAAAGTTACTAGAATTGAAGTTTATAAAGTTTCCTTCTCAAAAATATTTTAATAAAAATTTTCCGCGAGTTCGGGCATAGATGTTCCAGCTTTTCTTTATGAATTTCCCTAATGGTGGAAAATTTTGTGGAAAACTTTTTCCAGTTCATATTTTTTTTTGGATTTCTGAGAAAATTTGCTTAAATTTTTATATAAAAACTTTGTTTCTACAATGATTCGTTCTTGAGTTATGATTTTTCAAAGAAAAGTCTTATATGGCACATCTGGACATTTTTCACAAAATTGGCCATAACTCAAAAACGTAAAAATAAAGTGCATTCCAAAAATTTTAGTGATTTAAGCTTATAAAATTACCTTCTCGAAAATATTTTTTTGAAAATTTTCCACGAGTTCGGGCATAGTTTTTCCGGCTTTTCTTTACGAATTTTCACAACGGTGGAAAATTTTGTGGAAAACTTTTTCCAGTTCATTTTTTTTGGATTTTTGAGAAAATTTGCTTAAATTTTCATATAAAAACTTTGTTTCTACGATGCTTCGTTGTTGAGTTATGATTTCAAAGTAAGTAGTGTCAAGGGAAAACAAAAACTTTCCACCTGAGTTTTCCGGAAAAATAGGCGACCCTGAATTTTTCTCAATTTTTTTTTATTCATATATCCATGAGCCCTGCCTGTGGAAAAAGTTTCATGAAAATCTGAGACCCTTCGGCCCAATTTGTACGATAATAAAAAAAAATCCCCGTGAATTGACATCTGTGTCCGGAATTCGAAGCTTCTGGGAATTCAAATCAATTCAGTAGGTACATTTCTTAAGGTGAAGCGGCGTGTAACTCAATGAATCATTAGAATCATCATTGATGTAATAGTAGTAGTGTCGCCTTTCCATGTATATTTTCAAAACAAACAAACAAAAAATATAACATTTTTGTTAAGCATATTTTTATGTAAACACATGGGAAATTTAGTAGATTGACGAGTATTGGAAATCAAAATCAACTGTTCAATCGTACATATCAAAAGAAAACATTACAATTTAATGAAGGGCAACGGAATGTCTCTGTTTTTTATTGGATTTATCGCATATTTTTGTTATGCATCGGTACGGTTTATGTTCGCAAGGGATGACGGTGTTGCCAGGTGTTTGGTGACAGATTTTTCTAGCAATTGTTATATGCTTGTTTTCGGAACATTTGCTGCATATTATAAAAACTTATCATTTCGCAAATAGTTTTTCATCATAAGATCACTGATTTAATAAAATTTTAATGATTTTTGTGTTCAATCCACATTAAATGCTATGATTTTACAGATAGCAACTTTGACATCACTGCGTACAACGATCGCGATGATTGTGCACACACGATAGACGCGTCCCGACGCATCCCGACGCATTGCACTGTGGAGCTTTTCAATTATTTTGGGTGGTCCAAATTGATAAACACTTGGTATGATTTTATGCTTCGTAGAGATGGTTTTTGTAATTTGAGAGAATCGAAAAACAAACAACGTATGAGTTTCAAGTTTCTATTCTTTGTTAAACCTTTCCGCACTGAAAATTAATACGACAGAAAAAAAAGTTAGATATTTTAGACTATAAACACAGGCATGTCTCAGTGTGCGGTGGCGGCGTCGATTCGCAACAAGTGAAAACCATCGCCATAATAGTTTTGAGTGATGCGGTTGATAAAACTTTATAAATATTGAAATCCCGGTGAAAATGTGTTCCTTTAAGGAAAGTGAATAAAAGATTTGTTTAGTGGAAGTGTAGTGAACGCAATATGGGATCCAAAACACAAATGCTTGCCGCTGAATTACAATCGAAAAGGTAAGCACCTTCTATTTACAAGTGTAGTTGTGTGAGGCAATGAAATGCGGCATGAAATCGGAGATGTTTTTTGAGAATATAAATCTCATGTATAGTGTCGCTTAATTGATAATGCTGTATCTGAAAGTGTTGATTAAATATTGAAATACCACCTGAAGCATTTTTTTTCGCATAAATTATCCATTAAATCTGGTGATAAGCAGTTATATTTCATCGATGTTGAAAATACCAATACTATCATAACAATATGTTAATGATTTTGGAAGAAGCCATTTTGTGATGACGCACTAAAAGGCCTTAACGGCAAAAAAACTAAACTACCAATTTTTTTTCACTCTTTACAAACGTAAACGTTATTCTGGGGAATGTCCCATTCTGGGGAATGGATTTCTGGGAAATGTCCCATTCTGGGGAATGGGTTTCTGGGGAACGTCATTCTGGGGAATGTCGTTCTGGGGTTTGACTTTCTGGGAAATGTCCTACAACCTTCTTGATAATGAAGAATCAGTTAATCAAGTTACTGCCATATTCAATGATTTTGGTTCAATATCTGGAGCAGTTCTGAACAAACAGAAAACAGTTGCAGTCATGATTAGCAACATTAATCTTACACTGGACACGGATTGGTTGAACATCGAAAATGTTATAAATATTCTCGTGTACGGAGACAATATTAGACAAGCCCAAAAACTCAATTGGCAAGCGGTGTTAAATGGTTTGCGTACTCGATTATGGCTTCATCATCCAAGGAAACTGAATCTAATCCAGAAAGTCATCCTGCTCAATACCTACATCAATTCCAAGCTGTGGTATATGGCCTCAAATATTCCACTCACCAAGGGGTTCTGCAATAAAATAAAGACGGAGATTGGTAAATTCGTATGGCATGGGCAAACTCTCCAACGAGTAGCGTTTACTAATTTAACACTTCCAAAAAATCGTGGGGGCCTAAACTTACATTGTCCTGAAAATAAATCAAAAGCTCTTTTGATGAATCGTTTGATAAGCATGGCACATCAACTTCCGTTCTTAAGGTGATTATAAAACGGAGCCAAACTTTGAATTTATAAGTGCACAAGACAGAAGAATCTGACAACAGTTTGCGTTGGAAATCAATCAAATTGCTTGCTTGCTGGTTGTGCCCAATGGGATAAATTTTCAACGCGAAGCGCTGTTTGGTTCTCAAGTCTTGTGCTTTTGAAAATTTGAGTTGTGGCTTCGTTCTATACTCACCTTAAGCAGCCTTTTGGAAAATCCAAATCAACCGATCCCGCCAATGTTCAATCACATAGTGCTACTGAATGCAGAACTACATGATTTTCCGGATCCACTTCAGAACACTCCATCATCACAAGGAATTCATCAACACTTCCTATCGCTGAAACCAGATCCAGGATTTGTGTCAGCAGCTCAACGAGACTGGAAAGCTGTTTTCAAACAGATTCATAGCAAAGTATTACCTTCTTCGCAACGATCTAACTGGTACATGATAATCCACAAGAAGATTAAACATCGAGAATTATTGTTTCAACGGGGCGTTGTTGATAATGTTTATGGCGAATTGTGTCCAGGTGAACCAGAAACTGTCATGCACAAGCTGTTCCGTTGTCAACGAGTAACTGAAATCTGGAGGTATTTACGAAGGCAGATTTTGCAACACGAATCTAGCTTGCGTAGACTAGAACCTGAGGCATTCATGTATCCAAATTTTTACAGTTTAAATTGTATTGTTAGGTGTAGCATAATTAAACTCTTTGGCAAATACTTTAGCTATATAACAGAAACCCAAGAAAATGATCTAAGCGTAGAGAGTTTTATATTTTATCTCAATGTAAATACTAATTAATGGACAAAATATAATTTTACAAAAAAAAAAAAATGTCTGTATGCGAAGCAATTTTATTCGAAATACGCTACCTTGTGGGAGCTTTATAGACATTTGAAAGGAGTCGCTTTAAAATGTTGGTTGGAATCACCGACCTGAATGATCAAAACAGTGATGCAAATTTTGAAATTTTAGCTCCCTTATATTTGAACTATTTTAATTATAGTAAATAGCATCCTCTCAAAGTTTGAAATGATTCTGAAGAAGTTTGACTGTGCACACGCCATTTGAAGTTTATTAGCCCTCTATTTCTTCGTCATTATGTTTCATGGATAAGTGAACAAGCTCTTCTCATGTGAAATCCTTTAAGCTACAACTCTGCCGAAGACCATATTTTGATTGGACGTCAGGATAAATTGGTACCGTGATGAATCAAAATCCGGACGGGACCAATATCCGGACACTCTGGTGAAATTAAATAATTTCAATGTTAAATATCCTTTAAACATGTAAGAATATTATTCCTACGAATAATGTTAACTACTGTTGACCATTGTAACGTGAATTGACATCAAGTTAGCCTTGTAAAACAACGGTAATGACTAAAACAAAAGTCAGTTTCACTCGGACGCGTTTATTTTCAAAATTAAAGAAAACCGAAGGAATTTTACTCAATGCGCCATCGCAATTCGACAATTAATCACGCGTTTTTTTATGTGCTTATCATTTGTGATACATATTCTGCAGTGATTTGTTTGTGTCTTTTTCTTGATAAATTCAATAGTTTTGATGAATTTACTGGAAATACACATAATTTAGTGCTAGAAGAAGACTGTCCGGATACTTATACGTGTGGTTTTGAATCCGGACATTGTGCCTTAACATCAATTTCCCAAGGTTCAACAAGAAAATATTACATTATAATTGTTCGAAAACCTGGAAAAAGGGGTAAAAGGTTACATCACTGTGATTTTAAACAACATAAACGGAAAATGAGTGTAAATTATGTGTAAACACTATGAGGAATAATGCACACATCACAGTATTTTTGAAGACTTCAAAAACAATGTTTTATGATGTTCCATGACCATCCAACAGAGAAAAAATATTATGTTTACAAATCTACCAATCTGTGTATCGTGATATGAAGGTATGTTTAATATTTTTTAAGTTTTATGTGAAAAAACAGCTGTGATTATTTGAATGTCCGGAATTTGATGCATCGATGTCCGGATTTTGATTCATGTGTCCGGATTTGTGGACACGACATGATGTAGAATTAACTTAATTTTTACGGTATTTTCAATAAATTCATTGCAACTTACGTGAAAATTATCAAGTTCTATCCTAATAGTTATCGTCTAAAAGCAATACATAATAAAATAACGATTACCCAATTATATACAAGCATTTGATTACGCGTATCACCTTAGGCGTCCGGGTATTGATGCATCACGGTATTCATAATCATAAAGTGAATTTGCATTTTGCAGGCAACAGTGGTGCTCCTGGCGGGAAGAATAGATCAAAGTAATCCAGGCTACTATGTTCTACAGCAAAAAAGCAGGGTTGCTCTGAAAGTAATTGAATGATCGCCTCAACATGATTTAGACTTTTTGATAACAAATTATCCTTACGTCCAATCAAAATGTGGTCTTCGGCATAGTTGTAGCTGGGAAGATTTCACATGAGAAGAGTATGTTCACTTTTCCATAGATTATTATTACGGGCAGTTAGAGGACTGAACACAAAAGGTTCGCCTTTTTCATAGTAATTTCCATATAAACTTCAAATGGCGTGTGCTCAACCAAATTTCTTCCTAATCACTCCAAATTTTGGGAGAATGAATTTTATCATAATTGACATCGTTTAAGCATAGGGGAGCAAAAACTTCAAAATTTTCATCAGTCAACGCTTCCAAAATATAACTGCTTTTTATGCAGGGTGCAACAATAAATCCACCTATATTCTTCCACAGCCAATTCATATTGATTGGACTCCCTTTATTTGCAAACACGGCACATTGCCATTCACTCAAACGAACAGAACGCTTTGAACGTTCACTAATTGAGCTGAGCCTGGCTCACGCACATCATTATGCTGGATAGAATTCGACGACAACAAAATTTCCCCATTAGAGGATTTGCCCCGACTTTGTGGACCGCAAGAAACGTAACCTTAGATCCGCCGCAGGTGCGGGTCTACGGAAGATAAATCTTTAACGCCTCTCATTCTGGTGAAGACATCGTCATCATCATCATCATCTTTCTTTGAATGGAGTGTCAGGTCTTCCATGGCAAACCGTCAGAAAACCGTTTCATCGTTGCCGAGACAATTTTCCACGCAATTTCGTTTCCATCTCCCGTCGACATCAAGGGGGTGAATTAGAAGACGCTTAAGTCGAACGGCATTTGCCTTATAGGGTAGGTGTACTCATTTATGGCTAATGTACCAATTATTGCTATAGTGGGAATAAAAATAGATTTATTTACTGTGGCACTGGAATTCAACAGCTAATATTCACTGAAATATGAGATCCATGATTGGTACACCTACCCTACTTTGGACTATGGCGTGTCACTGGGCCCGATGGGTTTTGTTTCGGGCGGAACCGTTCTCCGGGCTTCGTGATCCAACGTCGTAAAATAATTTGCCATCACGCATCTCCGGTGTTTCCATGGGATCGTTCCCCGGAGGCGCATCATCCTTCCCTCGAGAGGAATAGAGTAGACCTGCGGCAATCGGTTGCCAAACGATACGCTTCACATCACTAACGATTAAGAGGTGAGCTCAGTGATGTACCCACGGGAGGGGGTTTCTAGTGTGAAATACTCGTCCATCGATAGAGTTGAGAAGGATTCACTGAGAATCCTGAGCTGGATTTACTGATAATCCTGAGCCTAATTTACTGAGCTTGATTTACTGAGAATCTTGGCAGGACTCTCTCAGAACCTGAGCAGGATTCTCTCAGAATCCTGAGCAGGATTCTCTCAGAATCCTGAGCAGGATTCTCTCAGAATCCTGAGCAGGATTCTCTCAGAATCCTGAGCAGGATTCTCTCAGAATCCTCATCAGGATTTTCTCAGAATCCTCATCAGAATTTTCTCAGAATCCTGAGCAGGATTCCTTCAGAAACATGAGCTGGGTTTTCTCAGAATCCTGACCAGGATTCTCTCACAATCCTGAGCATGATTATCTCACAAACCTGAGCAGGATTCTCTCAGAATCCTAGGCAGGATTCTCTAAGAATCTTGGGCAGGATTCTTTCAGAATTTTAGGCAGAATTCTCTCAGACTCCAGAGAAGGATTTTCTCAAACTCCTAGATAAATAGATATATTGATTTAAGAGGTTTGCCTGAATTCTGACAAGAATTCTCTCAGAATTCTGAGCAGGATTCTCCCAGAATCCTAGGCTGGATTTTCTAAGAATCCTAGGCACGATTCCTTAAAAAATCTTTTCAGGATTCTGTCCGTATCATGAACAGGATTCTCTAAGAATCTTGAGCAGGATTCTCTCAGAATCCAGAGCAGGATTCTCTCAGAATCCAGAGTAGGTTTCTCTAAGAATCCTGAACAGGATTCTCTCAAAATCCTGAACAGGATTCTCTCAAAAATCTTGAACAGGATTCTCTCAGAATCCTAGGTAGAATTCTCTCAGAATCCTGAGCAGGATTCTCTCAGAATCCTGAGCAGGATTCTCTCAGAATCCTGAGCAGGATTCTCTTAGAATCTATAGCAGGATTCTTTCGGAATCGTGAGCAGAATTCTCTGAGAATCCTGAGCAGGATTCTCTAAGAATCATGAGCAGGATTCTCTCACAGTCCTGAGCAGGATTCTCTCCGAATCCTAGGCTGGATTCTCTCAGAATCCTAGGCAGGATTCTTTAAAAATTCTATTCAGGATTCTCTCAGAATCCTGAGCAGGATTCCTCTCAGAATCCTGAGCAGGATTCACTCAGAACCTTGAGCACGTTTCTCTCAGAATCCTCATCAGGATTCTCTCAGAATCCTGAGCAGGATTCCTTCAGAAACCAGAGCTGTTTTTTCTCAGAATCCTAACCAGGATTTTCTCAGCATCCTAAGCAAGATTTTCTCAGAATTCTAAGCAGGATTCTCTCAGAATCCTGAGCAGATACTCTCAGAATCCTGAGCAAGATTCTCTCAGAATCCTGAGCAGGATTCTCTCAGAATCCTGAGCAGGATTCTCTCAGAATCCTGAGCAGGATTCTCTCAGAATCCTGAGCAGGATTCTCTCAGAATCCTGAGCAGGATTCTCTCAGAATCCTGAGCAAGATTCTCTCAGAATCCTGAGCAGGATTCTCTCAGAATCCTGAGCAGGATTCTCTCAGAATCCTGAGGAGGATTCTCTCAGAATCCTGAGCAGGATTCTCTCAGAATCCAGAGTAGGTTTCTCTAAGAATCCTGAACAGGATTCTCTCAAAATCCTGAACAGGATTCTCTCAAAAATCTTGAACAGGATTCTCTCAGAATCCTAGGTAGAATTCTCTCAGAATCCTAGGCAGGATTCTCTCAGAATCCTGAGCAGGATTCTCTCAGAATCCTGAGCAGGATTCTCTCAGAATCCTGAGCAGGATTCTTTCGGAATCGTGAGCAGAATTCTCTGAGAATCCTGAGCAGGATTCTCTAAGAATCATGAGCAGGATTCTCTCACAGTCCTGAGCAGGATTCTCTCAGAATCCTAGGCTGGATTCTCTCAGAATCCTAGGCAGGATTCTTTAAAAATTCTATTCAGGATTCTCTCAGAATCCTGAGCAGGATTCCTCTCAGAATCCTGAACAGGATTCACTCAGAACCTTGAGCACGTTTCTCTCAGAATCCTCATCAGGATTCTCTCAGAATCCTGAGCAGGATTCCTTCAGAAACCAGAGCTGTTTTTTCTCAGAATTCTAACCAGGATTTTCTCAGCATCCTAAGCAAGATTTTCTCAGAATTCTAAGCAGGATTCTCTCAGAATCCTGAGCAAGATTCTCTCAGAATCCTGAGCAGGATTCTCTCAGAATCCTGAGCAGGATTCTCTCAGAATCCTGAGCAGGATTCTCTCAGAATCCTGAGCAGGATTCTCTCAGAATCCTGAGCAGGATTCTCTCAGAATCCTGAGCAGGATTCTCTCAGAATCCTGAGCAGGATTCTCTCAGAATCCTGAGCAGGATTCTCTCAGAATCCTGAGCAGGATTCTCTCAGAATCCTGAGCAGGATTCTCTCAGAATCCTGAGCAGGATTCTCTCAGAATCCTAGGCAGGATTCTCTCAGAATCCTAGGCAGGATTCTCTCAGAATCCTAGGCAGGATTCTCTCAGAATCCTAGGCAGGATTCTCTCAGAATCCTAGGCAGGATTCTCTCAGAATCCTAGGCAGGATTCTCTCAGAATCCTAGGCAGGATTCTCTCAGAATCCTAGGCAGGATTCTCTCAGAATCCTAGACAGGATTCTCTCAGAATCCTAGACAGGATTCTCTCAGAATCCTAGACAGGATTCTCTCAGAATCCTAGACAGGATTCTCTCAGAATCCTAGACAGGATTCTCTCAGAATCCTAGACAGGATTCTCTCAGAATCCTAGACAGGATTCTCTCAGAATCCTAGACAGGATTCTCTCAGAATCCTAGACAGGATTCTCTCAGAATCCTAGACAGGATTCTCTCAGAATCCTAGACAGGATTCTCTCAGAATCCTAGACAGGATTCTCTCAGAATCCTAGACAGGATTCTCTCAGAATCCTAGACAGGATTCTCTCAGAATCCTAGACAGGATTCTCTCAGAATCCTAGACAGGATTCTCTCAGAATCCTAGACAGGATTCTCTCAGAATCCTAGACAGGATTCTCTCAGAATCCTAGACAGGATTCTCTCAGAATCCTAGACAGGATTCTCTCAGAATCCTAGACAGGATTCTCTCAGAATCCTAAGCAGGATTCTCTCAGAATCCTGAGCAGGATTCTCTCAGAATCCTGAGCAGGATTCTCTCAGAATCCTGAGCAGGATTCTCTCAGAATCCTGAGCAGGATTCTCTCAGAATCCTGAGCAGGATTCTCTCAGAATCCTGAGCAGGATTCTCTCAGAATCCTGAGCAGGATTCTCTCAGAATCCTGAGCAGGATTCTCTCAGAATCCTGAGCTGGATTCTCTCAGAATCCTGAGCAGGATTCTCTCAGAATCCTGTGCAGGATTCTCGCAGAATCCTGAGCAGGATTTTCTGAGAATCCTGAGCAGGATTCTCTCAAAATCCTGAGCAGGATTCTCTCAGAATCCTGAGCAGGATTCTCTCAGAATCCTGAGCAGGATTCTCTCAGAATCCTGAGCAGGATTCTCTCAGAATCCTGAGCAGGATTCTCTCAGAATCCTGAGCAGGATTCTATCAGAATCCTGAGCAGGATTCTATCAGAATCCTGAGCAGGATTCTATCAGAATCCTGAGAAGGATTCTCTCAGAATCCTGAGCAGGATTCTCTCAGAATCCTGAGCAGGATTCTTTTAGAATCCTGAGCAGGATTCTTTTAGAATCCTGAGCAGGATTCTTTTAGAATCCTGAGCAGGATTCTCTCAGAATCCTGAGCAGGATTCTCTCAGAATCCTGAGCAGGATTCTCTCAGAATCCTGAGCTGGATTCTCTCACAAACCTGAGCAGGATTCTCTCACAATCCTGAGTAGGATTCTCTCACAATCCTGAGCCGGATTCTCTCACAATCCTGAGCTGGATTCTCTCACAATCCTGAGTAAGATTCTCTCACAATTCTGAGCCGGATTCTCTCACAATCCTGAGTAGAATTCTCTCACAATCCTGAGCAGGATTCTCTCAAAATCCTGAGCAGGATTCTCTTAAAATTCTGAGCCGGATTCTCTCACAATCCTGAGCAGGGTTCTCTCAGAATCCTGGGCAGGATTCTCTCAGAATCCTGGGCAGGATTCTCTCAGAATCCTGAGCTGGATTCTCTCACAATCCTGAGTAGGATTCTTCCACAATCCTGAGTAGGATTCTCTCACAATCCTGAGCAGGATTCTCTCACAATTCTGAGCAGGATTCTCTCAGAATCCTGAGAATCCTGGGAGGATTCTCTCAGAATTTTGAATAAGATTCCAGAATCCTGGAAGGATTCACTCAAAATTCTAAGCAAGATTCTCTCAGAATTGTGAGCAAGATTCTCTCAGAATTCTGAGCATGAATCTCTCAGAATCCTGAGCAGGATTCTCTCTGAATCTTGAGCAGGATTCTCTCAGAATCCTGAGTAGGATTCTCTCAGAATCCTGAGCAGGATTCTCTCAGAATTCTGAGCAGGATTCTCTCACAATCCTGAGCAGGATTCTCTCAAAATCCTGAACAGGATTCTCTCAAAATACTGAGCAGGGTTCTCTCACAATCCTGAGCAGGGTTCTCTCAGAATCCTGGGCAGGATTCTATCAGAATCCTGAGCTGGATTCTCTCACAAACCTGAGTAGGATTCTTCCACAATCCTAAATAGGATTCTCTCACAATCCTGAGTCGGATTCTCTCACAATCCTGAGTAGGATTCTCTCACAATCCTGAGCAGGATTCTCTCACAATCCTGAGCAAGATTCTCTCAGAATCCTGAGAATCCTGGGAGGATTCTCTCAGAATTCTGAATAAGATTCCAGAATCCTGGAACGATTCACTCAAAATTCTAAGCAAGATTCTCTCAGAATTGTGAGCAAGATTCTCTCAGAATTCTGAGCATGAATCTCTCAGAATCCTGAGCAGGATTCTCTCAGAATCTTGAGCAGGATTCTTTCAGAATCCTGAGTAGGATTCTCTCAGAATCCTGAGCAGGATTCTCTCAGAATCTTGAGCAGGATTCTTTCAGAATCCTGAGTAGGATTCTCTCAGAATCCTGAGCAGGATTCTCTCAGAATTCTGAGCTGGATTTTCTCACAATCCTAAGTAGGATTCTCTCACAATCCTGAGCCGGACTCTCTCACAATCCTAAGTAGGATTCTCTTACAATCCTAAGCAGGATTCTCTCAAAATCCTTAGCAGGATTCTCTCAAAATCCTTAGCAGGATTCTCTCAAAATCCTGAGTAGGATTCTTCCACAATGCTGAGTAGGATTCTCTCAAAATCCTGAGCAGAATTCTCTCAAAATCCTGAGCAGGATTCTCTCACAATCCTAAGCAGAGTTCTCTCAGAATCCTTGGCAGGATTCTCTCTGATTCCTGAGCCGGATTCTCTCACAATCCTGAGTCAAAATCAAATTCTCTCAGAATCCTGAGCAGGATTCTCTCAGAATCCTGAGCAGGATTCTCTCAGAATCCTGAGCAGGTTTCTTTAAGAATCCTGAGCAGGATTCTCTCAGAATCCTGAGCAGGATTGTCTCAGAATCCTGAACAGGATTATCTCAGAATCCTGAGCAGGATTGTCTCAGAATCTTGAGCAGGATTGTCTCAGAATCCTAAACAGGATTCAATGAGAATCCTGAGCAGGATGCTTTTAGTGTCCTGAGCAGGTTTCACTGAGAATCCTGCGCAAGATTCATTATAAATCCTCAGCAGGATTCGCAAAAAATCCTGAGCAGGATTCGCAAAGAATCCTGAGCAGGATTCGCAAAAAATCCTGAGCATGATTCGCAAGGAATTCTGAGCAGGGTTCTCTTAGATTGTAAGGCAGGATTCTCTCAGAATGCAAAACAGGATTCTCTCAGAATCCTGAGTAGTATTCTACCAGAATCCTGAGCGGAATTCACTGAGAATACTGAGCAGGAATACTGCACTTGGTGTAAAGACGTTTGGCATATGACCGTTTGGCATAATAGTCATCTGGCATAATAGTCGTTTGGCATGGTGGCTGAACGCCATTTTGCCGAATGTCATCTGGCCGATCGGGTCGTTTGGCTGAATGCCGTTTGGCCGAATTACGAACAAAAAAATAAAATTGCCTCAACGCTGAATGTAGCCTAATAATTAATTGATTTGATGTGATGGGACGTCTAGGATTTCAAGTGTCTATAATGATATCATCAGAAATTTTTCCTTCCTTCTTTTTTCAGCTGTAAGCGATTCACTAAAGAGCCAATTATTTGAATATCAATGATGATTTATCCTTCTATTAAAAAAAAAAAAGCTGAATTAGTTCTTTGAAATTCATTACAAATGCGATTCATTACGACTGTAGTTCACTATTGTTTTCAATTTCAGCCAAACGGCATTCAGCACAAATGGCGTTCGGTCAAATGCCCCGGAACCGTTTGGCATAACAGCATGAAACACAGGATTCTGAATGGGATTTGATAAGAATTTTGAGCAGGATTCACCCTGGGTACGCCACTTGTTCGAAACCTTCACTGTTGGTCCGACTTGGCCATGGACAACCCCCGTCATTTACCGTTTTCAAACTGCCTTCATGAGAAGCATCAACACCGAACCGAAGGATGTAATCAACTGAAAGGACATTTCTCGCTTTGATGGGAATAGCTTAATTTTCAATTTTCTTTAATTTTTCCGTGGCTTATCTTCACGACCTGGTCGGACAGATAGCCGATCCTGTCTGGAAACCATTTGGGTTGTTTTTTTTTACGATGGGAATCCGTTAATTGAGAAATTTTCCCGACACCTGAGGCAGGACCACTTGCATCGGAATCGGCGAGTTGGAGCATTATACGGGCCAGTGAAAATTGACGGTTGTTGCACACAGCTGTTGCTCAAATTGGATATGCCGATGGGAAAAAGGTGACGGTTTGCGTCGTAAAATTGTTTTCGAATGTGTATCTCTTTTTTTATCCTCTAGAATTAAAATTTTAGATACGGAAGGAAGGGCCTCCAATATCAGATTGCGAAAATCTACGTTTTCACATAAGCTACAAGTTTCAAAGCCTTTTACATTCACAATCAGGAAAGGCACCCTTGACGTTACAGCAAGATATTGTAATAGACTGGCAATTTAAATTTTCCCGAAAACCTAAACTGTTGAAGAGCGGATATGAGCCCAATGGCAAAACAAACTTCTCCGATAAACGATGTTCCGATTTACGGACGAGGCTCTGTTATCAGACACCGTGAGGATAACAGTTTTCGGTATACCGAAGTCAAATTGCACGTGATGCCCTCGGAAACTCAATCGAGAAGGGATGAACCGGTGTTGTACGTTCAGTCAGGAAGTATGGAAAATTGAAGTACTTTGAATAGTGTGTTTTTAACCCGTAAGAAAAAAGATTGTCTATTAACTTTCATAGAATCAAGAACTTGTTCAAGCTACAAATATAATCGTTTCAGACTGATAGATTTATGTGAGAAAATAAAACATTGGGAATAGATTGGGTAATACAGAAATGTCATACCCAAAAACGTCAAAAGGCCAATAATAATTAGAGCAATATAAGAAAAATATTCATTCGGAATCTTGCTCAGGTCTCTGAGCAAATCTTGCACAAGATTCTGAGTGAATAAAAAAAATTAGTCGAAAACCTTATTCGAATGTGACTCTACAGTAAACCTGTCTCAAGAGTGAGTAAACAATTGCAAAGATGAAGAAAGGGGAAAGGATGAGTAATATAAGAAGAAAAAGATGCTTAAGAAGTGAAAACAAAGTAAAATGATTGTATAATCTGATGACAAATCACACAATAAACTAGACTGATGTAATATATATATATATATATATATATATATATATATATATATATATATATATATATATATATATATATATATATATATATATATATATATATATATATATATATATATATATATATATATATATATATATATATATTTAAAAAAAAAATAACTGTATTCACAAATCTTAGCTTAATTACATGCACTCACTATACTAGCACTAATTGATTGAAATAAAACTGAACTCTAAGTACTGCAAGCAAAGACTAACTTGTTCGATTGAAGATCGAACCCTATTTAATACCTAAACTTGTCCACTCTGCATTATTCGGCCGGCGTAGTCGGGCTCCTCGGGAAATGCTGACGGTGGCTTGGCGACAACGGTGCACCGCGGTGGCGTGCTCGATGACGTTGATGGTGGCGTGGTTGCTGTTCGTACTTTGGACCCTTGTTCTCAGCATAAATGTGGCTATCCGGTGCATAACTCCTCCGGGGGTAGTATGAAGGCCGTCCTCGGACTTCTTTTGTCTAGTTCCTCTGGGATGATGTATTCTCTTGCTCTCCAATTCTGATAACCACTCGCTTTCTGAAAAGACACGTTGCTGTTAAGATGATTATGATTACCATGGCTGTCGATAATCCTCCGAACGTCGCTATCAGCAGAGTTTTGTGTTCGAATTGCTTCAGCTTGATGTCCTCTAGTTGTTTCCTGTTAAGAATGGCTTGGTCATGGATGTGGGGAATGTCATGATGTTGCGCGATATTCCACTTTATCGCTAGGTTCGGGAAAGCTCCTTGGATTTCCGTGACGTTGCTTTCTACTTCTTCTGATGTGAAAGATTTGCTCGTCTATTTGGACGCTACAGTTGAAGAAGGTTATAATGAAATTTCCATTAAGTGTGCGATTGTAAGGTCCACAGTTGGAATTCATTTGAGATTCTTTGGCATTATTGATCAAAATCTTGTTGTTAGATATTAACACAATTCTTGTGCTGTCGTCAAAGGTTGCATTGCACTGGCTCTCTCTTCCCAGAATTACGTGAAGGGAGCAGTTATGTCTCAATGGTTCGAGAAAGGCTTCGTGTTGAATTATGCTATCTGGTTTCATAGTTCTATACAGATCGTTTCCACTCTTAACGACGAAAGAGGGTAGATCCGTTATAATGGATGTTTGAACTATTAATGGTACGATTTGTATAGTCTCACAATTTCCGTTGACTTTTGGAATTTGCAAGATATATAATAATAGGTCACCTCTGGCCGCTATCTTTGGTTTAGCGTAATTCAAGGCTTCCTCAGGAAATTCTGTTTTTATGCCTTGTTCGTTGAGTAATGATTCTATGGTGAGAATTTCCTTAAGCGATAGTAGCTTACTGTTTGGCAGATCGATTTTGGTCCTCAGAATGGTGTCTTCCAATTGTTTCAAGATGCTGTTCGTCGTGTCCATGTGGAGCAGCAGGGTAATTGCGTCCATCTCCTCTAGCAAAATCTTGTTTTCCGTTGATTGTTGTTCGATGAGTTTATTAACTGTTGCCATAATTCCGTCAATCCTGTTATTTATGACGTTATTTATCCTGGTTTGTTGATTATTTTGAGATATCAGTTCGTTCATCGTAGAGTTGATGATTCTCAAATCTTCAGCGTCTGGGGACCCGGCCATCCATTTCCAAGCAGTTCCCAGTTGATCCCACCGTCCTCCTGGGTTTCATCGGCTTAAGTTGTTGCAGGTTGTTGACAAGTTCCCTACTCTTCTGTAAGATAAGTGATGAAATAGGGATGTCCCTGTCTATCTGCCTAGCTAGCTTTGTAAAAAGGTAAACATTATTTTCCAAGTTGGTCAAATTGATTGGATGAACAATTTTAATTACTCCTGTTTGTAACTTGCAGTCATTAAGTTTTAGTAGTAGAACTGGATCGTTTGATAAATTTTTGATTTCTAAGAATTGTAACTTTGTAAATGGAAATATTAAGAATAATGAAATCAAAAGTAGTGAGTGCATCTGAAAATATAAGAAGAATAGAAGAGAAAAATAACGTTAGTGTTTTCTTAATCGCTTAATTTTATTCTTGTGTCGTTTGATTCGTTTGTTGCCCTCGGGTCAAGTTTTTTCCTAATATTCGGTATAAGAAATACTTCTTGATTGGGGTCTAAATGGGGTGGATCTTCCTTGTTCTTGTTTCGTTTTTCCTGACTGGTCCTAGCTTTTTCTATGTTCTTTTTAACTTTTTTATATAACAATTGAGCATTTTCCTCAATATGGTTTGGGTCAATCAAATTACTATTATTAAAAATGATTTCCTTGGGTGAAAATTTTGTTGCAGAATGGATACTATCGTTATAAAGTGATATTGCTAAACTAACTAGAGCTTTAGTGTCGATATTTGGGAATTTGTACTTGTTTGTGTTGATTATTTCTATGATCGTTGAATGCGTTTTTTCAACTTGTCCATTTGATTCAGAACACGAAGCGTATTCAATCTCGACATTCAAAGCATCTAGAAAAGATTTTAGTTGCAAAGACATGAAGGTGGTTTCGTGATCTGTGACGATTTTTCTGGGTGTACCATAAGTGCCAAAATAACTTGCCAGTGCGTTTTTCACGTCTGTTAAATTTTTAGTTTCCATGAAAATCATTTGCGCATGCTTCGAAAATGAGTCTACTAGGGATAGGAAATTATGTCTATTAATCTGGAATATGTCCATATGAACCCTGTCGAATGGTTTGTCGGTGGTAGGTCTTGGTGACAGTTTAATGTTGTATGGTTTCCGTTCGTACTTGTGCTTATTGCACATTTTGCACGTCTGTGTCACCATTTTAATCTTGGATACCATTTTTGGAAAGAAATAACATCGTCTTAACTGATTTTCCACCTCGGTTACTCCGCGATGGGCTCTATTGTGTTCTTTATTTATTATTATGTCTTGTCGTTGTTCATTTGCCACGTCTTCTACTAGCAATTGCGTCAGAACAAAGTGACCTTTTTGATTGAAATGTTTTCTGTAAACCTCTTGTATAATTTGTATTATTTGTTCTGGTGCCATTATAGCCGTTTGTCGATCGTCATGGTATTTTAACAAAAGGTCTTTAATGTTGTTTTCGTCGTAGTTGTTTCGGCAAATTATTGTCCGTCGAAAATTTGGAAACGGTTGCTCAGTCATATCGGTGTGTAGGCTGCTGGAAAGACGAAAAATTATCTGATTTCTATAATGGTTTATCGGCCTTTCCACGAAATGTATATAGAAGTCGTCTGAAGTGTCCGCTGAATGGATCGTGTCACCATCTGACTCGTTTCCTGGATCGTTTTCCTCGATCGGGATATCATCGTGGGTGGGCTCGTCATTATCTGATTGGTTTCCTTCGGTTGGTGGTTCAGCTGCTCTGCTTGGTGAATCGGAATCTGGTGCTTCTGAATCGCTATCTAAAACGGGAGAATTAGTGTTATTCACATTGATCTCGCAACTGTTTTCGGTTTTCCTACTTAACGCGTCGGCAACAACGTTAGTTTTACCTTCCTTGTATATAATTGTCTAATCGTAATTCTCAAGTTCAGTACGCCAGTTTAGAAGCTTCTGATTTTTATTACAATTTTTGATGTACTGGAGAGGTTTATGGTCGGTGAATAACGTAAATGTATTACCGTAAAAGTATGGTTTAAATTTGTTAACTCTCCACATGATTGCTAATGCTTCTTTTTCAATTGTGCTGTAGTTGGTTTCACATTTGGTTAGTGTCCGACTGGCGAAGGCAATTGGTCTTTCGACCTTGTCTTGAATTTGAGAAAGTACGGCACCGATCGCATAATTGCTGGCGTCTGTAGTCAATATGAACGGTAGATCAAAATCCGGATAAGTGAGGACTTGATCTGATGCCAAAATTTTCTTCAATTTAGAGAACGCGGCTTTGTAATTTTCGTCCTTTAAATTTACTGTTTTATCTTTTTTGAGGTACTGTGTCAATGGTTTTACAATTTTGGAGTAGTCCTTTATAAACCTTCTGTAATATCCAGAAAGCCCAAGGAATTGTTTGATTTGTTTTTGATTTTCAGGCAATGGCCAGTCGAGAATTTTCTGTATCTTTTCGGGATTAGGCTTAATGCCTTCTAGTGTAATTACATGACCTAAAAACTCCGTCTCTCGGCGCATGAATTCACACTTGTCTAACTGTATCTTTAAATTGAAATCTGCAAGTCTCTTGAGAACTTTATTCAAATTTTCAATATGCGTTTTTAAATCTTTGCCAATAATGATGATATCGTCAAGATATACAAAGCAGATAGTTCCAATATACCCGCCAAGAATGTTGTTCATCGCGCGCTGGAAGGTAGCGGGCGCATTCTTTAGCCCAAATGGCATCCTGGTAAATTGAAAATGACCTAAAGCGGTTGAAAACGCTGTCTTGGCCTGGTGATCCGGATCCATTTCGATCTGATGGAATCCAGATTTAAGATCAAGGGTAGTGAAATAAACGGATTTTCCCAGATTATCCAAAATTTCTTCTATTTGAGGTATCGGAAATTTGTCGTTTATAGTTTTTTCGTTGATTTTCCTATAATCGATGACAACCCTAATTTTACGCTTTCCCGAAGCGTCGAGCTTTTTCGGAACCACCCAGATAGGGGATGAGTATGGACTGGTGGAGTGACGTATTATTCCATTATCCAATAATTCCTTGATTTGCTGTTCCACGTCATTTTTGAATGCGTGGGGGTAGCGGTATGATTTTGTGTAGACCGGGCGATCGTCTGTTGTTAAAATTGTATGTTTAATCGCCGAAGTTGCTGTCAATTTTTCGTTTGGTTTTAATAGGACAGCCTCGTTTTCTAAAATGGTTTGTAAAAGCAAGTCTTTTTCTAATTTTGATAAATGACTAGTTCAAAGTAAGTTTTCCAAGGTTTCAGCGGAAATTTTGTCTTGTGGTTTTATGGGAATGGGGGTAATAGTCTCAAAATTATTAACATTTAAATTCAGCTTTTTGTTCAAAGATGGAGTTTTTTTCGAGGTGGTTATTATTTTCACTGTCGTTTTCTTGTCTTTTGATGCATAGAGTCCAGGTTCGATAACAATGGATTTAGATAACTTTTGAAAAGTTGGTACCAGCCAATCTCCATTCGCATTAGTGTTTATCTCAATAGTATGTGAAAATAGCTTTTTTGTTGGGAAATACTTTTTATACGGAATTTTGATACCTGCGATCTCCAAATTTTCCTGATTGTAATCGATTTTTCCCTTGTTTTTAGCCAAAAACTCAGAGCCAATGATCCCGTCAAAGAAATCATGAAAATTAAGTTCGTAATACGATTGGTTAGGGATACCAGAGCCAATCAAGTTTGCTATACCTTTTTTGTTAATTTTGTGCTTTCCAGAAATATTGTTTATCGTTGTGTTTGAACACGGTTTGCAATCTATTAAAATACCTGGCCGGATTACGTTTTTGTTAGCGCCAGTGTCGATTAAAAGTTTCACGGTTTGTTTTGTTACACTGTTTTGACTCACTACATAAGGTAGATAGTTTAAGTTTCTGTTATTTTTGATTGACCCCAGCAAAATATATATATATATATACAGTGCCTTACCGATTTTAGCAACAAGGCGTGATTTTTATGTTGCCAAATTGGGGATGTTGCCAAAATCGGGAATTTAGAAATGCTCATGTTTTTTATCATTTTAATCTCTGAAAGTATCAGGAAATGCATGGCAACTATTACGAATGATGTGAACAATGTCTGGGAGCCTTATTAGTTCAGATATTGACTCAGAAGCATAGGCATCATGCACTGATTATATGCACCATCTGAAAAGCACACTTGTTCTACCCATTACAGGCGTGGTATTATTTACTGTGGCCATTTGCGACTGTTCTAAAGAGCAAAAGTGCAACTTTAAAGCAAGACCATATTGAAAGTATCAAATTTCGAATAAAGGATCCTTTTTTAGGTTTATTTTTAGAATTTTCTGAACATAGAGTGCAATTTTGGTTACCACACGTCTTATGTAGTGAACAAGATTCCAAGGTGGAAAAATTAGAAGTAAATTACTATGCTAAAACCAATGTTATCATAGTTGAAACGTAATGTCAGGAATGAATATAAAAAGAGAAGATGGAAGATATCCATCAAACATTTACAGTAAGGCCCGAATAAAAACTACACGCCTTTTTGGATCATAGCACTTTTTAAATGCTTTTTATCGAGACCGTAGAAATAGCATTTATGATGAGATCTCATTACGCTTAAATTTGTTTGTTGAGATTCGGTAATAATTTGTTAAAGCATAGTAAAAAGTAATTTTTGAATGAAATATTAGTAAAAATTGTTGAAAATTTTGCTGCTGAACTTTCAAATTTCATTCATTTAATTGAGTTTCCTTTTTCACAAGAATTTAGTTAGATTTTTTAATGCAATATTAAATAAACCGCTTGCGAAATCACTCTGGCACATATGAATTGTGTCAAGGATTCAAGCAATTGATTCTTTATTGGAAATACAATCGATACAATAGGAGTACAAATTTCGAATTTATTTTTGCGGGATTTTCTGTAATATCCGTAAGAATGAAAATGAATGGCAGAAAAAAATTGTGCTTAGGATTTGCGGAATTAGTGGAAAAAATATCAGTACTTCTTTCTTCTTCTTGCAAAATAATGTGTGTAATTGAACGTTTATTTTTGATAGCAGTAAAAATGTTTAGATGATTTTTTTAATTGTAGTGGTGCTTGCAAATGTCTGATGTA
Organism: Aedes aegypti; assembly: GCF_002204515.2. NCBI lineage: Eukaryota > Metazoa > Arthropoda > Insecta > Diptera > Culicidae > Aedes > Aedes aegypti. The sequence continues at coordinate 290,115,464 of NC_035107.1, read as the reverse complement.
AGCTTTTATACCACCTTCCAGTTGTCGCAAGGATGTGATAAGAAAAACTTTTGACTGCTGAAGAAGTGTCAATCTGTTCTAGATTGCTAGAGACAATTTCCAAATGTTTATGTTGGATAAATGCGACGGGAAGGGAAACCATACAATTTTTAACAATGTTCAAAAAATGTGGACTCTTTTTTTATTCGCTCTTAGAATTCCTCCATTTTTCAATGACTACTTCAAAACCTTAACATTATGCCCAAATTGTCATCTAGAGTTATGAACAAAGTTTCTCAATGTTTTCTTCAACAACTCGTTTTGAAATTCCGACAGAAATACCTAAAAGAAATCACTCACCCAGCATTCAATATTTTTATGGATTAATTAATCAATAAACACGAGATAATTTGAATACATTGTCAGGCTTATCAGACCACAACATTTAATTGAAATGTTTGAAAAAATACAAGCACAATGACAACAAAACATTTGCAATCACACGGTATAGTTGATCATCTAAACATTTGATGCTTCTATTACACTTGCTCTTACTTTCGAAAACCATCGTTTATGATGCCTATTATACTATGTAGCAATAATATATACAGCTTACCTGCTTTATAAGAATTCTGCTAATAGGGCAGTTCAAAATTCAAAAAAAGTTTGAAAATCCCATATCTTCTTTATCATCTTTACTATAAAAATAGAGTTCTGTGAAATGTTCAGCTTTCTAGGTAGTGATTTAAAGGTGGCCAAAGACGATGTAGGTTTATATGGAAATTACTATGGAGAAATTTTGAAAAAATGTTCCAAACACGTTAGCACTATAATGCAAGTACGAAGTTATCACCTCATAGTGAAAAATCATTATTCAAACCTCAATGAAGGATGTTGCTGAGAAACGAGTACCTTTTGAGCTAATTTTGTTTGGGATTTTTGTAGATGATTTTAGGGTTATAATACCATATGAAACTAAATAATAGCAAACAAACATATGAATATCTCTTCTCCTATCCGTCGGATTGCCTTGCTCTCTTCAGCAAATTTCATTTTTATGGTTTGAAGAATGAGTTTCCACTATGGGATGATAAGTTTGTACTTACATTCAAGTACTAACGTGTTTGAAACATTTTTAAAAATTTCTCCATAGTAATTTTTATATTAACCTACATCGTCTTTGGGCCACCTTTAAATAACCACTTAGAAAGCTGAAAATTTTACAGAACTCTATTTTGATGAGTAGGGTGGTAACAGGTCCGTCCCACTCGGGCTCAGATTGGGTACCACTTCAAGTACTGCATACTCGGTAGTACAGAAGGTACTCAAGTTTGACAGATCGCAGTACACTTTTCACGGCATTCTAGATTACCTTATGAGCCATAAAATTTTGGACAACTGCAAGGGACATGGAGGTCTTTAATTTGTCTTTGGTGGTAAGGGAGATATGGGAGATTGGATTTTCAAATAATTTTAAATTTTGAACCTCTCTATTCTGCTATACGTTAAACAATAGCTTTGAAAATGCGAGTTCTACTCATAAGAACGTTCCAAATTACGTTTATTTGCTCGCAATGGTCACCATCATTTTCAATTTGGCTTGTTTTCACTTAGATTTGACTCAAAATGCTAGGTTTCAGTACTTAATAATCAATAAAAAATATTTTAAAAAGTGTTGCCAAAATCGGTAAGAAAATGTTGCCAAAAACGGGTGTTGCTAAAATCGGGGGTAGACAAAAGCGGGTGTTGCCAAAATCGGAAAGACACTGTATATATATATATATATATATATATATATATATATATATATATATATATATATATATATATATATATATATATATATATATATATATATATATATATATATATATATATATATATATATATATATGCCTTAAAGAGAATAAATGTCTGTTGTACTCAGCATACTACTCCAGACAATCCAGAAATCATTCTCTCCCACTTGAGATGACTCACCGCACCTGGAAGAGCAACTCGTTTGTTTTTTTTTTCGGTAACAACTCATTCGGGAATTCCGGCAACAATAAATCAATCAGTTCGCCACAAAGTAGATACAAATCTGCAGCAGGTCGTCGCACGTCGATTACCATTCCCGACCAATTTGCGGCGGCGTAGCCATCGGGGAACGTGACCCGATATAATCAGCCGCCGATAATTGCCTATAAATATGCGCATTCGTTAGCTGTGCACAATGACTGACTGGGTAATGAATTGCAATCGGGTTAATTCATACGGCAGGTAGGTATCTTCTTCGATCGAACGGAAACCCCTGTCAGCCCGCTGACACTCCGGACAGTTTGACACAATGTCCACGCCACACCACCGCAGAGTGATCCAGATTTTGTAAAAATCATGACAAAAATATCATAAAAAATTATGTGTTCCAAACTAATTGATGTTTTATATAAATGTTTGACTTCGTTTTTCAACATAAAATTAAGTTTATAAATTAAGTTTTTGGTAGCTTTTTGAAAACCTAGACTTCTGTGTGCCATTCTCGAAATCGATTTCGTTCCCATGTGAATATAAATTTGCCCCCGAAAGTCCAGCTCGCTCACACACATGACTGGATGAATAAATTATCCAGCACCACGTGGCGTAGTCGTCGTCGAATCCCGGTCACCGATTTGTTATCAGCCGGTCGATGTTATTGATTTTGATGAACTACATAGACTGAATGCGAGGGAGTAAAATTGCGGCACGTTTTGCCTCTCGTCAAACCTCCTCTAATTGACAGATTGACACTGGGACACGAAAATGGGCTCGGTACTGCGATGATTGAATACGGAACGACAGATGCCTTACTGACCGAATTACGACTGGTTCTTCGTTTATGCTGCATAACAGATACAGGTAATGATCAACAGAGAGCTGATCTTGATTGTGGATGAGCTTTAAAAAGAAGGTTAGTAGGCCTAATCAGTTAGCTAAGATAACTTAAATAAGACATCTGTTCGTTAGTCCACTTAAACGCACTGAATTTAGCCGTCGGATCACGCTAGAGAACATGCAACACCCGCGAACGTACTTTGACGAACGGAACGTAATTTATTGGTCTTAATTTGCTTTCACAAGATTACAAATTGCACTCGCGACATGTGATTGAATAACGGACTGTATCGTTTGATGGTTTATTTGAGACTGATAGCATACAAATTTCTGACCTTACTACTGACCGGCTGCGATGTTTTTCACTGTCCGATCGTTATCTCTGGTCGCGCCTATCGGCGATCGTGAAGCGATCGGTATAGCATGAAATAGGTTCACATTTTGCTTGGGGAAAAGTAGAGCAGCTATATCTTCTAACTCGGACACTAATGGTTAATTTAGTGATCTTGTAGTAGTAGTGGTTGAAATGCAAAATCTAGTTATCTACTATATGATCTGTATCGCATCAGCGCAATACAGTGGGCGATCGGCGCAAACATACCGGCCGCCTTGAAATGACCTAATTTCAACAAACTAATAGCTAATTATATTCTAATGCGTTGACAGAAATAAAGATATCTATACCTAAGGTTTGCTGGTTACTTTCTAGAATCAGTTATCGACTACTGGTGTGGGATTTTCTGTTACTGCTGATCTTCGTCGTCTCGTCATTTTTCGTATTCGGCTAGGCATGCGTAGTATCTATTGATCAATCGTGAGGACCGTCCACGGATTTCTCCACGACTCGTCTCCGGTGGGACACTTCGGCCTCGGCTGAGGGATCCTCGATAGGTAGCTATGAAACAGATGAGAGGCGATTTTTTAACAATAAAATAGAAATGTAGAATGACTTCCCTGGGTTGCGGAGGCCGTCCGCCTCCGCAGGCGCCAAGGCGCCGTCGACACCCCTGCTGACTTGTCCCGAGTGTAGGAATGTTGCCCATGGCACTGGCGTTTGTCGCATGATGCTCGATGCGAACCGAAGGAAACCCAGCTCTAGTCATCTCGGACTCACTGCAGACGTAGGGGTTCGTCGGATTAATCCAGTAGCGATGATCTTCTCCACAAAACCCTGCTGATCAAACGGAATGGTGTTTGATTGCACGAATGAATGAACAAAATACAGAACACGTAACTTTGTGTGGGGATTCCTCAACCCCCACGAAATACTTGACGCAACAACTTCTTCGGTGAGCATTACAGGAATTGAGTTGATGTTTGTTTAGTTGATGAACTTCTCGGATGGACAGAAATCGATGGATTGGCATACGGAAATTCACGAAGTCGGGTGGACGGCTCCGGCCGCCGTGGATGAACTATGGAGGACAGAACATTCCCTGAGCTTTTTGATCGTAATGTAAAAAACAAAAACTTAACTGGAACGCGGAGACCCGAAGGCCTCCGCAGCGCCCGGACGGCGCTTGATGGAAAAGGATTTAATCCTCTTCGCGCGTTGCAGATCGCGCTCCTTCGTTGTCCTGTATTGGCAGGACACAAACCTTGGATATTGCTCGCAGAAAGTCTCCGTCCTTCGTACGGACTTTGACGACACGAATGTTGCCGTCCTTCCCTGGGTGAATCTCGGTGACTCTACCCATCCGCCACCTCAGAGGCGGCACGTTGTCGTCGCAGAGCAGCACCATGACGCCGACGAAAAGATTATTCCGCTGTCTGGTCCATTTCGTACGAGCGTGTAAGTTCGACAAATACTGGGTTGACCAGCGATTCCAAATGCGTTGGAGGAAGTACTGCACGCGCTGCCATTTTGTAAGCCTCGATTCGTTGATGTCTAGCAGAGATGGTTCCGGCATTGCTGTAAGTGGCCTACCCACCAGAAAGTGCCCGGGGGTTAGGAATTCCAGGTCATCAGCATCGCTTGAAAGTGGCGTAATTGGCCTCGAATTGAGGCATGCTTCAATTTGGGCCACAAGAGTGGCCATCTCATCCGATACGAGAACTGTGTTGCCTAGGGTACGCTTTAGGTGTTCCTTCATCGACTTCACGGCGGCCTCCCAAAGGCCTCCGAAGTTGGGTGACTTCGCAGGGATGAACTTGAAGTTGATGTTCTCCCAAGATGTCTCCTCAGTAACCGCCTTGATGAAATCTTGATTGTTGAACAATTTACGAAGCTCATCTAATTCACGTCGTGCTCCAACGAAATTTGTTGCGTTGTCGCACATCAGAATTTCGGGTCGACCTCGGCGGGAGACGAACCTTCTCAATGCCGCAATGAAGGCTTGAGTCGTGAGGTCTCCAACCACTTCCAAATGAACAGCCTTCACAGCAAGGCACACAAATACTGCGACGAAACATTTTATTGGACCGCCCTTGCGATAGGGATACTGAATATAAAACGGACCACAGTAGTCCACTCCTACGCGCATGAAAGGTGGAGCTGGAGTGACACGTTCTGCTGGTAAGTCCGCCATGAGTTGCTCGTGAGCCGTCGGTCGTGCGCGAAAACATCTGACGCAACTATGAATGACCTTCCGAGCCAGGTTACGTGCTGACAATGGCCAATACTTTTCCCGCATACTGGCCACCAGGAGTTGCTGTCCAGCATGCAGATTCTTCTGATGATAGTGAACGGCGATAAGGATCGATAGTGGGTGATGATTGTCTAGGATGACAGGATGCTTCCGCCCTGCTGAAATGTTGGCATTCTGCAATCGGCCACCGACCAGGAGGATTCCATTTACTATGCGTGGAGTTAGCTTCCTCAGCCTTGACGTTGACTTAACTTCGCCAGTTCTGCGCAGCGCTTCAAGATCTTCTGGGAAGCTCTCTTGTTGCGCTAGTGAGAGAAGCTGATGCAAGGCTTCTGCTCGTTCCTCGTGCGTTACGAAGCCAATTCTACGATCGCTAGTGTTTCTACAGTTGTACGTGAATCTCCGAATAAGGGACACAGTGCGAACTAGATCTTGAAGTGAGGATCGTAGACCAAAGATCGGGCTGGGTTCGACAACTTGAGCTGGAGCTGATACCGTTGTTCTTTCTTCGAGTAACGCAGGATCTAAATCGTCAGAGTTGATGGTTGCAGTTTTTGGCCAGGAAGCTTTGTCCAAGCACAGCCAAGGTGGTCCTTGCCACCACATTCCGTAATCTTTCAGCTGATCTGGAGCCATTCCCCTTGACAGAACGTCCGCAGGATTGTCTAGTCCCGCGATATGATTCCAGATACCTCCACGGGTGATGTGCTGGATCTCGGATACTCTATTGGCCACGAACATAGCCCAGCGCGATGGAACAGCAGCAATCCAGCATTTGACGATCATTGAGTCAGTCCAAAAATACGGTTGTGCCGTGATCTTTATGCTTTGGACGACCTTTTCATATAAATGTGCACCTGTGAGTGCAGACGATAGTTCTAAGCGAGGAATAGATGTTTGTTTTCGCTTCTTTTCTAGGTCTTCGAGTGGAGCCACTCGGGATTTTGCCGTCAGCAGTGCTGATGTAACCTTCCCGTCGAACGATGTGCATCGCAGATAAATGCAGGCACCATACGCCTTCTTGGACGCATCACAGAACATGTGGAGTTCGGCGGATATTGTGTCGCTTCCAAAAGCAATCCAACGAGGGACTTGGAGATGAGTGAGGCCTTCTAAACTTTCTCGAAATTCTCTCCACCAAGTTTGAAGCTCGTCCGGTAGAGTATCGTTCCAGGAACACTTTGTTCTCCAAAGGTCCTGGAGAAAAACCTTGGCTGGAACTAAGCTAGGTCCAACCAGACCAAGTGGATCGAAGAGCTTCGCGAAATCGGACAGAATAATTCTCTTAGTAATCTCAGTAGCAGTGTTCCACTGAGGTACAGTGAACCGGAAAATGTCCAATCGAGGTTCCCATTTGATTCCAAGGGTCTTGACGGTGGGGGTTGAGAGTTCGAGATCTAATGACGAACGTTCATCTCGTAAGTAAGGCGGGATCTGATCCAGCACTTCTCGAGAATTGGAACTCCACTTCCTCAGCGTAAGTCCGGCCGTTCCCAGAACGTGAATCAGGTCTCTTGAAAGCTGCCCTGCTTCCTCAACGCTGTCGACGCTCTTCAGCATATCGTCCACATAAAAATCATAGATAATTGTCTCCGTGGCAGCAGGAAAGTTAGCCTTTTCATCCTCCGCCAACTTCTTCAGGCAGCGCGTTGCTAGGTACGGCGCAGATGACGTGCCGTAGGTGACGGTAGTCAGCACAAAAAATCGAATTGGTTTTGTAGATTCTTCTCTCCACAATATACATTGCAAGGGATGGTCCAGAGGGTGCATATTAATCATCCTATACATCTTCTCGATGTCGGCTGTCATCGCGTACTTCCGCAGGCGAAAACGCAATGTGATTGAGGTGAGATCCTCCTGGACTACAGGACCCACCATTAACGCTTCATTCAATGAAACTCCAGAAGAACTCAAGCATGACGCATCGAACACGACACGCAATTTAGTAGTCGTGCTGTCGGGCTTGAGCACCGCATGATGTGGTAAAAAGTACGTGATTGGAAAAGTGCTCAACTCTCTTGGTGAAACCTCGCGCATGTGCTGCATCCGGAGGTACTCGTCGATGAACTCGATGTACATTTTCTTCACGGCTGGATCCATGTCCAACCTTCTTTCGAGTGCCAAGAATCGACGAGTGGCGATGGCTTGCGTATCTCCCAGACGCTCAACCAGAAACTGTTTCTTCGGCAACTGGACGATGAATCGGCCGCTTGGATCTCTTTTCGTCGTTTTCTCAAAATGCGTTTCACATGCTGATTCCTCCAAAGACAGCGTGCTAGTGGTGCGACACGATTCCAGCTCAAAGAACCGCGCCAACTCTTCTTCAATTCTTTCGGTAGCGCATGCTGACACGGATGGCAGGGTGATTGAATCATTCGGAATTCCACCGGACACGATCCAGCCCAGCAGCGTGTTCTGCAGTACCGGACCGGAATCGCCTAGCTTGATTTGACGTTCGGCGATCATCAGCTCTAGATAAACTTCAGCTCCAATTATCAGATCCACTGCTCCAGATTCGTGGAATGTTGGATCGGCCAAAATCAACTCCTTCGGGACGTTCCAGGATCGAATATCGATGCTTCTTGTTGGGAGATCGACAGTTACTCGAGGCAAAACGTGAAATTTAAGGTTTGTCACGTATTTTGAAACGAGCGAATGAACTTCAGCGAAAACTGCTTTAGTGGATGCAGTTCGCGCCCCACCGATACCAGCGATCGGTAGGTGCTCACGAGTTCGTTTGAACTTGAGCTTTTGAGAGATGGCTTCAGACATGTAGCATCGCTGAGACCCAGAGTCCAGCAACGCACGAGCGAGTATGGTGTTACCGAACTGATCGCTAAGGCTTACGACAGCGGTAGAGAGCAAAACAGTGTGTGGAACATGGCGTGTTGTTGAGAGAGGTGCAGTGTGGTAACTTGTACTGGGGCAGTCTGTGGCGGAAGTGTGTGAATGAGCATTACTTGCATTGGTGGAGTTTTGTGGATCTGTGCGTCCACTTTGTGTAGGCTGAGTGTTTGTTGAGTGACCGTTTGGTGTTGGCTTAGCTTGTGGTGGTTGCGAGTTCTGTCCTTGTGGTTTCTTTATCGATTGATTCCCATTTGACTGTCCAGATTTTGTTGATGAATTTGCGGTGGTCGACGAGTTCGCGTGAAGCAACGAGTGGTGACGTTGGCCACAGTGGAAACACGATCCTCGAGTGCAAAAACGAGCAATGTGTCCCGAGGACAGGCAATTCAAGCAAAGCGAGTGTTTCTTCACGGCATCAACCCTTTCCGCAATTCGCATTTTGGAAAACTTTGCACACTTAAAGGCGGAGTGAGCAGATTCTCCGCAAAACGGACAGCAACTTGTTGATTGGACACCAGCATGACTTATCGACGGTCGTACAGGTTTCCTCGATTCAGCTTGGAACTGCTTTCCAGGAGTGATAGACTGCAGCACCGAACAGTGACTCTTCAAAAACTTAATCAGGTCCTTATACTTGGGAACTTCTTTAGAGTTGTAATGCGACTCCCATTGCCTTAATGTTGTGGGATGCAGACGCTTGCAAAGCATGTACTGCAACAGCGTGCTCCAACCTTCCGTGTCTTCACCAATCTTGGTGAGCATCTGGAGGTTTTTCTCAAAACCGTTCACTAGCCTACTCAACGATTCGAAATTTTCTTGTCGAAGAGACTCGAGTGCAAATAACGAATCCAAATACGTCATTACCAGCAGCTTTTTATTCTCGAATGCATTTTCCAATGCCTCCCACGCAATGGCATAATTGACAGCAGACATCTCGATCGATGCGATCTCTTGCAGTGCGTCGCCCGTGAGAGAGGTTCTGAGATAAGTGAATTTATCCATGTCGGAAAGGCAATTGTCGTTGTGGATTAAGTTCTTGTAGGTGTCACGGAATGTAACCCAATCCGACATCCTTCCGCTAAAGGTAGGCAGTTTTAGCTCGGGTAGCTTAACCTTAGACTGCGGCACAGCTGCATTTTGGTGCAGCTGACCCTGCTGCAGCAGGGTCAGCCTGAAGTAAATTGAAAAAGGCTTTCTTCAGCTGGTAAACTTCGTTCTCGAAATCCTTAATTATTCTCGCATTATCACGATCGTGCTGTTTCTGCAACCTGATGTGACGTTGCAGCTTGGCCTCCTCTGACTCCTCGGTATCAGTGGAAATATCACCATCTCCAACATCTTCGGTCAGCATCTCGATCCTCAGTCGCACACCAACAAATTTCTCCCATATTTCATCCAGTTTGGCGATGCGGAGATCGACGTCATGTCTGTCGGCCCCTGCTTGATGGGCATGAGCAAACTCCTTCATGTTCTCCAGAGAAATCCGCAAAGAACGTTCCTGCTTACACAGCAGTCGGTAATCATCATTCACTGACATAATCGAACACTATTATATCACACTTGCACTTCACTCGAACGCGACACTCGGATCGACCACGCGGTTTGACTGGACAATGGGGGTTTTGACTGGGGAAAGGACAATGCAAACCAACCTACGAAGCGGACAAACCAATGGAGACGGCGGACTGGTCAGGGCTCAACTCAGCAAAAAATGTTGGACGACACAATTTGATCATGCAAGCAATTAAAGAATCTTTTTATTGAATCTCACTCAATTTCAATTTATGTTGGCTCAATTGAATTTCCGTCAGCACGGTCTCACATGCAACTAAGATCCGCGCCACAGACAAACCTGCCCACAGTACTTATCCTGGTGTTTGGCAAATCCGTCCGGTGTCGCCTGGAAATTCCGAAGACGGTTTCGATCCGTAGCAGCTCTCCAACGGGTAAAGATGGACGATGGCAGCAGCACACTCAATATTGAGGACGTCCGTGTCCTATTGTTCTCTCTCGTAGAGAACAATCAGCGACCACGTGGCGGGTCAGAAGGCACCTTTTTCCACTGCACTTGTGCGATTCCCGACGATCCGGTTCGAAGGACCAAAAATGTTCGTTAGTCCACTTAAACGCACTGAATTTAGCCGTCGGATCACGCTAGAGAACATGCAACACCCGCGAACGTACTTTGACGAACGGAACGTAATTTATTGGTCTTAATTTGCTTTCACAAGATTACAAATTGCACTCGCGACATGTGATTGAATAACGGACTGTATCGTTTGATGGTTTATTTGAGACTGATAGCATACAAATTTCTGACCTTACTACTGACCGGCTGCGATGTTTTTCACTGTCCGATCGTTATCTCTGGTCGCGCCTATCGGCGATCGTGAAGCGATCGGTATAGCATGAAATAGGTTCACATTTTGCTTGGGGAAAAGTAGAGCAGCTATATCTTCTAACTCGGACACTAATGGTTAATTTAGTGATCTTGTAGTAGTAGTGGTTGAAATGCAAAATCTAGTTATCTACTATATGATCTGTATCGCATCAGCGCAATACAGTGGGCGATCGGCGCAAACAACATCCATTAAGAATTTGTTGGGAAGATTATATAAATTGTGATTTTTGACAGAGTGTTCGAAGCAATTGATCATTCTTGGAGAGAATCCTTGTGTTACTGTATGTCCTGATGGAAAACCTTCATAGAGATTCCTAGAGGCATAATTTTAGAAGTTTATTTAGTAAATACTAAGGGTCTTCGTAGGAAGCAATCCAGAAATCCAGAAATAGCTCTAGATTTTTCTCTAGCAATCCTCCCAAGCGTTTTGTCTAGTGATTTCTCAAGGAATGTTTCTTCTTCTTCTTTCTGGCGTTACGTCCCAACTGGGACAAAGCCTGCTTCTCAGCTTAGTGTTCTTATGAGCACTTCCACAGTTATTAACTGAGAGCTTTCTATGCCAATTGACCATTTTTGCATGTGTATATCGTGTGGCAGGTACGATGATACTTTATGCCCTGGGAAGTCGAGAAAATTTCCAACCCGAAAAGATCCTCGACCGGTGGGATTCGAACCCACGACCCTCACAGCTTGGTCTTGCTGAATAGCTGCGCGTTTACCGCTACGGCTATCTGGGCCCCAAAGGAATGTTTATAAAAGTTATAGGGCTCATCAAATGATTCATTCAGAGATAACATTTCCAAATTGAATAAGAAAAATCTAGAAAATTTCTAATGTCTCTCATCATATCCATCCCCGATAGTCACTTACTTTTATTATAATTTTTTTTTTTTGATCTAAAGGTTGTAACGACGACTTTTTTCGGAAGGAAAATAAGGCCGTTGATCCCGAAATGAACTAGCCCAGGACTAAAATTCTCGTCAATGAAGATAGAAAGAAGAAGAATTTTGGGTAGAATTCAATTTAACGCACAATTATCGTTAGATAGATTCTGTCAATCCGGACTCAACCGGGAAAGCACCGATGCAACGAAACATCCCTAACTAATTGAATGACGTGCACCTCCCTTCCTGGATTACGCTGGTTTCGCGAACCAAGGATAAATTGTCACTGAATTTGACCGTTCTGCTCCAGTTGTCTGCGGTGTGGGATGTCGTTTAAATAAGCGTTGAAGGACACTTCGTACCGTTCGAGATAAAGCAACTCACGCTATGAATAATTCATGCGCCTCTTCGTGCTCCAGCTTAAATGCGTTCCCCGAGATGTGTCTTCTATCTTTCTTCCGGTTTTGCACCTTCTGGTTCTGGACCATTTCAACGAGGACGATTACCCCAAGGGCACTGTTTTAGAATTTCGGACGCACTTCCGTCCCGAGTCCAGGGCTCATCTTCTCAGTTGGTCGAACAACCGGTCAAGGTGTTGGCGATTATTTCGCTTCAGGTCATAATTGAATTATCGGTGCTGTTCGTCCGCACTAACTCGCTTATCGCTTCGAGGTGGGTTGGGGCCCGGTTCGCACGGCTGATCTTGAATTGACGATGGGCGCATGATAAGAATCTTCTATAAAGGTGCGGATACGACCCTTTACACTTTCTGAAATCATTGACATCGGCAACATCCGGAAACGGTAATTGCGATAAGCGACGAAAGGACTGGAGACAATGTTTCATGGCTTGCGACACTTACGAAACGAGTCTTTTTACTGTCTCTAGTCGAAACTATATTTCATATGCTCACTTCGTCAAGTGGCAATGACGAGCTCTCAAGAGAAAAAATTTAATGTTGTTTTGCTATTAAAATGTTTATCTCATTTTGAATAGTTTCGGGAAGTTGATGTGTTTGATGCGATAAGTGGATATCCTTCCACGATTCCAGCAGTATAAACAACAATTGTACCTGATACTGAACTAAAAATGGTCAAGTTTGCGATTCCGTCAAAGGTTGTAGCGACGAAAAAATGAAAGAGAATTTGTAGAAAATCTCCTTCATTGTCTCGCTATCCGATGACAGTGAGGGAAGCATCTATGCAAAAGTCGCGCGACACTCTCTTTTTACATTGACGCTTTCCAGCTCTGGTCGTGAGTTCGATTCTGACCGAAAAGATGTGTAACTTTCTCGCAAATTTCACGTCAATTTGTACATTTAATCCAATTTTGAAGTATACCATGACCCCACAGTTATGGATCAAAGAGTGTGGAGTCCAACCTATAAAACGACATGGAAAACGTAAAATTGTAATTTAAAAGCACGAATCGAATCGTTTCAAATTGGAACTTCGGTTAGTAAACTGTTTTGAGTGTAATATTTACATAGGATTGCATAAAAATTAAAAATTCTGTCGATTCCTGAAAACCATATAATGGATCAATTTTCATATTATGGATCAAATTGTGACATATTACGGATCAGTGCGCAAAATCAAGAGATTTTCAACTCAATGCATCTGTATTGCATGGTATGGCGAATGTTAACAATGTGTCATATATTACTGCCAAAAATAGCAGTGTTAGAGCTGGAAACAAGGATAAAATGCCCTTTTTACAGTGATGCTGCATTGTAGTAACTGAAACATGAACTTTTTTCGATAGACACCAAGTTTTTCACCCATTTTTGTCTGCTAAAAATGAAATTTACAAAGCATGATGTTTTATTAGTTTTATCCTTAGTGCTATTGTCTGAAAATGACGAATTCAATTCAAAAAATAGCAGAAATCTACATTCTTTAGAAGTGATCCATAACCGTGGTAAACAATCATTTCCTGGTCCATATTATGGATCACTAGTAAGAAATGCTAATATTCGGTATTTAGAATAAGAATTCAAGTAAAATGTTTTCGAAAGATGAATTCATACTAAATCGAAGCAAACGAGCATAAAACATGCTATAACGTTTGAATTTTACGACCTGTGGGAGCTTATGAACAGAGTTGCACAATATCGGTCATATCAGCTGATGGCTGATGGACTAAAACTATCAATATCAGTTGCGAACTATCAATATCACTTGGATCTGACAACCAACAGCTGTGATGCGACATCGCACTCTAGATCACAATCACAGCAGAATGAGTGATCACGTGGTAATTACCCACGCTATTAATGTTTTTCAGTGACCAACACACAGTTTCAATCCATCTGCAGCACTATCAAGAATATCGTATTGATAAATTGCCAATTTAGATGCTTAATTTAAGGCTAAACTTGGGCCATCAGTGATATCCATAGTCTATCGCCATCAATGCACTGGTGATGGAGTAGAGAGCATGACGTTGATATGATATGGAACGATCTGAATTGTATCGCAGTCGGCCTGTACAAATCAGCAAATTTCGCGCGTTGATAGTGACAGCAAGCAACTCTGCTTATGAATGCTGACGGAACTTCTTACAGGAAACGACCATATAATGATAGCTGTGTGCTACCAACTAAACATTTGTCAAATACACCGTTATTTAGCGGTTGAATGTTGTGCTTAACATTACAAATGGTAGAAGACAAATAGTATAACATGGGAAATATATGTTTTACGTCAACGTTTATGTTTTGAACGAGTTATCCGATGTTGAACGCCAAAGTGATCCGTCACTGTGGGTGATCCGTAACTGTGTGGTCATGGTATGTAATGTTTTTTTTTTTATCCAATCGTTTATTTATTAAGGCCCAATCACCATACTGTAGTTTTACTTACATTCTAGTTTGCTGAAATTAAGTGTTCTAATGGAGGGAATTTAACAATCTGATTTTTCCAAAACTGAACAAATGCTGGAGTCAAAGCTATTATAAATCTTCTTATTTTTAAGTCGTGAATAAACGTATTGCAGAGCAAACTAACTAATTGGGATATTGAACAAATCGGTTCCTTTTTCGTAGAACTTGATGAGTTTCCTTTTTTGTGAACGCACTGCTGCGTAGGTGTTGATTCATTGATGTGGTTCTCTTGTAGTCCCGGTGAATTATTAGAACGACGAGCACACTGATCCTTCAAATCGGCATACATCATCTTTCGCGTTTTCCGTTGCTTGTTTTGAAACATTATATGTTTTTTCTGTAGAACTAAACAGTCTCCGAGGAGGGCATGCTCCGTTTTACACTTGAAACACACGTTTGTGTTAAGACTGCAAGATTCATCTGGATGATCTCTTCCACATTTCGAGCAACAAATTCTGTTGCAACAATATTGCGCGGTGTGTCCATATTGTTTGCAGAGAACACATAGCATTGGCTTATGGTAGAAAATGCGGACTGGTAGAAGCACTGTGCCAATTTTCAGGTAGTCCGGTAAAACAGTTGTGGCAAACGTAATACGTATAGCGGGTAGGCCTTTGTTTCCACGGCCGTCGGATGGGCTCTGGATGAGGCGGCTAACGTCTAGTATAGGTACTGCTGAAATATTTTTATCATTGTAAACGCCAAGCCCTTTGGGTTTCACTTCTGCTATGTCTATATCTTTATTGTAAACAACTCCGTCGATCTCTACGCGATGGGCTGGTGCATATAGATCAAATGATGAGCGTATCGATGAAGAAGACTGTAAGAAGTGGTTGGCTTCTTTTCTATTATCAAAAGTAATCTGAACTTTATGTTCGTTTAAAAGCTTCGTTTCACTGGCAGTTTTATATGTACTGCTAAGAAAATCTGCGATATGAAACACATTGATCGGGCATTTTACCCGTCGAATATACACTATGTATGGAGCGACAGCCGTTTTTGGATATACTTTTATCCTCTTCGGCTTTTCCATTGTATGCGATGGGATTGCAAAAAACTACAGTACAAGCTTCAAGAGCGATGAAAAAACGATCCGATCGGGTCGGTAACTGAGGGTCAACTGATGTAATGTTTAGTTTTACGGCAATTGTTTAAACTTCCACTCGGCTGTTAACCTGTAAAAAAAAACGATAAATGATAATTAAAAAGTATCCGTTCTAACTTTATAACTCTAAAGTATGTGTTCAATTCTAGTTTTGCGTAGCGTGGTTGACCACATACATTCAAATCGGTGGTAGGTCATTTGGCATAAAGTCGTTTGGCATAAAGCCGTTTGGCATAAAGTCGTTTGGTATAAAGTCGTTTGGCATAACGGTCATTTGGCATAATAGTCGTTTGGCATAATGGTCGTTTGGCATAATAGTCGTTTGGGATAATGAGTCTGAAACCAAGAATTTCTTAAGATGACATGACGTTTTTACGTTTCTATCGAATCTTTCTGATGATATCAGGCTTGTTTTGGAGTCAACTGATACAAAATTACACTTAATTCAACAATCGTATGCTCTTGAATAAACTAAAGCATATTAGGAAAGTTATTGCCAACAATAGTTTAGTATATGTATATCCAGAAGTTACTCTTGTTTCACATATTATTTTTTCTTTTGAGTTTCGCTATTGGAATATATTTTTGCACTGAAAATTTTGACATATTTAGCACAAATTAACCCCTTTTTCAAACGTTCTATTTTTTTTAAATATTGTGTAACCATAGTTATAGGTATAAAACTGTTGATTTAAAAATTTAAAGAAAATCACCTTATTTTATACATAGGCTGTTTTTTGGAACAATATTTTTTAAATATTTTTTTGTTTCCAACAAACAAAACAACGACAATCGATAGCATTGATTTGCTCAAGTTATTAGCCAAAAAAGAAGCCGATTACTACAGTTACTTTGATGGGTTGTGTCCCCAAATATCCTATTTTTCCGATTAGCCCACTTCCCCGAGAAGTTTTTAGCACTCATAATTGTCGTAACATTATACATTTTAGGGTGGTGAATGAACTGGCCACCCTTCTTTATTTAATTAGCGGTGATTTCGAGTTTTGCCGTCTTCAGCATTTTTGCCAACATGTGTAAAACCGATAATTACAGAATGCCTCCTTCTTTTGATTGCTTATCGTTCTTTCTCGTTCACTACACTATTATAGCACTTACTTAAACTGTACTACTTTTCGGGGAAACCGGTCATTTGACGAAATGGTGTTCGCGGAAAAGTGTCATTCGAGGTTCTGCCACTCGGGCAACCGACGGAAAAGTAGCACAATCAATTCGATGATTATGAACGCAATTTTTGATGATTTTTTGTTTTATTATGCCGCAATGATATTTGTTGTCCAAGTTTCTATTGCTAATCATAAATTTAGACTTCCTTTAAAATTAGGATGTTCTTTATATTTACATTGTTTTAAATTTTATTATTTAGTAGAGCTAAATGTTAACCATTTTTATATTTTTCTGTTTATTTATTCTTGCAAGACATGCTGTTATAATAAAAATTACTTTAGAACCTGCCAATATTCAACATCTTTTTTTGCAAACGCATGATTTCCTTTGAAGATATGCTGAATATAATATTTTTTTTCATCACAAATTTTTCCTTGTTTTGACAGTAGACGGTGTTTTTTTATGTACACTTCCAAAATTTACATTTATATTGAATCGTTGGAAAGTTTTGTCACAATTTTTTTTTTAAATGTGATGTTCATTTGAGTTATGCTGTGAGATGATTTTTTTGCGTTAGAGCCTTAAACATTTTAAACAAAAATAATTTGCTCTCGTATATAGGCTATTTTTGCATTATGTTGCATTAATAGATCTTTGAATTAACGCTTTTAATATCTTGCAAGTAAATTTTCCCTTCTTTTATCATGTTATTTCCATCAAGTGTTACGACAAAACTGGAACAGAGCTTGATCTGCAGCGAAATATTCTATGAGCGTTCTCTTTATTAGAAACTGCGAACTTTCTACACCAATTTACTATTTTTAAATATGTATATCGCAACAAGCTCATATATACTTTATGTTTCGGGATGTAGAGAAAATTATTATCTTTTATTATCGTTTATTATCTTTTCTGAGATCTTCCACCAGATCCGTCGAGTTTTATTTTTTTTTCCCTCATCTGTAGAGCCTTTTAACCACTGCTTCCATTATTTAGGAATATTGTGGTATGACCCATATTTTATTTGGTGCTCATCAAATATCCTTTCACAATTGAGATGTGATAGACATTGGTTGATGTGTCACACTGTCCCAACTGGGCACAACTCGTTTTATAAAGTCTATTACCCTATTAGGACTACCTTGCCAAATTTCCAAGGGCTCTAATAACCCTTTTCCAAATGTTAACGTTCTTTGATTAAGCAATGCTCCGCAGTTGCAGAGTAAATGCTCAGCAGTTTCGTCTTCAGCTTGACAAAAACGACACTCAGAGGATTGTATTTTTCCTATATTTTTAAGATGATACCTACTTGGGCAGTGACCGGTCATCAGGCCAGTTATTACCCTAAGATTTCCTTTATTAAGATTCAGTATAGCCCGGGCTTTAGCTAGACTGGGTTTTATGAATCTTTTCGCTTGCTTGGATGTATCCGTGGCGTTCCAATTGGATTCTACCATGGACATTTCCCAATTTTTCAGTTTCATCCTGAGAGTGCACTCAGGAATACCACAGAACGGTTCAGGGCCGACAAAGCTCGAAGCTGCACCCTGTCTTGCTAGATTGTCGGCGATTTCATTCCCCTCAATTCCACAATGGCCGGGCACCCAGTACAATGTAACTTCGTTCCTACTGGCCAATTGCTTCAAAGAAAGAATGCATTCCCACACTAACTTTGATCTACATGTGAATGCCTTTAGAGCATTCAAAGCTGCTTGACTGTCTGAGAAAATACAGATCTTTGCAAACCTATAGTTTCTTTTGAGACAAACATTTGTACAGTCAATGATGGCTTGTATTTCAGCTTGGAACACAGTGGGACTGCGCCCCATAGCGATTACCTTGCTGATACCAGGGCCGAAAACTCCAGCTCCGGTATTGTCGCCCATCTTTGACCCGTCGGTATAAAACACAATAGAACCTGCACGTAAACTTGGCCCACCAGAATCCCAAGTATAGCGGCTTGGTTTAACCACTTTAAAGGGAACATCATAGTTGGTCTTCGTTGTCATCCAATCTTCTATTGTTTTGTTATCTGAATTCAAATTGAATTCCTTGATGATTTTCATGTGACCAATCAAATCACCATCTTGTATTTTATTATAACGAATAAACTGCAAGGCATTTTTTGCAGCTTGCAGTTTAATGAATTGATGCAAAGGCAGTATATTAAGAAGGGCATCCAAGGCAACCGATGGTGTACTTTTCATTGCCCCTGTCATTGATATACAAGCAAGTCTCTGCAACTTAGCCAGCTTCTTCTGAGCGGTTACCTCATTTGTCTTGGGCCACCATACCAGTGAAGCATAACTAATTTTTGGTCGGACTATTGCTGAATAAATCCAGTTTACCATATTAGGTCGCAGTCCCCAAGTTTTTCCTAGGGCTTTATTGCAGACCCATAGGGCATTAGTACCCTTACTTATGGCCTTGCTCAGATGAGAGTTCCAGTTCAATTTCTTATCCAAAGTAACACCAAGGTGTTTAACTTCTTCCGAAAATTGAATTTGAACTCCATTCAAAGAAGGCTGTATAAGCTTTACCTTTTTCCTTCTGGTAAAAGGCACGATAATAGTTTTTGAAGGGTTAACGTTTAACCCCTCTTTCCTACACCATTTGAGAGTAATGTTTAACGCAGTTTGCAACCGATCGGAAATCGTGTTATCAAACTTTCCACGAACTAAGATGGCCACATCGTCGGCATATCCAATTACCTCAAAACCTTGATCTATTAAATTTCTAAGGAGTTCGTCTACTACAAGAGACCACAGTAAGGGCGATAACACTCCTCCTTGAGGACATCCCTTCGTAGATCTTATAGATATTTGCGCACCTCCTAGATCAGCAGATTTATTTAGTAATGCTCTCTTATGTCACAACAATTTTCGACATTCATGTCTTGAAAAATCTCTAAACGAATACCACGCTTGTTGAGAACCTACCATAATTTGTTGGTATGGGCTGGGGGTGTTGATCTCGGTTAAAGCTTCAAAAATGCCGATATTCATTCTAAGTCAATCATTATGCCAAACGGTCATTATGCCAAACAACCATTTTGCCAAACAACCATTTTGCCAAACGACTTTATGCCAAACGGCTTTATGCCAAACGACCTTATGCCAAACTACTTTATGCCAAACGGGGTACAATCATTCAAATCTATTCTTTAACCATCCACAGCTGACCGTTTTGTAGGAAATTGTAATTTATTTGCTAGACTATTTGCATGTTTTTATCTTGCTTGTGGAGAAGGGGGATTAACTAATCTCAAAGCTCTAAGCATGCCCAGTTTCAAAACAGGATGAGAGAGTATTGAAAAACATGTTTCAACGATTCTGAACTACTGTAAATAGCATCGACATATCGACAATGGATCACCATCACAGCGAAAAAATAAATGAGTTTGTTTAAAGCTGAGTTTCAATAAGGGGCCGTTTTTCAGCCCCGTGGTAATAAAGGGAGGGAGAAGGGTGATCTGGCCAATATTACAAAAGAGGAGAGGGGGATTTGAGATTTGAATTTGTACCACGAATCTTTGAATAACCAGAATATATTTCCCTAGCCTCACAAACTAGATGGAACTAGGGTTCAGATTGGTAGATCTTACCTCGTATGAGAAGATTCTAATATGACGTCCATCGTTTTTTTGGGATTTCCAGAACTCCCCCCTCTGTCGCGCTTTTTCTAATAACTAATACATGTACTGTCACACTTTCGAAGACGGGCTCCTTCTCAGACTGATAATAGACGTCATTTTTGAATGATCCCAAACGCATCACGAAAAGGTGATCCACCCGCGTTACGGGAACTGCAGAGTCAAGTTGCATACAGGCATAAGAGAGTCGGCTGAGGTGAGACGAGTCGAAAGAAGTGACAAAAGACGACTCGTTTACAAAGTCACAAGGTAGTCACAGTTCCAGCAAATATCAGTGACAGTTTCCAGCAATAATTCAAAAGAACAGCATATTTTAGAACAACCAATAACAATAATCACTGTGACAACATGAATGCAAGGAATTGCCAATGTTCAAAGAAGAGAAAAACCTCTGATGAATTTTTTGCCAGGAGCTTTTTGCGCTCACCGAATGCCGTTTGGCCGAACGCCATTTGGCCTAAAGAGTTATTTGGTTAAATGCCGTTTGGACGAAAAATGACACTAATGGAAAACTTTGAATAGCATGTGAAACACAAGATATGAAGCAGAGTGCAATTGTGATGTGGGCCGAGTGCAATTGTGAGTCTTCTAGGAGAATGGCATGCCTGCCTAAGTTAACATTCATGCAGATTGGTGTACAAAGCTCATGATTATTCTAACATTATCAAATGGAATAAAAGCCCATTTTTAAAAGAAAGTAAAATCATGCACAGTACAGCTTTTCGACAGGAAAAAAAATTATCATTGATATTTTAATTTTCCAAAGAACATTGGAATATCTTTAAAACCAGATCACCAATCATCAATATCGACACGGATCCTTAGACTAGAAGAGTTTTTTGAGAACTTGTGATGACATGGTGCAAAAATACCGAGAAACAAAAAAGTGATCGCGATTTAAATTTGTTTCTTGCGGTTAAAAATAAAGCTGCCGGAAGAGGGATTAATTACTAGCTATCTAGTATAAGTTGAAAAACTAATCTGTGCTAATCTGTGAATTGAAAGAATACCCTTTACATGAAAAAGGTAAACCCAAACTTTTGCACGATGACTTCAATGACTATTTCTTTAATTTTCAATAGTTTTCAGATTTTTCCGCCAAAATTTCGCAAGTGCTCTTCAATTCCAAAATTGTTTTTGTGAAAATGCTCCATAGAGATTCAATTGGACGTATAATCACAGAGATATGGACAGAACACTTTTGTATGTTTTTGGAGGGTGAACCCAAACTTATGCACGGGAGTGTATAAGCGTATTTTGTCAATACTGATAAAACCAGTTGAACTCGAATAAATAAAATATTTTCAAAAAAAAAAAAAAAACATTTCTGATGAAATCATGGAATCTGGGTGGTCGACGTGGAGTAGTTGACTACACTCTAGCTCAATAATTGGAACCCCAGACAACCAGAAATCGCATGAAAGTTCACGTTACAACTCGTTTATTCATACTAATTACATCAAACTCGCTAAACAGCGTGGATAAACTCGTCAGATTGATGAGTTTCCTCGCATAAAACACTTCTTTTCTGAGTTCATTTGTACATTTTGTTTCGTTCCGTACACACGTACAAAGTAAGTCGGATCAATCCGTAGCAGCTGTCAAATCATCATTTGTTATCATAAGTTAAGTCGCATAATATTGCAGGTTAGTTCGGTAGAACATTTATACACTCGCATTATATGTTATTATTCATCACATAATATATGCACGCATATCGCCTCCACTTTTGTACGTAGAAGGCCGTTTCGCAACATCTTATAAGTGAAATTTTGCACATATAGAGCCTCCAGGTGATTTCGTTATACGTACATTTTGGTTGTCTGGGACGTCATGGGTTTGATTCCCAGCCGATCCCCCTAGCAGCCACTTTTCGTCAAGTCGCTGGAAGTCGCAAAACGTGGAACGTTGCTATGGTAGAGAGCATCCGTAAACCACGACGATTGAACAGCGACTGTCTTTGTCTTTCTCGGATGGCAATCATCCACTACCAGGCCTGGAATAATGGCAACTGACAACACAACAAAACACACGGACTATTCTTGATGGAATCGATAGAACAACGACAACAGTGTAACACCAGCGGCGATGTCCCTTCTACATCGGTAAAGTAGAGGTGAATGATCGGGTTACTTCATAAAATTCTACAAACTTTAAATCTGGTCAGTCATTGGGCCACTTAACAATCATAAACATCAGCGTTGTAACAATCTAATTAATTTTTAGTTCGAGACTCGGCCAAACGACCCATTCGGCTAGGTGATATTCGGCCAAATGGCCGGACACCTTAGAGACACATACACACGAGCCGTGGTCAGTCCAATATTGCAGTACCGTTGACGCCATATTTTTTGTCCCTATATTTGTGCCATTCAGAGTAGTGACTTTCGGGGTAATGGCGTTCGAGATAATGGGATGGGTCCGAATTGAACATAATATTTTCTGAGGAATCTTAAACAAGACAAATTATTTTCCTAGATATTATTTGAACGGCTTCACTCCACCACCCCTGACGTCATTACCCCGAATGCCACTACCCCGAACGCCACTACTTCGGATGGGTCATTACCCTGAAAGCCACTACAGTAATATTACCCTGACCACGGCTCTTGTGTATGTGACTCTAAGGTATCCAGCCATATGGCCGAATGCCGTCTAGCCAAATGGGTAATGACCCCGAATCGTTCATTTTCTGAAGTTCAGTAATTTGCTTCGTCAAAAATGTTAACGGTACTATGATATGGGACTCATGACGACCCATAGTTAGGCTTCTCGAGAATTGTCCTTCTCCTATATGTTAGTTGTTCTTTCGATTTATACTATTGGTGATTATTATTCGTTTATTAATTTATTTAGAGATTTTTCTTTCATTTGAACACATTATGGTATACTGTACAGGAATAATGTATTCCTTTGACTCATGTTGTTATAACGATAATGGACGACATATTTTTTCTTTTGTAAGGAAGAACTTTGTTCTTGAAAAGGCTAGTAGTTATAATGATGATTGGTTAGGTTACTCTTTCGAGGATGATATTCGTTTGTGTTCAAGCCGCTATGATTTATATCGTAAATTTTCCCTTCTTACGCTGTTCTACTGATTTATGTTGTAACAGGCATGTCTCGTATGGAAGAGTTAACAAGTTTTCTCCATGGACAATTAAGCTGTTGTCGTGCACAGTGTTGGGGGACTCACAATCAAATCTCAATCAATGAGTTCTCCCTTGAGAGCAAACTCATTTGAGATCAGTCTAGCAGTCGAAAATGATACAATCAATATATCTG
Organism: Aedes aegypti; assembly: GCF_002204515.2. Lineage (NCBI taxonomy): Eukaryota > Metazoa > Arthropoda > Insecta > Diptera > Culicidae > Aedes > Aedes aegypti. The sequence goes on along the minus strand of NC_035107.1, from coordinate 290,091,861 downwards.
TTAGAAAACTATCAAAACCAAATGTTGTTGTTTACATTTAGCAGGTTTGTTGTAATTCTACCCGTAAGACAAGAATTTATTGCATTGCGTGAAGCTTCTGTGGAAATATAAGATAATGAGTCAAACGGATGAGTCAACATTTATCGTTTTTTTGCTTGTTTAGTCGCGTGATCGATGACTCACGCATGAAAAATCTAAAGCGTGAGTTATGAGTTAACAACTTTACGTCCCTACGAGGCAGAACCTCTTACACACTTAAAAAAAATACGGATCACGGTGAAATTTCACCGTAATCTCAACAGCTGAAGGTTCGGTGAAAAATCACTGAACAATCTGTAAAATTGTTGAACAAAATCATAAAGAAAAACAAGAAACTGACTCGACTGGGAATCGAACTCCCGGCATACCGATCAGGAAGCAGGCTTGCTACCACTAAGCCAGCATTGACTGCTTTTTAGTGGTGTGCAAGAACTGAAACAAAAAGAAGCTCATGCCTGCCAGAGCGGCTGTCACACGATTTCACAGAAGTTCGGTGAAAATAATGCTTTTACCGAGCTGTACGTTAGTGTTTCACAGGGTTACAGTAAAATGGTTTATTTCACGAATTTTCTCCGGCAAAATAGCTGATTTCACGGATTTTTTCGGTTAAATAGTAAAATTTACAGGAAAATCTGTATTTTCATTGTTTACAGTTCAAATTCGGTGATTTATTTCACATTATACTGCGATTTATTTTGAATGTGTAGGCTAAGAGGTCTTAGCTTCTAGGAAGTTGCATAACAGTTCACATAACAACTCTTTTATTCATACATATTATATCACACCCGCAAAACACGCTGGATGAAATTGTCTGATTGACGAGTTTCCTCGCATAAAACGATATTTTCCGAGTTCATTTGTACATTTCCGAGTTCATTTGTACATTTCGTCCCGTATACTCGTGCAGAGTAAATTGAATGAATCCGTAGCAGCTGTCAAATCAACAATTGTTATCATAAGTTAAGTCGCATAAGATCACATATTAGTTAGGTTATACACTCCCATTATATGCCCTTTTTTTATCACATTATATATGTATGCACATATATCGCCTCCGTTTTTGTACGTAAAAGGTCTTTCAGCGACATCTTATATGTAAAATTTTGCACTTATAAGCATCGCATAACGCAAAAGGTGATTTTGTTACAAGTACATTTTGGTTGTCTGAATAGTGTTCTCCGTGTACTTCAAAAGTTACACAGTGTAACAAAAAATACATATTTTGCGTGTCTCAAGGATCAAATTATGTGTCTCTAGTAGATTTGGGGTCGCTGTTTCTGATACCTGATCAGAACCAGCTGAATCTGATAGGGGCCTTCCTTAGCCGAGTGGTTAGAGTCCACGGTTACAAAGCAAAGCCATGCTGAAGGGTCCGGGTTCGATTCCCGGTCGATCCTGGACCTTTTTGTAATGGAAATTTCCTTAACTTTCTTGGGCATAGAGTATCGTCGTACCTGCCACAAGATATACGAATGCGAAAATGGCAACTTAGGCAAAGAAAACTCTTAGTTAATAACTGTGGAAGTGCTCTTAGAACACTACGCTGAGAATGAAGAAGAAGAATCTGATAACGTTCTCAGAAATGTCCCTACACATCACAATTTTAAGCTACAGGTCGTCAAACTTGTATAAATCACTGGTTCAATTGATGTTTACATAAAATTTAAATTATCATTTATAAAACTTTTTTGTGGTCTAATCCAGCAAGCATGCAAAAGATGGCTTTAACTTTCATTACATAAATAATTTGGTTGAAATTGTACGATAAAATTGCACGGAAAAATCCAATACTTTTCAAAAAACACCAAAAAATAATTTTTGAGCATCGGCAGTATTATGAACTTTGCTGATAAGTAATGTTATATACATAAAGATTGGATTCTGTGGTAAACTAAGCAAATAAATTGCATTAAAAGCTGGACAACTTGCATGCAAGTTGGCTGATATAGTCAAATTTTACGTTTTCGACACCCAATATCTCAAAAACTAGACATGCTATGATATTTTTGAAAGCGACAATGGATTCAGCAACCCTTATTCAAGAAAATAGCGGTATTTTGATGCTTCAGACAAAAACGTGTTCCGCAGTGTAATTTACTGAGAGCTTTATTTGTGACTCTTGTATTTTTGTCGTCTAGCTACAGCTATCAGGATAAAACGGATGTTTTGTGAAAGTATTGCGTTTTATTTTTGGAGTTCGATAAGCATTCTGGATTTTCTGTTATAATTCTAAACCTATGGTAGCCATTGGGAGATTCTTGTGGGAATTTTCGTCACATAGCAAACATTTGAAATTATGGCGAACATATTTGTGATTCGGTTAGGTATCAATAACATTTTGGTTATAAATCTTTTGGAATCCTGTGTCAATCTTTGAGCCTCCGATTGGAATTTCTCTACACACTAAGCTCATTTTACCGAAAATCGGAATTTCACCGTAATCTCAAAAGCTGAATAGTTCGGTGAAATAAATCACCGTAATTCCGTCGAAATTTGACGAATTACGGTGATTTTTCAACCGAATACTGTAAAAATTTACCGTACTCCGTTAATTTATTTTACCGAACCGTTCAGCTGTTGAAATTTTACAGGAATCTGTTAAAATAATTTAAGTGTTTATTAATCCTTTTGATTTTGTTGGATTTCCTGTAAATTATGGCACGGTTTGTAGTATGATTTCAAACATTACATTCATATATTATACCTAGGAGCAGTGTTGCTAGACTTTCTTTCAAATTTATATCAATGAATTCTCCCACGAGAGCAAACTCATTTGAGATCTACTTTGCAAAATTCACGCCTAAGATTTTGATGCAAAATCACTGGCTCACCGTCATTGATTCAGTCATTAAACCCAATGTTGGTGTTTACATTAGAAAAGTTTGTTATGAGTTATGAACTCAAACTTTGTTGATATTTCTATTCAAAACTCTAACCAGAGATTACACAAATCTAAAAACAATATTAAACATAAGCGCAAAGCAACGACACTTGCATTGTACACCTGGATTAAAATAACTCCACCACTTAGCCATCTCTTCTCCGTGCAACACTTCCCATGGTTATCACTCAGCTTCAATTTTCAAATATAGTCATTAACAGGATGAATACGGCACTTGTGTAATTCCTAGGAAAATAATCATCCTGATGGGTTTGACGTGGTACTTTGCACCATATTCTCCCCCACCCTCATAGGTCCAACAAATGCCTTCCATCTTCCTCTCATCAATAGACCACACCGAGATGCCACGTGGACCGAGTCCAATTTTCTGTTTGCCCCCGGCTTAGCGGATAATAATTGCCGCCCAGCTCGGACTCGAACAAGTGTCTTCAGAGATTGAATTACAAAGCTCTCGGTCTCTCGTTTCGAGCTTCAAGTCTTGTTCTGAGCTCCACTCCAACGTACACGGAACCGTAGGGGAGACTGGGTAGAATTTATCCCTAACTTTGCGTATATTCCATCAAAATGTTCAAAACTAGAATTGGAATTTTCAAAATTTAAAATTTTTATCTAGCATGAGTCCTTTAGTTTCAAATAAAGAGCATTTGGTTTATGTGGGAATATCATAAGATGAGTTTTGAAAGCATTAGGACAAATCTTCCATTTTTGCAAGTGTGAAGAAAAAATATCCAAACTATTTTGCAATCTACTACAGATGCCGCGCAAGATTCGTCCTTTGGTGGAGAGGCCTGAGTCATCCACAAACAAAGATTTTTGACATCCCTGAGGTAGCTCAGGTAAGTCAGATGTAAAAATATTGTATAACATTGATCCTAAATTGCAGCCTTGAGGAAAACGTGCTCTTACAGGAAGACTTTCAGTTTTGGAGTTCTGGCAATTACCCTGAAGTATACGATGTGAGTATCACCAAATATTTAAACACGAAACATGTTTACGGGAGAGCCTGTGCAGAAATTTCATAAAATTTTAATTAACCAGCAGAATTACAGCCGCACCAATAAAAGGGAATCATTTGTCCCCAGCCTCCTCTACATAGAACCGACGACGTGTGATACATTCAATCAGAGCTCCTCTTCAATCGTCTCCTAATCGAGGGACCTTTCATCGCCAACAATCAAAGGATGATCTTGATTTCGCTCGTAACACCACTGATGATGCCTATCCCAATTAAGTCGGTTCTTTCATCTCACTTGGGTGACGGCTCTGCGACAAGACAAGCCTGATGAAACGCTTCTCGGTACCGTTGTGAGTAACTTTTTCCCGCCAGGGGGGACCGAAGAATTTGTCGGTGTTCTATAGATGACGACGACAGATTGACGGAAGCAACGATGGCAATATGTTGACGACGCACTTTGAGACGGGACTTTCCTTAGCTTAGTGGTAACAACTATGGCTAGAAAGCAAAGCCATGCTGGAAATATCTGGGTTCGATTCCCTTCTGGTACAGCAATGGAAATTCCCTGGCCTTTTTTGGACATAGGCTATAATCGTGCCAGCTATACGATATACGAATGCAAAAATAGCAACTTTGGCAAATAAGCTTATAATAAGTTAATAACTGTGGAAGTCTTATTAGAACAAGCTGAGAAACAAGCTGTGTCCCAGTGGGGGCGTAATATCGAGAAGATTAGGAAAAAGCACTCTGAGACGAAGAGTTTCTTTTGGTTTTGCTTCTGATCCCCCGGAGACGATAACAATGATGCAGACGACGAACACCACGAAGAATGATGGAGACAGGAATTAAAGAACTCATAGGAAGAGCTTTTGCCAGTATTATGAAGTAGTTTAGTAGCCTATGTGTGCAAGTTGTGATGAGAGGATGTTAGGCTGGTAGATGGTTGGAAGGATTTACGGATACAGGGTATATGGTTTTATATGGCACATGGACAAACACTATGACTGATTGAATAATCTGCCTGCTTCCTCCATAGTAATTACCATAAAAACTTTGAAGGGCTTGTGCAATGTCAGTTTTCATCCAAATGAGCTCAAAATTTGGGAAGAAACTCACAATTTGGTCTGAAAACAATTTTTGGAACCACTTTAACGAACATGGTTTTATAGTCGATCATTTAGCAGCACCCTGAGAGTTATTTATAAAACTCGAATTGTTACTTGGGTTAGCACCACTTCACTCAATTCTCTTCGAACTTATATAATTGAAAATCAATCACCCGGAAACTCTAGAGGTGTTAGTTAGCACAGTTTGCATTAGCAGGATTACATTCCCGGTGTGGAGCAATTCCCTGGCAGCTAGCTATTTGCTATTTCAATGCCTGCACGGGGAAAGCATTCAGCGGGAAATCCGATTGATTCAAATTCAATGGGAAGCGAGAAGTTCCGAAGGGTTGGGGAGTAAAGGCAGGCTTAGAAATAGCTCGAAGCTTACTGCCTAGATACTACCAGTCGTATGTAACTACTGGTGTCGCTTCGCGTTCATTTACCGGTTCAGAACTAGGCGAATCCCATTCCCTCCTGTGACTTCTTTTCCCATATACTCTCGGAAAGAGAACTCAACTGTGACAAAAAAGAAAAAAAAAAAAACAGTGTAAAGCAAATGGCTCTATCTTCCAACGCCGCCAAAAGCATCAAGAATGGCAACAGTACCTCTAGAGAGGGAAGAAATGCATCGATGAGAACAGGAATTCCGCATTTTGTACCAACGTTCGGATGGCGCTGTCGAGATAGTTTTCTTCCAACCGCTTCCAGCTCCGTGAAGCGCATTTTACACCGATAAACAAGAGATCGAGGCGCGGTGCACAGTGGCACAACTCGTTGGCCTAAAATCGAAAAAATGGTTGAATGTTTCTGTTTTAAAAATGTGTGAAAGAAAATGAGTTTTCAATTAACTTAACCTCGATATACGCATTTATCTAAGCAATTCAATCTACTACAGATGACACACAGGCTCTGTCTGTACATCCTTGAGGTAAACCAGATGTGAAAATATCCTTTAATCATTGGCGTAGCTAGGACTTTTTGCTGGAGGCGGCCTAGGGGGGGCCTGGCAAATATTTGTTTTAAGGAAGTTATGTCAGTCGCAATAACAAGATTTTCACAAATTTCGTAGTTTTAACAGATTTGCATTGATTTTATTTGTTTGTTATTTTGTCTCATTTCGCGGCGCATCAATGATATTTGTAAATTTATATTTTCGCTACGGAAAAGATTCATTTTTTTGTAATCTAGTGAAAAATAATTCAAGAATTCTTGCAAATAAAAACTCACAAGGAATGTCCAACAAATTTTTTTGGTAATCAACCATGTGGTTTGAAGAGATTCCTTTTAGAATTAGTACGGGAATTTCTTCATGAATTATTTTCGTACTTTTCAGTGATTTCGTCAAGAACTCCTTTTCACTCAGTTCGTCCTGGGATTCTCACAGAAAATCATTGCCAGACTTTTTGATCTCACCATAAAATTTCTCGAAAAATCGAATTGTTTAAAAATTCTCAAAGAATTCCACCAGAGAATGCTTTAGAAATTCTTTTGATCATTTCTCCTGGAAGGCCCTGTACGTAATTATCAAATATAAATTGCAATTGTAAGTTTAAAGTATCCTCCAGTTGTTTATAAATAATTTGTTTAGAATGTTCAGAAATTACTGAGCGTTTCTCCATAAATTGGTACTAAAAATTCAAAGAGTCTCACCAAAAATGTCTTCAAGATCACCAAGAAAGGATTCATTTCACGAATTCTCCAGAGAGTTCACCAACAGCTGAAGCAAAATAATTATTCAGACTTTCTGGTGTTGCTCTAGGGCTTCCTCGTAATATTCCACAAAAACATCATGAGCAATTAAGAAGAGTTCAATTGGGAATATGTTATTCATGATTTCCGCAGATCTATCTGCATTTTTTCACAAATAATTATTTTTTTAGATTTCTCTAAAGACATCCACAGCAACATCCCACATGCCTTCAAAACCCTCACGAAAATATTTTTTTATGTTTTCAAAAATGCCTAACTAAAAGTGTTAAGAGAATTCTAACATTCCTTTGAAGTTACTAGCGGAATACGTTCAACTGTTCTTTCAAAAACTCTTCCGTGAAAAAACTCAAAGTTTTCCCGAGTAATTACTAATTGTTAAAGGATTTCTTAGAGAACCGTTTTATGGTTTTCCTAGGATCCTCCCGAAAAATTTACCAAAAATTAATCTCAGTACTTTCCAGAGATTTTTTTTCTTTAAACAGCTCTAACGATTAATTTGAGAATTTATTGAAGAAATTTTTCATCAGATTAACTAAGATTTTGCAGTTTATTCTTGAAATTCTCGAAGAATTTCTTCAGAAAATTTATCAAGTATTTTTTCAGACTCTAGAAATAGCTCCATTTTTATCGGAATGGTAATCTCATGATTCTTCCATAAATAACATTTAAAAATTTGTCCAAACTCTACATTTTTTGGTTCAAAAACTTCTCCAGGAATATCTCAATATATTTAGCGATTGCTTTATAAATTCCTCTACGCATCACTCCATATCAGTTTTCTATACATACAAAAAAAAATGTTCGAAGGAACTTTGTTGGTAATTTTTGGAATAGTTGCAGCTTTAATATAATTCGGAAAAAAAATACTAAATTCCTATCGTAGATTCAAGAATTAAACCGTAGAGTTTCTGAAACTTGTTGACAATGTACCTCTGAGAAAAGCTTAAAAGGTCCTTGAAGGATTTACCACAGACATTTTTGTTTCTTTTTTCTTCGGATTTTTTAATAGAACACGATTGGTGTTAAAACGGATGGAACTTATACTGAATGTGTGTAATTAAAATCTTAGTTATTTTTTCATATAAACTTTAAAGTTTCATGATACTACTGTGAACATATTGATGTAGAAATAATTCATTTTCCCTACCTTTAGAAATTCCAAACAAACTTTTTTATCGATTTTTTTTTGTACTACTGTAGAAGTTTGACGCGAAAATATTGCCGGTATTTTCAAGAACTTAACCGAACATGTAGTGTAGTAGAACTCATAATGTAATATTTTAATGAATTCAAAACTTGGGGAAACTTTTGTATTTCTTAAAAAATTGTTGAGTAATTCCTTATGGACTTTCAGAAATCAAGAACCATACGCATTCTGTATTTATTACCCTTTCTATTTTACCTTTTTTAAGATTCTTCAAAATGTTTCTTTTTGAAGCATGGAGAGATTTTGGTACTTATTAAGCGTCCTCAAAGCGTCATGCGAAGAAAGAAAAACAACAAAATGTTGAATCAGGTAGAACAATAGATGGGCAACGGTGCAATGAAAGATAATTTATAATCTAGAAACAATGTAATTTACAGGATAGTTAAAACCTCTCTAATAATTTTACAAATAAAGCAATTTTTTAAGAAGTTCTATCAAAATCTTCTTTAAAAATTATTCTTGAAATATATACTTCCTTGACCTCTGGTTTTCTAGAATTCTACCAGAAAGCCTCTATAAATTCTGCCCTCGTATCGCACAAAAATTCAAACCAAGAATATGGATTCTAACAATTCTAACATCGACCAATTGGTGTTTAGATAGCCAAAAGCAAGTATTTCTGAATGATTTCTGGAAAACGTTCTTCAAGCATTTGGAATAACCAAATATTTGCCTTGTTTGCTGTAATGTTGAAGCTTATGAATTTCGTAACACATCTGGATCAAAATTTATACAGTCCTCTACTTATCTTTAGAAGGCTAAAATATAATCTAATCCGGTCTGTCTGAACACCGACCAATTGGTTAAATTATTTGTAGAGAAGTGTTTAAAGGAAGATCAATAAAAATTTCTTTATGAATATCTTAATAAATCTTTTTTTTTTCATGGGGGTTTTCAACAAATTTCCTCTAAAGATTCGAAGGCAAGAGAAATTTCAAAAACAATTTTCTTTCCATTTCTGGAATAAGCCGGGGATTTAGAGTAAAATTTCTAGAAAAAAAAACATAGAAGATTTTTTGACGCAATTTCTGATGTATTTTGGACACATTTTTTAAGGACTTTTGATTAACTTTGCGGAAGAATTTGTAATAAAATTTTTGGGAAAAATATTTAAAGAAATTCACAGAAGAATTTCTAGTAGAACTTTCAGCAAAATGTCTCAGTATTAGATTTGACAGAATGAATGATTTTTCGGAGGAAATACTGCGAGGGAATACTGAACTGTTGAGAGATTTTTTTTAGGTAAATCCGGGAACATTCTCTGGGAACATTCTCCGGAATCAATTTACCAATAAAATGAAGACATGAAAGGAATGGAGCTTTGAATAAGTCCGACAACATTACTTGACTATTTTCCAAGAAATTTGCAAAAGTTCTAAAGCTACCCTTCAATATTCCTTGAGGAATTTGACTACACTAATATTCTATAAAGAATATTGAAAAGTTTTCTGAAAAATGTTGTTGAAATCTGTAGAAAATTAGTCAAATTATTCAGTAAATTTATTCATGTGAAAATACCTATAAAATTGAATCAAAATCGACCATAGATTTTTTTAATGGATTTGTTTGGATTGGAAACCAGGTTAAATTTCTGCCATTCATCTGAAAAAAACTTGGCCATGCAGAAACTCCTTGAAAGTTCAGCCTTATTTTTCGACAAGAATTCCCGCTATGTATTGTTTGAGAAATTCCTCTAGTAATTTTGTATATTTTTCCAATTATTTTTTCGTACATTATAGAGTCTCTTTAGTGAATTCTCATTAGGGAAATCATTATTGCCTGACACCTAGAGTAGGGTATCCCAAAAACATGAAAAATCGGAAGGCAGTGAATATGCTGCTTTATGGTAAAATAGCATAATGTGGATTATTCAGAAAAGAAACTAATTTTGGGAATAAAATTGACGCTTGAACAACGGTTTTTTTTGCAATGAGATTTTGAAAAATTGTGCTATTTCCATACAACAAGAAGCTAGTTATAACAGTAACCAATCGATCGACAGCCGGACGGTTAAGCTTTCACCGAAGTCAGAACCGTCACGCTGACGCTGTGTAAGACAAGCATGGTGTTCTCTAAAATAACGTAACCACTGAAGAGATTTTTGTCAAAAACAAGAGTCACGTTATTGTTGTTTGATGAGGGGGACTTTAACCTGAAGGTCATTCGTTCCTTACAAGAGCCAAGTACATTGATTGAGAAGATTTTGCTTCGTGATTATTTTTAATTTTAATTTTAATTTTTACTATCATCAAAAAATCTGGGGGGGGGGGGCTGGATGATTCTGGAGGGGGCCAGGCCCCCCCGGCCCCCCCTGTTCCTACGCCAATGCCTTTAATATTGGTCCCAAAATGCGGTTTGCGTAACGTCAGCACTTTCAGACTTAGAGTTCTGATAATTAACCTGAAGTGTAAAATTTAACAGATAATTTTGGGTTATTCTAGCAATGTATATTGGAAAACTAAAGTTTTTTAATTTTACAATCAAACCTTCATGCAAAATACTGTCGAATGCTTTTTTGTCTAGAAGAGCAAGACCAGCAGAATAGCCTTCAGATTTCTTGGAACGAATCAAATTTGTTGCACGTAAACTTTGATTGACCACTCAATGTGCAATGTCGGAATCCAAATTGTTCGTTGGCAAAAATAGAATTGTCGTTGAAGTGGACCAACATTCAGTTCAAAATGACCTTTTCAAAAAGAAAACAAGCTGTTTGGAGGATAGCTTCTGCAAGATCTTTCTATGGTTTAAAATTGATGCAACTTCAAGACAGCCAGTTCAGAAGTAGGACCTCCGTCGGTCTGTACAATAGCTTGGCGTACTTGTCCATCTTCAGCTGTTACCTGTAATCATGTACTTCGTTTTGGTAGAATTAATGGTCAGGCCTATCCTCGTTGTCTCCGTCTTCAGTGGCATGAAGGCACTGACCTGTGATCGATTCCAATTAGGTTAGGACGATATAGCCCACAAAGCCAAGGAACATGTGCTAATAGTGCCAGATCTCCTAATAGCACCCTCGAGTGCAATGTTGAAGGCTATGACCGTGGTCATCATGTAAAGAACAAACGGACAATGCTGTATCGTGTCAGCACCGAGGAGGCAGCCCCTCTAGCACGATGTAGGAAGCGCAACCCTGGTTAGGTGGCCTATTGAAGACTCTTCACCAACCAAGAAAGGCAAAAGTAGAGCAAACGGTTTGATTTTACGACAACTGACCCGGCAACGAATAAAGGACAACGATTGGAAAGTTGGATCACAGCGACGCAAATGCGCAGATAGGGAAAGAAGATTTCTTCCGACCAGTCATTGGAACGGAAAGCCTTCATTCCGTTACCAAAGATAATGGCCTGCGGCTAGTAACCTTCGCTGCTGCTAGAGGGATGGCAATCAGCAGTACCTACTTCGCACGAAAGAATATCCGCAAGCACACCTGGCGACACCCGAGTGGCGATGCCTGCTCCCATTTAGACCACGTGCTGGTTGATGGGCGACATTTCTCAGAAGTCATGGATGCCAGGACCTTTCGAGGCTCTCATATCGAGTCGGATCATTTTCTCGTTGTAGCTGAAATTCGGGCGCGGTTATCCAGCGTCACGAGTTCCAGAACAGACAGAACGCTGCGCTTCAATATACAACGTTTGTCGACTGATGGGGTAGCTGTGCAGTACCGTCAGCAACTAGACGAGCAGTTGGGAAGAATCCACGTTGCTGGAGACGTTGACAGCCTGTGGGACCCTATCCACGAAGCTGTGACAACAACGGCGCGGGAAGTGATCGGCACTGGCCAACGACGAAGACGAAACGACTGGTTTGAAGAAGTGTGCCAGAGAGTGACAGACATAAAGAATGTTGCCAGAAGCCGTATGCTTATGGCCAGTATTCGACAGAACAGAAAAGACAGCACGAAGAAAGTGTGGTAGCTGACGCTCAAGAAAGCATGAACCAGAATGATATGCGGAGATTCTATGCAACGGTCAATGGTGCGCGTCACAATACTGTACCAGTGCCTACCATGTGCAATGATCGAAAAGGGAATTTGCTGACCGATGAAACGGCGGTGGCTGCAAGGTGGAAGGAGCGCTTTCAGCAATTGATGAACGGTGAGAATGGAAATGTAGCGAGGAACAGGATGAACATAGATGATGACGATCAAGCTGTGGACCCACCGACCATAGGAAAGGTTAAAAAGGCTATCAACGAGCTGAAGAACTGTAAGGCTGCTGTGAAGGACGAGATCCCGATCGAGCTTCTCAAGCACGGAAGCGAGCAGCTTTACCAGTCGATCCACCGAGTACTTCTGAAGGTATGGGAGGACGAAGAATTGCCCACCGGCTAGTTGGATGGCCTCATCTGCCCTAACCACAAGAAAGGCCACAGCTTGGAGTGTGCCAATTACAGAGGAGTTACCCTGCTGAATTCGGCGTACATAATTCTGACGCGCATCCTGTTTAACAGACTGCGACCGCTCGAGGAGTCCTTCGTCGGTGAATACCAAGCTGGTTTTCGTAAGGGCCGTTCAACAACGGACCAAATGTTTAGCTTGCGAATGATCCTAGACAAATTCCGGGACTATAACTTGCAGACTCACTATCTGTTTATTGATTTCAAGGAGGCGTACGACTCAGTGAAAAGAAATGAGCTTTGGCAGATAATGTCTGAACATGGTTTTTCGGCGAAACTAATTAGGCTGATACGTGCTACGCTGGATGGTTAGAAATCAAGTGTTCGGTTCGCAGACGAGGTGTCAACGACTTTAGACGTTAAACGGATTGAAGCAGGGAGACGCATTTTCGAATTTACTATTCAACATTGCACCTTACCTTACCGTGATACTTTGATGACTTGATGCTATAGACACCGATTAGCAACTGAGTATGAGTAGGCCTCGCATATGTTCAAGTTTATCAGATAACTGCTCGGTCGGCTTTACCTGGTCAATTCGAGCAACTCTACAGTTCCTACCTCGGTGCTTGTTCATCAGTGCCAGAAATTTCTATTGTTACTCTATGGATGCGAATTATTCTCTTCTCATGTCACGTTACCAGTCCATTCGAGACACAGCGGATGTCGGTAGCCCGTCTCTTTGGGCGTCGCTGCCAATCCCCGCGCGATCATCGAAATATTGGAGCTTCCATCGAGGAAGGTGTATGTAGTTACCTTCTTTTGTCCACTGTACAAAACGACGGCAATTATACGGAACATCAAAGATGGAATGTCTCTGTTGTGGAAATGGTGATCAAGTGGAGCCTGTGCACTGAAAGACGTTGCAAGCTGAATCAGCAAGATCGTCGGCCAGGTGCGACATGGGCCGAGACTTTGAACTCTTTTCAAACGTTCATCGGTTGATGTGTCCATACTCGTTTATGGTTTCGAGTTTATCAGCCTTGGGACTCGGCGTACTTCTAAATCTCTCAATCAGCAGCTCAGATCGTCGATGCGAAGTGCTTCAATTACGTGAGGTACAGAAGCAGAAAGAATAAGGTAACTTCGCATAGCTTCCCAGGCGGCACCTTTCAAACAGCGCTGCAACCGAATCATGTTCTAGCCGTCATTGTATCCACAAGCTTGCGTGGTATAGATGTTCTTAGTTCCCAGCACAGCTTGTCAGTAGTTTGCCCCAGGACATTCTAACACCCTCTCTATTTGTACCGGTTGCTGAATACGATGCCGACTGATGTTGGTATTCGAGGCGATTTTGAGTTTCTGCTGCTAGCTTTGGAGTCGATGAAGGATGATCGCTATTAAGCTTGGAAACTCTCGCTGTTTTCGGATAAGCTCCTTTGCTTCCGGCGGTGCGGACCGGTACCGATGGTTGTCATCGGGTTTTCTCCTATCATTCGTCGTAAGTCCTCCGGCGAACTACTGCCGCTCGGAGAAGCGTCCAAGCCATCGTCATCGCCGCCGCAAATTTATCCCCGCTCCCAGATTTCGACTCGTGATCGGTAGTCAAGAAGCAAGCCTGTTAGGAACCAGAAACCAGAAGCCCCCAGAGTTGCTGATCCGAGGAGATGCTGCTAATCGAGCGTCGGACTGGTGAAATCGCTCAAGATTTCAAGAGTGAGCATCGATTCCGGATTTCGACTTGTTCCAGGGAATCCACAATCCGTTGTTGTTGTGCGCCATCCACGTCACGAACTATTCAGCTGGTTCGTCGTATAAGCAAATTCCCCGTTTGACCATGGCAATCAACTGATAACATCCCGTTGTGCTATTTATCTGTGACCGTATCGAGGCTAAGAAAGCCATCGGCCCTTGTCAGGGCCATCAAATTTGTGGAAAAGAGTTGAAGGAATAATATTTCCGACCATATTACATCTTATATTCCTCAATTAATCTCGCAGCTTCGTACAAAATTTAATTTGTTATGAATAATTGATGGCACGACAATTTGAGACTATTCGTGGACGCTGCTGAAGTGCCGTCGGGGTGAGTGCTCAACATTTCACAACGATTGTAAACTAGAGTGGAATTTCCGATAGTGTCTTTGATTTGCCATATTTTATGGGAATACTTCGATTACGAAAATGATCACATGTAACAAAATTGCAACATGTTTAGAATGCTTTTGAAAAGAAATTCCCATTGAACAATTTTCTTAATTTTGGCACCCATGGATCAGAAATTTACCTTCATATTAAAAAAAACTAATGATTATCAATAGCGAACTATTGAATATTTAGTAAATGCCAACCCTTTCATTCATGTTCGACAAATTCCTCACGCATTATCATATTCCGCAATTATCAAGTAATTCTAAGTCCAACTCATTATTGGCACATATGCATTTTACAGATTGGTCGATTAGAAAGAGAAGAGCACGAAAGGGAGGAGCATAATCTGCTAATCTAAGGGTATATAGCATGCTTCCTTCGTTGGATTCGGTTTCATTCCGTTTCTGCTTCCGAGCTGGCAAGAGCTCCTCCGACCCTGTGCAGCGACGTCCGCACCTGCTGACCTTCAAGCCAGCGATCCAGCGTCTGGTGATCGGTGGTCAAGAAGCAAGCCCGTTAGGAGCCAAATATCAGAAGCCCCCAGAGTTGCTGATCCGAAGAGAAAAGAGCAGTGAATCGAGCGTTGGACTTATGAAATCGCTCAAGATTTCAAGAGTGAGCATCGTTTCCAGATTTCGCCTTGTGCCCGGTGATCCACTACCCGTTGCTGTTGTGCGCCATCCACGGACCATGGCAATCAACTGATCAATCCCACAGTGCTATTTATCTGTGACCGCATCGAGGCTAAGAAAGCCATCGGCCCTTGTCAGAGCCATCAAATTTGTGGAAAAGAGTTGAAGGAATAATATTTCCGACCTTATTACATCTTATATTCCTCAATCAATCTCACAGTAGTTTCGTACAAAATTCAATTTGTCATGATTAATTGATGGCACGACAATTTGAGACTATTCTTGGACGCTGATGCTATGCCGTTGCCGTCAACATTTCACAACGATTGTAAACTAGAGTGGCATTTCCAACAGTGTCTTTGATTTGCCATATTTTATGGGAACATTTCGATAATGAAAATTATCATATGTAATAAAATTGCGACATATTTAGAATGGTTTTCAAGAGAAATTCTGATTAAACAATTTTCATCATTTTGGCACCCATTAATCAGAAATTCACCTTCATATTAAAGAAAACTATTGATTATCAATAGCTAACTAGAGAATATTTAGTAAATGTCAAGCATTCCAACTATTCATGTTTGATCAATTTCTCACGCATTATCATTTTTCGAAATTTTCAAGTGATTCTAAGCCCAACACATTATTGGTACATACCCATTTTCCAGATTGGTTGACTAGAAGAGAAGAGCACGAATGGGAGGAGCATCATCTACTAATCTAAGGGTTTAAAGCATGCTTCCTTCGCCAGATTCGGTTTTATTCCATTTTCGCTTTCGAGCTGGTAAGAGCTCCTCCGAACCTGCTTAGCGAGGAGCACCTCGTAGCCAGAAGCCTGCTGAGCTGTTGACCAGCATCTGGTTTATGAGATTTCGGCTCGTGATAAACTCATCTGTGGTGCAGTCAAGAATCAAGCCCGTTAGGCATCATTATTACTATTATTAGACAAATCGAGCGTCCGGCTTGTGCTACCGCTCAAGATTTCAAACTTAAGCTACGTTTTCAGAGTTCGACTTCAGCCGTGTGATCTAATACCTGTTGCTGTTGTGTGCCATCCACACCACGAAACATTCAACTTATGAGTCGTCTTATGAGCAGAGAACTTATACAAATTTCTACACTTGCGTTGGGGATTCTTCGTTTAACCATGGCAATCAACTGATAACATCCTGTAGTGCGATTCATCTATGACAGCATCCGAGCTAACAAAGACTTTGGCTCTTTTCAGGGCCACCAAATGTGTGTAAGAGAGTTAACAGAGTAATATTTCCGACTTTATTTATCACATTGCCAAGCAATGAACAATATTTCTCTCAAACCATAAGATCAACAAAGCGATGACTGAAGCTTTCATTATAATCCTCGAATAACTTCCTATAGACACATTGCTTTAAATGTTCTTTAATTAGAATTACTTAGATTTTGCTTCAGCATACTGAACAAACCTCAATCACTACTGTTCTTTCCAATGTTACCATATATTTCATAGGAGGTTACTAATATAATTTCAAAATGATCATACAACCTGAAGTGAAATTTCACATTTTCATAGATAAATATGACGAATTCATCGGATAAAGATAATGTATACTTGGGACATGATTAAACGTACACTTGGCTGCAAATCGTTATATGCATAAATATTTACGAAAGTTTCGAGCACTGAAAACAATATGAAATCAAAACGAGCAACAAGAACGACATCAAATTCAGTTAAATTAACCATCGTGGTCCTACGTCATCAGTTCGTACAACCCCATAGGGATGTACCCTTAAAGTTTTTCTTCTAAATGGCTTGCTCGTCTTCGAGTCGCTGTAAATGTATTTGTAGCCTGGCGTTAGCACTGGTAGAGGCTGAGCCCAGGCTTTCTACGTGGCTGGTGGTTTCATCATTATCACATCGGGTTGATTGTTCTCCCACTCGACGCATGATGACATTCTTGAAGAAATTGTTGGAGAACCAGTAAAACGCCACTGAATCTTGGGTAGAAAATTGCTTCAAACCAGAAGGGTTATATTCTTCATGACTAAATTCAATTCAGCTGGCAGTACAAATGACTTATTAATAGTATTTTAGTTAACTCAACGGGTTTTAAGTTCGTAGATGTGGTTATGCTTACTTCCTGAACAATCTAAATATCTTTTATTAGGGCCTTTGAGCAGAGATAAATGAGAGCTAACCTTTCGCTGGATATGCAAATAGAACCTTGAAAGCTAAATGGCGTCATTACACATTATTACACAGGCCTCATCTGCGTCAAGCACTCCTACCGTCTACACTTGGCGCAGGTTCTGATTTAATTTAGATTTTGGCCGTAATAATAAAGAATATTAAATTTTGTTTCAACTAATCACACGAGCTATTGCTTCATTGAGGCACTTTTGTTTTGTCTCTGTTTGACGTATGACTCGTCGTTCTGTCGATCCGTCATCAATTCGCTCGCTTTTGCTCGCCTCGGCGGGATCGGCCAGTTTCTCAACAGAAATTCTAAGTCACTTGAGTTTCAATTGGATAAAGTGATTCTGGATTGTTTCATAGAGCAAATGGAACCACTGTGTGGTGGTTGGCAAGTTTTTTTTTCTCACTTTCCCTTTACCGATACGCGGTGTTCCGTTTGAAATCTGTGGAACCATATAGTGGGAATGCGAGCACTTCAGGACAAGGCGCTCTCAGTACCTCGATATAGGTACGTATACTATTTTTATCGCGATATGACGTAGCAGAAGAAGTAGAGAGCTTTTATCGGAAAAATTCTTTCGATTCATAATAGGGCACTTGGATAGTGTGTACTCGGTATAGTAACTGCCACTTACGAGTTGCTTTCCCCCAAGAACCCGCAGAGCACACACATCCTTCGGAGTAATGGAACGACTCAGCTGGTGGAAGCCCCCCAAAAGGGTTGGTGCCGGTGTAGAAAATTGATTTTGAGAAATTATCTATTTATTCTATCCTGTCGATGCGGGATGAACGTTGTGCACACACGTTCATACACTTAGAGTAATTTGAGCGTGAATTTCACTGGAAAAACTAGTAATCGTCCAGAATCGACTATCATATAAATAAAATACCAGAGTCAACTGTATGTCAGTAACGCTTTGCAATGTTTCTCCGAAATATTTCATTGAGCTCTACGACGTATATTATAGAGCACTATAACAGCTATTCAACAGAATATTTGAGAATAATATCTACTTATGCTTTCTGGTAACATATCTCGCGCTTAGTATCATACAGGCGTATCTGCAGTGATCGATTTCTCTTCATCGACTTTCTCTTTGGATTAGTATTGGACATTCGATCGATTTCCGGAACATTTTATGATGCAGTATGACGAAGGACGATGAGCATCGATGAAGATAAATCGATCACTGCAGTTACGCCCTTATGATACTGAACGCGAGATATATGTGAAACCTTTTCTCAGTGTAGTACCTCGTTCCGGAAAGGAGTCAGTTTCACTCAGAGCGATACCGAAGATAAAACACATATCCTTCCATGCTATGTATGTGCCGTATCTCGTCTCCAATGGCGGGGATGGGGCGTCCGAGATTGAGACGGAAATGCGGGGAGAGCGACCGGAAGATCGATACAGTTATTCACGCTTCTGATGCTATAATAAACACCAGATCTGTGTTCTGTCTGCTCCACAATCTGCATGGATGAGTTTTTGCGCTCGATTGTGATGCTCTAAAAGGGGTAATTTATGAAATCTGTTCTGGTACCAGTTGATAATCAAACACAAGCATAAATGGAAAACGTACGGAAGCAGTCATCGTGTGGATGGAATGTTGCCCTTCAATCGATAGGTAATATGGAGCGATGTTGATTTAAAGTAGGCCAATAGTTCTTCCACTCCAAGATTTTTCCCCATATATAGATTGGCTTTTATTCTGGCTCTTATACAATTTGTAGGGAATGTAATACTAGTTCAGTTAATAACTGTGGAAATGCTCATTGAACACTAAGCTAAGAAGCAGGCTTTGTCCCAGTGGTGCCAAGAAACAGAAGAAAAATTGAAATTGCAATTTACCTCGTGTTTGACTTCGAAACTCATTACATTGTAGAGGCGGGTCTTAGTTGTTTCATACAAACAGCAATACAGTCTAGTTTGACTAGATGATATTTTAGTTTAGTTAAGTTTCTTATGATATCGCGTCTTGCACGCTGTGAACTAGACTATCGAAATTCATACATTTTGCCTTATGAAAGGTGTAACGATTATTGCAATACGAACGCTTTATGTATCGTTTAAGCAGCACCTTGCATCAAGGCGTCGATGGCGCGTGGTGTATGCACGGACCTATCAATCGCAAGGTCCTTGGTTTGATTCCATGTTGCCGCAAAAACATATTTTGTTTTCAAATTTTGGTTTCATAAGGCAAAGCTATGAATTTCAACCTGATTTATTGTGCCGAATTTTCATAAGTGTTTCCCATGTATTTCGATAGTCCATTTGCCTTAGTGTGTGTTTTGAGCGAGGAAGTACCGTTTTGATTCATATTACGGACGGCTTCAAATTCCGGACACTCTACTTTGTATGGGAAACATTTCACACGAAATGTTTCAACTTTCACCGTTCAAAAGTTCTCGCTTTCAAGGCTCCTGACAAAAAACATTTTCTATAGATATCTATGAATATTTATAATGCCCAACTTCCTTAGGAGACTCTCTAGTGGTTTAACGATTTCATTTGATGATTTGACTTTTCTATTTATGATTTGTTTGACCTGTCCGGAATTCGAATCGAAGTGTCCGTAATATGGGACAAAAGTAAGGAAACGTCCGGAATAAGAAAGTCCATACGTTTCTATTTACCGTTTTGATTCATATTACGGACAGCTTTTAATTCCGGACACTCTTCTTTGTATTGGAAACATTTCACACGAAATGTTTCAATTTTTGCCTTTCAAAAGTTCGCACTTTCGAAGCTTGTTTTAATAAGCATTTTTCATGAATATCTATGAAAAATTACAATGCTCAACTGCCTTAGACGTCTGTTTAGTGGTTTGGCGATTTCAATTGGTTATTTGACTTCTCTATTTATGATTTTCATGAGCTGTCCGGAATTGGAATCAAAGTGTCCGGAAATCAAGGCAAAAGTAAGGAAGCGTCCGGAATAAGAATCATGGGAAGTCCACACATTTCCATTTATTTAAAATTATTCATGTTGTGGAATCAAAATATTCACCCACCATTCGAAAGCTAAGGGTTTTCAAGGCTCGATCACGCGGAGAAATCATACAAACTGATCTATTTTATATGCTTTTTGATGAGTAACACTTCACTGAAGCCTTAAGTGTCCGTAATATGAATCAAAACGGTATTTAAAATGATTCATGTTTCGAAATTAAAATCTTTACTCATCATTCGAAAGTTAAGGGGTTTGAAGGTTTGATAACGTGAAGGAATCATACGGAGTGATTTATTTTACATGCTTTTTTTGCGAGTTATACTTCACTGAGGCCTTAAGTGTACGTAATATGAATCAAAACGGTAGTACCAGGGAGAAAAGTACTCTGAAAGTGATATTCTAAACGTAATTATAATTGATGAAACTGGTTTATATATAGGGGAACTTACGTATTGTCGGCAGCTTAAGCAGCTGAACTTTTAAGAAGGCAGTTTTACGCAACAATAGAGCACAACATTATGCAAGAGACACCTAAACTACACTTGAGCACTCTTTGTTTATTAATTATAATACATAAAACACTATTTTGTTCTCTTAGGGCCGATTTCTTCACCTTCGCTTAAGCCGTAAACCACGTTTATCCATACGATTAAACCAGGTTTAAGGCCTAAGCGGTGGTGAAGAAACCGCTTATTAATCTTCTATTTTTCCTCATCAAAGTCACGAGGCACTTGTTCTTTTATTGGAAAAGCAATTACTATTGTCGGCAACAAAACTGTTCACTTCGGCAATTCAAAACTGCGCAAAAACTAGTTTATGTATTGGTTACATTTCGTATGTCATAAATGGACGCTGCCTAATTTCGTTTTCAATTATTTTATTGAATATTGTTTGCATTCAATCTCACTATGGCAGCATTTCGGCTTAAAAAAATGCAATTTTCAAATTATTCCTATTTAAAGGAAAATTATCAAATTTTAATTATTTGTTCAGCATATGCAACGTATTCTCATATTTAACCGAACATATCAAGTTAAATTGCGAAAGTTATTTAAAATAAATGAGGACTTACTCATTTTTGGCCAAATCTCACCCCCAACGACGGTACTTGAATAGTTCTTTTAATTTTTTTTAATGCGAAAGGTCAAGAATTTCACCGTGAATAGGGTCCTAAACCTCAGTCCCAATTTTAGTACCACACGCTTCATTTTAGGCCAAGAACACATGTTTACTCAATTTTTGAATGCTTCTTTTTATTGGTTTACGTTCAAAAAACATTTTTTACTGATTTTTGAGATTTAGTTTCACCCTTTGGTTTAAACTCAAATAATGGGTGTATTTTGTTTTCCGTGTCCCTTCTGAAATGTCAGATAGGAACAACCCCAGTGTTAAAACGTTGAGCCCCTGTGGAATTTTTGTCGACTAAGAGAAAATCAAACATGATCAAAAGTGTCAAGGTTTAAATTTGGACCCATTTTTAAAATTAAAATTTAAATATGATATAGTCGTTATTTGAGCGGGAAAATTTACCAAAGTAGTAGCAAGGACACGCTATATCGTGTTATTGAATAAAAATAAGTTTTTATCAAACATTTTTGGACCCTATTGAACTATTCGCTGACAAGCTGAATGGCTCGATATGGTTTTGGTCTGTAAAGGTTGCTGCTCTTGAACGCTCTATCACCAAGTTATTACCGAGAGAATGAATGGTATTACACTCCAACCTCTTTGTTCGACCTTTTCTTTACCGACGGTTTGTTTTAAAACCACTTCTTTACGACCGAAATTCAGATTAACGACCGTTTTTATAAATGATCAATATCTTAAAAAGTATTGAAAATAGAGGATCATGATGTTCAGCAAAACTGTTCAGTAGTTCAAGAGCTAACATATGGTGGTCACTGAATCGCGGAATTCTACCACTAGGAGCGCTAGTGAGCATCGAAATTTTGTTTTGCGGATAGCTCAGGATCGTGATCACTTAGAAAGATAGCGCCTTCGGCAAAGTTGTTCAGTAGTTCAAAGACTATCATTATGAAAGCTATGAGATTCAAAATAGAACTTTCAGGATCCTGACCACTTAGAAGGATCGCATCTTTGGCAAAATTGTTCAGAAGCTCAACGACTATCATAATTCTAGGAAAGAGATTTGTTTTGCAGTTGTCTTAGGATCCTGGCCACATAGAAAGATGGCGTCTTTGGCAAAGTTGTTCAGTAGCTCAAGCGCTATCATTATAAAAGCTATGAGATTCAAAATTTTGCCACCAGGTGGCGCTTGTGAGCATCGAACATTTGTTTTGCGGATATATCAGGATCCTGAATACTTAGAGAGATGGCGTCTTCGATAAACTTGTTGAGAAGCTCAACTTTGCCCAAAACGGCATGTCTATGTAGTCACGATCCTGATATATCCGCAAAACAAAAGTTTCATGCTCACTAGCGCCGCCTGGAGGCAAACATTTTGAATTGCATAGCTTTTATAAGGATAGCGCTTGAGCTTCTGAACAATATCTGAGATATCCGCAAAACAAAAATTCTACGCTCACTAGCGCCGCCTGGTGGCCAAATTTCGAATCTTTTGGCCAGAGTAATGATAGTCTTTGAGCTACTGAACAACTTTGCCGAAGACGCCATCTTTCTAAGTGGTCAGGATCCTGAGCTATCCGCCAAACAAAAATTATATGCTCACTAACGCCGCCTGGTGGCAAAATCTCGAATCTCTTAGCTAGAATAATGATAGTCCTTGAGCTACTGAACAACTTTGCCGAAGACGCCATCTTTATAAGTGGTCAGGATCCTGAGCTATCCGCAAAACAAAAGTTGCATGCACACTTGTACTGTCGGTGACGCAATTTCACTTAAGCAGTGTTGCCAGCTACGACAAAATTTTGAACCCTTCATGAAAATCTGGATAACATTTGAAGAGTATTGCTATGTTGCTAGACATTCTATTTTTCTGTTCCGCTAAGAAGTTTTATGGTTTTGATCTTTTATTTATTCTTCTTGAACAGTGTTGTCAGCCACATGAACATTTGTGATTCAGCCGACTGTATAGCACGCAACACTTCCTTCAACTTTGGTGAACATTCGGTACCGTCATCTTTAAATTTTTTTTGGTATTTGCATATCACACCCCCATAAAATTGACTCTTTTGATAACAATCGAGCAGTGTTGCCATCTATTACCAATATATGAAAACTTGAACGGCCATTTTGGAAAGTACTCAACCGATGGTTCAACTTTGCCGAACATCTCGAATCAGTATTTCCGCATATAGACTTTGCATTTTTCAAAAACATAATTATTACCCTGATTTTTTTAACGACTGATTTTCTTTTACGACCCCCCGATAACGGTCGTAAAAAGAGGTTGCGGTCCAATTGTGATGCCCCAGGATTTTATTTTTTTGGTTTTTGAATAGCACTCTCCGAATATGGTTCGATCAGCTGATTCGGATCAAAATCCAAACCTTGCCAGTAATTTTTAAGGTTTATATTAATCTCAGTGTATTAGAAAATCAGAATAGAACCTTTTCAAATCTACTCACTTTTGATTTGACACAATTAGGGGGAGATCCCCCAGTACCGGACACTTAAGCCACTAAATTCATAATTCGAAAAATATTGGTATTATGAGCTCGTGTTACCCATTTATGATAAATATTATCATTTTTATAGTGTATAAAAATAAATTTGAAAATATAAATATGAATTTTGACATTGCATTTTGATGATGTATTTTAGTACCAAATTGATCGATCTTGAAACGTGGCACTCAATACCGGACACGATCTGAAAATGCGTCGAATTCTGTAAATTTGAACATCATTGAATGTGTTTACTATAGGAATAGTATACAATTGCCAATTCAATGCATTTGCAGCATTTACAAAAACATTTTGAGTTTTTCTTAATTTACAAGATGTCCATCAAAATCCTCTTTCATATATGATGAAAAATAGCACATTTTACGATGTTGTTCTGAATGTTCATTCTTCTGAATTTTATCGCATGTTTTATACCATGATCGACGGAATCCATGAAAAATGAATGTATTTTGAGACACTGGTGCAATAATTACAAAGATAACATATAACAAATCAAGCTGTCCGAAACTGGGGGACCCAAAATTGTAATTTGTCCGTATTTGGTTCAATTATGGTACAAAATACATTTATACTATCAAATTAGGATTATTTTCGAACATGCTTGCGGAATCCAAAGTATTTTTTCATATTCAAAATAATTACTAAAAAGGCTCAATATTAACCCATTAACGCCCGAATTATTTCACATTTGTAGTAATCACCTGATTCTTTCTGGAGTATCGCATTATGATAAGAGAATACTTAAACCGTCATTTAAATGGAAATCTACGGTCACAGTGGGTCATATGTACGCAAAATATTGAAAAAAATTAAAATACTTGATTATTTTTGAAAAAGTTTGAAGGTGGTTTGGTGCATTAAAAAGTGACAAGATATTATGACAAACATAATGTAAACGGTAAGAACATAATACCATAAGTATAAATAACAAAACGAGGCTCATTTGAAAACTACACCACAGAATGATGCTGAATGTGACACGCGTACGAAACACACACACACGATCACATACACGTACATGCACAACACATACTCGTTTGCACATACAAACATGCATACATTCATACACACATAGCCGCATTAGTCGCATTCTCCTCCTTTATTTTACGCCAGGCTCGTTTGTATCAAATGGTTACGGAGTACACACTTATACAAATTTCCACGAATATGATATTTTTTGTCGTAATAAAAACCACTAAGGATTTAGCAGGATTCCCAACAATTACATATTGTTTCTATAGAAATCTTGAAGGCTTCGCAAAGAATTCCAACAGGATTCTCGAAGAATATCACAAAATCCACATTGGAATTTTTCCAGGATGCTCATGAAAAAACACACTGAATTCTCATAATGTTGACAATTCCCGCAGTATTTCTACCCAATACCCAAATAATTCTTACAATTGACTCTTACCAATAAGACCAATCCAAATTCCCAAAGTATTTCTACGTGATTCTCTCAGGAATACTGACTGTTTGCCATATAACTATAAGATAAGATTGCAAATGGGCCATCACAAGAATCTTAGCATTCTCGTTAGATTCCCAATGTATTTTAAAACTTTTTGCTCACTATTTTCGCAATTTTTTTTACAAAATATGCACAGAATTTCAACATAACTCCAACAGGATTCCCTCAGTATATCCTTGGGTTACCATTTAACAATTCCCACTGGAATGCCAGAATCCTCACTGGAATACAAGCATCTACACTAGAATCCCAAAATCCGCACTAGAAATCCATGATCTATGCTGGAATACAAGGATCCACACTGGAATTCAAGAATCTACACTGGAAACTCAAACTCTTCACTGGTATCCATCAATGAAACCCTAGGATCCACATCTGAAATCCATGCTGGAATATCCCAGGATCCGCAGTGAATTTCAAAGATCTATACTGGAAATGCATAATCTTCACTGGTGTTCAAATATCTACACTGAAATCCCAGCATTCACATTAGAAACTAAGGACCCATGTTACAATCCTGCGGTTCACACTTAAATCGCAAGATCTATACTGGAGTATCAATACTGAAACCCCAAGGTCCCTACTGAAATCTCAGGTTTCACATTAGATTTACACGACCCATGTTACAATCCCAGGATCTAAACTAAAATTCCAGGAATTTCAATATCCACAATGGAATACCAAGATTCGGAACAACAGTCCCAAGATATACACAAAAATACAACAAACCTAGTGGAATTCTAATTATAAACACTTGGAATCAGACTGGAACACCAGGATCCACATTGTAATTTCAGCATCTACACTGGATTCCAAGAATTAACACTAAATTCCTAAAATCCACACTGGGTTTCACAAAATCCACACTGGATTCCCAGAATCCACACTGGATTCCCAGAATCCACACTGGATTCCCAGAATCCACACTGGATTCCCAGAATCCACACTGGATTCCCAGAATCCACACTGGATTCCCAGAATCCACACTGGATTCCCAGAATCCACACTGGATTCCCAGAATCCACACTGGATTCCCAGAATCCACACTGGATTCCCAGAATCCACACTGGATTCCCAGAATCCACACTGGATTCCCAGAATCCACACTGGATTCCCAGAATCCACACTGGATTCCCAGAATCCACACTGGATTCCCAGAATCCACACTGGATTCCCAGAATCCACACTGGATTCCCAGAATCCACACTGGATTCCCAGAATCCACACTGGATTCCCAGAATCCACACTGGATTCCCAGAATCCACACTGGATTCCCAGAATCCACACTGGATTCCCAGAATCCACACTGGATTCCCAGAATCCACACTGGATTCCCAGAATCCACACTGGATTCCCAGAATCCACACTGGATTCCCAGAATCCACACTGGATTCCCAGAATCCACACTGGATTCCCAGAATCCACACTGGATTCCCAGAATCCACACTGGATTCCCAGAATCCACACTGGATTCCCAGAATCCACACTGGATTCCCAGAATCCACACTGGATTCCCAGAATCCACACTGGATTCCCAGGATTCTGCACTGGAAACCCTGGATCCACATTGGCATCCCAGGATATATTCTGAAATCTCAGAATTTACTCTGGAATCCCGGAATCCACACAGACTTCCGGCACAGGAACCATTCTATAATTGTTCAGGAATCTCTGATTTGCAAACCACGCTTATGGTAGTATAGGACGAGCGTGGTGATGCCGACAAGAGCTGGTGACAAAACAGAAATGTTTTATGCTGATAGCGCAACCTAGTGGAAGAAATATGAATTAAAAAACCTGTCATTAGACTGCCCATAATGTCTTTCACAACTTTGCCAAAGATACCAACCATCCATTTTGTCTGTAACTGATCTCAAAATAGATCACTGGGCGTTAATGGGTTAAGGCGATACGTCAATTTTTTTAAGATTTTCAAACTTTTCTACTTTTTTAAAAAGGCATGCATATGTTAACCCTCTAATACCCAAATTTTTATTTTCGATTTAAATATTATTTTTCGTTATCTAAAATCGTTCTAAACACGTTTTGGGCATTTATTTATTTTTATTCGCAAATTTGTAAATTTTGGTTTTTGATTTTTATAATTTTTATTTTTGAACATCCCTAGCTTTTTTCATTTTTTCTTGAAGCCTTTTCTAGTTGTTGATTTTTGGCAATAATAAAAATTTAAATTGTTTCGGTATTTTTAAAAATATTAAATTTTTAATTTTTTTTCGGAGCGTATTTTATTTTCCGTGTAACTAACGGAAAAACAGGTTTGAAATGATTTTAATACCACCAGGCTCTTCGTTTGTGATAGGTTAATCGTAGAAAAATATAAAAGGTACGATTTTTTATATTACACGTTAAATGAAGCCCAGGCATTTGTAGGTTATATAAGAATGCAATTTTTCAAACAATTTCTAAAAATACAAAAATGTTTCAAAAGTCATAAAAAACTTTTCTTATATGCGTGTTATGAGTCAAGGTATAAGCCAAAAATAAAATCATTTTGATTTGTGAGCTACGAAAAAATACACAAAATTCCAAAGTGTACCCCGTCTAAAGGCGGGGTTGGGTATTAGAGGGTTAAGGATGTGTTATTCTACGCAAACATTAGTTTCCATAATTGCTTTCTTTCCTTCTAATAACCATCTTGATTGGACCATGATTTCTCAATTTTTTGACTTTGTCCGGTATTGGGTGCTGTCTGGTACTGGGGGATCTCCCCTACATCATTCACTGATTGCCTGTAGAACAACAGGATTGTTGCCAAAATAGTTAACCTCTTAAAAGACGTATATTTTATATGTTTCTCAGTATATTGAAATTTATGCGCTACAATCTTCAAAAAAAGAAGGCATTGAAAGGCTCAATTATTACCCATGCATGCTTTGTTGCCCAATTCCAATAAATTAATTAGTTTTGTTCGATCTTTTCTGTGAATTTAAATCATGAATAATATTTACACCGCAATTGAATATGGTTTTCTGGCAACCTGGTGCAGTAATAAAAGTGATTGCCGAGGAAAACAAAGTTCATTAATTTTAACTTGTGATTTGAAGCATAAAAATTAAGTATTTTCAAGTGCTTTATAGACCAATCAAAAGTATAATTGTGCATAAGTGATCGGTGCGTAGATTTTGTGAAAAAATTGGCATTGGAGCGGAGAATTGGACCTTTCGAAGTGGTGAGTTTTTCTTAAGCTGTTCTTGTGTTGTTCTATTTAGCAGGTCACAAATGACGATGATTTTGTAAGCATTTATTTCATTTAATAATAAAACCCATGTTATATAATATTTTTGTGAAGGATGTGATTTATATGGAAGATTATAGTTCAAGGAACATATTGAGTACATTGAAGGTAACCCTTGTTCCGTAGATAAATTCTAACAAGGACGATAAGTGAGTGTTGCCGAAAATACCCTCAGGGTGCCGAAGCCATCATTTACCCTAGTTGACAAAATATGCGTTATATCAGGAAATACAAACTCCCAGAGATATTGAATCATGAGGAAATTGCAATTAAAACCTTCAGTCTCTTCCAACCAGATTTATCTTGCAAGCTGGACTAATTTAAAATTCTATTTACCAGAATCTCCGAACTCTCTGAAAATATTTGCATTAGTCGAATTGCATTGCTCAAGCCAACCAACACATTGCTCTGATCCACTCTCCAGTATCGAGATATCAACTTTTGCCTCGATACTGTAAAAATATCCTTTTTCCCGAGCACTACTGTCAGGCACAGACAGCACCATGGAGCAATGCCGAAAAGCTAGGGATGCATTCGAGAAAAGTTGTCCTCGATTCAACGGCTCCACCATTCCGGGTACCTTCCAGTGCAGTGGCCAGACCCATCCATCCGAACCGTGTCACATCGTAGCCCCCATGTTGTGGCCAAAAAAGATGGGAGTTGAAGGCGGTACAAACCAAGCTACCAACCAAGTGCGGCAGTTTGTTTTGAGGTTTGGATCCCTTTTTTATGAGACACTCCCCACAAGCCCCACATAAGTACACACAAACAGTTTCTCATTCCTCGCCAAGTTATCCTGTTGCTCAGAAAACCCTTTCATGCTGAACGTTGAGAATGACGACGCACAGTGGTTCCATTTGTTGTACGAAGTGGTCAGCAATCGTTTTGTGCAAAATTTGATGAAAAATATTTTAGAATTAGAATTTACCATATAAAGTTTTGACTGGGTTCTACTCCCGATCGGTCTAGGATCTTTTCGTTATTGAAGTTTTCTTGACTTCCTTGGACATAGATTATCATCTTACCTACCACACGATATACGAATGCAACTTTGGCAAAGAAAGCTCACAGTTAATTACTGTGTAAGTGCTCCATGAATACTACTTTGTGAGGTACCACTGTGCTCCAACCAGTGTCTTCCCTATCGGGCTTCCGTGTCGGCCATGTAAACAACCCTGGATGAGACTGCTTTAATATTTATGGTGTCTTTTTGTTCCACGTTTCGTTAGTTTTACACTGCACAAACTGGATGGCAACGGCACTCTAGTTGACGACGGTCCTCCGGGGGAAGATAGGGCCAAGGGTTCTAAAAATAGGCCTCTTCTGCATGACCACCTTTCATGACTCTTGCCGGATGCTGTGATGCTGGACGTGGAGAAAATGGTACCTTATGTATGTTTCGGAATTGCAAACAACCATGTGATCGGGTGAGAAAAAAGGACTCCCTCTTGTTGGTTGCTATTCAAATGTCGAGTCGATGGTTACATGTTTCAGAGGAGATACTCGATTTGAATCTGGTATGGTAACACACTCTGAAACAACTAGAAGCTATTGAATGAACTTTCCAGGTTATTTGGGTGTCAAGTATTGAGTTCAAAGAAGGTAGCAGGGCAAGAGGCTATATGGCATTTTATTGCCATTGTTAGTAGTCCTCTGACACTTTCCAGAGAAAAGATCACAAAACATTGGTAATCTACTCAGTAATATAAATTCTCATGAATATACTGGAATGTATGCAATTCAAATTAATAGCCTCCAAATCGCTCGGAAGTTTTCAAAACTAGCTAATGAAAAAGAACAGTACTTCTCGTAATATTTCGTAATGCCTTATTTCACTTAAACCTATGAAAAATCAGTCAATTGTGAAAGACTTTGACGACATGTAAGTGCAATGTATCTTTGAAAACATTTGAATAGTTATTTATTTATTTATTTATTTTTTTAACTAAAAATTTTGAAAGGGGGAAAAACCCCTTTGAGTGATTTTCTTTTGAAATTCTTCTCAAAAAGGCACAAAACCTCTTTATCTTTTCAAAATAACATTACAAAATGGTAATAATAATAAAATATAAATCTATAGTCTCAGGCGGCATTTATCCATTGCAGAGCCAAAAATCTTGAAAAAGGGCCATGACTCGAAAACTACTTGATGCCATCCTTAAATAAGTTTGTAGAAAATGTTTCCATCAAACCTGAAAAAAGAAAAAAAAAAAGAAAGAAGCAGAATCATACGTAATACAAAGCATCATTGAAAAATCTATAAAGTATTTTTAACGAGGGTAAGAATTTACTTCCCAGAATATCACGAACAGATTGAGGGAGCAAACGATGATATATTTTCAAATTTCTAGAGAAAGCAATTCTATGTATAGCAAAACGCGTACAATGAAAAACAATATGGTCATTATCCTCATAAGCAACACCACAATCACACAAATTAGAATCATTGATATTGATACGATATAAATAACTATTACAAATATAATGATTGGATATAAGCCTCGACAATGTACAAATAAAATTTCTTCCGACAGCAAACTTTTTAAACCAACTAAATCGACTAACATTAGGTAAAATTGAATGACACCATCGTCCTTTATCACTTAATTCCCATGAAAGCTGCCAATTATTTAAAGGATATTGTTTTAAATCTGTAAAATATTCAGACGAAGAAATTTGTCTGTTGAACATACTGCCACAAAGAACCCCTAATTTTGCCAAAGAATCAGCTTGCTCATTACCATAAACATTGGAATGAGCAGGAACCGAAATAAATTTAATAATGTAACCCTGAGAATTCAAATGACATAAATCTTTTTTCAGCAACAGCATAATGTGATGAGTTGAAGAATTGAAATTAACGGAATTGAGTGCTTTCAAACTAATTAAACTGTCTGAACATATTATAAAAAATATTTGGAGCACATTTTTTAATCAAAGAACAAGTAAAATATAAGGCAGTTAGTTCAGCTATAAAAACTGAGCAAGGAGATTGTAATTTGAAAAAAAAAAAAATAAGCAGAATAATAATTATAAACTCCAAAACCAGCAACATTTTGGATAAATGATCCATCAGAAAAGTAAAATTGATGTAAATCTAATCCAACAAATTTACGCCGAAAAAATAAAGGAGCGAAGCGAAAATACTCATTATTAGGAATTTGTTTTAATTTTTCATAAAACGATAAATCGATCATTGGATGGAACGAATGAACATTAATATAAAAATTATGATGATTGAATGTAGAAATTGTTGTAGGAACAATACTCAAAGAAGAACAATATTTGTATGAATCTAAAATTTTGCAAGTTGGATTTATATCATTAAAACATTTCAAAACATCAATTATTGGTTTTTTTTATAAAACAATTTAACATGAATTTATAATTTAACTCATGTAAACGAGTTTTAAGTGAAATCACTCCAGCTAAAACCTCAATAGATTGAGTGTGAGTTGAATTCATTAATTTTAAACAAATTCCAACCAAGTACCTGTTATAGTTCTAAGGAAATTTATTCTTTTTGCAAAAATTATCTAGATACATTGAATGTTTTTTCCACAATAATATTGAATCAAACCATATTCCTAGATATTTATAATCATCAACTTTTTCAATTTCGTGACCATTTAGATATAACTTTATATTAACAATAGAACGTTTACGAGAAAATAAAATAAATTTAGTTTTGGAAACAGAAAGAGAAAAACCATTATTGTTTGCCCAACCCAGACAACCAAAATGTACGCATAACGAAATCACCTGGAGGCTTTGTGCGTGCAACATTTCACTAATAAGATGTCGCGAAAAGGCCTTCTACGTACAAAAGTGGAAGCGATATACGTGCATATATTATGTGATGAATAATAGCATACAATGCGAGTGTATAAATTTTCTACCGAACTAACCTGTGTTCTTATGCGACTAAACTTATGATAACAAATGATGATTTGACAGCTGCTACGAATTGATTCGACTTACTTTGTACGAGTGTACGGGACGACACAAAACGTGCAAATGAACTCAGAAAAAAGCGTTTTATGCGAGGAAACTCATCAATCTGACGATTTTAACCATCGTATTTTGCGGGTTTGATGTAATGTGTATGAATAAACGAGTTATTACGTGAACTTTGATGCGACTTCTGGTTGTCTGGGAAATTTCAATATTGTTTAATGCACATTGCATAAAATGACGAATAATTTCTCTATTATTACCGCTGATAGAAATAACTTTATCATCGGCAAATTGATAAAAATAGCATCCATTTGGAATAACAGATGATATGTCACTGGTAAACAAATTATATAGAAATGGACTCAAATAAGACCCTTGAGGAAGACCAAAATAACTATATCGTATCAATTGTTCAACATCGCGCTGGAAGGTGTCATGCGGAGAGCCGGGTTCAATAACCGAGGTACGATTTTCACAAGATCCAGCCAATTTGTTTGCTTCGCGGATGATATGGATATTGTCGGCAGAACATTTGGAACGGTGGCAGACCTGTACACCCGCCTGAAGCGACAAAAGTCGGCCTGGTGGTGAATGCGTCAAAAACAAAGTACATGCTGATAGGCGGAACCGAGCGCGACAGAGCCCGCCTGGGAAGCAGTGTTACGATAGACGGGGATACTTTTGAGGTGGTTGATGAGTTCGTCTACCTCGGATCCTTGTTAACGGCTGATAACAACGTTAGTCGTGAAATACGGAGACGCATCATCAGTGGAAGTCGCGCCTACTATGGGCTCCAGAAGAAGCTGCGGTCGAGAAAGATTCACCCTCGCACCAAATGTACCATGTACAAAACGCTTATAAGACCGGTGGTCCTCTATGGACATGAAGCATGGATCATGCTGGAAGAGGACCTGCAAGCACTTGGAGTGTTCGAACGAAGGGCGGAGTACAGGAAAACGGTGTGTGGCGGCGGAGAATGAACCACGAGCTCGCTAGGCTCTACGGCGAACCCAGTATCCAGAAGGTTGCGAAAGCCGGAAGAGTGCGCTGGGCAGGGCATGTTGCAAGACTACCGGACAACAATCCTGCAAAGATGATGTTCGCGTAGAATCCGGTTGGCACAAGAAGGTGAGGAGCACAGCGAGCGAGGTGGCTTGATCAGGTGCAACAAGATCTGGAGAACGTATGCCAAAATCGAAGTTGGAGAGACACAGCCATGGACCGAGTAAATTGGCGTAACATCGTTAACGAGGTTTGTACAAATTAATTGATGTAACACCAACTAAATAAAAAAAAATAATCGTTTCAATTTGGAAGAGCCATTATGAAATATTTTAATTTTTCAAAAAGTAGATC
This sequence comes from Aedes aegypti, assembly GCF_002204515.2. Taxonomy (NCBI): domain Eukaryota; kingdom Metazoa; phylum Arthropoda; class Insecta; order Diptera; family Culicidae; genus Aedes; species Aedes aegypti. Next base: position 290,058,039 of record NC_035107.1, on the reverse strand, counting down.
TAATAACATGGAATCATAAGCCCCAGAAACATCAAGAAAAGTTGAAACCATATCCTGCTTCTTATTAAACGAAAGATTAATTTGTGAAGCTAGAAGAGCAGTGCAATAACGAGTGCTACAACCTTTTCTGAAACCATATTGGGAAGAAGAAAAAATTGTATTACTTTCAGCCCATAATTCTAAACGATTGAGTAACATTCTTTCCATAGGCTTACGAAGACATGAAAATAAACTTATTGGTCTACGACTATCAGCTAATGAAAGATCCTTGCCTGATTTCACAATACCGACAACCTCAATAGAACGCCATTCCAAAGGTAGAATATTTTCAAAAAGGAATAAATTGTACAATTCTGACAAATGTATTTTTCCATCATGTGGTAAATTTAGCAAAACAATAAATTTTATATTATCCATTCCCGGAGATCAGTTTTTTGTAACAGATAATGCTAAATCTAATTCTCCTAATGAAAATGAAGCACTAAGTTCAGGAAAATAATTATATCTCTCACAATTTTTAAAATTTATGGAACAAGGAACAAAATCAGGACAAATTTCAGAGGCAAATTTATTAATCCATTCTACAGAATATTCCTGAATATTTGGAGAAGAAGGATTACTATTTATTGAATTTCTAGCAACAGACCAAAGAGAAGATAGAGAAGATTCTCTATCAAGATTGTCTATAAAATTTCTCAAATAATTTCTTTTTTTAAATTTAGTAATTCGAATAAATTGATTTGCAGCTAAAGCAATATACAATATAATAAGTAATTTTCCCTTGATCCAAAACGATGAAATTTTTTAAAGCCTTAAGATTTATTTTTTAAAGCCATAGAACATTCACTTTTCCACCAAAATGAAAAACATTTTTTTCTAGAAGAAATTGGAGTTATTTTGTATTTTTGAGATTTTATTAAACATTTAATTATAATCTCGCAAAATTGTTTATAATTATCGAGTGGAGAGAATGAATAATCAAAGTGAGTTAACGAAAATGAAATAAGATCCGAAAATTTTAATCCATTAAAATTTTTACACAAATCAGGCTTAAGAGATTCATTATTTGTTTGTTTATTGTCATTATCAGTGTTGCTCAGACTCATTTCCCCGAAAATAGCATTTTCCGAACTACGAAGCCACGAACTACTACAACCATGCTCTATCCTCCTAAGATAGAGAAGCAGATGGTTAAGCTTGAGTACTGTACACAAAATCGATCAATTTTGATCCCGGAGAGCCATAATTCAAGTTTCGGTGAAATGAAATGAGTGAGTGAGTGAGTGCGAATCATTTCACCGAAACTTGAATTGCGGCCCACCGAGATCGAAACTGTCGGATCCCATGTGCAACACTCAAGCCCAACCACCTCCCCCTCCATCTCAGGAATACAACGCACAGTTATAACAGTTCATGGCTTCACAATTAGAATTTCGGGGAAATGAGTCTGGTCAACACTGGTCATTATTACAAATCTCGATCAAAATAGGTAAATGATCACTACCATTAGGATCATTAATTATTTTCCAAGAAGAAAGGAATATTAAACTATTAGAACAAAGAGATAAATCAATACAAGTATGATGAGCAGGAGGAACAGCAATTCTGGTAAATGATCCATCATTGAGAATATTCAAATTCAATTCATCAAATGAATCCATGATCAAATTACGTCTACCATCACTATTCCAACTACCCCAAGCAAAATTATGGGCATTAAAATCTCCTAATATGTAAAATGGAGAAGGCGCATTGTCTAATATAGTCTTTATTTCTGAAAATGAAAAAGGAGAATTTGGAGGAATATAAGAACATATGATAGAAAATTCTTTACCCAAATGTTTAACAGAAATAGCAATATATTCAATTGCAAAATTAAAGGGTAAATTCAAATATTTAAATTGAATATTTTCATGAACACCAATCAACACTCCTCCAGCTGAAACATTTTATCTTTTCTAATAATATCAAAAGTAGGGATACGTAAGTGTTTACATTCCACTAACCAAGTTTCGTTTAAACAAAATATATCTACATTGTGATTAAATAACAGAGCTTTTAATCTATCAATTTTGGGTATAATGCTACGACAATTCCATTGTAATATATTTAATTTATTGGAAGTAGCCATTACATTGAAAATAATGAAGAAAGGAGGGGTCCAATAGAATTAAACTTTTCAAAAAAAAAACATTTTTTAATCAAATTTTTTCCAAAAATCACTGAATCCTTATAAATTTATTATTCGTTCCAAAATATTCAAAATGTCATTATTATCATTATTGTTCGATGAATTATCAACATTATCCCTATTTTTATTATTAAAGGAATTGTCATTCTCTACTCTTCGAAACCCAGGAATCGTATGGCAAGTAGAAGAAACATTAAGTGGAGGAAAGTTTTTATCAAAAGATGTTGATGGTTGAGGATCAGAATTTGCACTATGTACGTTAGATAATAAATTAGTCCTTTTTCTTTCAGTAGGAGGTTTATATATAAATTGATTAGAATACTCATTATCATTATCATAATCAGATAAAGCTTCATAAATATTGGAAGAATTAAAATCACCAGATGCTTTCAAAATCTCTGAATAAGAACATCGATTTTTTAATTTAATTTGTTGGTTGAATTTTTGTTGATTAGTTTTCTAAACTGAACTGAATTCTGGTTACAATAAATACAAAAATCAGATTGTTTATCGCAAACAGATGAAGCATAAGAATCTCCACATTTGGAACATTTAGGTTTATTTGAACAATAGGAAGAAGTGTGTCCAAATAAAAGACAATGAGTGCAATGCAGAAGTTTAGGAAAATAAAGTCTTACACTAAATGATACGTTATTAATTGAAACAAAATTCGGAAGAACAGATCCGGCAAATATTATTTTTATACAATTAGAATGAGTATAACAAGAACTGTTGCCATTGAACGTTAATTTAGATAAACGATTGCAATCTAAAATTTTGACGGGAGAAATGGATTTATTTTTGAAAAAACCTAAACCATAATTTTTAATGTCATCGCAACTCAAAGATTCGTCATAAATGACGCCACTAATCTCACATGAGTCGCAAGGGGCATATACACAGTATGAACTACCAAATAAGTTGGATTCCAGGAGAGTATTAGCATCTCCACGAGAACCAAAACTACCCTTAATTTATCTAACGAAATTTTCTTGATTTCTTTAACAGATTTAAATCTCTTATAATCTTCTGCAGAAATCAAGAGAACATTAATTGGCTTATCTTTTTTTCTAAAATAAACAGGATAAGGACCAAGAAAAGTAGATGGGAAAATTATGACTCTAAATGGTTTAGAAACTGAAGGAGGAAGATTCGAATGATCATCCTCTTTAGAATTCGACGATTCCCCGTCAGTTTCCATACTAGGAAAACAATGGGGAATATAAATAAATGATCAACAATCGAGAAGTAATAACAACTAAAACTTATGAAATAATAATGTAAATAAAATTTTACTTATCAAATTCAATAGAGAACTTCATGAATTCTTTCTTGAGAGAAACCACCTCAAGCTTGAAAACTCCCCAAAGCTTACAATCTGAACTTGATCCAGAAAACTTCGATCGCTCTTTTCAAATCCAATCATCAAACGTAATCCGAATCTTGAATCGCTTCCCGAGCAAAGTTGGGTAACAAAATGATAACAAGTTATGTTATCCAATAACAAGCATTTGAAAACAAAAATTGTTATCATTTTGGTTGAATAAGCAGGCAACATAACAAACGTGATAACAAAAGTTTATACTAAAGATATCATATAAATAGCTCATTGTGTTATCATTCGAAACACATTAATAACAAGTTTTGTTATCCAGCCAATTTCCCTCATTGATAACTCATTATGTTGTCAATTAGTTATAAAGATCGAATTATGATAACAAACATTTAACGTCATTCACCCGTCGGTGGCATCCTCGATCTGACAGCTCAAAATTCGTTGATAACAAGAGTCTTCGTATTGATAACAAAAAATAACAAAATGAAATCATGATGAGCATCTTGTTATCAATATGTATTCCTCGCATCCAAAACCATTCGCCACCATGAAACACAATGTGCAGGGAATGAGAGCTGAGAGCTGGAAGCTTAGAGCTGAGAGCCAAGAACTGTGAGCTGAGTGCTGAGTACTGAGAGTTGAGAACTTAGAGCTGAGTGCTGAGAACTGAGAACTGAGAACTGAGTACTGAGAACTGAGAGCTGAGAGCTGAGAGTAGAGAGCCAAGCTCAGAGCTGAGAGTTGAGAACTGAGAACTGAGAACTGAGAACTGAGAATTGAGAACTGAGAGCTGAGAGTGAAGAGCTTATAGCTAAGAGCTGAGAGCAAAGCTTAGAGCCCAGAGTTAAGATCTAAAAGCTGAGCGATGAGAGCTGAGTTCTGAGATCTAAGAGCTAAGAGCTAAGAGCTGAGAACTAAGAGCTGAGAGCTGAGAGTGGAGAGCTGATAGCTAAGAGCTAAGCTAGGAGCTGAGACCTGGGCGCAGAGAATTGAGATTTGAGAACTAAGAGTGGAACAGTCTGGTTAGAGCAGAGTGCTGAGAGCTAGGAACTGGGAACTGGGAACTAAGATAGGAGACCGGGGAGACGAGAACTGTTATATAAAAGCAGAGTCATAGAATTTTTGAGTTGAGAGCTAAGAGTAATAACTGAGAGCTGATTGTCGATAGCTAAGAGCTGAGAGCAAAGAGCTGATAGCAAGGAACTGAGATCTGAGAATTGAATACTGACAAACTAATAGACGATACCTGAGAATGGAGCGCTGAGAGCAGAATCTTGAGAGCTTAAAACTTGGACGTGAGATCTGATTTCAAATTAGAGAGCTCAAAAGCGAGAGCTGAGATATAAGATCTGAAGGATGAGAGCTGAGAGATGAGAACTGAGAGCTGAAATATGAGTGCGAAGTGTTGAGAATTTAGAGCAGAAACTAGCTGAAAGCTGAAAACTAGGAGCTGACAGCTGAGAGCAGAAAACTAGGAGCTTAAAGCTTAGAGTTGACATCTGAGAGTTGAGGGCTAAGGCCTTATTGTGTTATAATAACATACCTTTATATTTCCCCCACAGTTTTTTCACTAATTTTGGTGTACTGAAGGACCAAGGATTCAATTTTTTGGTCCACTCAAATGCAACACGATCATGCAACACCTTTTAATTCCATTTGATTGGAAAATAAGTGTTTAGCGTTAATTTTCCTGCTCAAAACATGTGCTTGTAAAAAAATTTAAAATTATAATACTTTTGAAGCTGTGTATACTGTAAAATCTGGAATCTAAGAATGACGGGATTGAATTCCACGATCGAGAAATGGGGTATCTTATCCATCAGGGGTTTTCAGCCTTTTTGGCTTTCGGAGCATTTTTGGTAACAAAAATGTTTTACGGAGCAACTGTTATTCATCATGACTTGATTTGAAATCCGGATTTCTTACACGCATACCCTATAATTCTAAATCGTTTTGCCGGAAACTTTTAAAGATAGCAAACTTCTTCTCAAACATCTTTTTTACTTATGACGGCAAAACTGAACGTTTATTCAAAGTTGTCTTGAAAGGTCTCTCAAGTGACAACAAAAAATATCTAAATAATATTGAAGCTTTAGAAAAAGCAAGATGTTCGATATCCGTGTTTTATAGGAACATTTCCAGAAACCTGGAGTAAATTTCCAGAAACCCACTCAGTGTCGCTGGTGTCAAAAGTGGGGTCGTGGAACAAAACATTGCCGCATGAATGCTAAATGCATGTTTTGCGGAGGTTTTTCTCGCGTTAAGGTGAAGATGAATCGAAGCCAAACCTCAAATTTTCAAGAGTACAAATCTGAATAACCAAACATCCGTTTAAGCTGAAAACTCAATCGATTGGTCACTAGCTGGTGGTAACCAATCGATTAAGTTTTCAGCTCAAACAGTTGTTCGGGTTTCTAGATTTGTGCTCTTGAAAGTTTGAGGTTTGGCTTCGTTTCATCTTCACCTTAAAGAAGTCTGTCGGGGGCATCATAAGTCTAACTTTTGTGAATACCCTTCGCATAAGCAAATCGTCGAGGCTCGTACCAGGCAGATGAACGGTAACGTTTTTCGTTCCCGGAATTCCTCTGGCAGAATCTCCAACAATTTTTGAGTTAACGATCGCTTGCTTAATAATCATACCCATCAGGTAAACTATAATCATGCTCATTCACAAGCTAGTTTTTGGCCGTCGAGAAGCCGTTCGAATATTTTAATAACATATAGATTTACCTAAAGGAATTCCTATGTCAATAATATCGCAGATAATTTCAATTCCTCCTCTTCAAATTTTCATTATACGCGTAACCGTTCTAGTTGTTTTAAATCATATGGAAAAACCATGACGCTGCAGGAAACTCCTACGCAGGCTTTTCATTAACGAATAATCCCAACAAAAACATTAGAAAATGACCCTACTTATAGTGAAATGTCTGCCCTCAATATTGATTTTTAACTGAACAATTGAATCAAATGATTGATGCCATGTTCAAAAACTACCACAACGCACAGTGCTTCCAAGGGCCTCAATTCGTGATCGAAAATATTTTGCACCCGAAAAGTTGGTTTTAGAGGTAAGGTGTTTCCAGAGAAATTGTTCGGGTTGTAGAAGTCCTCCTTTAGAAAGTATTATTTTTGTGATGAATCCACATAGCAGTGAGATAGATTTTAATTTGTTTGCAAAAGTGAAGATACACCATTGGTGTCTTCGGCAAAGTTGTAGATAATTTCACTACATGAAAATTTGCTGAATACACTTTGGCTTTAACTATTGAATTTTAAGATATATGGGTCATTTTTTGTGAGCGACCCCTCAAAACTATTTTTTTGGTTATTACGCTATTACTGGCGATAGCACTTTGTACAGACTCGAAAGGCACGTTATTGGTCTGTACTTCGCTGGGTCAGCTGTGTTTTGATCCTTTGGTAGAAGATATGTGATACCCCTGGGAATGAAGTCCGGTAGCTGCGTGGGGTCTCCTAGTATCGTATTGAAGCATTCCGCCATCCACCCATGGATTGTTGTTAGCTGTACATAACAATGAAGTTGACTATTGATTTTTCTGTATCCACTTACCCCACGGTACCTTAATACAGTTGCAAAGGCACTAACTGACCACGAGAGAAACTTTGACGATTTTCTCCGGAAGATGCGTGAGAAGAACCTAAAGCTGAATCCCATTGGCGTAGGAACAGGGGGGGGGTGGCAGGGGGGCCTGGCCCCCTCCAGACTCATCCAGGCCCCCCCAGAATTTTTGATGATAATAAATATTGAAAAAATAAACAATTTTCCACTCTCTGACACAATGTCCATGACACTTGTTATTGACAAAAATCTCTTCACTGATTACGTTTTTTTTACGTTGTACAACTATAGTGAGAAAACCTCGCTTGTCATACACAGCATCAGCGTGGTGGTGCTGACTTCGGTGGAACGCGCGGCAACCGAATGCTTAATGATCCGGCTGACGATCGATTGGTTACTGTTGAGACTAGCTTCTTGGTGTAGGCGATATACGCAAGTTTTCGACATCTTCGTTCCAAAAACTACCGTGGTACAAAATAGCGTCAATATCCTGGAAGTTTGATTCTCAAAACTCGTTTTTAACTGTATTTTGCTTTCTAATGTTTTTGGAGGATAACCTGCTCGAAATGTCCGGCGATGATGATTTTTCTTATGAGAATTCACTTAAATAATCCATACATTAATATCAGCTCGTATAATGTCCCAAAAATTTTTGAAAAAATAGACATAAATACTAATTTTTAATTTCATGGCAGAAATTTTTGTCGAAAAATCAGGCTCAACTTTCAAGGTATTTCAGCATTTCCTAGTTGTCTTCAGATGAATGGTAGAACTTAAACCTGGTGTGAAACAATGTAACAAAATCAATCAGAGTGTGAGTATAGTTATTCGAGCAATAAATTCTCTCTTTGATGTTGATTCAATTTTTTTACAGATTTGTAGCAACATTTTTCAAAAAAAACTTTTCGATATACTAAATAGAATTTTAGTTTAATCAAATTCCTCAAGTAACATTAAAGGTTGGCTTCAAACTTTTGCAAATCTCTTGGAAATTAGTCAATTAAAATTGTGGGACTGGTTTATACTTTCAAAGCGAATTCCTCCTGGAAGCCGTTCATTCCTTCTTTGTCTACTTTTTATTAGCAAATTGGTTCCGGACAATGTCCCGGATTTAGCTAAAAAAAAATTTAAGTTCAAGTTATTTAATCTTTCAAAAGTTCAGTTTTTCCTCGCCATTCTTCCAAAAATAATTGATTCTAATAAATCTAATACTAAGATATTTCGCTGAAAGTTCTATTAGACATTTCTTTGAATAGTTTTTCAAAAGAAAAAATATTACAATTTTTTCCGCGAAGTTCATCAAAAGTCCTTAAGAAATATTTCCAAAAAACATCGAAAATTGCATAAAAAACCTTTTTTTCAAGGAATTAAATCCCCGCTTTAAATCCCCGGTTTGTTTAAAAATTGGAAAGAAAATTGTTTTTGAAACGCCTCTAGCCATAGAATCATCAAAAGAAATTTGCTGAAAACCTCCAGGAGAACTTTCGTCTTCAAAATTAGCATAGGGGTAAAGTAATCTGTAGAAATAAATGTAGCAAAATAACTGGGAGGAAGGAAAAGTTTTATTAAGATATTCATAGATACATATATTGGTCTTCTTTAAAAAACTTCTTAGAAACAATGTTATCAATTATTGGCAGCATCCATATTCTTGGTTTGAATTTTGTCCGATACGAGGGCGGAATATTTAGAGGCTTTCTGGCAGAATTCTAGAAAACCATAAGTCAAAGAAAGATAAATTATAAGGATAATTTCCAAAGAAGATTCCGATGGACCTTCTTAAGAAATTTGTAAGAAAATCTGAATATTTCTGCATTAGTTTTGAAATATATTTATCTAATATTTTTAAAACAAGTAATGGTATCTCAGTTATCGATTGCGGTTAAAAGATTGCATGACGATTCATGTTGAATCGATCAATAATTTTTCATATAATTGAAAGTCTATTTTCGGTTTTGTGGTAACTTTTTGATAATGGGTGTGTACACATGAAAATCGCCAACCAAACTGCTGTTCAGCATCATTTCAGTTAGAATTTGATTGGAGAATGTTAATGGAGAACGTGGGTTCCAATTTGTATATAAAATAATAGAATTTGTAAAAAAAATCACCTGCAAAAGTGTTTCAAGTTCAAATATGCATAACAAACATTTATAGGTCTGTATAAATGGGTATAAACTAATATTTCTAAAAATATATGGAATGATTCACGTTTCGACATTGAATACAACATTAATCAAACATTTTTGAAACATAAATATTTCGAAAAAAAAAACGAGTGAGGATGTCGCACAACTTCAGGTGTATAACATTATATGGAAATTTCTGACTTTTATTACAAAAGTGGCCCCAATTTGTGAAAATGATGTTCGATATGAGATTTGAGACCGGATTCATGATCTACTATAACTGGGCTGTCAGGGATGTGCAACGAATTATTTAAAATCTTATCAAAATGTTTGTAAGGAATTCAAAAATGCAAAAATCTCATTGATTTTTAATATTAGAATATAAAAACTCAAATGCTATCGCTTCCAATGAAAATAGTCCTGACATGAAGTATCATACTAATACTCTTTACTTTCGCATATTTAACTGATTAACATAAATTATGTTATTTCGTTTAGTATGTTGTGAGTCCCTCACTATCAATGTTACCTGCATTATCAAAGATACACCGTTTAGGGTATTTGGAAATTTATTAGAGAGGTTATAATTATCCGACTTCAACATTTTGTTGTTTCACCTTCCTTCGCATGGAACATTTTCCATACTCCAAACAATACTACAGTACTACAAAATAATCGAAATTATTCTTTTCAAAAAAAGTTTGTTTGGAATTTCTAAAGGTAGGAATCCCATTTTTCCTACCTACATTAATATGTTCATCATAGTATCATGAAACTTCGGAGTTCATACAATATATTATCTAAGATTTTAATTACAAATATTTTCAGTAAAAAATCCATCCGTTTTAACACCAATAATATTCTAATAATAAAAGACGAAGAAAAAGAACAAGATTTTTTTGTAGTAAATCCTACAAGTACCACTTAAGCTTTTCTGTGAGAAACATTGTCAACAAGTTTCAGAAATTCTATGGATTAATTCTTGAATATTAAGACAGGAAATAAGTATTTTTTCCGAATTCTTGTGAAGAATTATTCAAAAAAATACAAACAAACTTCTTCCAACCCGTTCTATGTGTTCTTGAAATCTGATATGCAGCGATTGGTATAGGAATATGTATAGCAATCACTAAAAATATTGAAATATTCCTGAAATAGTTAATAAGATGATAATTTTTTAGTTTTTTTTATGGAAGAATCCTGAGACTACCATTCGTAAAAAATGAAGTTATTTTTAGAACCTGAATGTTATTTTTAGAACTTGAATGAATATTTCTTGGAACTTATGAAGAATTTTTTTGAGAAGTTTAATAATGAATTGCAAAATCTTAGTTGATGTGGTGAAAAAAATATTTTTTAAAAGTCCCAAAAGAATCGTGAGTGCCGTTTGAAGAGAAAAATATCTCCGGAGAATACTTAGATTATACTCTGATTAATTTTTTGGAAAAATCTTAGGGAAACAGTGATATGATTCGCTATGAAATCCCTGAACAAATTACTAGAGAAATCTTTGAGTAATTTCGCGGAAGAGTTTTGGAATAACGGTTGAACGCTAGGAACTTTATAGGGATTTTAGATTTCTTCAAACATTTCATAGTTAGGCATTTTTGAACAAATAACAAATATTTTTGAAAGCGTTTTGAAGGAATACGAGATGTTGTTCCTGCATTTTAGAGGAATCTAAAAATAATATTTTGTGAAAAAACACAGATAGATCTGCGGAGAGCTTCTATGAGAAATCATGATTAGTATTTTTACAATTGAATTATTTTTAATTTCTTTCGTTTCGATGAAACCTGGAAAAGTCATTTAGTTTTTTTGCATGAAGTTTGGATATTTTTTGCTAAGATTTTCTCAAACAATCTAGTAGAGGAACTTTAGGACGAACTTCAAAAGCAAAGCTGAAAAAACTTTCTTAGGAATCCGTAGAAGTAATCCTTGCTTTATGATCTTAAAGACATTTATGGTGGAACTCCTAGACCTTTTTTTTATGAGAAATCCTCAATAATTCCAAAAAAATCATAATCAAATTATTGATGAACAACCAGAGGATACTTTAAACGAAATATTGGAAATTGTATGTAATAAGTACGTAGAGACCCAGACAACCAGAAATCGCATGAAAGTTCACGTTACAACTCGTTTATTCATACTAATTACATCAAACCCGCAAAACACCGTGGATAAACTCGTCAGATTGATGGCCTTCCTCGCATAAACACTTCTTTTCTGAGTTCACTTGTACATTTTGTTTCGTCTCGTACACTCGTACAAACAAAATCGGATCACTCCGTAGCAGCTGTCAAATCAACATTTGTTATCATAAGTTAAGTCGGATAAGATCACAGGTTAGTTCGGTAGAAAATTTATACACTCGCAATGTATGTTATTATTCATCACATAATGTATGAACGCATATCGCCACCACTTTTGTACGTAGAAGGCCTTTTCGCGACATCTTATAAGTGAAATGTTGCACATACAAAGCCTCCAGGTGATTGCGTCATACGTACATTTTGGTAGTCTGGGGAACATTCCAGGAGAAATAATTAAAATAATTTGTAATGCATTATCTGGCATAGTTCTTCAATATATTTTTTAAACTATTCGATAGAGATTCTTCGATACATTTTCTGGTAAGATCAGAAAGTCGTGGTCAAAATCAGTGAAAACTGGTAAAGGAGTTCTTGGAGAAAACACTGAAAATTACAGAAAATAATTCCTGACGAAAATCCCGTAGGAATTTTCAGAGGAATCTCTTCAAAACACATGTTTGAATTTCAAAAATTTCGTGGAAGAATAACAAAGGACATTTTATGTGACTTTTTGTTAAAATTATTTAAGAAATTTTCACTGGATTACAAAAACAAATGAATCTTTTTCGTAGCGAACATTGAAATTTACAAACATCACTAATGTGCCGTGAAATGAGACAGAATAACAAATAATTAAAATCAGTACAAATCTGATAAAACTATAAAATTTTGCTATGGATGCTATAAATCCGTGGTCACCAAAGTGCGGTGCGCGAGCCGGACGTGATGTCTGTATCTCTTAAATCTGAAAAGTTCCGCAAAATTTTTCTCCGGGAAACTGTTCTACTCTCAAAGTTATGAAGAACATCAAACGAAAACAATCCTCCATCAGGAATGATAATGGTTGAAAAAAAAAACAGGGCTAAGGATCACTGCTATAAAACTATGAAACTAAAAAAAAACATGAAACTATGAAATTTTCTAGGCCCCCCACTAGCCCCCCTCCAGAAAAATTTCCTAGCTACGCCAATGCTGAATCCAGATAAAATAAAGCTTTGCCAGGACAGTGCACATTGGGGAATTCCGAGCCCAAAGGTGGAAAAAATTGATAACTTCCACAATAGAAAGATAAAAAATAAGTTTTATAGCTCATTCGAAAGGAAATTTTCTCAGGAATCGATTGGTGATGGTTTCATGAATGTGGGGCCACTCTGGGATAAGCTATGGTGCCCGTTTTGCCCCGATTCCTTGAAAATTTTAGATTTTCATGTTGTTCTGAGTAAAACTGTTTTATTGTGGAGATTATTTCCCATGAAATCCATCATTTCTAGTCCAATCAACAATGTTTCACAGAGAACGTTATAAAAAGATGGAAATTTAGGGGATTATGGGGCCAAATGTTCAATGCAATATTTTTGAAGAGAAATTTTTGTTTTAAATTTTTTCAACGTGTTTTTATATTGAAATACATTTTTAAATAGTCTAATAATCATGAATATAGCTTGCAGAAATAAGTTGTATTAATTTTTTTAGAATATGTATGATCATTATTTATGCTCTATGCAAAATATTGTGAATAATTTACCTTCTTATATCACAAATTCCAAACATTTCCAAACGATGTGCGATAGTTTGGGTAAACGATATTGATCTAAATGATCGATTGCCGTTAGCCTCATTGATAGGAGATAGTGGGAGCATGTAGTTTTTTGGCTATTTTGCCCCAATTCCCCTAAAAACGATTTCTTTCATAATTAATTGAACAGATATCTCCGAATTAAATTTATTATGTACTAAATTGTTTATTCAGTAGTTGATACAGTATTGAAATCCTATAACATAGGAGATTATGGGGATCTTTTACACACAAATTAAAAAAAAAAAACAAATAAAAACACTCAAAAATGAATCCATTGAGTAACCATCTGCAGTTTTTTTTCCTGATTGAAACAAATCACTCAGAATTAAATTAGTTACACAATCATACCTGAAGAAATTTCATGACAATAAAATTGCATTTGCGAGAACAGCTTTCCCGGGAAGCTCACGAGACTGATAAGAGCGACGATGGAAGGTGTGCAAAATTGTGTGAAAGTTTCAGGCGAACACTCCAGTTCGTTTGGATCCCACCGGGGACTACGACAAGGTGATGGACTTTCGTGCCTGTTGTTCAATATTGCGCTAGAAGGTGTTATGCGGAGAGCCGGGCTTAACAGCCGGGGTACGATTTTTACGAGATCCAGTCAATTTGTTTGCTTCGCGGATGATATGGACATCGTCGGCCGAACATTTGAAAAGGTGGCAGACCTGTACACCCGCCTGAAACGCGAGGCAGCAAAAGTTGGACTGGTGGTGAATGCGGCCAAGACAAAGTACATGCTAGCTGGTGGGGCCGAGCGCGACAGGGCTCGCCTAGGTAGCAGTGTTACGATAGACGGGGATACGTTCGAGGTGGTCGACGAGTTCGTCTACCTTGGATCCTTGCTGACGGCTGACAATAACGTTAGCCGTGAAATACGGAGGCGCATCATCAGTGGAAGTCGGGCCTACTATGGCCTCCAGAAGAAGCTGCGGTCAAAAAAGATTCACGCCCGCACCAAATGTACCATGTACAAAACGCTCATAAGGCCGGTAGTCCTCTACGGGCATGAAACGTGGACGATGCTCGAGGAGGACTTGCAAGCACTTGGAGTCTTCGAACGTCGGGTGCTTAGGACGATCTTCGGCGGTGTGCAGGAGAACGGTGTGTGGCGGCGAAGGATGAACCACGAGCTCGCCCAACTCTACGGCGAACCCAGTATCCAGAAGGTGGCCAAAGCTGGAAGGATACGATGGGCAGGGCATGTTGCAAGAATGCCGGACAGCAACCCTGCAAAGATGGTATTCGCTTCGGATCCGGTTGGTACAAGAAGGCGTGGAGCGCAGCGAGCTAGGTGGGCGGATCAAGTGCGTATCGATTTGGCGAGCGTGGGACAGAACCGAGGATGGAGAGATGCGGCCACGAACCGAGTATTGTGGCGTGAAATTGTTGATTCAGTGTTATCTGTGTAGATGTTAACTAAATAAATGAATGAAAATTGCATTTTGAAGAAATTTCATGAGAATAAAATTGCGTGGAAGTGCCCAAGTAGCTCTGCCAGCACCCTACTCACGAAAAAGTGATCATAAACAAACAAAGTCTTCCATATATTTCAATATGGCACATTTTGATTGAAGATGTAGTAGTTAATAATGCTTAATTCAAAATAAATTGACGCTTATACTGAGCTGTTCGGTTATCCAATCCGCATGGTTATTAAATTAATTAACTCATTACGCGTGGTAGAGATGGACAAATCATGGGTGAAATTATGAAAAAAATCCACGTGCTCGGCTAGAATTTGAACCCAGGACTCTTGTATGCTAGACGAGTGCTTTACCAACTAAGCTACCGAACCCGTAAAGCGCTCGTCTAGCATACAAGAGTCCTAGGTTCAAATCCCAGCCGAGCTCGTGGATTTTTTTCATATTTTCACCCATAATTTGTCCGTCTTTACCACGCGTAATGAGTTAATTAATTTCAATTTCTTCATGTTATGCATTTTAGAAGGCTCTTGAACATGCTTGAAATTCAATCAAACAGATGTAACCATAATTACTGTTTACAATATTAACAAAGTAATGTTCACCATGAGGAACATTGATGTCAACCAACAAGCAATCTGTTAACAGCTAATGTAGAGGCAACATAGCAAACATAGTAACTATAAATTATACTAATGAAATGAATGATCGATTTTGGAAAAATCTAGAATTGAGCATTATTGACAACTGCATTATCACTTTTATGATAACTTTTTCTGTAGTGTATGATGGCAATTGGAATATTGAATACCAAATATCCATAAAAAGACAAAATTATTTCCGAATAATTTCTTGTAAAATGCAATTTGACTCTCACGAAATTGCTACAGTAATGATTGAATAACTAACCTGATCCTGAGTAATTTGTTGCAATCAGAAAAAAACGGCTGATGATTTCTTGATGGATTCAATTTTGATTTTTTTTTTTTGGTTATTTTTTTGTTTATGTGTAAAAGATCCCCAAAATCTCCTATGTTTTAGGATTTAAATATTGTATCAGATACATAAACAATTCAGTACACAATAAATTTGATTTAGGAAAAAAAGTAGAATAAATTACGAAAGAAATCGTGTTTAGGGGAATTGGGGCAAAAATAGCCAAAAAACTACATGCTCCCACTATCTCCTATCAATGAGGCTAACGGCAATCGATCATTTAGATCAATATCGTTTACCCAAACTATCGCACATCGTTTGGAAATGTTTGGAATTTGTGATATAAGAAGGTAAATTATTCACAATATGTTGCATAGAGCATACATAATTATCATACATATTCTACAAATTTTACTACAACTTATTTCTGCAAGCTATATGCATGATTATTTGACTATTTTAGAATTTATTTCAATAAAAAAACACGTTGAAAATATTAAAAACGAAAATTCCTCTTCAAAAATAATTCATTGTACATTTGGCCCCATAATCCCCTAAATTTCCATCTTTTTATAACGTTCTCTGTGAAACATTGTTGATTGGACTAGAAATGATGGATTTCATGGGAAATAATCTCCACAATAAAATAGTTTTACTCAAAATAACATGAAAATCTAAAATTTTCAAGGAATTGGGGCAAAACGGGCACCATAGCTTATTCCAGAGTGGCCCCACATTCATGAAACCATCACCAATCGATTCCTGAGAAAATTTCCTTTCGAATGAGCTATAAAACTTATTTTTTATCTTTCTATTGTAAAATTTATCAATTTTTTCCACCTTTGGGTTCGGTATTCCCCAATGTGCAGTGTTAGATGCTTTGATCCTAACTGCAGAAATACCGTGATCCAATGTGACAGTTGCAGCGTAGGAGCGCTGTTCTTCTGCGAGCAGGTCAGCCAGTCGTCTACGCGTCGATGACCTTAAGTGCTACTGAACGCCGATATTCTTCTTCTTCTTCTTTCTGGCGTTACGTCCCAACTGGGACAAAGCCTGCTTCTCAGCTTAGTGTTCTTATGAGCACTTCCACAGTTATTAACTGAGAGCTTTCTTTGCCGATTGACCATTTTTGCATGTGTTTATCGTGTGGCAGGTGCGAAGATACTCTATGCCCTGGGAATCGAGAAAATTTCCTTTACGAAAAGATCCTCGACCAGCGGGATTCGAACCCACGACCCTCAGCATGGTCATGCTGAATAGCTGCGCGTTTACCGCTACGGCTATCTGGGCCCCTTAAACGCCGATATGCACAGATTGAGAAGGAGACTTTGGCAATCCTTTTCGCATGACGAAAATTTGAGACGTATACCCTGGGTCATTCGGGTGACCGTTCAAACTGACCACCAACTATGGACGTAATGGTTCGGTTCTCCAGATTTATGCTATTGAAAATTTGAGGTTTGGCATCGATGCATCTTCACCTCGAGATCAAGCTTGATCTTCAAACAAATGTTCAGGCCAATATGGACTAGCTGTTGTTCTTCTTCTTGGCATTACGTCCACACTGGAGCAGAGCCTGCTGCTCAGCTTAGTGTTCAATGAGCACTTCCACAGTTATTAACTGAGAGCTTTCTTTGCCAAAGGTGATATTTTCGCATTCGTATATTGTGTGGCAAGTACGATTATACACTATACCCAGGGAAGTCTAGGAAATTTCCATTACGAAAAGATCCTGGACCGACCTGGAATCGAACCCAAACACCTTCAGCATGGCTTTGCCTTGTAGCCGCGGACTCCAACCACTCGGCTAAGGAAGGCCCCACTAGGTGTTATACCAGGAAATATGCTCCATTCCTGTTATATTACTAATCAGTCACATATAATATCCAATGTTGAAACATTGGAACAAATGTCGAATAGAATTATTGATAATTTTAGACAAAAATCGTTGAAATCTCCTATTGCCACGATGAACGCGTTATAAATTTAGGCTAAGTTAATTGAAAGCCCGTTTGACGGCAGCTCTTTTTGTGTGCCAGTAGAATCAAGATCTTTCCATTCATTCCGCACCCACTACGAGGGCATTTCGAAATGCTCCGAAAGCATAAACAACGTCACATCATTGGCAGTACAATTTTCACTAAATTTAATATGTGCGAAACTAATTGGATTACTTACTTCCTCCCGTATATTGTTACGCGTTCTGCCATACGGCCATGAATACCTAGAAGGGTACTTGTTTATGAGAATAATTTATCAGAGCGAAGGTGTGCAAATTCCACATGGCAACGGCAAAGGGCTTCGTAATGATGTGTTGGTGCGCAGAAGAGGTCGTCCATATGCCACGTGGTCCTGTTGAGGGAGTGCGAAAGTTCCTGACTTAAGTTAGGACCACGTTGTTTGTGGACTTCCCTACATTCGCTTTTCAGTTCAGACGTAGGGTAGAAGCACCGGTATTCGTAATAGTACTGGATTCTGACACACCAGATTATATTCGAATTCAGGTTCATAAATTAAAAACATGGCGAATACTGGTGAAGGTTTCCAGTTTTCGACACCCCAGTATTGAACACAAAAATGAAATTTGTGAGCAGTTTTTATATTTTTCCTGCTAAACATGGATTGACAGTTATACTGATATATTTTGATTGATATAAAACAAAAACATTTTTTTTCCTTTTTCTTCTTAATCTTGGCATTATCGTCCTCACTGAGACAAATCTTGCTTCTCAGCTATTAACTCAGTTATTAACTGAGAGCTTTCTCTGCCAAAGTTGCCATTTTTGCATTCGTATGGCAGGTACGATGATATTCTATGCCCAGGGAAGTCAAGGGAATTTAAATTACGAAAAGATCCTGGACCAAAAATCGAACCCAGACACCTTCAGCATGGCTTTGCTTTGTAGCCGCGGACTCTAATCACTCGGCTATGGAAACTTCCCATTTCCTTAGGATGACGAACACTTGTACATCAACCCTAGTGACCACCTCCCTACTCTGCTGAAACCTGTGAATACTTTTGCATTTCTGAGCGCAGATTGAATGCAGACAGCCGAGTCGGTATGTGTGCCCTTCAGGAGCAGCAGTGATTTACTGCTGCTGCTGCTGGTCGATGAAAATTGCCGTTCCCATAGGTCGGAATTCGCCCACTTTCCAGTCCAGACGCATTGCTTGCATTGTTTACCTTGCACTGACGTGTGCATCGGTGCGTATCGTTTCAAACTCTTTCTCTCTAATTCAATTTCCCAGGATATTATAATTTACATTTCAACAATAATTACATGCTCGACGTCCGGATTGCGATGGGGGAAAATGACAAACTACTTCCGCACTAGCTCGTTCCATGGCAGCCTTATTAACAAGCACTTATAGAAGGATAACACTTCGTGTTTTATCAAAAGGTATCCAATACAATAATGAGGGATAAGCAATACATAGTTTAAATTTCAAAGCAACAAAAACAATAAAGAGGGCACAAAATATATTGCTAACCGCTAAACATAAATAATGTTATATTGGAAACAAGCAAACAATCAATCTATATAAATAAAAATGGAGTGGTGTTTGTATGTCACGAAATGGCTTGAGAACGGATGAACGGATTGACGTGAGTTTTTCACTGTTACACTCGACAAGGGATCCGACGTGTTCATGCGAGGAAAAAGTTTGGGGAAGTCTCCGGAAAAATCGGGAAAACGGGAGAAAACTTATGTTTCATTTTGTATGTGGGATAACATGACGTTTTACAGCAGCCTACTTGATGGCAAGACGAAGTTTGCCGGGACCACTAGTATTTCTATAACAATGTAAATAAACAAAACAAAATAATGCTTTGAAATTGAAATTTTTCAAGAATTCAATAAAAGCAAGCACTTAAAGCTAACACAACGTCAATGAATAACTGAATCTAAGCACGTCCAAATTTAAAAACGTCTATACAATAAGAAGCGATAAAAAAACTCTAATGAAAACTCCATCAAACATTGTAAGTGCTATTTTTTGTTTTCTTTGGAAAATTTTAAGTATTGTAGAGCTTATTTTCAGTTTGGAAAATATTTGGTTCTTTAAAAATTGTTTATGTTTATATTGATATTTTGTGCAATTATTTTTCTTGTATGCTACTTTGGAATTTAGATTTGCTTATTTATACACAATTATTGCTTGTTCCGATTGACGTTATTGACTGTTTCTGGATAAACCAACGATGATTATCCTTTTCCTAGGGCATGATAATATGTTTACCCTCGTGAGGACATGCACATCGACACAATGGCAGTATTAACCAACGCAATCTCGATTGCCTTCGTGGAAGAATGTCATTAGGCGCAAAAATGTGAATATGATTTATCCTTCCTGCAGCGATTATTCTCTCTTGACGGGAGGGACAACAACCACGGGCGTAGCCAGAGGGGGGCATTGTTCACCCCCAATATCATAACATGGTTGGCACATAGTAGATTTTGTGGTCAATTCTTAGAGTCCGCCAAAAAATCAGGTTTCTGGCAAAGAATATTAACAGATACTTTAAGAAATCTGCCAAAAATATGTTATACAACACACAGAATCTTTATAGCAGAATTAATCAATATGTCAAAAAATCCATATTGAAGTTTTTGAAAGATTCATCAAAGAAAAGATTAAAGGAATCCGAAAATTTCCTCAAGGATGCCTTTACATTTTTTCCAAGCTGTTTTCCCTGGAATTCTTCCAGAAATTAGCCCAAGATTTTTTTCAGGGTTGTAGAAATAATTTCATGAAGAACTTCGAACAGTTTCAATTATCCTTTTGAGAATTTTCCAAGAAGTTCATCGATGAATTCTCATGAAAACTAAAATGGGAATTTCCCAACTTTACACAAAGATTTTTTAAATCTTCTATAGATCCTTAAGGAATTTACTTGAAAAACAATTGGATTTTTATGCCCATAAAAACATAACTGCCACATATTGAATTTCAGGCCAACATATTTTTTCGTCGCAACATTCATGTGTTTATAGTTTTTTACTATGTTTATCACAATTTCCACACTTTGTTTGAAAATGTTGTGGAAAATATGAAGTTGGTGTAGTCTTATATTGAAAAATAAAGGCATAAGAGTCTCTCTATGAACTTCCACCTCAAATAGCAGCCGCAAAACATGAATTGTGTTCAATTATATATTTTTTGCTTATCAATTATGAACATTTGAATGAGAAGACCAACTTCAAACTTTGAGGGCTTTTTTCTCAATGCCTACTTTTTCCATATGGGACAGTTATGCCTTTATGGGCAGGTTAGATTACATTTACGCTTTTGAGGGGTATGGTCAAAGGGTATGAAGGAGGACTCTGAATAGAGAATTCGACGCATTTTATCATGCCATAAACTGGCGTATTGAACTTCAATTATGAATAGAATGATCAAACAAAATTACAACAACAAAAATTTATGGTTCCAATAAAACAGCGCTCCATTCTCACTGCAAATCAAACTGTTCAGTTTCTGCAACAAATATTCTACAAAAAAGACCTCATTTTGATGTGACCATATAAGGCAGTCAAGTAGAGTTGTTTTTTAAATGAAATAGTCTAATAAAATGGCAAAGAGGCAGATTAAATGAAAACATCCTAAATATAGAAATTGATTGATTTTTTTACAAAGCTGGTTAATTTTTACATGCCGACGTAATAGATGGTACACCCTGTACTTTCCCTGAGACTTGTCCAGAAATACCCCCAAGAAAAGTACCATGAAGTACTTCAAGTTTTAACAATGAGCTTTCAGAGATCTAGGTACACTAAAACCTCAATTTACAAAGTATTTTTTTACGCTACCTCAATTTATGTCACTTTTTTACGAAGTAAACTCAAATTAAGTAACTTTTTTACGCAGTGCGTAAATTGAGTTTTGACAATTCTCCGGTTGGGGAAAACCGTTGGAAACCCATACAATATGGGTATTTTCGGAACAGCCACGACGAGGGCATGACGAAAATCGATGTTCAACGCAATTTTTTTTTTTCATCAAAAATTTTAGGACCCAATTGTAGAGATAATTTTCCGTTCTACGGTTGAACAGAAAGCTACCGCAGCTGTCACATTACTGATTTTCTCAAAGCATCATCGATCGGTTACGATGATACCTTGGAAACCACGCTGATGATTGTTGTTTCATTTATTTATTATTAGTCAACAGGTAAAATGGTCACCCTAATGACAAAATTCTTAAAACTAAGACATAAAGTGACGAAGTCAAATTTTTACTAACATAAGACACGTCTAAAATTACACTTATTTCTTTCACGCAATACATTAAAGTCAAATACAAAATAACACTGATTGAATAAACGCGACATGCTTCGGACTGGTTCGTGAAGGCTATAATTAGTACGAGTGACAGGAAGGTTGAAAAACGAGTGCGTTCGGAGATTGCGGCGCCGTGTATTAATGTCTAGCATGTTGAGCACCGCAGGGCAATCCATGTTGCCTTGCAGAAGATCGCCAATAAAACAGGCCTTGGCAACGTTGCGCCTTGCTTCGAGAGAGTCGAGGTTAATCAATTGACAGCGGCTGCTATAACTAGGTAGGTTTAATGGGTCCCTCCATCTGAGATGACGTAAAGCGAAACGGATGAATTTTCGTTGAACAGTTTCGATGCGCTGAATTTCATTTTGATAATACGGTGACCAGACAACCGAAGAATACTCTAATATAGGGCGTACTATTGAGCAATATAATGATTTCAGACAGTAGATATCCTTGATTTTTTTGGCGAATCGAAACACGAAACCTAGCTGTGCAGAAGCCTTCGACACAATGTATGAAACATGGTCCTTAAAAGTCAGCTTGGAATCTATCAAGAATTCCAAGATGGCGACTTCCGGTTGAAGAAAATCGTTTGAAATTCATGCAATATGGGTATTTTCGGAACGGGCACGGCGATTGGATGACGAAAATCGATGTCCGACGCCATTTTGGAATCCAAGATGGCGACCTACGTTTGAAGAATATTGTTGACGAAAATCGATGTTTGACGCCATTTTTAAATTCAATTCACCAAAACCTCAATCAACGAAGTCTGTTTTTACGCAAATTCAATACACGTCACATGTTTAACGAAGTAAATTCATGAACATCAGTACAGATCAGTACATCGATCCATTTGCTTATTTTAAGGCGAAGTAGTCCGTTATTGAAATTTGTACTGGGCATCAATGATTGTGGCCAATCCGTCTCACGATTGTGAACTAAAGAAAAACACTAAATTTGCACTGACATTGCTGAAAATGTATCAGCATATTTTCTATATGTGAGCGCAGGTAGTGATACTTTTATGAATCAAAATTACTTAAGACGACTGAGTTTTATCACTTTGAAATGGCAATCTGCAAAATCAACAGAGCTACCAAAACGAAAGACGGGCTACTTAGCCTTAAGAGTTTAGATTTTATGCTATAAATAAGTATCATCAATGTACAACTACTTAAGTTTGTAGATAATCAGGCCTATATATCGTGGAGTCCTCGGAAGTACAAAAACATCGACACAACTCAATACAACACTTCGTTTGCAAATATAGACAGTAAAAGGCCTTTGCAATATTGAAGAACTATCTACCGGGTACCCTCGTTGGTTTGACCACATTTAATCTAAGCACTTTTTAATCTGTACCCCGCTAATTTGCACATCGTTCAGATTAAAAATGGTTCAAACGTCATTTAGCTCATGGAACGGAGTGAAGTGAGATGGAACGCTGTGGAACGAAACGCAGAATCAAAACAAAACAGTGAAAAAGGTAACCAAAAACACGTTTCTAGGGTGACTAGATGTTCAAAATAAAAATGAACCCAATGAATGGTTTGCATGAGGTACCGTTCAAATTAGCGGCGGTGCACGGTATTGATGATTGATTACGCTTGCCCTTATTCGATAGAGATCTTAGAGTACCAAGGACATCCGCACAAATTCGTTCAATATACCGTTTACCCACACGAATGGTAAGGGGCCTTTGGAGTACAGTAGACTCTCCACAACTTGATATTCTATAACTCGATATACTCTATAACTCGATGGATTTTTCGGTCCCTTCAAATTCCCATACATCATGCTCTCCATAAGTCGATATTTCTATAACTCGATGCCTCCACTAGTCGATGTCACGTGTGAGGTAAATTTCCCTATAACTCGATATCTACCCAAAAATTCTTTTTATACAGGGATGCAATGATCACTTCTGGTTTGGAAGTGAATAAATACTTTAACCAGTTAACTGCCCATAACTGCATAACAGTCACATTCGACAGATTTGACAAATTGGAGTTAATACCGTGGAGAGTCATCAAATGATAAATACTTTCGATCAACTTAATGAAATCTGTGAGATTGTTCTAGAAAATTCGAAAAAAATACCAAGTTGTTTTGCCACATTGGTAATTATAACCGCATAACAGTCACATTGAGATTATAAATGAGCCTCGCAATGTAATAGCAATGAAATATCTATCAGAATTATTTTCTGACTATTCACCTAGTATGCGATATGAGTTGTACAAAATATCAGCCTCAAATAAGCACTTTTGAGTTCGTGGTATTTTTTTGAAATTTTAGTTTCCTCCCATACTGCCATGAAATGCACACTTGGTGTTCAATTTACTCAATGCCTACTTTTTTCGAATGTTACAAATATGCAGTTATGGGCAGTTAAGTAAGCTTAGCTTAGCTTAGACTGACTACACATATCAATGGTTGCTATTCCGTGATTGACCGAAGTCAGTGAAAATGCACAAAGAATCAACTAGAAGTTCGGCTGGGATTGGCCATAATCTTCTTCAGTGTGCATAATTCAGTGCCTCTATTTATACAGGGTCAATAACGGCGCCGGCCACGTCCTTGCAGTCAGGTGGGATTGGGGGAAGGAATGTTAGTGTGTAACCTTTGCTATTTGGAGACCGTGTTTGCCTCTGCATATCCACAAAGGTTACTGGGAGGGATGTTTGTTAATGGGGAGGATCGTTGGGTCACAGGATTCACTTTGATATGCGATTAGACCATGATAAATAATTATTTGTGAGATATAAACATGCTTATATGTAAATATAATATTTTCATTTGATATGAACAATATCTATGTAGAGAAACATTATGCCGAAACTTGAGGTGACGAACCTTTCAAAGTTTGTTGAATAAAGTGATCCTTTCGCAAGTCTACACTTGTAGTGTCGAACCATTCAAAGATTTTTTTTAATTACAAAAATAAAGGGAAAAAAGGAGTTTTGAAAAAAAATTAGACATAAATAATTTATGTCGACACTCACGGTGACGAACCTTTCAAAGTTTGTTGAATAATCATATTAACGTCTCACCGTTGTAACGATTAAAGTTGCAGTCATACATATTTCATAGATGAGAAATAGTAACATGAAACGAGCTCACCAATTGAATCGTCATCCTTGAGCTGCAACAATCCACTTTCAGCTTCACTCGTTTGCTTGGCTATATAAAAGGTTTTCCCTGACGATTGCTCGGGCTTTCTTGACACACTGTCCACGAGTAAGCGTCAAGGTCGAAGGATCAGAGATCGAGGATGAGATGATGAGAATATTAATTTTCTTTTATGTCAGATCACTCATGAGGCTGAAGGCATGATAAATATTTACGGTACAAGCTTGGCTGCATACAAATATTTAACAAAAAAAAAATCATTTTAACAAATTTTAGATTTATTTCTTTTCTTTTGGACAGTGACAAAATAGTAATGTTACGCTCTTCATGTTTTCAGGCTGTTAGGGTCGTTGTTCCATGAGGTTCTTTGACGTTCAAAACGTTAATACCCTGATAGGGTTGAAACAAACAATAAATATTGTTTTTCCCTCTTCCAAATTTTCGAATTTAGATGGTGACGATGAAAGAAAACAATATTTGTATCAACTTTACCTAAAAATCAATCCCTTAGGGATAATAACTTGTATTTCTCTAGCGTTTACGCTAGATGTGTTTTGATGATTCTTCGATGGAATACACTGAACAATCTTTAATGACTGCTCCATGGAATCTATTGATAATCGAAATTTCTTAAGGAGTTATTTGTTAAATCATCCAACAACTCCCACCAAAAATTATCAAAATTTATTCTCGGGTTACCGAAAATAATTCATAAGGATAATTTTGGAAAAAATCTTTCAAGAATTCGTTTAGGAAATTTTGCAGAAATTCTAACTGGATTTTTTTTTTCAGAATAAGCATTAGCAACAAATTCAGAGAACTTTTTCCATTGCATTTATGTAGACACTCAACAGAATATCCTGAGTAATGCTACCAAGATATTTTCTATTAATTTCTGAAGAATTGCTTCAGGTATAAAACCACTTGATGAAACTTGTAATAATCTATCTAGCGTTTTTACATGGACGTCAATTCATTATGGGATTTAAAAACGAATCAGAATATTGCTACCCTAGTTTTTAAAAGGATTTTTCAAGATTCCCTACAGTCATTCTAGGAATTGATGAAAGTTTCAACCAAGAAATTCACTGAGGAGATCTCTGACCGTCTTCTCCTGAAAACCACTGAAGGGA
Source organism: Aedes aegypti (assembly GCF_002204515.2). NCBI lineage: Eukaryota > Metazoa > Arthropoda > Insecta > Diptera > Culicidae > Aedes > Aedes aegypti. The sequence continues at coordinate 290,031,994 of NC_035107.1, read as the reverse complement.
TTTCTTGGCATATCTTTGGCCAAGTTCGTAGTTTTCTCAAGTATTTTTTTTTTTCAATAACTCCAAGGATTCTTCCACGAACTATTTTAGGGAAACCTCCATCCCGTGAAAGCCTTATTGACTTGGTAGAAGATCCCAAAGTTGCAAAATTGATCGATAGTGCCTTTGTTCCTAAAAAGTTCTTCAAAAAAAATCTAAGAAATCTTGTAGGTGCCTAAAAATATAAAAATCAGTAAATCAGCATCTTTAAAACCATCCTTTCTTGAGAATATTTGTTTTGTTCCCTTGCTCGATAGATTGCGCAGTTTTTACCCCTATATATTAATCGATACTTTTCCAATCTGATATTTCGAGATTCGATGCTGTCTGATTCAGTTTCCTTCACATGTTCACCTAGTTAACCCGATATTTATATGCAAAGTTCCAATGAGAAGAAATTTTACTATATTCTTGACCTTTTTAAATGCATTTTGTCAAGATAACGAAAATCTCAAATATGAAAAAAAGTCTTTTATTTGTCTTTCATACACGCTGTTTCGTTCAAAATCTAAGAGTTGACTGTACCCAATTTTGAACGAGTTTCGGATTTCATCCATGTTTTTGTTTAAGAAGTTCACATTTTGCTAGGGCTAGCTTTGACTCGAATTAAATTGAAATTTGTCACGCATTGAGTTTATTTTTCATGCTTGCACTTACAGAAGAAGTTCAATAAGCTTTGATTCGAAACAAATGGTAGTTATGTTTTATTACTACCATAGCAAAAAACGATAAATAAAGAGTGGTCTGAGTTAGAACATGGAGGGTCCTATTTGGAACAGGGTTGGCCTCTGAGCCACTGAGCTTTATTCCGGTTGTAATTATTGAAAGAATTTAAAAATAGATGGTAGATGTGTTGAGAAATTCAGGATAGTGCCATGAATAGAACTCGTACGTTGTTAGATTGAATGGATTAACGTTGTTGATGTTCAACCACCACCGAATGTGTTTCACGGCCTCTTGTAACAGAAATCATTGATCATTGAAAGAGAAAATTACTTGTTTACGCAAAAAGGGGAAGGTGTGCGTCTATCTTGAGGCCATCTAATAACAAGCACTACAAGGATAACTCATCACTTTTAAAATATATTACAGAAAGCGTATCAGCTTTCCAATTATATAACAACTTTAAAAACCATTGATTGCGAATACAATGGCCAAATTCAATAGAACCACCAAACATTTTGAGTTTTGTTAATGAAGCTTCTACAATCTAGGGCAAAAGTTTGGGTTTGCCACTTAAAAGTATACCTACGTTTTTTGTCCATATCTCTGGGATTACACTTTGATTTGAATTCTCTATGAATCATTCGAAATGCAAAATAATTTTGGCAATATCGCTGCCATTTTAGAACAAATTTAAAATGTCTATGGTTCGCCTCAATATTTACAATTTACGTGCGTATATAATAATGCGTATATAATGGGCCTTCCTAAGCCGAGTTGTTAGAGTCCGCGGCTACAAAGCAAAGCCATGCTGAAGATGTCTGGGTTCGATTCCCGACCAGTCCAGGATCTTTTCGTAATGGAAATTTCCTTGACTTCCCTGGGCATATAGTATCATCGTACGTGCCACACGATATGAGAATGCGAAAATTACAAATTTGGCAAAGAAAGCTCTCAGTTAATAACTGTGGAAGTGCTCATAAAAAGACTAAGCTGAGAAGCAGGGTCTGTCCCAGTGAGGACGTAGTGATGAAGAAGATTTCGAGGACTATTATCAAGCCTGATTACCGAAAGTTATATTGATCTCATCTCTGAAGTGCTCATATTTTAAGTTTTAGTTGGAACTTCATTCCAGAAGTGCTATAAATATTCTCCGAAGGACATCTCGAGGATCTAAAATTTACTCCTAGAACAACATTGACAAATCTTATTTAGCTTTTGTAAGATTTGATCTGCGATCAATTCATCAGATCCTCAACCTCAAATTATGCTGTGGTTCAGAAGTTTTAAGGTGAAGATGAATCGAAGCCAAACCTCAAATTTTCAAGAGCACGGATCTGGAGAACCAAACATCCGTTTAAGCTGAAAACTTAATCGAATGGTCACCACCAGCGAGTGACCAATCGATTAAGTTTTCAGCTTAAACGGATGTTTGTTTCTCTAGATCCGTGCTCTTGAAAATTTGAGGTTTGGCTTCGACTTATTTTCACCTTAAGAACCTAATTTTGATATTTTTTCTAGGTCTTTTATCTCTTATGTCAATCAAATCAATACCTTATTTTGATTGTCAAAACTTCGCTTTTACCCTGGTTCCTTTGAAAGTTGTGTTGAGATTTCTACACCATTTTTTTCCAACATCCTTTCAAGTATTACTCAAATTAAAAGCCTAAAGTTATTCTAGGATTTTTATAGATATTCTTCCTGAAATTCTTTCTAGCTTTCTAGCTTTCCTTCCTAACATTTCTCTAGAAATGGAATTGTTTTAAGTTTCCCATTTTCAAAATTCTCCAGGATTTTTTTTTTTGAAATTCTTATCAAAATCCAGTATTTAATTATTTGTTCCATACATATCATATTTACATAATTGCACTTAACAGCTAAGAAGACCAAAGGTTGTTTTATAGATTTCTCCAAAAATTCATTGCAAAATTATTTTTTTCAATAAATTTCTCAGTAGATTTGTTTTTTGTGCACCATTTTTAACATAAATTCAGCATGAGCATCAGCATTGATGACCGTACTATTCACATTTGCTACTCCGTGATTGACCAGAGTAATCTAAATTGTACAGGGAACTAACAAATGTAGCTTGGGAGTAGCATACCATCTTCAATGTACAACTTTGAGAAGTCGAAGCTTATAGTTGTCAACAACGGCCATGTCCTTACGGTCATCGGGGAAGGAAAGGAATGTTAGTGTGACATCTATTGTTACTAAACACCGAGTATACCTCTGCATCTTCATGATTATCACGGGAAGAATTTTTGTTAGAGGGAAGGTTAAAAAGCTACTACATGATCAGGATTCATCTTGGTAAGTGATGCGATTCATGTAACCTCTGAAGAAATTATCTATCAATGCGTCGACACCTTAAACGTCAAACTATTCAAAGGTTTGAATCCCGAAATTACATAAGACATGAATAAGCGCTTATGCCGACACTTGAAGTGTCGAACCATCTATAGTTTGTTTAACAAATACACAAAAAAAAACACGTATGAAAAAAATTAGCATGAAACGAGCTCTTTAGTTGGAGATCCATCCTCGACTGAACAGTCACAATTTCGAAAAACGAATTGGATAGTTTGGGCTTTCACAAAGCACTAACTAAGCAAACAAAGCCAAACAAAAAAAACACCCCGGGTGCACTCCGGTTTTTTTTGCACCATGTCGATTTATATCATTGGTCATTCAGATCCGGAGATATTTTGAAATTATTTTGGTGGACCGACGCGTAGTCACCAACCCCCTGAAGAAAGCGCTAGTTCTTGAAGCCTACCACCATTTGTGTGGCGCTAGTGCTGGAGTAAACAAATTTAGGCTTTGCCCTCATCAAACCCCGTGCGGAAGCGACAAATGTCGTATGAGAAAAACATTATACTATTGATAACTTGATTGATAATCATTTTTCGTTGTGTTTAATAAAATGTGGCTAAATTATCTAGCAATTACAGAAAAACTGGATAAAGTAATATGCACTCAACACCAGATGGATAGGTAAAATTTGAATGTCGCATTCGAAAACGAGTGTGTCTCGTGCCTAAAACGGTATTTTTGGACGAGCTGTCAAATCAGCACCTTCTCCAGCACCAAATTTTAGGCTTCACTTCAGTTGTTTGTGGATGACAGCCGTTTCAGTCCTGTGGTAGCCACAGCCTACGTAGGATTGTGCAACTTTTCCACGAATTAATTAACTCATTACGCGTGGTAAAGATGGATCAGTTATGGGCGAAATTATAAACAAAAATCACGTGCTCCGCTACCGAGCCACTTGGTTACCCAATAACTTTGAAGGTTACAAGGTTACAAAGCGAGTGCTATTTATATAGTGTTGAAACTGTTTGCCTATCATACCTACACCGTTTCGAATCGCCTACATAAGGGATTTGAATACGAAACTTGTAACCTTTTTCGAAAAGATTGAAGAAATTTAATAAAGAAACTAATTAAAAGCAATTCAGAATAATTTCCGAAAATCCTTGCAACGAAATGTCTCTGAATTCCTTGAGACACTCTGCATATGAACCTAGAAATAAACTCAGCTATTTGATTTTTTAATCTGCTTACCACTTCTGCAATGGATAGACCTTTTAATGTCATTAAGTATTATTAAGTATTAAGTTATTATTATAATCCTTGTATGCAGAGCTGTCCAATCTTTTTGAACCACTTTTTTCGTAGTGCACAAAGAAAATCTATTTTTGTTGAATCAAATGAAAGTCAGTCAATGGAAAAAGCTTATTTTGGAAACATTGAAAAATAAAGTTGCTGATTGTGTTAACCCTTCAGTCGTCGAGCGGTTTGCCACCGTCAGAACCACCACGCTGAAGCTATGTACAAAAAGCGAGGTTTTTCACCACTGTACAAAATACAACAGCATGACGACTGAAGTGTTGAGCATTACGCCAAAAATTTTGCAAGAATTGTGCAAGATTTTGTTAGAATTCCACCTAGAATTATGCCTCTAAGAGTCCTTAAAGGATTCTGACAGAATCATGTTTCGGATACTGTGAGAATGCTGCCCAAGATTTTTCGAGAATCTTGTCTAGGATCAAATGAGAATCATGCGCAAAACTCTTTGAGAATTGTGCATATGATTCTGTCAGAATATTGCCTAAGATTCATTATGTGATCCTATTTTGGAATCTGCTGTCCAGAATAACATATGAATCTGGCTCAGAATTCTGTAGGAATCCTACCTAGGATAACGTGAATGCCCTGCGCAGAAGTATTTTCCAGTTCATGTCTAGGATACTGCTAAAGATTTTGTGTGCGAATTCTGCCCAAATTTTTCATAAAATTCATGTCAATGAGTCTGTGAGAATCTTATGCCACCTAGCAATTGAATTTTCAGTTATATTATCAACTGCCAAAGAGTTCCTTAATGTACTCTACCGAAGACACCCATTTACTTGCTTATCGCGATCGTTGCATGGAACTTAAGTACCGCCAATGTACTAGCTTATCAATATCTTGAGACACAGAATGGTAGCAAATACTAGCACCACCCAGTTGAATAATTCCCGAATAGATTCACTGCCAGATAGCTCTTGATCTGCTGGGCATCTTTGCCGAAGACGTTAACCTTTTAGCAAATAAGATTCTTGAGCTATATAAGAAGTAAGAAAAACTTTTACTAGCGTCACCTTGTGAATGTGTTTCAAATCAGAATTTACACTACAATATAGCCCTCGATCTGCTGTCCATTTTTGCTGGAGACAACAACCTTCTAGCTAATAAAAATGTTGAGACATAGAAGATTGAATAATTTTTGTTACGTTAGTGCCACCAATGGGTAAACTCACAATTGGATTTTACCCCTTAACCGAAGACACCAACCTTCTAGCTCATCGGGATCTTTAAATATCCGTGTAATGAAAATTTTTAACCCACGCTTTTTTCGTTTCCTAGAAAAGGGGGAAGGGTCAGGGATGATGTTTCTTCCAAGGATACACGGGTAAAAATGCGGCACTCTAAAACGGGAGAAAGAGTCATGATTTCGGGAGGAAGGTGTGTTTTTATGTTATGAAAATACACCATGACCAAAAGTCATGAAATCATGAAGCATTTTACCGTAACGCCGGCTGTACGTTACGTTTTCAATTATTAGCGAAGAAAAATGTCAATTGAAATCCTCAAATCATGAAGCATGTATGCTGGAACCATGAATAAAATTCATAGAAACATAAGCACTATTCATGAATTTAGTCATCTGTCATTTATGATTCCTATTTTTGATGCGAAAAGTGGCAATTTCGGTCATGAAATCATGAAGCAGGATCTGATATCATGAACACAGTTCATGAAAACATGAGCACTTTTCATGTATTTAGAAACCTGTCATTTATGATTTCGATTTTGGTGCTGAAAAGTGGCAAATTGAGTCATGAAATCATGACGCAGGATCCCTGAATCATGAACTCATTTCATGAAAACAGGCATTATACGTCAATTAAAATCCCAGTTTATAGTTGCCATTTGTAAACAAATAAAATAAAGAATAAAATAGTTACGGTCTTTGTGCCGGTAGTTTCGTAATAACCCGTGAAAACATTCCAAAAACGGCAACATAACGAGTGCCACATCTTTAGCAGAAACGCTTACATTCGTTGGTTAGGCTTGTACGCAAAATGTTGTTTCGAGCATCAATTGAATTGGCAAATTGTCCTTGGGCTCACAAAATGCTGGTGGATTACATGAGTGATGGAACACTTTATAACGACGCGGATGTTGAAAGTGGAACTGGAACATTCGCCCACCGAAGGAGTTTTGTGAGCTGCTCTGTTATGAGATGTGAGGAATGCATCACTTCCAAACAGTTAAAATCGCCGACGAGCTTGTCAAGCAAAATCTTTGCTCGAAGTCAAATATTACCCGATTCTGCATAGTCAGGACATTTTGGAACAATGTGGGAACTCACGGAAATTTCGCCAAGAATGTCATCGATATGATGACATGGTTCCGAAGTAGTTAAGTAGTTTTTCAAAAAAAAAAACTTTTTATATAATTTCACTAGAAAACCGATCGCCATGAGACACGTTGACTAAGGTAAAGAAAATGACAGTTAGATTTGTGTAACGCCCTGAGCATACAAATTCTTGCATAATAGTCACGATTTCATGACTTTAAGTCATGATATCATGAAACAGAAATTTTTATGAATTCATGACTTTTTGTTCATGATTCCAGCAACGGATTTTTTTCCGTGTAGTAGGACCAACCAACCGCATGTACTTCACAATTGATTTCAGATTAATTGATCTAACGGTCTCCAAATCGTATCCATTTGAAAATTCAAAGTTCGTCCCGGGATTTTGAGTGCTAAAAATTACATCCAAGATGGCGTTAGTGGACATATTTTATTTGCTTATACCTCAGATGAGATACAAAATTATTGTCTTCGACAAAATCGAATGACTATTTGAGTCAAAGTTAAAAAGTAATGAAATCTTATTGACAAAATACAAATAACTTGTAGTTTTTTTTTGTAGAGAAATCATAACATTTCATTATTTTCAAAAGAATTTAAAAGGGTTGTTCAAATACAAGATCATCAAAATAATCAAGATAATCAAGAGATTTTTTAATTTATTTCAAAAAATTTATGTTGTGGATGATTGGTTTATGGACAGACGGTCGTAAGACAAATCGTCGAAAGGATGAAAGGTCGGAGAACAAAAGGTCGAAACGATAAAATATCGAAAAAGATTTTCTAGGCGGGAAATTTTTCCTTCTTTGAAAAAGGTTTTCGACCTTTTTGTTCTTCGACCTTTTGTCCTTTCGACTTTTTGTTTTCATGTGGTTGGTTTGTTCAGCAAAGTTGTTGACTTTCAGGAGTTACACAAATTTGTGTTTTGTATGGAAAAACAGCATTTGGTTACTAACTTATGTCACCGATTGCATGTATGTATGTCTGTGTCAAACTCACGTCGTAAAGCAAAAAAAAAGGATTTGAAGCCACTGAATGAGCTTAGCGCTGAAATGTATCTATGGACTCTGATCTTTTAAAATCCTTCATGTTTCAATCTCTTCATCAGGGAACGTTTTTGAATAACATGAAAAAAAATATTGCCATCCCAACTAACATTCACTCATTTAACAAACACCATTATGGCAGTTTTATTCAGCTTCATGTTTAATAACATTTTAATAATTTTCATGGGCAACCTTTGTTCAGGCGTTGTTCACACATATTTGGAGAAACTTTAAAGCATGTCGTTGAAAACCAACTTTATTTATCAGCTTTAAAAACGTTTTACAAGCATTTAGATCAGCTTTTATACGACAAAAATAATTAAAAACGAATCAAAAACAAAAATCTATTGTTTCTAGGCACTTCATCAAATGTCAAAGTTTAAAGCAAATTATACTGCCTACAAACTTTAGCACGGTATTATTTAGGGGAAAAATCAAATTTTTGTCCGATGACTTGAATAACTTGTTAAATAATATGTTTTATTTTTTTCTTTAAAATTTTGAATGTGATTTTAAAGATGCTGTGATAATGGCTCTAAATTGTGTTCTATCCAATATTGAGAAAATGAGCCATTTTTTCGGTGCATTTTTGAAAAAAAAACACAACTTCAAGAAAAAAAAGTTTTCGTTAAACTTCTTACGGTGTAATATTATTTCATTGTTTTTCGAATAAGTCAAAGAGATTTCCAATTAGACATGTAATCTCAGTGATATAGACAAAAAAATGTATGTTTTTCAGAATGGGAACCCAAACTTTTGCTGGGAAATGTATGTCTTAAGTTAAAATTTCTTAATTGTGGCAGTTCAAGTAGGCCAAGAATTGTCAAAACCGACGAGGCCTTTAAAACGGGTTGAAATGACGAATTGTTTAAAACTTTGACCAACCGAATGTAGCTTCGATAATAGCTTTCAACAAGGTACAATTGAAAACATTTTTAATAACCCAAATGTATGTAGTTAGCTGGTATTAACAAGAATTATTCCTTTGTTTTTATTCTTATATTCCAAGAGCCGTATACGCTAAGGAACACTTATTAATGTCAGGTTTTTAACTGATCAGATAATAAACCTGCACACCAAAAAAATCTTAGATTTACACGTAACGTAATATTAGCCTCAATCATGCAAAGCCTTTTCTCATGTATTATTCAATGATAAAACCTATAAACACATCTATTATATACAACATTGTTACCAAAATCCTTAATATTGAACGCGAAACGTCTTCTCTCGAAGAATGTTGCATGCAAAACGGCACGGTTTACATGAATTTCACGCTGAAAATTCAATCATAAATAATGCACATGGAATGACAAGCCGTCGATCCATCCATGTGCATTATTTTTGACAGAATATTCAGCGTAGAATCATGTAAACCGAGAATTCTTGTTTGCAATTTCACTTTCAAGATGCAAGAAAGCATGCAACATTGGCGAATGTTGGATGGAAGATCATGAAATGTTTCAGTTTCACTCAAGTTTGCAAGCATTATCGAATGCAATGAGACAGTTTACATTAATTATCGTTGAATGTTCAGTTGCAACTCGTTTTACATGATTATCATAAAAAATTACGTGCCATGTAAATTTGAGAATTTTTTGCTGTGTGTATGGATTTTTCACAATCTGGTATTGTCGATAAATTGAATTAAGTCTCGTTTATAACTTTACTGTGCCCAATGTAAATGCTCTCATACAAAAAGAGTGCGGAGCTTCAAATGTGGAAGGTTTTCACGTAATATATTTGAATCAGCCTTAGAAGTCGCTCGTCCCTCTTCGATGACTGTCCTGGCTTCGCCCACGTCAACACCGTCTCGTAATCGTAATGAGTTTTCATCGAGCAACTTCCTGATTGCAAAATAATATGCTCCGATCGCTTTCACCGATGTTGTACGCAACAAAATTACCTTCTCAAGTGGTGGCACTTACCGGTGCTAATGAGGAAACGATGGGGCTTGGGACCGAGAAAGGGGGGGGGGATGCATGGGTCATAAAACGGTTATGTAAAAGGCAACTATGGTGGGCGATGTTGATCGTGGTTTAATTATGGCAGGAGTAACTTAATTTGCTCTCGTTTCACTGACTCTAATTTGGTCCAATTTGGTGTTGCACAGCAAAAAGTGATAATAATATTACCGGCCAACGTAATTTAACAAAAATCCATTTCCCCGAATGACACGTAATCTTGTATCACCACAACCGTATGCTTGGGGTTATATTATGCCAGAAGCTCGAGTAAGATTCTGCTAGAATTTCGAGTGAGATTCTGCTAGAATCTCGAGAGAGATTTTGATAGAATCTAGAAAGAGATTCTGATAAATAGAATCGAGAAAGAAATTCGGATAGAATCTCTAAAGAGATTCTGCTAGAATCTCAAGTTAGATTCTAATAGATTCTCCAGTTATATTGTGCTAGAGTGTCCAGTGAGATTATGATAGAATCTCGTGTGAGATTCTACTAGAATTGCGAATAAAATTCTGTTAGAATCTCGAATGAGATGCTGCTAACATCTTGACAGAAATTCTTTTAAAATAGTTAGGGATATTACAATTTATTTTTCTCTGTGTGCTTCGTTTCAGATTCTGGTGCCGTGCGCGTTTGGCAGTGGCCGAAACCGTAGCAAGCCATGAACGACAACCGGTGACAGGGGCAGCGTGCGTTTTCCGCTTCCCAGCAAGCAACGGAATCAATGGCCGACGGTGCCATTGAAATCATCTCTACGACGACGACGACAACTGGAATATCCAACGGAACGGATCATAGCTTGCTTCGGTCCTAGCTGCTGCGCGCTCAAAGAACTATATCACAGCTCCTTTCGTGCCTACAGCGCAATCATGGACGTTGACAGCTATGACAGCGGGGACTACAATGCTACTGATTACGTCAATCGGACAACACCCATCTACTCGATAAATCCAGATTTTATGACACAGTGGTAAGTTTTTTTTTCTTTATGCTGAACATTTTTTCCCTATCATCATCCAAAATCAATATCATTCCAATGGCGTTTTTGCCTACATCTGCGATTGTTTCATTTCTGCCTTTTTCCCTCCTGCTCGGATAATGTCAAGTGAACAAAAACCACTCCTGCTGGGTTAGAAATGTGAGAGTGACTGTACTGTATAGTGACGATGGGAAAAAGAACAAACGCTATTATAAATCCATTTACATGTTCTCACCGGAAATGTGCTGAGCAATCGGGGTGCTTTCATGGGCATTCATGGCTGACTTTGTGGCAACAGTTTTACCAGTAATTCCATATCGTGTTGTGAAACTAATACTCATTATGGTCTAGCCATTAGGTCTGCTAGGTTTAAGAAAAAAAAATGTTGTCAGTGACAAATATGTGTTTTGGAAATTAAAAAAAAAAATGAGTACGATGCACAAGATTATGTGAGAACCTCTCCGAGGATTCTATGATTATTATCTAGGGCAGGGTTTTCTCGGAATCTTAAGCAGGATTCTCTCAGAATATTGAGTGGAATTTTCTCTTCTGAGCAGAAAAATTTGAATTCTAAGATAATCCTGGTAAGGATTCTGAGAGAACCTTGCTCCGGATTTTAAGAGAATCTTGATTAGGATTTTGAGAGAATCCTATAGTGAATGAGCCGTATAATTGATTGAAAATGGTTTAACGTGCATTCGAACAGTTAAAGCTGAAGAGAATTTTGTGAGAGTGTGGTCATCATTTAAATAGCGTGACAGGACTTGATGAATGATGATGATGAATGGCTATAGTTGTATGAGTTGTCTGTATACGAAAGCTCCGAACAGGTAGACGAATGGAAGAGAATGATCAGATAGGGCGAAAAAGAAAAAAGCGGTTGACCGATTCGTGTGTGAGTTTTCGGTCATGGAGAAGGAGAAAAAGTTCTTCAGTCTCGAAAGTAGTTTTGTGTCGAACAGTATGGTTAGCGCGCGATATTCATTAAGATAAATCGGGAACCGTGATTATAAATTAGCTTGAACACTACAAGTCCTGCTTCGGATTCTGAAAGAATCATGCTCAGGATGAGAGATTTCCACTCAGGATTCTCTTAGAATCTGCGAGAATTCTGCTCAAGATTCTGAGAGAATCCTGCTCAGGAATCTGAGAGAATCCTGCTAGGATTCTGAGACAATCTTGCTCAGGATTTTGGGAGCACCTTGTTAATGATTAGGAGAGAATCCTGCTCAAGATTAGGAGAGAATCCTGCTCAGGATTTTGGTAGTACCCTGCTCAAAGAGAATACAACTAGGATTCTGAGAGAACCCTGCTCAGGATTCTCTCAATGTTCTGAGCAGGATTCTGTCAGACTCCTTAGCAGGATTCTCTCAGAATCAACAAAATTCTTAGAAGGATTCTCTCAGAATCCTGTGATGGATTATCTAAGAATCATTAAAACTAACCTTCAAAATTAATCCTGCTGTGTATTTAATGGAGCAACTTTGGTCTCGGCAGCGGCAAGCGCCACCTGCTTGTCACCGTCTGTCTCCAGACGAAAGTATACTGCGCAGGCGTATGTTGACTCGCTGGCGTCGACAAATAGATGGAGCTGAAGACCGTCCAGTCATGTGGAGTTAGGCGAACGGAAATAGCACCGAGGAATGCGAAGTTTGCTCAACTGATGGAATAGTTTTCACTCCTGCCACCGCTCGTTGATATCTTCCGGTATCTGTTGATCCCACTCCGTACCTTTAGCCCAAATGCCTTGCAGCAAGGTCTTACCTTGTACGACGAAGAAGGCGATAAACTCGAGAGGGTTGAACAAGCTCATCATAATCCTGGCGATCTCTCGCTTAGTGGGGATGTGACCTTCGACGAGTATGGCCTGCAGATCTTCTCTCATTCTGAATGCGTACAAGAAGACGTCTTCGGATGGAACCCACTTCATGCCAAGCACCGATTCTAGCTTTTTACCTCGCTTTAGGTCTAGGTTCTTCGGTTCTGTTTCACACGCTGTATCGATTCCCAAAGAACCTTGGCTTTTTAAGACATGAAATGACGCAGTGTGAATCCAGCATTGGACCTCGATCGCCTCCTGGACTGTCATACAGCTTCATGACACGTAGTGCTTGTGCTCGATAGCTGCTGCTGCTCGAGGGTATTTGTTGGGGAACTCCTCTGCGTTCAGGTTCTTGATGTATTGTGCGAATCAGTGTGATCAGTTGGTACTGAGGTCATTTCAGCTAGGATCGCATTGTGGGTGTATCCTTTGTGCTGATATTCTTCGATCTGTTCTCGCACTCGTTGTTGCAACTCTGGATCCTTCTGCAGTTTCCGTTCTTCCAGATGACGTGCAGCCATAGGGTAACTATCGGGAAAGTTTGGATTGTCTGTTCTCCACATCAGCCCGGTTTCATACCCACATCCAGAGGACACAGGATGCGATGTGTCCCTCAGCAGCTGTCTGTCACGCTTATCTTCCTCGGATTCTGTAGCATCCAGTGGACGCAAAACGTCTGCGGTCTCCAGGGTGGAGTAATCACGAAGCTGCTCGTTCATCTCTCGATGTGGATTCGATACAGCTCCGACGTGAAAGCTAACAATTGTAGTTTGAGGCGACTAACCTGGTACGCAACCGTCGATAGGATCCTTCGCAACTTCAGTGTAACGCACAATTTAAGATTGTCCAGCCCTATCAACAACTTAGGTTGGACTATCTCGTAGTCTTCCGAGGGGAGACCACGAAGGGAGCCTTTGGCCAGTTCTCCGTATTTTAGCGATTGTGAAGGTAGAACAAGTCGGTTGACAGTACGAGCATCGACTAACCGTACTAATGTACCGGTTGTCGTTACCTTTGCCAGCAATTTTAATTTGAATACGGTAAACACAGTGGCTCTAGCTGATTTCTGATTCCGAGCTGCTTAAAGACTGATTCCTCCAGCAGAGTGTAAGAGGAGCCCTTGTCGATGTAGGCGGATATTGGTTGGGAGGAACTGTCACTGAAGAGAACGACGGGTACTATACGAAGTAGCGGCCATTACAGATCTTCTGGCAGCACGTGTCTTGCTGACATCCCTATGTTTCCTGGGGAGGAAGTGAGTTGAAGAGTATTATGCTTCTTGATGCGAATTCTTTTGGAGAGGAGGGGTGCTCTGCATGTGCAGATATATTGCGCTCTTGAAGTTTTCTCGCTCTGTTCTCTTGCACTCTGCGCAGCCTGCCAGTAGTTTGCTTTTGTATGTTGAGCAGACTGCCTTTTCATCTTCCTCCGCTTCTCTGTCTATTTCTGTCGTTCATCCTCTTCTTCCCTTCTCCTCCTGACATCCCCAGGCGTCGGAGATAGTCACCAGTATCGGTTGGGGAGACGTCCGCACTGATGGTTCCCCGACTACTTGCGGCTATCGCAGAAGTGATCTTCATCTTCTTTCTTCGTCAGGCTGACTCGAGTGCCGAGGTCGGTCATACGATTCCGGTTGGGGGTTGACTTCCGGTTCATTAGCGCCCCAATGACCCGATACCAGGCACTGCTCTCTGCCTCTCATTTTGGTGCTCTTCCCGCCAGTTTCTCTGCAAGATAGATGGCCGGAACTTCGTATCTCAGCATCGACGATGATGCGCTAGCCAGAAGACGCATCCTACTACTTCTCGGACCATGAGCGTTCGGCATGATTCTTCTAAGTACGTTGGTCGCCTTTCCCTCCTTCTCACATGTATAGTCGACGTGGCTGTTGAAGTACAGCCGATCGTCTATCATCACGCCCAGGTGTCTGACCGACCGCTGTGATGCTATGACATGTCCCTCGATGATGATCTCAGCGTGTTGAACTACTTTAAGATTGCAGACTTGTAGCACCTCCGTTTTGTGATGGGCTATCTTCAGCTTGACTTCATTCATCCAGTTTAAGACCGTGTCCATTTCCTCCGTGGCTAGCACTTGAACTTCCTTCAGCGTTTCGCCTATTACTGTTAGGATGACGTCATCAGCAAAGCCGACCTATCACCTTCCGGGTACACTAGGATTGCCGCTTTAAATGCCACGTCCGATGCGAGGGCCTTTTACACTTTCAACACCTTTGCCACTGCTACAAGCTGCGTCTTCGTCGTTGATATACGTAGTGGGTAGCTACGGTGTCAGATCATGCGTTGGGATGAAACCCTTGACAATAGCCCTCAACTTTTCAGCACACGTTCCAACCGGAATTGAAGGACCCTTGATTTTCGCCATGACAACTCGATAAGCGTCCCTCCAGGGGTTGGTGTCAGCTGCTCGGCACAGCTTCTTGTAGCACTCAGACTTGCTTAGCGTTATCTCGCGTTTGAAAGCAGTTCAGGCTTGGTACTCTTTATCTCTTGTTGCCATGCTCACCTTAACTCACACTTCAAAAGAACTCTTGAGCGACCCGCCCGAACAAAGCAAGCCTCGCAAGGTTGTGATGGCACTCTGTTTTGATAGAATTTTGATCTGTTGTGTTGCCTCTCTGCTTAGTATTTTTCGCACCCTTACAAAGCGACATAGGCAGCACGGTGCTCTAGAATATGTCACCGATCTCTGATGGTGTTGAGGAGTAATATCAAGCCTGCTTGGAATGCGACCTTTTGCTCCTCTTTGGTTTCTACGTTCCTCGCTCTGTGGTAATGCCTCCTGGCCTTAAGGCAAGCAGTGCGGAAGGCTTTGCCTGCCTCGTTCCACCAGTGTCCCGCGTTGATCGTTGCGTGTCTCCCGTTTTCGTGGCATCGTGGAATCACATGCCCTTGCCATCACTGTTGTCAGCCCTACCGCATCCAAGTTCAGGGCGTCGCTGTCGGTACGAAGTGGCTCAACGAAGAGATACCGTAATTTCGGGTGAAATTGTTCATTTTTCACGGTTCTTCTAGTCTCTTTTCTATAATGTTCACAATGCCAAACAACTAAATGCAGGATAACAAGTACGATGGTGAGCCTCATCGACTTATTTACCGAAATTTTCTAACAAATGTCATTTTAGTGTTAACAAATACCTCTAAAATAAAAAATCAGAGGATCTCATTTCGGGGTGAAATTGATCACTTGTCAATGCCATTATTGTTAGTTTTCAAAACAACTATATGATAAATTTGAGCTCCCTGAATCCGAATATGCTTGTAAAATTCTTAACAATGCAATATTTATATAAATAACGAACAGTTAAATTTCAAAAATTACGCGGAAAATGCAAATGTATGTAATTTCCTAAGGAATTCAATGATCTTCTTCTTCTTCTTCTTTCTGGCATTACGCCCCTATTGGGACAGAGCCTGCTTCTCAGCTTAGTGTTCCTATGAGCACTTCCACAGTTATTAACTGAGAGCTTACTATGCCAATGACCATTTTTGCATGCGTATATCGTGTGGCAGGTACGAAGATACTCTATGCCCTGGGAAGTCGAGAAAATTTCCAACTCGAAAAGATCCTCGACCGATGGGATTCGAACCCACGACCCTCAGCTTGGTCTTGCTGAATAGCTGCGCGTTTACCGCTACGGCTATCTGGGTCCAATGATATGTAACAGAAATTCAATGATATGTAACAGAAATTCAATTTTTTCAACCATATGAGCAAAATTCGACAATAGTTACGACAAGCAATGTTCATTTACTGCAACTTACATTGATATTTGTGCTCCATTACGAATAAATAAAATCGTGTGATACGATGATCAATTTCACCCTTCTGATCAATTACACCCGATTTTACGGTACTTGTCGAAAGCCTTCGTCTTCCACTGCCAGTCACCAATTGTGTTACTCTGCACTGCCGCAGTGTTCCGCTGGCCAATCCTGTAGCGTATCGCCTGGTGTTCGCTATGGGTGTACACTTCGCTTATCCTCCAGTGCATGTTGCCCAGTGATGGGTTACAAAATGTTAGGTCGATCATCGACTCCCGTCTGTTTTTCTGAAATGTGCTAACGGTGCCTTCGTTGCACAACCGTACGTCTAGCTTTGTTAGAGACTCCAGAGCAATTCCACCGAACATGACGAAATTTTTTTTAAATTTAATTTTTGTATATTTTGAATCGCCTGAAAATTTTCTTTATGACCAAAAATGCCATTTTGCACCTTCAGACCGCCATTTTGAACCTCGCCTTATTTTTGAGAAGGGCGTATTGGAAAATGCATAGCAAATCTTTAAAAAACTGTAACTCGAAAACGGTTTGTCCGATCGATTTGAGATCTTCTACAAAGTTGTAGGTATTGCACGGTAAAAAAAAGTTACATATTATTTTTTATTTCAACCCAAAATTTTAAAATCGATTTTCTCCAGAAACCCAGTTTCTTTTTTTTATTTTTGGATATGTTTTAGGGGACAACTTATTCGATTTATTGCACAATGTTTCAAAATGGAAGAATTATGGACAAAAAAGTTATGATTTTTAAAAAAAATACAGATTTTGAAAAAAAAAACGAAATAGAGAAAAACAATATTTTTTTATGTGATTATTTGAAAGTTAGTTGAAGTTGAAATTGCAATCGAAAAGTACTTAAGTAATTTTTTTCTAGGTTACATCAATTTCGAGATATACTCATATTTATATAAAATTTACAAAATAAAAAAAGTAAAACAGGCCCTTTTCAAACATATTTCGTGTTTCTCCATTCCAGAAATATTTTATTTTGATTGAGTGAATCGTAGATCTTCTTCTTTCTGGCGTTACGTCCCCACTGGGACAAAGCCTGCTTCTCAGCTTAGTGTTCTTATGAGCACTTCCACAGTTATTAAATGAGAGGTACGAAGATACTCTATGCCCTGGGAAGTCGAGAAAATTTCCAACCCGAAAAGATCCTCGACCGGTGGGATTCGAACCCACGACCCTCAGCTTGGTCTTGCTGAATAGCTGCGCGTTTACCGCTACGGCTATCTGGGCCCCTGTATCGTAGCTGAATTGTTTATTGTTTGATCAAAACCTATATATAACCTATATGCACGGTAAAAAAAATATAAACGAAATTTTCAAATGAAAATTTGAAGTTCATTGTTCTTAAAAACCGCAAATTTGATGTTTTTAATTTTTGGATATGTTTTGCAGCATATTGTTTGCAATTTCTTGCACAATGCCTCAAAACGGAAAATTTTTGGATAAAAAATAAATTATTTACAAAAACAAATAAAACGAATTTATGTAAAATGATATTTTTGATGCGTTTTTTGAGTACAGAAAAATAACTATACATTTTTAAATATGAAAAATTTCTATCGAAAAATACTCAATTAAAATTTAGCTGAGATGCATCACTTCCGAGATATACACGGTAAATCTAAACGTGGCATTAAAAATGTGATTCTATCACAACGGTGTACCTTTGGTCCCCAGTGCTAAGCCCGGCTAATGGGTAAAGCCCTCTCATCACGGCAAGATCGTACAACCATGAAGAAGGAGTTTGTTTTTTTTTTTGTTTTTTTTTTTATGTATATATATATATACTGCCATTTTATTTCTTAATTATATCAACTACTTTCTTGTTATCGTCACAGCTCGAAAATTGTCTATCTTCAATTTGTGTTTCAGAGATAGGGATAAACGAGTGATATTTCTGAGTGCCTTGAACTGTTTTTGCACTTGAAAATAGTTGGCAAAGTTCTTGTGCAATGATATCATATTCCTCAGTAGTTGAATAACAAAAGAAGATTTGTGTAAGCTGCTCTTCTTTCCGATTTTGAGCCCAATTATATAGTTCCTTAGCATTTTTTTATCGGATGTTCACGTTCTTTGGCAAGACTGGCTCTGGTAGCCATACGTTTTAGTGTCCCTCCTATAGCATCGCATGGCCCTTTTCCATGTGATGTTGCAAAAAAATACCATTCAAATTCTATATCATATTTGATTTTAAATTTCCAAAGAGTTGAAAAGTTCTTCCTATTTTTATACTGTGATGCAGCTGCGTCAGACATAAAATATATCTTGTTGACAGTTAATTTGTGATCCAATCTAAAAAAATCTATCATTTAGATATGAATAAGTTGACAGATACAGAATTGTGGCGCAAATCTTCTGAAATTACAACAAAACTTAAATGATTGACTTTGCCATCTTGACGATAATATATTTCAAACGGATGCAAAGTAGCTTGCTGAGCTTTCCAATGATGGCTTTTAACTTCATTTTTAAGAATAAATGTGTAGTTTTCCGTAGACGGGGTTGGTGGTCTGATGGCTACCGCTTCTGCTTCATATGCAGAAGGTCATGGGTTCAATCCCAGGCCCGTCCCTTTCCTCGTACTTTGTAGTTGTGTATCTCTCACTTGCTTCTATCTTCCATTCTAAATATATCACACTCAAACTATTCGTTCATAGCAAACGCTAGAACCAGAGACGGACAAGAAACCGTTTCCCTAACGCTTCCTACTTCCACGCGCACGCCTTTCTTACGCCTGATACATAGGCAGTCTGCTAACCACAAAAGCAAACCTCTCTGCCATGCCTTTCCCCCAATCCATACACTCCCGCAAGAACTGACGTGGATGCAGTGGAATATACGGTCTACGTGGGAGTCAGTTCAATGCATCATCAATTCCTCCCCCTTCCCCTCATTGGTCTGCATTCTGACGTGGCAGGTGCCATTGTTGCCTAAAAAATTAGAAGATCACCAGCAGTCATTCGGTTGGTTCCTTGTGTAAGTGCAGCTGATCTGGCGATACTGGAGTGCACCCAGTAAACACAAACTCGTATACGATAGCGCATATGAGTACAAAAGTAGAGGCGATATACGTACATGCGCCATTAGGCTGCATGCAAAAGGTACGTATATCGCCTCCACATTTGTACTTATATGCGCTATTGTATACGAGTTTGTGTTTACTGGGCATCCACGGGCGGCCAATCAAGCTCAAGCTCAAGCTCAAGAATAAATGTGTAGTTTTCCGAAAAATCACAAATTACCACAAATTCACCTTCTATCAAATTGTTTTTTTTTTTGTGTTATTTAAAAATGTAGCTTGCTCTTTTTTGATCAAATCATGAGGTATTAGTTTCTCCAATTTACGAGTAAAATATGATACAAATTCATCAGGCTGCTTTAAACAAGTTTCAATATCACACCTGTCGGTTGTGACCCACTGTTCAAATTGTAATTTGTCAATGCCATTTTCTTGGATTTCTGATAACAAGCTTCGTTCAAAGGTAGTAGAATCTGAACATTTTTCACAACTACGTAAGGTGCAATCCACTGTTTTTGTTTCACATAATAAGCTATCAGTAAAAAAATTTAAATCATGCAGTAAATTATATTTCTTTAAACTATGGATTATCAAATTAACATTTTCGTGAATAGTACATACGCACACATTATGTGTTCCAGAGCTAGTTAACAATTTACAATTCTTCGGTCTCAATTTTGCAAAAGATGAGAATCCTATTTGAACACCACTATGTAATTCATTAAATCAATTAAACGACTCTCTTAATGTAGTCATCATTCCCCTTTTTTGAATTGCCAGCCGCTTTCCGTCTCTCATTACAGAAACATGATTGGCCAGGCATCACTCGGCTAGTTTCATCATCTTCGTAAAAGTTTACTACAATTTCTTTTGCTACATTATTTAGCCCGAAAGATGTACGAGATTTACTTGTTCCTTCTGATGACTGTTTAGCTTGTGTTGCCAAATACCTGGATGTATAATTTCATTATTTTCTGAACCGTCTATGACCTCGGCAATATTGAAAGTAGTTGGAGTTTTTCGTTCCTGGTGATACCGTCTTCAGAAAATTTATCTTTAATTTGTGCAATCATTTCATCAAACTCGTTAAACTTATCTCTGTCAATTTCATCAATTGTATTTAACTTGAATATTTTTCTTCTTATTTTATTATTAATTCTTCATATTTTCAGAATCAGTCGTATTGACCGAGGTCATTGACGGTATAGTTACCAAAGACTCCTGACTTGGAACATTTATTTCAGTATCAGTGTTCATCACTGCTCGATGAGTTATCGCTACTAGATATTTGAGTACGACAGTTTTAAACGACAAGAATCACAAATTTTAAGCTTACTATTTAATTTATTCTGTTCAGCAAATCCCAACAAACCAATTTCCGAATATTATCTTCCGTAAGATTTCGACAATGTTTAGAACAACTTTGTTTGAACACTTTAATACATCTTGAACTTATATAACTCATTGCGAAAAAATGATATTTGTACAGCTTCACGCACAATAAAAATAAATACCTCTGTAAAACGCCTCCCTCATCCACAATATAATGCTGTATCTTCTTTCGTAGCACGTCAATTTCGCAGGCAAAAAAACGTCACCTACAATTACTGAACAATCACTGTTGATATAACACTAATGCTCTCACGGTTTCAGACTTACCTTATATACTACATAAGTACTTCACACCACGAAGTTTTTGTACCGCATTTTTTTCAATGATGATTGCTACAGTGATAAAACATGACAACATAGCGCATTATTTTTGTACCCATGAAGTACCTTTAAAAAAAAGCATCGTTTTTCTTTTATTCATTTACCATGTCCAAATGTATGGGTATGGGAAAAACGTATTTGTTCATCATACCTACTAACACAGGCAAAAGTGATGAAAACCCTTGTGGAGCCTGTTTAGTAGAATGCCTGTAAATATACAAAAAGATGAGTAGTACTATTCCTTTTAATTATACTATTGTATGCTTCGACAGATACTCGTATTTCAACCTCAACTGTAAAGTTGTCTTCAGTGTTTTGTTCTTGACTTGACTTGGTTTGTGTTGTTGAAATCAAAATAAAATTTTCCGGAATGGAGAAACACGAAATATGTTTGAAAAGGGCCTATTTTTTTTATTCGAAAATTTCATATAAGTATGAGTATATCTCGAAATTGATGCAACCTAGAAAAATTTTACTTAAGTACTCTTCCAATGCATTTTCTTAACACATAAAAAAATACTGTTTTCCTTTATTTCGATTTTTTTCAAAATTTGTGATATTTTATAAAATTATAACTTTTTTGTCCATAATTCTTCCATTATGAAACATTGTGCAATAAATCACATAAGTTGTCCCCTAAAACATGTCCAAAAATAATAAAAATCACAGATGCATTTTCATAGAAAATCGATATTAATTTTTTTTTATTAAAAAAATCTGTCATTATTTTTTACCGTGCATTTTTTTTTTCCAAATAGTCCTAAACAATACCTACAACAACCGCAAAATATATCCAAAAATTATAAATACAATGTTGCGGTTTTTAAGAATATTAGCTTCAAATTTTCATTTGAAAATATCGTTTATATTTTTTACCGTGCACTCTTTTTTCAATACTTAAGCCTAAATGTTTTGATCAAACGATAAACGATTTAGCTACGATTCCTCAATCAAAATAATTTTTTTCTGGAATGGAGAAACGCGAAATATGGTTGAAAAGGGCCTATTTTTCATTTTTTATTTGAAAATTTTATATGAATATGAGTATCTCGAAATTGATGCAACCTAGAAAAAAATAACCTAAGTACTTTTCGATTGCAATTTTTCTGTACTTTTAAATAATCACATAAAAAATTATTGTTTTCCTCTATTTCGATTTTTTTTTCAAAATCTGTAATTTAAAAAAAAAAATCATAACTCTTTTGTCCATAATTCTTCCATTTTTGAAACATTGTGCAATAAATCACATTAGTTGTCCCCTAAAACATATCCAAAAATAAAAAAAATCGAAACTGCGTTTCTGGAGAAAATCGATTTTAAAATTTTGTTTTTGAAATAAAAAAATAATCTGTAACTTTTTTGAGCGAGCGACGAGGGCAGGATCAAACATGTCGCGCGTCGATCTCGTAAGTGAAAAAGTGGCGTGATCGGGGAGTTCGGTTGGAGTAAGTTAAAAAGTGCCGCGCTCGGTTCGTTCTTTTTGATCTTTCGACGACCTTGACGCTTGCTCCTGGGCAGTGCGTCAAGAAAGCCCGAGCTGTCGTCCGTGTTTTTTTTCCCTCTCGGGTCGCGCGCCTATTTTTTTTTTCTGAGTGCTAGCCGAGAAAACGAGTGAAGCTGAAAGTGGATTGTGGCTGCTCAGTCAAGGATAACGGATCAATTGGTGAGCTCGTTTCATGCTACTATTTCTAATCTATAAAATATGTATGACTGCACATTAAATCGTTACAATGGTGGGATGTAAATATGATTTTTCAACAAACTATGGATGGTTCGTCACTGTGAGTGTCGACACAAACTCTGATTCATGATTTATTTATGTTTAACATTTTTTTTTCAGAACACCCCTTATATACCTTTATTTTTGTAACTAAAAAAACTTTGAATGGGTCGACACTACACTTTATTCAACAAACTTTGGATGGTTCGCCACTGTAAGTGTCGGCATAAGAATAAGAGTGTTCTATGATGTCCCAACCAATTGAGTCTTTTGTTTCTTTTCAAATGAGTAAAATATAATAACACATGCTTTCGTACTGACAGCTGTAGGAATGTTACATTTAGGTATTTGTTCAACAAACTTTGAATGGTTCGTCACCTCAAGTGTCAGCATAATTTTCCTCTACATAGAAATTATATGAACAATTATATTTACGTATAAGCATGTATATATCACAAATCATTGTTTATCATGGTCTAATCGCTTATCAAAGTGAATCCTTTGATTCAACGATCCTCCCCATTAACAAACATCCCTCCCAGTAACCTTTGTGGAGATGCAGAGGCAAACACGGTCTCCAAATAGCAAAGGTTACACACTAACATCCCTTCCCTTAATCCCACCTGACTGCAAGGACGTGGCCGGCGCCGTTATTGACCTTGTATAAATAGAGGCACTGAATTATGCACACTGAAGAAGATTATGGCCAATCCCAGCTGAACTTCTAGTTGATTCTTTGTGCATTTTCACTGACTTCGGTCAATCACGGAATAGCAACCATTGATATGTGTAGTCAGTCTAAGCTAAGCTAAGCTAAGCTAAGCTAAGCTAAAAAATAATCTGTAACTTTTTTTTACCGTGCATATTTTTCTCCATTTAGTCCTAAGCAATACCTATACCCGTAACGCGGGTAGATCACCTTTTCGTGGTGCGTTACGGGGTAAGATCTACCAATTTGAACCCTAGTCTCATCTTGCTTGTCGGGCTAGGGTAATATGTTTTGGTAATTCAAGGATTCGCGGTACAAAGTCCTTGTTACTGGCAACAGTTTCTGAAAATTAATCTATTTTACCTAGCAGATGGTTAAAGACTCGGAGTTGGTCAGTCCCGAGACTACACTTGAAGCCAGGATAACAATCATGAGTATTGACTCAACAAGGACTGTAAGTACTGGTAATTCAAGGACTCACGTGAATTCTGATTTCCAAACAAATTTTCTAGCTTGATTCGGTTTTGCTGCTAGCATAAAGCCCCTTTCTTCGAGTATTTTTCTGGGACTAAACTAAAAGCGAAACAAGGATGGGACTAGAGTTCCATTGCATGGTCAAATATCAGTAGTACCGATTTGGTTTCTCAAAATCAAAACAAGAACTGTACAGAAATCGATGCTTCATTATCTATCAATGGAAATGGAGTAATGCGACATGCACTATACACTAAGGATACGGGTAATGCCACAATAGATCTAAATACTGGTCGCAGTGGCGCATCCGAACAGAGAGAAAAAAAAGCAATACCTACAACTTTGTAGAAGATCTCAAATCGATCGGTCAAACCGTTTTCGAGTTACAGTTTTTTAAAGATTTGCCATGCATTTTCCGATACGCCCTTCTCAATAATAAGGCGACTTTCAAAATGGCGGTCTGTAAGTGCATAATGGCATTTTTGGTCATAAAGAATCTGTATGCAAATTTTCAGGTGATTCAAAAAATACAAAAATAATCGGGTTTGCGAAACGGCTTGGAACCGCTCTCCAGTAGGTTGTAACATCTGGCATTGGTTACCCTGCTACCTCACGGCCCATGCATTGAAGTCATCTCCAATCAGCACTGGTGTTGCGGGGGCAGAAAGGGAAGGATACGTCACCGGGTCTTCAGCAGCATCAACACGGTTCATGGCGTTTAGTGCAGCTTTAAACTGCAATTAGGGTTTTATTAATTTCATTACAACAACAAATTTTAAACTAAAGTTCTTACACTTTCGGTGTTCCTTTACAGTTCAATCTGCCGTTAGTAGCGCAACAGACTACTCAACTCATTAATTCAATGGCAACCACTGTTCTATCACTATTTTGGATTAGATATACTGTGAACAAATAATCGTTAATTATTTTCATTTAAATATACACTTGTAAGGATATCACTCACGATTTGCATGGATTAGGTTATACACTTTAGGGAGAAATCGATTTTATAATTAATAATACGTTAGAAACCCTTATTATAACCGTTCTAAACATTTTGGTGTCTATCTGGCTAATTTGCACGTTTTGCTATTGTCTCAGAGTTCTCCTTAGTCTGATCAATTGTCACTTTGCTTTTCGCAGTACAACAAGCGGCGGCAGTGTGCCCAGCGCCAACACTCCCCCCCGTAACACTGGCCATCGGTCCAGTTTTACCTATTCAGTCTAACTATTTTTTTAACAAATCCCTCGCTTGTTTGCTCGACTTATTGGTGCGCCAGATTCCAAACTGATACATTTGAGTTGTCTAAATGTCTATAACGTAGGGGTCATCGTTTCTAAACTGATCCAGATGCAATTCCATCCACAATTACAAATCCTCAACGTTTCTGAGTTATCAGTTAACTTAACTTTTAAATGGAGAAGTTTGTTGTACTATCTTAAAATAAAGTGAAAAAGTAGATCACTTTTTATTAGCAAATCGTGATCCAGCATCTTGCAATAGATTCACGCAGTAATAATCGCTTGCTGGTTTAAACGTTTTACTCTGCAATCCATCATCGTAGTTCGGCGAGAAAGTAGTTGGGAGCCACTGTAACAAATTTCTGCCAAAGTCATCCAACATGTTCCAAAATAACGAATACACTTCCACTTTGCATTCGCAGCTATTGCATGTCACACTAGGTGCGCTCCCGCTGATTTTGTATTGTTCTTTAATCACCGGATCGTAGCAACCCCTCATCTCCAATGAAACTGATAAAACAGATTTCTGATGAGATTTCTGTTTTAGCCACTTCACTGTAGTATGTTTTAGAAACTTTACTAGTGCATCGCATATAGTGCGGAATGCATGCTGCTGGTATTTTCCAGAGTTCCCGCTGTACCGAACAATAACCGTTGATAAATTTAACCATAAGTATTTGTCGGTCAAAGTCATGGTGTGCGACTTTAAAATCCATCGTACTGGCCGAATAACAATAGAAGCACTAGCTATTTCTCTCCATGGTGTCAATAGAGATTTCAGAGTTGCTGGATAGGTTTGTGCTCTCATCAGCCAACGTTGAGCACACCCAGTTTGGTCATATGTAAGCACTACTTTGGGTGATGCATAACTGTGGCGCTCACAGAATAACACTACGGAAAGGAAATTGTTGATAAATGGCGATTTCTCCAATATACTTGATCGGCTTCCGGATTCCGCTGAACAGTTGACCCAAATTGACTTGTCAGCACAGTAACGGATTAAAACGATTGTGTATTGCAATGAACTGCAGAATGAAATCTGTGGATGGAATGCCTGTGGGAGTGGAGGGGCATATTCTGACAAGCTCTCGGTGTCTAGGATGAGAACGACTTTCTGACAGTTATCGGCATCGCAACTTGCAACTGCTTGATCTCTCTGTAGGCCGTTCTCTCTCAACAGAGTGTGACATAACATAGAAGATGAGAACAAGTATTGAATCGAAATATCCATCGTAGAGAGTGCTACGGGTTCCAAATTGATGTTAGCCATTCTTGTATGACTATCAACGTTCGCTTTCTTAACGCTTCGAATTGTTTTGGGAATCGCGCTGGTGTTCCGCTGCTGAGTCCCATCCTCAATATCGGCTTCGGCTGAGGGTCCTTCCTGTTTTGCTGAGTCATAGTTCATCATTGATCGTTTCTCAGATCTTCGTTCCTTTAGAAGGTCGTTTGAAACTTCCATGTTCGCTCCTGATTGGTATCTGTCTATTTGATCTTGCTGGATACCACTCACATTGCCGTTGGCTCTCTCTGTTGATTGTTGCTTGGGCCAACGGTATGTGTTCTGCATGGTTGTACGCCGACGTGATTGGCTACGTATGCGTATTTGCTGACTGAGCAGCATATACTTTTCCTGCATCGTTTTTCGGTCTTGGTCGATTGCTCGTTTTTCTGCTGCAATCTCGCGCTGCTGTATTGCGCGCTCTTCTTCCAGCTTCTCTAGCTGTAATGCAATTTGAGCGGGCTTACTGTTTGATGTAAAAGCCGGACTTCTTGTTAACAAATGGTCACAGGTCCATCGCCGCTCTGAACTACATTTGCTGATACCCGTGGATTGTTTGGGCTGCCAAGCATCTCCATCATAACGATTGTATTTTATGATGTCATCATTCGAGTCGGGGCGCGTGAAATCTTCGCAGCCTCCCGTTCGGACAGCATTTGGATGTCGATGGGAATTATTCCTTACTTCTGCACTCATCATCACGAAAGTTTTAAAGTTGCACTAAACGCCATGAACCGTGTTGATGCTGCTGAAGACCCGGTGACGTATCCTTCCCTTTTTGCCCCCCGCAACATACTTTAAAACTTTCATGGCGGAAAAGTCCACTGAGTGGCTGAAAGCAGCGCCAGCGGGAAGCAGCGATAAGTGTTCGCGCCCCGAACAGCATCAAAACTTGTCCGGAACTTGGCGAAGTTCATCAATGAGTAAGATTTTATCATCCAACGGAAAATCTGCTCGTTATGCCCTACGTCTGAGGCAACTAGAAGAAGAGCGCGCATTTCAGCAGCGCGAGATAAATATGGAGAGAAGGGCGCTTGCTTTGGAGCGCGAGATCCTGCAAGCAAAATACGAATTGCTAGAGCAGAAACAAAGAACGAAAATCATTCTTCCCAGCTTAGACGGCTTCAGAGAATCGGAAGCCGATATACAGCCGCCCGCTCACGAACGAGCAACTGATAACATATCGGAGCAACAAAAATCAGCCGCCCAGTCAGATCGGCATCTAGCCATACCTATAAGGTCAGTGAGTAACGAATTGCTAAGCGTAAGAAAACAATCGGCAGGAAAACAGCAGCTGAGCACAAGCGCGTCTTCCACAACAGTCCCGAAAGAGAGTAAACTATTCGGCGTTAGCGAAACGAAAACACACGAAAGCAAATATGACCCTTTTGCTTCCGTGGCAAGGCCTTTGCATTCAGAGGATGTAAGAAATGTTCTAGCATTGGAAAGAAAACTAAACGTGGATAGTGAGAGGGTGCAAGTGGTGACCGAACGTCGTCCCACACAACGAAATCGCATTGTTGGTCAAAACCAAGTACGATTGATTAAAGTATTGTGCATCTACCGTGTAGGAAAGATCACTAAGTGTCATCGAATTTTCAATCATACTAAAAGGATTGCTCGACAAGAGCAGGAATGCATCGCGATCCTGCTGGTACATTCATGGCTATCGCATCAACGCGAGGGAACATCCCAGAGGCATGTATTATGGTGCACTCAGGAAGCCCAGCAGCTTAAGGAGTGGGAGCTATGCGAGAACCGGACGGCAATCGGTGTGAAGAAACGAATCTGTGTTGTTTTGGATCCGGATACTGGCCAGAGGATAAAAAATCTAAGAAAGATTCAGCAAATTTTAACTCAGACGAAAGGGCCATTTGACACTACGAGTTGGAAGTCACTGTAGATGTCGAAGTTATATGTACCGGAGAAAGGGCTGCTCATTTTCAACCTAGGAACTATGAAGTCGACATTTCAGAATCAGTCGCCAAACCTATATTGTGCCATTTCCATCGTAATATAAATGCACAACTACAGCTACCAACTGATTCAGTCTGCAGCTCAACCGGCGGAGATATATTCATCGATGAACGTTTCTTCTCCACTCAGCCTGCGCTGCTGTTTCCGGCGAATGTTGGGGTTAACATACTACGCAGCTGCACCTTTGATGGTTTTCTGCTGGATATTTTCGAGAAAAGCAACTTCATTGGAGTGGAGCTATACGGATCATCGTCAAGATTGCGATACCGAAACAATCATTCGTCCCCTGAGTGTAGTGATAAAAGATGCAAGCTTCATCGTCCTCGTACGGAAATGTACAGCCAAAGCCAATTGCATTTGCGTGTATGTTCACGCAGGGGACAGACAACGTTGGTGACTCTCTCTCAGTTGTACGTGAAAAATCAGCAAGCGAGAACTAGCATGCAACGAATACGATGTAGATTAACGAAATGGAATGATCGCCCCATATTAGGAAGCAATAGCTCTCATGACTCGCTGAAAATCTTCGGCATTGGATTATGTTGCTACTGCATTTCGTGGAGGAACCTGAATCTCAATACTCATCTTAATACTGTGGAGAATGAAGCGAAGCCGCTTATACAAACAGCATCATCCATGAAAAGACATATGTTCTCGACGGTTTCAACTCATTCGTTGCATGCCATTGAATTGCGTCAATCGCTGCAAACAGCTTCGATCATGGTTAACGTGGTACACCTACCGACAATGGGTTTTGAAGTTATTGTTCAATGGTTGTTCGCAATAGCATTTCACTCCGTTAAAATCAAACGAAGTAACCAAAATACAATTCTGCGCTGGATGTATAGAAGCCTAGATATAAAATCATCATCACAGCCATTCCAAATTTTCCAGCCTAACGTTTCGGAAGACCGTGCTCCATCAACCAACGTATTTAGTCTGCATGATTACAGTCCTAAGATAGAAGGTTGCTCTGATCTTGGCTCAGATATACAAGATGATTTAAGTAAGCGGTACAAAGAGATTAGGGATGATAATGAATGCCACAGCAATTATTACGATAGTGGGAGTCAAATAGTCGAGATGAATTACAGATATAACTCCAAAACAAGTCATTCGAGTTGTTTGGCAAGGAAGCTTCTTTCAGCAAGACTATCTAGTGTTTTCGGCAATGATGGAAATAGCAGATGTAGGACAGTGGTAAAACTGGAACCGGTGGCCAGTGTTACGGGGGGGAGTGTTGCCGCTGGGAGCACTGCCAATGCCCAATTTGTAGCTAGGTTTGAGCCACGACAGTAGGAGACAAAGGCAGGTTGTCAAAAAGAGTCGATAGAGATGAAAACGTTGATTCATTATACATTTGAGCATTTCTATACAATGTGAATTTGATTGTGCTACCTAAACTATTATTTCAATTATTAATCTAAACTATTTACATGCAATTTGTTATTCTATCTAAATCTAATATCTAAAAGTAAGTGAAATGATGTTGAGCTTCTTCGGATCCATTATATAATTCTATCAAAACTATTACAGTGAACTGCGATCCAAAATGGTATTAGCGAATTAGACTATTGTCCATTTGTTGCGTCGGTGAGAATAGATCGGAGTGATACCCAGTAAAAGCACTGAAAGTGTAAGATTGAATTCTGTAACCTTTGAAATTATACTTATATATGATGAATAATTACTTACAGTTTAAAGCTGTATAAAACCGCAGACTCTAGTCCGAGTTTATTATGCTGCTGACAACCCTGTGTCTGACCGAATTCCTTGATCTGTTCCCCGCCAACAACTGGTCTTCTATCAACCAGGCTTGAGAACTGTGATCACAATTTGCCACAGTTCATCGATTCTGCCAGTCAACCAAAACACAAAGCAGCAGCAGCATCAATACCATCAGGCGTTGCGCTGCCAACGGTTCACTCTCTGCTTGACTGTTTTTGTCTCTCCACTATGACCGTTTTCGGGCAGCCATCTCGAGGTGAATGATTGAAAAAAATGTTAAATCATTCAATCGCTAATATTTCGCTTGTGTTTTCAACTAATTGAAATCTATTAGCGCTAACAGCAAGAGCACAATTATTCCGGTGCGATACATATAAACAAGTTCAATTTCATGCTGCCTTTATCGAGTAAAAATGCGAAACCTCGAATACCGGAAAAATCGTGTCACCACTGTGCTCGAGTCATTTCGCATTCGGTTTTGAAAAAAACGTTGTGAAGAAGAAGATTACAGTTTTGAAGAGCCGTGACATTTTTTTGTTTTGAACGGTCATGGTTTGCTTTGGATTTTGATGGTCGTGTAGAAAAATGTGAATGTCGAGGTGGTAAATGTTTGCTACAGTACATTTCCCATCACTGCTATCAACTATCCCGTTGGTCAACTCCTCCAGCATCCGACTAAATTCTGCGTTGATTTTGGCGATCACGAATCATTTCATGCAAAGGAAACCTACCCGTTGCTGCGCCTGTGCTATCCGTCATCCAATTGGCGTTATCGAGTGGTATTCGATACGGTTCAGCTATTACCGTAACGCCGCACTTAGTTTCTGTTGTCGACTGCAACAAAAGTTGCTGTGCGATGTCGCAGTGATTCAGGCTGATCTGCGTTACCTCCGTTACGGATACTAGAGTTCTGGTCTACTGTACGTAGGGTCTAAATGACTTACGGTACACTAGTGGGCAAGAGCAGTCGACTACGAACCGTCTGCAGCGCGTTTCTCTTCAAAGATCATTGAATCTGGACCAGATTTTTAGCATCTGAGTCGGCGATTTACACATGACATGAGTTCGTCAGAGTTTCATGCGTCACTTGAGCTGGCGAGTTCGAAAGACGTTACCGTTAGCGCTCTGATATCCGGGCACTCGACTGCTAAGTCTACGAGATCTTCTAGTGGATCGTTATCGGCAGGTTGTTCATCTCCAATGTCGTCGTCCTCCAGAGCTCTTCTAGATTCTTCAACATCGTTCTGAAAATTCAGCCGCTTGTTCACCTTTTTGTTCGAATCCTGGATTGAACTGCTTTTGCTACTCGTCCCCACCGCCTCTTGGATGAGGGCATGGCGTTTTTCAAACGACTCCATCCTGATTTGCATATTCTTTCGCTTTAGCTCCAGCTCTTCCTGTAATTTCCGTTCGCGCATCTTGCTTTCCTCCTCCGCTAGTCGCCGTTTTCCTCCAGCCGACGTTTCTCTTCGGTTAGCTGTTGCCTTCTTATGTCCTCTTGCTCCTGTAGTGCTTCTTCTAGCAGCTGCTGCTCTTCTACGACGAGCTTCAACTCTTCCTCCAACAACTTTGCATGGACATTGGAAGTCATACTTTTCTGCGGATCTGGATATCTTCTGCCCTTCTTCGAAGCTATTCTAGAACATCCTTTCAAGGTTTTCTTCTTATGTTTATCGTCACCGGGCACTTGTAGCATAATTGAATGTAGCACGAAATCTCTTTTTCATACAGTTTAACTTCTATATTGGACATTTTTCTTGTCATGTTTCAATTAAAAACATGGTCAAACACATTCTATGGCAACGCAATCTTCTAAAGTATAACTCTTCAGCATCAGTTCATGATATCACATAACGTTTCATCCATCAAACTACACAACACATTTCGTAGACCGAAATATCTCACACATATTTTGGCTTCGGATGCGAGAGAAAAAAAGCTCCTGTCTCCAGCATCCGAGCTTCACCAGAACCGCTGTCATACCGTTCAAACTCAGACATGACTCCGAGCCCCCGGGGCCGACAAAGTCCTAATGTTGTTGCCACAACACCTCGCTCCTGGAGGACGTGCGGGGAGGACCGAACTTTCGGAGGACAAACTCGGTGAAATATTTCTACCAGGCCCTCAGGGCCAATTAAAATCGATAACCGTCGCATGAATAGGCACAGAGAGAGCCCTGCTGCAGCAGCATAAGTCAGTGGAGTAGATTACTCAGAGATGGATGAAGGGAAGTGGAGGGGGAGGAGCATAGAACACAATCACCGACCGTGTCATGTGAAATTTCTTCATGGAATGCCTTTTAAATATCCCCGGGGTTCGAATATGCAGATGCGGGTCGTCTCCGGACTCGTCCTTGCCGTTGAGCGGTTGCCACTATGGACCAGATATTGAAATTTCGCCTCAGAAGTCCGGAAACCTTTTCTAAATAAACGAATTAAGAAAAATATTTCATGTTCATGTTTTTAGGATTATTTTTCTTTTAAGCTAAATGTAATTCATTATGAAAGAGCTTGGAATTTTGTCGCGAAATTTTGATTTCCGACCCATTGTGGCTCGAATGGATCGCCATCGGCAATGTTGCGGTTAGTGTTCACAATGCACCAGACCGAGACTAGAACACACTCCGAACACATTATGCGAGAAAGGAGAATATTTTGTTAAAGACATCCACGGGAGGAGAAAAATTCATTTATCAAAAGTTTTATTGTTATCAATGTTTGCACGGTTTTCATTTCCTCCGACCGGGTTTCCTTCGGAGCTTCCCCCATAAGGATCGGGACGATCATTTTCTTCGCCTCAGCTAGCAAAGAAGCAGCGTCTCCTCGGTGCAACAGTGTTTTCTCATTGTAGTTCTCGTTTTAAATGGAAAATGGGTAACGTCTTCTCGTCATCGTCGTCGTCGTCGTCGTCGTCGTCGTCACCGTCTTTCTTACCACACACACTCGCTCTGCTCCTGATGAGATTCTTTTCTTCTGGACCGCCTTTATGGCTCTGATGCTCCGTGAGAAATGAGACGTTGTAGCGGATTTAACAGCTTCATACATGGGGCGACCGATTCTGAACGAGGCAAGACAAGCTTCATCGGCATACAAGAAAAGATAAAGACGAGCTTTAAATTACTTTGAGCGCTATACGGATATCAGATAGTACGCGTTTTCAATGCAGTGCTTTCAACACTGTTGGGTAGAATGAGAAGTGGAATCTCCAACATTTTTACAAAGTAAAACCGTCACAACGTTTTCTCACTATTCGACTTGCAGCTTTCCCACCAAATCTACAATCTTGGATCATTATCGTATCAGCACCAGTAGGACAATGAAAGGAAAAGTGGCATCGGCCAAATGACGAGGCATTTTGCTTAGTCAAGAAGTCAGTGTTGACTTCATCCATCAAAGTTTGCGTGTCTGATGGAGGTGAAATTTGCTATTCATTTAGGGCCATTAGACCAGTTTTTGTAGCATGGGAAGCACCAATGATGCCACTAGTGTTTGAAAGGAAAAACATGATTTTGGATCAATCGTCAATCGTCAATCGTCTCAGGATTCTGAGAGAACCTTTTTCAGCATTCGGAGAGAATCCTTCTGAGGATTCAGAGAGTATCTTTCTCAAGCTTCTGAGAGAATTTTTCTCAGAATTCGGAGAGAATCTTTTCCAGGATTCGGAGTGAATCCTTCTCTGGATTCTGAGAAAATCCTTTCTCAGGTTTTTGAGAGAATCTTTCTCAGGGTTCTAAGAGAATCCTGCTCAAGTTTCTAAGATAATCCTGCTCTGCATTCTGAGAGAATACTGCTCAAGATTTCAATAGAATCCTTCTCAGGATCTGAGAGAATCCTTCTCCGGATTCTGAGAGAATTCTCCTCAGGTGTGCGAGAGAATTCTTCTCAGGGTTCTGAGAAAATCTTGCTCAGGATACTGAGCGAATCCTTCTCAATGTTCTTAAAGAATCCTTCTTTAGATCTGAGAAAATCCTTCTCTGGATTCAGAGAGAATCCTTCTCAGGATACTGAGAGAATCCTTTTCAGGATTCTGAGAGAATCCATTTCAGGATTATGAGAGAATCCTTCTCAGGATTCCGAGAAAATCTTCCTCAGGATTTTAAAACAAACTTTCTCAGGATTCTGAGAGAATCCTTCTCAGGCTTCCGAGAGAAACCTTCTCAGGCTTCCGAGAGAAACCTTCTTAGAATTCAGAAAGAATCATTCTCAGGATTCCGAGAGAATATTTCTCAGGATTCTGAGAGAATCATTCTCCTGATTCTTAGTGAATCTGTCTCAGGATTTTAAGAGAACCTTTCTCAGGATTCTGTAAGATTCTTTTTCAGGATCCTGAGAGAATTTTGCTCAGGATTCTAAGAGAAATGCTCTCAGGTTTCTGAAAGAATCCTTCTTAGAAATCTGTGAAAATCTTTTTCAGAATTCTGAGAAAACTCTTCTGAGGACTTCGACATAACCCTTCTGATGATTCTGAGAGCATTATTTTTTTTCTGCTCAGGATTTTGAGAGAAGCCTGCTCGGAGAGAAATCTTTTGATAACTCTGAGAGATCGGCTCAGGATTCGAAGACAATCTTGCTGAGGCTTCTGAGAGAAACTTTCTCAGATTTGGAGAGAATCCCGCTCAGAATTCGGAAAGAAACCAGTTCAGGATTCTGAGAGAATGTTTCTAAGAATTTTGAAAGAATCCTGCACAGGATTCAAAAAAAATCTTCTCAGAATTTGGAGTGATCCTGGAGAATCCTGCTCAGGATGCAGAGAGTATCATGTTCAGGATTCGGATAGAATTCTGCTTAGGATTCAGAAAGAGTTTTGCTCGGGATTCGGAGAGAAATATTATCAGAATTCTGACAGAATCCTGCTCAGAATTTCGAGAGAATCCTGCTCAGAATTCTGAGAGAACTCTCCTGATGATTCTGAGTGAATCTTTCTCTGGATTCTGAGAGAATCCTATATAGGATTCTGAGAGAATACATCTCAGGATTCTGAGAGAATCCTTTTCAGGATGTTGAGTGACTCCTTCTCAGGATTCAAAGAGAGTTTTTTTTTCAGAATTCAGGAGCATTCTTCTCAGTATTTTGAGAGACTCATTATCAAGATTCTGAGAGAATCATTCTCATGATTCTGAGTGAATCTGTCTCAGAATTTTGAGAGAACCTTTCTCAGGATTCTGAGAAAATCCTGTTCTGGATTCTGGGAGAATCCTTCTCAGAAATCTGAGAGAATCTTTTTCAGAATTCTGAGAGAACTCTTCTGTGGAATCCGAGATAAAAGTTCTGAGGAATCTGAGAGCATTTTTTTCAAGATTTTTAGAGATTCTGCTCAGGATTCTGAGAGAATCCTGCGCAGGATTCGAAGACAATCTTGATCAGGATTCTGAGAGAAACTTTCTCAGAATTGTGAGAGAATCCTGCTCAGAATTCGAAAAGAATCCAGTTCAGGATTCTGAGAGAATGTTTCAAAGAATTTTGAAAGAATCCTGCTCTGGATTCAAAAAGAAAACTGCTCAGAATTTGGAAAGATCCTGAGAGAATCCTGCTCAGGATGCGGAGAGTATCATGTTCAGGATTCGGATAGAATTCTGCTAAGGATTCAGAGAGAGAGAGTCATGCTCGGGATTTGGAGAGAAATATTATCAGAATTCTGACAGAATCCTGCTCAGAATTTCGAGAGAATCCTGCTCAGAATTCTGAGAGAACTCTTTATAGGATTCTGAGAGAATACATCTCAGGATTCTGAAAGAATCCTTTTCAGGATTCTGAGTGACTCCTTCTCAGAGTTTTTTTTTTCAGAAATCAGGAGCATTCTTCTCAGTATTTTGAGAGACTCATTATCAAGATTCTGAGAGAATCATTTGCATGATTCTGAGTGAATCTGTCTCAGAATTTTGAGAGAACCTTTCTTAGGATTCTGAGAGAATCCTTCTCAGAAATCTGAGAGAATCTTTTTCAGAATTCTGAGAAAACTCTTCTGTGGACTCCGAGATAACCCTTCTGAGGAATCTGAGAGCATTTTTTTCAAGATTTTTAGAGATTCTGCTCAGGATTCTGAGAGAATCCTGCGCCGGATTCGAAGACAATCTTGATCAGGATTATGAGAGAAACTTTCTCAGAATTGTAAGAGAATCCTGTCCTGCTCAGAATTCGTAAAGAATCCAGTTCAGGATTCTGAGAGAATGTTTCTAAGAATTTTGAAAGAATCCTACTCAGGATTCAAAAAGAAAACTGCTCAGAATTTGGAAAGATCCTGAGAGAATCCTGCTCAGGATGCGGAGAGTATCATGTTCAGGATTCGGATAGAATTCTGCTTAGGATTTAGAGAGAGAGAGTCATGCTCGGGATTCGGAGAGAAATATTATCAGAATTCTGATAGAATCCTGCTCAGAATTTCGAGAGAATCTTGCTCAGAATTCTGAAAGAACTCTCCTGATGATTCTGAGAGAATCTTCCCTGGATTCTGAGAGAATCTTTTTAAGGATTCTGAGAGAATTCTTCTCAGGATCCTAAGAGAAATGTTCTCAGAATTCTGAGAGAATCCTTTTCAGGATTCTGAAAGACTCCTTCTCAGAAATCTGAGAGAATTTTTTTTCAGAATTCTGATAGAACTCTTCTGTGAAGTCCGAGATAATCCTTCTGAGGAATCTGAGAGCATATTTTCCATGTTTTGTAGAGATTCTGCTCAGGATAATGAGAGAAGCCTGCTCAGGATTCGAAGCTAATCTTGCTCAGGATTCTGAGAGAAACTTTCTCAGAATTGTGAGAGAATCCTGCTCAGAATACGAAAAGAATTCAGTTCAGGATTCTGAGAGAATGTTTCTAAGAATTTTGAAAGAATCCTGCTTAGGATTCAAAAAGAAATCTGCTCAGAATATGGAGAGATCCTGAGAGAATCCTGCTCTCGGATCGGAGAGAATCCTGCTCAAGATGCGGAGAGTATCATGGTCAGGATATGGATAGAATTCTGCTAAGGATTCAGAAAGAGTCCTGCTCGAGATTCGGAGAGAAATATTATCAGAATTCTGACAGAATGCTGCTCAGAATTTTGAGAAAATCCTGCTCAGAATTCTGAGAGAACTCTCTGATGATTCTGAGAGAATCTTTCTCTGGATTCCGAGAGAATCCTTTTTAGGATTCTGAGAGAATACAGCTCAGAACTTTGAGAGAATCCTTCTCAGGATTCTGAAAGACTTATTATCAAGATTCTGAGAGAATCATTCTCATGATTCTCAGTGTATCTGTCTCAGGGTTTTGAGAGAACCTTTCTCAGGATTCTGAAAGATTTCTGCTCAGGATTCTGACGGAATTCTCCTTTGTATCGTAAGAGAAATATTTTCAGAATTCTGAGAGAACCATGCTCAGGAATCTTAAAGAACCTTTCTTAGGATTCTGAGAGATTCCTGCTCAGGATTCTGAGAGAATTCTTCTCAGGATCCTTAGAGAAATATTGAGAAATGAGAGAATCTTGCTCTGAAACCTCAGAGAATCCTTCTCAGGAATCTGAGGGAATCCTACTCAGGATTCTGAAAGACTCTTCTGAGGACTCCGAGATAACCCTTCTGAGGATTCTGTGAGCATTGTTTTTCAAGATTCTTAGAGAATCTGCTCAGGATGCTGAGAGAAGCCTGCTCAAGATTCGGAGAGAAATCTTTTTGGAATTCGGAGAGAATCCTGCTCAGGATTCGAAGACAATCTTGCTCAAATTCTGAGAGAAACTTTCTCAGATTTGGAGAGAATTCTGCTTAGGATTCGGAAAGAATCCAGTTCAGGATTCTGAAATAATATTTCTCAGAATTTTTCAAGAATCCTGCTCAGAATTCAAAAAGGAATCTGCTCAGAATTTAGAGAGATCTTGAGAGAATCCTGCTCAGGATGCGGAGAGAATCATGTTCAGGATTCGGAGAGAATTCTGCCAAGGATTCAGAGAGAGAGTCCTGCTCGGGATTTGGAGAGAAATATTATCAGAATTCTGAGAGAATCCTGCTCAAAATTCTGAGAAAATCCTGCTCAGGATTCGGAGAAAATCTTGCTCAGCACTCGAAGAGAATCCTTCTGGGAATTTGGAGAAAATTCTTTAAGGCGAAGTAGGCCGTCAATGAAATTTGTACAAGTCCGTTTCCCGGAATAACCCCTTTCCCGGAAACCCATTTCCCGGAATGCACAGAAAATAAACTTTCGCGGATTTCGCGAACTTTAATATTCGTAGCGATTAACGCGCAGCTATTCAGCAAGACCACAGCAAAGTATTGCAGGTTTCAATCCCGCCGGTCGAGGATATTTTAGGATTGAAAAAAGCCAATGAAATTAAACCTGTCGCTGCTGTAGGCAAAATGCCTAGAATGTATCGTTTTGTCTCAAATTCCGAGCACTCGGTTTTTGTATGGCGATTGGGTTGAAATGTTTCGCTGAAATATGTCATCAAACTACAAGGAAATGGCAGTCAATTGCAATTCATTTTATACGTCTTTTAATCTATTTTATTTCTCTGGAGTAGTGATGATCCTCTAGTTCGAAACCAGTAAAACTAGCTCAGAAATTATTTGCGAAACTATTTATATGATTACGATTTATTCCTGCTGTTCGGAATTTGAATCAAGGTGTTCGGAATAGGAGGTTAAATGAACAAAGTATTCGGCATTTGAATCAAAATGTTGCTCCATACTTTTACGTTAAAACAATACTAAACAAGTTTAAATAAACAATTTTATCTGCA
Source organism: Aedes aegypti (assembly GCF_002204515.2). Lineage (NCBI taxonomy): Eukaryota > Metazoa > Arthropoda > Insecta > Diptera > Culicidae > Aedes > Aedes aegypti. The sequence continues at coordinate 289,993,176 of NC_035107.1, read as the reverse complement.
AACCTAACAGCTAATAGTTAGACTTTGCGGAGAAATTGAAATTTTCACTAATATCACCTAATTTATGCCTATCAGATGCATTTGAAGTCACTGTTGGCCTAAAGTGTTCGGAATATGAGTCAAAACGGTATTGAAACACTCGTTACTAAAGGTAATCCAAAACTACTGTACTGCCCATAACTGCGTGTTTGTCAAATTCGACATTTTTCACAATTTCGAGTTAATACCGGGGAGAGTCATCAAATGACAAATACTTTCGATCAACTTACTGAAATCTGTGAGATTGTTCAAGAAAAATCGAAAAAATATCAAGTTGTTTTGTCACATTGGCAATTGTAACCGCATAACAGTCACATTGAGATTATACATGAGCCTTATAATGCAGTAGCAACGAAATTTATATCAGAATTATTTTCTGACTATTCACTCAATATGCGATATGAGTTGTACAAAATTTCAGCCTCAAATAAGCATTTTTGAATTCTTAGTGTTTTTTTTTTTAATTTTAGTTTCCTCCCATACTGCAATAAAATGCAAACTTGGTGTCCCATTTACTCAATGCCTACATTTGTCGAATGTTACAAATATGCAGTTATGGGCAGTGTAGAAAAATGTTCTATTATCCGGAGCATTCCCCGCGTTAACAACCTTCGATGACACTGATGATTTAGAAAATGCATGCACCCAAAACAGGCTACTTGATGAGATTCACGTTTTCAAACTACCTTAGTAAGAAGAGCCACGTGAGATTCGCGACATTCAAGCCTACTACTATTACCATTCCCAGCCCTGATATAATCCAATTACTCAAAAGAATAACCTTAGTTTGAAATAAGGGGAAAATTTTGATGTTTAATATTAGCAGCCTTCTCGATAATTTGGAAGAATGGCAAATTTTCAAAAGAAGGGTGATTCTCTATGAAAAAAGCAGTGGTTATAAGTGGAATTTGTGTTGGTGGATTTGTTTATCAGTTTGAACATTATTATTTGTTCGAATAGCATAACTCGAAAGAACAGCCTATGCTTGGAAGAAGGGCAATTATCCAATTAAAATAATAATAACAACACAAGAACAACACGGAAATTGACCGGGCAAAAAGTTTCTCACATACTGCACATAGAGGGTTTAGAGGTTAAAAATGTCTTGAAATTATTTAGTCTTGAAGTAAGTCTTCTGTTGGAAACCTTTCAAAGGGATATAAAATCTAGAATATTATTTTTTTTACAAGAAATCTGATTGCAAGCTTAGGTGGTTAAGCAATTTAAGCTTGCAATCAGATTTGTTGAAAAAAAAAATCCAACCCGTCAAATATTTCGATCTAATAAAAAACTTCGCTCACTTACTGAAAATATGGTGGATAAAATTAGTAAAATAAAAAGGCTGTGCATTTTTTTTCGAGTTGTTGATTTTAAGGGCGAAAACTGCTTTTTCATTTATGACATTTGCTTCATTTTTATTTGCACCTTAATGTGCTACTATAATAGCCGGTAAAACTATTTTTCAAATCAGAATGACATTTGGCCATATCAGTTTACATTGGGCCTAGGGGTAACTGTGATCATTCTTTTCGATGCATTTCGTGGCTGACATGAACGTCAAAAAACTAATCTATGACAATCTAGTAGCTATTTACAAAGTATTCTTGGAATTTGCCACATTGTTTTCATGATTCCGATATTACTTTGCTTTAAAAAATGGTATAGAACCGGAAATTATTTAGTTTATTTACCATTCAGTAGCTGGGTTACAGTGTTGTTCAGACTCATTTCCCCGAAAATAACATTTTCCGAACTACGAAGATACGAACTACTACAACCATGCTCTATTCTCCTAATATAGAAAAGCAGATGGTTAAGCTTGAGTACTGCACACAAAATCGATCAATTTTGATCCCAGAGAGCCACAATTCAAGTTTCGGTGAAATGAAATGAGTGAGTGAGTGAGTGCGAATCATTTCACCGAAACTTGAATTGCGGCCCACCGAGATCGAAACTGTCGTATCCCATGTGCAACACTCAAGCCCAACCACCTCCCCCTCCATCTCAGGAATACAACGCACAGTTATAACAGTTCATGGCTTCACAATTCGAATTTCGGGGAAATGAGTCTGGTCAACACTGCTGGGTTATTCCGGGAAATGGTTTTCCGGGAAATAATTTCCGGGAAACGTCTTTACGGGAAATGATATAACCGTAATCATATCATTATCAACTATGAGGACTGTATGTTATTACTTTGAAATTACGAGACGTAATGCAACATGGCTGCCAAAACGAATGACGGGCTACTTAGCCTTAAATCATTCAGAGAGAATCCTTCCCAGGATTAGCGAAGTATACTTTTCAAAATTTGGAGAATATTCCTCTCATTACTTACTTACTTATTTGGCTTTACATCAATTATCTTGATAAAGCCTCGCCAACAATAATTCGCCAATTCACTCGGTTCATGGCCGCTTCTCTCCATCCTCGACTGTGACCCACGCTCTCCAGGTCCCGGTGTACCTGGTCAATCCACCTAGCTCGCTGCGCCCCACGCCTTCTTGTTCCGACCGGATTCGTGGCGAACACCATCTTTACAGGGTTGTTGTCCGGCATTCTTGCAACATGCCCTGCCCAGCGTATCCTTCCAGCTTTAGCTACCTTCACGATACTGGGTTCGCCGTAGAGTTGAGCGAGCTCGTGGTTCATCCTTCGCCGCCACACGCCGTTCTCCTGTACGCCGCCATAGATCGTCCTTAGCACTCGGCGTTCGAAAACCCCAAGAGCTTGCAAGTCCTCCTCGAGCATAGTCCACGCCTCATGCCCATAGAGGACTACCGGTCTTATGAGCGTTTTGTACATCGTACATTTGGTGCGGGGATGAATCTTTCTTGACCGCAGTTTCTTCTGGAGCCATAGTAGGCACGACTTCCGCTGATGATGCGCCTTCGTATTTCCCGACTAACATTGTTGTCAGCCGTCAACAAGGATCCAAGGTAAACGAACTCGTCCACCACCTCGAAGGTATCTCCGTCTATCGTAACACTGCTTCCTAGGCGGGTCCTGTCGCGCTCAGTTCCGCCAACCAGCATGTACTTTGTTTTCGACGCATTCACCATTAGCCCGACTCTTGTTGCTTCGCGTTTTAGGCGGGTGAAAAAATCTGCCACCGTTTCAAATTTTCTCCCAATAATATCCATGTCGTCCGCGAAGCAAACAAATTGTCCGGATCTCGTGAAAATCGTGCCTCGACTGTTTAGTCCGGCTCTCCGCATAACACCTTCAGGCGCAATATTGAACAACAGGCACGAAAGTCTGTCGGCCTGTCGTAGTCCCCGCCGAGACTCGAACGAACTGGAGTGCTCGCCTGAGATCTTAACGCAGTTTTGCACACCGTCCATCGTTGCTCTGATCAATTTTGTGAGCTTCCCGGGAAAGCTGTTCTCGTCCATGATTTTCCATAGCTCTATGCGGTCGATACTATCGTATGCCGCCTTGAAATCGATGAACAAATGGTGCGTAGGGACCTGGTACTCACGGCATTTCTAGAGGATTTGCCGCACGCCAAAGATCTGGTCCGTTGACGAGCGGCCGTCGATGAAACCTGCTTGATAACTTCCCACGAACTCGTTTGCTATAGGTGATAGACGACGGAAGAGAATCTGGGATAGCACTTTGTAGGCGGCGTTTAGGATGGTGATTGCACGATAATTTTCACACTCCAGTTTGTCGCCCTTTTTGTAGATAGAGCATATAACGCCTTGCTTCGGTCGTCCGATAGATTTGGCTCACGGTTTCGCGTGTGTTTTCGTCGCCGAAGATTTTTTTTTTGTTTTTTCCTGTTTTGGAGCGTCTTGCTGGGTAGTGCTTCGTGAAGCCCAAGCAGGACAGTTTTTACATTCAGAAATGGAATAGTGAAAAGTGAAAAATGAAAAAGTGATTTGTTTGATTTGTGTCCTCAGTACTGTTGGTCTTTGGCTGCCCTAAGTTCACCGAACCATCCGGAAGTGACAGGCAGCACATAAATTTAAAGAATCAATCCGGTGAGTTTGTTCCAGTATGATACTTTTTCTTTTGTGAGCCTTCCGGATCGTTTTTGTCCGCGTCGTGGAACTTCTGATCGTTTCTTGAACGGAAAATGTTATTTTCGGAGTTTGATAATTATGTTCAGATTGCGCATTCTGTCCGGGCGGGTGTTACGCAACTAACAATCGGTCGTGGATGCTTTTTAACCGTTCGATGACCCTGGAGGGATCGATTCTGCTTTTCGTATAATTTTGAGCAGAAAAACCGACTGTGTGTAGGGTGTTTAGTTCGAACGCGCTTCCTTTCGTTTTTCGATTATCTAAAAATACAGTACCACCCAGTACAATTTTTTAATGGGAACAGTACAGTTTTTCAATAGGCGTGATTTTTTTTTTTTTTTACGCGTATCGTTATTTTATACAATCCGATGACCCTGGAGGGATCGGTTTTGCTTTTTACTGGTTATTGAGCAAAAATATTACTGCACAATCGACAAGCATTTCGCGAAATACTATTTATACTATAAATAAGCTGTTGTTTTCTCTTTTGATTGCCGGCATTCAAAAGATTAATTTGAAAACGCTTAAACAACAAATATTTATGGTCTATCGCCAGCTTTCTAGGCGAATCCTGACAATATACCTTCCCCAATCTCCAACTCCGTAGCACTTATGAGGGTGTCGCTGAGTCGGTGGTCTCTCATTAAGTAAGTGCTACATCAACATTTCCTTCCCCTATCCCAAGTTACGGTAAAGATGGGCGTGGCCGGGAATAGCGATATTCATGCTTTTAGTATTCTTGATTATGATTTGAACAAGGTATACTCCCCTGCCTTGTTCTTGAAAGTAGTCAGGATGAGATTATTAAAAAGAAATATGAATGTTGCTAGTATCCAATCTACGAAGTATACCGTAACTACGCTATAGGGCATATAACGCCTTGCTTCCACTCCTCCGGTAGTTGTTCCGTTTCCCAGATTCTGACTATCAGCCGATGCAGACAAGCGGCCAACAATATTCCTCTCATGAATAGGGGAAAATCTTTCTAAGGATTCTGAAATAATGCATCAAGAGAATCAAGAATATGACAAAAATGAAAAGTATCAGAGATTGAAACACACTTTCTAAATAAAGCACAAAGTTCATAATAGCTTGCAGGGCGAGCGACGGAATCAAGACCAATCGTTTTCGGTTCGCATGGCGCGAGTGCGAAAAGAGATTCGCGTTTCTCAGTTAGTATGTATGCTTCAAATAAAGCTGAAAATTGTGGCTGCTCAATCAAGGATGAAGGATCAATTGGCGAGCTCGTTTCATTTTTTAAATCTATAAAATATATATGACCGCACATTAAATCGTTACAACGGTGGGACATAAATATGATTATTCAACAAACTATGAATGGTTTGTCACTGTAAGTGTCGGCATAAACTCTAATTCATTTTTTTTATATAAAATCTCTTGCCTTTTACCTTTATTTTTATACAAAAAAAAAGCTTTGAATGGTTCGGTCTGTTTGTGGCCGGCGCCGTTTTTGACCCTGTTTAAATAGAGACACTGAATTATGCACACTGAAGAAGATTATGGCCAATCCCAGCCGAACTTCTAGTTGATTCTTTGTGCATTTTCACTGATTTTAGTCAATCACGAAATAGCAACCATTGATATGTGTAGTCAGTCTAAGCTAAGCTCAGCTAAGCTAAAGCACAAAGTTCGTAATCATTGTGGATTCCAATGTTGTCAAAACACTCCATTGCTGTTCTATATCCGGATCAATTATCCGCATCTGGTTTATTATGCCTCGCACATTCACCGACATGTTCCATTTCGTCTGACATGCTTAGAAATTTGCACTCGGTCGAAACCGAATTCGACAAACAATATGCAATCAATTAGTGCACGCGTAGCACTCAGCATGGTGGAGTCGCGATATCTATGGTGGTTTGTGTAATGGTTTAATTAAAATCTGCACCGTTTCGAATGGCGTCATCGCACTCAGTTCGGCTAAACTTTGTTGAGCCTATAACAGGATAAACGCATTGATAGTTTGTTATAGAAAAGTGAATTTGTTGAAGTACGTTTGTTATTCATTCTATTGTTAAGTAACATAAATTGTTTACATTTCCACTACGTGAAGGTTATGTAACCTTGAACGACAACTGTAATATTTCTCTACGAGTAGATGATTGTGAAATTGAAATGAGACCACTTTCCCTTACACTCGATGGTGGTGCCAGCCAGTCTTCCTGGCTTTGTAATTACCGGAATCAATTGTACTGCATAGCGAAAGGTGAGGCAAAAGTTCGACATTTGTGGTATTCATTATTCTTGAATTCTCTTGATTCTCTCGATTCTCTTTATTCTCCTAATTCTCTTGTTTCTCTTAATTCTCTTGATTCTCATGATTCTCTTGATTCGTTTAATTCTCTCCAAGCTCTTGATTCTCTTGATTCTCGTGATTCTCTTGATCTGGAAATCCTGAAAATAAACTTTCGCCCTACCTTACTCTATGCATTGTTGAAAGCCATTCGGAAAGCCGACCACCAATCCGATTTCGATTCACGCCACATCCTGTTTGAAGGAGCTTTAAAAAAAAGCACTGACTGACTGCACTTGACACGTGGTAGATTGAATTAAAATTAAAATCGTAAATCACTGGAGTCAGATTTGATTCCGGTGGCGGTATGCCTGTGCCCTGTCCCCGGACTTATTGCTATGGTGGACGTTCACTCTCGTTTTCCCCGTAACTACTATGTCCAACAGGGTGTTACAACGCAGTGGATTGATCGCTATGAAAGCGGAATGTGAAGGGCTTTGATTGCAATCAACTGGCTGATTGAGTTTCTGCCCTTCCGTTCAAGGGATTAGGGACCGAGGGAACAGGTGTTCAGTTGGCACGGAGAAAAGGGAATTTTTTAAAAGAGCACATTTAGTTCGGATATGATTGAGCGAATTGAAGAAGAAATTTAACTTAAACTTATTTGAAACCTGTGCTAATGGATAGTTCGTTCCTTTCCGAGCAATGCTAGATAGTGGTTCCCAAGTCTGCTTTGCGTCTGAGTTGATTGCCAACCGTTTGATGATATCCGGAGAGCCTGAAACTGGAATTGGTGGAGCGAAGATCCACGTAATGCAGCCCACAGACGCTCAAACGGTTTGACCAACATTGACCCCGCCCCCAAGTTAGTCAAACCGACAAATGTTGATACAACCGTTTGATCGGCGGTCAAGGTTGGTTGCAGCAACACGATATTTCTTCGTATTTTTTTAAACTTGCCGGGAGTCTACTGAACATGTGATTGTTATTTTTTCGAATGCTGTGGCTGTGAGGGAGAATCTTTTCGCGATTTTCTGGCAATAATCGCAGTAAGGAGGTATTAGAGTATTAGAGAATGTCAGTATCGCCACACCGCATATGCCTTCTAATCGATATCATTTCCATATCGCCTGTTACTTCACGCGTGTTTACATTTTTATTTTAATTTCATCAACCATTATCGCCTTATTTATTTTTGTTTGTAGTGTCGCCGTATTGTGTTTACGATTTCAGAATCATCCATTATTCATAATCATAAAAACGGACATGGTTAAGAACTTTAGATCAACTATTATACCATAAAGCTACAATTTCATAAACATTTTCTTCGATTGTGTACATTTTATTAGTATCGCTTAAATCGCAAGGCACTCCGGATTTGTCTTCTAGTTGCAACGGTTGCAACGACGACGCTTGAGTGCCGGACGGATGGTTTGGAATGAATTATTGTATTAGAACAGATAAATGAGGCGTCATTCATTTCGGATCGATTGATACACATACCAATCTCATGGCAGGTTTGGGTGTATGTGTAACGCGTTATAATTGAACACTGAATTCAATCGATCTGAGGATTTTGACACTCGAGCGGGACACGCTTCTGAATGCTCCCCCAGGTGTTTTATCCCGCTTAAGTGTTAACATTCTTGTACACTGAATCTTTCGTCATTGTTATTTAAAATAATATTCTTAGTAAACAGTTGTAACTCGTTGTTATCGGGGTGAAGGTGAAAATAAAATGTATTTTTTTTCCTAGGCTACAAATGTATGGATTTAATGTCGTTTTCCGTTATATTTTGACTATTTAGGTTTTATTAGAGATCGATGAATATTTTTTACTCTGCATGGTATTGTGTTAATTGTAATACACAGGAATTTATTTTCCAGGAGCATCGTAGAGACACATAAAATTATCGACAATGAGCAAATTATCGCCCTTTTATCTTGCAGCTTTATACAATGTTTTCATGCCATGTGTTTTTTATTTCTTTTAATTTACTAGGATTTAACTCTTATATTATCTCGAAGAACAACTACACATTAATTCAAATAATAGGGTAATACTACCAAAATTCAACCCATAACAAGTTTCAGACTAGATTTTCTAGATGTCTCATTTAATTGATGGAGAGACACATTAGAGAAGAGAAAACACAAGAGTTACTGCATTATGTTTCCAGTTGACGCATTGAGGACACCTATAAGGGCACCATAAGAATTCGCAGTCATCGTCCAAAAAATATTATAACATATATTATATTCAATTTTATTTTATATTATATTATATTATATTCCATTACATTGTGTATTGCCTTATATCATATTAGTTTTTATCATATTATACAATATTATGTTGTATTATAAATATCATGCACGGATTATGGTAAAGCATTATAGATCTCACACAAAAATCATGACAAGAGCGGTTGGACGAGATCGAAAATGTTGAACTTTAGCGTAACATAATTTATGTAGCAACCCATATTACATTTGATTTTGGAAGTCATATTTCCAATGAAGTTGTTGTCTTTAATTATCATTCAATCCTACTATATTTGCTAGCTTTATTGATGTTTTCTAATCGAAAATAGGATCAAGCGCGGCTACTGGAGATAGTCTTTGTTATAATATTCTACCATATTAGGTGGATCTAGTTTTCAGCTTCGGATGCAGCAAAGTTTTAAATGGAGTGAAATTTCATAATAGGATTCACTCTTTTAGTTGTACTATGACATGGAGCATCGTGAAGTCGACATATCGGAGATACTTACCTTAATCATTGCTCTTTATCTTTCAGCACTTTGTTCATCTCTACTAAATGTATTTTGTCCTTATTTTAGATGGTGCTGAATGAGGTTGAATTTATCATATTCATTGAATTTTATTGAACATATATATAAATCATACATGAAAATTATTTCCATTTTTATATACATTTCATTATATATCTATGCCAATTCATAATATGTTGGGAATTGGGAGGGTGCATCAGGGCATCATTGAAGTTGCAGCTGGACGATGGAGTGGAGTGCCAACCGGAGTCTAGGAGAATGTGCCGTAACATCCTCGTAGATGGGTGCATATCTCCAACAGTTGCAATGGATTCGACGCGCCCTTCTTAAAACAAACCATCTCGTGGAAAGCTGAACAAGCACTGCGATTCTCATTATTCTAATTGTTGGATTATACCGTTGGAAGGAGATTCTCTTTTTTCCCGCGGGTTTCGCGTAAGTGTCTCTGCTTACGGGTCCGCCACACCCCTTTTGGCCCTTCATACAACGGTATCATGAATACAAATTGATAATGAAAATTGACCTTGCTATCCAGTGGAACCGCATGCAGAGCAAGACTCAAGCAAGGGATGGTGGCTATCTACATACATACTTACATACATAATCGCAGTAAGGAGGAAAAGAACTTTCAACACTTAAGTACCGGAAGAAATAAATATTTAAGAGGAATTCAAGTTATAATTTGTACGAAAAATTTTGAAGAAACTCAGAAATCATGACGGGTCTCTTTCGGGAAATATTCTGAGCAGTCATTGATATGGGAATGGCCATGTGATTTGTTTCCCTCTAGTTATAGGATAGTCATATCATCTAGTTATTCTGCTTTGAAGTTTTCACAGGAAGCTATACTGAGGATTCCACCAAAAGCTCTTCCTGGGATTCTACCACAAATTTGATCAATAATTCCTTTAGAAATTTATCCACAGATTCAACCAGAAATTCCACTGGGGAACATTTTTCAGGCATACCTTCAGGTGGAATTTTTCCAAGGAGGTTCCTCTACAAATTATTGTGGATTTCAACCACTGATTCCTTCAAAGATCTGTCCAAAAAAATCTCAAGGAATTTCTTCAGGGCTAAATCTAAGGCAGCCTCCTATAATTCCTCCAGATTGTTATAACAATTTTTTCAAAGATTTCTTCAGAAACTACTCTAGAAGTTAGTTCCAAGGATTCCATCACGCGTTACCCAGGAATCACATAATGAATTCTTTCAGATACTTCTCAAGGGATTTCTAAAAAAAAATCATTACCAGAAGTTCCTCCAAGGATTTCACCAGGACTTTTGTAAAGGCTTGCTCCTAGGACTCCTCCTCCTTAAATTCCTCAAGGAGTTACATCAGAAAATCCACCATCTTTCTAGTATTTTTTCAACAGATTTCTCCAGGGATCTATACAAATACTTCCCAAGGGATTTCTCCAGTTGTTCATTCAATGCTTCCTTCAAGAATTCCACCAAAAAATTCTCCAAAGATTCATTTAAGAATTCCTCCAGCGAAACTTTAAGCATTTCTATACAGATACTACCCACAATTTATCCAAGGATTCATCAAGTTCCTCCAGGGATTCCACCAACAATTCCTCCAAGAATTTCATCAGAAAGCCATCAAAGTTTTCAAGAGAAATACTGCACAAAAAAAAATCATCAAAACTTGATCAGCAGGAACTCCTTTAGAGATTCCACTTGTAATTTTTTGAGTGGATCCTTAAGGTTATCCTTCGGTATTCCTCTAGAGAATCTTCAATAAATTCTTTTATAAACTCCACCAGTGTTTCCTCCAAAGATTCTTCCTTGTATCTCTAAAGGTACCCTACGAAGCATTCGTCCTGGGATTTCTGCAGGAATTACTTCAAAAATCTAATATAAATTTCTCCGAGGATTCCTAAAGGAATTTATCCATAAATTCCATCCAGTATTTCTTGAAGGATTTTTTTCAAGGAATCTACCAGGAATTACCTTAGAGAATCTTTCAGAAACTCCTTCAGGGATTGCTTTTAAAGTTCTTCCAGAAACATACTAAGGAATCCCTCCAGGAAACTCTTTTGGAATTAATCTATTGATTTCTTTGGTGATACCTCCAAGAATTTCGAAAAATATATCTCCATGGACTTTTTTTCAGAATTGAAAAAAAAAATCTTTTAGGTCTACTTTAGCGATTCATTCTGAGGTATTCAGAGAAATGTGTTGTTTGAAACGCTGAGTAAATACCAGTTAACTACCTGGAGGAATTTATGATAATGCTGAAGCACAATCCTAGCACACCTTTGGTTGAACTTCTGGCGAAACTCTGGTAGATTTTTCTGGTGGTAATTCTAGCGAAACTTGGGTGATATTCTCAGTGTTAACGCTAGAAAAGCTCCTTGTGAAATACCTTAAAAACTTCTCTCGCGAAAAACTACAGGTGATATAATTAGGAAAAATACTGTTGAAGTATCTGAAGGAATTACTAGTGGAATCTTTATAGGAAATTGTGGTCAAATCGCATAGGAAATTTGTTATTGGATAATTGGAGTTTATCTTGGTGGCATCCACGACGGAACCTCCCAGAGGAATCCCTGAAGAATTCCTGTTTTAACCTGTAAAACTATTACAGGTCGGACTCGATTATCCGGGATTCGATTATCCGGAATTTTAGACTCGATAATCCGGAATTTGTTTTTTGGTGTTCTTGTTTTTCAGTTTTTATGCATAAATCTGAGATAATTTGTTATTGCAGTTTCAATATGAATGATTTTGAAGTTTAGAACGTATTTAAGAAAAGGTGGGTTTGATAACGTGGTTTTTTGTGTATGCTGGTCAAATTTTTTTTTTGTTAAGGTTCCTGAAAACCCCCAAGAACCCCTGGAGTTATTCCATGAGAAATTCCTTGAAAATCTGGAGGAATCCCTTGAGGATATCCGGGATTGATTCCTTAAGGAAATCCGGGAGGAGCCTCATGATGAATTCCGCGAGGAATCCTTTGAGAAATTGCGGAAGGAATCTCTTGAGTAATGCCGGTAATGGAATACTTATAAGAAATTTCTGATAAAATCCCTGGAGGAAATCATGATAATTTTCGAGAATCATTGGAGATTTTGCTGGAGGAATTGCTTGAGGATTGATTCCTTAAGGAATTTCGGGAAGTATCCCTCGACTAATTCCGGGAGGAATCCCTTAAGAAATTCCAGGAGGACTACCTTGAAGAGTTCTTGGATGAATCTCTTGAAGTATTCTCTAGAAGTTCAGGTAGTATCTGCTAATAAATTTCGAAAAGAATTCATAATAAATTAACCCACAATAATCGTAGAGGGATTCCTGAAGGAACCTTTAAAAGAATTCCTGATAGAATCCCTGACAGAACTTCTGATGGAATCCCTTAGTCTTAGAAGTTTTTCTAATGGAATCCATGAGAGAACGTCCGATTGAATCCCTGCAGAAATTCCTAATGAAATCTATTGCAGAACTCCTTCAGATGGAATCCTTGGAAAAACTTGTGATGTAGTCCCTGGAGTAATACTTGACAGAATCATTGGAGAAACTCTTGATAGAATTCCTGTAGAAATTCCAGGTGGAATCTCTTAAGGAACTCCTGATAAAGTCCTTTTGAAGAACTCCTTATGGAATCCCTTGGGAACTCGTAATGAAATGCAAAAAACGACTTCTGTTGTTTTGTCCTGTAGGAATTCCTAATTGAATCCCTTTTGGAACTCCTGATAAAATCGTTAGAAGAACTTCTGATGGAAATCCTTGGGGACTCCTATTGAAATACTCAGGGGAACTTCTGATGGAATCCCTATAGAAACTCTTGATAAAATCCCTGAAAGAATTCCAGGTGGAATGTCTAAAGAAAATGCTTATGAAACCCCTGAAGGAACTATTCTTGAAATCCCCAGAAGAACTCCTGATGTAATTCCCAGAAGAGATCCTGATGTTATCCCTAGAAGAAACTTTTGATGCAATTCCTCAAGGATCCAGGTGAAATCTTTGAAGAAACTTTTGATACAATCTCTAGAGGAACTCCTGATGGAATCTCTAAGGGAACTCCTGTTGAAATTTCTGAAGAATTTAATGATGATTCCTGAAGGAATTCCTGACGGAATCCGGAGGAACTTCTGATGGAACCCTTGTATGAATTCCTAAAGATCTTCTTGCAGGAATTCCAGATGAAATCATTGGAGGAACTCCTGATGAAATCCCTTGAACAATTCCCAATGGAACCACTATAGGAACTCCTGATGAAATTCCTGGAGGAATTCGTGATAAAATTCCTGATGGAATTCCTGATAGAATGCTTAGAGAAATTCCTTATGATATCCCTAGAAGATCCTGATGGAATTCTTAGCTGACCTCCTGATATAAACTCTGGAGGAAGTCCTAATAGAATCTCGGAAGAAATGCTAGCTGGAATCTCTGAAGGCACCCTTGGTGGAATTTCTGGAAGAACTCCTGATGAAATCCTCAGATGAACTCTAATGGTAGCCCTAAAGATACTTCTAATAGAATCCCCATAGAAAATTCTTGATAGAATCCCTGGAGGAACTCCTGATGGAATCCTTGGAGGAATAAAAATATATTGTTGGAGGAACTCCTGATAGAGTCCCGATGAAATCTTTAGATGAACTCCTCATGAAATTTCTGGAGGAATTCCTGATAAGTTTCCTTATAGTATCTATAGAGGAACTCCTGATAGGATCTCTTGAGGAATTCGGGTGAAATCTCAAAAGAAACTCTTTATGGCATCCCTGGAGGAACTTCTGATGAAATCTTTGGAGGAAATCCTAAATATATTGTTGAAGGAGCTCCTGATGGAATCAATGAAGGAATTTCTAACGAAATTCATATAATAACTAGTGATGGAATCTCTAGAGAAACCCCTGATAGAATCTCTGGAAGGAATTCCAGGTGGAATCTCTGAAGGAACTGCTGATGGAATCGCTGAAGGAACACCTGATGAAATTTCCAGAAGCCCGAAAGGTACTCCCGATAGAATCCCTACAGGAGCTCCTGATAAAATCCCTGGAGAACTCCTGAAGGAATCCTTGGAAGAATTTGTAAAGATATTCTTAAAAGACACTACACGTTAATGCTTCCAGTGGGCTATTTGCCCTTTGAAGGAAGCACCACACTAGACAACGGACTAGCATGCAACGCCCAGTGGCACAGTCAGAAAACATTCCTCTCGAAAAGTTTTCGGCCTGAGGCGGGAATCGAACCCACGCTCCTTAGCACGATGCGGCTAAATGCCTCGGTGACACTAACCGCACGGCTACGAAGCCACTAAATTCTTGAAGGAATTCTTGATGGAATCATTGAAGGAATTTCTGATGAAATCCCGAGAAGAACTCCTGATGGAATCCCTAGAGCAACGGGGACAGAAACCAGGTGGAATCTCTAAAATATCTCCTGATAGAATCCCAGGAGAAACTTCTGATGAAATCCCTAGTTGAGTTCCAGGTGCAATCCCTGAAAGAACTCCTGATAGAATCTCTGGAGGAATTCCAGATGGAATCTCTGAAGAATTTCTCATGGAATCCCTAGACGAACATCTGATGGAACCCCCAGAAGAATTCTTGATGGAATTCCTAGAGGGACTTCCGATGTAATCCGGAGAGGAGCTTCCGATGGAATTCCTAGAGCTAGTCCTGATAAGAGCCCTGAAGGAACTGCTGAATGAAACCTTCGTGAAATTTATGATTGAATGTTTAGAAGTTCTCCTGATGGAATGCCTGGATGAAATCGTGTTTAATTCCCTAAAATAACTCCTGATTCTTCCTGATTCAGAGTCCGCGGCTACAAAGCAAAACCTTGCTGAAGGTTTCTGGTTTAAATTTCCGGTTGGTCTAGGATCTTTTCGTAATGGAAATTTCCTTGGCTCTCCTGGGCATACAGTATCATCGTACCTGCCGCACGATATATGAATGCGAAAACTGCAACTTTTGCAAATAAAGCTCTCAGTTCAAAACTGTGGAAATGCCCATTGAACTCGAAGCTGAGAAGCAGGCTCTGTCCCAGTGAGGACGTAACGCCAAGAAGAAGAAGAACTCCTGATTCTCAGAGGAATCACTGATGGAATCCCTCTAGGAACTCCTGATAGAATCTTATGAGGAATTCCAGGTGAACTTTCGGAAGGAATTTATAAAAGAATTCTTACAGGAATTTCTTGTTAAATCACTGGACAAAATGTTGATTAAATTTCTGGAAGAACACCTGGTAGAATCATGAAAGAGTTTTGGAAAAATTCCTAAAGATATTACAAGAGGATTACCTGGAGAAATTCCTGGTAAAATTCCTGATGGAATCCCTGTGGTACAAATCCAGGTATAATCCATGGATGGATTTGTGAATCACAGGTCAAATTGCTGATGGATTCTCTAAAGATATTTCTGGAGAAATTGGTTGAGGAATAATTAAAGAATCCTTGGTGAATTTGCTAAAGAAAACAGTTAGAGATAGTTGGAAACGATAGTGAAATATATAGAAACAACTCAAGAGCGTGCATTTGAAAGATCACTATGGCACCGACGCTGCGTAAATTCACGCATTTTGAGTTTCCACCCATCTGCATAGGAAGTTCATGGGACGTCGTAGCTTCAGTTTGACATGATGACGTCGGTGTTCGTGCAACATCCCTACAGACGATACGATCGGTTCGTCGAACATTTGGCTCCGCCCACCGGTGGTTTGAGCAAAATCAAACTCGTTTGATTTTGGCCGACCGATTCGTCAACCGTCAAATTAGTTTCACAAACTGTCAAATTAGTTCGTCAAGCAGCATCACACACGGTCAAACATAGCACCAACATGAGCATCAACCTGGGGGGCGGAGTCAATGTTGGTCAAACCGTTTGAGCGTCTGTGGGCTGCATTAGCTCCGCCCATCTGGCATGCAACGACACGACGAGACGACAACCGGACGGAAGAAGAAGATAGAGCAACAACGACCGGTAGAGTATAAAACAAGCGCTGGTAGCGTTGCGCGTATCAGTATTTTCTCAAGAATCGAAGTGAAAGCATCGGAAGAATAAAATGTTCAGTTAAGTGAAAAGTGACTAGTTTTCTTTCGGCGTCTTCCTTGAGGAGCAGACTACCCGACGAGGAGAGTTTTCCTGCTGTGTTTACAATCCACCGGCGATCGAGTTTTTGGCTTCGACGGACTTGTGGAACCCAATCCGCCCTTTTCAGGGCGTCAAGACTTATTTGTTCCCTCCCCCCACAATCTCCCGAGAATAACACACGCCCTTTCCCAGCTTACTTTTAAGCGGCACCTTCTCCTTTCCTGAGGTGTCAGCACGTATTTAGTTACGTTGCAAGAGAGCATGGTAGCCCATCGTGCGTTTCCCGGAGCCTAGTACGGCCCCGACAGAATCGAAATGAAGCTTCTTGACATTTCATATGATTCACCTGATGGGTATGATTACTAAGCAAGCGATCGTTAACTGAATGGTTGGTGCTTCTAGATAGACTTATAGTTGCCCCCGCAATTTGCGCATACTAAGTTTATGATATCTGCTTTCACAGGATAGACGTCTTTAGCGTGAGAAGGACCTCTGCAAATCATGCATTAGGGCATCCATGCGGCAATTGTGGGTACCAAGATCCCATTTTTGGCACTGACGGCACTGATTAGAGTTTTGGAAACTTCCTCCAGTTTTCTGGAAATGTTTCCATGTCACACGAACATCGTACATAACCATTCTTATATACTTGAGCAAGTCGTTTCCGATAAATGCCACAATGGGTTCTCCAATTAAATCATTTATTCCACCTAAAGAGATCAGGGTATTTATGGTCATTTGAGAGACCTTTCAAGAACGACTTTGTGGGATTCGTACACTGAAAATAATCCACACGTTCGATCCTAATTCTTTTCAACGTGGATCTGTCGTGTCGAATTGCAAGGTGAAATGACGTGTAAAACTTGTGATTCTGTGAAAGATTGACTTTGGTTCGATAGCAAAGTCTTTTACACATGATTTGAACGTGTCTTACAATGGCGATATCCATCACTAGTAGAACTAGTTTGCCAAGGACTCACATTTGTCATCCACTCGTGACATGATAAATTAAATGTTATTTTTGGAGAAACCGGGTACCTGTTATGGGTGCCTGAAATCAGAAAATTAAGTAATCGCTAATATATCCTACATCAAACTTTTCGATAATTTGTAAATTAACATGTTTTACATTTGAATTTGGATTGCCGATAGCGACTGGTTTTACACCATCGTTTGATGTGTTTTACAATTAGTGAAAATTCCCGCGTGAAACACATTGACCCAGCTTGTAGAATGTTTTCAGTGTAGCCGTGCGATTAGTTTCACCAATGCATTTAGCCGCATTGTGCTAAGGAGTGTGGGTTCGATACCCGCCTCAGGCCGAAAAACTATTCGACAGGAATGTTTTCCGACTGTGCCACTGGGCGGTGCATGCTAGCCCGTTGTCTAGTGTGGTTCTTCCTTCAAAGGGCAAATAGCCCACGGGAAGCATTAACGTGTAGTGTCTTTAAAAAAAACAAATATCCAGTTTTGTCGTCATAACTAAAAAAATGTCCCTTGTTTAAAAATGTTTAAAAAGAAGTTCGCGATCGTTAAGAGTTTTCGGCAAAGTGCGACAAAGGAGACTGCTATATGGAAGGAAACTTGATTTCCCAAATGGAGTTCAAAATCTCCTGCAAATTTGGAACAACTGGCCACGATTGGTGACACCCTATGTTTCCTCACATGAATCAAAGAGCCTGGACTAGACGCTGCTTCGATTTGATGTTCGGATGTTCGGAAAAAAAAATCAGTTCGATGTTCGACGGAGATGAGTTCGAAGTGGTGAACGAATTGGTCTACCTCGGACTGCAGCAGAGAAATTAGAAGACGGTGAAAAAAACCTTGCGGAGTCCGTACTAAGTACGAGACGCTGATAAGACCGGTAGTCCTCTACGCGCATGAGACGTAGACAATGCCCGGAGAAAACCCTGCAAGCGCAAGAAGTTTTTGAACGATTTGTGCTCAGGACGATGTTTGGCGCAGTATATTAAAATGGCGTATGGAGGAGAAGAATGCAACGTACTACGGTACTACTACGGTGCCACCAGTATCCCAAAAGTCGTCAAATCTGGACGGGTACGATGGGTAGGACACATTGTGAGAATGCCGGACAATAATCCCGCAAAATGTTGTACCGGCTCGAAACCGGCCGGTAGAGGTCGGTTGATATATTTTTGGCTATACATCATTATATATTAATCAAATCACTCGTATAAAATGCATGAAAGCACTATATACACACCAAAGTGGAGGCCATATACGCACTTCCCACGACTTTTTCAGACTTTCCATGGTCAGTAATACGATGCCACAAAATTCCGATAAAAATAAAAAAAAAGTTTTCAGTGAGACTCGAACACCGGACCTTTCGATCCCTAAACCGGTACCATACCACTACACCACAAATCGTTTCATGATTAATGTGTGATTATTTGCCAACATGAAAGGAAGTTTGCTATACAGCAAACACGCTTTGTTATTCTTTGAAACCCACCGCCAGAAGATACCAACCTCGGGTGGCAAATTTTTCTAAGTTATTGCGATTTCAATTGATGCTAATCTCCATTGATATATGATCTGTCAGTTTTTACAACTTGATGCGATTCTAGATTATACTATTTACGGCATGGTTTGTTGTCAACAAAGTTTGTCGACAATGAATCGTAGTGGAGAATTATATACTATTTGTGTTAACATTTATTCGTTTTGATTTGACATATTCTGCGATTCTGATTATTGACGTATGAATATGAGATTTTTGGCGCACATCCTTATACGATACGTGGTTCAGTGGGTTGACCATGTGGAGCAGGAAACTGGCAAGCAGACGTGAACCGTGTTTGTTGGCATAACGTTGTGGCGCAGGTTATGTCTTGCAGTACTTAGCGCCATCAAAAGTTATTAAGTTCCTAAAACCACAACAAATTGTAGTGTCAGGGAGTCGCACAGCTTCACTATGATTTTCAATCGTCCATTGTTTTTAAAAATGACCCTTACTTGATCCCTAACTGTAAAGCGACTATACACACAGAACTTGTAAAAAATGTACCAATCGTGGTTGAAATTGTGAAAAGAATCCCATGTGCTCCGTTGAGGAACCAATTCACGAGATTATTTGCTCAAAGTAATTAAATTCCCTGTGTTGAAACTGTTTCTTAGCAGCCCGTACTAAAACTATTAGTTTGTAGGGATCAGATTTAGCTGCAAATTTAGATTTATTTTAGGTATTTCATTAGTTAGGATAACAAATTTAGACTTACAATTTTTCAGTTTTCTCCTTAGTTTTTCCTTTATTTTAAGTGGGTTTTCAATTGGCAATTTGCTCTGTAGTATGTAAGTTTTGGAAACTAATTAGGATTCAATTTAATTAACTACTAATTATATTTTACTCACTTTAGGTTTTACAAGTTCAATTTCACAAATTTTACTACTTTTTATCGTTTTAACAACCTTATAAATTCAACAGCTACTTTCTTTTCTTGTTCAATTTCTATTGCTTTCGCTTCGTCATCTCTCATTCTTCATGGTGACATTTCTCCTGTCACACCTCTACTGGCGCAACAGAACACCCTGTGGATACTACTTTTGGTAGCCAGCCGAGGGGTACTCGTCGTCACATCCCCCCACCCGTAAACCTCTGTTACTAACTTCCGGTTTTCCACTATCTACGACGTCGAGTAGGGCAACCTTCACAACAGGTCTTTTCAGCACGCCGTTCGCTGTTCGCACCCATACTTGCCGAACCTTTCCATCCTTTTCTGTAATTACCTTGTCCACTCTTCCTCTCATCCACTGGTTCCGTATTGCACCATCCACGATCAGCACCAAATCTCCTACATCCACTTCCTTCACTTCATCGAACCATTTCGACCGTCTTGAGATCACCGGCAAGTACTCCTTTATCCATCTTTTCCACATGCTATCCGACAAATGCTGTGCGAGCTTCCACCCATTTCGCAGCGTAGCTTGATAGTCGGTTGGCATCACCGGCATCTGCTTCACTCCACTTGAGCTTCCTAATAAGAAGTGATTTGGAGTTAGAGACTCCTGGTCCGCTGACTCCAATGGTATGTAAGTTAGTGGACGTGAGTTGATCATCGCTTCTGCCTCAATTATAATCGTCTCCAGTGTCTCGTCATCGGGTCGTCGCTGCGTTTCCAGTAAGCCTCCGATTGCTACCTTCACTGACCTAACCATGCGCTCCCATGCGCCACCCATGTGGGGAGCTCCAGGAGGGTTGAAAGACCAACGGGTTGTTGTATTGGTAAAGGTGGATGCCAAATGCTGATCAAGTTCTTCAATCTCTCGCTTCAGCTGATTGTTTGCACCAAGAAAGTTCGTGCCATTATCGCTGAAGATTTCTGCTGGAGCTCCTCTCCTCGAGACAAATCTCCTGACCGCCATAACACATGGCTCTTTGGATAAACTATGCACAACTTCCAGGTGTATTGCACGGATTGTCAAGCAGGTGAAAAGGGCTATCCACCTCTTGACGTTGCTGCGTCCCATCTTCACCAGCACCGGACCAAAGTAATCCACACCTATGAACGTGAAAGGACGCACATACGGAGACACTCTGACCTTAGGCAAAGGTGCCAAAGGAGGCGGTTTAGGAGTGGCCCGGCGAATCCTACACGTCATACATTTCTCCGTCACTTTGAGCACTATTGAACGGAGCCTTGGGATTTCATAAAGTTGTCGCATCTCGTTGACAACAGTCTCGCGATTGGAGTGGCGAAATCTACGATGGTAGTAGTCAACCAGAAGAAAAGTGATTGGGTGTTGACGCGAAAGAATCACCGGATATTTGGTATTGAACGCCATCCAATCTGTATTGCTTAGACGACTTCGTTTCCGCAACATCCCTGCTTCATCAATAAACGGCCACATCTTATACAAAGTGCTTGATTTAGGCAGGACTCCGTGGACACCGTCCGGAATCCCTTTAGTGTTCTCCAACAGCTGTATTTCCATTGTAAAGGACCATCTCTCGGCAAGCACCAATTCGTCCTGCGACAAAGCCCCAGACTGCCGTGCTTTGTTTCGATGAGTTCGCTGCACATTCTGGACGAAGCGATGCACGTACGCCATGGTGCGATGTAATTTCTCCCATTTACTAAACCTGGCTACGTCCACCAGCGCTGGCTGTATTGCGTCGTGAATGTTACACGCTACTATCTCCTCTTCCGTGGGATCAATCTGATCATCTCTTCCAGGCCAGCACTCTTCAGGCTGTCGGAGAAACTGGGGTCCTTCGAACCATCGGCTGTCGGAACTGATATTCGGCCCCGCTCCCCACTTTGTTGCGTCGTCGGCTACATTCTCTTTTGTAGGTACCTTCCGCCACTCGTTGACGTCCGTTAGCGATAGAATTTCACTGATCCTAAACCCGACATATTGATGATATCGCCGCTGATCCGACCGAATCCAGGCCAAGACGGTATTTGAATCGGACCACAGTACCCGCTTTGTTACTAGGAGAGCGTGCATGGCAATGACGCTGTTGAGCAGACGGGAACCCAAAACAGCTGCCTGAAGTTCGAGTCGTGGAATCGTCAACGGTGCCGCTTTGGATTTCGCTGCTACGAGGTTGACCACCGGACCCTCCGGCGTTTCCGCGCGGAAATACGCTGCAGCTGCATATGCCGACTGGCTTGCATCGACGAACACGTGGACCTACAACTCGGTATAACTGCTTTCTGTGGCTCCACGGATGTAACAACGCGGAATGCGGAGATTGCTCAACTCTGGTATAAGATCGATCCACTTTTTCCACTGCATGTAGATCTTCTCGTTGATCAGGTCGTCCCAACCAATACCAATCGCCCAAATATCTTGCATCAGAATGCGCCCGTGTACCAGATAGAACAAGATCAGTCCCAGCGGGTCGAAGAAACTCATTACAGTGCGACTTCTCGTTTCGTGGGAACATGTGACCTATTCAGGACGTGCTGAAGGTTGTCTCGCAGGGAAATGGTGAATGTGAATGTGTCGCTGCTTGGGATCCACTTCATACCCAGTACGGATTCGATCCGCTCGTTCTTCTCTACGTGGATATGCTTCTCCGCTTCTGATGATTCGTCGCCAACATGTGCTGCAATCGTCGGGTCGTTGGACAAGAAATTGCGGATCTCGAACCCACCTTCGGCGTGGATATTCTTCACTTGGCGTCCGATCTTCACTGCTTCCTCAACTGTTCCGAAGCTATCCAGGTAATCGTCCACGTAGTGGCGATGAATGATGGCTGCTGCTGCTCGTGGATACTCCGCTTCGAATTCTATGGCGTTCAGGTTTTTAATATACTGCGCACTGCTCGGTGAACAGGCCGTACCAAAGATGGCTACGTCCATGACGTAGATTACTGGCTCCTCATGTGGATGATCCCTGAACAGAAACCGCTGGAACTGACGGTCTTGAGCCCGGATAAAGAACCGGTGAAACATTTCTTTAATGTCTCCGGTTAGTGCGTAGCGATACAATCGAAATTTTCCAATGACTGCCGGTAATGAGGTTAGGAAGTCTGGCCCTTTCAGCAGAGCAGTATTTAGGGAGACCCCGTCAACTGTTGCCGCTGCGTCCCAGATCATCCTCAGCTTGTTCGGCTTCTTTGGGTTCAGGACGATCCCCAACGGCAAGTACCAGCACTGGTCCGAACTAGTAGTGGAAAGCTCATGCGGTGTTGCTTTGTGCGCGTACTGCTTGACTTCGTATTCTCGAACCTGCTGCCTAACACGTTCGTAGAGTTTCGAATCCTTCTTCAGTCGTCTTTCCATGGCACACATCCGTTTGTAGGCCATGCCGTAGCTGCTCGGGAACCGTGGATGGTCCAGCTTCCACAAAAGTCCCGTTTCGAAGGCCCCACCGATTCTTTTGGTAGTTGACTCCAGCAGCATTCTCGCCCGTTTATCCTCCTCGGACTCTAAGGGCGTATTGGAACACGTTACACCGGCATTGTCCAGCGTAATGTAGTCGCGAACCAATTGATTGAGGTCTTGCTCCTGATTGGTCCATCCTCCAAAATGAAGCCCACACACTACTGTCGTTTCTGTTGTCGCCGCGCATCCATAGATGCTCCATCCGATGCGACTTTTGGCGGCTATCGGCTCCGTCCACCTTCCTTCTCTGATTTTCAGTGGTACAGTGAGCTTCAAGTTGTCAAGACCAATCAAGAGTTTTGGCGACACCTTCCCGTAGCTGCGGATCGGCAGACTACGTAAATGTGGATAACGATTGCACATTTCTTCGTAGTTCACCGTTTGGTAAGGAAGCAGCAATCCACCGACTGTACGAGCGTTGGTCAGTTGATACTGTTTCGATGAACCGAAAATCGCAGCAGTGACACGTCTTGAATTTGGCTCACTACGCTTGGTGTTTCCGGTCCACTGCAAGTTCAAAGGCTCCGTTGACCCCTCGACTCCAAGTTGATCCACCACCGTTTCTTCCAATAACGTAATCTTCGACCCTTCGTCCACGAACGCGTAGACGTTTACATCGCAATCCTTGCCGAAAAGTGTCACAGGAACTATTCTGAAGAAAGGCCCCTCACTTGTGGTTGTCTCGCTCAGATGACTTGTTGACACCACAGCATGGGTTGCCGCAGCTGGAGAATGCAACAGTGGATGATGTTTCAGGTGACAATCATTGACGCCACATTCCTTCGCCGTCTTGCATGGCCATTTTCCGTGAAAGTTTAAGCAAGATCGGCACAATCCACTCTGCTGCACCACATTCAATCTTCCGCTGGCGTCCATTGTCTGGAACCGACTGCAATCCGCGACCCGGTGTCCTTCCGCTTTGCAAACGGTGCACAGTTTCTTCGGAGCGCGAGTGCCAGGAGTACCGCTGTTAGTCGCGTGCCCCACTGGTGGCCCAGTAGATTCCGTGTGCGTCTGCACAAACGCTCGTTCCTTGGGTTTTGTTTTTGCTTCTGGATCTTTTCGGTGCTAGGAAAATCATCTGCTACTTCGTATGCCAGCTCCACTAAAGTTGACATAAACTGCCCAAACGTACTCAGATCCACGTCAAGCCGCATACTCTTGTAAGCGGACCATTTGAATTTGTAGTCTACAGGCAACTTTCCAACCAGTTCGTGCAGCAACGATGGATTAGTTAGATGTGCCTGCTGCCCTGCATTCTTCAGGTGCTGAATCAGATTATCGACTACTAAGCCGAATTCGATGATCCCATCCAGCTCATTGATCCTCAGAGAAGGCTGCCGACGAACTCGTTCCATCATGGAACGAATAAGTGTCTCTGGCCGACCATACCGCATCTCCAAAGTGCGGATCACGTGTGGAACACTAGCCGGACATAACAGTCTGCTGCGAACTGCTTCGAGAGCTGGACCTTTGAGACAGCGTTGAAGGCGAATCAGGTTTTCATCGTCAGAGAATCCGCAAGTAGATGTTGAACGACGAAAATTGCTGATCCAAATCGGCCATCCGCAAGTAGATGTTGAACGACGAAAATTGCTGATCCAAATCGGCCATTCTTCTGAATTCCCAGAAAAATTAGGCAAATCCTTCCCCATCACCTGCCTGGCAGTCAACTGGCGATGTGTTGGGCCCTCGAGGAATTCTTCCTCGTTGTTACGCCCTTGGTTGATGGACTCATCAGTTCTCGAAACCGGTTGCCGAATCCTGACCCCGATTCCCGCTCCGCTTTGATCCGTGGCTGCTTGACCGCGACGGTTGTCGCCCATATTTCGTACTGGTGGGTCGTTCCGTTGGTGGTAAGCACCGCCTTCAGGCAATGGTGCCTCACCCACATTTTGAAGACGACATGCCCCTTCATCGCGTTCACGAACACTTGCATGATCACGATTTCCCCAACCATCGATGTTACCGTCCACTCGCTTCTGGTTTTGGCCGGCAGAATTGGCCTGGTTACCGGAAGCACCACCCACATTGAGAAGGTCAAACTCATCAACAAAATGTCGATTAACGAAAGCATTCGTGTGAGCTTGCTGATCTTTTTGCACCTGACTAACGAGAGTTTGTGTGGGGTGGGGTTTGAAAGAGGGGACAGCTTTATTTGGCAGGGTTAGAGGGGGAGAATCTAAGCTCCTATCGGCCCTTATATCGGCTGGTTGTTGGCGGTTAGTTTTTTCTAGGAATACTTGCATTTGACCACAGCTAGGGTCGACTGCTGACGTGAACTGTTGTAACGGTCCCGCTGTCTGCTGCGTCGACTTTTCCAGCCAGTCCTCCACCTTACTATCCGATCGTGTAGCACTGCCGACCAAACTGCCTCTGGTGCTGCCGTACTCGGAAGCTTGTCGAATCAACTTCGCTTTTTCTTCCTCGGACTGCCTCCTGAACGCCATCTACTTCATCCGGAACTCTCGTTCGTCGGATATCTTCTTCTTCAACTCGGCTTTTGCTTCCGCAATTCGTTTGGTTTCGATTGCCAACTCCCTTTCTCGCAGTTCCGCCTCCATCTTCCGCTCGAGGTCCTGAAGCTCTTTCTCCGCCGCCAACTCTTCTTCTTTAATACGCTGCTGCTCTTCCACAGCCTTCAATTCTGCCTCCAGTCGCATCCGGGCACTCAACGTAGTGCTTTGTTCCCCGGTCACTTTCTTCGACTTTCGGCTGCCGGCCGACGACTTCGCTCCTGACTTCTTCGACGGAACAGCTAGGGTCTGCTATTAGATTTGTTTTACCAAATTAGGATGAACAGAACACCTAGATATAAGAAATAATGAATGTAATGTTTGGAATGATACTAATAAAGAAATTAAAAAAAAAAAAGCTAGGGTCTGCGGTAGTCCTATCGGCGCTTTGGGTTTCGCACCAGTTTTATTCACCTCCTTCACACCAGTTCCGGAGGGACTTTGTTCGCTGTTTGTTGGGAGTTTGCAAGATGCACATTTCCAGGCTCGATCTTGAACTGAGGCATCGACTTGCTTTGCGGTGAAAAATTCTAAAGGAATTGTTGAAACTGTTTCTTAGCAGCTCGTACTAAAATTATTAGTTTGTAGGGATCAGATTTAGCTGCAAATTTAGATTTATTTTAGGTATTTCATTAGTTAGGATAACAAATTTAGACTTACAATTTTTCAGTTTTCTCCTTAGTTTTTCCTTTAGTTTAAGTGGGTTTTCAATTGGCAATTTGCTCTGTAGTATCTAAGTTTTGGAAACTAATTAGGATTCAATTTAATTAACTACTAATTATATTTTACTCACTTTAGGTTTTACAAGTTCAATTTCACAAATTTTACTACTTTTTATCGTTTTAACAACCTTATAAATTCAACAGCTACTTTCTTTTCTTGTTCAATTTCTATTGCTTTCGCTTCGTCATCTCTCATTCTTCATGGTGACATTTCTCCTGTCACACCTCTACTGGCGCAACAGAACACCCTGTGGAAACTACTTTTGGTAGCCAGCCGAGGGGTACTCGTCGTCACACCCTGTAATTTTTCAGAAGGTTTTATTTAAAGTCACACTCGAGTGCAAGTGGAGCATCATCTTAGCATCCAATGAATATATAAATTAAATGTCATTTAAAGTAGAAGATACGGGTTTCCCTAACCTGGTGCGTTCTGGATTTCTCATCCCTTAATACGTTGCGAGTAAATTGCAACCAAACTAAAAAATCCAATCGAAATCCACTTCGCTGCGCCTCAATTGCATTTACGATTCAAGCAGAAGCGAGCGCTACCGTGCAAGCAAATGATGTTAGTCCCAAGAGAGTAAAAAGCCATATTCGTTTGCCATGTCTGTGTACGAGACATGCTCCTTTTCCCCATCCACCAATCATCCATGATGAGATGGAAATAAGAAAATTAATTTAAGCAATTGGGATGAAGTTATTCAACTTTAATTACAAATCTCATCCGCCACCTAGCCCGAATCTTCTGCTAACTTCCCGTCCAAGGAGCAGGGTTCTCAGTAAGATGCACAAAGTTGGTCTTTATCATCGTTCTGGTGCCTTGCCGAAGCTATTACGAGTAATAAGCCGCCACAAGCCGAGGAGTTGGCACTCAAGGACGTAGCCAGGATGGTCATAAGTGTGGGACAACATTCAGCTCCTCGCTCCAGTTCACTTTTTTGATTGCATTTGGGTCACATAACAACTGGGCAAAAGTTCAGTTCGATCGGTGCAACTGTATTTTAACGTCAACCATTTAAAGATTGAAGGGGATTTATTATGGGATAACTTACTAAATTGCCGGATGCCGCCCATCGACTTCTATTAAAATTCTAATCACAATCATTGAAAGCTATTTTAGAACATTGCCGAAAACCGCGAAACAATTCTACACTTGTGAAAAATGTTGAAAAAAAAACCTATTGGGAAGGTAATTTTGATCAATAAGTAAGGAAAAACAATTATAACAAAATTGCACAAAATTTCTGAATAGTCAATGCTTCACATTTTTTTTCATAAACATCGGATTGCTTCACAGTCTTCGGCATTATAAAAGCACCTGTAGAGGTCCGTGTTCAGAGCATTTATTGAATTTCCCTTGGCAACGGTACTCCCTAGCCCCCTTCTGGCTACACCCATTAAGGTACTCCCTCCTCTTTCCCATCAAACACTTCCCCAAATGTGGCCAAAAGGACAACGGCGGGCGGCAATGATTCCCAACTCAAACAGACGGCCACTGCAATACTCAGGAGCCGGCACTCACAGTAGCGGCGGCCTCATCAACCGAGGCTCAAATGCCTGACGATGAGCAGGAGGACTCTTCTCTGAAGTGGCCCTAAAAGGAAAGCGTATTGTTGGTTCCCACTTTCCTCACTCCAAACGACGACGGCTCCACCTTCTGGAGCCCAACAGACGAAAAAGATGTAAACAGCCCCAGACGAGAGGTGAAGCTCTCCAAAGGTGGCCCTTTCGCCGCACACGCAACAGGTTGAACCCCATTCGACGAACGGTCTGACGGAGTGTGACGTCAACGAGTAACAAGGATGGTCTTAACCAGGGTCGTATTTAAGGGGAGTCCTCATAAACAATATAGCAATATTAAAATTCAGAGAGCAATTCAAAAGTATCGAAGTGGTAACAATTTTTTTTAATACAACATTATTAAATAGGTGTAGCAATTCAAAGTCATAGGCGTGATTGAAACAAAACGAACTCAAAACAGCATACTGAAACATGTTTTTTATTATTTTATAGATGACATTCAAATGCTTTCACTTTGAATATCGTGGAATGAACTGAATGCGATCTATAGAAACTAAACCAAAATTTAGTTGTTAAAAATTCAAAAATATGATTTTTGGAAAATTTGAAAGATTAAGATTGATATGATCAAAAAATATGAATGTCCTCTTTTTGCCTAATATCCTAATGATTTCCTCACTCGCATCCACTCAGCAAACGGAAACAATTCAAAATCCTGTCATATCGGCACTTATTTACAGATCGCTTTCATTTAAGTTCTAATGGAATCCAATGCCCACTGGTTTGGAGTTATCATCAACCACGGGTTAAAATGTCACCAACTTCCGTTTTCGTAAATTTTTGCCTAAATAATTGGTCTCTATGTACTTCTAATCGTTTCCTATAGCTTGGTAAGACAGCTTGTATTTGAGATCTGTTAATTTGAACATCAATCAAAAAATTTGCAGGAAATTATCTTCCAATGTATTCTATCCAGGTCAGTGAGTCAATTGTCACCCAACACGCGGCAACAAAGACATTGTCATTTCCTATTCTTGTTGCAACAATTTTATTCCGCAACATCAGTTTATCATCACCTGAGCAGAAAATGACAAAGATCGATCACCACGAGCGCAGCAATTTTCTTGGCTTCGCATTGTAATTTTCGAGAACTTTCTTCATGTTGGTAAACATTGACACACTATCGAACAGCATCCATAAAAGAAATTTGGTTTTGTGTTTAAAATAATTGATTAATCGCGAGTTGAAAAGGTTGCAACAATGTTGCGCCCTGTGATTGTCATGACAATTTTGCTTTGGATTTTGTCCTTATCCGCAACAGTTGAACGAGCTTGCGTTGTTGTTTGTTTTTCGTCAATTTTGATGACAATTTGATTCACTGACCCAGGTTTTTAAAAGCGCCAATGGCTGCCGAAAACACGCTCACTTTCTGGTAGGGATAAGCCCTTCTGACGTTTGGTTTGGGTGGTTTTCTATTAATCGGACCAAAGCCAAACGTCAAATCGTATGTTCTCTATCAGAAAGCGAGCCTGTTTACGGCAGCCATTAGCGCTCGTAAAAATCTGAATGGTATCATAAAAGTTTTCTGGGAAAAATGACCCACATTTGAAAATTCGGCCCTGAGCTTACCCAACAGCTGCGGTGCAAGTGTGGTTCTCCAAAGGAACGCCGAAAGCTTTCCCCCCCTCATCTTAGTCACCCAGAAATGCACCACGGGAAAATGAGCTCCGGACTCCGTGGGAAAGTGGTGTGCACCTGCATTTAATTAAAATTTAATCAACAAGTTTTCCCACTCACACGGAAGCAGCAGCCACTGGAGTGGGGCTATCGGGTTGGATGCGACGATGGGTTTGTTACCGTCAAGTTGATATGACCCTGGCCAATGTGTTCGCAGGAAAACACCGAAATGCTCTTGCTCTTGTGGGTGTCTCGGAAAGGGACTCGGCAATCAATTGATATATAGCTGGCAGTCTTCCTCGTTGAAGGGTTTCACTATCTCTCCAATGTATGAGATTGTTTCAGAAGAAGTCAATTTGAATGTGTTACAAGTGAACAAGAATAAAATCTCATCAAATAAATCATTTATTTATTTGACTTAAAGTGAAAATTTGGGTTTGAACCACGGTGAAACAGACTTTAAGGGTAAAGATAGTACTCACAAAGTATTCAATAGGTTCGACTCTCAAAAATGATTGAAGAAATCACAGTTCTACTCGAAAAAAAAATACTATACAGCAACGAATAGTTTGGGAAAGTGCTCAAAAATTAATTATTGAAAATATTTAGCGAAAGCTACCAGTGGTAGTCCTTCCTGGGCATATTTTAGGAAAAATACTTCTTGGAAGATCACTTGCACACAAAAATGTTTTTTTCAGGGTTTTATTTTTTCCTGGAAAGTTGAAATTTTAAGCTTTCGTTCCATCAAAAAAGATTGAAAATCGGTTGAGCTGTTCAAAAGTTATGATTTAAAAAAAATTAAAAATCTGATGCGCTGAGGCCTACAGTGTGTGCCGTTTAAAAATGACTGATTTTTTATTTCCAAAACATATATCTCAAAAACTTAGAAACATACATCGCTGAAAATTTGACAGTAAACGTAAAATTCAAGAAAAAATGAGAACAAAAGGAGAGGGCTATTTTTTTGTCCCGAGGCCTTCCAAACACGAAAAAACGGATTTTTTTTACAGTAATGACCCTATTTTGTCTACCCCCGATTTTAGCATCCTTTGTTCCCAATTTTGTCAGCCTAAAATTTATATTTGTTTTCATTAGACTAAACACGTCTATACTGGCAATATTGGGTGCATAAAGTCAGTTATAACCTTGGCCACATCTATATAACACTGCGGAACACGTTTTTGTCTCCAGCACCAAAATACCGCTATTTACTTAATTTAGGGTTGCTGAATCCATTGCCGTTTTCAGAAATATCATAGCACGTCTAGTTTTTGAGATATTGACTGTTGAAAATGCAAAAAATGACTATTTCAGCCAACTTGCATGCAAGTTTGCCAGCTTGTAAGGTAATACATTGGCTTAATTTGCCACAGAATTCAAACGTTATGTGTATAACAATACTTATCATGAAAGTTTGAAATACTTTGATGCGGAAAAGTTATTTTTGTATGGTTTAGAGAATTGT
Source organism: Aedes aegypti (assembly GCF_002204515.2). NCBI lineage: Eukaryota > Metazoa > Arthropoda > Insecta > Diptera > Culicidae > Aedes > Aedes aegypti. Next base: position 289,962,271 of record NC_035107.1, on the reverse strand, counting down.
TGTATTTATGGAGACTGCAAGCATGTTGAAAAAATCGGTTTAATCGAAATTTAATCGCGCAATTCCAATCAAGTTATGTCTGAAATGAAAGTTCAAGTTCTATTTTGCATGTTTGGCGGATTAGATCACAAAAAAATTTGATAAATCGTACTTTAAATTTCATGTAAACATGAATAAAACCAGTGTTTTATACAACTTTGGCGACCTGTAGCTAAAAATTGTGACGTGCTGGAACATTTCTGAGAATGGCACCAGATTCAGCAACCCCAAATCTACTAGAGACACATAATTTGATCCTTGAGACACGCAAAAATGTAATTTTTGTTACGCTGTGTAATCATCTAAAGATCGAACTTTTGAAATTAGAATTTTTTAATAATAAGGGTCAGTGTTCCCTTAGTAGACAGTCCCCTATAGTAGCACTAGTGGCTTTTTACGGCCGTTTCGCTATTAAACGTTTCAAAATATTTTTTGACATTAAGGTCATTAATAAGATTAGTATCCACACATCCTCATAGAATTATAATTTTCAGTGATTTAGGTTCAACGATTGTTAAAGGCTAAGTAGCCCGTCATTCATTTTGGCAGCTTTGTTGACATCACAGCTCGCAATTTCAAAGTAATGAAACTCAGTTTCCTTAGTTGATATTGATACGGAAAAGTATCACTATGAGAGCTTACATGCAGAAAGCTTGCTGATACTTTTTGAGCTACGTCTCTGCAATACCAACCGATTTTCATTGATCCGAAATTATGACATGATTTGGTAACAATCATCAACGACGGTTACAAATTTCAATGACGGCCTACTTCACCTTAAGCTCATTCAAGAGCTCGTTGGAGTACAGGCCTTTGGAGTACATACTGGATTTCATACTGGAGATTCATACTGGAAACTCAAAAGCCCCACTGGGATCCCAATATCTACACTGAAATCCTAGGATTCACATTTGGGAACCAAGGAACCATGTTCCAATCCTAGGATCCACACTGAAATCGCAAAGTATACACTGGTATTTCATAATCCACACTAAAACCGCAAGATCCACACTGGAATTTCAAGATCCTCACTGAAATCTCAGGTTCCTTACTGAAATATCACGACCAACGTTACAATCCCAAGATGTAAACTGGAATACTAGGATTCACGCTGGATCCCAATATCCACAATGGATTCCAAAAATCCACACTGACACACTACGATCCAAACAACAGACCCAGGAACTATTCTAGTATTTACAACAATCGACTTATTATAGACATCAGAAGCCTGAGATCCACAATGCAGTAACACAATTCACACTAGAATCCCAGGATCCACACTGAAACCCTAGGATCCAGACTAAAACACCAAGATCCACATTACAATCTTAGAATCCACACTGAAATTCTTCGAACTACACTACAATCCCAACATCCACATATGAATCAAAAAATCCACACTGAAATATAATAATCCACACTTAAATGCTACAATCCACTTTACAATCCTAGGACCCACACTGGAATAAAACGATTCACACTGAAATACCTGGATCCACTTAGGAGACCCAGGATTCACACTGGAATTCTAGATTCCACACAGGACCCCCAGGATCCGCACTACAATACCAGGGTCCACACTGAAATTCTATGATCCGCATTACTGCCCCTATACCCACTGCACCAGGGACGCATCTGGCGGGACAAAATTAATGACTCGGTAACGAAGCATTTCCGGCATAAGATGTATTCAGCAAAGTTTTTTGTAACAACGAGGATCACTTGGATCATTTACTGACATAAACGGATAGTTCGTTAATCGTCCGCATAATTGTCACTAACTTTTTACTGTGACATTCTAGATACGTGGCATGTTCTGATAAAATGAACAACTCTCTCGAAGACGTCAAAATTCCACATCCTACTGTTTTCTAGTTATTGGCAAAATAAGACTAAATAAGTGAAAAAACGGTTTTTTTACCGATTTCGACATTTTACTTTATAACCTTTTAATATACAGGGTGTTAGGTTCGTGAGTGCAGACATTTTAAGGGGTGATAGAGGACCATGTTAGATGAAAAAAATCGTTCTACGGATATGGTCAATTCTTAACTGTTACCGAGTTATTAAACATTTAATGTTTTAGGATATGTTTGTCTTTAAGTGGTTATAACTTTGGAATAGTTCAACGAATCTCAATTCTCTCACTTCCATTTGAAAGCTAATTAAATTTCCAATCTACTAACAACTTTACATCTAATGGGTTTTGCAAATAAATTCAATTTTAAGAGCAAATAAGTTCAAAGGTAGTGATTTTTCTCTTGTTTTTGTCAGTTTACTTTAAAAAATGCGTAATAAATTTCATGCTTGTCTTAAGCAAAGTTGTGTGCTTCAAGCTGCTCTACAATTCGTTCTTTGACACCAAACTGCTATCTCTACGCGTTCTCTTGCAATTTTGATTTGAACACGCCACTTTGGGTCATAAATTTTGGTCCGTAAACGCAACAGGTAACAGTTCATTTCACCCCACTGTGTTGCAAAACTTGACGCATTGTTTGCATCCGCGCACAGCACACTTGATCTCAGGTTTAGGCAACAACAGCTTGGCGCGTATGATTAAGCACACGCTGCTGTGCGTTCTTTTGCATGCTGTTTGAAACTCATTTTTGTCCGATGGAAATCAACTTTTCAAAATGTTGAAGGAGTGAAGTAAAACATTGATCGGTTTGTTATTTTTTTGTTGATGATTGATCTTAATGTTTCAAAGTACTGCATAATAGTATTGATGAAACAACATTCAACATACAGAAAATGTTTATCTGGTTGATTCATATCAGTTTATTTGAAGGCTCTGTGCAATGTTCCAAAGACTGCAAGGATGCTGCTAAACATTTGGAAGCAGTAACACGCTTACGATACTTAAAAGCTTTGAATGTATCCCAGTCCCAATTTTACTGTGAATCTAATTCAACTGTTAACGCCAGGAGTTAAATTGTTTAATGATTCATTCAAAAATAACCTAGAAACTTTGCTAGAAGTTTCCCCAGCCCCATTAACTATTCAAGAATATCTCGAGAAATTAATTCAGGGATGCATCCAGACATTTAAAAAAAAAGTGTCTACACCGACGAATTGTCAAATAAACTCTTCTATGAATTTTTCAGCTCTTCTTTAAGAAATTGTTCATGGTAACACTCACCAAATTTGTAGTGGAATTCGTTTAAAAGTGCTTACTAAATTCATCCTGATATTTACTAAGATATTCGTGTTGAAATTTATCTAGGGATTACATCAGGAATCTCTCAGGTTCTCTTATAAAAGCAGAATAATCGTCAACAAATTCAAAATGGATTTTCTCCAGATGTTTTTTGAGGAATACATGTAATTTTCAATTCAATTCTTCTCAAATTATCCAACAAATTCTTCATAGAGGTGCTGAAAAATGTTTGAAACAAGAAATCTCATGAGGATATCGATGAATGAGTTGATGCAAAAATTGAATTCCAGGAATCCTTGAAAAAATCTTCAATAGACTCGATGGAAAAATGTCTGATAATATTCCTTGAAGAACCACTCGAAGTTTGGTTAATTGTGTTTACTTTAAAGATCCATTCCTCCAGAATTGATCTGGAAATTCCTCCAGAGTTTCTCCAGGAATTTTTCTATACATTCTTTCGGAGTTCTTCCAGCTATTCTTCCGAAGTTCCTCTGGAGCTCCACCGGTAGTTTCTCAACAGTTCTTCCGAAAAAGTCTCCAGAGCTCCACCGAGAATTTGTTCTTCGGCAATTCCTTGGGACTTCATCCGGGTACTCTTAGGGAGTTTCTTCTGGAATTACTTCGAAGCTCCACTGATTTTTTTTTCAAACGTTGCTTCCTAAATTCCTCTGGAATCCCTCCCACAATTTCTCCGGAGCTCCTCCAGGAACTGTACTGTAGTTCCTTTAGGAATTTACACGCGAGTTGCTTCAAGAATCTGGCAGCTTCTCCAGAAATTCTACCGCAGTTTCTCCAGGAATCCTGCCGGTTGTTCCTCCGAGAATTTTCCAAGAATATACCCGAGAGTTTTCATGGAAGGCCTCCAGGAATTCCTCCAAAACTTTCTTCAGGAGTTCTTCCACAAATTCCTTTGAGAGGTCCTCCAAGAATTTCTGAGGATTCCTTTCCCGGGAATTTCTTCAAAATTTTCATAGGGAGTTCCTTCAAGAATCCCTTGAGACCTCATCCTAAAATTCCTGAGTTCGTAGGAAGTCGCTATGAAGAAAATCCAATGGAATTCCCTGTAGAACTCTGGAGGAACTCCGGAGGATATGCTGGATGGAATTCAGAAGAATTACTGCAACAATTTTGGAAGAATTTCTTGAGCAACTCCGGAGGAATTACCGTTGAAGCTACGAAGGAATTATCGGAGGAACTCTGAAGGAACCCTGGACAAATTCGTACATAACACTTAAGGAACTCCTTAGCCGAGTGGTTAGACTCCGCGGCTACAAAGCAAAGCCATGCTGAAGGTGTCTGGGTTCGATTCCCGGTCGGTCCAGGATCTTTTTGTAGTGGAAGTTTCCTTGACTTCCCTGGGCATAGAGTATCATCGTACTTGTCAAACGAGATACGAATGCGAAAATGGCAACTTTGGCAAAGAAAGCTCTCAGTTAATAACTGTGGAAGTACTCATAAGAACACTAAGCTAGTGAGGTCGTTAATGCCAAAAAGAAGAAGAAGACTTAAGGAACTCCGGAGGAATACCATGAGGAACTCTGGGATATTTCACGGAGAAAATCTAGGGGAATTTCCGGAGTAACTCTTGAGGAATTCCTAGCGGAATTCCGGAGGATTTCCGATAAATTACTGCACGAACTCTGGAAAATTCCTGGAGGAATTGCTTGAGGAACTCCGACAAAAATTCCATGAGGAACTCTGAAGAAATTCGTAGCGGACCTCCAAAAGAATTCCTGGAGGAATTGTGGAATATTTTCTAGAGAAACTTCGAAACAAAATCCTGAAGGAACTATGGAGGAAATCCTGGAGGAATCTGGCTGGGTTCGACTGTAACTCTTAATCGATCTGATATAACGGCTTCGCAGTCTTTCAGAAAATAAAACAAGGTTTATAACTTGCCCAACGTTTCAACCCGGGGTTGGTGTCTTGGAACTTTGGAGATATTTCTGAAGGATCTCCAAAGGAACTCCTTGAAGAACTCCGAGGATTTTCTGGAGGAACTCCGAAAGAATTCCTAGATCCATAAAGGGATTCCCGGCAAAAATTTCGAAAGAATTCTTGGAGGAATTTCTAGAGAAACTACGATGGAACTCCTTGAGAAACTCTGAGAGAATTCCTGGAGAAAATCCGAAAGAATTCCTGGAGAAACTTGGAAGCCCGGAGTACTTTGAAAAATTCCCGGTGGAGCTCTGGGGGATTTCCAGAAGGAAGTCTGCAGGAATTGCTGGATGAATGCCCAAAACAGCTCTGAAGGAATTCCTGGAGGAACTCCTAAAAAAATCCTGGAGGAATTCCGGATGAATTGTTGGAGGAACTCCGGACAAATTGCTGAAGGAACTCTAGAAGAACTGCTGGAGATCTGCTGAGGAATTTACGAGAGTAATCTGGAAAAAATCCTAGAATAATATCTGAAACTACTTCGGAATAACTCCGAAAGGAGCTATGAAGGAAATCCAATGGAATTCCCTGTGGAGCTCTGGAGGATAAGCTGGATACAATCCAGAAGAAGTACTGGAAAAACTCCGGAGGAATTTCTGGAGCAACTCAGAAGGAACTATCGTTAAAGCTACGAAGGAATTCTCGGAGGAACTCTGAAGGAACCCTGGACAAGTTCCTTGAGAATCTTCAAAGCAAATCCAGGAGGAACTACGGAGCAATTCCTGTAGGAATTCGAAGGCGTTCTTATAGAAACTCCGGATGTGTTTCTTGAGGAACTACGGAGGCGTTTCTAGAGGAATTTCTGGAGAAACTAAGGAGGAAATTCGGAGGAGTTAGCGTTGGAGCTCCAGAGGAACTTTTCAGGAATAACTGGATGAGGAATAGCTAGAGTACCTCCAAAGGATATAACTTTGGAAGAATTTCTAGTGGAAATCCGGAGAAATTTCCGAGGAGTTGCTGATTGAAATCCAAAGGAATTGCCTGAGGAAATGCGGAATAATTTTTGGAAGGATTTGGAAAAAAACCTGGAGGAACTCCGGAAGAACTTCACGAGGAACTCTTGAGGAATTCCGGGAAGGAAGTCTAGAGGAATTCCCGAAGAAACTCTTGAGACATTTCCTGAGAAATTCTGCAGAAATCCTCGAAGGGAATGTAGGGAATTTTTTGAAGTAGCTTCAGAAGAATTCCTTGTGGAACTCTGGAGCATTTCCAAGGAATTATTTGAGGAACTCTGGATAATTCCTGGAGAAATTCCGAAAAAAGGAGGAATCACGGAAAAAATGCGAAGGAATTCCTTGTAGAGCTCCAAAAGAATTCCCGGAGGAATATTTGGAATTTCTCCAGAGGCATTTCTGAAGGAAATTCCTGAAGGAAATCTTCGGCGAGGAATATCTAGAGAAAATTCCCACAGAAATTCCTGGAAGAAATCCCTAGATGAATTTCCTGGAGCAAATCCTTGGAGGAAATTCTGGATGAATTTCTGTATCTAATCTCCAGAGCTATTAATGGAGGGATTTCGGAGGAATTGATGTAAGAAATCCCCGAAGAAAATTATGGACAAAATCTCTGGATGAAATTCCCGGATCAATTCTTGGAGGAAATACTTAGGTTTTAGACGAGTTCTTGGAGGAAATCTCCAAGGGAATACCTAGGGGAAAACCCAGGCGGAATTTCTGAAGATATCCCTGGAAAGTTTTCTGAAACAAATTCTGAAAGAAATACCCGGAGAAATCCTTGAGGAATTCGTTGAGAAAACCCCGGAGTAATTCTTGGAGGATATCTGATGCAAATCCCAAAAATTTTCTGGAGGAAATCTCTGGAAAAATTCTTTGAAAAATCCCCGATATAATTTCTGGAGAGAGTGAAATTCATCCACAGAGGAATTCCTAAAGAAAATCTCCGGAGGAATTCTTGGAAAAAATTTCCGGAAGAATTTCTGGAGGAAATCCCAGGAGGAATTTCGGAAAGAAATCCCCGGAGGTGCTACTTGAGGTACCTCTCGTAGCAATTCCTGGGGGTAATCCCCGGAGGAATTCCAAAAACAAATTGCTGGAGAAAATCCCCGGGAGAGTTCTTGGGGGAATCCCCGGAGGAATTCATAGAGAAAATTGCCAGACGAGTTTCTGGAGGAATCCTCGGCGGAATTGCTATTACAGATCTCCTGGGGATTTCCTGGAGAAAATCTCCGAATGAGTTCTTGAGGGATATCCCCGTAAAAATCGTTGAAATTGCCGAAGAAATTCCTGAGTGAAATTTCGGAAGAAATTTCTGTGGGAAATCTCCGGATAAATTCTCTAAAATAATGCCCGAAAGAATTTCTTGACAAAATCTTTTGAAGAAATTCCTGGATAAAATAACCGGAGTTTTTGGTGGAAATCACCGGAGGAATTCTTGGAAAAAATCTCTGGTGCAAATCCCCAGCGAAATTTCTGGAGTAGATCCCGGATAAATTCACTGAAAAAGTCCCCAAAAGAAGCCCCTAAGAAATTCCTGCGAATAGCTGACAGTGTCTTTGCGATATTATAAATCCATTTCTAGATTTATTCTACCTGTTACACATTCACTGCGTTAGCCATTGAATGAGATGTGCACTTTAAAAATGGTTACGTACTGCAAATTAACATGATTCGTGTCAAATGTGAAATTGACATGCTTTGCAAAAAAAGTTTTTTAAAATTTCCCTAAGGATTTTATGATAATAAATGTTTTTAGCATCCATCTTAACTTATCTCAAAATTCATCATGGATTTTATGTTCAAAGATACTTCCAGGATATTTTAAAAAAAATTCTTCCAAGAATATTTACAGAAATGTTTTAAAACATTTTGCCAGGAATTTTTCATTATTTTTTTTAATGATTCGTTCGAAAATAACCTGGAAATTATGTTGGAAGTTTCCTCAGCTCAATGAATTTTTCAAGAATGCCTTAAGAAAGTAATTCAGAAATAAATCCAGATATTTTCCTAGCAATTCTTGCATGCCTATAACCAGGAATTGTAAATAGATGTAGTGGCATTCATAATGGTGCTCACAAAATACCTTCCATTTTTCTGAAAAAAGGAATTAAGGAACTTTAAAACAAAAACAAATCAAGCAGTTTAAGAATATTTTTCTGTTCGGAACATAAACCACTTCGACTAATATTTGATCTTGTAGTATATCTATTGTAGAATATCCCTCATTTTACAATTCCTCGGTGTAAAATGTGCTCCAGGAATTTGTCCGAGGATTTTCTCCAGGAATTTCTTAGGGGCTTTCCAATAGGAATTCTTTTTGGGAGTTTTTCAGTCAATTTATCCGGGATCTGCTCCAGAAATTTCGCTGGGGATTTGCACCATAGTTTTTTTCCAAGAATTCCTCCGTTGATTTCCACCAAAAACTCCGGTTATTTTATCCAGGAATTTCTTCAAAAGATTTTGTCAAGAAATTCTTTCGGGCATTTTTTCAGAGAATTTATCCGGAGATTTTCTTTAGGAATTCCTCTGTGGATGAATTCTCACTCTTCAGAAGGTATATCGGCGATTTTTCTGAGAATTTTTCCAGAGATTTCCTTCAGGAAATGTTTGGGATTTGCATCAGATATCCTCCAAGAATTACTCCGGGATTTTCTCAACGAATTCCTCAGGGAATTCCCAATAGCGATTTCTCCGGGTATTTCTTTCAGAATTTGTTTCAGAAAACTTTCCAGGGATATCTTCAGAAATTCCGCCGGGGTTTTTCCCTAGGAATTCCTCCGGAGATTTCCTCCAAGAATTCGTCTAAGACCTAAGTATTTCCTCCAAGAATTGATCCGGGAATTTCATCCAGAGATATTGTTCATAATTTTCTTCGGGGATTTCTTACATCAATTCCTCCGAAATCCCTCCATTAATAGCTCTGGAGATTAGCTACAGAAATTCATCCAGAATTTCCTCCAAGGATTTGCTGCAGGAAATTCATCTAGGGATTTCTCCTAGGAATTTCTGTGGGAATTTTCTCTAGATATTCCTCGCCGAAGATTTCCTTTAGGAATTTCCTTCAGAAATGCCTCTGGAGAAATTCCAAATATTCCTCCGGGAATTCTTTTGGAGCTCTACAAGGAATTCCTTCGCATTTCTTCCGTGGTTCCTCCTTTTTTCGGAATTTCTCCAGGAATTATCCAGAGTTCCTCAAATAATTCCTTGGAAATGCAAAAGAGTTCCACAAGGAATTCTTCTGAAGCTACTTCAAAATATTCCCTACATTCCCTTCGAGGATTTCTGCAGAATTTCTCAGGAAATGTCTCAAGAGTTTCTTTGGGAATTCCTCTAGACTTCCTTCCCGGAATTCCTCAAGAGTTCCTCGTGAAGTTCTTCCGGAGTTCCTCCAGGATTTTTTTCAAATCCTTCCAAAAATTATTCCGCATTTCCTCAGGCAATTCATCTGGATTTCAATCAGCAACTTCTCGACAAATTCTCCACTGGAAATTCTTCCAAAGTTATTTAAGAAAATACTTTGGAGGTACTCAAGCTATTCCTCATCCAGTTATTCCTGAAAAGTTCCTCTGGAGCTCCAACGCTAACTTTTCCGAATTTCCTCCTTAGTTTCTCCATTCCTCTAGAAACGCCTCCGCAGTTCCTCAAGAAACACATCCGGAGTTTCTATAAGAACGCCTTCGAATTCCTACAGGAATTGCTCCGTAGTTCCTCCGGGATTTGCTTTGGAGATTCTCTAGAAACTTGTCCAGGGTTCCTTCAGAGTTCCTCCGAGAATTCCTTCGTAGCTTTAACGATAATTCCTTCTGAGTTGCTCCAGAAATTCCTCCGGAGTTTTTCCAGTACTTCTTCTGGATTGTATCCAGCTTATCCTCCAGAGCTCCACAGGGAATTCCATTGGATTTCCTTCATAGCTCCTTTTGGAGTTATTCCGTAGTATTTTCAGAAATTCTTCCAGGATTTTTTCCAGATTGCCCTCGTAAATTCCTCAGCAGATCTCCAGCAATTCTTCTGGAGTTCCTTCAGCAATTTGTCCGGAGTTCCTCCAGCAATTTCATCATTTATTTAGTTAACATCTACACAGATAACACTGAATCAACAATTTCACGCCACAATACTCGGTTCGTGGCCGCATCTCTCCATCCTCGGTTCTGCCCCACGCTCGCCAAATCGATACGCACTTGATCCGCCCACCTAGCTCGCTGCGCTCCACGCCTTCTTGTACCAACCGGATCCGAAGCGAACACCATCTTTGCAGGGTTGCTGTCCGGCATTCTTGCAACATGCCCTGCCCATCGTATCCTTCCAGCTTTGGCCACCTCCTGGATACTGGGTTCGCCGTAGAGTTGGGCGAGCTCGTGGTTCATCCTTCGCCGCCACACACCGTTCTCCTGCACTCCGCCGAAAATCGTCCTAAGCACCCGACGTTCGAAGACTCCAAGTGCTTGCAGGTCCTCCTCGAGCATCGTCCACGTTTCATGCCCGTAGAGGACTACCGGCCTTATGAGCGTTTTGTACATGGTACATTTGGTGCGGGCGTGAATCTTTTTTGACCGCAGCTTCTTCTGGAGGCCATAGTAGGCCCGACTTCCACTGATGATGCGCCTCCGTATTTCACGGCTAACGTTATTGTCAGCCGTCAGCAAGGATCCAAGGTAGACGAACTCGTCGACCACCTCGAACGTATCCCCGTCTATCGTAACACTGCTACCTAGGCGAGCCCTGTCGCGCTCGGCCCCACCAGCTAGCATGTACTTTGTCTTGGCCGCATTCACCACCAGTCCAACTTTTGCTGCCTCGCGTTTCAGGCGGGTGTACAGGTCTGCCACCTTTTCAAATGTTCGGCCGACGATGTCCATATCATCCGCGAAGCAAACAAATTGACTGGATCTCGTAAAAATCGTACCCCGGCTGTTAAGCCCGGCTCTCCGCATAACACCTTCTAGCGCAATATTGAACAACAGGCACGAAAGTCCATCACCTTGTCGTAGTCCCCGGTGGGTTCCAAACGAACTGGAGTGTTCGCCTGAAACCTTCACACAATTTTGCACACCTTCCATCGTCGCTCTTATCAGTCTCGTGAGCTTCCCGGGAAAGCTGTTCTCGTCCATGATTTTCCATAGCTCTACGCGGTCGATACTGTCGTATGCCGCCTTGAAATCGATGAAAAGGTGATGCGTTGGGACCTGGTATTCACGACATTTTTGGAGGATTTGCCGTACAGTAAAGATCTGATCCGTTGTCGATCGGCCGTCAACGAAGCCGGCTTGATAACTTCCCACGAACTCGTTTACTACGGGTGACAAACGACGGAAGATGATCTGGGATAATACTTTGTCGGCCGCATTTAGAATGGTGATCGCTCGAAAGTTCTCACAGTCTAACTTGTCGCCTTTCTTGTAGATGGGGCAGATTACCCCTTCCTTCCACTCCTCCGGTAGCTGTTCTGTTTCCCAGATTGTGCCTATCAGCCGGTGCAGACAACTGGCCAGCCTTTCCGGACCCATTTTTATGAGTTCAGCTCCGATACCATCCTTACCAGCAACTTTATTGTTCTTGAGCTGGTGAATGGCATCCTTAACCTCCCTTAAAGTGGGGGCTGGTTGGTTTCCATCTTCCGCAGTACTGACGAAGGCATTTCCTTCGTTGTCCCGTCCTTCATTGCCTGAGCTCTCAGCACCATTCAGGTGCTCATCGAAGTGCTGCTTCCACCTTTCGATCACCTCACGCTCGTCCGTTAGAATGCTCCCATCCTTATCCCTGCACATCTCGGCTCGCGGCACGAAGCCGTTGCGGGATGCGTTGAGCTTCTGATAGAACCTACGCGTTTCCTGAGACCGGCACAGCTGTTCCATCTCCTCGCACTCCGTCTCCTCCAGGCGGCGTTTTTTCTCCCGAAAGAGGCGGGTCTGCTGTTGCCGTTTCCGTTTATAGCGTTCCACGTTCTGCCGGGTCCCTTGCTGCAGCATGACCGCCCGCGCTGCATTCTTCTCCTTCAAAACCTCCTGGCACTCCTCGTCGAACCAATCGTTCCGTCGACTCCGTCCCACGTACCCGACGTTGCTCTCAGCTGCATCGTCAATGGCTGCTTTTACTGTTCTCCAGCAGTCCTCAAGAGGGGCTTCGTCCAGCTCACCCTCTTCCGGTAATGCAGCCTCGAGTTGCTGCGCGTATGCCGCTGCGACATCCGGTTGCTTGAGCCGCTCTAGATCATACCGGGGCGGCCGTCGGTACCGTACGTTGTTAACGACGGAGAGTTTTGGGCGCAGTTTGATAGATAGTGGTCAGAGTCGATGTTAGCGCCACGATAGGTCCTGACGTCGATAATGTCGGAGAAGTGCCGACCATCAATCAGAACGTGGTCGATTTGCGATTCTGTCTGCTGTGGTGATCTCCAGGTGTATCGGTACGGAAGGCTGTGCTGGAAGTAGGTGCTACGAATGGCCATATTCTTGGAGGCGGCAAAATCAATCAGTCGTAGGCCGTTTTCATTCGTCAGCCGGTGGGCGCTGAACTTTCCAATCGTCGGTCTGAATTCCTCCTCCTGGCCAACCTGAGCGTTTAGATCTCCTATGATGATTTTGACGTTGTGGCTTGGGCAACTGTCGTACTCGCGTTCAAGCTGCGCGTAAAAAGCGTCTTTATCATCATCAGTGCTTCCGGAGTGAGGGCTGTGCACGTTTATTATGCTGAAGTTGAAGAACCGGCCTTTGATCCTCAACTTGCACATTCTCTCATTAATCGGCCACCACCCGATCACGCGCCTCTGCATATCACCCATCACTATAAAAGCTGTTCCCAGCTCATGTGTATTGCCGCAGCTCTGGTAGATGGTATGGTTACCTCTAAACGTTCGCACCATTGATCCCTTCCAACACACTTCCTGCAACGCTACGATGCCGAATCCACGGTCCTTCAGCACGTCGGCGAGTATGCGTGTGCTCCCGATGAAGTTGAGAGATTTACAGTTCCACGTACCGAGCTTCCAATCGCTAGTCCCTTTACGTCGCTGTGGTCTTCGCCGATTGTCCCGGTTCGTATTCTCTCGTTGATTATTCGTTGCTTGATTTTTTTACGGCTGGCTTGCAGGGCCTGACACCAACCCCCTAGATTTCCGGAGGACCATTCCCCCTAAATGTTCGGAGGACCATAGTGCGCAGTTTAGCTTAGAGTCCTTCTCTGGCACTCGGACGATGATCAGCCGCCCCTGACATGGGGAACAGACGCTGTTGTGAGCCGCTCCTAACATGGAGTACAGACGCTCCAGGTTTGCAGAAGCAAAAGCAAAAGCAAACCCCCCCTTCCCTGTCAGCATACGACCAAAGTTCCCACCGGGGGTTGGTTACTCGTACCCCGGCCAGTACCGCGAGGAGGTAGGGATAGGAGTTGCTGGGCAAGAGGCTAAGGACCGCACAAAGAGGTCTATTTTATTCCTTCAGGTACGCGAGGTACCAATGGTACGCCATGCCCAGCCATTTACCAACCAGTTCCTCCAGCAACTCATCTGGAATTCCTCCAGGATTTTTTTAAGAGTTCCTCCAGGAATTCCTTCAGAGCTGTTTTGGGCATTCATCCAGCAATTCCTGCAGACTTCCTTCTGGAAATCCCCCAGAGCTCCACCGGGAATTTTTCAAAGTACTCCGGGCTTTCAAGTTTCTCCAGGAATTCTTTCGGATTTTCTCCAGGAATTCTTACAGAGTTTCTCAAGGAGTTCCATCGTAGTTTCTCTAGAAATTTCTCTAAGAATTCTTTCAAATTTTTTGCCGGGAATCCCTTTATGGATCTAGGAATTCTTTCGGAGTTCCTCCAGAAAATCCTCGGAGTTCTTCAAGGATCCTCCAGAAATATCTCCAAAGTTCCAAGACACCAACCCGGGTTGAAACGTTGGGCAAGTTATAAACCTTGTTTTATTTTCTGAAAGACTGCGAAGCCGTTATATCAGATCGATTAAGAGTTACAGTCGAACCCAGCCAGATTCCTCCAGGATTTCCTCCATAGTTCCTTCAGGATTTTGTTTCGAAGTTTCTCTAGAAAATATTCCACAATTCCTCCAGGAATTCTTTTGGAGGTCCGCTACGAATTTCTTCAGAGTTCCTCATGGAATTTTTGTCGGAGTACCTCAAGCAATTCCTCCAGGAATTTTCCAGAGTTCGTGCAGTAATTTATCGGAAATCCTCCGGAATTCCGCTAGGAATTCCTCAAGAGTTACTCCGGAAATTCCCCTAGATTTTCTCCGTGAAATATCCCAGAGTTCCTCATGGTATTCCTCCGGAGTTCCTTAAGTCTTCTTCTTCTTTTTGGCATTAACGACCTCACTAGCTTAGTGTTCTTATGAGTACTTCCACAGTTATTAACTGAGAGCTTTCTTTGCCAAAGTTGCCATTTTCGCATTCGTATCTCGTTTGACAAGTACGATGATACTCTATGCCCAGGGAAGTCAAGGAAACTTCCACTACAAAAAGATCCTGGACCGACCGGGAATCGAACCCAGACACCTTCAGCATGGCTTTGCTTTGTAGCCGCGGAGTCTAACCACTCGGCTAAGGAGTTCCTTAAGTGTTATGTACGAATTTGTCCAGGGCTCCTTCAGAGTTCCTCCGATAATTCCTTCGTAGCTTCAACGGTAATTCCTCCGGAGTTGCTAAAGAAATTCTTCCAAAATTGTTGCAGTAATTCTTCTGAATTCCATCCAGCATATCCTCCGGAGTTCCTCCAGAGTTCTACAGGGAATTTCATTGGATTTTCTTCATAGCGACTTCCTACGAACTCAGGAATTTTAGAATGAGGTCTCAAGGGATTCTTGAAGGAACTCCCTATGAAAATTTTGAAGAAATTCCCGGGAAAAGAATCCTCAGAAATTCTTGGAGGACCTCTCAAAGGAATTTGTGGAAGAACTCCTGAAGAAAGTTTTGGAGGAATTCCTGGAGGCCTTCCATGAAAACTCTCGGGTATATTCTTGGAAAATTCTCGGAGGAACAACCGGCAGGATTCCTGGAGAAACTGCGGTAGAATTTCTGGAGAAGCTGCCAGATTCTTGAAGCAACTCGCGTGTAAATTCCTAAAGGAACTACAGTACAGTTCCTGGAGGAGCTCCGGAGAAATTGTGGGAGGGATTCCAGAGGAATTTAGGAAGCAACGTTTGAAAAAAAAATCAGTGGAGCTTCGAAGTAATTCCAGAAGAAACTCCCTAAGAGTACCCGGATGAAGTCCCAAGGAATTGCCGAAGAACAAATTCTCGGTGGAGCTCTGGAGACTTTTTCGGAAGAACTGTTGAGAAACTACCGGTGGAGCTCCAGAGGAACTTCGGAAGAATAGCTGGAAGAACTCCGAAAGAATGTATAGAAAAATTCCTGGAGAAACTCTGGAGGAATTTCCAGATCAATTCTGGAGGAATGGATCTTTAAAGTAAACACAATTAACCAAACTTCGAGTGGTTCTTCAAGGAATATTATCAGACATTTTTCCATCGAGTCTATTGAAGATTTTTTCAAGGATTCCTGGAATTCAATTTTTGCATCAACTCATTCATCGATATCCTCATGAGATTTCTTGTTTCAAACATTTTTCAGCACCTCTATGAAGAATTTGTTGGATAATTTGAGAAGAATTGAATTGAAAATTACATGTATTCCTCAAAAAACATCTGGAGAAAATCCATTTTGAATTTGTTGACGATTATTCTGCTTTTATAAGAGAACCTGAGAGATTCCTGATGTAATCCCTAGATAAATTTCAACACGAATATCTTAGTAAATATCAGGATGAATTTAGTAAGCACTTTTAAACGAATTCCACTACAAATTTGGTGAGTGTTACCATGAACAATTTCTTAAAGAAGAGCTGAAAAATTCATAGAAGAGTTTATTTGACAATTCGTCGGTGTAGACACTTTTTTTTTAAATGTCTGGATGCATCCCTGAATTAATTTCTCGAGATATTCTTGAATAGTTAATGGGGCTGGGGAAACTTCTAGCAAAGTTTCTAGGTTATTTTTGAATGAATCATTAAACAATTTAACTCCTGGCGTTAACAGTTGAATTAGATTCACAGTAAAATTGGGACTGGGATACATTCAAAGCTTTTAAGTATCGTAAGCGTGTTACTGCTTCCAAATGTTTAGCAGCATCCTTGCAGTCTTTGGAACATTGCACAGAGCCTTCAAATAAACTGATATGAATCAACCAGATAAACATTTTCTGTATGTTGAATGTTGTTTCATCAATACTATTATGCAGTACTTTGAAACATTAAGATCAATCATCAACAAAAAAATAACAAACCGATCAATGTTTTACTTCACTCCTTCAACATTTTGAAAAGTTGATTTCCATCGGACAAAAATGAGTTTCAAACAGCATGCAAAAGAACGCACAGCAGCGTGTGCTTAATCATACGCGCCAAGCTGTTGTTGCCTAAACCTGAGATCAAGTGTGCTGTGCGCGGATGCAAACAATGCGTCAAGTTTTGCAACACAGTGGGGTGAAATGAACTGTTACCTGTTGCGTTTACGGACCAAAATTTATGACCCAAAGTGGCGTGTTCAAATCAAAATTGCAAGAGAACGCGTAGAGATAGCAGTTTGGTGTCAAAGAACGAATTGTAGAGCAGCTTGAAGCACACAACTTTGCTTAAGACAAGCATGAAATTTATTACGCATTTTTTAAAGTAAACTGACAAAAACAAGAGAAAAATCACTACCTTTGAACTTATTTGCTCTTAAAATTGAATTTATTTGCAAAACCCATTAGATGTAAAGTTGTTAGTAGATTGGAAATTTAATTAGCTTTCAAATGGAAGTGAGAGAATTGAGATTCGTTGAACTATTCCAAAGTTATAACCACTTAAAGACAAACATATCCTAAAACATTAAATGTTTAATAACTCGGTAACAGTTAAGAATTGACCATATCCGTAGAACGATTTTTTTCATCTAACATGGTCCTCTATCACCCCTTAAAATGTCTGCACTCACGAACCTAACACCCTGTATATGCCTTTTAATATATTTTTGCTGATAAAAATATAACAAACACAATCTCAACGCATAAAAATTGAAAAATAGAGCAATTTTTAAACCTCAATATTTCCAGAAGCACAAAAATCGCAAGCTCAAATTTTCAGGCAACACTGAACAAAACTTGATGAAACGGATGTCCAAATTTCAGAGAGGTATATATTGAAGTTTTTGAGATTATTTCAATTTTTTACGGTTTTCTTTTCATAACGCGGTTGATATTTTCGTGGTAAATATTAGATTACTTCTTATTATTTCATGATATTATTATGTCTGCCTACAGTACAAGCTGGCTTTGAATTCCATCTGCAATTCGTCTGTAACAGTTTTTGGAAGCTTTCCATTTAAGCAAATCACCAGAATTTAAACACATACACTACCCACCATAAGTATGGAATCGTTGCAATACTGAGTATTGCAGCACTTTTAAGTTAAGCATCAAAATCCAGTGATAAAAGTTCTTTCAACAAAAATAAAAAATCGCGGGGACTCAAAGACGTATTTTTAAGATGACCTCAAAAACACATTGATCTAGCACTTCAGCATCAAGAGAAAATATTGTTTTTGGCGATGCTAAACTTTTCATGGTGCTGCAATATTCAGTATGAGTGTTGCAATACGCGATTCCATACTTATGGTGGGTAGTGTATTTAAGGTTAAACAACCTAACAGTTCTCAAAGTCGAAGGAATCTCCAAATTGATACCTTTGATCTGAATCTTCTGTTTCAAAACATCCAACGATCAACGCTCTTCCCGCTCAAAAATAATCTACAAGCTCATGGCAAGGGATCGTGCGCGCTGAAATTTTAGTGTTTAGAAATTTTGACAGAAATTTGCTTATAATTTGATTTTCCGTATTAAAAGTAACACATTCACAAAATAAATTACGCACCTCGAGCCATTATGACAATAATTAACTGACACATGATCAAGTTTTTCATGGCTTACTATATCATTCAAATCGGTTTTAATTTGAATCGGTTTAAATCTACACTTTTAACTACAATACTCGATATCAACTCAAGGAACTACTCAAAAACTGAATTTCATGGCTACTACGATGGCTTATTTAACCAGTTTTCTAAAAGTTTTTGTTCCGTGGCTCGTTATTTCCAAAAGTCGATAGTCCTTTCAGAGAGACTCATGGAAATTTAACTTTATTGGTGTAATAAATTCTTTGTAATAATTGAAATATCTCAAAAACACCAAAATAAACCTCTTTAAAATCATGACATTAGTTCCATCTAGTATTGTTCTATGCAGTGTTGATAGACTCACACTCAAATCTCAATCAATACGCTCTCCCGTGAGAGAAAACTCATTAGAGATCTGCTATGCAAATCTCACGCGTGAGATTTTGATTCGAAATCACTCAATCAACTCAAACCGTAAAAAAATGTCAGTCGCAAAACCCGTCAAAAACTCGAGAAATCCGAATGTTGTTGTTTACGTTAGAAAGGATTACGTTAATTTTACCAGACTAACATGAACTTATTGCCGTGTGTGAGTAAGCTGTGCAAATACGAGACAATGAGTCAAAGAGGTGAGCCAACTCATGCATGATTTTTTGACTGCTGAGTTGCGGGATTGACAACTCACGCATGAAAAATCTCAAGCGTGAGTTATGAGAAATTGAGTTTTTCACAACACTGGTTCTATGTAGCCTATATTAAGGTTAAACAAGAATACTCTATTTTTCAAGTTATTTCATTATTTCTTAATTTTTAAGCGTCATATAACACTGTTCGACAAAAAAAGTCGATATGAATGCACAGAGACCGGACACCCCGGGCTTGAAAGTATAAAAATAAACAAAAATAATGGCGTTTTCAGAATGTTCGTGTCTGCCCCAGGTCATTTTTAAAATATACTTGAACTTTTTGCATTTTTTTCTAATCAATAAACCGACACAGTGTTTAATATTCAGGACAGAGGAATTCATGTGCCTTATAAGGTTTTCAACTTTAAATACAATATGAAGAGTTGTAATAAGATTTGCAGGGAGCCCTCCCCCCTTTTTTGTACCCTCCCCGTTTTTAAAGTATCGCAAATGATGGAATATTTGATATACAGGGGGTTGTCAAAATAACTGGGACAGGCAAAAATTGGGCCAACTTTGGAATGCTGTAACTTTGACAAAAATTGACCGATTTCAATTCTTTAAGAAGTAATGGACGGGTCAACTAATCTAGTTTTGAGGTGCATCCACGGATACCGGTGATAATCCGGATTTCCGGAAGCATGTCTTATGCAGTAAAATTATGACGTGTTTTTAGCAAAGGTCTCGGCTAAAAAATCAAAATTTTACTACACATGAAGATAGAAGATCTAATTCTGAAGCGATTGGTGCGCCAAGTATTAATATTGGTCCAGAAATAACCAATATATGGCCATTTTCCCGGAATCGGTGCCGGTAGTGGATCCGAATTGGGATCAAACAATTTATTCACTCAAAATATGTCGCGCAATATTGTTTTCTCCCTAGCTTATCATAAAATACCCTATTATAAGTTGAAAATGAGTCTTGTACAGATTTGGCCACTCATGGCGCCGCCCAGTGCCCCGGGGGAACCTTGCATAGGGGACATTTCGATTTTGACACCAAAGCATATCATGCGACGGCTCATTCTTCATGTCTTGTCGTAAATAGGGCAACTGTAGACTCAAAATGGATAGTTGACTACAGTGACTACTTCCGGGACCACCGGATGTTCCAGAGGGAACCTGTAATTAGGGACAATTGATATTGAACTCCAATACATATCGTGCGACAGTTCATTTTTCATGTCTCGTGCTAAATAGGGCTATTGTAGACCTAAAATGGATAATTGACTACAGTGGCCAATTTTGGGACTCCCGGAATTTCCCGGAGGAACTTGTCATTGCGGACATTTCTGTTTTTACACCAAAACATATCATACGACGGCTCTTTCTTCATGCCTTGTCGTAAATAAAATAACTGTAGACTCAAAATGGGAATTTAATTGAATTGGCCACTTTTGGGACTACCGGGTGTCCCCTAGGGAACCTATGATTAGGGACAATTGGAATTGAGCTCCAATACTCATCGTGCAACGGCTCATTCTTCATGTTTAGTCATGAATAGGTCAACTTTAGACCGAAAATGGATATTTAACTAGAATGGCCACTTTGGGGACCTCCTATAGTTCCCTAAGGAACCTATCACTTTTGGGACCACCGGAATTTCCCGGAGGAATCTGTCATTGAAGACATCACAGCCTCCCTCAGGGATATCCGGTGGTCACAAAAGTGGCCACTGTAGTCAAATATCCACTTAAGGTCTACAATAGCCCTATTTAGCACGAGACATGAAAAATGAACTGTCGCACGATATGTATTGGAGTTCAATATCAATTGTCCCTAATTACAGGTTCCCTCTGGAACATCCGGTGGTCCCGGAAGTAGTCACTGTAGTCAACTATCCATTTTGAGTCTACAGTTGCCCTATTTACGACAAGACATGAAGAATGAGCCGTCGCATGATATGCTTTGGTGTCAAAATCGAAATGTCCCCTATGCAAGGTACCCCCCTCCCCCCCCCCGGAGCACTGGGCGGCGCCATGAGTGGCCAAATCTGTACAAGACTCATTTTCAACTTATAATAGGGTATTTTATGATAAGCTAGGGAGAAAACAATATTGCGCGACATATTTTGAGTGAATAAATTGTTTGATCCCAATTCGGATCCACTACCGGCACCGATTCCGGGAAAATGGCCATATATTGGTTGTTTCTGGACCAATATTAATACTTGGCGCACCAATCGCTTCAGAATTAGATCTTCTATCTTCATGTGTAGTAAAATTTTGATTTTTTAGCCGAGACCTTTGCTAAAAACACGTCATAATTTTACTGCATAAGACATGCTTCCGGAAATCCGGATTATCACCGGTATCTGGTGGTCATAGTTCATCTCCGTGGATGCACCTCAAAACTAGATTAATTGACCCGTCCATTACTTCTTAAAGAATTGAAATCGGTCAATTTTTGTCAAAGTTACAGCATTCCAAAGTTGGCCCAATTTTTGCCTGTCCCAGTTATTTTGACAACCCCCTGTATATCAAATATTCCATCATTTGCGATACTTTAAAAACGGGGAGGGTACAAAAAAGGGGGGAGGGCTCCCTGCAAATCTTATTACAACTCTTCATATTGTATTTAAAGTTGAAAACCTTATAAGGCACATGAATTCCTCTGTCCTGAATATAAAACACTGTGTCGGTTTATTGATTAGAAAAAAATGCAAAAAGTTCAAGTATATTTTAAAAATGACCTGGGGCAGACACGAACATTCTGAAAACGCCATTATTTTTGTTTATTTTTATACTTTCAAGCCCGGGGTGTCCGGTCTCTGTGCATTCATATCGACTTTTTTTGTCGAACTGTGGAATTCAAATGTTCCAACGGAGTTTGTGCTTGTTATAATTTTTATCAGCAAAAAAAAATATATATGACATTGTTCTTAAGAAAAAATATCAAATTAAGTGAAAAAAAATCGTTTTGACTTGGCATATCCATAAATTACGTAATGGTTTATGGAGAAAGGTGGTTCGAGAAAATTGCCTTACGTAATAACTGGAGATTTTCAAACTCACAGCACTTCCGGCCTATTGGCCTGAAGGCGATAGGCCTAATAAGATAGCATGCCTCATATGTTTTTGTCGCATGCAAATATTTTAAAGATCAATCAATTTACTGCATATTTAAAACTTACTCCAAGGTTAAACAGTTTTTTATCGAAATAAAATGGAAGTTTCGCTTTCCGAATATTATAATACTTTATCTGATTTGGAACAAAGCAAATGTCACTTTACCCGATTATTCTGGAAATTCATAAACTTGATCGATTTTTATTCCATTTAGGAAAATCAACTGAATTATTATTAGGGGAAGTGGTGGTAAAATGAACATCGTGCCTTTCATCGAGAAAAATCAAATTTCAATGAATTTTTATCATGCACGGACGATATTTAGAGCATAAATCGGAGTGTCCGGGTTAATACCCCAGACAACCAGAAATCGCAAAAAAGTTCACGTTATAATTCGTTTAATCAAAATAATTACATCAAACCCGCAAAACACTGTGGATAAAATCGTCGGATTGATGAGTTTCCTCGCATAAAATACTTTTTTTCTGAGTTCATTTGTTAATTTTGTTTCGTCCCGTACAGTTGTACAAAGTAAGTAGAATCAATCCATAGCAACTGTCAAATCAACGTTTGTTATCATAAGTTAAGTCGCATAAGACCACAGGTTAGTTCGGTTGAATATTTATACACTCGCATTGTATGTTATTATTCATCACATAATATATGTACGTATATCGCCTCCACTTTTGTACGTAGAAGGCCTTTTCGCGACATCTTCTAAGTGAAATTTTGCACTTTATACGTACTTTTTGGTTGTCTGGGACGGAGGTCAATTCAAGTGAAAATATCAACGAAAACTAAGAATTTAGAATAACGTAGTTTTTCGCTCGGAGGCCTTGAGGTTCTTCAGTGAGGTATGTATCGTTATGATATGATGTCAGTTCTATTGTTTTTAAATTTCTTTTTGAATGGGTTACAATCCTTAATGGATATATTTTCGGGTATTCAATGAAAATTTTCAAAAATGTTTGTTATGCTCACGTTATTTGCATGATGTTAATTTTACCACCAACAGATGTTCATTTTACCCACACAGTGCAGGTAAAATGAACATTTGCTTCGTTTTTTGCTAGCGATGAAAATATGTGAAAATTTAGCTATTTTCGTCTGAACTCGTGTTGCTGCTTTAGATAAAATCCTTACCTCTGATGTTGTGAAATAGAACTAGGGGTCATGCATAAATTACGTCACGCTCCAAGGGGGGGGAGGGGGTCGAGCCGAGTGTGACAAGCCTTACAAAATTTTCGGAGGACTCATACAAAAAGTGTGACAAAGGAGGGCGAGGGGGTCGAAAAAGTTGAAATTTGGCGTGACATAATTTGTGTACCATCCCCTAGAGAAATTTATCGTTTTACTATTAGAAACAAGATGATATCCTTAAGGTGTTCATTTTACCACCCGTTCCCCTATGCTCTTGAAACGTTCAGGTTAACCGTTCAAATAACGCTGACGTTTACATGAGTCTTTAAAACCACTCAATATTTCTTATTATTCAGTAAAACACAACTTATACATTGGACCCTACCATTCTTTCCCCTTCACTTCTCTTCCGAATTCCCACAAACCCGTCCTTCAAATGCCATTTGTTAACACACCCCCCGCCAGAGCCATTAAGAATATCCAACAGAGAAAAATTACACTTCATCTTTGCGATAAGACGGTGTCGTCGATGGTGGCTGGCCTTCCGCGAACCAGTTCAGTTGAGGCGAAAGAAATTAAAATTACTCCGAACAAAAATAGAAGAGAAGGAAAAACAGAGTCGACTAACGACTGCGATGGACCATTCAAAATAAGAACCATCCCCCGGTGCCACGTTGCGTTCCTCATTTAGAAAGCCCCGAAGGGATGGGATCAAAGCTTCGGTGCGATAAGAAGTGGGGTAAAATGGCGGCTGACGAATTAACAAGCATTTAGAGCAGACAAACACTCTGTGTTTTATTAAATTTAATTTAATAATTCAAAACAATTAATAGTTTTAAACACAAATGCAATCAAGAAGTTCAAACAAGCACTAATACATAAATATTCATCTATAATCGATAGAATTGGGCAATGAAAATTTTGAAATCAGCAACAAAAAAGATTGTTATTCCCATCACCAAAAAGTTCTTACAAAAACTGAATTCAAAAATTAAATAAATATTATATTTCATTTTGGAACTTTTTTTTTGAATCTTGTGCTCATGTTCAGATATTTGTTTGGAAATATTTAATTCTGAAATGCCTATCGAATTTCGAAAATCGAATTTTATTTGCTACTTTTGCGATTTTTTCGTACACACAGACAATTAAGTTAGAAAGGACGTTTTACCCTCGCCTCCCCACCGCGAAGCGCTAAAATGAATGACACGAATCCAGCACGGGGCGGAAAGAAACGGAAATGACTTTTCTTCGGCCTTGGTTCCATTTCTTTTGCTGAATGTAAAGCCCAAGGAGATGAGGATTATTGGTAGCCGCGAGTTCAGTCGTTGGGTGTGAGGAGAAAGTCGTCGTCGTCGTCCCCGCCGCCGGTAAGTAGAATAAACACAAATAAGTACAACTTGATGGGTTCTCTCTGCCGGTGTCAGCCCACCAAGAAATGGTGGACTGTTTGCGAACTCACTCAGGTACAGAAGCGGAGTCTTCTCTCGACTTGATGCGGCTTTGTTGACTGGCGAGAAATTCGTCCTCGAGGGCATCGCAATCCCGGGTGATCCAACAATCGTGGCTGGGGTGAGAAAATTATGTTCTGAAGTTTTCATTTGATGGACGCTCTTCTTGACGGATCATTTAGTAGCGGTTTTCTTTGGTGGGATATTAAGGTGTTGAGCTAACGATGAACGAGATGAACAATGGACTGTTCATAAAATAATGACAACTCCAAACCTTTTGGTTCATGGAAAATGTATCCTCAAGATTTAAACTCGATGAGATGTTTTTCAAGATTAAGGAATTTTTCGACTCAATCATATTGAGGACGATCTGCTGACGCTTCGCAGAATGCGTTTCTAGCGTCAGAGAGTCATG
Source organism: Aedes aegypti (assembly GCF_002204515.2). Taxonomy (NCBI): domain Eukaryota; kingdom Metazoa; phylum Arthropoda; class Insecta; order Diptera; family Culicidae; genus Aedes; species Aedes aegypti. Next base: position 289,937,490 of record NC_035107.1, on the reverse strand, counting down.
GACCGAGTCGAATGGAGACGTCTTTTACGTATAGCAGAGACCATCCAGGCCTTAGCTTGACTGGTAGGGTAAGTAAATGAAAAAGGTGGACAAATCTAGAGGTACTAGTTTTAGTGCTCAGGAGGAAGTGGTTAAATTTCAAATCGAACTAAATCCAATCAGAGGTCAGGAAAATTCTCATTCTATTCAATTTCAAGTCAATTGATCTAAATGTGTAATATATAAAAAAAATATGAATACCAGCTTCGATGAGTGGCACAGAAAGAAAAGAAGTTCGCTTGCCACGCGATGGAAAGTTGACAGCCGTATAATGTTGCGAAAGAAAAACTAATACCTGAAAGTGGCACCATTGTTGTCATCATCATCATCATAATCATCGGAAGCACCACGCGATATTCATGTCCTGACGTCCTGTTTGTTTGTATGTATACACGCAAAAGTTGAGCTTCCGTCGTCGTCGTCGTCGTTGTCGTTCCGTGACTTGAGATAAAACTTTTTCCCGGCTTCGATTCCAATGGCAAACACACCCGCTGTCCGTGTGGGAGTATGTGTTCGTTTGCGAGTATTTACTTCCATGAACCAGATCCGGAATGCCACCGGAAAAGACAAGAGTGACACAGATTTAGTGGAAGCAGGTTTGAGTCAATATTTTCCTTGGCAGGAAAAACCGATGCTCCAGCAAGAGAATGGATGGGAAAATGCTAACTTGAAATGGATACGGGTTGGCAAGCCACAGTTTATCGCAAATCCCATATCAAATATCCTTCGACGGAGAAGGGGGATAACAGAGCGGATACGGTGCACTGAAGCCTCTATTTACGTGACTTATATTTGCGTAATATTACGAATGCAGAATTTGTGTGCATTTGAGGATACGTGGCATTTGGTTTCGTTTTATAAATTCTTTGGAGTATAGTTATTGAGATTTATATAGCTAACATTAACATTTTGAACAAAAAAAACTACTTCTGAAGATCCCCCTTGAATCGTTTAAGCCATTTCAAGTTGTTTTCAGCAATTTTATGCCGTTCTTAATCCATTAAGGGCCATTCGAAGTCGTTTATAAACTATTTAAAGCCATTTGAAGTCATTATGATAATAAATCTTCGAGCTGTTTAGTAGAATACCTATAAGTAGATGAAAAAACCGAATTTAGTACTATACCATTTAATTCCACTAGAGTTTGTATCCTTTGACAGATACACGTATTTCGACCTCAACTGTAAGGCCGTCTTCAGTGTCGTGTACTAGACTTTAGTACTAGCAGCCAGGCTGCTGTCATTCTTAAATTTTCGTAAAAATGATCTGAGTGTGCGTAGAAATGTACGGTCATGATTTTGCCACGCTAAAACATGTTATATAATTTATATAAGACAAAGACCACCAACTGTTAGGAAAAATTGTACTTGCTATATATTATGCATGAGTATTTTACAACTTTTCTAAAATATGTGTCTAACTAACATAAGGTTAGCAACTTACTGATTTGGTATATTTGTTGGGTTAATTGCCTACACCAAAATGATGAAGATTTGTGTGAAGTATTTTAAGGGTGCACTTTTACAGTGGTTTCCTGCGAGACAACCAAACCAACAACGGGTAGCACTCGTGGAAAAGTTCGTGTTCAATTCGAACAACCTAAATATTCGAGTCCGCACCCCTTAGTTTAAAACCATTGTTAGCCGTTTTACGACGATTTAGACATTTTATGCCGTTTTAAGCCATTGTAAGCCGTTTATCTTACCAATTTAGGTCGTTAAAGGCCGTTTTTAATAATTTAATGTTGTTTTCAACCCATTTTAGGCCATTGCGGGCTGTTAAAAGCCGTTTTAAGTCGTTTTAAATCGTTTACATCAATTTCAAGTTCTTTTTAACACATTTAGGGCCTCTCGAAGCCATTTTAGGTTATTTTAAGCTATTTTAAGCCATTTAAGGCGATTTAAAGCCGTTTCAAGCCGCATTAAGCCGTTTTAAGCAATGTTAGACCGTTTGAAACAGTTTCAGAAATTTTAGCCGTTTTGAACCCATTTAGGACCATGCGAAGCCGTTTTCAGCCATTTCAGGTCGTTTTAAACCATCTTCAGCCATTTAATGCAATTTTTACGCCGTTTAAGGCAATTTCAAGCCATTTCTTTCAGTTATTACCCCATAAAAGACGGAATACATTTTAGGCCATATTAAGCCATTTAGACCCGTTTTAAGTCTTTTTAAGTCGTTTTAAACCTTTTTTGCCATTTTAAGCCGTTTTTAGTCATTTTAAGCCGTGTTCTACCACTTCAAGCGGTTTTGATCTTTTCTAAGCCGTTTCTCGCCATTTTAAGCAGTTTCCAGCAATATTAGGTGATTTTAAACCGTTTCATTATTATCGGAAATAATAAGGTTAAATTTTAAAAGAGAATTTTAACCTTCTTTAAATCATCGGCAGTTCTTTGTAGTAATACCGATTTAAAATTATTTGCATCACAGTCGCTCAAAATTTTATAACATATTTTTCCTACTCTTCATCATATGCTGTTCTTGCATAATTGAATATTTTTCATAGTTATTGGAATTATAACGGCTTACAACGTTCATGAACAGGAGGTTACGACCATTGAGAAGTCCTCAAACACCACAGGTTAGGGCGGTTCAGGGGGAGGACGCCCCCTGGACAACCGTAGAGCGAAAGAAGAGGAACAAGAAGCACGAAGTGCAGGAGCGTAGGGATACCAGGCCAAAGAAAGGTAGGAGGGTGCCAAGCGCGAAAAGGGTGATGCGATTATCATCAAGACGGAAGAGTACTCGGAAGTCTTGAAGGCGATGCGCAGCGACGCGAAGCTCACAGATCTAGGAGCCGACGTACGCAGTGTCAGATGCACTCGTACAGGTGAAATGATCCTCGAGCTTAAGCGCGACAAGGAGCGCAAAGGCGCCACCTACAAAAGCTTGGCGGAAGAGGTCCTTGGCGAGGGTGTCGATGTGAGGGCTCTAACGCAGGCAGTGACTCTGAAGGTGATGAACCTTGAGCCTTGAACCTTGAGATCACTGACACAGAAGAGCTCGTCACGGTACTGCGGTAACAGTGCGAGATACAGGTGCCCTCCGCCGCCGTTCGGCTACGGAAAGGTCCGGCGGAAACTCAGGTGGCCTTAGTACAGCTACCTGTGGCGGACGCTAACAATTCCGCTAAGGTAGGAAAGATCAAGGTGGGTTGGTCAGTATGCTTATTGACCATATACGAGCAACCGGTGATCTGCTTCAGGTGTAGGGAACCAGAACACAAGTCCTGGGGCTGTAAAGGCCCTGATAGGACCAAGTTGTGTAGGCGATGTGGTGAGGAAGGTCATAAGGCACTAGGCTGCAAGAACCCTCCCAAGTGTTTGATTTGTTCCGAGAAGTCCGTGAACAACAAGCATCCAACGGGAGGCTCAAGGTGCCCGACCTTGAAAAGAGCCATAATTGAAAAGTCACAGTGCAGGTAACGCAGCTGAACCTGAACCACTGTGACGCGGCTCAGCAATTGCTGACAGGTAGTTGCTGAGTGGGGGACGGATATCGCCATCATATCGGACCCATACCGGCAACGGCAATTGGGTCGTGGATGGATTCGGAAAAATGGCGGCGATATGGACGATACCCGATGGTGTCTACTACCTACGAGGGCTTCGTGATCGCCAAGTTAAACGGGGTCCTCTTCTGTAGCTGCTATGCGTCTCCGAGTTGGTCGACCGATTACTACTGGCCTTCGACCGTGCTGACAGGGCGAAGGCCAGTAGTAATAGCGGGTGACTGCAATGCCTGGACCGTGGAATGGGGAAGCCGTATCACGAACCAGCGGGGTCGAATCCTGCTAAAGGCACTGGCCGTGCTAGATGTCGATCTGGCTAATGTTGATACCAAAAGTATCTTTAGCCGAAACGGAGTGGAGTCGATTATCGACGTTACTTTTTGTAGTCCTGGCCTAACGAGTAATTCGAACTGGAGGGTAGACAATGCCTACACTCACAGCGACCACCTGGCGGTTCGCTACAGTATCGACTACAACAACAGCAGGCAGCGAGTAGAGGAAGCGGCTAGGTCAAGGCCAAGCCCTCGTAGGTGGAAGACATCGTACTTCAATGACGAAGTACTTACTATGAGAGGCGCTCCGCCGTGAGTGTAACCTACTCGGCCTAAGCGGGGACGAACTGGTAGCGGTGCTCTCGCGTGCATGCGATGCTACCATGCCTAAGCAAGTCCACCCTAAGAATGGGAGACCACCGACGTACTGGTGGACTAAAGCGATTGCGAACCTGCGCCGTGCCTGCCTACGGGCCAGGAAGCGGATGCAGCGAGCACGTACCGAGCAGGAGCGTGAAGAACGACGGGTGGTGTTCACCGCTGCCAAAGTCGCGCTGAAGTCCGAGATAAGGGCAAGCAAAAAGGCCTGCTTTGAGGGACTCTGTCAGAGTGCCAACGCGAATCCGTGGGGCGATGCCTACAGGATCGTTATGGTAAAGACAAGAGGTGCAATGGCTCCTACAGAGCAATCTCCAGAGATGCTGGAGGGAATCATCGAGGGGCTCTTTCCGCGCCACAACCCTAGCCCATGGCCTCCTTTCGTAGGACAGCCGGGGATTGGGGCTGGCGATGAGGATAGGGTAACCGATGAGGAACTTGTAGGGATTGCAAAATCCCTCAGCATGGGGAAGGCACCAGGTCCGGACTGAGTTCCAAACCTGGCCCTCAAAGTCGCAATGTGTGGAAGAGGCAGAGCCTGGTACTATTGCCAAAGGCGGGAAAACCACCCGGTGACCCGTCTGAGTATAGACCAATATGCTTGATTGACACGGCAGGGAAGGTGCTCGAGAAGTTCATCCTCAACAGACTGTTGAGGTACACCGAGGGTGTAAATGGTCTCTTAAGCAACCAGTTCGGCTTCCGGAAAGGGAGGTCCACCGTAGACACTATTCTGACGGTAAAAAAAAAACCGCTGAGATAGCACTCCAGCGTAAGAGGAGGGGTATTCGCTACTGCGCAGTAGTGACTCTGGATATAAGGAACGCATTTAATAGCACCAGTTGGGCGGCTATTGCTGATGCGCTCCTGCGTCTGGGGATACCCGAGTACCTGTACAAGATTCTCGGGAGTTACTTCTAAAATCGGGTATTAGTCTATGACACAGAGGCGAGTCGGAAATGCTTTCACATAACCTGACACCTGAGGTTCCATCCTGGGTTCGGTGTTATGGAATGTCATGTACGACGAGGTGTTGAGATTAAAATTCCCGGCGGGTGTGGTCATCGTTGGCTTTGCCGAAGATATTACGCTGGAGGTCTACGGTGAATCGTTCGAAGAAGTGGAATTGACTGCAGCCCACTCGATCGCAATTGTGGAGGAGTGGATGAGCTCCAGAAAACTGGAAACGGCGGAACACGTTTTGTTCGTGTGCCCGCTTTTCCGCACAATGCGTGACCGCATGTTTGCCACATGCGGTGAAAACACGACTCCGGACAATCTGGTTCAGAGGATGTGTGAAGACGAGCTTGTCTGGAATGCTGTTTCATCGGCTATCACCCACATCAGGTAAACAACAGGTGGTGCAAGGGTTCACAGTCGGCTACGTAGGTCATACCAGTGCCCTACGGTCGAGATCGACCCTTACAGCGATTAAGTGGCCGCGGGGAGAACATCCTAGTAGCGTTGCTGTCAAATTGCGGAGCCCGCAGTATCAGTTCTTGATACCTGCGGTGCAGCTGGCCGCGGGCGTTGCGGTCGACCCTGCCCGCCTTAAGCGTGTCATCGATGTTCGTTGCTGCATGGCTACGCAGCTAACCTGGAGGTTGCGATGTGCAATAGCCCCTCTCCGAAGAAATACCTTCTTGGTGGTCCCGGAGAGACGAAGGATTTGGCGGCAATGGGAATGGTTTAGGTGGGTCGGGTGTAGTCCTGTTTACTGCTTGCATGTAGTAAATGGTCCCCAACCCCATACTCCCGGACCTTGGTCCGGGATCTGTTGAGCAGATTATCCCCCCATTGCTAAAAAGGAAAAAAAAGGGGACTGGATCCATCATTGATTTCGGAATTTTCAAGAGCAGTTTTTTTCGTTCAAAATCGGGAGAATTTTCAGGAACATGTGTTCACTGTATCCAGCTTTTTACGCTGATTGTACGACATTTCCCAGAAGGACGTTCCCCAGAATGACATTCCCCAGAACGCCATTCCCCAGAAATCCATTCCCCAGAATAGGACATACCCCAGAAAACCATTACCCAGAATGGGACATTCCCCAGAAAAAAAATACAAGAGATTTTTGGGCTGTTAAAATCCAGGTAAATGGTAAATAGTAAACACATTTAACTGAAAAATTCGAGGAAAACCAATATAATAGTTTTCATAGGTAAAACATTTTAGTTTTTTTTAACGACAGCACTTCCGATTTGTTGCAGTTTTTCATTTATTGATTAGAAATTACGAAGACAATAAACCTATGAAGATCAGCATATGTTCAAAAGAAGGGATGGTATGGATGCTATGAAAGCAAAAAAAAAAAAACATTCCATTAACTTATTTTGTACATATGAAGAATATTACACTAGTATCAATCACCCTTTGGAAATACAATTAGAAATAACAGCCAATTTAAAAAAAGGATGAATAACTATGAAAACAAAATAAAAATCAATGGACCAATGCACGAGTTCACTATTTGACGTATTAGCGGTGCCGTGTTATTAATGTGACCATGGAAACCAGTGAATTCGGCACCGCTCAAACGTCAAATTAGTGAACTCGTGCATCGGTCCATAGCTTGGGCCAAGTTTGATCATAAAACATAGTATGACATATGTAAGAGCAGCTTATTTTGAACGGTTGTGCTACTTTTCTCCGAATGACGGTTCCCCGAATTTCGTTTCCACGAACGCCAGTGCCCCGAATACTCTATTTCCCCGAATAGCCTAGTTCCCCAAAAAGTATTTAGTTCTTATAATTGTCATAACTTCATGACTATTCTTTACTATTCTTCACTTGATTTGCGGTTCTTTCGAGTTTCACTTTAAGTTTAGTCGAGGATAACCTAATAATCTACATTATCTTCTTCTTTTAATTGCTTATCATTCTTCCTAGTTCGACACCTAGTCCCAAAGACGATTCGTGCACCTGTTTGAACTGCATCACTTTTCAAGGCAACGAGTCATTCGGGGAAATGTCTTTTGGGGAAATGGGTCATTCGGTAAGCTGGCATTCGGGAAAATGATATTCAGGAAAATAACAGTAGCAAAATCATGTTAAGCAGATGTATGTAAAATTGTTAAACAATATTTTCCCCTTCAGATTTTGGTTGATGAACCACGTACACAATTATTTTGAAATTTCAAACCCCCATCTTTCGTATTTTGCCCGTACAAACGTTTTGAAATTTGTATCGGCCGTGGTCTTTGGCCAAACCATGGACCCCCCATAGATGACCAAGTGGTTTATGGACGGCCCCAGATGGTTTGCCTGAGAAAAGGGGAGCAAACACTCGCCTTTTAAAAAATATATTTTTTGACTCCATCCCGATTTAATTTGCTTGAGATTCATAATAATAATTTTGACCAAATAATATTTTGGGTGAATTGACGCCAGTGTCCGGAATTCTAAGTTTCTGGCAATTCGAATCAATTCAGCAGGTACATTTTTTAACGACAATAAAACTTAATAACCAAATTTATTTTTTCCACTCTTCTATAACGTATAAAAACGATTCTGGGGAATGTCCTATTCTGGGAAATGTCCCATTCTGGGGAATGGGATTCTGGGGAACGTAATTCTGGGGAATGTCGTTCTGGGGTTTGGCTTTCTGGGAAATGTCCTACAACCTTTTACGCTAGCTATAAAACTACGGGGGGTGAATTGAATTTGACATGTTTTGTCTACAAATTTTATAGCTTGTTCTTAGTAGGCTGGAATTTAAGATTGTTGATTGAGCTGTCAAGAATTTTCACTGTTTACATTTGATTGTACATATCATGGTAGTTAAAAAGCTTAATTTCCTGATTTTCAGTAATTATACTATCGTTCTAGTAACGAATTGCATTTATTTTTAGGAATACGAAAAGAGCAACCGAAACACCGCAGAATTCAAAAACAACAAACTCGATTAGGACATTCACTTTTCATTGATTTACACATTAGAACATCCGAACTGGCCAGAGCGATTCTGACGAGATATGCGCAAAATGTGCAAAGATGCAAAAGTTAAATGATCTAAGATGTTCAAAAATATGTTTACGTCTAGAACTATGTGGGTTATGAACAACGCAATGCATAATCAACATGCTATGACTTTGATTAGGTATACTCCACTGCACTGTGACGTCACGCATCAATTTTGACAGGTACTGGTCCTGTTGTTTACAGTTTGGACTTTGTACTTTTTTCGAATCATTCTTAATTTCGTGAAAGTTTGTTGCGAGGAGAGGTCAAATCCACTGCAGATACCCACGGATCGTATTATTCTATCTTCCTACCGTGGAAAATCGTCACCATCAGCATGCTGGTGATAGAAATGCGAAAATGAAAAAATGATGGAAAAAACGACTAAGTCCGAAACGTAAACAACAGGACCAGCAGCTGTCAAATAAGTGAGGTTAGGCTCGTCATATGCAGCGCTCTATTCCCGACTGGGGTTTACCGGTGAACTGTTAAGGACATATAGGAAGGAATCCCTGCCATGGCAGTGAAAATGGCTTCCTCACATGTACAAACATATTTCTGGAAGTCCACATTATTTCTCAAAATATTTCACTTACCTACACTAAGTTCACTCCCAAATTGCTAACGAGACATCAGAACACTATTGCCTCACGATTTCCGTAGTTTTAACACTAGTAGCTGGTGGAAATTTCATGAACCGTGCTAATTTCCAACGCGGACGTTTAACTTTGCTACAATTGTTTACACTTAACCGCCTGCGAACGAAGAACACTTTTCGCCGAATTTTACCACTTTCACTAAACGTAGAACCTCCAACACAGGTGGGGCCCAGATAGTCGTAGCGGTAAACGCGCAGCTATTCAGCATGACCATGCTGAGGGTCGTGGGTTCGAATCCCACTGGTCGAGGATCTTTTCGTAAAGGAAATTTTCTCGATTCCCAGGGCATACAAGTATCTTCGTACCTGCCACACGATATACACATGCAAAAATATGGTCAATCGGCAAAGAAAGCTCTTAGTTAATAACTGTGGAAGTGCTCATAAGAACACTAATCTGAGAAGCAGGCTATGTCCCAGTTGGGACGTAACGCCAGAAAAAAAAAAAAAAAAAAAAGAACCTCCAACACAGTTTACTTTCACTACTTGTTAATTGAAGAAAAATAAGTGGTGGATTTCTGATGAAAACAGCTTAAAATTTCACCAAAACGTGCTAAAATAATCACTTGATCACAGCATTTCGCTTTTTTTTTATTTTTCTAATTTTACGCCGGCTGCTCGCTTGCAGGGCTGTCAGATACGTTGATGGTAACGTACGACATCAAGCAATCTTACTTAGTCGAAGGGGAAAAGACTCAAATTGAGGTAGCGATTACTGGCAACAACATCTTATCAATTATAATTTCACTATCACCAACAAATAGGAGAATATTTTTTGTGTACCACTACTTTTATACAGTTATTAGTGGATTCAAAGGAGTTTCACCTTAAGGATAGGATGTAGGAAGGTGGGGAAAGGTATTATAAATAGCATTGTTAACTGGACCCCCCTTATAAGTGCGAAATCGCAAATAAAAGTGCGGGATTGCATCGGAGCGGTCTGATGTCTTCATTTCACTTATTCGTCATCTCATGCTGAATAAGTGCGGTGAAGACACTTGACCGTTCCGTTGCCATCCCGCAGTTCCATTTGCAATTTCACACTTCTAATTGTACTTGTTATTTGTGCAATGCGCTTTAATTTTTCCGTGCTCCATTTCGAGCGCAAGTTCGAAAAAAAAATGCCATCAGGAATCGTCCCGACCGCGTTTATTCATTTCAGTAACATTTGTTTACCGTCATCGTTGGCTCATCCGTGATAACAACACTCATTTTACAGGCCAATTGCAGCCAAAAGTCTTGTTAATAAGCTTTCAATAAACCTGAAAAAATAGAACCATAATTAGATATACAATAAGTAAATATAAAATACTTTTTCAATTTTCTCCAAACCCAGCTTACAACATAATGAAAATATTTGGCGTTTCTTTGACAACATAATAATAGTCAACAACCGCAAAGCCTACTGCGACCCAGCTATAAAAATTATAGTGTTGGCAAAAAATGTCAGAAGGGGGTGAATCAAATTTTATAGCAAGCTAGCGTAAAAAGCTGGATTCTATTCTCCAACCGAAACACAGTGAACACATTTTCATCGAATAATTTTCAGTTTTGAACAGAAAAACTGCTTTTGAAGTTTCGATGATGACGATGATTACGATGACGGCGCGTTGAACGTTAAACGGCGAAAATGCAAATGTATCGGTAGACAGGATAAAAATAATAATGACGGTGGAGCTGTGGACCCATCAACCATGAGGAAAAAGGCTGTCAGCGAGATGAAGAACTGTAAGGCTACTGGGAAGAACAAGATCCCGGTTGAGCACGGAAATGAGCAACTTTACCAATCGATCCACCGAGTCCTTTTGAAGGTACAGTCGAAGCGCGTTATAACGACATCGCAAGGGACCGTCGCAATAGAGAAAAGTCTTTATAGAGAGTAGATATAACATTGAAATATTTTTTTTGTCGCTATAGAAAGCTTTTGTCGTTATAACGATCTTCGACTGTATGCCTATCCTTTAATTGGTTAGCCTCATACGCCCAATCTATAAGAAAGGGCACATACTGGTCTGTGCCAATTACATAGGAATTACACTCCTGAATTCGGCGTACAAAATATTGTGGAGCATCCTGTTGAACAGTCTAAGACCGCTTGATTAGTCCTTTGTCGGCGAATACCAGACTTGTAAGAGCCGATCGACAACGGACCAGGCAACGCTGAATGGTTCGAAATCAAAAATTCGGATTGCTGAAGAGTTGTCAAGCTCGTTTGTGACGTTAGAAGGATTGAAGCAAACCCCAAACCCCAAAAGAGTTTTGTATATCTGTTTAGAAAGCAGAAGCAATTTGAACGGCATTTCCCTACAAATCACCATCACCCCACATAACACACGGATAGACTGCGCAAAGGGTATAAAGTCCCCCTCACACACGGTTGGCAGCAGCAATAACAACAACAGCAGCAGCATCGCACATCTGTCAAGCTCTACACTCACTGAGCGCCTTCCAGTGAGTGACCAAGCGCATCGCAGTGAGTGACCGTCGCCAGTCCAACATACACATACATCATCAATCATCATCGCCGTCATCGTCGTCATCATTTGCGCCTGGAAACAGCGGAAATGTTCTACGCGTTTCTAGAACATGTGGTGCGGGATATAAATACGCGTGATGTGCGCGGCTGAAAATCAGTTATATTTTCAAATTCGAAAAGTGAAGTGCAAGTGATAAGTAAAGTGAAAAGTGTAAAGTGTAAGTTTAAAGTAGTGCAATAAAGTGAAGTGTTTTGAATCAGTATAACTTGCCTAGTGCTTTCTTCGCGTGCGGAAAGTGTCGTTTTCGTACATTTGGTCCTTCGAACCGGATCGCGCGGATCTAGCAAGTCAGAAGGCAAGGCAAGTTTCGCGTTCGGTCGTAGTGTAAGTAGTCGCGTCGCGAGTCGTTTTAGTGTGCGCGAAAGTGTGATAGTCGCGGGACCGTCGTGACAGTGTCCGTCGCAGTCAGCGGAACTGTGGGTCTCGACCAGTCGACTAGTTCGTCGTTCGTCGGTTTACTTGGTAGCAAGACAGCTACAGTGCCCGATTTAGTGCTTCGGCGCGCGTCAGTCGTCGGTTGTTAATCCAGTTAGACACAAGCAGCTGAGGATTTCAACGGCGTCACCGGCCGGCGGTACATTTGCATTTAGTTTGGAACGACGTATCGCAACAGCTTTCGGCATGGCGGAGCTTAAACGACAGCGTGGAGTTATTCTCGGACGCCTGACACGGATCGAAGTATTCATCCGAGACATCGAATCCAAGCCCGGAATCACAGCAGAGTTGGTTCAGGCACGACTGGATGTCGTCAATCAGTGCTGGGATGAGTACGACACCATACAAACTGCCATCGACGCGGAGGAAGGAGTAAACGTCGAAGAGGAAGAAGAAAAACGTGCCTCCTTTGAGGAAAGGTGCATGAACGCAAGAGCTGCATTGCGTTCCATCATCGAGAGGATGCAGGGTCCAGCAATAGCGGCTGCAAACGTGCACAGAGGCCAGGCCTTGATGCCTATTCACCACCAGCAATTCCCCATGGTGCAACAACCAGTAGCTGTACGGTTGCCTACATTGGAATTACCAACGTTCAGCGGTGATTATCTCGGTTGGCCAGCTTTTCGCGATGCTTTTGAGGCGCTTATCGACAGAAACACGCAACTGTCTGACGTTCAGAAGTTGTTATACTTAAAGTCGAGCCTCAAAGAGGAAGCAGCGTGCATGTTGGATGCGATGGATATCACCGATGCCAATTACCGAGTGGCCTGGGATTTGCTGATTGAGAGGTTCGAGAATCGTCGGATAATCAAGCAGAAACATCTGAAGGCATTGTTCACCACGAAGCAAGTGTCACAAGATTCGCCGAAGGAGTTGCGTCGCTTGTTGACTGAGTGCCAGCGAAACATCAATGCACTGAAGCAACTCGGTGAGCCAACCGATCAGTGGAGCACGATTCTGGTGTATCTGATCTCCAGCAAACTCGATGGAACATCACGTCGTGATTGGGAAACCCAAACCCAACAAGAGGAGTCACCAAAATACGAAGACATCGTCAAATTCATCAACGGTAGATGTCACACACTAGAGGCGTTGGCAACGGACAAAGAAGAGCTTCGCAAATCCAGTCGTTTTAAGCCACAGCTATCTCATGCTTCTACGAGTTCTACTGGCTGTAAAATCTGTGAGAGTGGTCAAAACCATCCACTGTGGAATTGCAAGAAGTTCATAGCCATGAGTCCAGAAGCTAGATTCGACGAGGTGAGAAAGTGGAAGCTGTGCTACAACTGTTTCTCGTCCAAGCATGTAGTAAGTAAATGCGAATCCAGAGGTTGTAAGTCCTGCAGTGAAAGGCACAACACCTTACTACATGGACAGCAACATCATCAGCAGGAACATCGGCCATCTAGCCACGTGTCATCGTCGTCAGAATCTGTCCCTCAGGATCAGCGCATCGTTAATGCGAGTATGGCGAGTCAGGCAAATCACAGCATGCAATCATCGAGTGATATTTTGGCTACTGCTATGGTCTGCATCTACGATCGAGCTGGGAGCAAACTACCGTGTCGCGTGCTGTTGGATTCCGGATCACAACCGAATTTCATAACGCAAGCCTTTGCTCGGAAACTTCGGTTGAAGGAATACAATACATCGACCACCGTCCACGGAGTAAGTGGAGTAGAAGCGCAAGTTGGAAGGCAGGTGACGGCTACCATCGAGTCTCGTGTGAACGGAAAGCAGTTTAACGTTCCACTGCTGGTGATGAACAAGATCACGAATGCGGTACCATCTGAAAACATTCAATGCGATGATTTTTCCACTAGAAGAGAAGAGTTGGCAGATCCGACATTCAGCAGACCAGGAAGAATCGATGTTCTACTGGGAGCCAAGCTTTTCTTCAAGCTTTTGCTTCCGGAAAAGATTGAAGTTGGTGACTTCATTCTGTGGAGCTCTGAGCTAGGCTGGGTAGTTTCCGGAAGCTGCAAGCTGTATTCGCGGGATCACGTGCAATCGAATGTGGTTACTTCGATGACTGATGCTGATCTGCTGCAACAATTGGAAAAGTTCTGGAAAGTAGAGGAGCTGCAAGTTGGAGTAAATGGTGAGGCCAAATTGGATCCAGCGGAAAAACACTATCTCGAACACGTCAGACGCTTATCAGACGGAAGGTACGAGGTGAAGATCCCATTGTTTCAGCCTCCTTCAATGCTTGGTGATTCTAAGGAACAAGCCTTACGAAGATTCCATGCTTTAGAGCGCAGGCTACATGGAAACGACCAACTTCGAGAAATGTATACAGATTTCATGAGAGAGTACGAATCTTCCGGGCACATGAGTGTTGTTCCTGACGGCTTGGAAGAGGTGGGTTTGTTAGTAAATTACCTCCCTCATCATGCAGTCCTTAAGCCAACGAGTACTACAACTAAGCTAAGGACTGTTTTCGACGCATCCAGCAAAACATCATCAGGTTTTTCACTCAACGATATTATGATGACTGGGCCGAACATCCAAGCAGATCAGTTCTCGCTTTTGTTGGGATTCAGATGTTGGAGATATGTTGTCACAGCTGACATTGCCAAGATGTATCGGCAGATTCGAGTAGACCAGCAATCATCGAATTTACAGCGAATACTGTGGAGAGAAACACCATCACAACCACTGAAGGTGTATCAGCTGAACACAGTGACATATGGTGCACGCGCTGCTCCATTTCTTGCTGTTCGTACGCTGCACCAGCTAGCCGCAGACGAGAAAGACACCTATCCGAATGCCTGTCGTTCTCTTTGCAAACGATTCTACGTGGACGACTTGTTAGATGGATCAAACAGCAAACAGGCTTTACTGAAAACGAGAGATGAGTTGCTCGCAGTGCTGCATAAGGGCGGTTTTGAGCTGAGGAAGTGGAGTAGTAATGATCCAGAATTGCTGAAGGATTTACCGGAAGGCTTGGTGGAAAAAGGCACAATGTGTGAGATTGACGACGGCGAAATCGTCAAGTCTCTGGGATTGAGCTGGGACACCAGGAATGATCAGTTGACATACCGTATCCATCTAAAACAGTTCCAGGTTTACTCTCGACGTACCATCCTTTCTGCGATTGCATCTCTGTATGACCCCGTGGGATTGATAGCACCGATCATCGTAGCAGCTAAAACTTTGATGCAGCAGCTTTGGCTCTTAAATGTCTCCTGGGATGACCCACTCCCAGAACATATCGTGCAGAAGTGGCAACAATTCTACGATAGTCTGCGGCATCTTCAAAACCTGCGAATCGACCGATGGACGTTTGGATGTCTACAACCAAACGCCGTAGAAATACATGGGTTCTCAGACGCTTCCATGGTCGCATATGGAGCCTGCATTTATGTCAAAACCGTCGACGTTTCTGGAAATGTATACTTTCGTCTGCTGTGTGCCAAATCACGCGTAGTACCATTGAAGAAGGTTACACTGCCACGGTTGGAATTATGCGCAGCAGTTTTATTGTGTGAACTCTTGACAAAGGTTCTAGATTCTGTGGAATTGAGTGTCGACAGCAGTTTTTTGTGGACGCACTCCATGATAACGCTTCAATGGATCACCGCACCTTCAAATCGCTGGAAAGAGTTTGTAGCAAATAGGGTCAAGAGAATTCAGAACTCCACTATTGGATGTCACTGGAGATACATCAGTGGAAAAGACAACCCAGTCGACATAGTATCACGCGGACTTGCAGCAGAAGAACTTATGGATTCAACGCTCTGGTGGAGTGGCCCAGCATGGCTTGTGAACCGATCACTTTGGCCTGAACAGCCCGAGCTTCGAAATGAGGAGGCGCGTAAGGTATGTGCTGTTGTCGTAACAGAATCGATATTCTTCGAGAAGTACTCTTCCATGACGAAAATGAAGAATATACACGATCAGTTTCGAAGATATGCCTCCTGCTCGATCCAGACTCACATTGTTGAAGGCGAGCCTTCAAGGCCGGCGGTATGTTTAGAAAGCAGAAGCAATTTGAACGGCATTTCCCTACAAATCACCATCACCCCACATAACACACGGATAGACTGCGCAAAGGGTATAAAGTCCCCCTCACACACGGTTGGCAGCAGCAATAACAACAACAGCAGCAGCATCGCACATCTGTCAAGCTCTACACTCACTGAGCGCCTTCCAGTGAGTGACCAAGCGCATCGCAGTGAGTGACCGTCGCCAGTCCAACATACACATACATCATCAATCATCATCGCCGTCATCGTCGTCATCATTTGCGCCTGGAAACAGCGGAAATGTTCTACGCGTTTCTAGAACATGTGGTGCGGGATATAAATACGCGTGATGTGCGCGGCTGAAAATCAGTTATATTTTCAAATTCGAAAAGTGAAGTGCAAGTGATAAGTAAAGTGAAAAGTGTAAAGTGTAAGTTTAAAGTAGTGCAATAAAGTGAAGTGTTTTGAATCAGTATAACTTGCCTAGTGCTTTCTTCGCGTGCGGAAAGTGTCGTTTTCGTACAATATCCTTAAACAATCGTTAAACTCAAATTATGACACAATTTGTTTTGTTGCGCCCATACAACCGTGTTGGCCAAAGTGCGGCAACTAAATTGCACACTTACTGAATTTCGAGGACGAGAATCCAATTTTTACGTTATTTCCATTTATGTAAAATTCTAACTCTCGACCATTACGTTAATGGAGATTCCAGTGTACTTCTACGGTTATGTTGGATCCCTCAACTAGACGATACGATGAAAACGGAGAGAATATAAAACTCGTCTGATCGATTCAGTCTTAATTAAATCGCATTTACTGCGGCTAACGAGACGCTCGCCACAATCAATAAATCGATGAGACGGTTTTATGACAAAGACATAATCACACCATCAAACGATATAAATTGAGTTCGTTTTTACAGCAACGCCACCTCTTTCATTCTGAGTCTAAGCCACAGCCAATGGCAATCATCCACTTAGCCCATTTTTGTGGTAGATCAAAGCTTAAAGCCTATGTAGCCGGCTCATTTTATGGCCACCAATAATTAAATTATCCATCGATCAAAACACTGCCAGCTACCGACCGACGACGCCAATGTCTGACAAATTGTGGACTGTCGGAAAAACTCATCTGCGTCGGGTAAACCCCTAAAAGCCATTAAAATCCTATTAACAGATTTTCCAAATTCCCCAAACTTCCCCAACTCCACTTCACAGCAACCCACTGGGGGAGTTCCAGCACAGCGTTCGTTTAGTTCCCCGAGCAAGGCAACGAATTTTCTCTCCACTCAGAGGTGAAGTATTTCTCCATAAACCACTCATCCCACATTCACCCAGCACAGCGACGAGCAAAAACGGGAGTGAGTTTTAATCATTTAATTATCTGCTGAATCTAATCTAAGCTCTGTAATTGAATTCCGTAGCCTTTTTCTGGGGTTTCACCTTTGCTGCATTCGGTGGTGTAGACTGCGGGGGAACACGAAAAGTCCGACTAGATTTTTTCTCAAAAACTTATTAGCTTAACTGCAAACTCCTAGTTGGTTGCTTGGCAGTTTATGAAATGGATGTGACTTCCCAGTGCTAACCGTTGGAGCAGCAACAGGCGCAACAGCTGCTCTACTGAACGGTTGAGGCTGCATCGTGGTTAGTTTCGCAGGCCCGGTGCTTCCTTCCATCCATTTGGGTGCAGTCGAGCCAAACCCGGCTCAAAACTTTTCATTCAATTATGAGCTTTATTTCCACTAAATTATGCTCTGGCCGTTGTGCTGCGGAGAGAGATGCTTTGCGAATTATTCCCTGGGCGAGTTGGACGCGATGAACGAGATTCGGTTAAGAGGGTAACGAGAATTTGTGTCAGTTATGATTATCCCCTAATGAACTGAAGTCTCTAACAAAAAACGCTGCTTGGCGATGTTTGATATGTCGAATAGATTATGGTGGTACCCATATAGATAACTAAATGACTACTGTAACAGCAAAGCTACATGTCAATGCTTTAACAAAAACGTTCAAAATTGCATAATAAATCACAAAATGTCAGTATGGCGTAATGAGAGTCTAATGACATTATATTGGAATGACCTGTATATATGATCCCTGTCCTTCACAAACCTCTCCAGTACATCTATCATACATAAAAATGTTAGCAGACCGACGAAAGGAAAAAAATGAAACAAAAGCAATGATGCTGCACTTCAAATTATGTAGAAATCCTCAAATGATTGCAAAGCGCGTAATCAATTGATATTGTAAACAAATTACATAACCTTGCTTTATGCGCGAACCTCCAATCAGGTGTTGAATAATCGAAAGCTATCCCCCAACCGATGAAATACATGATTTACGCAGAACCCGAACGCTTTGAAATGCTAATTCGAACCCGCATATTTCCGACGAGCTTCCGCACTGGCTGACCACCGACCAGAGCAAACCCCCCCCCCCCCTTCATTTCCATTGTGCCACCCTTCTAGAGAACCGAGATGAGAAACGATACATGTTGTAGCCGCTTTGTATTGATTTAAGCCACTCTCAACCCCAGAAGGTACACAAGGAAACGCGTGAAAACTGTTTTATTATTCATCACATAGTGGAGCACAGCCAGCGTATCTACTCTCACGCAGAACAGAAGGCAGCCGTCAAACAAAGTACAGCCAGTGAAAGCTTGTTTGCCAATGTTTTCTAGCTCGACCATGGAACATTAAAACCGCTACGGGAAAGGGACAATCATGACGAGACGAAAAGAGATGGTGAGCGAAAGGACAATAGATGCGTGTGGTGCGTTTTGCGGAAGGCAGAAGGTTTTGCGCACCAATAAATTAAAGGAATGTTTAATAAGGAATTTTTTTCCATATTTTACTCAAAACGATCTGAATTATTAACAAATATTTTGAGATTTTTATATACACATTATACTCTAATGATCATTGATTGAACATGTACTAAAATTAATATATTTTTTGACTTAAGGCACTAGAAAGAACTTTAAAAAATATAATGTAAATATCAAGTACGAAAATCAGATACTTATTAAGAATGAAATAATTTCATGTTGTACATCACCTGTACAAAAAAGGAGGCGATAAATGTACATATTAAATATGATAAAACTTGGCATACGATGGAAGTGCATTGATTTTATTGTGAACTATTCTGTACTCTTAAGTGGTTTAATTCATGATA
The DNA here is from genome assembly GCF_002204515.2 of Aedes aegypti. NCBI lineage: Eukaryota > Metazoa > Arthropoda > Insecta > Diptera > Culicidae > Aedes > Aedes aegypti. The sequence continues at coordinate 289,918,553 of NC_035107.1, read as the reverse complement.
ACATATTGATTTGACAGAGGAAAGGATACTAAGTAGTCTTTTATTCATTGGTTCTGTTGCATGCTGCTTTGTGGCGAGCGACGAAAACAGGATCGTTTTTCCAATTCGCGTTACGAAAAGAGTATTGGTAATCTATGTTCATGCTCACTGGGCGGTCAAAAGTTTAATAAAGTTTGAAAAAATAAAATCTCCCATATCTTGTTGATTTTAAATTAAAATTTCATCACGACTGTTCATATAGTCCAGCATCTTTTGTTCTTTCCATCATTGCTTAACCCACAAAGTGCCGGGACGAACCTACAATTTTCAAGATTCTCGTTCTGAGCAATCCAACCGATTTTCGAAATTTTAAGCTTTAAGTGAAGGAGAATAGTTATACTAACGTCTGGCCCTCCCCGTTTTAAGGAATTTCAAAAATGTCTTGTTTTCATGTTTTCATTTTTTTCTACATTGATATGAAACTTTCCCTAGTTTTTTACCAAACTTGCTAACTGATATCTAGAAACATATCAGAATGATGAAAACACTAAATAATTCTTATCTACATATAAGGTTCCTGGCAATCAATACCCTGATCGTCGGGGAAGATCCGGAACATCCGTAAGAATGGCCATCTAATGAAAACAGCTGTAGAGAAGCGCGTTTTTTTTTTTGTGAAACCATTTCAATAGCTGTACAATGGTCAAAATTGATGTTTTAGTACTGTTCGCGAAAATTATCTCAACTTCAATTAAAGTGTGTTTAGCTCAATCGATCGATACTTTATAATTACTGCATTTGAAGAGAATTAAGGTTGATTATATTCTGTCCATCAAACCAATCGCACGTTTTTCTTTGCGCGTCCGAAACCCAACACAGTGCTGAATAAATATCAGAGTGATTTACCAAACTGTGGCTAAATAGTCCCGAACAGGTACCTTTTTAGGACTAGAGTGGCCAATGCACAGTGGGACGGATTGGGGTTTTAGGAGGAAAGATGGAACTCACGCCTTCAATTGCGATTTTACGTAAAAATGATGTTCTACAAAGTTGTTCCTATTATATAAACAATTTTTTGGTCGGAACGAAAATTAGGGTGGCCCTTTGTAAAGAAAGATAACCATCAAAACTTTTTTATTTTAAGAAATATTGAAATAGTTTGTTTTACAAAGTTGAAGATCAGAAGATTTTGAGCTGATTTGACAAAAAAAGTTTTTTCCTAGCTCAAAAATTGACCGGTTTAGAGTATTTTTCGCTATTGATGTAGGGTGGCCCTTCAAAAATGAGTTTTTGCGTTTTATTACTATTTTTTTTTTGATTTCTCAGCAAAATTGTTTGCTTTTTATCTTTAGATCTGATTGAAACGCATATGTTGAGGCCTGCACAATTTCACCGTTGATTTGTTATGAACATTTTTCATGAAAAACAAACGTTTTTTCACATGTAGATCTAGTTAGGGTAAATTAAAAGATTTTTTTCATGATAATAATTATCTTGCGGCTTTAAATATGAATAAAAAACTTTTTTGTTTCATATTCTTATATAGGTACTTCTGAATAGAGTCAAAGGAGTTCAGCAATAAAAATAAAGAGGAAAGTATTTTGAAAGCATCTACTAAATTTACATCACGGTCGAATTTCCTGGCATGGCACCTCCTAAACTTCCGAACACTTCTGTTTTGGGATTTTCCAGGCTCTTTGGGAAACATTCTGATTGGAAGTAACGAAAGCTTAATTACCGTAAATCCATTTACAAGTGATTTGCCTACCGTAGGGGATATATTGGGGCCCACATAGCCGTAGCGGTAAACGCGCAGCTATTCAGCATGACCATGCTGAGGGTCGTGGGTTCGAATCCCGCTGGTCGAGGATCTTTTCGTAAAGGAAATTTTCTCGATTCCCAGGGCATAGAGTATCTTCGTACCTGCCACACGATTATACACATGCAAAAATGGTCAATCGGCAAAGAAAGCTCTCAGTTAATAACTGTGGAAGTGCTCATAAAAGAACACTAATCTGAGAAGCAGGCTTTGTCCCAGTTGGGACGTAACACCAGATAGTAGTAGTAGGGGATATATATCGTTTCGGAAACGTTATATTGTTAGAGTACGATTTATGATTATGACGCTGACTTTCCAGCCTAGATTAAGGAGAATAAATGTATGCACACTCAAACAGAGTGTGAGAGTTCGGTAAATAAATTTACCGAAACAGATCTGTAATTCACAGAAATACCGAAGTTTCGGTAATCTATGAGTTTTTGACAGCACACCAGAAATGAAATTACCGGTCTCCGGTGATTCCTTATTGAGCTATCAAAAAATCACCAAACCTTCTGTGAATTTACAGCATTGCCGAAAACGGTAAAAAAAAATAACTGAAGCTTCGGTAAACTATGGGTCGACTTACCGAAATCAGTAACTCGATTGAGTGACAGCGTCAAATTATTTATGTTTTTTTTTTCTGTCGTCGTAGTTTGTTGGCGGAGTGCATGAAGTTATTTCGATACAAAATGTGTTTTAAGAATCTAAGGATTTACTCGTCATTGAAAAACAAACGAGAGAGGTGAGAGAAAGATAGCTCAACAAATTATTCATATATGAACTAACATAATTATTTGCGACAGGAATACTACTTCACCGCAGCTCTCCCGCAGCCCATTACGAGTTCCCGTAACATTTCACCATGGTTTGATTTATGCTGCTAGATCCCAGATTGTAATCCTTTTTATAGTATTCTAAGACAAAATAAAGGTGAACCATTGTGAAATATAGATCTACATTATATTTTTTCCTAACAAAAATGTGTTATTTCGGAGGAAAAATCCAGTGCACCGAAACTAAAGATCTTCGGTGAACGGTTACCGAACACTCGGTAGTTTTGACAGCTGAGGTCTTGAGCGCAAATTACCGATTGGTCAGTAATCTATTCGTTTACCGACTTGATTACCGATCATTCAGCTGTTGAGATTTCAGTTATGAGATTTGTTCATGTTTGGATGTTTTGATTCTATAGTTTAGAGAAAGTCATGCCTGAAAATTGAACTTTGTAGTAAATTTGGAAGATACTTTTAAAAATCTATTACTATCGGTTATTATCATATGAACCAGTCATATCATTAGCAAACAGATCCGCAGAAGAATATTTATTTATTCACATTTTTAAGTTGACAAACACTATCGTAATGTCAACACATTTTTTTTTTTGTTTTCCCAGCTATACAAACATAAAAAAATGTAATATTTTTTGTTATTAAAAATACTTTAACTTTTCATCAGAAAAAAAATGTATCAATACCCAGAACCACATAACAAGATTATAACACATTACTTTCAGCAGCAGTTAAAATAAATAGAAGTTGGTATAATTTTGTCATCAAGATGGCTTTGTTCTCAACTTGTTATATTATAGTAGCTTATTTTTAACAACATTTGTTATATTTTTGACATCGCATTTATAAGTTTGTTGTAAATAACATCCGATGTCATAAACAGTAACATAGTTTGCACTAATTTTGTTATTTTGTAACATCCTTGTAACACATTCTGTAAAAATTTTGATATAATTATAAGAGGGTTTGTTATTTTTTAGTTTAATTTCATGCAAATGTTGTAAGATTTTTTGTTATTTTAACTACTAACGGTACATGTTTTATAACAACTGGTGATATAAAAAAATCATATCAGGGAAACACATTCTGTTATAATCTTGTTTCTTTCGTATGGTCGGGTATTCTTTTTTTTTGCATTGCGTCCCCACTGGCACAGATTATTCTCAGGTTATTGTTGTTAAGAGCACTTCCACAGTTATTAACTGAGAGCATTCTTTGCCATATTTGTCATTTTGCATTCTTATATCGTATGTATTAGTATCGATGATACTTTATGTCCAAGGAAGTAAATTAAATTTTAATTACGAAAACACTCTTGTATCTATTTGCTTCCATTAGCTATATATTTTATGTTTGTGTTTCAATTAGCTCTCAAAGTGATAGGAAGACAGTTTTGCTGAGAAACTTGAAATAATAAAAATAAAACACAAAAAACAATTTTTGATGGGCCACCCTACATGAAAATGCTCTAAAACGGTCAATTTTTGAGCAAGAAAAAAACTTTTTTTGTGAAACCAGCTTTGAATTATCCGATCTTCAACTTTGTAGAACAAACTATATCGATATTCCTTAAAATAAAAAAGTTTTGATGGTTATCTTTTTTTACAAAGGGCCACCCTAATTTTCATTCCGACCAAAAAAATTGATTTTATAATAGGAACAACTTTGTAGAACATCATTTTAACGTAAACTTGCAATTGAAGACGTGAGTTCCATCTTTCCTCCCAAAAGCCCAATCCGTCCCACTGTGCAATGGGTGGTCCTGGAATGAATTATAACATGTTGTCGATTCAGTGTTGGTTCACTTTTATTCGTTGACAGCTCAGTCAAGATGATATGATGCTTGCTGACGAACCGGTTCCGCTTTCCGTTGCCGTTTCGCTATCATTGCGTTTGGGCCTTAAAGAATTGCAGTTGTTTTTAAAACTATTTTTTTTATAGTTACTAAATGGTCAAAATTGATGTTTCGATACATGTATGGCCCAGAAATATCAATGGGTGGTCCTCCAGGAAGATACGAAACATGCGAAAAAAAACTGGGTATCTTACAAATGTCGTTCTAAAGAAGCGCAGTTTTTTTTTCTTAAACCATTAAAATAGATGCTAAATGGTCTAAATTAATGTTTTGGTTCATATATGGACCAGAGTGTCGAATGAGAGAGAGAGGACATTGCCGACACCGTTATTTGAAATCAAATTTCAAGCTCTCAATTTGTGCATATTACGAATCGTTTTATAATCCTAAGCCTTATTATGCAGCTGTGCTCAAGCTTATTTTTTTTGGGTCGACCTCTGAATAATCCGGACTATTATGGTCATCTAAGAAATGTCTTCCAAGAGCAGAGCAAAATTGATTTCTTTTTTTCAATCGGTTTTATAACCGAAAGATTGTTCTGATAGAAATATAGGTTTCGGTCCTGGTAATCCTCTGAAATATTATATTATCCGGAACAATTGCCAACTACAAGTGTCATCCAGTAAGGCCCCGGTATTTTACTAATATTTTCTCACTTTGGAAATTTTTAATTCACGCTACATGTTTCCCTACACTTCTCAACTAATAAACAATGTTCCTATGTTCTTCCTATATAGTTTATTATATCAATTACACTGCGGAACACGGTTTTGTCTCAAGTACCAAAATACCGCTATTAACTTAATTAAGGATTGCTGAATCCATTGCCTTTTTCAGAAATATCATAGCACGTCTAGTTTTTGAGATATTAGCTGTTGAAAATGCTAAATTTGACTATTTCAACCAACTTGCATGCAAGTTTTCCAGCTTGTATGGCAATTTATTTGCTTAATTTGCCTCAGAACTTAAACTTCATGTGTAAACAATATTTATAAACAATGTTCATAATACTTCTGATGCTAAAAAGTTATTTTTTGTTGGTTTAGAAAAGTATTGTATTTTGCCATATAAGAGAAACGAATAATTTTGTATGGAGACTGTAAGCATGTTGAAAAAATAGATTCAATCTAAATTAAACCATGCAATTTCAACCAAATTATATCTTAAATGAAAGTTTAAGTCCTATTTTGCATGCTTGGTGGATTAGATCTCAAAAAAATTTGATAAATCATTGTTTAATTTTTATGTAAACATCAATAAAACCAGTGTTTAATGCAACTTTGGCGACCTGTAGCTAAAAATTGTGACGTGCTGGAACATTTCTGAGAACGGCATCAGATTCAGCAGCCCAAAATCTACTAGAGACACATAATTTGATCCTTGAGACACGCAAAAATGTCATTTTTGTTACGCTGTGTTATAGTATCAGATACATAGTACGAATCTTTTCATACTTGTCTGAATATCATAAAACAAGAAACGCGTAGATCAAATTATAGTTGAACCTAGTAAATGTGGCATACATATGCCCTCCTTACCCCTGTGTCAGCTGAGAAGAAATAATGAGAATTGATATTTGACATTAGCATAGCAAAGCTTTCACTTACATATGCGCACTATCGTGTCTCATATATGTCTTCAATGTAATCGGAATGGTATGTATGTATAGGTAAAACGTTTGTAAATCAACTCAACTGAGAAGCTGTCTTTCATAATTTTATTTGTTCCTGTTCTTTTCGAAAAATTATTTGTTTACGTTTCGACGACAAGGAAACACGGTCTTAAAGAATGCAACAAAACAACGATAAACTCGAATCCATACGCTTCGCGAACTCGTCGACCACCTCGAACGTATCCCCGTCTATCGTAACACTGCTACCTAGGCGAGTCCTGTCGCGCTCGGCCCCACCAGCTAGCATGTACCATGCCCACACAGTTACGGATCACCTACAGTGACGGATCACTTTGGCGTTCAACATCGGATAACTCGCTCAAAACATAAACGTTGACGTAAAACATATTTTCCCATGTTATACTATTTGTCTTCTACCATTTGTAATGTTAAACACAACATTCAACCGCTAAATAACGGTGTATTTGACAAATGTTTAGTTGGTACCACACAGCTATCATTATATGGTCGTTTTCTGTAAGAAGTGCCGTCAGCATTCATAAGCTCCCACAGGTGGTAAGATTCAAATGTTATAGCATAAAACATGCTCGTTCGCTTCGATTTAGTATGAATTCATCTTTGGAAAACATTTTTCTTGATTGTTGATTCTAAATACCGAATACTAGCACTTCTAACTAGTGATCCATAATATGGACCAGGAAATGATTATTTACCACGGTTATGGATCACTTCCAAAGAATGAAGATTTCTGCCATTTTAAGCATTGGATTCGACATTTTCAGACAATAGCACTAACGATAAAACTAATAAAATATCAAGGTTTGTCAATTTTGTTTTTTAGCAGACAAAAATGGGTGTAAAACTTGGTGTGGAGCGAAAACAGTTCATGTATCAGTTACTACAATGCAGTATCACAAAAAAGGCATTTTAACCTTGTTTCCAGCTCTAACACTGCTATTTTTTGCAGTAACATGTGACACATTGTTAACTTTCGCCAAATCATGCAATACAGATGCATTGAGTTGAAAATCTCTTGATTTTGCGCACTGATCCGTAATATGTCACAATTTGATCTATTATATGAAAATTGATCCATAATATGGTTTTCAGATACCGATACTGTTGGGAACCACTGGACCAACATAGCGATCAACCGATCGCTTCCACCACTATCACTACTATGCTCACTGGTAGCAGCCAGACTGCTACCCGTAGATGCGCGAAGAGTAAACAACAACTATTCAGCCATTGTAATAGTCCGCGCGCTTCCCGCGATTACATGTACTTTTAGTTAGTTTCTTTTAATAAAGTTTTAGTATGTTTATCGCGTACGTTCGCGTCTAATTTATGTGTTAATATGCACACGACCACCCCGCCGGCGCGTATGTAACAGTGGCGACGAGGAAAAGTGAAATTTGAGAACATTTTCGCGCGAGTGAGTGTTCACGGAAGAGGAGGAGAATTTCGGGAGACGAAATGTTTTCGCCACCCGGGAGTGACCGACCAGGATCAGTGCCACCGGTAAATGGACTGCAACAGAATCCAGCAGCTCCGAATCACCAACCGGGAGTGAATTTTCATCAGCAGCAGCCACCGTCGATCCCAAACATGAATCCTCCACTTCTTCAGCCCAGTGGTGCACAAGCTGCCTCCCACGTACCATAGGCACAGCAACAGCAGTCGCAGCAAAATTATTCGTCGGTCGATCCGATGATGCTACATTTCTTCCAGCAGATGCAACAGCAAATAAATCTGCAATTTCAGCAGCAGCAAGCGCTCCTCAACCAGCAGGTGGACATGTTCCGGTCGGCATTGTCGGTGATCAATATCAACGTTCCGACAAATCCGGAGCAAATTCTCGATTCACTGGCGAGGAACTTCCGAGAATTTCGGTACGAACCGGACCAAAACATTACCTTTGATGGGTGGTACGTCCGTTACGAGCATCTGTTCGCCAAGGACGCCGTTCGACTCGATGATGAAGCCAAGGTGAGACTGCTGCTACGGAAGTTAGGCCCGTCGGAACACGATAGGTACACCAGTTACATCCTTCCAAAGAGTCCCAACGAAATCAAGTTTGACGACACGGTGAGTAAACTCAAAAGCTTGTTCGGCATGCCAGAGTCTGTGATCAGCAGACGGTTTCGGTGCTTGCAGGTCAAGAAGCAGGCCACCGAGGACTACAAGACATTCGCTTGTCGGGTGAACAAGTTGTGTGTCGAGTTCGAGCTAGGGAAACTGTCGGAGGATCAGTTCAAGTGCCTCATGTTCGTCTGTGGGCTGAAGGCGGAAAGCGATGCGGAGATCAGAACGAGGTTACTCAGTCGTATTGAAGAGCGGGACGACATAACGCTGGAGCAAATTTCGGACGAATGTCAGCGTCTTCTCAACATCAAGCATGACACGGCGATGATAGAGACAGCGTCTTTGTCGGCAGCAGTGCAAGCAGTGAAGAAGCAGCACAGCAAGAAGAGTTTCCGTTCTGAAAGAGGATCGCCTGAGTCAAGATCCAGCAGTCAGAAGGGTGCCAGTCCAGCAACTCCGTGTTGGAACTGCGGTGCCATGCACTATTCGAAGGATTGTCCATTCCAGAAGAATCGGTGCAGGGACTGTGGTGAAACGGGTCACAAGGACGAGGAAGATGCTCCAGTGCGAGGAAGATAAAATCTCCAAGCAAGCGGTACAGCAGATCAGCGAAGCAAGCAACGACGAGAAGCGTGCAGGTGAAGAACATCCAGAAACGACGAAGGTTTGTCAAAGCGCAAATCAGTCTGCAGCTCGATACTGCGTCGGATATCAGCATCATTTCCGAGCAGACATGGCAGAAAATCGGGCAACCTGCATCAAGTCCTGCAACAGTGCAAGCCACAACAGCGTCTGGCAAACCGCTGAAGCTGAAGTTCCAGTGTAGCTGCGAAGTAAGCCTCAATGGGGAGAAGCGTATAGGTCGATTCTTCGTAGTCAAGCAACAGCTCAACTTGCTTGGACTAGACCTCATCGACGCGTTCAATCTCGGGTCGGTGCCAATGGAACAGTTCTGCAACCAGGTTCGCAGTTCTTCCACGTCCATCAACTCCCTCAAAGCAGCTTTTCCGGAGGTTTTCAACGACGCACCGGGACTGTGTACGAAGGCGAAAGTGAAGTTCACGCTGAAGGAAGGAAAAATACCAGTTTTCCGGCCAAAGCGACCGGTAGCGTATGCAATGTGCAGTATTGTCGACGCTGAATTGGATCGGCTTGAGAAGGCGAACATCATCACTCCAGTCGACTTCTCAGAGTGGGCAGCTCCCATTGTCGTCGTTCGCAAGGCAAGCGGCGCAGTTCGCACCTGTGGAGACTACTCCACTGGCCTCAATGACGCCCTTCAACCACATCAGTACCCGCTTCCGCTGCCGGAGGACATTTTCGCTAAGCTAGCGAACTGAAAAGTATTCAGCCAGATCGACCTGTCAGATGCGTTCTTGCAGGTGGAAGTAGACGAAAGCTGCCGGGAGATGCTCACCATCAACACGCACAGAGGTCTCTATCGATACAATCGGCTCCCACCAGGAGTAAAGACGGCACCTGGAGCATTCCAGCAGCTCGTAGACACGATGCTCGCTGGGCTTGAATGTACGTCGGGGTATCTCGATGACGTTCTAGTCGGTGGCGTAAACGAAGAAGATCATCTGCGCAATCTCGAAGCAGTTCTTCGTTGTATTCAGGAATTCGGATTCACCATCAAGGCCGAAAAGTGCTCGTTCGGCCAGCAGCAGATCAAGTACGTCGGACATCTCATCGACGAGCAAGGTCTGCGTCCTGATCCAGCTAAAGTTGAAGCCATCTGCAACATGCCCGCTCCTACCAACGTATCAGAAGTCCGCTCTTTCCTGGGAGCGATAAATTGCTACGGAAAGTTCGTTCCGAGTATGCGCAAGCTTCGCTATCCACTCGATGAGTAGTGCAGCACGCATCCAGGGCACTGACGTCCGCCGAGCAAGCCTACAGTCAGCCAGATCGTGAGGGACTCGCCATCATCTTCGCCGTGACCATGTTCCACAAGATGGTGTTTGGTCGCCATTTCACCTCGCAAACAGACCACGCACCGTTGCTTCGAATCTTCGGTTCGAAGAAAGGCATCCCACTCTACACGGCGAATCGGCTACAGCGTTGGGCTCTTCAACTGCTGCTCTACGATTTCGACATCGTCTACGTGAATACCGAAAAGTTCGGGAACGCCGACATTCTGTCCCGGCTAATCAATCAGCACGTCAAGCCGGAAGAAGACTTCGTCGTAGCCAGCATCATCACCGAGAACGATGTAAGATCTGTAGCATTAGATGCAGTTGACGCACTTCCTCTCAATTTCAGGGCGATTCAGCATACCACCCGTTCCGACCCTGTTCTCAGCAAGGTCTATCGCTACATTCAGCAAGGCTGGCCACAATCAAAATCAGCCATTCCGGACCGTGATGTTCAGCGGTTTTTCGACAATAGCGACTCGTTATCAACGGTTCAAGGGTGCGTGATGTTTGCTGAACGCCTTGTGATTCCGAGCAGTTTCCGAGCGCGTTGTTTGCACCAAACGTTAGTCAGTGACAACGGCACGCAGTTCACCAGTAACGAGTTTGCGCAGTTCTGCCTGGAAAACGGTATCAATCACGTTACCACCGCACCGTTCCATCCACAGTCCAACGGTCAGGCAGAGCGTTTCGTGGACACATTCAAGCGAGCGATCAAGAAAATCAGAGAAGGGAGAGGAGCCATCCAAGAAGCGCTGGACACTTTCCTGATAACCTACCGTTCGACACCAAATCCGTCAGCCCCAGAAGGCAAATCTCCGTCCGAAGTCATGTTCGGGCGCCAAATACGGACCAGTTTGGATCTGCTTCGCCCTCCAACTGTTCAACCGTCGAACGATAATCAAGGTGCAAGGTCATTCAGGAAAGGTGATCTAGTGTACGCCAAGGTGCACTCGAGCAATTCCTGGAGATGGGCACCGGCACCAGTTTTGGAGCAAATCGGAAACGTGATGTACAACGTGTGGGTAGAAGACAGGCGTATGCTTCGGTCGCACATCAACCAGCTGCGAAACCGAACCGTTGCCGGTAGTACACAAACTTCCGGTACAACTTCGTCCAAGGCATGCAACCATCAGTTGCCTTTGGACATTCTGCTTCAAGCCTGCAACCTGCATCAGCCAAGTCAGTCCCAATCGTCACGTCCTTCTCCGCTACCAACACCACCACCATCCGTTCCGGTGGCACAGCCGCCATCGTCGCTCGTAGCATCGCCAGAACATTCGACACCATTGCCAGCTACCAAACCTGGTCTGGGTGTCTCCAACAGCGACGGAACTTCCGTCTTTTTCTGTATCAGCGTCAACAACCAGATTCCTATCGCCCTCAGCAACAAGCTCTGTTCCATCAACGTCAGCAGAGTTCATGTCAGCCAACGAAGTCGAAACAGCTGGTCCGTTACCTCGTCGTTCTTCACGCCAACGAAGACCGCCGATAAGGTTCGATCCGTACCAGCTATATTAAGAGGGGAGATGTTGAGAACCACTGGACCAACATACCGATCAACCGATCGCTACCACCACTATCACTACTATGCTCACTGGTAGCAGCCAGACCGCTACCCGTAGATGCGCGAAAAGTAAACAACAGCTATTCAGCCATTGTAATAGTCCGCGCGCTTCCCGCGATTACATGTACTTTTAGTTAGTTTCTTTTAATAAAGTTTTAGTATGTTTATCGTGTATGTTCGCGTCTAATGTATGTGTTAATATGCACACGACCACCCCGCCGGCGCGTATGTAACAGATACAATTTTTAATTTTTATGCAATCCTATGTAAATATTACACTCAAAACAGTTTACTAACCGAAGGTCCTATTTGAAACGATTCAATTCGTGCTTTTTTTTTTTGCAGTTCTCTTCGAGTAGTCGACCGTATAGGACGTGTTTCCAAAGCAGTGGTGAACTAATAAATCCAACAGAGGCGTTTCATACCTACGGTGTTTAAGAGTGCTTTGCACTGCAGTTGTGGATCTATTCAAAGAGATAACAAAAGACACGAACAATGGCGAACAACAATTATCGCGAAAACACAATGCGTATGTACTTCGGTCGTGAGCAATCCAATCCGAAAGATAAGGAAGTGTTCAATTTTTTCCGTAAAAATGGTATCACAAGTGACATGCTTTTGTCGATGTACCGAGAAGGCAAAGAATTCTCTGTCTTTGCCAAATTCCGTGACGAAAAAGATCTGATGGAAACAGTAATGAGACTACCAGCTACAGTCGATTTCGAATATGACAATGGTAATAAGGCGTCCATTGCGGTTTCGGTTGCCGGGAAACAGTTCCGGTACGTTAGAATTTTCGGCCTCCCACCAGAGGTTGAAGATAGGGACATTGCCAAAGAGTTCCAGAAATACGGTGTAATCCATCACATGGTTCGCGAGAAGTATGGCGCCGAAACAGGATACCCTATCTGGTCAGGAGTCCGTGGCGTACACATGGAGATTCTTCGTGATATTCCGGCTAGTATGCATGTTGGTCACATGCAGGCTAGAATTTATTACGATGGTTTACAAGCGAAATGTTTCATCTGTGGATCCACGGATCATATGAAAGCGGGTTGCCCGAAAAGGTCTACTACGGTGAATGACCGCTTAAGAAAGGCTGCTGCTGTTGATGTGCGAGTTGGTGCTGGTGCTGCTGGGGTGAGTGGAGGTGATGGGGTTGTTGTTGCTGCTGCTGTAGGTTGTGATGGTGCTACTGGTGTTTCTGGTGGTGCTGATTGTGCTGATACTGGGGATTCTGCTGTGGTCAACAGCTACAAAGACACTCTCTTGGGAATCAAACCAAGAGACATTGGACTGGTTGGAGTTAAGTCGGCCGAAAGTACCAGTGGAATGGTGGTGTTAACTAAGAAGAGCTTCACGGTGGCCAAACCGAACGAAGCTATCTTAGATGATGCTCAACAGGACAAGCTTCATGAAGAAGGTAAACAAGTACCGGAGTCCGAAAAAAATGATCCCGGGTACACAACAGTCGTCAATCGCAAGCGGGGGCGTACTGGTAAAGGCGAAGGACAAAAGGATACAGACTCTGATCAATCTAGCACGGAAGCAGATCATAACAATAGTGACCAGGCATTACAAGTACCTGCGACACCGGTCTTAAGTGAACTACAAGGTGTCAAGACAAGATCAAAAAATAAGCAATTGAAAACCATTCCAGGTGACCTATGAAATTACAGTGATTTTTAATTCAGAATGAACTACATTTTAACAATTAGTACAGTAAATTTGAATAGCTCCAATTCAGATTTGAACAAAAATTTGTTAAGGGATTTTGTAAGAGATTATAATCTTGATATAGTTTTCCTCCAAGAGGTTGTATTCGAAAATTTCAATTTCATACATTCGCATCAAGCAATTGTAAATAGGCCATCCAAAGCGTTAGGTACAGCTATACTGATACGGAATGGGTTGGAGTATAAAGACGTTCTTTATCATCCAAATGGCAGAATATTATCCTTAACGGTAGCAAACATGAATTTGGTCAATGTCTACGCGTTTTCAGGAACTAATAAGAAAAAAGAGCGCGATATTATGTTTCAAACAGATCTTGCTGTGCACTTGGGTAAGTACTCTGCTATGTCAACAGTACTGGGTGGCGACTTCAATTGTATATTGGAGCCAGGTGATACAAAAAATTCTTGTAAAAATTATTCCACTAGTCTCAAAAGCGTGATTGATTCTCTCAAGTTGAAAGATATTCTTCTGCAGAAGAAAACTAATGAATTTACGTTCCTTCGTGGTGATTCGGCCTCAAGAATTGACCGTTTCTATGCTAATTCAACAGTAGTTCAGAACATTACTGAAACACGAACCGTAACCGTTGCCTTTTCTGATCACAGAGCAGTCCTTTTCAAAGCAAAAGTTCCAAAAAATGATTTAGCTATTCGTGGTAAAGGATATTGGAAGATAAATCCACAGTTGATCGAAAGTGATACAATCAACTCCAGATTTATCGATGTGTATGATAATTTGAAAAACAGACATATTTATTCCACAGATCGAAGTTCTTGGTGGAATTTTGCCTTCAAAAGAAAATGTAGAAGTTTTTTTAAGAATGAGAGCTGGAACCTTTATAAGAGTATATATCAGAGCAAACAAAGTTTGAATGATAAAATGCAGAAACTAACTGATAGGCTTATATTGGGAGAAGATGTTAATGATGAGTTACAAATAACGAAATCAAAAATTATGGAAATCGAAATGGATCGTATGAAACACTTCGTTTTCAAGTTAGGTCCTCAGACGTTATCCTCGGAAGAAAAAATAAGTATTTATCAAGTTGCTGCCCAGCTAAAAAGAACTTGTTCCTATATTCGTTTGAAAAATAACGGAACGTTGGTAGCAGATCCTGCTCAATTAGGGAATATTATTTTCGACCATTTTTCGAAATTATTCGATAAAGATTCAACAGAAGATTCAAACGACGTAGACGCTTTGTGCAATGTGAATGCTGCTTTAGATCTGAACGATCAGAACATGCTTATTGCACCTATTTCAGTTGATGAAATACATTCTACTTTAAAAATGTGTTCATCTAAAAAGTCGCCAGGCCCTGATGGCCTGACTTATGAGTTTTATTTAAAACATTTTGACACTGTTAAAGATGAGTTATTTAACATTTTTAATGCATATTTAGTTAAATCAGTTACACCTCCAAAAGAATTTACTTCAGGAATAATAACTTTGATACCTAAAAAAGGGGATTCTTTTGATTTGGATAACCTTAGGCCCATAAGTTTGCTCAACACGGACTATAAATTGTTTTGTAAAATACTAGCTAACAGAGTTACAACCGTTTTGCAAAAAATAGTTGGTCCTGGTCAGGTGGCGTGCATGAAAAATAAGTCTTGTATTAATAACATTCAAAATATTCGTCGTTTGATTACAAGATCCCTTGAAAATAAGAGAGTTAAGGGTTTTCTGGTAAGCCTTGACCTACAAAAGGCTTTTGATAGTGTCAGTCACGAATTTCTTTGGAAAGTCCTGTTCAAATTCGGTTTTCCAGAAAAATTTGTTACTTGCTTAAAGCAATTATACGCGTCAGCATCGTCATGTGTCTTATTCAACGGATTTTTAACAAAACAGTTTCCAATCAAATCATCTGTAAGACAAGGGTGCCCTTTGAGCATGGTACTGTTTGTAATTTATATCGAGCCTCTGATACGAAAATTGCAAAGCAGTATCAACGGCATTCTTATATATGATAGGTTTTTAGTTGTTACTGCTTATGCCGACGATCTTACCCTCTTCGTCAAGAGTGAAGAAGAGTTTGATTTGATGCTTCAAATTATTCATTCGTATGGCATGGATTCAAAAATAAAATTAAACGTAGACAAATCTTCTTTTGTTAGAATTAATTCATGCAAAGGAGGACCATTCCTTATTAAGGAAGTAGCCCATCAAAAAATTTTAGGGGTACATGTGTCGAACAAATGGACTGAGATGGCCAATTTGACATACAATGATATCATAAAAAACATCCAATTTCAATTGAAAAACAGTAAATTTCGTAATATGAGTTTATATGAAAAAGGACTTTATTTAAATACTTTCGTACTTTCAAAGCTTTGGTACGTCGCACAGGTGATTCCTCCAAGTAATCTCCACATAGGAAAAATCAAATCGATGGTTGGACAATTTTTGTGGGGTAATAATATTTTTAAAGCGGATCGTAATCAATTATACTTGAGATGCGAAGACGGTGGTATCGGCCTTGTCGATGTTGAGAGTAAATGTAAAGCTTTATTTATAAGAAACATTCTCTACGATACGTATGGAAACGCAAATCGTGATGAAGAATATTTGTTAACGTTAGACTGTTTGAGTAAATTATCGAGAAATGGAAAGGAGTGGGTAACCGAAGCTAAATATTTGAAGGATAACTTTGATCTTACAACAGTTAAACTGTTGTATTGGTACTTCATTGATAAAAGAAACACAGTGCCGAAAATAGAACAAACCTTTCCTCTTGTACAGTTGGAAAATGTTTGGGAGAATATCAATTCAAATTTCTTGCCTATGGAGGATAAATCACAGCTTTACTTGTTTGTAAATGATCTAATTCCAAATAGGGAAAAACTGTTGAGATACGGTATTGGCCGGCTCCAAAATTCAAACTGCGAGGTCTGCTTATTACCTGATGACAATAAGCACCGTATCATGGGATGTACTTCGGGTGCACAGCAAGTATGGGAGTTTACGAATATTACTTTAGCAAAGCATTTAAAACTAAAATTTGTCAACGCGGAGAATATTCTGTCTTGGAAAATAAACCCAAAAAATGAAAGACAAAAAACAGCCTTATTCCTTGTCAGTAGGGCGATTACTTTTAACCTAAATAAAGAAGGTAGTTTGTATAACTTCAAAAAACAAATAAGAGAAATGCGATGGAATCATATAACGGCATTTAAAAAACACTTTGGAAAGTATTGTAATTTTCTGTAGACAAAAATAGATGTAAGCAGTTAGTTTTAGAAGCAAAGAAAACTGTAAGAATGTATGGAAATATGAAGTAAATAAATATTAAAAAAAAAAAAAAAAAAATTACAATTTTACGTTTTCTGTGTCGTTTTATTGAATTTTATAGGTTGGACTCCACACTATTTGATCCATAACTGTGGGGTCATGGTACTTTGTCTTGGTTGCATTCACCACCAGTCCAACTTTCGCTGCCTCGCGTTTCAGGCGGGTGTACAGGTCTGCCACCTTTTCAAATGTTTGGCCGACGATGTCCATATCATCCGCAAAGCAAACAAATTGTCCGGATCTCGTAAAAATCGTACCCCGGCTGTTGAGCCCGGCTCTCCGCATAACACCTTCTAGCGCAATATTGAACAACAGGCACGAAAGTCCATCACCTTGTCGTAGTCCCCGGCGGGATCCAAACGAACTGGAATGTTTGCCTGAAACCTTCACACAATTTTGCACATCTTCCATCGTCACTCTTATCAGTCTCGTGAGCTTCCCGGGAAATCTGTTCTCGTCCATATTTTTCCATAGTTCCGCGCGGTCGATACTATCGTATGCCGCCTTAAAATCGATGAAAAGATGATGCGTTGGGACCTGCTATTCACGACATTTTTGGAGGATTTGCCGTACAGTAAAGATCTGGTCCGTTGTCGATGGGCCGTCAACGAAGCCGGCTTGATAAGTTCCCACGAACTCGCTTACTATAGGTGATTGACGACGGAAGATGATCTGGGATAATACGTTGTAGGCCGCATTTAGAATGGTGATCGCTCGAAAGTTCTCACTAGAGATGGGCAAAATAGTCAAAAATGAGAGTGAATCGTAGGTGACTCACTCGCAAAAGTGAATCGACTCTTTTGATCGATTCAATGACTGGTTTTATAAAATCAAGAATGAATCATGTATCTCGCTCAAGAAACAAAATGTATAGCCATTTTTGAATGAGCACATTTTTTATAAAGCTACTTAAACTATTTACACATAATTGATGTTATTAGCAATGATAAGTCCTGCTCAAAAGAATTAACACTGATGTTTTTTTTTTAATCCAATTCCAAAAAAGTTGGTGCTAGTGAATCGTGACTCTTTTGAAAAGAACGGTGATTCGTTCACTCAATTTCAAGAGTCGACTCATTTGAATGATTCGCGAGTGAGTCGCCCATCTCTAGTTCTCACAATCTAACTTGTCGCCTTTCTTGTAGATGGGGCATATCACCCCTTCCTTCCACTCCTCCGTTAGCTGTTCTGTTTCCCAGATTGTGCCTTTCAGCCGGTGCAGACAAATGGCCCGCCTCTCCGGGCTCATCTTTATGAGTTCAGCTCCGATACCATCCTTACCAGCAGTTTTATTGTTCTTGAGCTGGTGAATGGCATCTTTAACCTCCTTCAAAGTGGAGGATGGAAACCAACCGTAATACCGACGAAGGCATTTCCTCCACTGTCCCGACCTTCACTGACTGTGCTCTCAGCGCCATTCAGATGTTCGTCGAAGTGCTGCTTCCACCTTTCGATCACCTCACGCTCGTCCGTCAAAATGCTCCCATCCTTATCCCTGCACATCTCGGCTCGCGGCACGAGGCCGTTGCGGAATGCATTGAGCTTCTGATAGAACTTACGTGTTTCTTGAGACCGGACCAGCTGTTCCATCTCCTCGCACTCCGTCTCCTCCAGGCGGCGTACCCGACGTTGCTCTCAGCTGCATCGTTGATGGCTGCTTTTACTGTTCTCCAGCAGTCCTCAAGAGGGGCTCCATGCAGCTCACCCTCTTCCGGTAATGCAGCCTCGAGGTGCTGCGCGTTTGCCGCTGCGATATCCGGTTGCTTAAGCCGCTCTAGGTCATACCGGGGCGGCCGTCGGTACCGTACGTTGTTAACGACGGAGAGTTTTGGGCGCAGTTTGACCATCGCCAGATAGTGGTCGGAGTCGATGTTAGCGCCACGATAGGTCCTGACGTCGATAATGTCGGAGAAGTGCCGTCCTTCAATCAGAACGTGGTCGATTTGTTATTCTGTCTGCTGTGGTGATCTGCAGGTGTAGCGGTATGGAAGACTATGCTGGAAGTAGGTGCTACCAATGGCCATATTCTAGAAGGCGGCGAAATCAATAGTCGTAGGCCGTTTTCGTTCGTCAGCCGGTGGGCGCTGAACTTTCCAATAGTCAGTCTGAACTCCTCCTCCTGGCCAACCTGAGCGTTGAGATCTTCTATGATGATTTTGACGTCGTGGCTTGGGCAGCTGTCGTACTCGCGTTCGAGCTGCGCGTAAAAAGCGTCTTTATCATTATCAGTGCTTCCGGAGTGAAGGCTGTGTACGTTTATTATGCTGAACTTGGCCTTTGAGCCTCAACTTGCACATTCTCTCATTGATTGCACCATTGATCCCTTCCAACACACTTCCTGCAACGCTGCGATGACGAATCCGTGGTCCTTCAGCACGTCGGCGAGTATGCGTGTGCTCCAGATGAAGTTGAGAGATTTACAGTTCCACGTACCGAGCTTCCAATCGCTAGTCCTTTTACGTCGCTGTGGTCTTCGCCGATTGGTTGGCCGATTTTCCCCAAGGTTACTCGTGCCCTGGCCAGTACCGCGAGGAGGTAGGGATAGGAGTTGCTGGGCAGGAGGCTTAGGACCGCACAGAAGGGTTTATTTTATTCCTTCAGGTACGCGAGGCACCAATGCAATGGTACGCCATGCCCAGCCATTTACCAACCTCGTTTTTTCAGCAACATCCTTCATTAAGGTTGAAATAATAAGTTTTCACTATAGGATGATAAGTTGGTACTTACGTCACAGTACGAACGTGTTTGGAATATTGTTCAAAAATTTTCTATAGTAATATCCATTTTAACCTACATTGTCTTTGCGCCACCTTCAAATCACCACCGAAAAAGCTGGAAGTTTCATAGAACACTATTTTTATGATAAGGCTGGTAAGTAAGATATGAAAGGATTTTGAATTGCTCTAATGCTCACGGAATCATTTCAAATTTTAACTTTATTGTTTACCGCAATGAATCCCTTAAACAATTGTTCTTCATATCCAAACTCCCAGTGTTTTCTTGTGGAAGCGATGAGGACTCCTTGGCTTCCATTTCCCTTCCATC
Source organism: Aedes aegypti (assembly GCF_002204515.2). NCBI lineage: Eukaryota > Metazoa > Arthropoda > Insecta > Diptera > Culicidae > Aedes > Aedes aegypti. Next base: position 289,898,835 of record NC_035107.1, on the reverse strand, counting down.
CCCAAATTGAACTGCATTATTCCATAACGCAAACAGCATAAGTTTAATTTCTTCTTTAACTTTGTTTCTGATCATTTTGCAGTGTTTTTTTTTTCGGAAAAGTAACAGCAAATCCTGTTTTGAAAATTCCACTTTCTCTAGAACAAACACCGAAAACCATTTCACCCGGATACCAGTCCTCCCAACTGGATGCCGTTGACGTGGTTTATCGATGCGGGATCACTGTTGCAAAGGTTCGCACACAAGCCGCGTTTGATGTTTCGCAAAAACGGTGCACGCAAATTTGTTGTACATCTAGAGGTCGGTCCGGTATCGGTATCTATCAGCAACAGCAACAGCTGCAACGACAACAAAAAGCAGCGCGGGCACCGCAAAATATGCAATTTTACTGCTCGTCGTTCGTCTGGAGCAGCGCTGTAAAAAGGTGAAATTTATTGCCAAAACACGCACTCGGAGCCGCAGCAACTCGGTTACGGTGTAAACTTGCGGATTTTGCCAAAATCGTTTACAAGCTTTGGACGGGGCTCCTCTCTAGTGCGCTATTAGCGATGGGGGCCGCATTTTTCCACAACTCTCGAATGTTTAGCGAAATTTAGACAGAGCGTATTACATTGTTGGTAATAAATCTCTGATGAGTTGTTCTAGGTATACGTACTTGTGAAGCATTGTTCGGGGAGATATATTGCATCGCATAAACCTCATCAAGTCCCACGAATTGGCATTAACAATGTAATGTAGTTGAAAGTGGTTTAAGAGCATTTTTTCCATTGAAGCAACATGCACTTTGATCTGCATTTTACTCATCGTTTGCACAAAATGTTTGAAGACCACTCAGTGCAATATTGCTTTATGGTTGGTTTTGCTGTGAATGACGGCATCACATAAAAGTTAACATCCATTCGCTCTGATAAGTTTACTACCGCAGATGGAAAAAATGTTCCAAAAAAAGCCGTCTAACAATTCACAACTTATAGCTTCATCAAGCCAGCTTCGTAGATGAAACCTTAGATAGGTATTTTTCCTACAAGTATTTCTCAAATAAATTTAAAAGGGATTTTTGTGAAAGCGCCAAAAGGAGATCGCTCGTGTGAACCACAGACTGAAACATATTACGTAATCGGTAGGCTGGACTTTATTCGTTAGGGAACAACACAGTGAATAATTTTACATTTCTGGATTTATTGCTTATTCCTCCTAGTCAATTCTAAGATGCCTATCCTACCTAAGCGTGCGTGCTCTCTAACTTAACTTGGTCAACCTCACGAATCAAATCTCCCCAAAAATGACGTCACATGTGCACATGATTTCGTTTTACTCACGGTTACCGCATTCTATTGCTGCTGTGGCTTGGCTGCCTCGCAGACGACGAGACTGGCGATGATGGTCGCTATTGTTGCCAGAATTAATTTGCCAGAATGGATCATTTGCCAGAAAACCATTTGCCAGAATGGACCATTCCCCAGAAAGCCATTCCCCAGAAAGACCATTTCCCAGAAAAAAAAATATTTCATTACTTTGCTTTGCACAGCGATATGTACTTAGGCATGTAAAATCCTTCGAATTATTATGCTTTTCAGCATACGATATATATGGAAATTTTTGTTATATATGTTGTCTCATATAAAAAAAAACTGCGTTTATAGGATTTCTAGATTTTTGTCTGATAAAATGTTTTTAACTAATAGTATTACAGACTAAGGGGAGCAGATATCCGTAGCTGTAAATGTGCAGCTATTCAACAAGACCAAGCTGAGGGACGTGAGTTCAAATCCCATCGGTCGATGATCTTTTAGGATTAGAAATTTTCTCGATTCCCCAGGGCATTGAGTATAATATTTGTACCTGCAAAACGATAAGCACATAAAAATGGTCAATTGACAATAAAAGTTCTCAGATAATAACTGTGGAAGTGCTCGTAAGAACACTTAGCTGAGAAGTAGGCTCTATCCCAGTTGAGAAGTAAAGTCCGATAAGAAGTTGAAGGTATAATAGACTTCCGAAGTTTTCATAGTTTTTAAAAAATAACTATTTATTAATGATCATCTTCCAGACTATTTTATTGAAGCTATAATAGGCAACTGTATTTTAAACATTTTCATAATGATTTTCCTTTCTTTAAATGTTATGTTGTTCTTCAAGGCTAACAAATACAAGGACTTATATGGTTCATAGGAGATTCACCCTTCTTTATATCATTGACTGTTCTTCATATTTGTACTGAAAAGGTGTTTTGCTACCTGCAGCTAACAGAAGCAATGAAAGTTATATAAACATTATTATGTCTTCTCAATTTTCAATAATAAGAGTAATAAGAAAAAATCATAGAAAGACTGGTAACAATAAAATGTCTGCCAAGAAGATTGAGGTGAAAATAAAAATCTGAAATTAGAGAGTCACTGCCAGCCCCCAAAAAAAAAAAAATAAGCTGTATTGAAAGTGAGTAAATCACGGAATGTTAACCATGACGTTTATATAATTTGTAATCTTCAATTGCTCAAGTGATTCCTAAAACATAATTCTTTATAATTTCTCGTATAGCAAGTGACTGAATATGAATTAAAAAATTCTGTGAGTTTTTCGGTTTCCACCGTGCATCATGGCCACGTGGCAGTCTTCCATGGGATTTCTGAACATCTCAGGTACCAGATAGCAGACATACTAAAGATTGAAGAGTTTATCGGTAGCCTACCGCAAATTGTGTAATTTTTTTTGAAAACAAAAAAAAACACGTTGTTCATATTTTAACGTTTAACTTTTTTTCAATGACTGAATGATGTATATAAATTTATGGCCGAAAAAACGTTGGGCTGAGTCATTAGATTTATACTGTTAAAATCATTATTGGCGCTAAACTTGGCATACTTCAAACATAATTTTCCCTTCTTGCAATAAAAGGCTGTTCTTCTTAGTTGTTTTGTGATATTTCGTAAAGATACACTATTCAACAATATCTATTCTACTAAACTAATTCATGCCAAACCTCTCAGCTCATCTTCCTCAGGTCAGCTATATAACAAAACAGGTAATCATATGTCAGTTCTGCCACAAACCTTTCACGTTGTGAAAATTGCATAAAATTGTATGCGAAGGATTGCAATGAAATTGACTAAATTACATGGATCGATCAATCGCGTTGTTTAAGATTTGTAATAACACAACAATGATATGATTATTATTTGGCGCAACATTCATCACGCGATTGGTGTAGGGGAAGGGGTGGTAAAATGAACACCTTAAGGATGTCATCTTGTTTCTAACAGAAAAACGAAGTATTTGTATAGTTCGATCGCACAACGTCATAAATAGGAATGTTATCCATAGCAGCGACATGAATTCAAACTAAAATAGCTAATTTATCACATATTTTTATGGCTAGCAAAAAACGATGCAAATGTTCATTTTACCTGCACTATGTGGGTAAAATGAACAGCTGTTTGTGGTAAAATGAACACCATGCAAAAAACGTGATCAAAACAAATATTTTCGAAATTTTTTATTATGTTCCCGAAACTATATCTATCTTGATGAAATAATCTGAATGTTTGCTGTACAAAGTTTCATGATCTAAGTACAAATAATATGAATAAATTCAATATACCAAAATGGCAAGTATCAAACAATTTGGTAGCCTTAAATTTTCTATGGTTCTATACCATTTCCCGGAAAGACATTTCCCGGAAATCATTTCCCGGATACCCCATTTCCCGGTAAGACATTTCCCGGAATGACTCATTTCCCGGAAAGTCGATTCCCGGAATACCCCATTTCCCGGAAAGATATTCAAGAGTAATTAAAATAATCAAAGACAAAATTTGTTTAAACAAATGATGTACCGTCGGCTGGGGGCCCAATGTCAGTCATAAGGGTGAATATGGACACTTATTTTTACAGCAAAGTAATTTCAAAATCTTGCAAACAATGTAGAAAGTTTTAAGAATACTTTGTAAATAGACACTAAATTGTCATAAATTAGTTTATTGACGTTCATGCTAGCTATGAAAAGACGCATCAAAACAGATGGCCAAAGTCACCCATAGCTCCAATGGTTGGTGGTAATATTTCATTAATGTATCGTTTGGAAAATCATACTAAATTGCATCCTCACTTTCTTATGGTGAAATAAAATATTTAAAAATTAAACAATTTACCAACCGGCAATGTGATTATCTGTTACCCTCATATGTGATATTCTGATTTCAAAAGCAGTATTCCTGGATAATTAAGTAGCACATTGATAAGACATATTCAAGTGAAACCTCTGAAAAAAATATTTTATCCATCATATTTTCCGTTAGTGAGTGACGTTAAGGGTTGGGTTAGATTTTTATTAGAACGAGAACTTTTACGAGTAAGTTTTTTTTTTCAAAGAATTCGAGTGCAAGTTAATGTTAGTCTATTTATATCTCATGTAGATCAATTTTCTGGATCTCATATTCCTTCGAAAGGTTTTCAACTGTAGACTTACGTAAACAAATAATCTTAAGACATTTCAAACCTCCGTACCATCTATGTGGTGTTTGGGAGGAACTTTTCGGCCGATTCATTTTCGTGTTATTCTGATAGAGTTATTATTGTGCATGCTGTCTATTTGCATGCTGAATATTTGCCCTTCTTTCATGCATAGGCTGTTCTTTCTAGTGATGCCATTAGAACAAATAATAATGTGATATGCCATTAGAACAAATAATAATAGTTATGAACAAATCCATCAACATGAATTCCAATTATAGTTACAACCATTCTCATAGAGAATCACCCTTCTTTTGAACATTTGCCATTCATCCGAATTAAACCGACAGAGATTTTTTCGGCGAAAAGGCTGCAATATTAACCATTAGAAGTTTTCCTTTCTTTCGATCATAGGTTATTCTGTTGAGAATCCAATGACAATACAATACACAAATTATTTCACGCAAAATTTTGACATATTTGGCCAACTACCCCCTTGTCAATTTTGCAAGGCTTGTGACACTTCCCTCAACTCTTTTTCCACCTTTGGAATGACACATTAGCACGAATTTTAAGCTGTAATAGTGTTTTAATTGGTATCATCCTAGGATAGGACGTAACAGCTCAGCTGCGGCTGCTCTGTTGTTTTCCACCCGATTTCCACCCTTACGACATAGAATTCAGCGCTATCAATTTCTTTTCTTATGAACGAATTTAAATTCCGAGGCTCATAATTTGGAGTTCTTTGAGCATGTATCATATAATTAGTGCACTAGGCGGCATCCATAAATTACGTAACGCTCTAGGGGGAGGGGGAGAGTAGGCTCAAGCGTTACGGCTCATACAAAAATTTGAAATTTTTCATACAAAAAGCGTTACGAAGGGGGGGGGGTCAAAAATTTCCAATTTTAGCGTTACGTAATAAATGGATGCTGCCCTATAGGGTGCAAGCTATTTAAGGAATTTGATTTACGATTAAAATTAGCAATATATTCTTGAGAAAATGAGCACAATTTCTATATTTGAGACATATCAAGTATCATTATTTATATGATAATTTTAAGGTCTTGTTAGACCAGGCAACATTATATTCAAGTAGATTTGAAATGAAATTGTTCCATGAAAAAGTTCATAACTGTTTATAGAAACTCTAATCTATCAACTAGCAACACGGCTAGGATACCAACAAAGTGCCCAGTTTCAATTGAACTGAACAATGTGGAAGTAGGCCTTTGCCAAAACGACTTATGAGAAGTGATATCTTTTGACAGGCTATTGGTTTCATTTTTGCATTTTGCCCTGGAAGTTCTTATCTTAGGAATCATGGTAAAAAGAGGCAAGGTATTATACTCCGAAAAATGACATTGGGCCGTGACGTCATTCTTATCGCAAACTCGAACGAGTGCAAAAGAAGGCAAGGCCTGCTCTCCTTTACTATCCTCGAGGCCTCATGTATGACGATGGAAAATCGTTGTTTACACGTGGGAATAGCTTACCTTGTTGTGTCTACCGTGGGAATCATATCCGTATTTTTTTTCTGACATGACGTTCCAACTTGGTCAAAGCCTGCTTCTCGGCTAAATATTCAAATTAGCACTTCCACAGTGATTAACTGAGAACGTTCTTCGCCAAATGCCACAGAAACTCTATGAACTCGAAAGGAGAAAAAAAATCGAACTCAAAAAGATCCTCGACCACCGGGATTGGAATCCGCGACACTTAGCTGTGGTGTTGCTGAACAGTTGCGCGTTAATCGCCACGAATATAAGGGCTCTTGGAAACCATTCGCTTCTGACATTTTAACCGACAATCCGCGAAAGTTTGTTTTTTAAGCATTCCGGGAAGTGGTATTCCGGGAAATGGGTTTCCGGGAAATGGGTTTCCGGGAAATGGGTCATTCCGGGAAATGATTTCCGGGAAACGGCATTCTGGGAAATGGTTTTCCGGGAAATGTCATGATTCTTTTCTATAAATTTGTCAATAAATCAGGTTGAAAATAAATTAAAAAAAAATTATTCTGGGGAATGGTTTTCTGGCAAATGGTCCATTCTGGGGAATGGCTTTCTGGCGAATGGTACATTCTGGCAAATGGTTTTCTGGCAAAAATCATTCTGGCGAATTGATTCTGGCAAATGGTTTTCTGGCAAATGCCATACAATCAAGAATTATCCCAAATATTTGTCGAGCAATTATTCCAGAGATTACTTTAGAAAAATCCTTTCCGAGTTTTCTTATAAAGCTGGCATCACTCTATAAATTCCGTCCAAAAATTTCTCACCGAATAATGGAAGGATTTTTTTTTTAATTTTGTCCAGGATATTTTAGGAATTCTCCAAAAACTCTTCCATGACCATGTTTTTTTTTCAGGAAAGTTCAATTGTGGATTCTCTGTAGAGCTTTCTCTTGGCATAACAACAGCTAGTCCATATTGGTACAGCATTTAACATGGTTGGCCTGAAAATTTGTGTGAAAATCAAAAGCTTATTCTCAAAACCAATTTTCGGTTTTCTGGTTATAAGTGGATACATACATTTTACATATTTATTACATTTTTAGCTAGCAGGAACCCTAGACACTTAATTTCATCTGACAAATTTATTGAAACCTCTCTCAGAGTGGCAACATGTCTGCTTGAAGGTTTAAAATAAAGAGCATATGGTTTATGTGGAAATATTATAAGTTCGGTTGGATAGTGTTTGATTTGTGGTGGAAGTCGGTTAGTGCAGAAAGAGAACAGAAGAGGATAGAACAACAAATTGGTGAGATTGTTCAATATTTTATAAGTCCTAAACTGCCCATAAAAGCATAACTGTCCCATATGGATTTTCGAAAAATATGAACTTGGTGCAGTCCCATATTGAAAAAAAAAGGCATAACAGTCTCTATATGAACTTTCAACCCAAATAGCAATTGCAAAACGTGACTTTTGTCCAAGTTTATATTTTTTGCTGATCAACTATAGCAAAATGAGTTACCTCTGCGGTGATGTTTATTGGATATGGCATGCAGAAATGTACTAGAAATTGTGAATTTTTGTATGAGAAGACGAACTTCAAACTTTGAGGGCTGTTTTCTCAAGGCCTACTTATTCCATATGGGACAGTTATGCTTTTATGGGCAGTAAATACGAAAGTAAGATTTCGAACCATCCTACGCTGTCCATATAAGCCTAATAAGCTTCGCCAGAAAACTATGTTGAGGTATCATTTGCCGCAATTCATTCATTTTCACTTAATCGTACACTGTCTTAAAACCAATAGACAAATGCTGAGTCAGCAAATCATTTGTTGTATGGAATATTATAAGTTTTTCGTACTTCATTTTGATTTTGAATACTCCATTATCATCTAACTTTGAAGGTTGCTCTCTTGCTATGTTTCCAATTCATTAAGATTACTGAAAACTGTATCATTTATGGCAGCATATTTTTTTTGCGTATATAAAAGTTTTCGGTTAGAATCAGCTTTGTGCCTTTTTTTGTATGTCATCCAATGTTTGGATTTTAAACATCGTTTATTCGTGTTTTGGGTTGTCTCCAGACGATGATGTTAGCGATGTCAATAAATGATAACATGGGAAAAAAGTATATTAACTCAAAACCCATTATCGGGCCGACGGTCACCATTTATCCCGAATCCTTTCCCGGCTCAGGCTGGTTTTTTATTCGAACTGTTGACCCATCGATCAATCATGGATCCATAGAACCTCATATCGGTCGCTATAAACTTTGGGATTGTAATGAAAATGTTCACCATTAAAGTGAACCATTCTCCGATAGGATCGCAGTCGCAGTCAAATTGAGCGTTATGTTGCTTATCTCTCGGTTGCCAAACGGCCCATCTCGGTTTATCAGCTATATCCGAGGAATGGGGAATGATTTCCCTAGCATTGACAGTGGCACTGGTGTAATTTTCGCCCACGACGATGCACAGTGATTCATTCCCATACAAAATATGGGAAAATAAGCCTTGAAATGATGGTCTCATATTTCAATGACATTTTCTTACTCTGATTGGGCAGAATGTGGTCCTTTTGAAACTTATAATTAATATTGAACCATTATCACCTATTTACAAATCGCATAATTATTACTTTTTTTATAACTTATTATACCATAAAATAAATTACTGAAAATAAATTAATTTTCACTTCAACTTCACAAATTTATGGAAAAACAAAATCGTTTAAAAATATAAAACAATTATAGGAACAAAAACTGCAAGTTAAATATTTGACTATTTTCCTCTCTGGCATCACTGTGCATTGGTGAGGGATAGATATTCATCATTAAAAGATGAATCATAATCGCACGGAGTGGTGGAGGGTAATTTGCTTCGGGGCGTGACGCTATTGCGATGAAGCATCGTCACAAAAATGGAACACTGGGAAGGTATATAGTGTCTCCGCCTATCTGACCCCGAATGGATGCAATAATTCTCCCCGTGGAATCTCAACGGATTAACCTGTACGTATCCAGGACGAGCTTTATTTGCTTAAAGGTGCAAAGGCGGCATCCACAAATTACGTAACGCTCTAGGGTGAGGGGGGGATTAGGCTCAAGCGTTACGGATCATACAAAAATTTGAAATTTTTCATACAAAAAGCGTTACGGAGGGGGGAGGGGGTCAACACTTTCCAATTTTAGCGTTACGTTATAAATGGATGCTGCCAAATCAGAAAACTTTTACTTAACAAAATAAAATAGATTATCAATTTGCTCATGGCACTGTGAATGTCGTTCAAGTTCATTAACTGGAAATATATGCATCAAAATTTAAAAATAAAATATATATCAATATGATTGCTATTGTTACCCAAGTCTGGACGAATCATATAGATTTCAAATGGAACATTTTTTATTTTGAACTTCATTCGATTCAGTCAAAATTCAATCTCTTCATGTACGACTTTTCAAGTACATACAGATGACTTATTTTACGCAAAATTCACAAAGCTATGTGGGTACACTCAACTTCAAATAATGTTACTATTTTTACAGTCTTCCGGGTGTTTTATTTTCATAATACCAAACATTCCTATACATAGATTTTCACGCTCATTGTGTACCAAGGGCCCCGTCATGATATCTGACCCGGGTCCCGAAGCCCAAATCCAGCACTGAATACTGGTACCATGGCAAATTCCTGCTCATCTACTCAAATACTGTCTAAAATAAATTATTTCCAACTTAATTTTCCAGATAAATCCAGATAAGTATGCCAATTTCAATTGTACAACATTTCTCAGAAATCCGTTCCCCAGAATGACATTCCCTAGAACGCCATTTCCCAGAATGGGACATTCCCCATAAAAAACCATAAGAGATTTTTGGCGCTTTTAATATCCAGATCAGTGGTAAATAGTAAATCCTGAAAAAATTCAGCTGGACAACCAAAGAGTTCCAAATTTTAGGTTGCATATGTTTAACGTTTTTGTTCTTTTTCTCTGTAACGACATGATTTCCGGTTTGTTTCAGTCCTTTATTTAATGATTTGAGAATCTTTAAATCAATAATTCAAAAATTCATCAAATAAAGCGCCACATATGATCGGAAATGTGATTAGAAACATTTAAACGATTTTTATATATCTGGACGATTTTCTTCTTACAAACTCCAAGCTTGTTTAGCTCCTCCTTAGAACTGAAGCATTCTGCTCAAATTTCCACAGTAGTTTATTCTAGTCTGATCAATATGGGTCACTCTAGTTCACATATTTTGAAGCTTTGCTTTAAAAAGAAATTACCAAAGACAAAAGAAATTTTCTAGTGCGATTCTGTTTCTGTATCTATCTATCTATGTAAATAAAAATGGAGTGGTGTTTGTATGTCACGAAATGGCTTCCGAACGGGTCAACTGATTTGAATGATTATTTTTCCGTTTTGTTCGTCAAGTGTTCCGACGTGTTTGTGTGTATGAAAATCCCAAGATATTCACCGAGAAAGTCGGAAAAACGAGCGTTAACGGAACTGTCATTTTTTATGGGACGAATCATAGCGTTTTTCAACAGTCTACTTGATGGCAAGACGAAGTTTGCCGGGCCCACTAGTTCTACATAATTACGAAACAATAAACCTAGGAAGAACAGCCAATGTTCAAAAGAAGGGAGAATAGAAAAAAGTGAAACAAGTAATGATGAATAATAAATAATGAAAGGAAAATAAAACTAGGTGTATCAAATTATTTTGTGTATATAAAGTATACTGCATTAATACAATTCACCCTTTGGACAAACAATTAGACAGTTCAGCCAATTCTAAGAGAAGGAAGAATAACTATGAAAACAGAACAAAAATCCAATAGCTTGGGTCAAGTTTGATCATACAACATAGTATGACATATGTGAGAGAAGCTTATCTTAAGCAGTTTTGCTACTTTTTCCCGAATGTCATTACCCCAAACGCTAGTTTTCAAAAATCCCGTTTCCCAGAATAGCCCAGTTCCCCGAAAAGTTGTTAGCTCCATAACTGTCATAACTTTTTGCGATACAAGGTGTTAAACGAACCGGTTATCTGATATGCACATTTCTTTACTTGATGGACAGTTCTTTCAGGTTTCACCGTTCTCGGCATTTATGACAAGATGTGTTTAGTCGAGAATGACCTTCTAATCTATAATATGTCCTTCTTATGATTGTTTATCATTCTTTCTAGTTCAGCACCCAGTCCCTATAGACTATTCTTACACCTGTGTGAACTGCATCACTTTTCGAAGGAACGGGTCATTCGGGGAAATGGCTTTCGGAGAAACGGGTCATTCGGAAAGCTGGAAATTGGGGAAATGACATTCCGGGAAAACTAGCACAATCATGTTAAACAGTTGTAAAATTGTTAAACAGCTTTTAAACAGGATTGTCCTCTAAGATTTTGGTCGGGTCTGACCATGAAGCACGTAGTAATTTATTTTGGATTTTTAAGAACACCTCCTTCTCCCTTCGTAATATTTTGTCCATACAAGCGTTTTGTCTTTGGCCAAACGTTTTCCCCATAGATGGTTTATGGACGGCTCCAAATATGGTTTTGCCTGAGACAAAGGAAGCCAATACTCACCTGTCAAAGGTTTTTATAGGACTCAATGCCGATTTCATTCGCTTGAGATCTATAATAATGATTTTGACGCCATTATATTTTGGATGAATTGACGTCGGTTTCCGGAATTTGAAGCTTCTGGGAATTCGAATCAATCCGGAAGGAAAATGTACGACAAAAAACTAAATAAACCCATTTTATTCGCTCTTTTTAAAATGCATAGAATTAATTCTGGGGAATGTCCAATTTTGGGAAACGCCATTCTGGGGAATGCCGTTATGAGGTTGGACTTTCTAAGAAATTCCTACAACCCTAATTTCTAATAAAAATATTTTTCTATCACTGTACCGTTGGCGAAATTCTTGATTTATCCACGAAATGTCGATCACAACCTTCAGAAATTTCGTAATTTGCATAATTTTTTTACAAATTTCGTAGTTTGCATAGATCGTATTAATTTTATTTGTTTGTGATATTGTTTCACAGCAGTAATACTTGTAAATTTCAATTTCCACTACTGAAAATATTAATTCTTTGTCCAATCCAGTTAGAAAATTCTTCAAGAACTCTTCCAAAGAATCAACGACGAATATCCCGTAATTCTTCAATAAATTGTTCAGATCGACAATTTCTTCATGATCTATTTCTATACTTTTCTAGGGCATTCTCCAAAAATTCATTTACTAGTTTTCACTGAGTTCCTCCTGTAATTCTCATGTAAATCATTATAAGTATTAGTAGTTATTATTCAACAGTTTGTTTTCTGAAATTTCTTTAGGGTTTCTGATCTTAATAGAAATTTTCTCGAAGAATCTGTATCAAATTGCTTGAAAATATCTCTTGATGAAAGAGCTTTTTAGCCGAGTGGTTAGAGTCCACGGCTACTAAACAAAGCCATGCTGAAGGTGCCTGGGTTCAATTACCGATTGGTCCAGGATCTTTACGTAATGGAAATTTCCTTGACTTCCATGGGCATAGAGTATCATAGTACCTGGCACACGATATACAAATGCGAAAACGGCAACTTTGGCAAAGAAAGCTCTCAGTTAATAACTGTTGAAGTGCTCATAAGAACACTAAGCTGAGAAGCAAGCGCTATCCCTACGAGGACGTAATTCAAAGAAGAAGTGAAGTGAAAGTCTATTTGCTTTAATTCAAGGTACCAAGAGTATCAACGGATACCTACTGCATGCGTAGAGTGAATATTAATTGCAGTAGAACATGTACACTGTTAAAGATTTGGGTTATTAACAAACAATTCAATTAGACAAATTAGCCTCAAGACTACTATTGAGACTTCTGAAATTAATTTCAGAAGTGTTTTCTGGAGAATACTTCTTATAAGACTTCTGAAGAGACTCTTAGCCTTAAGCCTTAAGACAACTATGTGATTTATATTCTGTGATCAGTAGATATAATTTATGATAAGTGAATTTGCAAGAGATTGAATACTAAATACTTTTGTAAAATAATGAAAACACAATTTTTGATTACCTGGAAAAGGAAGGAAGGTATAAGGGGATACACTATGAGCTTGTTAGTACAACTAAAAGTTTATATCGAAAACCATTAGGAAATCATGATATTACAGCATTTTAGCAAATTAGGTCCTTGGTGTTTACGGATTAATCGAGATGGTGTCAAAGAGGGTTGGGACTCTAGACAGGGTTGAGGATGGAGGCGCGCCCAAGACCGTTCCGCGACGTTAAGCGTGAGCGCCATTAACGGCTTTCTCGTTTTTTACCAGATAGGATCACACTGAGTCTGAGTCAACCATTCGTGTATCGTCTGGCATAGGTCGCGAGAAAACCGAAGGAGTTTAGAACACCAGCTAGTTGGTCGTTTGACCTTTTCTTGAGGTAGGGTTGAAGGTCCTTGTTTGAGGATGTAAAAGATAATTAGGCGAAATTCGGTCTTCTTAGTGACAGTCGAGCAGTAAATGCTTGTGAAACACTTGTAATTTGGCATTGTCAACTTGTAATTGCTCCCATAAATCGGCATGGGACTCATTTGAGGTGATTATCAAACCTTTGCGTTCGTGTAATAACAGCGCCACCATTTGAACTGGATCATTTTGAACCAATTTATTCCGCACTCGAAAATGCCTCGAAGCAGAAAGCATCCAGCGTGAGACGACGACGACGGTGGAAACTCAATCAACCATTGCAAATATAATGAACGTCACCGGGATAATGATTGATGGCAGAACGATTACTGCGGATTGATCCCTTGAAAAATTGTGACCGTTCGTTATGATTATTATTGGCGGTTGATGGCGGTGGCAGTTTTGGCCTCCTTCTTCTAGCCCCTTGGTCGGCCTAAAAACAGCCCATTGCTTCCGAAGAGGCCGCCGGCTCTATTTGCACAAGGGACAAATCACCCTCCAACGCCAATCATGAAATTGTGCGGCGGAATTCAATGTCACTCGTCTGCGGGTCGAGACCCAATTTGGAAACGATTCCGCTAATTACGGTGATCGAAATACGCTCTGAAAAGAGGGCTTAGGCGATAGAATAGAGTATGTAGGGTAGAAGTGCCGATTTTGGCTATAACGCCAATTGCAGTAAATTGTTTTATTTGCTGATTCCACAACAAATTAATATTTGAACACCATTAAACCTAATTTGGTCAGGGTACTCCTAATTTGACCACTTCCATAAGAAATTAAAGTGATTGGCCAGTTTAGGAATCGCGATTATGAATGTGGCCAAAACTGGTTTCGATAGCTCATTTTGAAAGCTTTAATTTGCTGTATTTGCAGTACAAATTGAGCTTTGCATACATTTTTTCAGAAATATTTTCGCTCAGGCTAGCCAAAACTGGTGCTTCTACCCTACCTGTGCTCTGGATAAACTTTCCGTTAATCAATTTTTCTTCAGTCAACCAAGCATTCGTGTGATGTTGACTTCAAGTATCGTTGTTATGTACTGAGACGATTCGACATCACGCGATGAAAAACCTTACTACATGCTGGCAAGGCAACAAATCATAACGTAGTTAATTCCAACCTCGCGGTGAGTCTAAAATCTTAAGTAATGACATTTTCAGAACTCTACTAGTTTATGGTCCAGCAAGCTTGGGAATATGGTCCAATTGGTTCCGGAGTTATTCCGGATTGTCTTGGGGTACCAAAATTGGCCACATTATCCATTCAACGGATATCTCAAGACCCAGATGAGCTAGAAGGTTGGTGTCTTCTTATTTAAAAAAACCCGGTGAAATTTGATTTTTTTTCCTAGTTTTAGCTATTTTTTATACTGAAACCCATAAAAGTCCCGTTTTTCGATGAATTTCAGTCCATACAAAATGTATCGAGAAAAATTTCACCAATGGAATATTTCAAAACCTTCCGATTATGGAAAAACATACCAAATACTGATCTATAGCGAGAAATCATCCGATGTACATTCGATTTTAATAACCGTTTGGTTCAGCCATAGCGTGTGGTGTCTTTGACAAAGTTGTTTAGTAGACCAAGGGCTATCTGGCAGTAACAAAACTAACTGGGAATTTCTCCGCTAGGTGGTGCTTATAACAAATTTCCTTCGATCTTCTTTATCTTAAGATCCTAATGAGCTAGAAGGCTGGTGTCTTCGGCAAAGTTGTTAAGCAGATCAAAGGCTGTCTGGCAGCAACAAATCTACAGTGCTGTTCTGAATAATAGCAGCGCATGTCGATTTTCATACAAAATACTCAACTTTGACATGCTGTAGTTTTGTTCCCTTTCAAGCAATCGAGTTGAAATTTTCTCCACAGAACTACAAATATGCCCAATTTTGTAAACACAAAATTTCAAAATTTTCTAAGCCCCTGCCGAAAAGTGAGACACTAGGTGAAATTGTTCGAAAAAATAGCAGTTTTAAAAAATTGAATTTTGGCTTGACATTATAGTTTTAAATTGTATATCACTTACCATTGGAACAATCTCCTCCTACTTATCAAACCTACACCTAAACCGAAAATGTTTAAAATATTTGTAGAAGAAAAATTTTAAAATGAAAATATACATACTGCTATTTTTTCGAAAAATTTCACCTAGTGTCTCACTTTTCGGCAGGGACTCAGAAAAAACTGAAATTTTGTAATTACAAAATTGATCATATTTGTAGTTCTGTGGTGAAAATTTCAGCTCGATTGCTTGAAAGGGAACAAAACTACAGCATGTCAAAGTTGAGCATTTTGTATGAAAATCGACATGCGCTGCTATTATTCAGAACAGCACTGTAATTGGGAATTTATCCGCTGGGTGGCGATAGTAATTTGTTACTACTTGTCAATGTTATGTATTCTGAGTATTCTAATAAACAAGTCTTCGGCAAAGTTATTCAGCAGATCAATGCTAGGTGGCTCCAGTTTGTCTTCGGCAAAGTTGTTCGCATCGTTGCGAAAATTTTAAATTTTCGTTTTTTATGCTAGAATTTTTTCACGCTTGAGTACTTTACGCAGTTCAGCAATCATTTTTTATTTGCCTCTATTCACTCAAAGCCTTATTTTATTATCTTTTTTAACGAGATTTTTAGCGATGGGCTAATTTATCTCGGGACCAACGGCTTTACATCCCTTCAGAAGGAAGACGTCTCTGAAATTTTAGTGGGTCCGATCCCAGGTCCTCGGTATGAGAGGCCTATGTTATAAACACTTCACATGGACAGTCCTCACGTAAAGACCTTATACTTTGTTCTCCTGCTAGAATTATAACGAACCTTTCTAATGTAAACAATAGCATTGGCCTTTGACAGACACTCGATGTGGATATGATTGAATCATTTTTGACGGCATGAGCGTGAGCAAGTTATTTTGCATCCAAATATCATTCGTGAGTATTCCTAAGCAGATCTCCAATGATTTCGCTTCTGTGGACGAACCTTATGATTGAGATTTGAGGGTCAGTGTACCAACACTAGTTGTTTATTAGATTCATGGCCATCTAAGATGGAAAACTGAACAAATATTCATTCGCTATGTGATGCTAGTAACAAATTTTCTCCAATATTCTGAATTTGGTGATCATAAATAGCTAAAAAGGTGTTTTACCAAAAAGTTCAGAGCCCCAATATCTGTCTGATAGTGATGAAGATGATCGAAATTTTGTTCCCCAGATGTCACTAGTGATATTTTCAGAGAACTTATCTAAAACATCAACATGACAAGCAACAAGGTTAGTTTTTCGGCAAATAATTGTGGATATCTGAAATCTTCCTAATAGTGACCAAGTTGGTTTGAGTTTTGTTCGCCTGCCTTCTAGCTCTTCATGATCTCAATATAGAGCAGATTAAAAATTTATTGGTAGCAACACCTAGCGATTGAATCATCAACCGGATATATAACTGCCCAATAGCCCTTGATCTGTTAAACAAATTTACAGAAGACACTTTCTTTCTGACTCATCAATATTTCGAGATATAAGAAGTTCGAGGAAATTGGTTATTAGCTCCACCAAAGGGATGAATGTTTAACAAAATTTAACGCCACCTAGCGGATAAACTCTCAACTAGTTTTGCTTTTGCTCTGCTGAAAAACTTTGCCAAAGACACCATCCTCTCAGCACATCTGGGTCTTGAGATATCCGTTGTATGGATTTATGTATGCACTAGCCACATGAGTAAAAAAAGCCTTCTTTTGATTTATTTTTTCTTACTGAGACGAGCACTTTGCAATGAAGAACTTATAATATTTCGCATTGTCATAAAATAAGGAACGGCCTTACTGGTGAGCTTAGATTTTGAGAAGATTTTTTCTGATAATAACGATCTTTGGAGCACCATTCAAAACTGTTTACGTTTTAAAAGTAAAGTGAGATACTCATTTTCAAAACAAAACAAATTAAGTAATATATGACCTTTAATTGGAAATTCATAAAACATCATATAACTTATGTAAATTAGCATTAGAGTTAGCATTAAGCAATTCGCACAAATTCGTAGGTGTTACAGTTCTAAACTGTTGAATGGAGGATGCCTTCTCCCTGTTCATTATCCAAGTCAAAGATTTGGGACTAACCCTTGACTCTTAGACAAGAATGCCTCATCCTCCAACAGTTGAGAGCACGTCCTTGAGATTGCTGAGGAATGGGAAGGAATGGCTAGTTGAACACCTACTTAAGAAAGATGCCGAGAAGTCTACGACCTCTCATAGGTGCATTCGAAATTCTGCAATTGAAAACTATCTGCAATCCAACGTTCAATCATGGTGTTAACCAGTGATTCCCAAAGTGGGCGAATTCGCCCCTCTTGTAGCTTGAGCTTGAGTTTGAGCTTGATTGGCCGCCCGTGGATGCTACTCCAGTATAGCCAGATCAGCTGCACTTACACAAGGAATCAACCGAATGACTGTTTGGGACTAACAGACACCCTCAGTGAATAAGTGCTGGTGATCTTCTAGTTTTAGGCTATAATGGCGCCTGCCACGTCAGAATGCACACCAATGTGGGGAAGGGGGAAGAAATGATGATGCACTTATACTAGCCCACTGTAGACCGTGGAGTCCGACTGCATCTACGCCAGTTCATGCGGAGTGTATGGATTGGGGGAAAGGCATGGCAGAGAGGTTTGTTTTTGTGGTTAGCAGACTGCCTATGTATCAGGCATAAGGAAAGGCATGCGCGTGGAAGAATGGAAGCGTTAGGGAAACGGTTTCTTGTCCGTCTCTGGTTCTAGCGTTTGCTATGAACGAATAGTTTGAGTGTGATAGATTTAGAATAGAAGATAGAAGCAAGTGAGAGATATACGAGGAAAGGGACGGGCCTGGGATTGAACCCATGACCTTCTGCTTGTGAAGCAGAAGCGGTAGCCATCAGACCACCAACACCGTCATTGGGCGAATTCGCCCCTCTTGGGGCGATTTTCTGGATTTCTATTGTTTTATATTAGAGAGATTTTAAGCCAAAGTCTGGTTCCTCTCTGTGTATGGAATCTAAATTATGTATCGCATATAAGATCATACACATGGTTTCCATGCGATAAAAATAACACTTACTTTTATTATGGCCTTGACGAAATATCTTCAAATTCTGTAAATGCCTACTTAATCCTTAATACCCAAATTTTTATTAAGCACGTTTTCAATAATGATTTATTTTTTCTCGTGAATTTCTAATTTTAATATTAATTCATTCTTATTCTTTTTTTATTTTATAAAATAGCGAGCTGCGAAAAAAATACATAACATTCTAAAGTGTACCCCGTCTGAAGGCAGGGTTTAGTTTAAGAAGGTGAGGAGTTTTATGTATGAATTAATTCCAATGAAAAAAGTGTTATAAAAAGTGTGAAAAGCACTTTGAAAGTGCAGTATTATTCCAAAACTTTTGGTTTGGTTTAGATTTCAATCGATAAAAAGATGTCAAATTTTCAGAACAGATTGTCCAATGCTATTTTGGATACGGAGTATCAATCTCGGGGGACTTCCATGGAAACGGAGGGCTTTGAGATCTCTTAAGTGCTAAACAAAATATTTTGTATTTTCATACAAAAATCTCACCATGGGGGCAGATGGGGTGGACTAAATGTCAATGTTACAGAATATTTATTTATGCAACAAGTTGCAAATTGATGATTTTTTTCAGCACGAGTCGTACATTTATAAATACGACGAGTGCTGAAAAAATCGAGTTTTGCAACGAGTTGAATACAACAATTTTTGCGAGTTCTGTTTGATCTATCGACCTTGACGCTTGCTCCTACGGGGGCGAGCGACGGAGGCAGGATCAAACATGTCGCGCGTCGGTCTAGTAAGTGAAAAAGTGGCGTGATCGGTTAGTTCTTTTTGATCCTTTGACCTTGACGCTTGCTGCTGGGCAGTGCGTCAAGAAAGCCAAGTTTTTTTTTTCCTTTTCGGGTCGCGCGCTTTTTTTTTCTGAGTGCTTTTATATAGCCGAGCAAACGAGTGAGGCTAAGAGTGGATTGTGGCTGCACAGTGAAGGATAAAGGATCAATTGGTGAGCTCGTTTCATGTTACTATTTCTAATCTATAAAATATGTATGACTGCACATTTAATCGTTACAATTGTGGGACGTAAATATGAATTTTCAACAAACTATGAATTGTTCGTCACTGTGAGTGTCGACACAAACTCTGATTCATGAATTATTTATGTTTCACATTTTTTTTATTTTCAGAACACCCCTTTTTACCTTTATTTTTGTAATTAAAAAAAAAACTTTGAATGGTTCGACACTACAAGTGTAGACTTGCGAAAAGTTCACTTTATTCAACAAACTTTGGATGGTTCGCCACTGTAAGTATCGGCATAAGAATAAGAGTGTTCTATGATGTTCCAACCAATCAAGTTTTTTGTTTCTTTTCAAATAAGTAAAATATAATAACACATGCTTTCGTCCTGATAGCTGTAGGAATGTTACATTTAGGTATTTGTTCAACAAACTTTGAATGGTTCGTCACCTCAAGTGTCGGCATAATTTTCCACTAAATAGAACTTGTTCATATCAAATGAAAATATTATATTTACATATAAGCATGTATATATCTCACAAATCATTATTTATCATGGTCTAATCGCTTATCAAAGTGAATCCTGTGGCCGAACGATCCTTCCCATTAACAAACATCCCTCCCAGTAACCTTTGTGTAGATGCAAAGGCAAACACGGTCTCCAAATAGCAAAGGTTACACACTAACATTCCTTCCCCCAATCCCACTTGACTGCAAGGACGTGGCCGGCGCCGTTATTGACCATGTATAAAAAGAGGCACTGAATTATGCACATTGAAGAAGATTATGGCCAATCCCAGCCAAACTTCTAGTTGATTCTTTGTGCATTTTCACTGACTTCGGTCAATCACGGAATAGCAACCATTGATATGTGTAGTCAGTCCAAGCTAAGCTAAGCTAAGCTAAGCTAGAGTTGAATACAACAATTTTTGCAATTACGAAGAATGCCATTTCAAACGGATTGTTTCTAGGATCACAAACATATCACAAGAAAACCCACGTGGTCATCCATGCATAGTAGGCTCAGGCTCAGTACTTTCCAATCAGGTAGGCTGTGATATACACACAGTAGAAGTCTGTCACAAAATTTTCACATTCCAATCATTAACGACATATTCTACATTGATGGACACAGCAGGTAAGATTCCACGAGAATTTTCAATTATTTCAAATCAAGCAACTATTCGTGCAAACTGCCTACGCAAACTGTAGCGTGAAACATTGGGTTAACTTGTAAGTAGGAAAGCTGACTTTACTACAGACTCATCTACGCCCGCTGAACGTTCCGGTTTAAAATAACAATCCCATGAGTCGGATCCGGACCACCCAACGGTGTAAAATTAGTAGTTGATTGGCAAGTTATTGAGACTATCTAGTGTCTACTAGATGGATGCCGTTTGAAGAGACTCAGACATTTAAAACAGTACTGAAAAGTGCTACTTTTCAGTACTGATTTTTTTCACAGGAAGAGTAGGCCACTATGCCGTTCATCCTGTAGATGAAAAGTAGGATGATATGCAACGGAATTGCTAAAAAGAAGTTTTCATAACACATCTTGTGAATGATGAATGTAAATCTTTTTCTTATTCGATTTGCTTTTGAACAGCCTCAAATCTTTAAAACACTATAATTTACATGTTCCTCAATGAAACATTTTCAATTCACGGAGAGATGCTCAATGTTGATGGACTCACATTAAAATCTCAATCATTGAGTTCTCCCGCTTGAGCAAACTCATTTAAGAACTGATTCGCCAAACTCAAGCATAATATTTTGAAGCTGTCAAACTTGATTCAATCCTCAAAACCCGTATGCATGAATTTCGTGAGCTACACTACCCATACTCGCATAACTGTCCCATTTCTATAGGAAATCCCATAGACCAGTGGTCACCAAACCGCGGCCCGCGGGCCGCATGCGGCCCTCGAGAGCAAATTGTGCGTTTTGTGCGGCCCGCGAACAAATTTTGAATGGCAATGTGAAGTGGCCCGCAAGCAGTGAATTATTGATGCCAACGGTTAAATTCTTAAGTTCTTGCAAATGATTACAACAATTACGGGCTTTTTTCCTGCTTCTCTACATGCCCAAAAATTGAATGCCTAACAAGAAATAATGAGGTACAAACTGTGTTTAATTCTTTAGAAATAGCTTGTCTAACATCCCAAGGTTCCCCAAATCTTACAGTTATTTCGATTCCAAAAAAAATGTATCGGCAGACTAGTGGCTTCAAAATTTCCTCATGTTTTCAAAAATGTCTTCACTCCCCAGTAACGTTCAGCGTTCATGGCCATAGAATGTGTTCAAGTCTTCAAAGAAAGACCGGACACCTCAGAATTTTTTCATAAATGTTTTTTTCAATTTTTACTTGGTTGAAAATATTTCAAAGATTTACAAATTTAAATTTAAATGTAAATCTAGATATTTCATTTCATCAACGCTTCCTTAAATTCCATAAATCTCATCTTCAAAAAGAGATCTTTGTAGTCAAATAAAAAGTCGTTAAAATGAATCCTCACGAAGGCTGACAATCGTGACGAAAAAAGTAAGAGGTTGTTTCCGAGATACGACCGCCAAAGTGACGTTGGATAACGTTAGCTTCTTCTATTTGCTGGCTTGAGACAGTCACAAACTTATGAAACATTTCTTTTGCTAAAAATCCAATTAATTTTCACACAATTTGTTGCATGTCAATTCTGATTTATTATAGACATTGTGTGTTATTATTTTGTGTTAATACAAAATAATCACTTTACATGTATTCAGAAGCTTAGGCGATTATATTGAAGAATTGTTTTTCAAATGTATTAATTCAAAATAACTCTTTTTCATTGATGTTGTAGCCCTGAAAAGGGCCGTTTGGTTTGTTTGTTGGTTGGTTAACACTTCAACACCGATAAAACCGGTCGATGGAAGAAGGAGCCTGAGCGGTAAATCTTGCTCTCCAAACAAATATTCCAGGTGAACGTTAGGTCCACGCATCGCCCGATGAGATTTGCGGTGCGGATGATGATGTGAGCTTAAACAAGCGGCTTTGGTCGATTTTCTTCAGCCATCTCGTACAACAGCTTGCCTCTGGTAGCGAGGAGCTGAGCAGGTTTGGAGGAACTCTTACCAGCTCGAAAGCGAAAACAGAATGAAATCAAATTCAACGAAGGAGGGATGCTTTATACCCTTAGAATAGCAGATGATGCTCCTCCTTTCATATTCTTCGTTTTCTTATCTGGGAAATAGGCTATA
This sequence comes from Aedes aegypti, assembly GCF_002204515.2. Taxonomy (NCBI): domain Eukaryota; kingdom Metazoa; phylum Arthropoda; class Insecta; order Diptera; family Culicidae; genus Aedes; species Aedes aegypti. The sequence goes on along the minus strand of NC_035107.1, from coordinate 289,876,176 downwards.
TGAAACTGATGTCTGGTTAAGGGATGTACAGATTAGCATTATGCTGTTATTGCAACCCGACGGCACTGCAGCAGCATCCTCGGAAACAGCTTCAAATTGCCGTATTGTCAATTATTCGTAATAAATCAATTATTGTATGATGCTTGGAGATTAATTAAGAGATTATAGCAAGTATGTGGTAAACACATTAGGGAATATTATACAAATAACTCTTTAAAACACATTTGTTGGCTCTCAAAAGGGCCGATTGAATTGTTGAATTTGCGTAACACGGACGGCGCACTGGTTTCAATCTGCCTCGCCCGATGAGATTTGCGGTGCGGATGACGATGTGCGCTTCAACAAGCGACTTTGGTCGATTTTCTTCAGCCATCTCGTACAAATTAGAGAATATTACACGGACGGTGACGGCTGTGCCGCTCGATCTAATGAACCAGAATGACCGCGCTAGCCTCCCGCATGGCAATGACAGCGGAGCACTGGCTGGTAGCGACGGATTTCTGGCCGAAAACGATTATGCTGGCTGGTGCACTCAAATGAGCGGCTTCAGTTGCTGAGGCTCCGAAAAGCGTGGTTCTTCGGTTCTAACGGTTCTAAAACTGAACTCGCCGACCGTGTTCACAGTCTGACGGCAAAAAGAAGAATGAGGGAAGAAGCAGGGTGCGGTGCGCTTTTATAGTGGGAAGCGGAACCGAAAAATGTGCTTGAACGTGATTGGTTAGATAAGAAAGGGGTCAACGTTTTACGATGTTTCAATAGTTTGTTGCTTATAATCAAAAGTGTCCTCCATTTGAATCGACGCGTAGATAAATTTCTAATCGATTCTTGGATAAATATTGAAAATCAATCGATAAATGACTGAGTTATTAGCGGTCAAAACCTGACCATTTTTTCGTTACATGCTCAATTTTTCGTTTTTCTGAATTGTACCCCCATATGTTGCCGTAAGACGTTAGCCAACGTCACAAAAAAATCGTCAGCCAGAATAGTTACTCCTATTTTTGTTTACGTTTACGCCAGCATTTACGTTTACGCCAGCAAAATAAAGTGGACCATGGATTCTAACGAATAAGATTCAACCGAAAGTTGTTTCCACCGTAAACAAGAATAAGTATGTTCAACTCGGGCAGGTCGGTGACACCGACTCGGTGTCTCGTCATCGACGAAAGATTCCATGACTAACTTCAATCCAAAATAGTTAACGAAATTTGTTTCTTTTAATATTATTTCTTAAAAATCTTTCTGTTGTATATTTGCTTGTTAAGCATCAAACGACGAAAACCATCACAAAATTGCTTGTATTGGTTATTGATCCCGGATTCCTCATTTCTCTCTTTGTTTGTTCTTTATTTATTTTTTATTGTTTTTAAAGCCCGTAATCTGTGGCCGACACGATTGATATTTTGGTCAGCTCAGAGATTCCGAACGAAGATTCTACCATTGCGAAAGAAGCTTATTTGTTCGTCATGACGCAAAGCCTATGTGACGGATCACTACAGCAAATAGTTATACAACGGTTGACTATTCTTTCGTTAGTTTCGTTGCTGATTTTTTCCATTTGACGGCGAAGATTTTCTACCCTGATCCTCACATAACTTGCGGCCCGTGTCATGTTTTGAAACCATTGAAGTGGCCCGTACAAGCAGTAAGGCTGAGGACCACTGCCATAGACCATGGGACTGTTATGCGAGTATGGACAGTCGAATACATGCGTGAAAAAACTCAAGCATGAGAAATGAGAATTTGAAGTTTTCGCAACACTCGATGGTCATTTTTTCGTTAATAACGATTTTCAACACATCGTGAAACCCCGTTCTGTGTTCGTCTGTTTGGCTTTGACTGTTTGACATTTTGAATGCGTATCGAACAATTCCGATTCTTTTTGGTACTTTCGTTTCTTGTTACAAAGCGCATCGATTTGGGAATGCAATCTGCCACGTGCTCCATATTGATGGGTGGTTTCATTGGACATTCATTCAAATCTCGCTTCGAAGCTGGTCGTTCACGCAACCCCCCAGTGGGATCACGTCACAAAACGACGCATTTTGTTCATGAATAAATTTCACTGAATTCTTTCGTGGGATGGGTTATGGTACAACTGTTTCATGGGTAAGTTATGGAATTTTAATTAATGGGTTTTCATTGTGCATTGTGTAACACGACAGGAGACATCTGCCAGTTGATTGTTTGGATCCATCAATAGCAGCTGGACGCTGGACATGTTTAAATCTAGCAAAAGAAAATGGTGGAAATTAATTGATAGATAGATAAGGCTACAATTTGTTTTATTGGATATTGAGGTTGATCCAGCGATTTTCATGGCACGACTTCCGGTTTTGTGAAGAAATATATCTCAAACTGGATGCATTGATGTGTGTAATCAATTTGGGATACCGCACTTCCACAAGATCAGCCACCCTACAGCATAAATGAAATAATCTAGCCTTATAGCGTTAAAATTGTTAGTTGGAGTGTTAGGAGGTTCTGAATTGGCGTCTTCGTGACTAGCGTTTACGAAAGCATTTCCCTTTTTTAATGCGCGACTTTTATTGCGAATATTGGTCTGGAGTTCCCTATATTGCTAGCAGCATTGATAATTTGTCTAAGTTTTGTTGAAGATGCACTGTAACATTGGAATCGATTTCTCTTACTCAAAAGCTTAAACGACATTACTAGGGCAAGAACAATTTTCAGCCAAACGCACATCACAGCTCTCTACCGTTCTCACGATACTCTTCCCAGTAATGTCACTTCGTCATATTATGTTGGCCAAACAAAATACACCTCGTTATGGTGCCAACAAGCCAGGACGAGGTTAAACCAGCAAAAGGATACAATATATCCTCGAACCCGGTCGCCGTCCGTCAGGCAGTGTGTTGCGGGGCCCTGTTTTGTCGGGTTCCTTTTGGAAGCTCCTTTCAAAGCTTACCGATACATAACATGGTGGGTATCCCTTTTCAAGAAGCGGTCTTTTCCAACCGTACGGTTGATATTTATAACCCTAGACGACATCTGTGCTCCAACCCCTGCTGTACAGTGAGTCGATGTGGGTCGAGAGCGAGTGTGTTCAGATCGCCTTAATCTATATTTTACAACACGCTCTGGCTGTGCCACGTTTGGAAGCTGATCGGATTGAACCTAGCGCGGTAAGAAACGACCCAAATCTGTCCGCTCTTCTAAGGCAATCCTGATTCACACACAAGAGCCATCGATTAGGGAGGTTCAAATCGAATGTAGTTTAAAAATAAATCTTCCATAGCTTCCTTCCAATGTTAACGATAAAAATGCCATTAGACCACAAACTCCGTCATGAAAATTTGACGGAACTTATTTGAGACAAGTATCACAAGGATTTTAAAATGGAAATGAGCAGAAGAATTTTCATTTTGTTCTTCCAATTTCAACCACCCTAGCCATCCATCCATCGACCTGTGATCTATTTGGAGGAAATATGTTTACTTATGGGGCCCAGATAGCCGTAGCGGTAAACGCGCAGCTATTCAGCAGGACCAAGCTGAGGGTCGTGGGTTCGAATCCCACCAGTCGAGGATCTTTTCGGGTTGGAAATTTTCTCGACTTCCCAGGGCATAGAGTATCTTCGTACCCGCCACACGATATACGCATGCAAAAATGGTCATTGGCATAGTAAGCTCTCAGTTAATAACTGTGGAAGTGCTCATAAGAACACTAAGCTGAGAAGCAGGCTTTGTCCCAGTCGGGACGTAACGCCAGAAAGAAGAAGAAGAAGATGTTTGCTTTCAGCGAAGTGCATTCGATGAAAAATATGATTTACGAGGCCAATGGCGCGCTTCTGATGTGATTGTTGCGCGAGTGCATTTTTCAAACTGTGTCCCCAATGTGATATGCATTTCGGGCGGGGAAAACAACCATCTCTGGGCCAACGCTAGCGGAAACGTTTTAACATTCACAAGGGTTCGGGAAGTGGAACAAATTGAACGTTACAAATTGACGGTGATGACGATGCACTGCTCCTCGGGCTGGGATTGATTTGACAGTGGATTTCATTCCCGGGGAAGTAAATCACAAAGTGATGGATGTAGGGGAGACTACGCCAAAATGAATCAAGTGTGAAATCTCTTTAATAGTATTTGGCAATGACGAAGCATCTCAAGTAACGTTTTCAGTTCTATCACTTTCTTTGGGAGGTTTTGGTGTCCAGTATGGTCCTAAAATTGTCGATATCTGTTTTTTTAATAACACGATACTGCTTTAGCAAATTTTTCCGCTATAATAACGGTTATATCAAATAAAATCTTAAATTTAAAAAATGAGTCCAACTTTTAATCTTGTCGCTTTTGATCATGTTTGACGTTCACTTAGTCGACAAAAAATGCGAGAGGGGTTAAACTTTTTCGCACTGGGTTTGTTCCTACCTGACATTTCAGAAGAAACACGGAAAAAAATACACCCAAAACTTGAGTTTGAACCTGTTTGAAGTATATTATCATGTGCAAGATCAAGTAGGCATTTGTTTAGTTAGTTGACAGTTTTTAAGAGGAGGAGAGAAAAATACATTTAATACGTTTTGAATTACCGAACAAGCTGGTTTGATTTCCTGTGTTATCACGCATCTGCTCAACAGAACCAAAGGGTTACGGCTGGCTTGTAAGGCCTGCACCAACCCCCTGTCTCGCTGGAGTATCATCGTGCACAGCACTGTTTAGAGTCCCACGCTGGCACTAGGACGATGATCAGCCGCCCCTGACATGGAGAACAGACGCTCTGATAAGCTACACCCTCAGAAGAGAGGAGCTCCCCTTCCCTTTCAGCATACGACCAAGGTCTTACCAGGGTTGGTTAGCCGATCTTCCCTACGGTTACTCGTACCCCAGGCGGCACCACGGGGAGGTAGGAATAGGAGTTACTGGACAAGAGGCTAGGGACCACAAATAAGGGTCTATTTTATACCTGCAGGTACGCGAAGTAAGTTTCTTGATTTTGAATACTTTTCAGATTTTTCCGCCAAAATTTCGTGGGGTCTCTTCAAAGAATATAAGATTACGATTCTAATGATACTTTTGGTCGACCTGCTGAGGAAATTAGATATGATTTTCAGTGTGTTTTTTGAAAAATGTCACAGCTTCAAGTAAAAACTTAGTATACAAAGTTCAAAGAATGTTTTTGGAAAAAAAAACATACGAAGTGAGAATAACTCTTTGCCTTTCGAATGCGACTTAGAGAGTTTCAATTGGACGAGTAATCACAGAGATATGGACAGAACACTTTTGTATGTTTTTTAGGATGTGAACCCAAACTTATGCACGGGAGTATACGTATAGAGCCATTCCATGAAAAATCGATCTCCCGTGAAAATTTGCTATTTTGTTCCTTGTCCGAAATAAGGATACACGTGTTTTTGGATTTTTTTTATTAGGGTGTCCATTTCCGAAACAGGGTGACCAGAAAAAATGCGGTTTAGACTAATTTTTTTTTTTTTTTTTAATTATAACATTTGAAACGCTTGACCTATTTTCAGTTTTCCTAGACGAAATTAAAGCTATAGATTTTGGCTTTCAAGATATATATAAAATTTTACAAAAATGTTTTTTTACATGAAAAATAAAACAGTAGCGTCCCGATTTTGTCAGCCCCATGCTGCATTTAGGGTTGACAAAATCGAGATATATTTTTTATTGGTTTCAAGTTTTATTTTAACTTAAAGACTTCATGATTTTGTTAATATAAACATTGTTTTTTTACTTCCATTTTCTATGTACCTTAATCCAAGGTAACATTGATAAGTTTTTTGGATAGGGTCGATGCACCAATAGCCGCATAGCTAAGAACAAATATTCATATAAAATCGAAAAATAACGCTCGCGTCATTATTTTTACATCATCTGAAAGCTTTTTATCTTGGTTTTGTAGGAAAAATATGAAAACTACGAAAACTCATATGTTTGTATTTATTATCGCTTGTGCCACTGAAGGTATAAATGTGCCTATAGTTGCACTATTTCTAATTTCTGTTCCTATAGTAGACCTAGCTTCACGGCGTAAGCAACATACAAATGAAAACCGTGTTTTTACAAAACTTTTATGTTTTTCCTTTAAAGTGTGGCTCAAAAGCTTTCGTTTGATGTATAAAAAGTTCTTAATTTATCAATAATTTCGATATAATAAAAAAATTTCTCTCAGTAATGCTACTATAGGAACAATAGGTTTACTATAGGCTCAAAGGAGCACAAATTTTAACAAAATCAAGCTGTGTATCAGTGGTACTTAAATAAATAGTTAATTAACTAGTTGACAACAATGAAATTACTCACAGATAAAAATATTTAAATTTCAATGAAGCGTAAACAGAAGAGTATAGTAAAAGTAAATAAAATTCATCTATTGTTACAGTATCACGTTTCATTTTCAACTAAAGATGCTTGAATGTAACTATATGTGCATGAAAATAAACTGAAATTTACAACATGTTTTTAGCTGTGTTGGTTAAGCTTGTGAATCTTGAAAAATATTCTCAAAAAGGTTCTGGGAATGCCTCATACAATCGTTCAACTTATTCACCTCGAAGCATGCATTCAAACCATATACAAACGCTTGTAGATCCGAAGGTCCATGAAAGATCCAGAATCCTCCAAAGAGTTTTTAGATATCATTAAACACAGAGTCTGATGGAATTCATTTGAATAAGCCAGTACGTGTTCAAATTTTGAACATTAATACATAGTGGTTATGCTTCATGCAACGTGCCTGGAAAAAAATATGAAAATATAATTTACGTTAATTTATGCATAACTATATTTTAACATACATAGCATGTGTTGTTATCAAAGCTTAAAGCTTTGAGCCAACCCTTCTCCAGTAGAGAAGTTAGGCAAAGTACAAGACGCTTCTTTGCTTACTGAATTTAAAATGGCTTGCTCACCTACTCATTTCATCATTTGCAAAAATCTTCTATAAACTCCCTTAACTATTTATGTTGCATGACCGCTATAGCCGTAACAAACTACTATATTTGAACTGTGATAAGTTTAGGTGTTTTGTCGCACAAAATAATGCTACAAAACAGGTTACCGACTATAATTGAACAATTCATTTCCCCTACTTAACCATCGTTTCCCTCAATCGATCACAATCTCATCCAAAACAGAAACGCACCACTAAATCAAGATATCCCATTTTCTCTGCCTCTCATTCCATGTTCCCGGCAATTGTCACTCACGGACAAACGACACCCCCCCTCGCAGGAAGCTGAAGAGAAAACAGGAAAAGTTTTGCAAGCAACTCTACAAAAGATTAAATCTACTAAATTTTCCGGAATGTCAAAACTTGCTCGGCATTCCCTCGTACCACCGGTTGTACGAGAAAGCATCAAGTGGCAGCGGCGGCGACGGAACCTCCGGTGGAGGCGCGGACTTTGATAATCTCCTCGAGTACGGCAACTGGTTCGCGAGCAGCAGTAATGGGAGCCTTCTGGAGTGGAACAATGGCAACGGTTCTGCCAATGGCAGCTCGCTGGACGGCGGCTTCGTCGTCAATGGGTCGTTGCTGGGCGGAGGCGAGATGGACATGGGGGACGGCATCGGACCGGTGCTGCCCCCTTTCGAACTGTGGCAGACGGTTCTGATAGCGATATGTCTGGCGATTTGCATAATACTCACCATAGGTGGCAACATTCTGGTGCTGTTGGCGTTCATCGTGGACCGAAGTATCCGGCAGCCAAGTAACTACTTCATCGCTTCACTCGCAGCCACCGATATGCTGATAGGTGAGTTGTGCGTTGAGTTTTTTTTTTCAGTGTAAAAAACTTGCATTTTCCTTTCATCAACAGGAACCGTTTCGATGCCATTCTACACGGTGTACGTTCTCATGGGCTACTGGGATCTGGGCCCGCTGCTGTGCGATTTGTGGCTGTCGGTGGATTACACCGTCTGTTTGGTGTCGCAGTACACGGTGCTTTTGATAACGATTGATCGGTTTTGCTCGGTGAAGATTGCGGCCAAGTATCGAAGTTGGCGGACGAAGAACAAGGTCATCTGGATGGTGACGATAACGTGGATCATTCCAGCTCTGCTGTTTTTCATCTCGATTTTCGGATGGGAACACTTTGTCGGATACCGGGATCTGGCTCCCGGCGAATGTACGGTGCAGTTTCTGAAGGATCCTGTTTTCAATACGGCTTTGATTATTGGATACTACTGGACGACGTTGGTGGTGCTGTTTGTCTTGTATGGCGGGATTTACAAAACGGCATACGACATGCAGAAGAAAAGCGAAGCCAAGCAGCGGAAGATGCAATCAATGGTTGCTTTGGGGAATGCGATGACTGGGTTGACAGGTCAAGCAGCGGGTATAGGAATATCTAAAACGCAAAGTACTTTACTAAGTCAGGATAAACCATTGCCACTGCCGACCACTCCAGCCTCGAATATGATGCATCCTACGACTTTGGCGTTGGCTTCAAACCAAATGCAGAAAGAGGAGGCAGGTTCGAGCAGGAAAAGCTCAATGCCCAAGCCGAAAGACGAGAAAGTGGACGAACAGAGGAAGAGTAAGGAGGAGAAAGAAGGTGACAAGAGCGAGCGATCCAGTAGTCCTGCGTTCGATTCGGATGACGAAAGCTCAGCGAATACTAAACAGCAGCAAGAGGAAGCGCGAGTTGCTAAGAAGCGAACTTCTTTGGCCGGATTGCTGGTGGGAGCTTCAGCGACTGTTCTGTCGAATCGGTACAACAATGGGGCAGTGAAAACAACGACAACTCCTACCAGTGAACAAGCCAAGCCAAAGCGATCTCCAAGCAATCCAGCAAAGAACGAAGGACTGCCCAAAATAACCGAATCAAGCATAATGGACTCTGACAATACCGATGGGAAACCTCAGGTCTCCCCACTGAAGCCGACTCCAGTGCAGTCGCCCATTTCGCCGGTGGACATCGAACCGGTGGTGGTTTCCAAATCAGAGCGAGCTCCGGAGATTTCCCACACAATCCTGACACCACCTTATGGTTTTCAAGGAAGCCCACGAACTTCCGAAAGTCCACCGTCCAAGTCAGACAGGCCTCATAGTATAATAAGCCAAGGAGACTCGACCGTCACGTACGACGCCATGGTCAGCATGGATGGTGCCGATCTCCGATTTATGGACGAAAGTTCTGTTGTGGTTCCCTCTCCGCAGTACGAGAGCCCTCCATCAGCATTCGCCATCGTACAACCTCGCTCACCAGCACACTCCGCAGCACAAAGCATAGCGAACCCCTCGCTTCTCCAGAAAGCGCTCATCCGAGCAACGGCGCAGTCTCAGCAACCGCCACCAACCGTTCTGTTGCGCACAATCGACGTAGGTCCTCTCTCCCCAACGAGTCAACAGAACTCGATACAGCCCATCAACAAGTTTAGTACAACAGTCACAGTAGTCTCTCAGAACCCGGACAAACCGGTCACCGTGCTGAACAACTCCTACACGAACCACTCAACTGTAGATCAAGCCTTACCGCAACCCTCGCAGATGGACAGCCCGAGCCTTAATTCGAGACTGCAATCGAACAATTCTACGCCGGTTTCAAGCACACCTTCAAATCCAAAACCTTCAATGTCCTTGGCAGTGGTTGACCAATCCACGGCAGCCACGTCGACAACGACCAGCAGCAGTACGGCAGCTCCAGCGGTGACTTCGCCACCACCTCAAACCAACGCTCTACCCAGCACCACAACCGTGCAAACGCAAGTTTCTTCCTCCACCACAAACAACACTCCCAGCGGAGCAACGATCACCATTAATCCCTGCCTGGAACGGCAGACCTCCAGCAAGCGGGACTTTATCCGCTCGATTGGAAAAAGACTGAAAGGCAACAAAAAGTCCGGAACGCTCGGAGTCGGCCGGCAAAAGTCCAAATCGGAGAACCGAGCCCGCAAAGCGTTCCGGACGATATCGTTCATACTGGGAGCGTTCGTAGCCTGCTGGACTCCGTACCACGTGCTGGCACTGGTCGTCGGATTCTGCCGGAACCCACCCTGCATCAACGAGCACCTGTTCATGTTTTCGTACTTTCTGTGCTACGCCAACAGCCCGATGAACCCCTTCTGCTACGCGCTTGCCAACCAGCAGTTCAAGAAGACTTTCATGCGGATTTTGAGGGGTGATCTGCACATGACTTAAGAAGGAGAAGGATGAGAACAAGGCTACATGGTGGTTTGAGTGGGGAGTTGACTTCAATTCCGGTTCTGATGAAGTTTTGTGCGTTTCAAGGCTGAATTTGGTTGAATGATTGTAATCTAGGAATCTGTACGTTTCGAGAACTTGTCTACGATAAACCATTAGGGTCGATGTACCAATAGCCGCATAGCTAAGAACAAAAATTCGTATAAAATCGAAAAAAAAGCTAGCGTCATAATTTTTACATCATCTGATAGCTTTTTATCTTGGTTTTGTGGAAAAAATAGAAAACCTACGAAAACTCAAATGTTTGTATTTATTATCGCGTGTGCCACTATAGGAATACATGTGCCTATAGTAGCACTATTTCTAATTTCTGTTCCTATAGTAGCACTAGCATCACGGCCTCGGCAAAATACTTATCAAAACCGTAGTGTCAAAAGTGTGGATCTTAAGCTTTCGTTTGATGTAAAAAAAGTTATTAATTCATCAATTATTTCGTATAATAAAAAATAGTTTCTCTCAGTAGTGCTACTATAGGAACAATAGGTTTACTATAGGCGCAAGGGAGCTCAAATTTTAAGCAAAAATATTTTTTTCGATCATTTTTTGAGCAAAATCAAGATGTAAATCAATGATACTTAGATAAATAGGTCCTGACCTTCATGTCAAAAAATGTTTTGAAAAGATTTATATCAAAACGGCCGTGAAAAGCCACTAGTGCGACTATAGGGGACCCTAGTCAAAATTCTTTTTCAAAATTATCGCACTTCTAGCAAAGCTAGACACTACCACCTTAGCCGGCTATCTGGTAATGGGGTTTAGGCTTAAATTGAACTCATTCAACGGTCTATTACGCATGTACGTCTCGAGTGTGTTAATTACACAGAAAAAAAGGGGAGAACGACTCTTTACCATGCCACCTTTATTTGGCTTGGGCTACAAGTAGTTCAAACGGTACGAACTATCTCATGGGGGGGCTGAAGGCTTGTTGATACCTCTACGCCTTTTCGTCACCTCTTGCTCTACTGGCTGCGATTTGTCTCTGCTACGTCACTTATATTTTAGAGTCGGCAATTTTAATGACAGATGCTCCTGTGCTTGTTGGTACTCTGGAATCCACTGCGCTGCTCTTCATGCTCTTCGAGCGGACCAATTGGATGCCGTGGACGGTCTTGCGATTACGATTGAAGGGTGACTTCTGGTATGAAAGCACACCTACGACCCAAAGCCGATGGTTCATCGAGATCGATACTACTCGGCGAAATTCTCAGCAGTGAAGCTAGCCTACTCCGATGGAGAGTACCTCGACGGAGGAATATCCGAGAAACCGGTAACGTTAGGCGGTGTTCATACTCTGTTGTTGCCCGGTAGAGTGCCGAAGTCAGCTCAGCGATTATGGTAGGAGGATGGCTTCCGGTTGACTGATGCTCCGAAGACTCAAGCTGGGGATATGATACGTACTACTCGGAATAGTCCCCTCAGGTCCCCTAGCGGTGGATCTATCCTACTCCGATGAAGATTTCACCGGTGGCGGAAGGTCTTCCGAACCGATGCTATCCGGGCAGATGCCGATGTCAGTCCTGCGATTCCGGTGCAGGAAAATTTCCGGTTCACAGGCACCCCGACAACCATTTGCCGGTTCTAGTTCACGGTGAACTAATCTCCGACGGCGGGCCCAGTCTACCCCGACCGTTAACCCGATGCTGGTCGGTTGTGTGCCGAGCTCAGTCCGTCCTGCAATTCCAGTGCCCCGACCGATACTACGTGACGCTCGAACTGCTCGACCTAGTCTCTGACGGAGGATCTAGCCTACTCTTATAACGGCTCGACGCCCTCTGGTCTTCTCACCATTTTTGTTGCAGCGATGACATTATTTGCCTTATCACGTACTTACGTGTTGTCACTGTAAATACTCGACAATCCCAAATTGGGAGACTGTCAGCCATCTTCTAACACTGTGGAAGAATCACCCGGAATGCGACTTACTTCACCGGAGATCTAACACTGATTGGCTTGAGGCGATTGGAAGACTGACGGCCACATCACGCACACACTAATATTACGATCATAGCATACGCATGCATTACCGTCTCAGCTGTCAGCTAGTAAGGGGAAAGGTATTAAACATACGCATGTAAGGGGAAAGGTATCAAACATACACACTCCACATTCTCCTTCTTCTCCGAAAAAAAAATCATGGGCGCCGTTCTAGTGTTACCAATATTGATATTTCAATGCAATGGATTATATACTGATATTATGATTCATTCGTTTTACCTCTTTCACGATATCCTATTGTTGTATATTCTTTTAATATTTTTGATATGTTCTTCTTTCTTTCTTTACTAAGCACATTATCTTAAAAAAAAACCTTCAAAATCTCTACAATTTTTGTTTTGGCATTAGAAAATGTTTCTTGGTGAAAATGATCTGAACTCAAGCAATGCATCGATATTCGGAGTATTTGACTTTAAACTTCAATTTAAAGTACAAAACTAAGAATGCTGTTTTGCCCATGAAAAGTGAGTCCCTGACAACTCAACTAGCATTAAGTGCAAATGTAAACATTCTCTAAGCTCTCTTTTTTACGGCTTTATGCTGAGTAAAGGCGCTGTACATACGAACGAAAGCTTCTACGCGATCCTTTTACCAACAAAATTGGAGAATCTACTCAGCTATTTTTAAGCTGTGTTGGCAGCTTTTATTCATACCTTTAATTGCTCTATCTCAACAGTTATACGACAAGTAGCCTGGTAACATCTGCGGAAGGCGCTTTCTCAACCATTTCGCAACTGTTGAATAATTTTTATTCAGCTTCACTGCATTATTGATTTTAATATTATTTTCAAGCTGTTTCACAGCTTCCGGAATTCATGTCATAAGTATCTGAATTTATTTTCCCAACGTTACACAATTAAAGTACCTGCCACCGCTTGGGATCGAACTCGCGATCTTTGCATCCACAAGTCTCGACGCTGTCCTTTCTGCCACCACAGTATATATCGAAAGGCAAAGAAAACACACCGTTTTGTTCTACATCGAAAACAATTCATACAATATTTTATAATGATCGTAAAAGATGTTATAGCCACGCTTACACCACATCATCAGGCTGTAAAAGGGTGTGAAAACGTCAAAACGCAATGTTTACATCCAACAAGCTGTGTAGATGCGCCACAAGTTGTTGTTTTACAGCTTACTGCTGTATGCTCTCTGTATAACTGACAACAAAGCGCTTCATAATTATATATTGAGCAGCATAACAAATCATATTGTATAGAATCATCCGGAATAAAATGATAGGAAGTTTTATTTCAGATCAATAGGTTGCTATATTTTACGGTGTTGAGTTACAGCTTAGTGAAAGCACCAAAACGTTTGCGTTACAGCTGTATCACAGAGAACAGACGTTCATCTTTTCTCGTCAGCGTGTGTAAATCATTGTACTGGTCATTTCAAAGTATGTCGTTATGCTCCTGTTACGCGGCGCTGTCGTCAAATTGAGAACGCTATAAATTTGCCGCTTTTTACACTTTGGCGCTAGCGTCGATAACAAAAATTGCCACTTGTCGCTAGCGTTGCTTTGTGTGCTAATGCATTTTGATGTTCACTAGTGACATCGTGTTGTCGAAACGAGTTTGTATGTCGGGCTGTCTGCGTTGGCGGCGCCGATGTTTGATTCGAACCTTTACACATGGTTCAGATGAAATTTTGTTCGAGCCTCCATGTCTGTTCTCTGTGGCTGTATTAACGATGTTCGTTCTATTTTTGACAGCTTTCATTTTTTTTTGCTGTGTTCGCTGCTTTAATTCAACTGTTATACGACACAAAGCAAATAATCTTGGCTTATTGCGCTAAAACTGTTAGTTGGGAGAATTGTTCAAGAAATTTTCTACAGCGAGTAACGTGTGAAGCGCCATTTTCTCAACTAAGTACTGTGATTAAATAAAAATTGGTTTTCTTGACCATTTCTTGCCGTGAATTTCCCACGCATGAAGAAAGGCGATTACTTTTCTTTTCAGGTACATAGTTCCCATTATTAGACATTCTTAAGGAGATTTTCACGCTTTTGGCTGGTTCATCTCCAAACTGTTGTTAACTATGAGCTCTATAGTAAACACAAACATTCATTTTTTTGTGGTCGTGCTTTTGTATTCTGCACAACTTCAACGTGGCTGATGGTCATTCACGTGACAGACGTGTATTTTCCATTTTTATGTTCACCTGTTATTGATGTTGTAGTATTCCATATTCAATTAGGTAGTAGTAGAGTATTCACATCAGCAGCCGTTGAAATATATTTCAACATTCTCGTCGTTAAATGGGAAGTTGTCTGACTCCATGGCTTTAGAAGCCGGCTCTCCTAATTGGACAATCACTTCATCCTTAATAATATTTTCACGTGTTACTTCTCCAAATGCCCGACCTATGTCATCAAATTCTTGTACTCGATTGATCTTATCTTGAGAATCGATCTTTCGTTGCATCTGCAACTTATTCAAGATTAACCATGGTAGTATCAAATAAAAACTGAGCTCTAACCAACATTCAGGATCAAAACAATTTCTCGTAAATTTCTAGATACTCATCTTTTATAATCCATTAAATTCAAAATTCAACAAAATATTGTTTCCCTTGTCAATAACGTGATAACTCTGGCCTAATTTATCTGTCTTAACTTCACTTCCGAAGTAAGTTGATTATTTAACCTTAGTTATCTCAGCTGAAATTCTCTTTAATAAAAATAATAATAACTGTAACCTTAACGTCGTAAGTGACTATACCGGGGTTGAGATTAAATCCTAGATTTTTGATATGAGAGATATGTGCTCATACCACCACACCAGGCCCGTCTCTAAAGATCACTGTTCCGTATTTCTGATTCGTTTTATATGTAGTGTTCACTTAGTCAGTTTATGAGAGGGAATTTCTTTAACACTCTAGATAAACAAAATAAACTTCTGGGTGGGTTTACTTATACACCACAGATTCCAACCTTTCCTGTTGTCCTGACATACCATTTTACTCTATCTATGCGATTCTCATTACGCATCAGATAACATTATAGACTTTCCTCAGACAATTTTCATTACCTGTCTCTGGGGGTGGTTCCGACATGCCGTTTTCTTAGAGGTTTTCATTACACATCCATTTTCAGATGGCTTCCATTACACACCATATTTTTTCAGGTGGTATTCATTACATACCATTTTCTTTCGTGATTTGCATTTTTTTCTCTCAGGTGGTCATTACAACACACCCAATTATTCTCAGGTGGGTTTTCATTATAAACCCTATTTTTGTCTGGTGGTTTACATTACACACAATATTTTTTCGGGTGGTTTTCGTTACGCACCCTTTTTCAGGTGGTTTTCATTACACACCCTATTCTTTTTTCCCGAGTGGTTTTCATTACACACCCTATTTTTTTCCCAGGTGGTTTTCATTACACACCCTATTTTTTTCCCGGGTGGTTTTCATTACACACCCTATTTTTTTCCCGGGTGGTTTTCATTACACACCCTATTTTTTTCCTGGGTGGTTTTCATTACACACCCTATTTTTTTCCCGGGTGGTTTTCATTACACACCCTATGTTTTTTCCCGGGTGGTTTTCATCACACCCTATTTTTTCCCGGGTGGTTTTCATTACACACCCTATTTTTTTCCCGGGTGGTTTTCATTACGCACCCTATTTTTCCCGGGTGGTTTTCATTACACACCCAATTTATTCAGGTGGTTTTCATTACACACCATATTTTTGTTTGGAAGGTTTTCATTACGCTTCCATTTACTCTACCAGGGTGGTTATCATTACGCACCACAGGTTTTCTCATAAATACACTTTTTCAACCTTACACACTCAATCACAATTTGCTAGCTATATCACCATGTTTATGAACCGCTCCTCCAATTGAACTACCATTCCGAGTGATTCTTCACACCTTGGCTTACCAATAAGCAATGACAATAATAAGCTGGCAGGATCGCCAATGTAAATACTCGACAATCCCAAATTGGGAGACTGTCAGCCATCTTCTAACACTGTGGAAGAATCACCCGGAATGCGACTTTCTTCACCGGAGATCTAACACTGACTGGCTTGAGGCGATTGGAAGACTGACGGCCACATCACGCACACACTAATATTACGATCATAGCATACGCATGCATTACCGTCTCAGCTGTCAGCTAGTAAGGGGAAAGGTATTAAACATACGCATGTAAGGGGAAAGGTATCAAACATACACACTCCACAGTCACGTCTCTGCACGATGTTGTCGGGGTTTGTATCTCCGTCGCTGCCTCAGAGAATTTAGTTCCGCATTTCCGCGATTCTTGGACAGTCAAAAACTACATGTTGCGGTGTCTCCTCGCTATTTGGAAAATCTGGGCAGTGTGGTGAATCTGCATGCATACGGAGATACTTTCTGAAATATCCATGACTGTGTCAGGTAGATGTTCACATGCTTCCTCTTCATTACCGTCCATCTTCCTTTCTCCGCGCAGTCCCATTCGTGCTGCCACCTCGTCATAGATTCGACACTGGCTATCTTCCGTACTCTTCTGAGGTCTCTTCTTTGGTAGCATTTGATATCCTTTGCAAATGGGGATCATACCGGCTTTAACGCATGCAGCATCTGATCGTTCTATACGCAATTGCAACTCGCACTGTCTTCAGCCGAAACACTTTGTTCAGCTTCTCATAGTTCCGCTTTGTTTTAAGTGCCTTGCCCTAAGCAGGTGGATGCTTTAGTATCGATTACGAGACATTAGCTAGCAGACGCCTCGTACTACTGCTCGGACCACCTAAGTTTGGCTTGATTCAGCCGATCATCGAACATTACTCCCAGGTGCTTCAATACGCACTTCGGAATACTTTCCGACGTTGACCTCCATCTGCTGAACCGCTTTGCAGTTGCTGACTAGCAGCACCTCTGTTTTGTGGTGAGCTATCAGCAGTTTGACTCCGCTCGTACAGCCCTCGATTGCGTCAATAGTTTGCATCACCGACATCTCCGCTTCTTCCAATGACTCACCCAAAAACCAAAAATCTTCACCTTTCGTGACAGCCGCAGTGTCATGACTTCATCATACATCCCGTTCCAAAGAGTTGGACCGAAACTGGAACCGTGAGGGACGCCCGCTGTCACTTGCATTGACGTCAGCCTTTCATTTGTTTCGAACACCTTCTGTAAGTAGCTGTTCAGGATCTAGCACATATTGTCGGGGACCTGCATTCTGTACAGCTATGCGGCAATGGCCTTCCATCTGGCGCTCTTAAATGCGTTTTCAAATCTATCGTAAACACAGCACGGTATCGATCTTGTCGAAATTTCCGATTGCCGCCGGTAGTGGCCGTGGGGGTAGTGGTGCTCGGGATGGGTTGTCCTCCATGACTGGTCCTGGCCGGAAATATTCGTGGGGAGAAACTCGACCCTTTGCTGCAGGAATTTCAATAACAACTCTTTGGTAAAACAGAAATTTCCCGAAGAAAATTCTGCTAAATGTGAACTATTTTAACCTGACTCTTATTGATTGGAATATTTATCAACAACTCTTTGTTAAGTGAAATCATTCTTCTAAACAACTCTTTGCACCATCGCCAAACCAAACCATTTCATTGAATTTATCAAGAACATGAATGGTAAGGAGAGGCAGATGGTGTATATTTCGTTGGCCGTACCTTTGGCGCACACTACTGAATGCTTTTTAGTTGTTGCTTTCGCTCTCTGGTTCCGTTCGCTCTTCTTTGCTGCTCCAGATGATCCGTTCGTTACGCCGTTCGATTTGTGAATGAGCTGGGAGCAAAACAACCACTGGTTTTATATGCTCCAGTCCCGTTCACCGATGGCGAGTGGTGGGGTTCTCGCCTTGTTGCTTCGTCGCACCGTTCGCTGCTCGCACGCGATTGGTTAAGGCTTTCGCGCTATTTTCGGTTGCGTGTTTTGTCGCTGTCTGAACGTTCCGTTCGTTTTGACTTTCGATTACTGAATGGCCTATGCTCAGAATTACCTTGGCTTTTATACTTCACAATATGGTGAAAAGAGCTCCACCTATCCATCGTTGTGAGTAATTTATTTCTTTCAGAAGTCGACTATGTTTACGAGGTGGAGTCACGAGGCGAAAAATCATAGGGAGAAGACAGTATTGTTTGTGCAAATTCTAAGCGTGATATTATTGAAGAACTTTAGTTGTGTTTGAAATTCATTTATTAATTTATTATTTAACCTGAGCTTTTCTCTACAGATCTCTTCTTCGTTTCTGCTTCGACGCGCTCTCAGCACATTCGAGTAGTGTTCGAATTGCGTCCACCGTCGATACTCCTTTACGGAATCCAAAGTTCACTATCGACAACCTGTGCTCACTATCCGCACACTTTATCAGCCTGTTGAGGAAGATTCTCTCTAGGAGTTTTCCGAGCATATCCAGCAGGCCTAAATGAGGCTGGATCTCCCAGTGGCTTGCCTGATTTTGGCAGCAGTACCAGCTTCTGGATCTTCCATATTCCTGGAAAGTTACCTTCGATTGACATTTCTGTAACACCTTCCTGAACATGTCCGGATATGTCAGGAAGGTAGCTTTCAGCGCCTCGTTCGGTATTCCGTCTGGACCAGGGGCTTTCTTCGATTGAAGGCGTTTCGCCGCTTCTACAAGCTCGTCGTTAGGCACTTGTCGGTCCTCGGCGATTGCTTCTACGTCTCCATCGTACTGGGTTGGTAGCCAGGACGACATCCACGATCACATTTAGTTTGTCTGGACACGTCTCAGCTGACGTCGAAAGGCCCTTGATCTTTGCCATAACGGCTCGATATGCATTACCTCATGGATATGTGTCTGCATCTCGGCACAGTTCCATCTGGTAATAAGATTTACTAAGCTTGATCTCCCGTTCGAGTGTGGTCCTAGCTTCTCGAAAAGCCGTCCTTCGCTTCCTTCTCTCCATTCCCGTCCCTGCTCTCTGAGACCACCTTCTGGCTCTGAGACAAGTAGCTGGTCGCCGTCTGTTGCTCAGCTCCAATTTTCGTGGCATAATTGCGTCGCAAGCCGATACCATCCTATGTGCTAGCACGGTGGCGTGGATATCCTCGTTATCGCCGTCTTGACGAAGTGCCTCAACTGACGGTTCCTTGTTAAAGGCTTTCGTCTTCCACTGCCGCTCGCTAGTTATTCTTACCATCTGCACGGTTCCGTTAACCGATGCGTTGGATATTATGTCGATAGTAGTGCGCTGTACAGTTTATCAGAAGATCAGAGATGTTAGCGACTAGAATGGTACTAACTGGTAGAGCGGCGAAGTCAGCATGTCGATTTCATTTGCATGATGTCTTCTGATTCAATGATGCTTTGACGACTCATGTCTAAGATACGCTATGTGATGCACGGCATAGAACCTATTCTTACCCACTCCGACTACGGGTAAATCGTTGATTGAAAATCTTTTTGAGCACGTATCGAGCTCGGCCCTGTGATTCTAGTGGAGAGCAGCTTCCGGTTCACAAGCTTCCCGTTACCTTTACAGTTCCTACTTTCAATGTACTCAACTAATCCTCAGTAGTGGAACTAGTCTTGACCGACGAAACGAGACCGTTAACTCGATATCGGTTACCGGTCGGTGTTCGTCATACGATTCCAGATTACAGATGAATTGATGTTCTCAGGAGCGTCAACGACCCATTACTGATGCGACATTTCGCCAACTCTACTTGGTCCAATCCCCGATAGTTTAGACCGCCTATCTTTCCTTAAGTTCCCCAATCTTCTGAGGTAAGTTTCAACTAC
This sequence comes from Aedes aegypti, assembly GCF_002204515.2. Taxonomy (NCBI): domain Eukaryota; kingdom Metazoa; phylum Arthropoda; class Insecta; order Diptera; family Culicidae; genus Aedes; species Aedes aegypti. The sequence goes on along the minus strand of NC_035107.1, from coordinate 289,856,266 downwards.
TTGGTCAGCGTCACGCGATAAGGTCCCGGTAGGCAACGTATCTTTCTTGATTTCAAAGAATATCTCTTCTCTTTGAGTTCTCCTACCTCTCACTATGTTTTCACACAACTCTTCCACATACGATGTCTTGTCACTTGCCTCGACGAAAAGGGTCGTGTCAGCATCTTTCCTTCATTTCATGTCAGGGTATGAACACATACATCTCCACTGCAGGGCGTATGATGTACCTACTCTCCAACACTCCACCTCATCACAAAACCTCCCAACCTGAATACCTGCAACCGAGCTCCATCTGTCCTCTGAACTCCTTTTGGCACCGAGCTCCTCCTAGCTGCCAAAATCCTCCTAGCCTCGAGCATCTCCTGGTTAGCTGCACGATCCTCGTCTTGATCAACTGCACCTCAATTCAAGCTTCTCTTTGCAATCAAGTTCCTCTTCCGAGGTCGTCCTCCGATCGCAGCGTTTGCTGATCTTCCTCGTGGTCCCTAATTGGAGTCACCTCAGCGTCCTCCAGGCATTCCTGGGCTCATAACCTGTTGAAATAAAAACTACTGTGCCATTTTCTTGGTCCTTTCAAGATAGCTGACGGTGCGGTTTCCGAGGGTCAGAGCGGAAAGGTAACACATCGGCTTCTGCGCAAGCTGAGTCAGCAGGAGTGGAAGGTAACAGTCCAGAGATCGCCGTATGGTGTTGTTGTAGGTCGGTGCCAGTGTTTTCACTAGGTTATCCTGTGCACGGTTGGGAATCTCGATTCCATAGAAGAAGCGGCTACAAATTACGGCGTCGGCTGCGCGTCCGTTTAGAGAATATGCTACGGATCAAGTTGACACGGTTTGTACAACTCGCCTTGACCGCGAGAAAGTGATTGTGGAAAGAAATTTTTCGATCAAGCGTCACTACCAGCACCTTAAAGGTCTTCTTCAAGACTACCATCTTTCCGTTAGCCTTGATATCCTATCAGGACCTCAAAGGTTCGATTTTTGAGGAAATTTTTCAATTAAATTCAACAGGTTACCCGATCACCCCCTATTCTACTAGTTGCTTGAGGATGCCGGGGGCCCAGGCCCGGTTATACGCCTTTGCAAGGTCCAAAGATACGACTTCTACGTGTTCCTGCACCTTGATTGCGTCGTCGAGGATTCTTCCAAGGTTCGTTAGGTAAGTCCCGGTAGCATACGCTGGCCGTAATGTGTGTTAGCGGTAACCTAGTAGGCCATCCATCAGCCGACAATTTGCCATCCGTTCTGCAATTTTGCATGCACAGCTGGTGAGTGCTATCAGTTGGCTGCTGGAGGTACTGTTAGCCGGCCCGAAGCTCTTGGATCTGGGCTTGGATACAAGGCTGTGCTTCCCCTCTGCTGGCAGCGTGCCGGCAGTCCATTTTTGATTCATTAATTCTAGCAGCTTGTTTTTTTTCACTATAACTAAGGTACCCTAGTTCGACTGATCCTGCTAACTTGCCCTTGACCCAGTTTAGGACGTAATTGAGCTATGGCATGGAGAAGGGTTGGTTGAAAAGTTGCCCTTGATTAGGGAGAGTTCGGAAATCAACTACACTTAACTCTGTGGGTTGGGATAGTGCTTTAAAAAGGTTGGCGTGTATTTATAGATGGCGGACAATATTCCGCGACGGCATCCGCGATCGTCTGTGGTTACTCCGTCGATCTTGAGGGAAAAAAACTCCTTGCTATCGAGATCCTCGCTCTTCAGAGGTCATCCTCCGATCAGCCAACGCCGCACCTGTCCAGCCTCGTTCTGAGCTTCTTGGCTTCCGACTCTATGGCACCTCGTCCATGCTACCTCCCATCAAGACTCCCTTCCAGGTTCTACCTCCTCGTCCTGGCTATGTCTCCTCGCCCAGAAGCTTATTCGGGGTCCTTCATTGGAGTCGCCTCAGCGTCTTCCAGGCGTTCCTGGAACTGTCCTCCTCATCACACAACCTCCGAGCCACACATTTGTCAAAGAGCTCTTTCCGTCCTCTAAGCTTCTTTTGGCACCGAGCTCCTTCTAGCTGCCAATCTTCTCCTAGCCTCGAGCTTCTCTTGTCAGCTGCACCATCCTCGCCTTGGTCAACTGCACTTTAATCCAAGCTCCTTGCTCTTGTGAGGTCGTCCTTCGATCAGCCAACGCCGCACCTGTCCAATCTCGTTCTGAGCTTCCGACTTATGGGCATCTCGTCCAAGCTACCTCCCGTCTAGACTCCACTTCCCGTCCAGGTAGAGCCATTAGCGGGATTCTGCTTCCTTAACCAGGGGCTGCCTTGTGGTCCCTCATCGGAGTCGCCTCAGCGTCCTCCAGGCGTTAACAATATGTTTACCTCTAGACACGTTTGGGCTAGTCTTCGGGCTGGACTTTTCTGCCGATCCAGTAACTTAGGCAGTTAGGTCAGTTGTTCAATATTGGAACTGGACTTGCGGTTGTTGGCCACCACCACCTCAGTCTGATGACGGGCCAGTCCTAGTTTCCTAGACTTCATCCATTCCTCAACTATGGAAATAGAGTGCGCTGCTGTCAACTCTACTTCCTCCATCGATTCACCATAGACCACTAAGTCTATTGTTGGCGAAGCCAACAATCTTAACACCCGTCGGAAGGGGCAGCCTCAGTACGTCATCGTACATCGCATTCCATAACAGCGGGCCCAGGATTGAACCTTGAGGTACTCCCGCGGTAATTCGAACGCATTTCTGCCCCTCCTCTGTGTCGTACAGTAGAATCCTACCATCAAAATAGCTTTCTAGAAGCTTACACAACTGCACCGGTACCTTGAGGCGGTGAAGCGCGTGTGCTATTGCTTCCCAGCTTGCGCTGTTGAACGCATTCTTCACATCCAGAGTGACAACCGTCGTTTTATATTGGGGATCTTGAGTAGGTTTGTTGTTAGTTGGTTCCGTAGATCCGAAAGCATTCTATTCGGGAGGTAGACGAAAATAATCGAAACGGGAAATATCCATGGTGGCGCAGTGTATTTCCTGGATGGCCAGGACAACTGGTTGAATTTCATGGATCAAAACTTCCAAATCCAGCAGGTTGTGGTGGAAACCGTAAATGTTCCACTGAACAGTGAGGGTGGTAGGGCCTTGATGAATAAGACGCTTGGAGGTGGAGGTTGTCGAATGCAGATGGAGCTTACCGCTCGGACGAGGCCGTCTCAGGGAGACCTTGTTCGGAGTCTTGGTCGAATTTTGGGTGGAACATACCACCTAAACTAGAAGATCCAGGGTGTCCAGGCAGACCCGGTTTGAGGTCTGGAGGTGAACTCATATAGTCTGTAATCGACGACCGATGGGATGTGCCGTAAGTGTGCAGTGATTGTTGGTCGCGCTTTCTGTTCATTCGTCGTAGTGATCCGCGTTCGTGGCTTCCCGCTCTGACGAAGAAGTTAAACTAGTAGACAGCATGCAAGTTGTTCTCGAAGCCAGCATACCGATTCCAATTCCTTCAATATCCTTAGGAGAATGGGTTTTTACCCCTTTTTGCGTCCCTCTTTTATGAAAAGGGTAGTCCGTCGGTTCCGATACAGAAATGGCTTCCGGTCCGTCGGGGCCTTGTATGTCCCGACCGTTCTCTGGGTATTGCGGGGTTCAGGTTATTACAGCCTTGTGCGTCCCGTCAGTAGCAGAGACACTCGTGTGCTGCAGACTGTCCGTCAGTACGGGTTGAGGTGTAGCTTCCGCACTGACAGGGCCCCGACTACCCGAGGCTCATGAGTTGGTTGAGGGGTTATTCGTGGATAGATTTTGGTGTGTCTCGTAATGAAAAAGGTACTCAGTCGACTCCTTTGAGCAAGTCTCGGGTTGATTGTTGTATATAAAAACGCCCACAGATGCTGGGGGTCGTGGGTAGGAGGACAGAGCGGGCGACTTGAGGGCGTGGCTCTTACGGTGTTTCCGTTTGGAGCTGCTGGGTCCCTTCGTAGAGGATTCACAGCCAGTCCTCGGTTGAGGATTGGGAGTGTGTCATGTTGGCTTTCTCAGTTTTGTCGGCCGAGATGATGGAGTTACTTGGGGATACTACATGGTGGCTTCTCTTGGTAATGAGAGTTTGGATGAAGACTTCACCTAGTTCTGAGGTGGGACCGTGACCTTTTGCGCTTTCTAGCTGGGCGTTGACGCTGCGTGTTTCTAGCGCACGTTGAAGTTCGGCGATGTGCTCGTCCTTCCTTTCCTTAATTCGTCCATATCGGCTTTCTTGCTAGCGTTGACAATGTCAGCAAAGGCCTTTTTGGCCATGGCCGCTTGTTTGGCCTCGTAATTCTGGCGAGCTGCTGGGTACAAAATACCGAGGTCGACCCGTAGATGTTAGATAGCATCCTCTTTCTTGTAGACCGGGCATTCACGGCAGCAGACTACGTGTTTCGTGCCGAACTTTTGGATCTTCTCGCGTTTCTTGTTCCACTGCTCACAGTGTTCACAATGGTTCAGTTCGCGGCAGTTTGTCCTTCCTCTGGCTACCACGAGTGTTGTTGCTCCTTAAGCGATGTTTGGGGTGAATTCCTCGTCGTGAGTCTTGCTGCACTTGTCGCAGGTCCATCGCAGGTGACCAAAAGTAGTTCCTGGTTCGGCATCTGGTCCACCGAAAATCAATGTGTTCCGGGATAACAGTGCCGTTGATTGTCAAAATGATGACCGGAGATTTGACTGGTTCGCCTTTCTCAGTACGGAGCTCGTTGCGTCCTCTTGAACGGCAAAGTTCATTAGGTTTTCAACCAAGTATTGGTGACTAAGGCCCACGGTGTCAAGATTAGTGGCGACGCATCTGACTCGATTGAGTGACGAGTGCTCCTCGATAGTGATACCAGTACCATCACCAAGTTGCTTCATCCGTAGCCGTTGTATTACTTGTTCCTTACTACGTACCTGCAGTACGTACTTCAGGCCACGGTTCTCCTTAAATGCACAGGCGATAGGGCCACCGGTGTGCTTTTCGACTGACATACGGAGGAGAGAGGGGTCGGTTGGAATTTCGCTGCGTTTTCACACAGTTTTTTCTGCCTTGACGACAATGGTAACACCATTGCCTTGTCATCTTCTATTGTTTGGTTTCTCTCGGTGCGCCACTAACATTCCTCTGAGTGTACTTGGATGGCTTTTAGTCGTCTCCTGTAAAACAGCTGCAGCTTGCACCAAGGGCGTTCTTCAGCTTTTACGGTGAATTTCATGCTCACGACCAGCTGATCGATTCAGAATATTACTCTTGGCCTTGAAAACTTTACAAGTTCCCAAGCTACAGGTCGTCGTTAATAGTGCTGCTTCTCGATTCCAATGTGGGCAGTTACCTAGTTTTACCTTGTTGGTCATATCGTAGCGTCACGTCATTAACGGGCGTATTGTAGAGCTTCATCTCCGTCGGTCTTGGGCGACACTTCTCCAATTGCCCCGAACGTTAAGGGTCGCCAGGTCCTCTTCTACTGCGTATAGCCAGCGTATTCGTGGTCTTCCACGAGGTCATCTAACTCTACCTGGTTCCCAGCTGAATATTATTATCGCAATTCTTTCTTTAGACATTCACACTTGGTGACCAGCCTGCTGTATTTTGCACGCATAATGATACTCACGTTTTCAAACACTTTATATAACTCGTAGTCCATGCGTCTGTGTCACACACCATTTTCTAGTTTCCCACCGAGTATTGTCCGCAGCACTTTAGGCTTGAAAACATTGAAGGATTGCCAGTCTTCCTCTTCCAACGTCTACACTTCATGCTCGTAGAGAGCTACCAGAAGAATCAATGTTTTAAACAGGAACAACACCACGAGGCCTATCTTTATCTCTACCTGCAATCAGTGTTGACCAGACTCATTTCTCCGAAATTCGAATTGTGAAGCCATGAACTGTTATAACTGTGCGTTGTATTCCTAAGATGGAGGGGGAGGTGGTTGGGCTTGAGTGTTGCATATGGGATCCGACAGTTTTGATCTTGGTGGGCCGCAATTCAAGTTTCGGTGAAACGATTCGCACTCACTCACTCACTCATTTCATTTCACCGAAACTTGAATTGTGACTCTCCGAGATCAAAATTGATCGATTTTGTGTGCAGTACTCAAGCATGGCTGTAGTAGTTCGTGGCTTCGTAGTTCGTAAAATGTTATTTTCGGGGAAATGAGTCTGAACAACACTGCCTGCAATTATGAACTTCGCTTTGGTGAAATCAATGGTGAGGTATATCTTCGCTGTTTTCCTCTTTAGAGGTACGAATGCCTCTTCCACTGACTGGCGATAAACTCCAATAGGTCGATATCGTCTGCAAAACCAAGGAGCATAGACGACCGTATGATGATAGTGCCACTTCTCTGAACGCCTGATCTCCTAATAGTACCCTCAAATGTAACGTCAACCTAAGTAAATTCGAAAGTGCGTCGTCGTGCTCCAATTCGTCTAACGTCAAAAATGAGGTTGACACCTCGTCTGCAATCCAAGAACTTGATTTCGAACCATTGAGCGTCACACTTATCAGCCTAATTAGTTTCACCGGAAAACCATGTTCAGACCTTATCTGCAACAGCTCATTTAAGTATAATATTAGGATCTCCAAACTCGGAATGGGGACATCTTGTAACAGAGTGCAACGAGCTGATATTGACCATGCTGTTGAGCGTTACTTCTGAACGCTATGTGGCCGCTATCTTAGATTTTATTATTATTTTACAATTATTCGAGTATTTTCAGCCAGCAAATACGCAACGTTTCATCAGAATCTGAGTTGATAGGCTATCCACCTCAAGTAAAATGCACCCGATAAAAATCATCGTTAGGTAAAACCAATATCAATTTTAAATGTAATGATATAGACAATAATAATGTTAAAAGAAACCCTTACCCGATAAGCTAATAGAATCATATAACTAAGATGTCACACATAAGCAGCTACAAAGCATTTAGGTAAACGCTAGAAGATGACGTTATCTCAAATACACTTATTAGGGCGATAAGTTCGTTTTCGGTAGAGTTAAGTCACTCACACTAGGAGAAATGAATCAGTATTGGATAAGTGTAAATAGTTTTTAGAGAACACTAGAAGATCAAAACGCGACATGATTTTTGCTGCGAAACGAAAATGTGGTTCAGAATAATCGTACTTTAAGTAAGGATATAAATCCGCTAAACAGACAGTTGTTTGACAAATGTGTGGAAAACAAGAAGTATCATGCGCCTCCATTTTATAAAAAGAAGAGATTATTTTTAATAAGCGCTAACCTAGAGAGTCGCTGCGAGTGCAGACGCACACTGTAAAAAATAATAAACTGAAGTATTATTTTATAAAAAAAAGAAGCAAAAATCGATACACTCTAGTCATAATTATTAGCAACAGAAATAAGAAAGAGGAGAATGAGCAGATTAAACAAGAAACCATCGTTCACTGTTTCGCTGTTTATGAAAGACAATTAAGTGTGATTAGATAATTTTCCAAATAATGGTACTTATTTCTCTGCTGATGGTGAAAAAAAAAACAACACAACACAGAACAAAGTACACCTTATGAAGGAACGAATCCCTTAGAGAAAAAAAAATTGTTGGATAGAGAGAGAAGAGGGCGAAGCGCGAGTTGTGTGAATAAATTCTAGTGTAGTTAAAGAGCAGAACGAGAAAAAATGCGACGAATGCGCTTTACAACAATAATTTCGTTAGGAACGAGCGCGCCAAAGCCCACAGCAAATCCCATTCACGGCGCCAATCGTGCAAATATGTGCATCGTCACGAGCTTTTCCCGTGCCGCCGCCGTGGTCCATTCCAGTCGAACGTGATTACCGTTCGAAAGTACAACCGGAAGCAAAAGGAACAAGATTTCCCATTTTTTCCTTGCTCTTCAGTTTCTAGCCACTTGTTGTCGCATACACACATATATACTTACATAATAGACCTGTTCATTTTTCAAAGGTGCTCTTGTCACATAAAGTTTGGAACCTATTAATGGTATTTTTGAAACATTTTTAAAGGTCAGAATACTTGTTTTAGTAAATCAGTTCAGAATTTGATGTGACACGAAAAATCTGTGAACAGATTTCCAAAAGTGAACAGGTCTAATCCTGACAGACGAACAGATGGGCTGGCCGAAAAGGCGCGGGGAAAGTTCGTCCCAACGATGGAAACGTAAACTTGTTAAAATTGCTTTCTGCCGCTGAAAAATATTTTGCTGCTCCTTATCAAACATTCAGAGGGAAAACAATTGTTACGGCGAGCAGCGAACGTGGAGGCATGGCCCCAAGAACGACGCGGATGGCGACACGGTTTGGTGGAATGGGTCCGACTCTATTGAGTCGAATTTGAGCCGCTTTCTCGTCGGTTCTGTTTGTTTTCGACCGGGCAGCAATTTTCGGTTTGCAGTGATCCTGACAGCTTTTCAGGTTGGTACGGTTAGAGGCGAAGGCCGTAGGAGGTTTTGAGGAGCGAAATAATTACTGCACAAGGAAAAAGGCACTCCGTAAACAACCTCCGTCTTGTTGAGGTGTGGTTTGTCAAATATTGAACTGGATGTAACACGTTTTGGTGAGCAATTGTAAAATTTCAATTTGTTCCGTAGTTTTTCATACTGAATTTCGGCGTATTTCTATCATGTATAGCTTTAAATTAATATTGAGTGCTTCGGAAAGCCCAAGCAAGACGGTTCGTTAACGGGACGCCGAGAAGTTGTACGGTTCGCGTTGTTTGAGTGCGAAAAGATATCTGTGTTCAATTCAGGATGGTTTACCAACTGCTGAGCTCGTTTCATGATTATATTGTTTTTCATGACAGCGTTAATTTCATGTAATGTTCAAACAATCAATCATGCCTGTTTTATACAATTTAAATATACATATATTTTTCTATTTCAGCTCTCATTAAAAACATCTTTTGAATGGTCGACTTAATATTTTTCCTCCTTATCCAACGATTTTTATAGTGATTCCTCAAGAAATACCTCCAAAAAATTCTTCAACGATTAATTTAAACATTCTTCCCGGGATTGCTTCAGCGAGCAAAATCGTGTTTTGCTTGCAATTATTCGAGAAGTTCCCCCAGCTTGTTCTCAGGAAATTGTTCAATAATGTACCAGATAATTCTCAACAACGGACTAGCATGCAACGCCCAGTGGCACAGTCGGAAAACATTCCTCTCGAAAAGTTTTTCGACCTGAGGCGGGAATCGAACCCACACTCCTTAGCATGATGCGGCTAAATGCCTCGGTGACACTACCCGTACGGCTACGAAGCCCACAAAATGATTTTTTTTAATAAAAATCTTATTGGATTTTATCCATCAATTCCTTCCATTATTTCTTGAAGCAATCCACCAGAGAGTACCTGAGAAAATCTTTTAGAAATTCCTACGGAGATTGCTTTAAAAGTTCTTCCAGAGATATACAGCCATTCCATGAAAAACCGAACTAGTGGGTCACTGAATTCCGTGAAAATTTGCTATTTTGTTCCTTATTTGAAATCAGAATACACGTGTTTTTGGATTTTTAGCTTAGGGTGACCATTTCCAAAATAGGGTGACCAAGAAAATCGCGATTTTGCAATAATTTTATTTTATTTTAAATTATAACTTTTGAACCGCATGACCGATTTTCAATTTTCTTGGACTAAATGAAGCTATAGATTTTGACTTTCCAAGAATTATATAAGAAAAATATAAAACTTAACAAAAATCGTTTTTTTTTTTATAAGAAAAAAATATCAAAAGTTTCCGTTTTTTCGTTTTTTGAAGGCTTCAAGACCAAAGGGGCTATTGCTGTTCTAATTTTTTTCTAGAAAATTCAGAAAATTTTACGTTTAATGTCAAATTTTTAGCGATGTATGTTTTTTAGTTTTTGAGATATATATTTTGAAAATACAAAATCCGTCATTTTTTATTGGCACACACTATACTGCCCATAAAAGCATAACTGTCCCATATTGATTTGCGAACCAACACCTTTTTTCATCGCAACATTCATGTTTTAATATGCACTTCACTAGGCATATGAAAATTTATACACTTTGTTTGAAAATGTTGTGGAAAAATATGAATTTGGTGCAGTCCCATATTGAAAAATAAAGGCATAACAGTCTCTATATGAACTTTGAATCCCAATAGCAACTCCAAAACTGGAATTTTGTTCAACTTTATATTTTTTACTGACCAATATTAGCAAATTGGGTATTCTGTGGGGTGAAGCTAAATCAATATTGCATTCAAAAATGTACTAGAAAATTATAAACATTTGTATGAAAATGCAATCTTTAAACTTTGAGCGCTGTTTTCTCAATGCCTACTTATTACATATGAGACAGTTATGCCTTTATGGGCAGTATAGGTATCATCGCATACGATTTTTATTTAAAAAAAATCATAACTTTTGAACAGCTTAACCGCTTTCCAATTTTTTTTATGGAATGAAAAAAAAATAAAACTCGGAAAAAAAATTTTACATGAAAAAATATGGAAGCTTCTAGTTTGTTTTTTGGAAATATTTATATATATTTTCATGTATTTTTTTTTCAAAGATTTAATTTTTTTCTGAAAAGTTTAAATCTTTTACTTTTATTCCATAAATAAGATTGGAAATCGGTTGAGCTTTTTAAAAGTTATGATTTTTTTTTTAATAAAAATTCAATGCGCTGAGACCTACAGTGTGTGCCGGTAAAAAATGACTGAGTTTTTATTTTCAAAAAATATATCTCAAAAACTAAAAACATACATTGCTGAAAATTTTATAGTTTTCTGAACTTTCACGAAAAAATTAGAACAGCAATAGCCCATTTTGTCCCGAGGCCTTCAAACACGAAAAAACGGAAATTTTTGTGAAATTCTATGTTTTTTTTTGAAAAGTCAAAATCTTTCGCTTTTATTTCGTACAAGAAATTTGAAAATCGGTCAAGCAATTCAAAAGTTATGTATTAAAAAAAAATTCAAAATCGCGATTTTTTTGGTCACCCTATTTCGGAAATGGTCACCCTAATCCTAAAAATTCAAAAACACGTGTATCCTTGTTTCGGTTAAGGACGGGATTCGGTGACCCACTAGATCGGTTTTTCATGGAATGGCTGACTTATGGTAATTTCTTCAAAGATTCTATCCAGAATCATTAGTGGTTCCTCTAGTTATTCTACTTTGAAGTTTTACCAGGAATCCATTGGTTAAACTAGGGATTCCACCAGAAATTCTACCTGGAATTTTATCTATAATTCCTCTAGAAATTAATCTACAGTTTCAACCATATATTCCTCTGGGTAAAATCCTTCAGGCGTACCTTCAGGTAGCATTCTTCCAGAGATGCCTTCAAAGCTTCCTCTTCTATTTATTCAGGATTTGCTCTAAAGATCAATCAAAAAAAAATCCTTTAATGATTTCTTCAGTAATTTTTCAGACCTAACTCCAAGGATGCCTCCAAAAATTTCTACAGAGACTGCTATAACAATTGCTTCAAAGATTCCTTCGAGAATTCCATCATGCGTTATTCAGGAACAGTGCTGTAAACATTCGACACTTTGAGTGACGTTCGCTTCGTTGCCATGGTCAGCAGTCACAGCAAGAGCGGTAGAATGAACGTCGACAAACACAAAAAAGTGTCAATTGAATGTCGTCTGATACGAGAAAATTTGCATAAATCATAAGTTTTGCATAGAATTCAGACATCGGATCATAAACAACATGGATAATTTGATCTTGTCTGTTATGTCGAATGTGACACACATACAGTGAAAGCAGAACAGAAACAAACAACACCATAACGCTTCCTAACATAGCTATCGTGGTCAGTGGCATTCAATTGACATTTTTCTTTTCGACATTCGTTTGATCGCTCGTGTTGTGAATGTTTAAGCGAAGCGCTGCCGAATATCAGCGAAAACGTGTCGACTACCGTGATTGCTTACAACACTGTTCAGGAATCACATCACGAGTTCTTTCAGATACTTCTCAAGAAATCCATCACCAGAAGTGCCCCCAAGGATTTCACCAGGGCTTTTTTCAGGGCTTCCTTCTAGGACTTCTCTTTAAATTACAGCAAGGGTAGTTTTAGAAATTCCAAAAGGATTTTTTGAGCAATTTTTTTTTCGTAATTTTTCTACAGAGTCCTCCAGGGGTTTATCCAAAAACTTTCCAAGGGATTTCTTCATTGATTCGTCCAATGCTTTTTTCAAAAATTCTACCAAAAAGTCCTCCAAAAATTTATTCAGTAATTCTTCCAGCAAAACTTCAGAAATTTCTAAACAGATTCTATAAAAAATCTCTTCCTGCGATTCCACCAAGAATTCCTCTAGAAATTCTCAAAGAGATTGCTCGATGAAACCCTCCCAAGAAATTAGCACAGGAACTCCATCAAAAATTTCACCAGGAATTCCACCAAAAATGTCTTCTATCAAAAATCTTCTATTGATTTTTCTAGCGATTTTCCTAGGAATCCTCCGAAAATACCCTTCAGCGCTTAATCCAAACATTCTTCCAGGGATTGCTTCAGGGATTCCTACACGATTTTCACTAGAAGTTCCTTAAAAAATTTCCTACAAAACTACATGCAGAGATTTACTACAGGAACATCTTACAGTGATTCTATCCAGCATTTCTCCAAGGATTCATCAGGGGGTTCCTCCAGGGATTCTACCAGGAAGCCTTCAGGAATTCCTCAAGAAATACTGCAAATATATTTAAAAAACTTCCTTCACATGATTTCACCAGGAATTTCTTTAGAGATTCCGCTTGTAATTATTCGAGAAGTTTCACAAGATTGTTCTCAGGAAATTCTTCTAAGAAATCTTCAATAAATTCTTTTGTAAATTCTTCAAAGATTCTTTCTTGTTTCCCTGAAGGAATCATACGAGGCGTTCGACCTGGGATTTCTTAAATGAATTACTTAAACAATCTACCAGATAATTCTCCGAGGATTCCTAATGAAATTCCATTATTACTTGAAGGAATCTGCCAGGAAATATCTAAGAAAATCTTTTAGGAACTCCTTTAAAAGTTCTTCCAGAGGTATATTAAGGAATTTCTCCAGTGATTTTTTGGTGATTTCTCAACCATATGTTGCTTCATGATTTTTTTTCCAGAATTTCCAGAATTCAATCTGAAGATATGCAGAGAAATACTTTGCTTAATCCTCTGGGTAAATATCAGTGGAATCCCTGGATGAATAATATTTTGCTGCTTTTTAGATACCTTCCTGATGGTATACCTAGAGTAGAGAAGGGAAGAATTTCAAGTTGAATCCTTCTCGAAATTCATGGTCGTTTCTCTCGCGAAAATATTGATGGGTTTTCAGAGAAGAATTCTTGTGAACTTGTGAAATTGTTTTAATCCCTTGAGAAACTTCTGATGTAATCTTTGAAGATCTGAGAATTCCTGATGTAATCCCTAGAAAAGCTTGTGATGTAATCCCTGGAGCAATTCCAGGTGGAATCTCTGAAGAAAATTATGATTTAATCTATAGAGGAACTCCTGAAGGAATCTCTAGCGCCTTTTGAAATTTCGGAAGAAATTACTGATAAGATTCCTGCAGGAACTCCTGATGGAATCGCTGGATAAATTCTTATGCAACTACTGATAGAATCCCTAGAGAAACTCTTTATGATATCTCTAGAAGAAACCCTGATGGAATTTCTCGAGAAACTCATGATACGATCTCTAAAGGTACTCCTGATATAATCTTCAGAGGAGTTCCAGGTGGAATATCTGAAGGAACTATTGAGGGAATCCCCGGAGGAACTCATGATGAAATCTTCAGAAGAACTCTGATGGAATCCTTGAAGGAATTTCTAAAAAATATTATTGAAGTAACTCCAGATGGAATCATAGGAGGAACTTCTGATGAATTCCCGAGAAGAGTTCCAGATGCAAATCCTATAGAAACTGCTGATTAAATCCCTGGAAGAATTCCTGATAGAGTTCTTAAAAAAATATCGTTATGATGTCCCCAAAAATAAACGTGTTTAAATTCCTGGAATAAACCCTGATGTAATCTCCGGAGGAACTCCTGATAGAATCTCTGGAGGTATTCCAGGTGAAATCTCTGAAGGAACTTTTGATGGAATCCCTTGAGGAACTCCTGATAAAATCCCCAGGAGTACTCTGATAGAAGCCCTAAAGGTAATCCTGATGGAATCCCTGGAGGAATTCATGAAAATATTATTCAAGAAACTCCAGCTGTAATCATTGGAGGAGCTCCTGATGAAATCGCTTGAAGAACTCCTGATGGAATTCCTATAGAAATTCCTGATGAAACCTCTGAAGGAATTCCTGATACGAATTCTGATGGAACTCCTGATAGAATCCCAAGAGGGTTTCCTTATGATATGCCTAGAAGAAATCCTGATAGGATTATACGAGGAGCTCCTGAAATAATCTCTTTAGGAACTCCTGATGGAATCTCTTAAGAAACTTTGATGGAATCCCTAGAGGAGTTCCTGATTAAATCCTCAGAAGAGCTCTCAGAGGTACTCCTGATAGAATCTCTTAGGGAACTCCTGATGGACTTTCTAAAGGGACTTCTGATGGATTCCTTGTAGAAGTTCCTGATAAAATGCTTGAAATAACTCCTGATGAAATCTTTGTAGGAAGTCTTGATGAAGTCCCTAGCAAGCATGGGAAAATTCACTTACTCACCCGAACGCTACCGATAAAATATCTGCAAAGTATCTGCTGCCACCGAATGTTCAATGGCTGCCGAACGCTACTAGATATTCGGAGCGGAGAGAGCACCTATCCTCTCTTAAATTGGAGACACGAAAGAACGCGTTCGCCATTCAATCACTGAAAGCTTCCTGCGAAATGTACAGATTTTGCGTTCACTGAATCATTTCGCCTTGTGTATTAACAGCCAGTGAACGCTCTTCAGCTCTCAAATACGAATGCCACTCGTGCGGAATCGGAATGTAAAGAATCATCCGCTACAGCAATCAGATGCCATCGGCACAAGGAGTCGGTAGTGAATCATTCTGTTGCCGTTTTTGTCTAACTTGTCGCTCGGCGAACAAGAAGATAGCGCATTGGAAATTGAAACACTCAGCTTGGTCGAAGAAACGGCAATCTCGCTCTTGACCGCTTGTGGATGTGAGCGAGAGAAATACAATATTCGAGTGAATGTTTCCCATGCTTGGTCCCTAGATGCACTCCTGATAGAATTCTTAAAGGAACTCCTGATGAAATCTGTGGAGGAATTATCATAAGATTCCTGATGGAACTCCTAATAGAATCCCTAGAGGAATTACTTATGATATGCCTAGAAGAAATCCTGATAAAATTCTTTAAGGAACTCTTGAGGAATCTCTGGAGGAACTTCTGATGGAATCCTCAGAAGAGCTCCCAGAGGTACTCCTGATAGAATCCCTATAGGAACTCCCAATGGAATTTCTAGAGGGGCTTCTGATGGATTCCTTGGAGAAATTCCTGAAGAAATGCTTGAAGGAATTATTGATGAAATCATTGTAGGAAGTCCTGATGAAGTCCCTGAGTGAATTCCTATAGGAGCTTCGATGAAATCCCTGGAGGAATACCAAATAAGATTCCTAATGGAGCTCCTGATAGGATTCTTCCTGAAATTCTGATGAAATCCCGACTAGAGGCTTGTAACAAAAATATAATAAAATTTTATCAGAATATGATATGCATATCATATTATGATATCATTTTGTTAGGCTCCGTTATCCATAGAACATAAAAAAAACAAAAATATAACATAATGTGTTTTATTTGCCTATAAGATATGTTTTTGTTCATTTTTAACAACTTTATAACAAAATAAAAAGATAGTTATGCATTTCAATAATATACAATATTATCGTATATCGAACAGTATTATAATTTTGATACTTTGTATCAAACATTATAACTTGGTTTGATATGTTTTTGATAGAATTAAAACACATTTTGTTATGTTTATGTTACTATTCATACACTTTTTGTTATAATTTTAGTTATTTTAACAACATCCTGCATCAAGTTTGTAACAACCTATGTTCGAAAAAAAATTATAACATAATAACATATGCTGATATAATTTTGTTATGTACTCTTAGTCGGGATACCTCGAGGAAATCCTGATATAATTTCTTGAGGAATTCCACGTGAAATTTTAGGAGTAACCCTTGAATCACTGGAGGAACTCCTGATGAAATTCCCAGAGGGAAGCTTATGGAATGCCTGAAGATACTTATGAAAGAATCCCTGAAGGAACTCCTGATAAATTCCCTGGAGGAATTCCTGAGGGAATCTTTGGAGGAATTCCTAAAGATATTCTCGAAGGAACTCCTGATAGATTGATTAGAGGAGCCCCTGATGAAATCTCTATAAGAACTCCTGTATGTATCCCTAGAGGAACTCCTGGTAGAATCCCTGGAGGAATTCCAGGTGGCATCTTTGAAAGAACTCCTGTTGGAATCCCTGGAGAAACTTCTAATAGAATTTTGAAGGAATTCCAAAGACAATAGTCTTATGTTACTTAATGAGAATAAATGTTACTTAATGAGAATAAATAAATAAATAAATTCCCTGAAGGAGCTGCTGATGGAATCCCTTGAAGAGCATCTGATGAAATCCCCAGGAAAACGCATGATAGAATCCCTACAGAAACTTTCAGTTGAATCCCTAAAAAAATTCCGATGGAATCCATTGAAAAACTTCCGATGTAATCTCTAAAGAAACTTACAATAACTTCTGATGGAAAACTGGAAAATAGGTTGGTTGGTTTGACTTTATTAACGAGATTTTTAGCCCTGGGCTAGTTCATCTCGGGACCAACGGCTTTACTTCCCTTCCGAAGGAAGTCGTCACTATAACTTTTTACGTCATAAGTGACTATGTCGGGGATGGGATTCGATCCCAGGTCCTCGGCAACTGGAAAATAACTTCTGATGGAAATTCTCCTGATGGAATCCCTGGAATAACTTCAAAAGGAATTCCATTACCTGAATGAATTCCTGGTGACATTCCTGATGGGTTCCTTATAGGAATTCCGTATTGAACATTTGATGGCATCGCCTGTAGAACTACTGGTGTATTTTCTAAAGAAATGGGTCAACGATTGTGGGAAAACGCCAGTGGAGTATATAGAAACAACTCAAGAGCGCACTTTTGCTAGATCACCATGCCGTCAACGCTGTGCAAATTCGTCTATTTTGACTTGCCATCCATCTTCATCGATAGTTCATAGGGCGTCGAAGATTCAATTTTGACATGCTGACGTCGATGTTCGTGCAACATCCCTACAGACGGTACGATCTGTTCGTCAAACACCGCTCACCGGTGGTTTCAGCGAATTCAAACTGGTTTGATTTTGGGCGACTGAGTACCAACATGAGCATCAACCTGGAGGCGGTGTTAATGTTGGCCGAAAAGGTCTGAGCGTCTGTGGTCTGCATACCAGTTCGTGGCACATCGCAATCGGAGAGCCCTATGAATGTTGCTACTCACCCTCTCGTTTGGTATGTGGCGAGAGAGCGTCCAAGAGCAGCAACTCTCACAGACTACATCGTCTGAGTGATTTATTTTTTGCATTAAATTTATTATAACTGTCTTATTTTCTAGTAGTGCAACTTTAAACAACTTAATCAACAGCTTGTGGATCATCAAACTACCTTGTATTTTTGGACCATTGTGCACACCATACACACATAATTTCTGAAGGGAATTTGCAAATTTCCAAAAATTTGAACCTCAGACTTAACTTAATACGAGGGTCCTCAAGAGAATTATCTAGTAAATTCGTCAGTGATTTTACCTGTCCCTTCTTCATTTATTTGTCATATGTAGAACCATGAATTCAATAAGGAATGCTCCAAAGTAGTTTCCCAGCAATTTTCTCAGGTATTTCTACAGAAAAAAAAAACCCAAGCTTCCATTGAAAGTTTTTTTTTTAAATGTTGACAGTAATTCTGAAATTTTTACTAGCAAATCCTTAGCGAATCATTAACGAAAATTTGAGAAATTCTATAATTTTTCGGGAATTGATACAGAATAACTACAAAGTTCCTTTTTTAATATCCATGACCTGAGCAAATAAAAAACTATTCCTTACAAAAATTGATAAATATTTCTCATATTAAGATTCCTTTTGAAAATATACGATGATTTTGAACCTGCTCAATTGACACCACTGCTAAACTTCTGTTAGACATGCATTCCTGCTTTGTAAACATTTGTGTTTTGGGTGATTGTATGAAATAAATATTACAATAGATATTGACACAGCCAAACAGACGCAAACACGAACAAAAACGATACGAGCGCTGCGGGTGGCGGATTGGCCATCTACCATGTTTTTTAATTGACCGTTAAAAAGGAGGTCGATGTACAATGACGAGAGTGTGACGTCTGTTTGTCTGTGATATTGACTCAAGAAGGATCTTTCTCTTGTTGGTGTGATCCAAGACGGGTTCACTGTACTTTGTAGCCAGAGTAAGGTGGTCTCACTTGGCGATAGTTGCTGGCCGTTTTGTTTACAAACATTACTGCCTGGCTTGGATAATGCTAGAATTGAAACTAATCGTGCTGCTAGAAGTGTAAACGAAATTGTTAAAATAGCAAAATAAAAGTAGAGAACACTATGCGCAGATTGGACCGCATTAGAAAAATTTTTGACGCCACGTTTTCTCCAACAAATCAGAAGGCATTACTGACTGGCCAGTATGATTCTGAAACTGAAACTAACCGTGCTGCCATAAATGTGAACGAAATTGTATAAAAAAGTGGAGAAAGTATAGAGCACACAAGATACAGATACGACAGTATTAGAATAAATCTTGCGACACTGTTTCTCCAACCAATCAGAATTCAGTCGCCCTACTACCTGTCTCCGATGTTTGTAAACAAAACGACCAGCTCTCCCTCACCTACCCGGTCAGGATTTCTCAACAAAGTGAGCAAAATGTATCACCTTAGTGAAGCCGCCTTGGTTTGATCCATCGTAAGTGGATAGTGAGATAAAAGAGAAGAGTTGTGTTTCCATTCACCATTCTACCATTCAAGAGAATCGTTCTTTAATTTATACTCTAAATAAGCTACAGAACTAAGGGCAACTCCACCGGTGGTCCAAATAATTGGCTTGGTCGAAATTTTTGCACCATCGGAATTTTGCGGTGTTGCAAATGATGTTCCAATTTTATTTTATACCAGTTTTCCGGTCTATTTTTTTGAAACAGGGTCACTGCCTGATCCACTTTTGGTTGGAATAGGACAAGGATTTGAGCTGTTCCAAATCTTATTCGACACACGTTTGTTTACCAGTTCGGATTTTTCTCCCTGAGCTTGGTAGTCTTGGAAGTGAAGGTTCAAAAATAAAAGATGATTCAAGACGGAAAGCGATCATCAGGTTATTCCTCTGGGGAATCCTTAACGAAATCCTGCAGAAACTCTTCCATGGATTCCACCACGAATTTCTACGGGAATAAAGCTGAAGATTGCTCAACGAAGTCTTCCTACAGAAATTTTCAGAAACTCTTCCACGAATTCTTCCACGAATCTCTTCTCACGAAGTTTCTCCGAAATGTCTAATATAATTTCTACCAGGAATTCCTCCGGGGATTTCTTTCTGGAATTGCTCCGAGGTTTCCTCCAGGAATCCCTCCCGGAAACTTTACAGGCATTCCCATCACAAATTTCTCCGCAGTTTTCCTCCAGAAAGTCCTCCGAGGATTCACTCCAAGAAGTGCTCCGGGGATTCCATCCAGGTATTTCTTTCAGAGTTATCCTCCAGGAATTCCTTTGGGGATTTCGTCCAGGAATTTCTTTGGCTATTTCCACTTGGGATTCAGATATAAAATTCCTTCAGACATTTCTCCAGAAATTCCTTCGGGAATATTTTCAGAGAATTTATCCGGGAATTGCCTTTAGAAAATCTGGGAATTACGGTCAGGAATTCCTCTGGGGATTTCCTCCACGAATTCTTCCAGGGATTTATGTAGGATTTTCCTTAGGAATTCCTGCTGGAAATTCGCTCTTTACAGAAATTCTCCGGGAAGTTTTATTCCAAAAATTTCTTCAAAGATTTCTTCCAGGCAGTGATGCATTTTGAACTGAACGCGAGCCAAAAGAGAACGGAGCCCGAGCCAAATTTGCACGAGAACGCAGTAGACAATGAACTTCCGAGCAAGAGCCAGCCGCTGCTCAAGAACGGCCCGTTCAGTTCACAATTTAGATTGGAGCTCTTACGTGAGAAATGAATGAATTGATCGTCTCAAATTTTCATGAACAGAAAAATCATACTGCTCTTTCTGTTTAAAATTTCTAAACATAGCTTTGACATAGATTTTTGTCGTGTATCAGCCAAAGTTAATTGGGTTCAGTTTTTGGCTCGCACGGGTTCATATTTTTGAACTGCTCAATGTTCAAGCCTACTTGATCGCTGCGTTCAAAAAATTGAACTGGAACGCGAACTGAACGCGTTCAAATGCATCACTGCTTCCAGGAACTCCTCCTAGGACTTTATCAAAGGATTCTTCTTAGGATTTTCGAGAATTTCTCCTAAAATTTCGTCGAGGAATTCTACTGGAGGTTTCCCTCCGTGGATAAATTCCTTCGGAGATTTTTTCAGAGAATTTAGCCGGAGATTTCCTTCAGAAATTTCTCTGCTGATTTGCACCAGATTTCCTAAAGGGGTTCATCCGAGAATGTTCTCCAGAAATTCTTTCAAAAATTTCGCCTAGAATTCCTTTGGATTTCCTCCATGAATCCTTCAGAAATTCTTTCGCAGTTCCTCAAAAAAAAAAAAAAAATTCCACGGTTTCTTCGGGATTTCCTGCATAGTTCCTATAGGAATTTTTCCGGAGTTTCTCTAGAAAATATTCCTCAGTTCCTCCAGCAAATCCTTCGGAGTTCTTCCAGTAAATCCTTTGGAGCTCCCCCAGGAACTCTTTCAGAGCTCCTCTGGGAAGTTCTTTGGAGCTCCACCTTCGAATGTTCTTCACTATTTTTCCAGAAATTCCTCGAGAGTTTTTCCAAGAATTGTTCC
The DNA here is from genome assembly GCF_002204515.2 of Aedes aegypti. Lineage (NCBI taxonomy): Eukaryota > Metazoa > Arthropoda > Insecta > Diptera > Culicidae > Aedes > Aedes aegypti. The sequence goes on along the minus strand of NC_035107.1, from coordinate 289,835,365 downwards.
GGTGTTCCTCCAGGAGTTTCTCTGAGAATTTCTTCAGATTTCCTCTGGGAAATAATTCAGAGTTGATCTGGGAGTTCCTCCAGGAATTCCTTCGCTGTTCCTCCAGTAATTCTTCCAGAGATCCTCTGGAGGTCCACCTGAAATTTGTTAGCAGTTTTTTTTCAAAAAATCTCTGAAGATCCACAGAGAATTCCTTTGGAGCTCTACCGCGAATTCCTTCTCAATTCCTCCGAAAATTTCTTTGAAATTTATAGGAATAAGGAATTCTGCTGATTCTTTCCACTATTTGTTTGTTTATATTGATCAAATTAAAAGGGAAAGGGTGTCCTGTTGGCCAGCGAGGGGGAAGACAGTTTGGTAGCTTACGAAAAAAGGGATCTCTTAGCTGCTTCGTGGCAGTGTAGAAGCAATTGAGATGCTCGGAAATGAAATCATGTTGGGCATTTGATATGCTGATTAAGAGTTAAAAACTCTTGAAGAGCAGTTCTTTTGCTATTTCAAGACAGGTAAGAAGTTTGTAAACTGCCTTCAAAAGGAAAATTCGCCCGAAAAAAAAATAGTGCTTCATAGAATTTCGGGACTTTATTAATTGAACCCATGAATAAAACTGTCATTGAATAACTGCTGGTATCTAGATTAAGATTTGAGAAGAACTTCCACGCTGCATTTCTGTAGGAGATTTGGGCAAGGAATATCACATGGAATTTGATGGCAATATGTTGATAAAATTAGCAGAGATGTATCTAAACAAATAAGAGCTGACATTTTCGAGAATATCTTGCCGATTTTCTTGACAGTATGTTAGAGAAGGTTATTCTTTAGAGATGTTTTATAGGCATTCATTGTGCAATAGGTTAAATTATTCTTGAAATTTCGGAGAGAAAATGTTGATGGAGTTGGGAGATTCATCAAATTATATTGCTGTCATATGAAGATTTGTTATTAACTTTTTTTTACAAAATTGACACTCGAGTTATTAAAAAAACAAATTTCATGAGATCTCAGGCAATTCAAGTGGAGAGTTTATCAGTAAATAATGCTTTGCTACGTTGCAATCTGTCAATTTGATAGCTGAATCTCGGTTTAAATTTAAAAATCAAGATTTATATAACTGAGCTCGTGAAATAAAACTTTGTCAAATTTAAGCATTAGCATCAAGAAAGATGGTCACATATTATCTTGTGGAAACTTTTAAATCAATCATGTAGAGGATGCAGCATTACTGATAATATATGTGTAGAATCTGTTTACGAAAAGAAATTTTTAATTCTAACTTTGCATGGAATTTTCCGAGGAAAATGATCAAACAATCATTAGAAGCTTCTTAAGAAATATAGTTGATCATATATGTATTTGAAAACACACTATAAATTCAGTGTGATTGGCAGCACTTTTTTTCCAGGACATAATTGATTTTGTGCTTTCCTTATCATCAAAATTTATCATAGAAATGTGTTTGATCCTTCGACCTTGACGCTTGCTCCTGCGGGGCGGGCGATGAGGGCAGGATCAAACATGTTACGCGTCGTGTCGCGATCGCTTAGAAGTGTTGGATCTATTGATCGCGTCGTTTGCTCTTAGGCGTGATTATATCATGGATCGCATCACCAAAACTTTGTGACTCCCAGATCTCTACCTTACCCACTAGCCCAATATCGTTTCCATGACAACAGTGGAGATGCAGAGATGATCTCGGTCTCTAGTAACAACGACAGTCACACTAACATTTTTATCCTTCCCCGATGACCGTAAGAACGTGGCCGACGCCGTTATTGACTTTTAAATTTGATCTCTCGATTTGTGCACATTGATAATGGTAAGCTTATCCCAAGCCCCATCAATTCATTCTCTGTTCAACCTTTATTGTTCTGGTCAATTACGGAGTACCAACTACGAATTATTCGACCATCGCTGTTCATGCTCATGCTCATGCTCCTTATCATCAAAATTTCTCATATTCATCAGTTAATAATATTTCTTATCCCTCCCGGTGCATGAAGGTTAATTTTTACCATTTTATCACGCATTACAAATGCACCAGAAAGGTCAATCAAATTTCGCAATGAGTAGAAAACTGCCACTTTGCAAAGAATTTCCATTCCTCAACAATAGTCCTCTAGTATCGCAATTACCCCGATAACCGTACCTAACCTGAAAACCATTCCCACCGACCGTGAAACCGTTCCGCCGTCAAAACTAGAAACTCCCATGCAAACTTCTTTTTTGTAATGAGCCCCCTAAAAGAACTGTGCATGGAATGTTTCGTGATTGTTTGTCGTTGCTTCTTGTGTGCTAGAGAAAAACTTAAATGCTCCAACTCGCACCGAGAAGCACGACGGACGTTAGTTCGCTGTTAAAGGCGATCATTAAAGAGTTCTTTGCTTGCAAACCATGTCGTTTCCCCTGGTAAAAGTTTCCTAATGTTTGTTCATGATCTTTAACGAGCAGCAACACAACTTGTCACATTTTATTTCTTCCTCCCGGAACGATCCAAGGAAAATTATCAACATGCACACGTGGGCCACCCCCTGCCTAAAGGGAGCAAAACCGACAAATGTGCGTGTCGATAAACTTTCCCGATAGTAACCATTATGTATCACTTTTCTTACAATCGAAAACAATTCGTACTTACAAGAACATTGACCGCACGAAAGCAACGGATGTTAAGTTTCCTGTTTGAGATAGGTATATCCGACGTTGAAAAGCATGCTTCTGTCATCGATTCTTCCAAATGAGTCCTTTAAAGCTTTGCCAACTGAAGGTGAAACGCGCACATCCTGTGTAACGAGATACTTGAATTAGATTCGGTTGGAACATTCGCACTGCTAGAAGATGAATAAGATGTTTTGTGATTAAGTAGGTCTGATCCCGAATTTCCCATAGGTCGTATCAAATTAGAATCGCAAGTTAATCAATGGGCGAGAGGCGTACATTTAAACTTAGTAGCAAGTAACAAAGCAAAATGACAATATTTGATGAAATTTGACAAACAACAAGTTACACTCTGAATCCGCTAATGAAGGAGAAGCATTATAAAACCTCGTAAAAGCTATCATAAAACTTCTCAAGCCGTGCTAAATGTCTAATTAAGAAAACAGCTCGCTGTCACGCTTTTGATGGAACTGAAGATAGCTGAAAATCATCAATCCTAAATATCACCATCACCAATCTTTCCCTTAACAAATACAACTCGAAACAATCTACAAAACCCAACGCCTACTGATTAGAAGTCAACTATGGAACTTAAACTCAATTAAATAGAAGTAAACGAGAGTAGCTTTATCAAAGAAGGCTTTTGTTTCGTCGAAAACAGATCCCTTCGGTCTATTTAAGTATTAACCGATAGACACTAAACCAAGACCAGATACTGATCTGGAACCTTATTGAAACACGTTTAAACTTTGGTCATTATCAGCTTTAAAAGAAAAACCCGTTTCAAACCGAATGCCGACAAAACGCAAATCAAAAGAAAATCCGATAAACACAGTTGGAAAATGCATGAGTCATGTGGCCATAATCGAAGGCTACAAGTCCTTACCTTGGAAGCTGGCATTCTCATAACCCGTATTGATGGCACACTACAAGAAAAAAGAAAGATTTATCAATAAGACAAGGAAAACCGTAATAACTAATAGACGCTAGTTCCGTGCAAATAACTCACACACGAACCGCATGGTTGACAGAATAAAGATGACAGTAATTCAAAATAAACGAAATACAGATGTCATGACTCCTCTACCTTGATGTGGAGGAGTTTGTTTTATTGAAAGAAATCCGTTTACACTTAAATCCGAAATTAGGAAAGCAAATATTATATCCGAATATGATACAAGACTAATCCAGAATTTTGCAACTACTGGATCTATCTACATATTCAATGACTGTGATCTTTCATTTTATGCAATTTGACATCTCCGATGTTTCTACATCCGAACACAATAAGTTAATTCAGTGTAAAAGTCTATATGATGTCAACATTTGTGATTGACAGCTTAATTTCAAGCAGTTTGAAAACAGAGTGTGAAAATTATGTAGTCTGCTCAATGACGAGGGCAAACACTTGGCAGTAGCCTTGCACTATTTCAGGGGTCAAGCCCCCTGTAAATTTAAGTTCAAACTACGCTTATTGGTATAAACTAAACCTTCGAGTACATTTGTTGTCTTCCACCCTTGCACTTTATGTTTATCGATAGTCTAAGTTCTTGAAAAGCTGATAAGAAATGAAGCCGGTAAAGAACTCCGGGTAATTTCTTCGTCCAATAACTCATACGCTATCACCCTGGACTTGGATCCCATCTATTCTGAGATCAGCTAGTTTTGTGCATACAGTTAATGCTTTAGACGAAATGAATGGATGGTACCATCGGTCAAATTGTAAGAGAACTCAAGGGCAGTCTAATGACAGGTTTTAGAATTAAGATATATTCCACTACAATAAGTGTGGTTTCCAGATCAGAGATTTTTGAAAGATTGCATTATGGATGCTGGAAGCCAGTATGGATTTTGAGACTCCAGTGTGAATGTGAGAATAGATCCTACACGGAGAAAATTATTTACCTAATTTTTGAGTTTACTCTTCCAAAATTAAGTATATCGATTATACAATGAGCTTGCGCTTGAGCTTGATTGGCATCCCTTGGATGCTACTCCAGTATCGCCTGGTCAGCTGCACTTACACAAGGAACCAACCGATTGACTGCTTGGGACTAACAGGCATCCTCAGTGTATAAGTGCTGGTGATCTTCTATTTTTAGGCAACAATAGCGCCACGTCAGAATGCAGACCAATGTGGGGAAGGGACAGGAAATGATGTTGCACTTATACTGGCCCACTGCACTATGGGCGATGAGGAGGCCAATAATCGAAAAAATGACTAGTTCTGATAGAATTTTCTTGCACATCATTCCATAGTAAACACTTCTATTAAGATAGTTTTTTAATTTATGGCTTTTTGAATTTTTCCAATATTTTTAACCATTTCCTTTTGAAAACAACTGAAAAATAATTCAGAGGATGACTGAATGTCGCTAAATTATTCATATCATCATTTCTTTGTAAGTTATAATATTTATAATGGTTTGCACAACGTTAATTGCATAAATAGCTTATATGAATCATTAGTAACAAAACTTATTATTTTGCTATAGGCCCTATTGAAAAGTTAGTCTCGAGAGCTTGTTTTTGAAAATAGAAGATCAAATTCGTAACACAAAACTCATAAATACGACATAAGAAGGAAAAAATATTTTTGGCCGCCAGTCTGCATGGAAACCGCCGATAGTGCACTGTAGACCGTGGAGTCCGACTGCATCTACGCCATTTCATGCGGAAGTGTATGGATTGGGGGAAATGCATGGCAGAGAGGTTTCGCTTTTGTGGTTAGCAGACTGCCTATGTATCAGGCGTAAGGAAAGGCATGCGCGTGGAAGAATGGAAGCGTATGGGAAACCGGTTTCTCGTTCGTCTCTGGTTCCAGCGTTTGCTATGAACGAATAGTTTGAGTGTGATAGATTTAGAATGGAAGATAGAAACAAGTGAGAGATATACAACTACAAAGTACGAGGAAAGGGACGGACCTGGGATTGAACCCATGACCTTCTGCTTATGGAGCAGAAGCGGTAGCCATTGGACCACCAACCCCGTTTCAGTATATCGATTATGCTTTCAACCCAAAATCTCTTTCTCCCACACAAATGTTGTCAAAAATAGAGAGAAAAAGCATATGCCCAGTGGGAGTACTTTGGCCCAATAAGCCAAATTTGCGTAAATTAAACTTTTCTTATGTTTGGGTTGAAAGAAATAAATGTCGCATTAAATCAATCCAAAATTGAGTATGTTTTTTTCTAATTAAATTAGAGGTAAACCACCTTGTGGGGGCTTTGGAAGTTTAGCCAAAAATAAGTAATTGAGCTCAACTACGAAATTGCGTTGAAACGACCCAAAATTGAGTTGAATTCCGTCTCCGTGTAAAATTTCGAGATGAATCCTAAGGGTGTGAACCGTTTCACCAATTCGTTTAACTTTCAGTTAAAATCCGAGAGTTCAATAGTTATTTCCCTTCCGGTTAAAAATAACCCTGCTCTGGAGTATAATTGAACTTGACAGTTCAAAAGTTATTTTCTGTTCCCGTGAATTTGAGAATAACTAACCATCCTTCAACTTTGTTCTGAAATACTACTGGACTGTCAAAGCTCAAATGGATCAACTGCGAAGTTCAATTTAACCATTCGAGGGGAAAATAACTATCGAAATGTCAAATTTTGATTCAAATTTCAATGAATCGGTGAAACGGTTCACAGCCCAAGATTCCAGTGAAGATAAAAATACCTGGAAGGGGGGTAGTTCAATATATGAATTGGACCGCTACACGAGTTCACAAGTTTGACGTTTGAGCGGTGCTGAATTCACTGGTTGCTATGAACACATAAATAACACGGCACCGCTGGAACGTCAAATTGTGAACTCGTGCATAAGTTCATAGCTCATTCAGCCAAGGTATCAGGTAATACAATGCCTCAAATTGCTGAATCTGCCATATTGCAAAAGCATTTGACACCTGGCCACTTTGTTTTCTATGAAATCTTCCAGAATAGTAAGTAAAACTAACGTTAAACACCACATTATGGTGTTTGGTGTTCACAGGCATATTCCCGAAATCGGCACAAAATGATGGCATCTGGAATAAAAAGGTTTTTTTAAAAGAAACATAGAAATTTTATCCCACTTACCTTCCCAAATCATACGCAACAGTTTTCAATAACAAAAACATCTCTATGGATACGTTGGAAACTCTTGGAGGGCAAAATACACAAACATATCGACCAGCTCTCCGACTCGCCAGCTGTCACTTTTTACACTCTCTCCACCTCCAGCGACTGCTAAGATTGCTGTACCTGTACTTTCAAATACCTTGCATTTAGCCATCTTGGAATCGCATGTGACAGTTGGCTAGTCTGTTTTGATAAGACAGACCAGCATGTCATTAAATAGAACTAAGTGTTTGGCAATAGATTTCAAACACATCCAATGAAATCACCCAACAGTCTAAATTGAAGAATCATCGAATATTGATTTCAGATGCTTTCTATGAGTTATCTTCTATCATTTGCCCTGGAGAATGTTTCATTTTTTTATTTGATTTGGTACGCTTCCCAGCATATCTGCAAGAATTCCTTTCATAGTAAGCTTAGAGTGCACGATCCTAATCTGTTGATAACCTTCAACCAAGTTTAGAGCCTTTCTATATAACGACAACGCACTTCTTGAGGCCATCCATTATTCTGTTGAAATTTTTTTGCAAACCTTCCAATTAACGACAAATGCACTGTGTATATGGAATTTGATGAAGTTTCATGAAGGAACGGTGACGCATGGAGGTGTGATGTGATGACATGTGATGGTCTGGGGGTGTTTTTCATGGAGTGGAGTAGGAAGCCTCGTGAAAATCGACGTAATAATGACGGCAGATTCCTAAATCAACATCTTGCGGGAAAATCTGGGGGTTTCGCTGATCCAGACGGGCCTTGAAGCGAAATTCATATTTCTCTAGAACAACGACCCGAAGCATACTGCCAAGAAGACCAAGTCTTTCTTCCGGTCTTGTCGGATTAAACCGCTGGAATGGCCTCCACAAAGCTCAGACCTCAACCCCATCGAGAATTTGTGGGCGATTTTCGATGCCAGGGTTGACAAAACTGGTGTTACCAACAAAAATAATTATTTTGAAGCCTTGGAGCGCGCCTGGGAAGAACTAGAACCACAACTCCTACAAAACCTGGTGAAAAGCATGCCGAAGCGCCTCCAGCAAGTCCTTAAGGCCAAAGGAGGACACATTAACTATTAAATTGCTTTTTATTTGTCTTAAATCATCTTTTTGGGGCCAAGAAGGAAGTGGGCACTTTATTTTGTCACTATTTATTTTTCAATACAAATTGATTTTCTTATTCTTTGAGTGAAATTCTTATTTTTATCAAAATTTCGTAAGTGCAACTTTAAAAGAATATCAATAATAAAATATCAAAAAAGATTTAAGTGTGCTAACTTTAATTTGAACCAAATCAATGAGAGAAATTCGAAAACTGGTGAGGTGGGCACTTTATTTTGCCTATCAGTGTAGATTCTGGTATTTCAGTATTGATCCTTTGGTAACAGTACAGATCATAGGATTGAAGTGCTGATATTGGGACTTCAGTGTGGTTCTTGGGATTCCAGAGTGGATCCATTGATATCAATGTTAATATTGGGATTAGAGTGTGGATCTTGGGATTATATTACGGATTCTGGGATTCCATTGTAGATCCTAGGATTTCAGTGCGGAGAATGGATTTCCAGTGTGGATCCTAGATTTCCTCTATGGATCCAGCGATTGTAGCGTGAGCGTAGGATATCAACGGATCCTGGAATTCCAGTGTGGATTCTGGGTTTCCAGTATGGATATCGAAATTTAAGTATGAATCCTGGTATTCCAGTGTGGGTACTGGAATTCCAATGTAGATACTGGGATTCCAGTGTGGATCCTAGGAATCTAGAGTAGAATTTGGGAATCCAGTAAGGATCTTTGGATTTCAGTATGGATTCTGGGGAACCATGAATTCCGGGATTCCAATGTGGATTTTGGGAATCCAATGTGGATCTGGAAATTGCAATTCCGATCTTGGAGCTCAAGTTTGGACCCTACGGATTCATTGTGGATCCTGGGATTCAAGTGTGAATTGTGTCACTTCATTGGGATTGTAACGTGGGACCTGTAATTCCTGTGTAAAGAACCTGAGGTTCACAACCTTTGAATTCCAGTTTGTATCTTGAAATTCCAGTGTAGATTTTGTGGTTTTAGGGCAAATCCTAGGATTGGAATATGGTTCTTTGGTTTCCAAGGTGAATTCTGGGATTTCAGTGTGGACCCTAAGATTCCAGTGTGAATTTTCCACCCCAATCCCACCTAATGGATTTGACAGCAGCCAAGATCATTTGAATATCCGCATTGGAATGCATTTGAGTATCCAAGGGTTGTTTAGAAAAAAACGATGGCGGCGCTGCATACTGCTGGAATTTTCTGATTCCAATCCAGTGAAGATCCATGGATTTCAGTATGGGTTCTGAATTTCCGGTGTGGATCCTAGGAATTCAGTGTGTATACTAGGATATCTGTGGGGATTTGCTATTTCAGTTTGGATCCTGGATTAAAAGTATGGATTTTGGATTTCTAGTGTGGATTATGTGATTCCAGTGAGGATTCTGATATTCCAGTATGGACAGAGGGGGGCTTTCTGGGCAATTCTGGGCTTTCAGTGACAATACTGCAGGAATCCAGTGAGTGTTATCTTGAAATGCTGTATTTAATAATATGCTTTAGAAATACTGCTAGAATAGTAAGCAAATCGTTGGGAAATACATGAGGAATCTTTATGAAGCATGTAAGAATCCCAGGAAACTTTGTAGGGAAAATTTAGTAATTCTATGGAAATTGGGAGAACTTGAAAAAAAAATCCCGTGTGATTTCTGTGATCATCCTGAGGATTCCAATGCTAATTGTGTAATAATCCAGTAAATATGTTTTGAGAATATCCGGAACTGCTGCAAACGGCAAAATAGATCTGTGGAAAATTTATAAGTTTGCGTCCAGCATTTGTGTGTGTTTTGTAGTCCGGTTTTTTCACATAACATTAAAATGCCAAAAGGATATTGAAAACAATGTCAAAATAAAATAGTCAGTATACATAATTTCATACAGATTCTTATAGAATTTTAAACGTTTTTTCTCATTTCATTTATTTAGTTAACATTTACACAGATAACACTGAATCAACAATTTCACGCCACAATACTCGGTTCGTGGCCGCATCTCTCCATCCTCGGTTCTGCCCCACGCTCGCCAAATCGATACGCACTTGATCCGCCCACCTAGCTCGCTGCGCTCCACGCCTTCTTGTACCAACCGGATCCGAAGCGAACACCATCTTTGCAGGGTTGCTGTCCGGCATTCTTGCAACATGCCCTGCCCATCGTATCCTTCCAGCTTTGGCCACCTTCTGGATACTGGGTTCGCCGTAGAGTTGGGCGAGCTCGTGGTTCATCCTTCGCCGCCACACACCGTTCTCCTGCACACCGCCGAAGATCGTCGTAAGAACCCGACGTTCGAAGACTCCAAGTGCTTGCAGGTCCTCCTCGAGCATCGTCCACGTTTCATGCCCGTAGAGGACTACCGGCCTTATGAGCGTTTTGTACATGGTACATTTGGTGCGGGCGTGAATCTTTTTTGACCGCAGCTTCTTCTGGAGGCCATAGTAGGCCCGACTTCCACTGATGATGCGCCTCCGTATTTCACGGCTAACGCTATTGTCAGCCGTCAGCAAGGATCCAAGGTAGACGAACTCGTCGACCACCTCGAACGTATCCCCGTCTATCGTAACACTGCTACCTAGGCGAGCCCTGTCGCGCTCGGCCCCACCAGCTAGCATGTACTTTGTCTTGGCCGCATTCACCACCAGTCCAACTTTTGCTGCCTCGCGTTTCAGGCGGGTGTACAGGTCTGCCACCTTTTCAAATGTTCGGCCGACGATGTCCATATCATCCGCGAAGCAAACAAATTGACTGGATCTCGTAAAAATCGTACCCCGGCTGTTAAGCCCGGCTCTCCGCATAACACCTTCTAGCGCAATATTGAACAACAGGCACGAAAGTCCATCACCTTGTCGTAGTCCCCGGTGGGTTCCAAACGAACTGGAGTGTTCGCCTGAAACCTTCACACAATTTTGCACACCTTCCATCGTCGCTCTTATCAGTCTCGTGAGCTTCCCGGGAAAGCTGTTCTCGTCCATGATTTTCCATAGCTCTACGCGGTCGATACTGTCGTATGCCACCTTGAAATCAATGAAAAGGTGATGCGTTGGGACCTGGTATTCACGACATTTTTGGAGGATTTGCCGTACAGTGAAGATCTGGTCCGTTGTCGATCGGCCGTCAACGAAGCCGGCTTGATAACTTCCCACGAACTCGTTAACTACGGGTGACTTCTTCTTCTTTTCTGGCGTTACGTCCCCACTGGGACAAAGCCTGCTTCTCAGCTTAGTGTTCTTATGAGCACTTCCACAGTTATTAACTGAGAGCTTACTATGCCAATGACCATTTTTGCATGCGTATATCGTGTGGCAGGTACGAAGATACTCTAGGCCCTGGGAAGTCGAGAAAATTTCCAACCCGAAAAGATCCTCGATCGGTGGGATTCGAACCCACGACCCTCAGCTTGGTTTTGCTGAATAGCTGCGCGTTTACCGCTACGGCTATTTGGGTGACAGACGACGGAATATGATCTGGGATAATACTTTGTAGGCCGCATTTAGAATGGTGATCGCTCGAAAGTTCTCACAATCTAACTTGTCGCCTTTCTTGTAGATGGGGCAGATTACCCCTTCCTTCCACTCCTCCGGTAGCTGTTCTGATTCCCAGATTGTGCCTATCAGCCGGTGCAGACAAATGGCCAGCCTTTCCGGACCCATCTTTATGAGTTCAGCTCCGATACCATCCTTACCAGCAGCTTTATTGTTCTTGAGCTGGTGAATGGCATCCATAACCTCCCTCAAAGTGGGAGCTGGTTGGTTTCCATCTTCCGCAGTACTGACGAAGGCTTTTCCTCCGTTGTCCCGTCCTTCATTGCCTGTGCTCTCAGCACCATTCAGGTGCTCGTCGAAGTGCTGCTTCCACCTTTCGATCACCTCACGCTCGTCCGTCAGAATGCTCCCATCCTTATCCCTGCACATCTCGGCTCGCGGCACGAAGCCGTTGCGGGATGCGTTGAGCTTCTGATAGATCCTACGCGTTTCCTGAGACCGGCATAGCTGTTCCATCTCCTCGCACTCCGTCTCCTCCAGGCGGCGTTTTTTCTCCCGAAAGAGGCGGGTCTGCTGTTGCCGTTTCCGTTTATAGCGTTCCACGTTTTGCCGGTTCCCTTGCTGCAGCATGACCACCCGCGCTGCATTGTTCTCCTTCAAAACCTCCTGGCACTCCTCGTCGAACCAATCGTTCCGTCGACTCCGTTCCACGTACCCGACGTTTCTCTCAGCTGCATCGTTGATGGCTGCTTTTACTGTTCTCCAGCAGTCCTCAAGAGGGGCTTCGTCCAGCTCACCCTCTTCCGGTAATGCAGCCTCGAGGTGCTGCGCGTATGCCGCTGCGACATCCGTTTGCTTGAATCGCTCTAGGTCATACCGGGGCGGCCGTCGGTACCGTACGTTGTTAACGACGGAGAGTTTTGGGCGCAGTTTGACCATCACCAGATAGTGGTCAGAGTCGATGTTAGCGCCACGATAGGTTCTGACGTCGATAATGTCGGAGAAGTGCCGACCATCAATCAGAACGTGGTCGATTTGCGATTCTGTTTGCTGTGGTGATCTCCAGGTGTATCGGTACGGAAGGCTGTGCTGGAAGTAGGTGCTACGAATGGCCACATTCTTGGAGGCGGCGAAATCAATTAGTCGTAGGCCGTTTTCGTTCGTCAGCCGGTGGGCGCTAAAGTTTCCAATCGTTGGTCTGAATTCCTCCTCCTGGCCAACCTGAGCGTTTAGATCTCCTATTATGATTTTGACGTCGTGGCTTGGGCAGCTGCCGTACTCGCGTTCGAGCTGCTCGTAAAAAGCGTCTTTATCATCATCAGTGCTTCCGGAGTGAGGGCTGTGAACGTTTATTATGCTGAAGTTGAAGAACCGGCCTTTGATCCTCAACTTGCACATTCTATCATTGATCGGCCACCACCCGATCACGCGTCTCTGCATATCACCCATCACTATAAAAGCTGTTCCCAGCTCGTGTGTGTTGCCACAGCTTTGGTAGATGGTATGGTTACCTCTAAACGAGGTTACTTCTAAACGTTCACCGGAGCAATGGTGCAGGTGACCTTGTGTTTCTCCGAGATAATCGGCTGCCCTTCTTCAGTCTATACCTTGGCTTAATAAGGGTGGGATTATGAATATGTTGACATTTAATTTAAATTATCACCTATATGGATTCGCATTATGCGTTTTACACAGTGTATTCTGTGCTCTTTCGCCTTTGGCGACTTTAAATAGATACCGATCTGGTTTTTTCGTTGCTGGTCTTTTTCGTGCTGAGATTCCAAATGCTTAATCCTGCCTAGTTTGGGTAGTGGCTACGGTTAGGTTAGCTCAGATCAATCTTCAGCATAAAAGAACAGCAACGATCAATCTTTGCAGACTCATGCAAAATGGTGCAGCCCAAGTGGCGCTAGTTCAAGAACCTTACTTTCGTAGAGGGAACTTCTATCTAGGTAACCTTGTGGACTCAGTTTTTGCTACTTTCAGCAAACTTGAAATTGCAAACTCGCGCTCCATGCCCCGCGCATGCGTGCTCGTTAATAAAGCAATCGTTGCTACACTCATTTCTGAGTTAACTACCAGAGATGTATGTGCTGTCACAATCGATGTTTCTGTTGGTGACCTCAACAGGAAATACGTCTATTGTTCGGTATATTTACCACATGATGAACCATCCCCAACGGATGACTTCAAACGAGTTGTCGTACACTGCGTAACAAAAGGCCTTCCGCTGATTGTGGGCAGTGATGCTAATGCTCATCACATCATCTGGGGCAGCTCAGATATCAATTTGAGAGGCTCCAGTCTGATGGAATACTTAAGTAGTACAGACCTTGGATTACTTAACATAGGCAATCGCCCAACCTTCATGGTTTCTAATAGAGAAGAAGTGTTAGACATAACGCTCTGCTCGAATAGAATCAGTCACGAGTTGACGAATTGGAATGTATCAGATAAAGATTCATTATCTGATCATCGCTACATCTTCTTTGAACATTCAAATGTAACTTCGCAGACTTTGCCTTTTTGGAATCCCCGGTCAACAAACTAGGAACTCTATATTGAATTGGTTGCGACCAAATTTCATGGATATTCTCCGTCCATTGAAAATCCAAGTGATCTGGATGATGCAGTTGATACTACAACATCCTACATTATGGAAGCTTTTGAAGAAGCATGTCCTCTGCGGTCTGTAAAGACTACAAGAGGGACCCCATGGTGGAATTCCGATTTGAATAGACTCAGGAAACAATGTAGAAGGAGTTGGAACAGACGCCGTTCAGCTGGATCAGAGTCGTTCAAGTCGGCTCGCAAGGCTTACAAGAAGGCTCTTCGTTTTGCTGAACGATCCGGCTGGAAAAACCTTTGTACAAATGTTTCCAGTTTGAGTGAAGTCAGTCGGCTGAACAAAATCCTTGCAAAATCTAAGGATTTCCAAGTGAACGAAATTCGCTTACCTAATGGTGACTTTACTTCTTCCGATGAAGAAGTTTTAGAATGTTTATTCAATACACACTTCCCCGGATGTGTGGACATAGCATCTACGGGTAAACCAAATGTCTTTTCATGTAGTTACGAGTCTCTGGCCTCGGCTTGCAGTATCGTAACTACTGAATCGATTCAATGGGCACTTGATAGTTTTGCTCCTTTCAAATCTCCAGGAGCGGATGGGATTTATCCTGTTCTGCTCCAAAAGGGTTTTGAGTTTATCAAACATGTTTTGAAAAAGCTACTTGTAAGCAGTTTTGCTACCGGGTATATTCCCAGATCCTGGCGTGATATTACTGTAAAGTTTATCCCGAAAGGAGGCCGTGCGTCGTATGACGAAGCGAAGAGTTTTAGACCAATCAGTCTGACCTCTTTTCTTCTGAAATGTCTGGAACGCATTATCGATCATCACATCCGTGATGTTTATTTGGCAAACATGCCTCTTCATGTGAATCAACATGCTTACCAATCTGGAAAGTCCACTGTGACTCTTTTACACAAAGTTGTATACGATATCGAGAAAGCATTCGCTCAGAAGCAATCGTGCTTGGGTGTTTTCTTGGATATTGAGGGTGCCTTTGATAACGTGTCTTTCGATGCCATATTGGAAGCAGCACGAAACCTTGGGCTACCTACAATGATTACCAATTGGATTCATCAAATGCTCAAAAACCGACATCTCTTCTCGACATTGCGTCAAGCAGCGATTCGAAAATTGAGCGTTTGCGGATGCCCCCAAGGGGGAGTCTTGTCACCACTTTTGTGGAATCTCGTAGCAGATACGCTATTGAGGCAACTCAATAATAGCGGTTTTCCAACATATGGATTTGCCGACGACTATCTAGCTCTGATAGTTGGTATGTGCATAAGCACCCTATTCGACCTGATGCAAAGTGCTCTTCAGGTAGTCGAGAGTTGGTGTCGCCAATATGGCCTTTCGGTAAACCCGAATAAAACATCTATTGTTCTTTTTACGGAAAGACGAAACCGCGATGGAATTCGACATTTACGTCTTTTTGGCACTGAGATTAATGTGACTGATCAAGTAAAGTATGTCGGAGTCATTCTAGATTCCAAACTTTTATGGACAGCTCACATTGATTTCAGAGTCAAAAAAGCTTGTATGGCCTTCGGTCAATGCCGGCGAACCTTTGGTAAAACTTGGGGCCTCAAACCCAAATATATCAAATGGACACAACAGTTGTTCGACCAATATTGGCATATGGATGTCTTCTGTGGTGGCAAAAGGGCGAAGTGAGAACAATCCAATCAAAATTGGGCCATCTCCAAAGGATGTGCTTGATGGCGATGTCTGGTGCGTTCTCTACAACTCCCACAGCAGCGCTCGAGGCCCTTTTCGACGTTGCGCCACATATATCTTAAACAAGAAGCACTTTCTTGCTCTTACCGTTTATGGGTACTGGATCTACTGGAGAAAAATCCAGTGAATCGTAGATCTACACACACTTCGTTGTTTCCACTTTTGGTGAATTGGGACAAAATTGTCCTTGCTCCAAGTGATCTCACAATTGCTTGTAACTTTCCTTACAGGACATTTACCACACAATTCCCTTCACGGGAAGAGTGGACGTCTGGCTATTTGGAAAGAAGTATATCAAACAATATAGTATGTTACACTGATGGCTCCCTTCTTGAAGGTAGAGCTGGTGCAGGAGTATATTCTCGTGAGCTAAGGCTGAATCAGTTTTACTCACTTGGTAGAAACTGCACCGTTTTTAAGGCGGAAATATTTGCCCTTATGTGTGGAGTGCAATCAGCACTTCAACAGCGCGTAATGGGTAAAGTCATATACTTCTGTTCAGATAGTCAGGCTGCTATAAAAGCTCTTGCTTCGGCCAACTCAAGGTCGAAGCTTGTTATCGCATGTCGAACTCAAATTGAGGAACTGAATTCAGTCAACTCTGTAAACCTTGTATGGGTACCTGGCCATTCTTCCATCGCTGGAAATGAATTGGCTGATGAGCTAGCTCGCGATGGAGCATCGCATGACTTCATTGGCCCTGAGCCGGCTATTCCAATTTCGAAGTGCTGAGTGAAGCTTCAGATAAACTCTTGGGCGGCAACTCAGCACAAGCAATATTGGAATAGTTTGGAGTCATGTCGTCAAACAAAATTGTACATTACTGAGCCATCTCCAAGGGTGGCGAAGTATTTAAAAAATCTGTCAAAGCAGAATTGCAGTCTCTTAGTCAGAGCGTTGACAGGCCACTGCCGACTCAACTATCACATGGCAAATATTCAGCGTGCTGACTCATTTGTGTGTGATAGTTGTGACTCCGATTATGGAACTTCGTATCACCTGATATGTAACTGACCAGTTTTTGCGCAAATGCGATTCCAATTACTTGGTAAACACTTATTAAGTGAAACTGAATTCAGAAGCCTGAATCTTCAGGACATTCTGTTATTCTTAACCCGCTGTGGTAATGAGCTATAGGCTCTCTTTACGCTCTTGCCATTTAGGGCGCTGTTCGAACCCATTGTGGTATGGAGCTACATGCTCTCAATTCGCTTATACGATTTTCCCTCTTCAAGGGACCCCACTCCTATTTCCTCCCATCTTTCCCTTCCCTTTCCTCTGCCATCGGGTAGATGATGAAATAGGCTCAAATATGGCGATGGCACAAATCTCCCAACTGGTGGGGAACGTGCCTTTGGAGCCGGCCTTCTGATACCTGATACCTGATAAGATCATACTATAAAATCGGTTGGCAAAAAATGTCAGAACCAAATTACCCCCTAATGTTTTATAACTAGCGTTAATAGCTGGTATAGTATGATCCTTGCACATAATTAAAAAGAAATCGATCGACACAACTTCAAATGATGCCTTTTATGGGGCGTATCCATAATAATAATTCCAACCAGATAAATATAGCATTTTTTACTGTGCGTGGTACAATGCTGATAATGACTAACCGCATTTACATGTCGCAATAAGCGTATGTAGTCAAACTTAAGAAATGATCTATCCGGAAATATATCTTAAGATTTAATGCTGCTATCCGTCCTTCTTTTCTGCATATTTTTCTCTGATATTGATTATTTTTAACACATCCCAATCTGATTGACCGTAAAATTAAAATCATCGTAACGAACGCATGTGAAACAAACGATAGTTTTAGGAGGAGAAAGTATAGATACTTGTAGGGGGCTGTCCATAAGCCACGTGGTCATTTTTTTTTTATTTTGCAGATACCCTTCCTTCTTGTGATCTTTTTTCCATACATGTTTTTTTTTTTTCTAATTTGAATGGACCGTGGTCTTTACCCAACTCGAGTTGATTTGTTCAGGAATTATTCCTGTAATTTCTCTAGGAAATACTTTAATATATTTTCTCAGGGTTCCTAATAATATTGTAACGTAAATATTTCCAAGCAATTATTCAAGATTTTTTTAAAACTGCATCCAATTTTATCTTTAGGCTTCACTATCATTTAGAGGAAGCCTAGAGATTTAAAAAAAAATCAGGAAGAAGTTCCGGTGGAAAATTATCTTGGAAAATTCTTGGCGGAACTGTATATACCGCGTGTCAAAACTGGCCAGTTCTGAATTACCGGTCAAAGATATCTCAAGCATCGAGTAAAAACCTGGCTACGCCCATACCCATACGCACCAATATGCAGACAAATTGAAGATTGCAAATGGCTTAGGCTTAGGTCTATGAAATAAATTTCCAATAATAAACATATTCAAACATCTTAATTATTTTAACAAAACAGAAATAATAGTAATAAGACAATACAATCATACAATTTTTCAAAAACTAAATGAGCATGGTTTCACCCTAATGAGCTGTGATGACAAGAGTAGATTATTCATTGCACAAATAAATTGTTGATTATTCTTAGTGATGTACCCATCTTGAACAGTTAAATGGATAGTTTCCGTTTGGGCATTGAGATTGATTACTTTTGAATACTTTCGAAGATGATGTAAATCCGAAAGCAAGTTACGTCCAGTAAGAAAAGCTTCTCATTCTTATTGGAATTCAAGTTTAGTTTCGTTCTCAGTTTCCATACATTCACGTTGAGGTGTCGCTTTATTTTTGAAAGCACTGTATAGGCTGGTCGAATAGAGCATGATATGATCTGCAATCTCTTATTTTTTACTCCTGTTTACAATTTGAACTACCTTGACAGATTTTTTTTTCGTAAGATTACCATGATGCTAGATTTTTGATTCTGATGATTGATTTTTGTACCCATAGTGAATGAAAATAATATTTTTTTCGAGCTCTCACGTTGCCAACACAACACTTCCAAGGTGCCGTCAAGGTGCTTGCCCCAAGATTGTTAGTTCTATTTTCATCTGCTGATCTTCAACCGCCTGTGAAAATCGCGAAAGAAATGATGAAGTTCATTTGAGCCAGTTTGACTTTTTTGTAAGTTAAGTTGTAGCTGTAATTTAAGATATTGTTATTTTTGCATGAAGCACGCTAAAGATGCGTCAATATTATCGATTCCGTTCATCAGATCGATGATTGTCCGTATTACAACATATTTTTTCATCATCATAAATTTTTATTGAATCCATTTAATTCATCATTCTAAATTTTCATTCGCAAATTTATTGCGCACCTAGTGTTAAGTTTCATGATAATATGATAATATATGCAATCAAATTAATTCACTTCTTATCTTATTCTTTGGTTCACAAAAACGGATAGATATTGGTCTTGAACCAATCTTTGGTAAACTGCAAATGGTTTCCCTCACATTCCAAAAACACCAGCTTGTTTCTCTGGTGCATTTCCTGCAACCCTAAACGGTTCTTCAGGAACAGATCCGACTCCTCCAACTTCTGAATATCCCTGTCCTGCCCGGGTTTGTAGTAGCCGAACCACTGCGACTCGATCGGTTGCACAATTTTGTCCTTGGTGAACTTCACCATGACGAACTTGTTCAAACTCTGCAGATTTTCGATGTAGGTTTCATTCACCGTTCGTTCGTTGTTGATGTCAGCCAGGAAGGTGCTGGACTCCTTGTAGACATACTCGTTCAGCGGATCGTGCCAGTAGGTCGCTTGCACCAAATAGTCCTGTACCCATCGAGCATAGGCTGCGTAGTTGAGTAGCTGTCTGAAATACTCACAAGTTTTGCTGCTCAGCGATGGACAATCCGGCAATCCAAATACACCCTGATGTTGTCCCCCAAGGGTGATCAGATTGTTCATTTTAGGAGCGGGGCAGCGTTGAGCAATCGCTCGTCTAGAACAAAGAACAGAATGTCACATCCGCAGAACAGAGCCATAATTATGGATCGAAAATTAACATACAGAAATTGTCCACCCTGAGAGAAACCGATCGCATTGTACCCGTTGGCCAGTTTAGGATCTTCACCCAGCTGCCGGCAAACTTCTTCAACCTGAAAGAACGCAATGGAAATTATTGTGTCTATATATGTAAAAGCGTTTACTATCAAATCACGCACAGCCGAGCCATAATAAACACATTTGAAAGAAAGCGAAAAAATACACCACTTGCAAACGCACAAGGAAATACCAACCTGCCTGTTCGGGTGAATTAAGTAACCACTTTTAAAATCAGTTACGATCGAGTTTCCTATCTCTACCGATTTCACGTACACTCCGAGATCGCCTTCCAAGAATGACTTGAAGCCTCCCAAGCTGAACGGAAAGCAACAAGTATCACCTAAAAAATTACGAAAGTTCAACTTCTAATTGGATGTTCTTCGTCGATTCTAGGTCGTACCCATTCCGTGCCACATTACAATCGGAAGTCCTTCGGTTGCATTGGAACTTCTGGCTTGACATCCTGACAGGACGAAACCAATCATCAGCACTACGACACTCCGTATCATTATCCGAAAAAAAAAATTATGGACTTTGGTTGGATGAGTTGCAATCACAATTTTATTCCTTTCTAAACTCTAGTCACTGTCTATCGCGATTCACAGCCAGACGCATAATGAACTGAAGACGATGCAGTAATTGACTCGAACGAAATGTAAATAAACACAGCTAAGTGCCGAACAGAGAACGCTCACTCTCTCACCACGAGAATGACTTGTTATTTGTAGAGAATGCTTTACGATTCGATTGGGGCTTTTACAGTACTAGTTGACGACATAGAGCTTTCGCTTTTCGAATTTGTTGGGAATCGTTTTTCACCAGATGGCCACCACTGCGGGCGGTGAAAGCTATTCGTTACAAATTCGCCAAAAGGTGAAGATGATTTTCGATATTACAAAAGCTTTCATAATAGGGTCAACGAAAATCAATGAAAACTTAATCAAATTACACTCAAAATATCGAGAGGTTCAAAAATTCAAACATTCAGAAGAGGTTTGTGGGCCCATGGTGATCAGGTAAAAAGAAATCAAAAACTAGGGAAAGAGTACCAGTGTGGTTCCATATTTGGCCATAGGGTACATTTTGATAACTTTAACATTTCAAGTCTATTTGAATGCTTTAACATCAAGATATAACTGAAATCTAACTACTACAACACACAAAAATTTTCAAAATTTGAAGACATTAAAGTAATCACGCATGGCGAAATAGGGAACCACTATGTCCATGAACGGTACACTTACCCTACATCCAAAAATAATATAGTTCCTCTATGACCCTAATTTCGATAATACGTTCTTACTTTTTGTAGTAGTTGAACAAGCTATTCTTCAAAATAATCCAATTCCCAACTGGACCTAACTTCGATAACAAGGTTCAAATTTTTGGTCAACTTTCTGCTGTTTTGCTATTTTTATGATTCGTTTGTCTGTTTTTCGCTCTGTTTTATATTTTCTCCACAAACTCTAGATTTCTCATATATTATTTTTTTCTTTCAGTGGCTTACGCATTTCTTTATTTGCTCTGTCATCTTTGTGATATCTATGCCCTGTTCTATTCAATATCTTTTTTATTAAGGCGTTTTTTTTTTGATTTGGTGCTTCTAGAGGATTCATTTTGCGCGCTTTGTTTTTACGTGATTTCACTCTTTTTACACTGTAAAATGAAGTTGTGCACTATAGCTATAGAAATTTTTATTTTGTTTGACACATCGATCAAAAATTCAGATTTGGTACAATGTTGTGGTTACACCTCTTGAAAGACAAACGAATTTTAACAAATGTGTGAAACATGCTCTATTTGCTTTCTTCTCTC
The DNA here is from genome assembly GCF_002204515.2 of Aedes aegypti. Lineage (NCBI taxonomy): Eukaryota > Metazoa > Arthropoda > Insecta > Diptera > Culicidae > Aedes > Aedes aegypti. The sequence continues at coordinate 289,813,901 of NC_035107.1, read as the reverse complement.
CGTTATTATGTTGCTTTTATTTTTTCCTGTTCCCCTTGTTTTTAATTCTGTTTTTTATTTGTTTTATTTGCATTTTTTTATGCCCAGTATTCACAGTTTTCTCAATGAATTTCGTTTCATCAGATTATTGTTTTTTTTTTTTATAAATTATTCGTAATCGTATGCAATCTATTTCTCTCTTCAATTTATGCTTCTCGCTCAATCTGAATTCTGACTGTTGTAATGTTTTGAAGTTTACTTGTACATGATGAACACGTATTAGATATACAAATTGAAATTAAAACTTGAAAATAAACCACGTGCACCAGTGGAGATTAAAATAAAAAACCCACGACTCCCTGTTGGTGATCTAACTCAAAGCTAAAATGCTTAGATTGCGCTTTTCTAGAATAGGGATAAGTGCATCTTAGTTAAAATTTCTAGTGATAACTTTGGAAGAAAAATCACCACAATCATTTAACTGACAAGATTTTTGCAATATAAGGCTCAGGAAACCCCAAATATTCATTTCAATTTGAAAAACTTTCGCCTCTTAATCTGATTTTTGATCACCAATTTCAATTTGTACATTTGACACATGTTCGTCGTGTACATGTAATTTCGAAACCTTACAACAGTAAACATTCATTAGGCAGGAATTTCCTAGAACATGACAATTCAAATGTGTAATTCTTTTCTGAGGTAACTTTAACTTTCGTTTTTAACTTACTCATTAAATCACTTTAATCATTCTACTCTACTCTACTCTACTCTACTCTACTCTACTCTACTCTACTCTACTCTACTCTACTCTACTCTACTCTACTCTACTATACTCTACTCTACTCTACTCTACTCTACTCTACTCTACTCTACTCTACTCTACTCTACTCTACTCTACTCTACTCTACTCTACTCTACTCTACTCTACTCTACTCTACTCTACTCTACTCTACTCTACTCTACTCTACTCTACTCTACTCTACTCTACTCTACTCTACTCTACTCTACTCTACTCTACTCTACTCTACTCTACTCTACTCTACTCTACTCTACTCTACTCTACTCTACTCTACTCTACTCTACTCTACTCTACTCTACTCTACTCTACTCTACTCTACTCTACTCTACTCTACTCTACTCTACTCTACTCTACTCTACTCTACTCTACTCTACTCTACTCTACTCTACTCTACTCTACTCTACTCTACTCTACTCTACTCTACTCTACTCTACTCTACTCTACTCTACTCTACTCTACTCTACTCTACTCTACTCTACTCTACTCTACTCTACTCTACTCTACTCTACTCTACTCTACTCTACTCTACTCTACTCTACTCTACTCTACTCTACTCTACTCTACTCTACTCTACTCTACTCTACTCTACTCTACTCTACTCTACTCTACTCTACTCTACTCTACTCTACTCTACTCTACTCTACTCTACTCTACTCTACTCTACTCTACTCTACTCTACTCTACTCTACTCTACTCTACTCTACTCTACTCTACTCTACTCTACTCTACTCTACTCTACTCTACTCTACTCTACTCTACTCTACTCTACTCTACTCTACTCTACTCTACTCTACTCTACTCTACTCTACTCTACTCTACTCTACTCTACTCTACTCTACTCTACTCTACTCTACTCTACTCTACTCTACTCTACTCTACTCTACTCTACTCTACTCTACTCTACTCTACTCTACTCTACTCTACTCTACTCTACTCTACTCTACTCTACTCTACTCTACTCTACTCTACTCTACTCTACTCTACTCTACTCTACTCTACTCTACTCTACTCTACTCTACTCTACTCTACTCTACTCTACTCTACTCTACTCTAACTCTACTCTACTCCTACTCTACTCTACTCTACTCTACTCTACTCTACTCTACTCTACTCTACTCTACTCTACTCTACTCTACTCTACTCTACTCTACTCTACTCTACTCTACTCTACTCTACTCTACTCTACTCTACTCTACTCTACTCTACTCTACTCTACTCTACTCTACTCTACTCTACTCTACTCTACTCTACTCTACTCTACTCTACTCTACTCTACTCTACTCTACTCTACTCTACTCTACTCTACTCTACTCTACTCTACTCTACTCTACTCTACTCTACTCTACTCTACTCTACTCTACTCTACTCTACTCTACTCTACTCTACTCTACTCTACTCTACTCTACTCTACTCTACTCTACTCTACTCTAATGCCTAGCTGTTCTAAGCCTATGAACCATATAAAGCCATTTGGCCATTTTGCCATTTTTAGCCATTTTAGGCCATTTGAAGTCATTTCAAGCCGTTTTGAGCCATTTGAAACGAGTTTAAGACATTTCAAGCTATTTCAATCCATTTCGAGCCATTTCTAGCTATTTTAAACTAATTTAAACTATTTTAAACTACACACTTAGAATAATATGCTGAATCTCGGCTTTTGGAAACCGAGATCCGCACAGCCGAGCGCTCGGCAGTCATCTCGGCTTAATAGTTTTAACTGATTAACTCGGTTTCTGTGAAAAGTTTTATCTACCGTGTTTAACCGAAAATCTCGGCATCAAACTGAAATCTCAGCTAAAATGAAAAACAATCATTGTTGAGGCACTTTTAGCCTCAGAATATTATTTAGTTTTCATTAGTGTTTTTAAGCAATGTCAACTTTGGAGCTTCCCATATATCATAAATGGAAATGGTTAATGACGTGTCCTTTAAATTCGAGTTATTATTTCATAATTACTTCCCGGCAAAAAAGCACATAATATCCGATATCTAGCACTAAATTACATAAAAACAACAACTTTGAGCGTACTTACTGAAGAGTTTGTACAATCTAGCTTCCTACCGCTTCATGATTTCCAGCACTTGGTTTATTGTAAGAACTTTTCCACGATATTTACACTACTTTTCCACATATACACAAAAGCGATGTGAATGAAAACAAGATGGCAGATGATAAAATAAAATGCCGAGAATCTCGGTAAACTTAGGTCGAAACCGATATATCAGCATTTGATACAACTGAGTTCGGTGAAAACATTGTTAGCGTTGGTGCTCGGCTTACATAGTTGCCAAGATACGGATAAAAAGTAGAATTAACCGAGATTTCAGTTTCAGAAGTTGCCGAATCTCGTTTAAAATTATTTTTTAGCTGAGTTTTCAGCAAAATGTGCAGAAGCCGAGTTGATCCAGCATTTTCAAATGCCGAGCTCGCGAACAAAATTTGAGTGTGTATTTTAGGCTATTTAAAGCCATTTTCAACCGTTCAAGGCTTTTTTAAGCCACATTAAACCATTAGAGGCCATTTTAAGCCGTTTGTGACATTTCAAGCTGTTTTAGGCCGTTTTAAGCAATTTTAAATCGTTTGAAGTTGATTTAGGCCAATTTAACCCATTTTCAGAAATTTATAGCCGTTTTTTACACGTATTTACGATTTACACGATTTAATTTGAAATCCCATTTGAAATCGTTAAGGCCTTACACGATTTCAAGTGGCCTAAAATGGCTTTAAACGACTTAAAATTGCTTAACACGGCCTAAAATGGCTCAAAACGGCTTGAAGTGGCTTCAAATGAATAGAAATGGCTTAAAATGGTCTAAAACAACATACAATTGCATAAAACGGCTTTAAATTTCTGAAAATGGGTTGAAATGGTCTAAGCCGGCTTTAAACGATTTAAAATTGCCTAAAATGGCCTAAAACAGCTTGAAATGGCATTAACGGCTTAAAATGGCCTAAAATAGTTTAATATGGCTTGAAATGGCTTAAAAAAGCCTTGAATGGCTGAAAATGGCTTTAAATAACTTAAAATTGCTTGAAACGGCTATAAATGGCTTGAAACGGTTTTAAATGGCCTAAAACGGCTAAAAATAGTTTAAAACGGCTTGAAATGGCTTGAAATGTTTTAAACTGGCTTTAAACGACTTCAAATGGCTTTAAACGGCTGAAAATGACATAATCCGGCTTAAATGTTTAAAGTCTTGTTAAGCCTTATTAAAGCAATTTCAATCCATCGTCAAGCCGTTTAAAGCGATTTTAGGCCGTTTAAAGCCGTTTTAAGCCATTTTAAACCATTTTAGGCTTTTTAAAGCCTTTTCAAGCCGTTCAAGGCTCTTTCAAGCCATTTTAAGCCATGATAAACTATTTGTGGTCATTTTAAGCCGTTTTGGGCCATTCTAAGCCATCTGAAGTCGTTTAGTACATTTAAAGCCGTGATAACCCATTTTAAGCAATTTCGATCCTGACGAAAGTGTAGAACTAGCCCTCGTGCGTTAAAATACACTCAAATAAAGATTAAAAAAAAAAAAAAAACAATTTCGATCCATTTAAAGCCATTTCAAGACGTTTTGAGCAATTTGAAACTTTTTTGAGCTATGTTGAGCTATTTTTAGTCATTTTAAGCCGTTTTTTGAGCCATTCATTGCCGTTTCAAGCCATTTTAAGCCGTTTTAGGCCATATTAAGACCCTAAAGGCCATTCTAAGCCATTTGAAGTCGTTTTAAACCATTTAAAGCCGTGTTAGGCCATTTTAAGCAATTTCAATTTATTTGAAGCCACTTCAAGTCGTTTGAGCCATTTAAAGCCATTTTAAGCCATTTTGAACCGTTTTAGGCCATTTACTGCCATTTTAAGCCGTTCAAGGCTGTTTTAAGCCATTTTAAGCCATTTGAAGTCGTTTTGAACCATTTTAGGCCATTTGAATTTGTGTAAGGCCATTTGAAGTGTTGTTAAGTCTTTTGAAAGCAATTTCAATCCATTTAAAGCTACGTCAATGCGTTTTGAGCCATTTTAAGCCGTTTAAAGCAATTTCAAGTCGTTCAAGGCTGTTTTAAGCTATTTCAAGTCATAATCAACCATTTTAGGCCATTTAGCCATTTAAAGCCGTGTTAAGCCATTTTAAGCAAATTCAATCCTTATAAGGGAAGTAGTCTGTCATTGACATTTGTACGCGTCGTTGATGAATGTTGCTAATTCATCTAACGATTTCGAATCAAAGAAAATCAGTTCGTTTTGTACTGACACTGCTGAAAAAGTATCAGCATACTTTGTGCATGTTAGCGCGTGCAGTGATACTTTTTCAATTCAATATAAACTATCAAGACTGAGTTTTATCACTTTGAAATGCAAGCTGAAAAGTCATCATTGTTGCAAAAACGAATGACGGGCTACTTAGCCTTAAGGTGAAGATAAATCGAAGCCAAACTTCAAATTTTCAAGAGCACAAATCTGGAGAACCGTTTGAGCTAAAAACTTAATCGATTGGTCACCATCAGCTAGTGACCAATAACCGCTTAAAGAGATTCAGCCGCTTTAAGTGATTTATAGCCGTTTTATGCAATGTTATGCCATTTTGAATCATTTCAAACCATTTTAGGTCATTTTAAGTCATTTTCAGCCGTTTTAGGCCATTTTAAGCCATTTGAAGCCGGTTAAGCCGTTTTAAACCATTTTAAGCTATTTTAAACCGTTATGAGCGATTTTTAGCCATTTTAACCAGTGCTGGGAATGGTAATAGTAGTAGGCTTGAATTTCGCGAAAATCACGTGGCTTTCCCAGTACAGTAGTTCAAAAACGTGAATCTCATCAAGTAGCCTATGTTGGGTGAATGAGTTTTCTAAATCGTGAGTGTCATTGAAGGCTCTAAATGCGGGAAATAGAACATTTTTCTGCAGTTATTTTGGGTTGCCCTTAGCAACGGGTGTTTTGCGATTTTCAAGGCTCTTTGCCTACAGCAGCGGTAGGCGTGAGTTTCACTGGATTCGCTGACTGTGACTGGCTTTGCTTGGCTACTGTAGAGTGAATTTCAGATTTTTTCCCAACCCTGATTTTAACCCAATGGAAGCCGGTTTAGGCCATTGAATGCAATTTAAAGCCATTTTAAGCAATTTTTAGTCCTTTTTAGCCGTTTTAGGTCATTTAAAGCTGTTGTGGGCCATTTTAAGCCTTTTGAAACCGTTTAAAGCCATTTGTAGCCATTTTAGGCCACTTGAGGCCTCTTAAAGCCATTCAAAACCATTTGAAGCCATTTTAAGCTATTCGAAGCCGTTTAAGGACTATAAACCATTAAAAGCTGTTTGGCCTATTTGCCATTTTTAGCCATTTTAAGGTGAAGATAAATCGAAGCCAATCCTCAAATTTTCAAGAGCACGGATCTGGAGAACCAAACATACGTTTGAGCTGAAAACTTAATCGATTGGTCACTCGCCATGTCACTCGGTGATGACCAATCGATTAAGTTTTCAGCTCAAACGGATGTCTGGTTCTCCAGATCCGTGCTCTTGAAAATTTGAGGTTTGGCTTCGCGTCATCTTCACCTTAAAGACATTTTAAGCCGTTTTAAGTTGCATTAAGCCGTTTCAGCCGTATTATTTTGTATCCGTTTGAAGCCGTTTTAATCAGTTTCTAGACATTTTAAGCCGTTTTAGACCATTTTAAGCTGTTTTAAGCCACATTTTAAACCGTTTCTATCTGTTTAGACAAGACGGTTTTAATCAATTTGTTAGGCCCTCTCAATCCATTTTAGGCAATTTTCAACCGTTGTAAGCTGTTTAGGTCGTTTTAAGCCATTCAACCCTTAAAATCCCAAGACGAACCTTGAATTTTTAAGCTTCCAGTCGCACATTGGTCCCAAAGCCATATCTAGGAAGACAAAAATGATTGCGCCAAAACCATCAATTTTAGATATATGGTGTCTTCGGCAAAGTTTCTCCATATTTTTCAGACATTTTTTTTAGAGACGTGAAATTAGGGTGGCCCACATGGTTTACGAGATCAGCACATAAACTTTTTTGCTGACGCATTCAGGTCTACACAATGTTCTACAATGTTTTAGAACAACCGATTTGGAGCAACTTTGCCGAGGAACCCAAATTTTTATCTCTTATGGTTCGCGAGTTATGATTTTTTTTAACAAAAAAGTTAGGGTGGTACTGAAAAATCAGTTTTTTCTTGATAACTTTTTATACGATAATTTCTCGCAAAAACTTTGTTCCGAGCACTTTCAGAACTTTTGATTGCGCAACTTTTTGCCGAAGAAACTACTGTTCTATCTCTTATGGTTACAGAGTTATCAGAAATTTTCTTCGAAAAAATAGTTGTTTTCAAATGCCGATATCTATATGTTTTTCAACCGAAAATTGTCCATAACTTGAAAAACATTCGAGATAGCTCTTTGGTGCCTTCAGCAAAAATGTGCAAAATTGAAAGTTCTGAAAGTATTTCATACAAAGCATTCATAAAAAATCATTGCTTTAAGATATATTCACCATACACCGAATTTTGTATGGTAAAGGAAGCGAAAAAAAAAGAGATATTTGTTGGAACAACCGGAATAACTGTATGTAAAGTCATTTAAAATTGAAAATATATGTAATAAAATAAGATCGATCACAGTAAGCGAAATGTTTGGAGTTAGGGAAAGTTAGTTGTTGCGCAATCAAAAGTTCTAAAAGTGCTCGGAACAAAGTTTTTGCGAGAAATTATCGTATAAAAAGTTATCTAGGAAAAACTGATTTTTCAGTACCACCCTAACTTTTTTGTTAAAAAAAATCATAACTCGCGAACCATAAGAGATAGAAATTTGGGTTCTTGGGCAAAGTTGCTCCAAATCGGTTGTTCTAAAACATTGTAGAACATTGTGTAGTCCTAAATGCGTCAGCAAAAAAGTTTATGTGCTGATCTCGTAAACCACGTGGGCCACCCTAATTTCACATCTCTGAAAAAAATGTCTGAAAAATATGGAGAAACTTTGCCGAAGACACCATATATCTAAAATTGACGGTTTAGGCGCAATCATTTTTGTCTTCCTAGATATGGCTTTGGGACCAATGTGCAGTCGTCGCGTGGTTTGCCACCGTCAAAACCACCACGCTGCTGTTGTGAACGAAAAGCGAGGTTTTTTCAGCTGTGTTGTACAAAATACAACAGCGTGACGACTGCAGTGTTGGCCACAATTCGGAGACCAGTTGGTCAAATAATTTGAAATAAATTTAGAAGTAAATGCGGTTAGTTGGTCTTACAATCTTTGGGTGGGACATCCCCCCTGACCGCCCCTCCTCTTCTAGATATTGTAAAAAGCGTGGACATGAGAGGTCCAGAATTGGACTCAATTGTCTGTTGCTCAAGATTCTTATCAGCTAGAAGCTTGGTGTCTTTGGCAATGATATTCAGCAGATTAAGGGGCCATCTGGCAATTAAAAAATCTTATTGACAAGTCATCCGCTATGTGCCACCTATAACAAATTTTCTTCAATTGTCTTTATCTGAAGATCCCTATCAACTAGAAGCCTTCTGTCTTCGGCAAAGACATTCAGCAGATTAGGGGCTATCTGAAGGTGAGAAATATTGACACCAATGTATGAAGAAATCAGCAATCAGAAAGCAGAAATTATTGAAGATGTTATTCAAACAGTTATGAAGTGCACCATGGAAATATGACCCTAGCAAATCAGCAACAAAATGCGCAAGATCCTTATCAGCTAGAAGGTTGGAGTCTTCGGCAATTCGGTATTTATCATCCACCTTGATGTAACACAAAAAAAGAAACAGAACAAAAATATGATCATGTCTATTCCATGATCCATATCAGTTAAAAGGTTGGTGTCTTCTGCCACGCCGGGGTTATCTTGTGATGGAAAATCTGATTTGGAACACATCTACTAGGTGGTGATAGTAACAAATTTTCTTCAATCATTTGTGTCTGAAGAACCTTATCAGCTAATCAAGGGTTATCTGGCCATGAAAAGTCTGAATGAGAATTCAACAGTTAAGTAACACTTGTACAAATATTCTTCAATCTCCAGTATCTCGATATACTGGAAAAATAAAGGTTCATGTGTAACGGTGGAACCTAATTGAGGAATATTTTGATAGATGGCGTAACAGTCACCTTTCCATAACTTTATATTCATAATCTTTACAATGAGTTATAGAACCATATTAAAAGTTTGTTTTCATGACTTCCCTAATAGTCTATTGAAGCGCAGTTGAATTGACTTTGTGTTTTACTATTTATGTGGTACACTTCATAACAATTTGAGTAACATATTGGCAATACATTGCCAGCAGACCTCAATCTGCTGAATAACTTTGCCACAGACACCTTCTAACTCATAAGGATCTTGAGGTAAAGAAATCAAAAATTTCTTTCTACTAGGGCCTTCTATCGGATGAATTCCTGATCAGACTCTTCACTGCCAGATAGTACTTATTCTGCTGAACAATTTTGAAGAAGGCACCAACCTTCTAAATAGTAAGGATCGTAAGATAAAGACAATTGAAGAAAATTTGTCATTAGTGCCACCTAGCGGGAAAATTCTCTATCAGGTTCTTTACCATCAGATTGCCCTGCTGAATAACTTTGCCGAAGACACCAACCTTCTAGTTCATTTGGATGTTGAGATATCTGTTTGAGTCCAATTTTGGACCCCTCATGTCCACGTTTTTTACATTATCTAGAAAAGGGGGAGGGGTCAGGATTGTAAGACCGACTAATCGTATTTACTTAAAAATTTATTTCAAATTAATTGATCTACTCGTCTCGAGCTTCTAAGGGTTAAAGCTATTTTAAGCCATTTTAGGCAATTTTAAGCCGTTTTAAGCCTACTCTACTTCATTTTCTGTACTTTGTGCCTGTTTTGTTTATTTAGCATGTGTTGTGTGTTCTGTCTTTTTTTCTTTTCTATCTGTTCTTTCTATTTTTTTTCTTTGTTTTGTTTGTTCTGTCTGTTATTTATTTCCATCTTGTTGTTTTTTTTCTAATTTTTCTTTTAAGTCATTTCTGTCCTCTTGTTATATTTATCATTTTTTATCGTGTTTCTCTGTTTTTTTTTTATTTTGTTTGTTCTGTCTGTTCTTTCCGTTCCAAACAACAGAAAGAACATAAAAAAAATGGCTACCGCTTTAAACAATAAATACCATCATCCCTGAAATCGTAACATGACTCCCATCACTCCAACAGACCATTCCATATCGTTTACCCCTTCCAAGTAACACACCCATTGAGAATCATCCCACCGTTCGAGTGCCCAAAAACGAGCCTCCATCACCCCATCGCTGATCCTTTAGCTCCTGTTTGCGGACTGTGGCAGCACAGAGTTCCTGGAAGCCGGGCACGAGTGCCGGTGCGGGCGGTTTAATTCCGTAATTAACTTGTGTAAATTAATCAACCATACCATTGCTCGGGCTAAATGAAATGAAATGATGAAATTACATAATAGAGTTTGTTTCGATTTCAATCCTCCCCCCTGATGCAGCAGCTTCCTGGCCCGGTCCCGGTCCCTGTGTGAATCCTGCTCGCACCGATTTGAGGTGCATGATGGGGAAAAGTTCCGGCGATGCTGCAACCCTCTTTCGCTCTTTCACTTTCTGATTCATACTGGCCACTTTGCTTTGCACATTGGCTTCAATGAAAGGGTTTATCTCGCCTCGCCAACCAGGGGTGGACGACAGCGATTTGGAATGTCGACGGCAATTATACACGGACATCGAACTGTTCCCATTGAAACTACAATTATGCTTGTTGTTTTCAATTACTTTTTTTTCTAAATTATTTGAAATCTTATTGTTCCTCTACAACATAACCGGAATCAATGCCCAAACATAATTTTTATTCTATTTATATTAATCATAACTGCACGACAATAATTCTCAAACTGTTCAAGATTGAAAAATGGTTCAATCTTGAATCATTTAAGAATTGTTCTCTGATTCTTCTTTTTTAAATACAAACAATAAAACAAATCAAGTAAATAATAATAATTTTGATTTTGAATATTGGTATTGTTGAAAATAAAAGAAGTCTATTTTATGAAACTACAAATAGGTATATTGTAAAACATCAAGCTAAAATGTTTTACATCTTCTCAAGTACTCTTGTTGTTACTTCATGATATATTGTTACTTTATTTGAAAAATAAAATTGTTGATGGACATTAATCCTAAATTGTTGTAACTACAAGAGATCTAATTGCAGAAAAAAAGGTGAAATTCATTTTGATCATATTACAAATATTTCCGGCAAGTTTGCCCCTGTCCAAAAAGTGTTTGCAATTGGAATCGTATTGAAGGAAGTTTTCCTATCACCAGCAAGCATCAACATCATCATCATCGTTGGCGCAAATAGGCTGCTTGTGTTGTAGGTATTCGCTTGGTTGGGGAGTATGTTGGGCTTGTGTCAGTTTACTTCTATTGAGGAAAGAAGGATGCAACCGTCGGACGGAACAACAAACATAAACAAATTACCAGATGAAAATTTCATTAAGCTCCAATATAAGTGTGGGTGGATAGGGTAGTTACTGGTTGCAGCTGATGACAGAATAAATTTGTGGAAAACGGGACTTCATGGTAGTTTTTGTCAATGGAATTTGCCTTTGCACAACGACTACAGCTATCTCAGCTTGTGATAGAACTGTTTCTGATTGATAGTAAAATTCAAACATCAAATGTTTCCACTGTAATTTTGCCTACCTCTTCAATAAAGTGTTCTTATATGCAGCCCAAAATTCATTGATTTCATTGGCCTCCAATAGAATTTCTTTGGGTATTGTGGAATAAGCATAATGTTTAAGAGTGAAATCAAAAGTCTTCAGCTCAGAGTCATTCTGATGACTGGTAAGTGAGACACGTCCATTGCTCAACGCACCAGCAGGAATTGAAATTCTGGTTAGCGGTGATCTTCTCTAGAACTTGGCTTACCAAGATGTCAACTGGGTCCCAATCGAGCAGCTTTACCTTTTTATGTCTATTTTTTCTGAAGCGAAAAGGTGAAATCTGACATTCTGTCGTTCTTCATCCCCATTCTTCAACATCGACCTTCAGTTGACGTGGAAAAGCCTCGTTCTACCTTTCATGTGAAAGCTCTCGCCGTTTCTTTGCGGTACCTATCCATCTAGTATGCATTGCTATCTTCTCCATGTTTCCTCTTACTTCGAGCAAAACAGACCGATATGCCGATAAACAAATTAAATATAATTAAGTAACACGGTCGATGCCTTTGCATGTAGAATTTCAAAATATGTCTTTTCAGGTTTTACTCTTGACAGCAGGTTTCCATGAATTTTCTTGTGATTGCAACATGCATCTCACGAATTATTTCTCAAAATTGGGAACTATTTTCAAAATAATATATAGTACCGATTGGGCGTGATGATGATGGCTATCACGTCCAACAAATTGTTTTTTGATTACAGCTTTCACTCACAAAAATGAGGTTAGATGCCTTTCCCCATACAGAATGAAATGAGAAAACTTCTGCTGATCAACTGTGGACAAGAGAAAAGCAGGTAATCCATTGTAAGACCATAGATGACTTTCTTGGGGATGGGATTTGATTCTAGGTCCTCAGCTAGATAGATACAGTCACCCCACGCAGTTGAATCACCTACAATTTATGAATCAGCTGACTTCAAAAGACAAAATTATAATGAAACTTGTCACAAAACATCACAGAATTATTTTTACTGATAAGAAACTATGTGTTTCTTAGGCGGCATCCATTTATTACGTAACGCTAAAATTGGAAATTTTCGACCCCCTCCCCCCTCCGTATCGCTTTTTGTATGGAAATTTTACAATTTTTGTATGAGTCGTAACGCTCGAGCCTACCCCCTCCCCCCCTTCGAGTGTTACGTAATTTGTGGATGCCGCCTTATGTACTATCCCCCCTTCACTATTTCGTATGAACTATGTTTAATGATTACAAAAATAAGTCGAACTATAAAAAATTAAATAATCCATGCACACTTAAATTGTATAGTAAAATTAGTATTTTTAAGTTGTTTAATAAAATAAGCGTACATTGTGTACCTATTTGACTAGATTTATAAACCAATTCTACGCGTATCAATCAAATCACTCCAGAATTGTTTCATAATGACAATTTCAAATCTCTCCAAGTCGGAAAAAAGTCGCATCTAAAAATAGAAAAGCTTATTAATGTTTCAAAATTTACGTGTAGAGTAAGGTGGGGCAAAAGTTCGACCTTAGTGGTATAATCAAAGTTTCCAGGAAAACAATAGCAGTTAAAACAAAACAAATACCATACAGTGAACCTTCAACATATTGGCTATAATTTTGCTGAACAAACTTGTGTCAAAATATTTACTCATTTTTAGTTATAACAGTTTCAAAATTGATTGTCTTATTCGGACTTTTGCCCCACCGGTGGGACAAATTTAACTAAATTTGAAGATAATATGTGGATTTTATACAATTTGCAAATTTTTCCGTGATTTTATTCCTGGGTCGAACTTTTGCCCCACTATGGTCCAAAAATTGTTTTCAAGCAATTATGCAAAAACTAATACATCGGAAAGCAACCTTATGATAGGCCTAGAAACGCCCTTACATAAAATATTGGAAAAGATTTTATCTTCAATTGGTTCCATGCAACGAAAGTTTGACCAAAAATTACTATATTCATGTCGAAAAACAACAAATCGCCATAACTTTTCCAAATCTCAATCGATTTTTATGATATTTGTAGTGAAAGTCTCTTACTTGAAAAGCATTCGAACCACCATGACATTTATAAGATTTGTTTTGAATTGAGCAAGAAATCTCAAAAAGAAACTCTTACCCCACTCGAACTTTTGCCCCACTTTACTCTATTTATTTATTTATTTTTAATTTATTTATATTTATTCTTCTTGCTTATTGGACTGTATGGTCTACATTAACTTATTAGGACTAACATACGTTCTTTTGTTGACGAAATCTATTACAAATCACATCACATTACATGTAAAAATAAAAAAAAAACAACTAGAAACGTCGTAAACACATGTTGGTGCATTATAATATATTGTTCCAGTTGTTCTACTAAATGTATGGTTTGCTTCTTGGACGATTTGGAAGATTTTTCACAATTTATACATCATTGAATCTAGTTACTGTTTTGATTCATATAACGGACACTTAAGGCCTCAGTGAAGTAGGGGAACTTACGTATTCTCGGCAGTCTAAGCAGCTGGACTTTTAAAAAGGCAATTATACACAACAATTAAGCACAAGAATTAGCAGGAGACACCTGAAACACACTTGAGCACTCTTTATTCATTGGTTACTATACACAAAACACTATTTTGTTCTCTAAATCATCTGTTTTTCCTCGCAAAAGTCACGAGGCACTTGTTCTTTTATCGGCAATGCTATTTCTATTGTCGGCAACTAAAATGTTCTCTTCGGCAATCCAAAACTGTGTAAAAATGAGCTTATGTTTTGGTTACTTTTCGCATGTGTTGACAATGACTGAAATGAAACGTCACACATTATGTTCTACTGGTTGAAAGGGCCAATGCAGAAAAATACAGACTACACTGAAAAGAGCGTTCCCAGTCAACACAAACTCGTATACGATAGCGCATAAGAGTACAAACGTGGAGGCGATATACGTACATGCTCCACTAGGCTGCATGCAAAATGTACGTATATCGCCTCCACATTTGTACTCTTATATCCTACTATATACGATCGTGTGTTTACTGGGTTGCAGCTATAAATACAGTAACAGAGAATCAAATTGAATGCACAACGCCACTTAATTTGTGCAGACTAAGGCACCGTTCACACATTACGAAACGCTTTAGTGGGATGAGAAGTACCGTTTTGATTCATATTACGGACACTTAAGGCCTCAGTGAAGTATAACCCAGCTTGGACCATACAAAATAAATCATTCTGTATGATTTTTTAACGTTATCGAGCGTCGGAAGCCCTTAACTTTCGGATGGTGGGTGAAGAATACGCGTCCGTAACTTGAATAATTTTAAATAAATCAAAACGTGTGGCCTTTTCATGATTCTTATTCCGGACGCTCCCTCACTTTTGCCTTATATTCCGGATATTTTGATTCTAATTACGGACAGCTCATTATAATCATTAATGGAACAGTCAAATCATCAATTGAAATCGTTCAACCACTTAAGAGACGTCTAAGGTAGTTGGGCATTATAAATTTGCAATGATATTTATGGAAAAATCCTAATAAAACGAGCCTCGAAAATGAGAACTTTTGGACGGCGAAAATTGAAACATTTCGTGTGAAATGTTTCCCATACAAACGAGAGTGTTCGGAATTTGAAGCTGTCCGTAATATGAATCAAAACGGTAAGCTCAAATGTTGCGGCTGATACATGTTTTTTTTTTCATACAAAGACCGTTACGGAGGGGGAAGGGGGTCGAAAATTGAACAGTTTAGCGTTACGTCATAGATGGACGCTGCCTAAATTCGTGCAGCATTTCGGCTGTGAAAATTGACATGCCATGGTTGGGGACCGTTCAAATATTACGTAACGCAACAGGGGGAGGGAGGGGGCCTTACATAGTGTTACGGTACATACAAAAATTTGAAATTTTCCATACAAAAGCTGTAACATGGGGGAGGGAGGGGGTCTAAAATTGACATTTTTGCGTGACGTAATATTTGAATGAACCCTTATTAACTTGCAGCAGGTGCGATTCTAACCAAAAACCAACCAAACAAACAAGAACTTGCAGCATGACGTCATTGTTAATTGATTCATAATTATTGTGCTCTGCAAGGAAAATCCACGGAACGGGTAATTTGGATTTCAGAATTGCGTTTCAATTGCGCGTAATATTGTCTGCGCGTTACTGCCACAACTGAATGTTTATTTAAAATGAGCGCCGGAATATTATCCCTTTTATTCGCTCCTGATCCACACCATCCGTCCGCATTCAAACAACACGCATGACTTTTGTCGTCATGAAAGGAAGAAATCACGAAAGAGAAAAGGATGAACACACCGTCCTCTGGTTAGTGCCGACGACTGTAACTCATTACTTGCTACACACTGGTTTCCTTTCCTTTGAAAGAACTGAAAACAACGGCACCAGTGCCTGTCAAAGTTTACAGGTACTGTCATCGAGAGTGACATTGGGCCAAATTTTAATCTATATAAATAAAAAGGGAATGGTGTTTGTATGTCACGAAATGGCTTACGAACGGGTCAACGGATTTGAATGATTCCTTCTCCGTTATGTTCGTCAAGGGTTCCGACGTGTTTGTGTGTTTAACAATCCCTGGATATACACCGGGAAAGTTGAAAAAACGAGCGTGAACGAAACTGTCATTTTGTATGGGATGATTAATAGCATTTTTCAACAGCCTACTTGATGGCAAGACGAAGTTTGCCGGCACCACTTGTCTGAAATATAGCAAGCATTGGGAATATTAAAAAAAAACTTCAATGTAGTATTCCTCACGGCATAACAATAAACAAGGCAAGCTCTTTACTGATGTAAACTCAAATTTGGTTGTAAACATGTGACGTCACTTCTATCGTACTATCCAGCTTTTTAAAACCGCTAATGGCAGTCGCCACCAGGCTAGCTTTCTGATAGGGATTGGGCGATTTGACGTTTGACTTGGGTCGCTTCTATTGAACGAACCCAAGCCAAACGTCATATCGTTTAATCCCTACCAGAGAGCGAGGCTATTTTTGCGGCAGCCATTAGCGCTCGTAAAAAGCTGGATATACCAGGACCACTAGATTATTCGTTTTCACAAATTTGTTCGAGATGGATAGGAATGACGTCATCAAGTAGCTGTCAGTTTTCGGAATATATCACCTTCTCAATATTGTAACCGTGGTGTAGTATCCGAGATTTGCATCTGGACAACATTCGGCCGATTCAGCCATCAGCCGATTCTCCAGTACGGCTGAAATTTGCACTGCCGTTTTCACTACCGTCGTCCACAACAATCTTCACTAAACTGAAGCGTCGATTCCGAGACGAGGCGGCAAGCTATTTGCGCGCTCATTCGAACTGTCAATTTTGTTACACTGAAATGAAAAGGCACGCTGATACTGAACATGCACGCTAATATCAAACCAAACATGCACGCTTAACTAAACATAAGCAGTATTTCAATTAAAATGCAATATACCAGCTCTAGCTACCACATCCGCCTTCTCCTCTACTCTGTAAAAATGTTGAAAACAATTCATCATCATCATCATCATCATCATCATCATCATCATCATCATCATCATCATCATCATCATCATCATCATCATCATCATCATCATCATCATCATCATCATCATCATCATCATCATCATCATCATCATCATCATCATCATCATCATCATCATCATCATCATCATCATCATCATCATCATCATCATCATCATCATCATCATCATCATCATCATCATCATCATCATCATCATCATCATCATCATCATCATCATCATCATCATCATCATCATCATCATCATCATCATCATCATCATCATCATCATCATCATCATCATCATCATCATCATCATCATCATCATCATCATCATCATCATCATCATCATCATCATCATCATCATCATCATCATCATCATCATCATCATCATCATCATCATCATCATCATCATCATCATCATCATCATCATCATCATCATCATCATCATCATCATCATCATCATCATCATCATCATCATCATCATCATCATCATCATCATCATCATCATCATCATCATCATCATCATCATCATCATCATCATCATCATCATCATCATCATCATCATCATCATCATCATCATCATCATCATCATCATCATCATCATCATCATCATCATCATCATCATCATCATCATCATCATCATCATCATCATCATCATCATCATCATCATCATCATCATCATCATCATCATCCATCATCATCATCATCATCATCATCATCATCCATCATCATCATCATCATCATCACATCATCATCATCATCATCATCAATCATCATCATCATCACATCATCATCATCATCATCATCATCATCATCATCATCATCATCATCATCATCATCATCATCATCATCATCATCATCATCATCATCATCATCATCATCATCATCATCATCATCATCATCATCATCATCATCATCATCATCATCATCATCATCATCATCATCATCATCATCATCATCATCATCATCATCATCATCATCATCATCATCATCATCATCATCATCATCATCATCATCATCATCATCATCATCATCATCATCATCATCATCATCATCATCATCATCATCATCATCATCATCATCATCATCATCATCATCATCATTCATCATCATCATCATCATCATCATCATCATCAATCATCCATCATCAATCATCATCATCATCATCATCATCATCATCATCATCATCATCATCATCATCATCATCATCATCATCATCATCATCATCATCATCATCATCATCATCATCATCATCATCATCATCATCATCATCATCATCATCATCATCATCATCATCATCATCATCATCATCATCATCATCATCATCATCATCATCATCATCATCATCATCATCATCATCATCATCATCATCATCATCATCATCATCATCATCATCATCATCATCATCATCATCATCATCATCATCATCATCATCATCATCATCATCATCATCATCATCATCATCATCATCATCATCATCATCATCATCATCATCATCATCATCATCATCATCATCATCATCATCATCATCATCATCATCATCATCATCATCATCATCATCATCATCATCATCATCATCATCATCATCATCATCATCATCATCATCATCATCATCATCATCATCATCATCATCATCATCATCATCATCATCATCATCATCATCATCATCATCATCATCATCATCATCATCATCATCATCATCATCATCATCATCATCATCATCATCATCATCATCATCTGCCAGCCTACTCCACTCAGGGAGCCTACTGGGCAAATTTCCTGTTTTCGTTTTTTTTTATCCGGCAGTCTACAATCCTTCCGTCAGGGAGCCTACTGAGGAAATGTTTCTTTTTTTATCCACCAGCCTACTCCACTGCCCTTCCGTCAGGGAGCCTACTGGGGAAATGTTTTTTTTTTATCCGCCAGGCTACTCCACTCTGGGAGCCTACTGGGAAAATTTCCTGTTTTCTTTATTTTTTTTATCCGCCAGCCTACTCCACTGCCCTTCCGTCAGGGAGCCTACTGGGGACGCTTCATGTTTCTCTCATTTTGTCTTTTTCACAAATCACAAACCTTTCCAGTCGCATAACTGGAATAATCCTACCATCTGCGCCATTGTAGTATCCGAGATTTGCATCTGGACAACATTCGGCCGATTCAGCCATCAGCCGATTCTCCAGTACGGGTGAAATTTGCACTGCCGTTTTCACTACCGTCGTCCACAACAATCTTCACTAAACTGAAGCGTCGATTCCGAGACGAGGCGGCAAGCTATTTGCGCGCTCATTCGAACTGTCAATTTTGTTACACTGAAATGAAAAGGCACGCTGATACTGAACATGCACGCTAATATCAAACCAAACATGCACGCTTAACTAAACATAAGCAGTATTTCAATTAAAATGCAATATACCAGCTCTAGCTACCACACGTGGTAATCCTTGAAATTATCTTCAACTACAGTCGAATTTTGTTCTTTGCACTATCTTTAAGTGGGCTACGTTTCAATTGGGCCCCCGTTAGTTGGGCTATAGCCCACTTAAGGGTTCATTCATGTATTTCATAACGCTAAAAATGGCCAATTTCGACACCTACCCACCCCGTAACGATTTTTGTATGAACATTCTAGAAATTTTGTATGAGCCGTAACATCATGAGGACACCCACCCACCCCCTTTAGCGTTATGGAATTTGTGAATGAGCCCTAAAACGAAGGCAAACGTCATTTTCTGACATAAGACGCAATTTATCAATGTTGATAGCTCCATTTTTTTTGTTTTATGTTATTTGACAGCCCGAAAATCAGCCCGATTAGTCAAAGTCTTGCACTAAGTGGGCTACAGGTTTTGCGCAACGAACGAAGCTTGACTGTACCATCAAAATGTTAGATTCATGGAACTAGTAGTTTATTTTTAAGAAATCATCAAAAAAAAGCTTGAAAAAGGCCTTTCTAAATTGTCACTTTTGAGGCTACACAGATAATCTCGCTTTTAGAAGGACGAATACTGTTTTGAAATCTCACATTCCTGTCCATCATATCATCCATCATATTGGAAAGCTCTAGAAATCTTGGAAGGAACACGGCTCTCTTGATTTGTTCTTATTGCGTATCAATTCTACACGCAGCGAACTGGACTATAGAAATTCATATATTTTGCCTTAAGAATGATGAAACGATTATTGCAATACGAAAGCTGTATGTATCGTCTAAGCATCACCCCACATTAAGGCGTCGATAGACAAAAGGAGTGCGCACGAGCCTATCGATCACAAGGTTCTTGGAGCGATTCCAGGATGCCGCGAAAACTATTTTTGTTTTGGTTTTATTATATAAATTTATGAATTTTAATCCGATTTCTTGTGGAGAATTTTCTTAAGGGATTCCTATGTTTATCGATAGTTCACTTTCCTGAGTGTAGTTTGTTTGGCCCAATGTCACCCCCTAGAAGGGGTGAGTTTGTGCCAATTTTCATACGTTTCCTATTTAAAGGAAAATAATCAAATTTCAATGAATGAATGAATGAATTGTCTTTATTAACGAGACTCTCAGCCCTTGGCTATCAAATTTCAATCATTTGTTCAGCATTTGCAAAGTATTTTCATATTTAGCCGAACATATCATGCAAATTGCGAAAGTTGTTTAAAAATAAATGAGGACTTACGCATTTTTGGCCAAATCTCACCCCCTTCGACGGTACTTGCGCAGTTGTTTTCAAATTTCTTTAAATGCAAAAGGTAAATAATTTCACTGTGAATTGAACTATTCGCTGAATGGCTCGATATGGTTGTGGTCTTTAAAGGTTACTGCTCTTGAATGCTCTATCACCATGTTATTCCCGAAAGAGTGAATGGTAACATTAAAAAAAAATTCCGGTTGCGATGTTTCACGATTTTTTGTTGGTTTATGATTAGCACTCTCCGAATATTGTTCGATCGGCTTATTCGGATCAAAATCCAAACTTTGCCAGTAAAATTTATTTGCTTTCATATTATTCTCAGTGTATTAAAAAATCAGAATAGACCATTTGCAAATCAATTCACTTATGACTTGACACATAAACATCATCCTCTGATTCGCGACTACGAAGCTGCTGATGTTTTCTTCGGTTTTCTGTGAGAAAAACAAGGAGAGATGTTTTTTGCTTTTTTTCACGCACACGATGACACTCGCGAATTGCCTGTAGAACATCAGGAGTGTTGCCAAAATACTTAACCTATTAAAAGTGGTATATTTTATATGATTCTCAGTATATTGATGATTATGCGCTACAACTAGAGTTACTGTGCACGTGCTGTAGCCTTAGGTGCAGGAGGCTCATTGCTTGCTAGCGCACGGGTGCGCTGTACATTGTGTGACCTTTTTGGAGTGCCTCATTTTTCTTGAGATGTGTCTCAATGCGGTCTCATGCGCTCCGTCACATGTGCTGTTTAAAATTCAGCGCAATAATTGAAATGATGAAATTGCAACTCTCGGATCGCGAGTCTTCGACAATGTCATGTAGACCATCTAGACACCTGCATAATGAAGCGAAAAAAGTAGTAGAGTATCTTCGTTACTAAGCAGTTGTTTCACAACTTGGATACCGATGGTGAGCCGTAGCGCCGAGCAGCGCATGAGACGAGTCTCCCCGGGAGCACATCGGCTTGCGCGCGCTTTTAGAATTTTCGTGAGCCTCCTACTAGCGCAGCACACTAGGATTCCGATGAGCTGAGAGACGGTTTGTTTGGAGGCTCGTCAGTACATTTATGTGCTCCTGAGAAATATGCAACTCTAGCTACAACACGCAGATAAGGAAAGTATTGATAGGCTCAATTATTACCAATCCATGCTTTGTAGCCTAATTCCAATAAATTGATTAGTTGTGTTCGACTTTTTTTATGAGTTTAAATTGTGAATAATAAATACACTGTAATTGAATATGGTTTCCTGGCAACCTTGTCCAGCAATAAAAAGTGATTGCCGAGGAAATCAAAGTGCATTAATTTTAATATGTGATTTAAAACATCAAAATTAAGTATTGTCGAGTGCTTTATACCCAAATCGAAAGTTCAATAGTGCATAAGTGATCGGTGCGTAGCTTTTGTGAAAATAATGTAATTGGAGCGGAGAATTGGACAGTTTAAAGTGGTGAGTTTTCCTTAAGCTGTTCTTATGATGTTTTATTCGGCAGCTCACGAATGACGATAATTTCGTAAGCATTTATTTCATGTAATGATTAAATCAATGTTATATAATATTTTTGTGAAAGATGAGATCCACATGGAAGATTAAAGTTCAAGGAATATGTTGAGTACATGGAAGTTAACTCTTGTTCCGTAGATAAATTTAAACAAGGACGATAAGTTAGTGCTGCCGAAAATACCCTCAGGGTGCCGAAGCCATCATTTGCCCTATAACTTATCAGAAAGCATATAAAATAAATCATTTTGTATGATTCTTCTACGTTATTAAGCCTTCAAAACACTTAAATTTCATGGTTTTGATTTCGGAACATGAATAATTTTAAATATATAAAAATGTGCGGACTTTTCACGATTCTTATTCCGGACGCTTCCTTACTTTTGCATCATATTCCGGACACTTTGATTTGAATTCCGGACAGCGCAAGAAAATCATAAATAGAAAATTTAAATCATCAATTGAAATCGTCAAACCACTAAAGAGACGTCTAAGGCAGTTGATGAATATAAATTTGCATAGATATCTATGGAATTTTTTTTATTAAAACGAGCATCAAAAGTGAGAACTTATGATCGGCAAAAATTGAAACATTTCGTCTGAAATGTTTCCCATACAAAGTGGAGTATCCGGAATGAGAAGCTGTCCGTAATATGAATCAAAACGGTACCTTGATTTTTTTCTTTTTGTTACATACATATTACATATGCTCTAGACCCCCCGACCGATTGTTTTCGTTCTAGTTGCAAATGAAAGGGGATAATCATGGCTTTCTTGTGTCAAAATTTTAGACATGCCAATTTTTTTATTTTGAAATTGCTCTACGAAGCACACCGTGTATGAGGTATAGCTAAATGCGGCCTTTTTCGAATGCTCAGTTCTTTCATGCCCAATTCCCAATCGATTGAACAACAACAAGGAAAATAACTTACTAAACAAACATTTGTGTAGGCCCGAAGCGATGATCCCTTGGGCCCCTCTGCTAAATCTAAATCTAGCCCTATAATATTAAAAATAAGGGATAATTAAGTGGCCCCTGTACATAATTGATTCAAATCTCCTCCAAAACCTATGCTTATTATAGGTATTTTTGGTATGGGATCATACAAATTGTCAATTTTGGGGCCCCTATGAGCTCGGGGCGCAGTGCGGACCGCACCCACCGCACCCCGCTAGCTACGCTACTGGGTAACATTGTGCTAAAAGATTATTTAGCCGGCATTGTGTTAAAAGATTCTGTACACGGACGCATTACCGTAGTAAAATTGGTTATGCCTCCGTGTACAGAATGGAAATTGTGGGTTCAAGTCCCGCCGGCTACATAAGCTTTTAGCACAATGTAACAACAATTACACTTTGTTTGGCAAACATATCTCTATCAGCCGATATTGAATACCTTTCCCCTAAAAATTAATATAAGTTTGAGTTGCAATTAGTTGGCTATAATCCAAATGAGCTAAAATTTTGGGAGAACATTCAGAATTGGATCTAGAATCGAATTAGTTGATAACTATAGAGTGATCTGTTTTAAAAAATATTTACCTCAAAATTATTATTTTGCTTCATATCCGTACAAAGCTGCACTGCTGCCGGCAGACGCAACACAACAGACATTATTCCCAACCTGCTCGCTCGTGATTGGATATGATTTTCTCATTTTCATCTACTGCCAGATAGCACACCGGGCGGAAGGACCCGAGTCGGGAAAGGAGAAACACAACTGCAGGATGGAAAAAAAATATAACAATACTAACTTTGTTGAAATGTTGTCGGAGTTTCGCCTCGGCTTTGTTCGCTTGTAGACTCCCAGCTCAAACAGAATTCATAATCATAACACAATCTCATCACACAGAGATAGAGATAGAGTAGAGAGGGTAGCCAATGGGATGATCCCAGAGGAGCAGGAAACTCACTGCGCGCTCGACAAAGGCAACGAACGAATCGGCATTTGCCCAGGAGACAAGCCGTCGACTCGCCGTTGTTGTTGGGTTGGGAGGGATGAAACTCGTTCTGTGCATATTTCCATTCTTTTATTTCATTTTTCCATCTCCCAAACAGCCGCCTCCCCTTTTGTCATCATATGAAGTAATTTTAATCATTTTGCAAAACAATAACGAAAAACCCCTCTGCTGGAGCCTCCTGATGGGATTTGAGCGCGCGGCAGCACAGAGAAAATTATGATTATGTTTCGCATCTGGGTAGAAATGCTTGCTGTATGCTGTTTTTCCCTCTGCCAGCGCCGGGAGAATGTGATTGTTGTACCGAAAGGTAAAGTAATCTGCCCATGCAGCACCACCCCTTTACCCCGGACCCCTCTTGAAATGGCGCCAACCCACGAGGAGGAAAGGTGCTGCAGCAGAGCCACGTTTAATCAAAGTAGGATGGTCCTCCTCACGAGCAACTAATGGCGGCTAGAGCGAGTTTTACCCAACAACTGTTGGAAAATGTTCCTATCTGTTCTGTTTGGTAGCGCAGCAGTGTACTAATGAAATGAAAACATGAATAATACAGAGAGAGAAAAAAAAACAGAAATCCTTTGTTGTCCCCGTGGATCCTCTGTTGGGGAAAAGCGAGAATTCCACCGGATGGATTTTCATAACAGGATTAATATGCGCTGGGGAGTGGCAGGAAACGAGGAGAAGCTTGGGGAAATGACAGATGCTGCAAGCGGTGAGACTACATTTAATCATAAAATTTTCCCGGGGAGGAAAAAGTACAGAAAAGTTGCAACAGCTGAAACATGGATGTTGTTCGGAATTATGAACAGTGAAGGGTTGTAGTGGAGGGGATTCTATGGTTGACGGCAATCCAACTCATAATACAAAATGTTCCTAAGAAAATAAGCAAAATTGGGGAAGATTCACACAAAATTAAGCTGCTCTGCTCTGTGTTCTGCTTTGCTCTCTGCTCTGCGCTGATCTCTGCTCTACTCTCTGCTTTGCCTCTAATCTGCGCTCTGTTCTGCTCTATGCTCTGCTCTCTGCTCTGCTTTCGGCAGTGCTTTCCGAAGTGCTCTCTGCTCTGCTCTATGCTCTTAGCTCTGAGCTGGTCTACTCTCTGCTCTGCTCTCTGTTCTGCTCTCTGCTCTAATCTCTGCTGTGCTCTCTGCTCTGCTCTCTACTCTGCTCTCTACTCTGCTCTCTGCTCTGCTTTCTGCTCTGCTCTCTGCTCTGCTCTCTGCTCTCTGCTCTGCTCTCTGCTCTGCTCTCTGCTCTGCTCTCTGCTCTGCTCTCTGCTCTGCTCTCTGCTCTGCTCTCTGCTCTGCTCTCTGCTCTGCTCTCTGCTCTGCTCTCTGCTCTGCTCTCTGCTCTGCTCTCTGCTCTGCTCTCTGCTCTGCTCTCTACTCTGCTCTCTGCTCTACTTTCTGCTCTGCTCTCTGCTCTGCTCTCTGCTCTGCTCTCTGCTCTGCTCTCTGCTCTGCTCTCTGCTCTGCTCTCTGCTCTGCTCTCTGCTCTGCTCTCTGCTCTGCTCTCTGCTCTGCTCTCTGCTCTGCTCTCTGCTCTGCTCTCTGCTCTGCTCTCTGCTCTGCTCTGCTCTGCTCTGCTCTCTGCTCTGCTCTCTGCTCTGCTCTCTGCTCTGCTCTCTGCTCTGCTCTCTGCTCTGCTCTCTGCTCTGCTCTCTGCTCTGCTCTCTGCTCTGCTCTCTGCTCTGCTCTCTGCTCTGCTCTCTGCTCTGCTCTCTGCTCTGCTCTCTGCTCTGCTCTCTGCTCTGCTCTCTGCTCTGCTCTCTGCTCTGCTCTCTGCTCTGCTCTCTGCTCTGCTCTCTGCTCTGCTCTCTGCTCTGCTCTCTGCTCTGCTCTCTGCTCTGCTCTCTGCTCTGCTCTCTGCTCTGCTCTCTGCTCTGCTCTCTGCTCTGCTCTCTGCTCTGCTCTCTGCTCTGCTCTCTGCTCTGCTCTCTGCTCTGCTCTCTGCTCTGCTCTGCTCTGCTCTCTGCTCTGCTCTCTGCTCTGCTCTCTGCTCTGCTCTCTGCTCTGCTCTCTGCTCTGCTCTGCTCTCTGCTCTGCTCTCTGCTCTGCTCTCTGCTCTGCTCTCTGCTCTGCTCTCTGCTCTGCTCTCTGCTCTGCTCTGCTCTCTGCTCTGCTCTCTGCTCTGCTCTCTGCTCTGCTCTGCTCTGCTCTCTGCTCTGCTCTCTGCTCTGCTCTCTGCTCTGCTCTCTGCTCTGCTCTCTGCTCTGCTCTCTGCTCTGCTCTTTGCTCTGCTCTGCTCTTTGCTCTGCTCTGCTCTGCTCGCTGCTATCTGCTCTGCTTTCTGATGTGCTCTCTGCTCTGTTCTCTGCTCTGCTTCGTGGAAAATTTTCAGCTTTTGGGAGAAGCTTTATCAACTTCTCGAAGAAAGCTTTTCCAGTTTTTGGAAGAAAGTTCTTTAAGCTTCTGGAAAAAAAGATTTTCCCGCTACTGGAAGGAAGATTTGTCAGCTTTTGGAGAAAGCTTTTCCAGCCTTTGTTAGGAAGCTTTTTCAGCTTCTGGGAGAAAGCTTTTCCAGTTTTTGGAATAAAGTTCTTCTAGCTCCTGGAAGGACACTTTTCCAGCTACTTAAAGAAAGCTTTTCTAATTTCAGGAAGGAACCTTTTACAGCTTCTGAAAGGAAACTTTGTCAGCTTCTGGGAGAAGCTTTTGCAGCTTCTAGGAGAAGCTTTTGCAGCTTCTGGAAGGAAGCTTTTCTAGATTCTGGAAGGATGGTTTTCTAATTTCTGGGAGGGAGCTTTTCCAGCTTCTGGAAGAAAGCTTTCCCAGCTTCGGGAAGAAAGCCTTTTCAGCTTTTGGAAGGAAGCATTTCCAGCTACTGGAAGGAAGCTTATTCAGCTACTGAAAGGAAGCTTTTCCAGTTTCTTGAAGGAAGTTTTTTCAGCTTTTGGGAGAATCTTTTGCAGCTTCTGGAAGAAAGCTTTACCAGATTCTGGAAGGAATATTTTCTGATTTATGGAAGAAAGCTTTCCCAGTTTTTGGAAGAAAGTTTTTCTAGCTACTGGGAGGAAGATTTGTCAGCCTTTGTAAAGAAGCTTTTCCAGCATCTGGAAGGAAGGTTTTCTAATTTCTGAGAGGAAGCTTTGTCAGCTTCTAGAAAAAAAAGCTTTTCCAGCTTCTCCAAGAAATCTTTTCCAGCTTCTTTATCAACTTCTAGGAGAAAGGTTTTCTAATTTCTGGAAGGAAGCTTTTCCAGCTACTGGAAGGAAGCTTCTTCAGCTTCTGAAAGAAAGCTCTGTCAGCTTCTTGGAGAAGCTTTTGTTACTTATGGGAGAAGCTTTAACAACTTTTGGGAGAATTATTTCCAGCTTCTAGATGAAAGCTTTTTCAGCTTCTAGAAGAAAGCTTTTCTAGTTTTTTGAAGAAAATTTTTCCAGCTCATGGAAGGACGCTATTTCAGCTACTGGCGCTTTTCTAATTTCTGAAAGGAAACTTTTCCAGATTCTGGAAGGAAGCTTTTCCAGATTCTGGAAGAATACATTTTCAGCTTCTTAAAGGAAGCTTTATCAGCTTCTGGGAGAAGCTTTTGCAGCTTCAGAGAGAAGCTTTATCAGCTTCTGGAAGAAGCTTTATCAGCTTCTGGAAGAAGCTTTTTCAGCTTCTGGAAGAAAGTTTTTCCAGCTTCTGGAAGGAAGTTTTACCAGCTACTGGAAGGAAGCTATTTCAGCTTCTGTGGGAAGCTTTTTCATCTTTTGGGAGATTCTTTACCAATTTCTGGTTGAAAGCTTTTCCAGCTTCTGGAAGGAAGCTTTTCCAAATTCCGGAAGGAAGGTTTTCTAATTTCTGGAAGGAAGCTTTTTCAGCTTCTGGGAGAATCTTTTCCAGCATCTGGAAGATAGATTTTGCAGCTTCTGGAAGAAAGCTACTCGGGCTTCTGCAAGGAAGCTTTTCCATCTTCTGGAAGTATGCTTTATTGTCTTCTGGAAGGAAGGTTTTCCAGATTCTGGAATAAAGGTTTTCTGATTTCTGGAAGGAAGGTTTTCCAGCTTCTGGAAGAAAGCTTTTCCCGCATCTGGAAGAAGGCTTTTCTAGTTTTTGGAAGAAAGTTCTTCCAGCAACTAGAAGGAAGCTTTTACAGATTCTGGAAGGAAGGTTTTCTAATTTCTGAGATAAAACTTTTCCAGCTTTTGGAAGAAAGCTTTTCCTGCTTTTGAAAGGA
Organism: Aedes aegypti; assembly: GCF_002204515.2. NCBI lineage: Eukaryota > Metazoa > Arthropoda > Insecta > Diptera > Culicidae > Aedes > Aedes aegypti. The sequence continues at coordinate 289,785,623 of NC_035107.1, read as the reverse complement.
AGCTTTTCCAGCTTCAGGAAGGAAGGTTTTCTAATTTCTGGAAGGAAGCTTTATTCAGCTTCTGAAAGAAACCTCTGTCAGCTTCTTGGAGAAGCTTTTGCAGCTTATAGGAGAAGCTTTAACAGCTTTTGGAAGATTTTTTTCCAGCTTTTGGAAGAAAGCTTTTCCAGCTTCACGACTAAAGATTTTCCAGTTTTTGGAAGAGAGTTCTTCCAGTTCCTGGAAGGACGCTATACCATCTACTGGAAGGAAGCTTTTCTAATTTCTGAAAGGAAGCTTTTCCAGTTCCTGGAAGGAAACATATTTAGCTTCTGGGAGGAAGCTTTGTCAGCTTCTGACAGAAGCTTTTGCAGCTTCTGGGTGAAGCTTTTGCAGATTCTGCTTTTTCAGCTTTTGGAAGAAAGCTCTTCCAGCTTCTGGAAGGAAGCTTTACCAGCTACTGGAAGGAAGCTATTTCAGCTTCTTTGAGAAGCTTTTTAATCTTCTAGCAGGAAGCTTTTAGAGCTTCTAGGAGATGCTTATCCAGCTTCTAGAAGAAAGCTTTTCCAGCTTCTGAGAGGAAGCTTTTCCATATTCTGGATTGAAAGGTTTCTAATGTCAAGAAGGAAGCATTTCCAGCTTCTGGAAGAAAAATTCTTCAGCTTCTGAAAGGAAGTATTGTCAGCTTCTGGGAAGAGCTTTTACAGCTAATGGGAGAAGCTTTAAGAGCTTTTGGGTGAAGCTTTTCCAGTTTTTGGAGGAAAGCTTTTACAACTTCTGGGAGAAAGCTTTTCCTGTTTATGGAAGATAGATCTTCCAGCTTCTGGGAGGGAGCTTTTCCAGTTTCTGGAAGAAAGTTCTGCCAGCTCCTGGAAGGACGCTTTTCCAGCTACTGGAAGGAAGCTTTTTATTTTCTCGAAGGAAAGTTTTTCAGCTCCTGAAAGGAAGCTTTGTAAGCTTCTGGGAGAAGCTCTTGCAGCTTCTGGGAGAAGCTTTTGCAGCTACTGGAAGGAGGGTGTTTCATCTTCTGGAGGAGGCTTTTAAATCTTTTGGGAGAAGCTTCTCCAGCTTCTTGAAGAAAGCTTCGCAAGTGTAGAACTAGCCCTCGTGCGTTAAAATACACTCAAATAAAGATTTAAAAAAAAAAAAAAGAAAGCTTCGCGAGCTTTTGGAAGGAAGCTTTTCCAGCCTCTGGAAGAATTTTTTTTCAGCTTCTGTAAGATAGCTTCTCCAGCTTCTGGAAGAAAGCCTTTCCAGCTTTTGGAAGGAAGCTTTCCCAGCTTTTGGAAGAAAGTTTTTCCAGCTTTTGGAAAAAAGCTTTTCTGAATTTCCAAGAAAGCTTTTCCAGCTTCTGGAAGAATCTATTTCAGCTTCTGAAAGAAAGCTTTTCCAGCTTCTGGAAGAAATCTTTTCTAGTTTTTGGAAGAAAGTTCTTCCAGCGACTAGTAGGAAGCTTCTCTATCTTCTAGAAGGAAGCTTATCCAGTTACTGGAAGGAAGCTATCCCAGTTTCTGGAAGGAAGAAATCTTGGTCGCAGTGGTTTATGTTCCGAACAGAAAAAAAAGCTTCTCGATGAAAGATTTTCCAGTTTTTGGAAGAGAGTTCTTCCAGCTCCTGGAAGGACGCTATTCCAGCTACTGGAAGGAAGGTTTTCTAATTTTTGAAAGGAAGCTTTTCCAGCTCCTGGAAGTTAAAATTTTTAGCTTCTGAGAGGAAGTTTTGTCAGCTTCTGACAGAAGCTTTTGCAGCTTCTGGAAGAAAGCTTTTCCAGCTACTGGAAGGAAGCTTTACCAGCTACTGCAAGGAAGCTATTTCAGCTTCTGTGAGAAGCTTTTTAATCTTCTAGGAGGAAGCTTTTACAGCTTCTGGGAGATGTTTATCCAGCTTCTAGAAGAAATCTTTTACAGCTTCTGAAAGGAAGCTTTTCCATATTCTGGATGGCAAGTTTTCTAATGTCTAGAAGGAAGAATTTCCATCTTCTGGAAGAAAGTTTCTTCAGCTTCTGAAAGGAAGTATTGTCAGCTTCTGGGAAGAGCTTTTTTTAACTAATGGGAGAAGCTTTAAGAGCTCTTGGGTAAAGCTTTTCCAGAAAGTTCTGCCAGCTTCTGGAAGGACGCTTTTCCAGCTACTGGAAGGAAGCTTTTTTATTTTCTGGAAGGAAACTTTTTCAGCTCATAAAAGGAAGCTTTGTAAGCTTCTGGGAGAAGCTTTTGCAGCTACTGAAAGGAAGGTGTTTCAGCTTCTGGAGGAGGCTTTTTTATCTTTTGGGAGAAGCTTCTCCAGCTTCTTGAAGAAAGCTGCACGAACTTTTGGAAGGAAGCTTTCCCAGCTCTTGGAAGAAAGTTTTTCCAGTTTTTGGAAGAAAGCTTTTCTGAATTTCCAAGAAAACTTTTCCAGCTTCTGGGAGAATCTCTCCAGCTTCTGAAAGAAAACCTTTCCAGCTTCTGGAAGAGATCTTTTCTAGTTTTTGGAAGAAAGTTCTTCCAGCAACTAGTAGGAAGCTTCTCTAGCTTCTAGAAGGAAGCTTTTCCAGCTACTGCAAGGAAGCTTTTTCAGCTTCTGAAAAGAAGCTTTGTCAGCTTCTGTAACGAAGCTTTTCCAGCTTCTGGAAGGAAGCTTTTCTAATTTCTGGAAGGAAGCTTTTCTAGCTTCTGGAGGAAAGCTTTTCCAGCTTCTGGAACCATGTTTTATCAGCTTCTGGAAGGAAGCTTTTCCAGATTCTAAAAGGTAGGTTTTCTAATTTCTGGAAGGAAGCTTTTCCAGCTTCTGGAAAGAAGCTTATTCAGCTTCTGAAAGGAAGCTCTTTCAGCTTCTGGAAGAAGCTTTTGAAGCTTATGGAAGAAGCTTTAACAGCTTTTGGGAGATTTTTTTCCAGCTTCTGGAAGGAAACTTCTACATTTTCTGGAAGGAAGCTTCTCCAACTTCTGGAAGGAAGCTTTACTATTTTCAACTTCTGGACAAAGCTTGGTTAATTCCTGGAAAAAAGCTTTTCTAGCTTCTTAAAGGAAGCTTTCCTGGCTTCTGGAGTAAGCTTTTCCAAATCTTTTGTGGAAGCTTTTTCGAGCCTTTGGATTTATTTCGAGGTTCTGGAGGAAGCTATTTTGAGCTTTTCGAGGAAGATGTTTTGAAAGTTTTCACAAGCATATGGTTGAAGCTTTTTCGAGCTTATTGAGGAAGATTTTAGAACTCTAAGAGGAAGCTGTTCCATCTGCTAAATTCCAGATTTTTTAGCTTCGGGTAGATTTTTTTTGGAGATTTTTAAGCAAGCCTTTTTATATCTAGGGGAAGCTTTTTCGAAAATCCTTTCTCAGTCTCTGAAAAAAGCTTCTCACTGCTTCTGCTAATGGAAAAATCATTTTTCAAATTCTGGAAAAAATCCATTAGAGCTTTTGAATGGAGTTTTTATTTAGCTTCTGGAAAAAGCTTCTTTGAACTTATGGCTGTTTTTTTTTTCTGTGGCTTTTTAAGAAATGTTTGCGGTTATTTTTTCTGCTTCTGAAAATATCGTGACTCAGCAAATAGAGAAGATTTTTTTTAAACAATTTCCGAGAGAAAATTTTCTAGTTTATCTCAGTCTTGTAGTAGAATAACCGTGTCTAGCTTTCTGAAGAAGTGTTGCATTACTTCCTAGGGTTCAACCCTGTCCGTTTCACTACTGGTAGCTTTCGTCCGTAGTCTCTGGAAGCAACAAAGAATGCAATTGTCTCGGTTTCCAGCGTCACATTGGTCCGTCGCACGGCAAGAGACATGCCCAGACCCATCTTGAGCGCGTTTTGCTTCAGGAAATTTTTGGATAATTAGTTCGTCTGCTTCGCGAAACCGGAGAAAATATTAACAATTTTAGACTCGTTGCTCGGCGTTATCCGTCGTTGTATGATTAAGTAACGTTGTGCAACTCTCGAATCAGATATGCTCCTACTGGATGAGGCAAAATTCTCACCAACCTCCTACGTAGTCTTATCGAGGGATCCTCTCGGGAGATAACAATGGAAAAGCGCACAGCAAAGTAGTCATTGGCGGGTCCCTCGTTCCGAGTTCGTCCTGAGCTTCTGCAGGCTTTGCGTCGAGCTGGATCATGTGTTCGTTCGTTGCAGGGCTGGCACATTACGGTGAGCATGTAATACGTTTGCACATCATGCTTTTCAATAGGAATTAAATTCTTTTTGTTTATGTGCCGGTACAGCAATTTTCATTCAACTTTTCATCCCTCGAGCCGCTCTCGGCCTGGGTTTGTACAGCTATGATTCGGTATTTTCATTTGTGTTTTTCCCCCGGCTATGCAACACACACATCTGGTGGCTGTGGTGGCTGACTGGGGAGATCCGGGGAAAAGATGATTAAAATTGAAATCTCCGAGAAATTTTCATAATTAAATGCATAAAGCTGTGAAATGTTTTCGGTCACGTCCCACGAGTCCGGATATCTGGAACTTGGCTGAGAGGGCGGCCTCGTTGAATATGGGAAAATGTGCAGCGAGTTGGAAGCTTCCAGTCAGAATGGTAATTAACCTCAAAACCGTTAATTGTTCTCAGACCTAAAGGAGGGGGAAATCTCGGCACAAATTAATTATCCTGCTGGGAGAACGAGCTCAATCGAATTCTGTTATGCAACGCAATCGTCTCGCGCCCTCTTTCCTTCCGCCATGGCAAGTGCCGTCTCTGAATGTCATGGTCCCAGCTAGCAAAGGCGTAGCTATGGTTTTCGGGGCCCGGTTCGCAGTCAAATTTTGGGCCTCCAAAATAGGAATGTTATGAAATATGATTTTAAAAGAAATTGTCAACCAAAGTTATCTTTTTTCTTTAAATAAATAAATCATATATAAAATTCCCAGAATTGTCTGTCTGGCTGTAAGTTACGCTTTAAAATGTTTCATATGAAATGTTTCACATAATAAGAAACGGTAAAACAACCTTTAAAGCTACGGTAAAGAACATTACAATGCCTTTTGAACAGCCTAGCCACTGCAGTATAGTTTAACGATTACTTGAGCGATATTGTAGTAGGTAAATTAGTAATGCGCCGTCCATAAATTACGTACGCTCTATGGGGGGAGGGGGAGTAGGCTCAACCGTTACGGCTTATACAAAATTTTAAATTGTTCATACAAAAAAACGTTACGGAGGGGGAGGGGGTCAGAAATTTTAAATTCTAGCGTTACGTAATAAATGGACGCTGCCTAAATTGAAGGCTTCAGTACGATCTTATTGTACTAATAACTATATAAGGCCTACTAAGCTTTGGCTGTGTGTTCGTTAGTTAAGGTTCTAATTAGAAAAAAAATGAAACAACAGTTAAAGCCGATCCGTGGAGAAATCCTACGGCTTAAGCGCCACTTATTTGGGAAACCGGAAGACAAGGTCAAATTTGCTCGGTTGAGACTCGTCAGGGCGAGTCCATTTAGAATTTCCGACCAAGTTGAGGGTCGCGTCAGCGTGCCTTCAACCTACACAAGAACTGGGGAGTCTACCCTACGTGTCGTACTGGTCGTACACACGTAATTACCAATGGCTTTTAGGGCGAGATCACATGTTATGCGAGAGTTGTATTTTAATCACGTGCTAATTTTTGTGTATTGATTCATTTTATTTACATGTTTTCTTTTCTGGGAGATTTTTGCGTCTATCTTCTAAAGAATTACTTATTAAATCCTGGAAATTAAATTACTCGAAATTCTTGAAAATTATTTAGGAAATACTGTGGAAGATTCAGCCAAAATCATGATGAAGTTATTCCGGATAACTTCTGAAGATTTTTCCCAAAATTCTACTAGGACTCTACTAGAACTTCTTCTGGAGTTCCTATGAAAATAACTCTGGATTTTTTTTCCGGAAATACTTCTAGGATTCTTACGAGAATGCCTTTGGGATTCTTCCGGAAATCACCTGAGATAATTTTGGTAATCCTATTGAAATACTTACGGATATCTACTAGATTTTTTCAAGGGTTCTTGTAGAAATTCTTTCCGAATTCCTTCTAGAATCCAGGTATGTATACATTCTGAATTGTTCTGTGATTGTTCTTTCGAATGTGCCCTAGAATTCTTTCGGAAATTCTTCTGGAATTCTTATCCATTTCTTCCAGAAACTGTTGTTTCAAGAAATACTGCTGGGATTCTTCTGTAAATCTTTCTGAGATTCATCCAAAAATACGACTGTAATTTTTACGGATATTATTCAAGGATTCATCCGGGAGTTTTACTGAGATTTTACCGTAAATCGATCTGTTACTTTTCCAGGAATTCCATTGGGGTTCAACGGAGAAAAATCCGAAATTCTTTAAAATAGATATCTTTCTGAATACTCTTGTGGGAGTTTCTTTGGGATTATAGAAGGATTTCAAAAAGAATCCCAGGTCGATTAGCGAAAGAATTCCAGAGAAATTACTGAAAGATTTTCAGGGGGAAGTCTAAAGAAAATATTTCAGGATTTTCGTAAAAATATGAAAAAATCCGATGAGGATTTTCGGAAGATTACCAAATAGATTTAAAATGTTCTTTTACAGTGATATCCAAACAAATTCCTGAAGTTATTTGCAAGAATCCCTAAAAGATTTTCAGGAAATTCACAGACATCCAGAAGAATTCATTTATATTCTCCAGAATAATTTCAGTGCTTCAGAAAAATCTACGGAAGAATTTCAAATGAAATTTGTGGAACTATTTAAGGGTAACTTTCGCAGAAAATTCTCAGAAAGATTTCCGAAAGGATTATAGAGGTATTTTTAAATAATCCAAAAAGGGGGGATGAGGGCTGTACGGAAGTTTTCATAAAGGATTTCCATTAATCATGAAAAAAATCAGAAACATTTTCCGATGAATTTACAGAAGAACCACAGAGATATTGTTCCAGAGTTCCAAATGGTTGTTTATTTTTCAAAGAATCCTAGAAAATAGGTCTCAAGAATCAAAAATCAAAAATCAAACATTGGAACAAATTTTTAAAAATATATCAATAATTCTGTACAAAAATCGTTACAATCTTCTATTGGCACGATAAATGCGTCATATAATAATGTGAAGTTATTTAAAATTATTTTTTTTTCAAAAGCAGGTGAATAAATTGATAGTTATAAGAAATGAAAGTGATGTTTACAAAAATACAAATAAGAGGATGAAAAAAAAATTTCTTCTGTTAAAGCATAAATTTTCTCCGTGATTTCGGGACCCCTAGAAGTCTAAGGCCTAGAGGGGCCCAGATAGCCGTAAACGCGCAGCTATTCAGCATGACCATGCTGAGGGTCGTGGGTTCGAATCCCGCTGGTCGAGGATCTTTTCGTAAAGGAAATTTTCTCGATTCCCAGGGCATAGAGTATCTTTGTACCTGCCACACGATATACACATGCAAAAATGGTCAATCGACAAAGAAAGCTCTCAGTTAATAACTGTGGAAGTGCTCATAAGACCACTAATCTGAGAAGCAGTCTCTGTCCCAGTTGTGACATAACGCCAGAAAGAAGAAGAATAAGAAGAAGAAGTCTAAGGCCTAGTGTTCCCGTTGTGATTTATCTGTGTAGATTGTGAACCCCTGTTCGATCTCCTTGAGCAATTTACAACGACCGTGTTTTATGTTGTAAATGTAGCTTTAGCTGTAAGTTTATTTATCATTAGTTTTAAGGTAATTCAATTGTTGCATGGTACTTACAAAAATCGGTATAAGAGGGTATTTTGACACAATTCAACCGTACTAACGAATTCTTACTCTTGTAATCTGTAGATTTACTATAAGTTAGGTTAAGTTTTAACAAATTAGATATCACAACTTACAATTTGTGTGTGCATGAACTTTTAAAATAGGGAACAAATTTACTGTTTACAAACAGCTTGAGAAATAACTGTGAGTTCAAATTTAGTTGTAGTTTAGAATAATCAAAAATTCAAAGTTTTAGAAATCACCTTTTACAAATTACTTGCTATCTGGTTTGCTCTCTAGTTATCAATGATAAGAATGACATAGTAGATTATTGCATTGTCTCTTTGTCATGCCATCGGTTTGACAGACCGTTGAACGGTTGACTCCTGTCTTCATTGACATGTGACCAGAAGTGCTGCCAGTATCAACATCCTCTCCCCCGTAACACTGGCCACCAGGTCCAGTTTTACTATCTTCGTCAACCTTTAGTACTGCCAACCTAGCCACAGGTCTACGCACAAGCCCCCTCGCAGTTTGAACAATAGCTTGCCGAATTCTCCCATCCGCCCCTTGTATCACTTGAACTACGCGGCCTCTAGTCCACTCGTTTCTGTTTCCTTTGCCAATTACCAGCACCAACTGTCCGTCAGCTATGGCTAATGCTTCACCACACCACTTAGGCCGTTTTGTCAACGTGAGCAGATATTCCCTTATCCACCTTCTCCGAAATACGTCCAGCTGTTGTTGAACTTTGTGCCACGATGAACGGAGGGCATCCGACGAACTGGTTGCTTCTACTGCAGGCTGACGGACGCCACTTGAATTGCCCAGCAAAAAGTGATTCGGAGTAAGTGCCTCACTTCTTCCGACGTCAGTGGCAGATACGTTAATGGACGGCAGTTCACAATTGCTTCAGCTTCCACCATAAATGTTTCCAACGCCTCGTCGTCCAACTTGCGGTTATTGCTGTACGCAGTCTCTACAGCAGTTTTGATGGAGCGCACCATCCGCTCCCACGCTCCGCCCATGTGCGGATTGCCAGGTGGGTTAAACACCCATTTGGTTGCCGTTCCTGTAAAGTTAACGGCCAACTGCTCCTCTTGCTCCTTCGGCAATCTAGCGGCTCCCACAAAATTAGTGCCGTTATCCAAATAGATTTCGGCTGGTGCTCCTCAGCGGCAGATGAAGCGGCGAATGCATTTGACACACGAATCAGTAGTCAGGCTATGAGCAACTTCTACGTGCACCGCTCGTATTGTTAAGCACGTAAAAACGGCTATCCAGCGTTTTGCGCAACTCCTCCCTATCTTCACCATTGGCGGACCAAAGAAATCTAAGCCGGTATAGGTGAACGGTCCTACAAAGCACGCCATTCGTGCTAATGGTAAAGGTGCCATGCGGGGAATTTTCGGTAAGCTCTTGTAGATACGACACCATTGACACGCTTTGGCTGCGCTATTGACCGCCATCCTGAGCCGTGGGATGTAGTATGACTGCCGCACCTCGTTCACCACAGTTTCAGTGTTTCCGTGCAGGAATCTACGATGGTAGTTGTCCAGCAACAACATCGTAAATGTGTGTTTCCTTGGGAGGATCACAGGGAACTTCGTTTCTTTGTCAACGTTAAGAGCCGCTCCAATTCTACCATCGACGCGAATAATGGCTTGCTCATCTAGCATTGGACATAATTGATGAAGAGCACTGCTTTTATCCAAGGGTATTTGTTCCGTTATCGACTTCGATTGATTGTGCTTCAGGACCGTCATCTCATCTGGGAAGCACTGCCACTGTGTCTCTCGAATAAGTAGGTTTTTGGCACTTTGGAGTTCTTCCGATGATAGTGGACCAACGAATTTTTCACATTGTGCGATCTTCCGCTTTAGGTTTTCCACGAAACGGTAAACGTAAGCGGTAGCCCGGATTGCTTTAGTTAATCGGGAAAAGCGCTCAAGTTCTACGAGACGTTCTGGAATACGTGCTGCCTTGTGAGTGTAACAGGGACGTAGCTCTTCTTCTGTTGATGGCTTGTTCACTTTCTGTTCCGGCCATGCCGGTTCCGACGATCGAAGAAACGCAGGACCTTTGAACCAAATGGAGTTCGCAGTTAGGTCAGGCCCGTGGCCCCATTTTTTAGCGATGCAAGCAGGGTTATGCTTGGTGGGAACCCAACGCCAATTTTCCACATCGGTGATCGTCAGCAATTCTCCCACTCTACATGCGACGAATTGCTTATACCGTCGATGATCAGCCCGCAGCCAGCAGAGGACGGTTGCTGAATCGCTCCAAAACACTTTTCTTGTAATGCGTACGACAGACGAGCGCCTAGCACTGCGGCCTGCAGTTCCAGGCGGGGGATTGATTGCGTTTTCAGAGGGGCAACCTTAGTTTTCGCTGCGACGAGCGCGCATTCGGTGATTCCATCAGCGTTCGACGTACAAAAATATCCAATCGCACAATACGCAGATTCGCTGTCATCTACAAATATGAGAAGTTGGAGATCTTGGTATCGCTGTTTGGTGGCACATGAGAAGTAACACCGAGGAATTTTGAGGCTGCGAACCTCTTCGAATAGCCTTATCCAATTCTTCCACCTTTGATGCAGTTCTTCGTTCACCTTTTCATCCCACTGTATCCGTTCTCTCCAAACTTCTTGTAGAAGAATCTTTCCGTGCACTACAAACAGGCTCAATAGGCCCAGCGGGTCGAACAGCGACATTAAACATTTCAGCATCTGCCTTCTGGTACGATGTTCGTCAGCCCTGATCAGATCACTGATTTCCTGCTTCATCGCAGTTGAGAAACTGAAGGCGTCTTCTTGCGTCAACCACAAGAGTCCGAGTACCCGCTCGTAATCGTTTTGTTTATCCGCTGCGAATCTCTTATCTTCTCCGGGTTTTCCTTCGCCTAAAGCGTCCAGGACATCTCTGCTATTCGATAGCCAGTTTCTTAGCTCAAATCCGCCTTCTTAGTGAATGAAACGCATTTCCTGTGACACCTTGATCGCCTCTTCTGCGTACTCTTAGCTCTCTAGGGAGTCGTCCACGTAATGGTTGTCCACGATGCCTTCAACTGCTCGAACTTGGAACTCCTTGGCGTTTCTGTTCTTGATATATTGAGCAGACGCCGGGGAGCATGTAGAGCCGAACGTAGCAACATCCATAAGGTACACATCAGGTGTTTTGGAAGGATCGTTACGCCAAAGAAACCGCTGGGAATGACGATCTTCTTTGCGAATTAGAATTTGGTGGAGCATCTCCTTTATATCAGAGGAGACGCCCACTTTGAACTGCCGGAATCGTACCAGCACTCCGGGAAGGGAAGTCAGCTGATCAGCGTGTCACATTAGCCGTCCACAACAAACACAGAGGCATCGTTACACCTTCGGCACCTAGTTCTTTAACCAGGCTATCCTCGATGAGTGTTAAAGATGATCCGTCGTCGAGAAACGCGAAAGTGTCCACTGTTCCTCTGGGACCATGCAGGGTCACTGGTACTATTCGGAAGAGCAGCGACTGTTTAGGCTCGCAATGCATAAGGTTCTCTGCGTTATTCGCTGATGGCTGCGCCTGCGAATCCGTGGTACTCCGCGTCGAATGAAGCATTGGATGGTTGCGGTATTCGCAGCCGTTTGTTCTACAATTGCTGGTTTTCCTGCAGCTTCTTCGGCCATGCGAGTTCAAACAATTTCGGCAAAGCTTGTTCAACTGGACACACTTCCAACGGCCATCCATAGAAAGAAATTGAAAATTTCGGCAATACTGGATACGATGACCAACGTTTTTGCAAGCGGGACACTCCTTCACTTCCTCTCGAACAGTAGGCTTGGCTTCCGCACTATCGTTAGTATCACTGAGATGCGAATTCACATTTCCTCTTGACTTCGGGTGCACACTATTTCTTCCGCTGCTGCTAGCATACACTGTCACTTTACTCACTGCTTTAACTACACTGGACATGAAAAGGCCAAACGTTTTTAAATTCACCTCGGAGAATCCCTGAAGATATGATCCCCATTCCATTTGAAGATGTGGTGGGAGTTTGGTGACAAGTTCCGCGAGAAGGGAAGGTTTGAGAGGTGTGCGGTTTGTCCAGTGACCTCAAGGTGATCGCAGAGACTTTGAATAGACATACCAAAGTCGATTATACTTTGAAATTTGTCCAATTTTGGTGGTGGTGCTGAGCGCACCTTGTCTAAGAGGGCTGCAATCAGCAGCTCTGGGCGACCATACAGCAAATGGAGAGTTTCCATGATGTGGGGCACTGACTCCGGTAAGAGTAATCGGCTTTGAACGGCCTCGTATGCTGCGCCTTTCAAACTTCGTTGAAGGCGGCAAAGGTTTTCGTTGCCTTATTAAGTGTTGAAGGTTGTCGTCATTACTGGCTGATGACATATTTACTGGCAGAGGACAATTATCTGGCTTACCTGGTGGCTGAGGGAGTGATACTTCTCTAAGAGGAACTGCATTAGGCACCACGGGCGCGGACGGAGGCAGGAGCGACATCGCAAACGTAGATGAAAACGAGCTCACCGGCGGGGCAGCCAACACAGGCCCATGAGCGGGCGCTAGAACGGATGCAGGTTCTGCCTGGTATCTCGGTGGAAATACAGGATATGATGGTGGACGGTATGGTGCAGAAACAGGCGGCGGCATTGCTGTAGCGTGAAGCATCGGAGGTAATACGGACGTGCTTAAGTGAGATGACGCTAAACTTCCATGTTGATGTTGTTGAACGGATGGACCTGGAATCCTTGGCACTGTTTGTGCTACCGACGACTGCAGTTCTGATGAATATTCTGGAATGGGTGCCAACTGGGGAATGGCGATTGCAGGTGGCATCAATCTAGCCGCAGGTACCGATGAGGAAAACGAATATGTTGCTGATTCCGGAGCTGATTGTACCGAGTTGTACGTATGCACCGGCATGCCCGATGGCGCGATCGCCAAATTGGCCACCTCTTCCGCTCTCGGGTACACGGAAGATGCTGTTACGACAGCTTGTTGCTCGAAGGAAGGGTCTTTCGCTGGAGTAGATTGGGCCAAGGGCACATTCCCTGTAATTTTGCTGAAGACGGCATGTCTTGTTGTATCTTTGTCAGGGTTCGGATCCGTTTTGGAATCGTTCATCGTTAGATTGACTGCTGAAGTCGAACGATGGTTCGGCATCGAAGGATGTTTGAGGGGACTTTGCTGATTCTCCTTATCTGGCAACTCGACTTGGGTCGGAATACAACTTCCAGTAGCAGCATTCTGCTTCGTCTGGTTCGAAGGGGCTGGCGGCAGTAAACAACCTACATCCGTTACCACTGGCACGTTGTCGTCTTTCTGCTGTGCACATTCGTTCACCCACATCGCTACCTTCGTTTGCTCCGAACACTTTCGTGGTCTCGTTCCGATTCGAGTTGGCTTTCGATCAACTTATATTTCTCCTCGATGAACTTCTCCTTCATTGCGTGAAGCTCTGCGAGCTTCTCCAGCTGTAGATTTACCCTCTCGGATTTCACCGAACTGTTGGAGGTTCGGGAATGTCGGGAAACGGACACGCTACTGCACAGATCGTTAGCATGACATTTTGGGCATGACCACGATCGGTCCTTGATCGAGTCTGTCACGCCGGCACACGAGAAGTGCCACCACATCTGACAAGCGTCGCACTGCACCATTGCATCCTCACCATTTCGACGGTCGCACTGTACGCAATCTGTACGATTTTCGTCGAGCGTGTGTGCGGGATGCCGTGTTAGCTCTCCGTGCATATCCGGAAGGGATTTATGTGGAATAGATTCCATATCGACGCGTTGATCGAAACTGCTGACGATTTTTCTAAAGATCGTTCCCGTTGTGATTTATCTGTGTATATTGTGAACCCCTGTTCGATCTCTTTGAGCAATTTACAACGACCGTGTTTTATGTTGTAAATGTAGCTTTAGCTGTAATTTTATTTATCATTAGTTTTAAGGTAATTCAATTGTTGCATGGTACTTACAAAAATCGGTATAAGAGGGTATTTTGACACAATCCAACCGTACTAACGAATTCTCATACGTGTAATCTGTAGATTTACTATAAGTTAGGTTAAGTTTTAACAAATTAGATATAACAACTTACAATTTGTGTGTGCATGAACTTTTATAATAGGGAACAAATTTACTGTTTAGAAACAGCTTGAGAATAACTGTAAGTTCAAATTTAGTTGTAGTTTAGAATAATCAAAAATTCAAAGTTTTAGAAATCACCTTTTACAAATTACTTGCTATCTGGTTTGCTCTCTAGCTATCAATGATAAGAATGACATAGCAGATTATTGCATTGTCTCTTTGTCATGCCATCGGTTTGACAGACCGTTGACTCCTGTGACCAGAAGTGCTGCCAGTATCAACACCTAGTGCATATTATAGTGGTTATCACGCCCAATGGTATGGGTGCCATAGTGTAGATGTAGTTGTGAACCTTAGAAGAAAACAATTTGCACTCTGTTTCGAAAAACACCCAGAATCCGGGTGTAAATTTTTCAAATTGGGTAATATTTCCATATGCATTTTGATGAGTCTGGAAAGCGTGTGCAAGTTTCTTCGAGGAAAAGAAAAACAAACTGTGTATGACGAGCGTACACACCAAATTTTGAGTTCGCCTTCCAGCAAAATGAATTGCTGAAAGGGTTTCAGCAATTTAAATTTTACTGATAATTCAGTAAAGCAAGTTTTGTTTGCTGGATGATCAGTAAACGGGTAATTTACTGAAACTATCAGCAAGACATCTGTCAAAAACTTGCAGCTTTTTTTTCTTCTCATCAAGAAGAAAGATCCTCCATTCACAACGGACATTTGTGAGTATTCAAAATTCTTATGGAATAAAGGCATTTGTTTCTATTTTCAGACATTTTTCTAGGCAAAAAGACTTCCGACACACCATAGGACAAATCTGATACAGTTTTAATTGCGGGCGTTGCGCTAAATCTTTACTCATTGTTGTCCGGCATAGCATTCCCGCAAAATGTATTGAGGCGGACGATTTGAACCAGTTAAAAACATTATTATAATGGGGGAATTAAAAGTCGAACCATCGAAAAGCGTATTCTGCAATAAAATTTTCAATCGAGAGTGAAAACAGATTTTATTCACAAAACCGAATTTACTAATTGCTAGTAGTACAGCAAAAATTTGTTGAAATTTTGATTACTGATTGATCAGCAAGCGAGCTTGATTATTGCTGAACGTACAGCAATATAACTGTCATTTTTCTGACAATCCAGTTTGCTGATTGTTCAGCAAATTAGGTTTTGCTGGATGGATTGCTGGAATTACAGCACAAAAAAAATCAGCAAAATTTTGCTGGTGTCCAGCAATAAAAATTTGGTGTGTATGCTAGTCTTCGTGCGTTCAAATGTCACTAAGCTCTATACGTACCGCAACCTCCTAGATACACTTCTGCCTGCTAGGACAAAGACCCTGTGCACCAGCTGTTACGGAGAAATCATATTAAAATTAAAAACCAACCATTCGGAGGCCGACTGTAATTGTGCTCTTCGCGTACAAAAGCGACCAAATTCAATCAAAAGGATCCTTGCAAAGGATCCCGACAAGCCCGTGATGATGATGGTGCGGAGGGAGAAGCTGAAAGCAAAAGTGGGCGTAATTTCATTGTAATCGTGCGTTCACGCTGGGAGTGTTTTGACTCGATGATCTCGAGTTTGAAGTGTTCATGAATAGACACAACAAACTGGCCCTGTTAGGCAAGCAATTAGTCGTTGGGGTGGGTAAGGAAGCTTGTAGAATAGCTGATATGTGAATTTCAAGGCAAAATTTTAGAACAACCCCATCAAATTTAATTACGATTCGCAGTAAGTGAATGAATGACTGAATCCATTCATAACGTATTCAAAAATGAACAGGTTCAAGCCCAACCAGCTTTCAAGCACTTCTTGTCATAATTTCCAATTTCCATTAGGATGAGGCAGCGGCACAATCAAATGTCTCCTGACAGTCGGTGATGATATTCGCGCATCAACGACCATCATAGTTTCAGTGTCGTGAAACACAATGATGACACTCGCCGTGATGGATGAAATATCAACGCGAAAAGGTGTCGAAATTTAATATGCGTGAAAATCGCTTCAATGCATTTGTTTTCTCGCGTCTCATTCAACTGTGAACATGATGCTGCTGGAAACTGCGGATTGGGTGACTTTGTGCTGTTGCTTGTCTGTGTTCGTCTGTGACGGTGAATGAGGATGCTGCTTTTGTTCCTTCTTGGAGTGAGGACGGTAGCGATCTTTTCACCGATAGAGGCCTGCTAGGCATGATAGGGACAGGAAAGTTTATGGTGAATTTGGAGACGGTGTTCGTTGCTTAGAACGATGCTGAAAGTTTAAGAAACAGATGTCCAAGAGACAGATTCTGCTTAGGTAATTTTTTCCTAATTTTGGACGCCCTCCTCCTTCCTCGATGTCCATTGTCCTTACAGAAATTCAAAAATTTGTATGGACCATGGTCATTGGCCTTGAATGCAATATTGAATATCCTTGCTTCAATCCGTCCAACGTCACAAACGAGGATGACACCTGGTTTGCAATCCGAGCACTTGCTTTCGAACCCTCCAGAGTTGCACATTAAATTATGTTCAGATATTATCTGTGCCAGCTTATTTCTTTTCACTGAATCGTACGTCACCTTGAAATCAATAAACGGACAATGAATCTTTATGTTATACTCCGGGAATTGCAATCCTGGTTAACAGACTCGAGCGATCTTAATCTGTAAATCAGGATGCGTGACAGTATGTTGTACGCCGGATTCAGCTCTCCAGTCTGTGCCCTTTCTTTTAGATTGGGCGTATGAGGCCATCATACCAGCCGGTGGGCATTTCTTCGTCCGCTCATCAATATCCTTCAGAAGTACTCAATAAATTGGCTGGTCTTCAAAAGGCCACCTAAACCAACGCTGCTTTCAAGGCTGCTGTGAAGGACGCGCTTATTATCGAGCTTCTTAACCTTGGAAGTTATATTTGCTGTATTTTTTAACATTATTGGAATCTCTATTTCTAATTGCAACACCGTCACATCATCATTGCATTATAGAGACAACGTCGAGCATAAACACTGAATAAGATCTTCCTCCCCCTTAACAATGATGCGCAAACGATGTGGAGTGAGCGCGCGTGCTCGCAAACATTACCGACACCACCTGAATGGCACTCGAGCATCGTTGCGATCTGACTTCTGGTGAAGCCAACGGGGAGTGCATAAATTGAAACGAAAACTCTTCCTCCGGTCGTGTTTTCCTTCGGTGTATCGCACAGTGCTACCGCATTGAGGCCAAAAATCGAAAATTAAGCTGTCTTGTTTTCATCTCCTCGCCACTCCATGGATCATCATGATTTCAAGAATGTAGGATCATATTTTTTTATACATCTCTGTCCGACAATAAGTGAGTAAATCCGTGAAAGATGGGGAAGATATTCGTGTTTTCGAAAATATGTATGTGTTTTATTTCTTGTAAACCAAAATCAAAGTACAGCACCCTAGAACATCTATCACATACCTGGAACTACGATACTATCAAACCTGAATGAACCTTAAAATAACGCATAGTTTTAAAGCATGGTTTGACTTCTCAGAAAACACTTTGCTCAAGATAATCTAACGGTGAAAATTAAAAAATTGGAAGTTAATTAAAAATCCGAATTTAGTACTATACCATTTAATTCCACTAGAGTTTGTATCCTTTGACAGATACGCGTATTTCGACCTCAACTGTAAGGCCGTCTTCAGTGTCGTGTACTAGCCTCGAGAAGTCGAGTCTTAGTCCTAAACGTTAAATTTATTTAAAACCTTAAAACAAAGCAAACAAGATTTGCAAAAATCTTAAATTGAACATTTTGTTACTTTAAATGAGCGCTCATGTAACATTGGCATTACGGAGCCAAATAAATTTCGAAATAATTTCTATTTTAATTTTTGGAATCCAGCTACCTTCATAAGCTAGTAGACGTACCGTAAAACGGGGTAACTTTGATAGTTTTTTCGAAGAAAACTTGAATATTTATGCATGCTGTTTCAAAGAATTTTAATTCATATTTTTAAAACAAGTACTGGTATCCTAACTATCGATTCCAGTTGATAGATTTCCAAAAGATTTATTCTTAATGGATGTATAATTTTTCATATAATCGAAAGTCGGTTTTCTGTTTTGGGGTAACTTTGATAATGGAGCATCACTCGAACAAAATTGAATGAATTACAGAACATTTGTAGGGCGTTGCATATCTTTAGGCGTTTAACGCTATATGCAAATTTCTGACTTAGATTAAAAAAATGGTCCCAGTTTGTAAAAATAGTATTCGCAAAGAGGCTTCTCGGCTGCTTGGGCACGTCAGGAGTTAATCATCAATATCAACCTCTTTTTCCCGAGCAGCCTAGATAGCCGCGTAGTGTCGGTAGCGGTTGTTTCAACTGGCTAAGAATTAACACTACGGACTGCCTTTTCCGGTGGTAAAAGTCCACCTCAAAGGTGACCCCTAATTTATGGTGTGATGCGTACCGTGCCTAGGAATGAATGGTTAGGGGGGTCTAAATAAAACCTAACCGCTAACGGAGCCTGTGGGGTACCAGGGCGCCCTCCACAGTATTGAGTCCTTCCTGTGCTACCCGGAGCAATGGTGCAGGTGACCTTGTGTTTCTCCGAGATAATCGGCTGCCCTTCTTCAGTCTCTACCCTGAGGCTAAATAAGGGTGGGATTATTAATACGTTGTAATTTAATTTAAATTATCACCTATATGGATTCGCATTATGCGTTTTACACAGTGTATTCTGTGCTCTTTTGCCTTTCGCGACTTTGAATAGATACCGATCTGGTTTTTTCGTTGCTGGTCTTTTTCGTGCTGAGATTGCAAAAAGCTTAATCCTGCCTAGTTTGGGTAGTAACTACGGTTAGGTTAGCTCAGATCAATCTTCAGCATAAAAGAACAGCAACGATCAATCTTTGCAGACTCATGCAAAATGGTGCAGCCCAAGTGGCGCTAGTTCAAGAACCCTACTTTCGTAGAGGGAACTTCTATTTAGGTAACCTTGTGGACCCAGTTTTTGCTACTTTCAGCAAACTTGAAATGGCAAACTCGCGCTCCATGCCCCGCGCATGCGTGCTCGTAAATAAAGCAATCGTTGCTACACTCATTTCTGAGTTAACTACCAGAGATGTATGTGCTGTCACAATCGATGTTTCTGTTGGTGACCTCAACAGGAAATACGTCTATTGTTCGGTATATTTACCACATGATGAACCATCCCCAACGGATGACTTCAAACGAGTTGTCGTACACTGCGTAACAAAAGGCCTTCCGCTGATTGTGGGCAGTGATGCCAATGCTCATCACATCATCTGGGGCAGCTCAGATATCAATTTGAGAGGCTCCAGTCTGATGGAATACTTAAATAGTACAGACCTTGGATTACTTAACATAGGCAATCGCCCAACCTTCATGGTTTCTAATAGAGAAGAAGTGCTAGACATAACGCTCTGCTCGAATAGAATCAGTCACGAGTTGACGAATTGGCATGTATCAGATGAGGAATCATTATCTGATCTTTGAACATTCAAATGTAACTGCGCAGACTTTGCGTTTTAGGAATCCTCGATCAACAAACTGGGAACTCTATATTGAATTGGTTGCGACCAAATTTCATGGATATTCTCCGTCCATTGAAAATCCAAGTGATCTGGATGATGCCGTTGATACTACAACATCCTACATTATGGAAGCTTTTGAAGAAGCATGTCCTCTGCGGTCTGTAAAGACTACAAGAGGGACCTAATGGTGGAATTCCGATCTGACTAGACTCAGGAAACAATGTAGAAGGAGTTGGAACAGACGCCGTTCAGCTGGATCAGAGTCGTTCAAGTCAGCTCGGAAAGCTTACAAGAAGGCTCTTCGTTCTGCTGAACGATCCGGCTGGAAAAACCTTTGTACAAATGTTTCCAGTTTGAGTGAAGTCAGTCGGCTGAACAAAATCCTTGCAAAATCTAAGGATGTACAAGTGAAAAAAATTCGTTTACCTAATAGTGACTTTACTTCTTCCGATGAAGAAGTTTTAGAATGTTTATTCAATACACACTTCCCCGGATGTGTGGACATAGCATCTACGGATGAACCAAATGTCTTTTCATGTAGTTACGAGTCTCTGGCCTCGGCTCGCAGTATCGTAACTACTGAATCGATTCAATGGGCACTTGATAGTTTTGCTCCTTTCAAATCTCCAGGAGCGGATGGGATTTATCCTGTTCTGCTCCAAAAGGGATTTGAGATTATCAAACATGTTTTGAAAAAGCTACTTGTAAGCAGTTTTGCTACCGGGTACATTCCCAGATCCTAGCGTGATATAACTGTAAAGTTTATCCCGAAAGGAGGACGTGCGTCGTATGAAGAAGCGAAGAGTTTTAGACCAATCAGTCTGACCTCTTTTCTTCTGAAATGTCTGGAACGTATTATCGATCATCACATCCGTGATGTTTATTTGGCAAACATGCCTCTTCATGTGAATCAACATGCTTACCAATCTGGAAAGTCCACTGTGACTCTTTTACACAAAGTTGTATACGATATCGAGAAAGCATTCGCTCAGAAGCAATCCTGCTTGGGTGTTTTCTTGGATATTGAGGGTGCCTTTGATAACGTGTCTTTCGATGCCATATTGGAAGCAGCACGAAACCATGGGCTACCTACAATGATTACCAATTGGATTCATCAAATGCTCAAAAACCGACATCTCTTCTCGACATTGCGTCAAGCAGCGATTCGAAAATTGAGTGTTTGCGGATGCCCCCAAGGGGGAGTATTGTCACCACTTTTGTGGAATCTCGTAGCAGATACGCTATTGAGGCAACTCAAAAATAGCGGTTTTCCAACATATGGATTTGCCGACGACTATCTAGCTCTGATAGTTGGTATGTGCATAAGCACCCTATTCGACCTGATGCAAAGTGCTCTTCAGGTAGTCGAGAGTTGGTGTCGCCAATATGGCCTTTCGGTTAACCCGAATAAAACATCTATTGTTCTTTTTACGAAAAGACGAAACCGCGATGGAATTCGACATTTACGTCTTTTTGGCACTGAGATTAATGTGACTGATCAAGTAAAGTATGTCGGAGTCATTCTAGATTCCAAACTTCCATGGACACCTCACATTGATTTCAGAGTCAAAAAAGCTTGCATGGCCTTCGGTCAATGCCGGCGAACCTTTGGTAAAACTTGGGGCCTCAAACCCAAATATATCAAATGGATTTACACAACAGTTGTTCGACCAATATTGGCATATGGATGTCTTGTGTGGTGGCAAAAGGGCGAAGTGAGAACAATCCAATCAAAATTGGGCCATCTCCAAAGGATGTGCTTGATGGCGATGTCTGGTGCGTTCTCTACAACTCCCACAGTAGCGCTCGAGGCCCTTTTCGACGTTGCGCCACATATATCTTAAACAAGAAGCACTTTCTTGCTCTTACCGATTATGGGTACTGGATCTACTGGAGAAAAATCCAGTGAATCGTAGATCTACACACACTTCGTTGTTTCCACTTTTGGTGAATTGGGACAAAATTGTCCTTGCTCCAAGTGATCTCACAATTGCTTGTCACTTTCCTTACAGGACATTTAACACACAATTCCCTTCACGGGAAGAGTGGACGTCTGGCTATTTGGAAAGAAGTATACCAAACAATATAGTATGTTACACTGATGGCTCCCTTCTTGAAGGTAGAGCTGGTGCAGGAGTATATTCTCGTGAGCTAAGGCTGAATCAGTTTTACTCACTTGGTAGAAACTGCACCGTTTTCAGGCGGAAATATTTGCTCTTATGTGTGGAGTGCAATCAGCACTTCAACAGCGCGTAATGGGTAAAGTCATATACTTCTGTTCAGATAGTCAGGCTGCTATAAAAGCTCTTGCTTCGGCCAACTCAAGGTCGAAGCTTGTTATCGCATGTCGAACTCAAATTGAGGAACTGAATTCAGTCAACTCTGTAAACCTTGTATGGGTACCTGGCCATTCTTCCATCGTTGGAAATGAATTGGCTGATGAGCTAGCTCGCGATGGAGCATCGCATGACTTCATTGGCCCTGAGCCGGCTATTCCAATTTCGAAGTGCTGAGTGAAGCTTCAGATAAACTCTTGGGCGGCAACTCAGCACAAGCAATATTGGAATAGTTTGGAGTCATGTCGTCAAACAAAATTGTACATTACTGAGCCATCTCCAAGGGTGGCGAAGTATTTAAAAAATCTGTCAAAGCAGAATTGCAGTCTCTTAGTCAGAGCGTTGACAGGCCACTGCCGACTCAACTATCACATGGCAAATATTCAGCGTGCTGACTCATTTGTGTGTGATAGTTGTGACTCCGATTATGGAACTTCGTATCACCTGATATGTAACTGTCCAGTTTTTGCGCAAATGCGATTCCAATTACTTGGTAAACACTTATTAAGTGAAACTGAATTCAGAAGCCTGAATCTTCAGGATATTCTGTTATTCTTAACCCGCTGTGGTAATGAGCTATAGGCTCTCTTTACGCTCATGTGTTTTGCAGTGTCCTTTTTAGGGCGCTGTTCGAACCCATTGTGGTATGGAGCTACATGCTCTCAATTCGCTTATGCGATTTTCCCTCTTCAAGGGACCCCACTCCTATTTCCTCCCATCTCTCCCTTCCCTTTCCTCTCCCATCGGGTAGATGATGAAATAGGCTCAAATATGGCGATGGCACAAATCTCCCAACTGGTGGGGAACGTGCCTTTGGAGCCGGCCTTCTGATACCTGATGATCAATAATATGATTTTTAGGGGCCATTCACATACAGCGGCATATATCTCAAAAAGTATAAGAGATAGAAAAATCATGTCTTCGACAAAGTTGTTTCAAATTACCAATTCTACAACCTTTGCCGAAAACACCATATGTCTATCTAAATGTTTTGAAAAAATAGTTTTTCTATCTCACTGCTAGGTGGATTGATCACAAAACTTTTTTCGTCAAAAGTTGCGCTTTAATGTACCAAGAAACTTCTCCGAACAAACTATATCACTAAAATCAACGGTTTGGGCGCTATTCAAAATGCGCATGAAATCGAGAAAATAAAACACAGTGCAGTGGTCCGCCTCATAGGCTTGGCATCATGACGAACAAATAAGCTTCCTTCGTTATGTTCGAATCTTCGGTCGGGAGTTCTGAGCCAACTAAATATATGAACCGTGGCGCGGCGTCGATAGATTATGAGCCTTTTTTGGAAAAATAAAACAAAAATAAAACACGTTCGGAATTGAACTAATGATATCTGAGTCATCAACTTCACGCGCTTACATTACACGCAGGAGCATAAACGCCTTCTTCGTTTGAGAAAGGGGAGCAAACTAAATGAAGACAAAGTTGTTCGTTGACGATTTTGAATTGTTGTTCGTCGTGCATTCTTTCGACGATGATGGAACGACTAGCTGCCAAAGTTATTATACTGGATGACGATATTTTTTTTCTTAATTTCGTCACCAGTCGATGACGAATCTGACGATTGTCAGCCCTGTTTTCCGTTCAGCTATGTTCTGGTAATGTTATCTTCTAAAAAATCAGAGGGGGTTGTGTACAAGGCACGATCGCTTGACGTTAACTAAGCCATATTATTTGTAGCATGTTGATAGTTTCTGATTTCAATTCCGTGACGATTCATGATTTTTTTCATAATATTGATTGTGTTGACTTTTCAGGCATGATATGTCATCGTAGCCACAAATTTATTTATTTATTTATTTGATTACTTCCATCGGACATCATGGTCTTAATGAAATACTAATACTAACACAAAAAAATGTAAACATAGTCAATTTATAAAACGTGTTCTGCTTAAGCGTTGTCTAAAAGTATTTGTCGTCAAGTTAAAATCAAATACACCATAAGCTAGTCGGAATTCATTGCAAATGGAATTTAACGGATCATTTGCTCCATAACCAGTATTCCTGGAAGCTATCTGGATCGGTTGCCTTGTCCGTAATACGCGCTCTGGAGCATAAAATTGCACATGTTGAAGCAAAGCAGGACAATCTACGGATCACACCACGGTTGATCCCTCAAAGCATGTCTCACAAACTTACGCTGAACTGCTTCTATTCTGGTTATCCACACTGCCTCATAAGGTGACCATACTATCGAAGCAAATTCTAAAATGGATCTAACCAGAGAACAGTACAAGGAACGCAGACACATCGGGTCATTGAATTCTTTTGTAATTTTCAAGATGAAGCCCAGTTGACGATTCGCCTTGTCAATGATAGTGACATAATGCAGTTTAAATGTCAATCTGTAATCCAACAAAACGCCCAGATCTTTGACCTTGTCCACACGTTCGAGTTCCTGACCATTAATATTGTAATCGTACAAAATTGGTGATTTACAGCGACGGTATGAAATCACACAGCATTTGGAAACGCTAACAGCCAGGAAATTCTTGGTACACCAGCGTGCGAACTGGTTCAATAGCTCCTGGAGGTCTCTGCAGTCCGCTTCAGTTCTCACGACGAGGAAAATTTTTAGATCGTCTGCGTAGATTAACAAACCGCCATTTGCAAGAACGATAGTCACGTCATTGAAGAACAGCGAAAACAGTAAGGGTCCCAGGTTGCTGCCCTGCAGTACCCCAGATGAGGGTGAAAAGGACGCGATACAGTAGATCCAACCTTCACACAGAGACTCCTGTTTCTAAGGTACGATTGCAGCCAATTACACATTCGTGTTGAAACTCCGAGTCGGAGTAATTTTGCCAACAGAATCTCGTGGTTCACAGTGTCAAAGGCAGCCTTGATATCCGTGTAAACAGCGTCTATTTGCGCTCCATTATCCATTGACCTAATGCAGGTAGAAGTAAAATCAACCAAGTTACTTTCTACCGGGTGGTAAATGACTGGACAATGCGTACCATTGGTACTTCGCGTACCTGCAGGTATAAAATAGACCCCATTTATGGTCCTAGCCTCTTGTCCAGTAACTCCTATCCCTACCTCCCCGTGGTGCCGCCTGGGATACGAGTAACCGTAGGGAAGATCGGGTAACCAACCCTGGTGGAACCTTGGTCGTATGCTGACAGGGAAGGGGGGCTCCTCTCTTCTGAGGGTGTAGCTTATCAGAGCATCTGTTCTCCATGTTAGGAGCGGCTCAAAACAGCGTCTGTTCTTCATGTTAAGAGCGGCTGATAAGCGTCCTAGTGCCAGCGTGGGACTCTAAACAGTGCTGTGCACGATGATCCTCTGGCGAGACAGGGGGTTGGTGCAGGCCTTACAAGTCAGCCGTAAAAATCATCAGTACAGGAAGCATACAATGTAAATTCGGACCGGAACAATCGGCATAGACCCAGGCATCGAAAACGGACTAACGATTGGAAACTCGGATCATGGAACTGTAAGTCTCTCAATTTCTTGGGAAGTACCCGCATTCTTTCCGAATTATTGAGGGTCCGCAATTTCGACATCGTAGCGCTGCAGGAGGTTTGCTGGAAAGGGTCGACGGTACATACGTATAGGGATGGTTACCCGACTAGATGCTTGTAACAAAAATATAATAAAAATTTATCAGAATATGGTATGCATATCATATTAAAATATAATTTTGTTAGGCTCAATTATCCAGAGAACATAATAAAACAGATATATAACATAATGTGTTTTATTTCCTTTTAAGATATTTTTTGGTTCATTTTTAACAACTTTATAACAAAATAAATAGATAGTTATGCATTTCAATAATATACAATATTATCGTATATCGAACAGTATTATAATTTTGATACTTTGTATCTAACATTATAACTTGGTTTGATATGTTTTTGATAGAATTAAAACACATTTTGTTATGTTTATGTTACTATTCATACACTTTCTGATATAATTTTAGTTATTTTAACAACATCCTGCATCAAGTTTGTAACAACCTATGTTCGAAAAAACCTTATAACATAATAACATATGCTGATATAATTTTGTTATGTACCCTCAGTCGGGAAGCCATGATGTCAAAATCGTTATCGGAGATCTCAACGCTCAGGTTGGCCAGGAGGAGGAATTTAGACCGATTATAGGGAAGTTCAGCGCTCACCAGCTTACGAACGAAAACGGCCTTAGACTGATTGATTTCGCCGCCTCCAAAAACATGGCCATACGTAGTACCTACTTCCAGCACAGCCTGCCGTATCGGTACACCTGGAGATCACCCCAACAGATTGAATCACAAATCGACCACGTTTTGATTGATGGAAGGCACTTCTCGGACATTATCGACGTCAGAACCTATCGCGGCGCAAACATCGATTCGGACCACTACCTTGTGACGGTTAAAGTGCGCCAACGAACCTCCGTTGTGAACAACATTCGGTACCGACGCCCGCCCCGGTACAATCTGGAGCGACTCAAGCAACCCGAAGTCGCAACTGAATACGCGCAAAGCCTTGAGGCAGCGTTGCCGGAAGAGAGAGAGCTCACCGAAGCCCCTCTTGAGGACTGCTGGAGTAGTCTCAAAGCAGCCATAAACAACGCAGCGGAAGGTGCCATTGGGTTCGTGGAAGCAAATCGACGGAACGGTTGGTTCGACGAGGAGTGTCAGACGGTTTTGGACGAGAAGAATGCAGCGCGGGCGATGATGCTGCAGCAAGGCACCCGTCAAAACGTGGAACGATACAAACAGAAGCAAAGACAGCAAACCCATCTATTCCGGGATAAAAAGCGCCGCCTGGAAGAGTTGGAGTGCGAAGAGATGGAGCAGTTGTATCGTTCTCAAGAAACACGTAAGTTCTACAAGAAACTAAATGCATCCCGCAAAGGCTTTGTGCCGCGAGCCGAAATGTGCCGGGATAAGGATGGTGGTATCTTGACGGACGAACGTGAGGAGGAAGATCAAGACAGCAGGAGGAATGGCTTCATCAGTACGGCGGATGAGGGAGACGTGCCAACTCCCACAATAGGTGAAGTTAAGGATGCTATCAAACAGCTCAAGAACAACAAAGCAGCTGGAAAGGATGGTATTGGAGCGGAACTTATTAAAATGGGCCCGGACAGGTTGGCCACTTGTCTGCACCGATTGATAGCCAGGATCTGGGATACAGAACAGCTACCGGAGGAGTGGAAGCAGGGAATAATATACCCAATATACAAAAAGGGTGACCAGTTAGAATGTGAGAACTATCGAGCGATCACCATTCTTAATGCAGCCTATAAAGTGCTTTCCCAGATCATCTTCCGCCGTCTACCGCCACTGGCAAGCAGATTTGTTGGAAGTTATCAAGCCGGATTTGTGGACGGTCGATCGACGACAGACCAAATCTTTATGTTGCGGCAGATCCTCCAAAAGTGTGGCGAATAACAAGTCCCTACGCACCACCTATTCATCGATTTCAAAGCGGCCTATGATACCATCGACCGCGAAGAGCTATACAAGATTATGGACGAGAATGGTTTTCTCGGGAAACTGACTAGACTGATAAAAGCTACGATGGATAGTGTACAGTGCTGTGTGAAGATATCGGGTGCTTTATCGGACCCATTTGAAACACGCAAAGGACTTCGACAAGGCGATGGTCTTTCCTGCCTCCTGTTCAATATTGCACTAGAAGGTGTTATGAAACGGGCGGACTTCAACATGCGGGGCACGATCTTCAATAAATCCAGCCAGTTCATTTGTTTCGCTGACGACGTGGACATTGTCGGAAGAACGTTCCAGGTGGTTGCTGAACAGTATACCAGGCTGAAACGTGAAGTAGATCGGGTTGGATTGAAGGTAAATACGTCGAAGACGAAATATCTGCTGGCTGGAGGAACCGAGCGCGATAGAGCTCGCATAGGCAGACGCGTGACGATCGACGGGGATGAGTTCGAGGTGGTGGACGAATTCGTCTACCTCGGATCATTGATAATGTCGGATAACAACTGCAGCAGAGAAATTCGAAGACGTATCATCGCCGGAAGTCGTGCTTACTATGGACTCCACAAGACCTTGCGGTCTGGTAAACTTCACTTCCGTACTAAGTGTACCATGTACAAGACGCAAATAAGACCGGTAGTCTTCTACGGGCATGAGACGTGGACAATGCTCGAAGAGGACAAGCAAGCGCTAGGAGTTTTTGAACGACGTGTGCTTAGGACGATCTTCGGCGGAGTATGTGAGAACGGCGTATAGAGGAGAAGAATGAACCACGAGCTTGCGCAACTCTACGGTGAACCCAGTATCACGAAAGTCGCCAAAGCTGGAAGGGTACGATGGGCGTGACACGTTGTGAGAATGCCGGACAACAATCCCGCAAAAATGGTGACGAAGGGGAGCGCAACGAGCTAGGTGGTTTGACCAAGTGGAGCAGGATCTTGGAAGTGTGGGGCGATCGAGGAATTGGAGGTTAGCAGCCATGGACCGAGTTAGTTGGCGTAACATTGTGGCGCAGGTCATGTCTTGAAGGACGTAGCGCCAGCAAAAGTAAAGTAAAGTTACTTTCTACCGACCGCCTAGGGAAGAAGCCGTGTTGAGCCTCGCTAATATAGCAACAGAACGAGCTGAACATTACTTTATTAAGAATGGTTTCCAAGCATTTCGCACCTGCTGAAAGGGATGTTATTCCACGGTAGTTGACAAAATCGGTCTTGTCGCCCTTCTTGAATACCGGCCGCATGTAGGATGTTTTCCAAGCAGTTGGAAACAGTTGCGATTGCAGCGATTTGTTAAAAATGTTTACCAGTGGAGCCACCAAAGAAGCACCGCATTTTCTAAAGATGCAGGACGGAATACCATCAGGTCCAGGGCAATTCGATAATTTAAGCTTCTGTAATGCAGCATAAACCATTGATTCATTGACATGAAAGATATCAAGGTCAACAACGTCACGTGGCACTATACAAGTGGCAGCTTCAGTATCCTGAACAGTGGGAATGCGGCCAACGAAAACGCTTGAAAACTGCTGTGCAAAAAGCGCACACTTTTCATCTTGACTGCTTGTGAAAACATCTCCTCGGTGCATTGTTATTGGAAGGCCGTGCTCTTTCCGTTTTGAGTTGACAAAGTTCCAGAAACTCTTCGGATTCCGACGAAGATCATTCTGCTTCCTGGAGACATAATTTTTGTACAGAAAGCGATTGTATCCACGGTATAATCGACTAGCCTCGTCCAACTGTCGTTTGAAATGTGCACATTTTTGACGATTGTATTGTTGAAGCAATTTATCACATCGACGTCGGAGGACACCAAGATGTCGGTTAGACCAAGCCGGTTTCCTTGGTGGTCTGTTCAGCGGAACTGTTTCAGCAATGTAATTATGAATAATGGCATTAAAGCATGTAACTGCACTGTCTATATCAGAGCACTGGTGTACTTCGGACCAATCAACTTGGGAAAGAAGACTGTTTAGTGCATCAAAATTACAACGACGGAAGTCTCGTTCCGAAAGGTCGATGTCCTCGTAGAACGTCATTGATGATGGTATTTGCACGGAGAAATCAAGAGTAGGATGATATCGATCAAGTGGGACAACATGTTCTGTCGCTGGAGTTGCAAGTACACTGTTTTTACTGGAGTCATCGCTAAACACAAGGTCCAACACGCGGCCACTGGAATTACGGATCAAATTACGTTGTCGCAAGCCTTGGAATGCGATGTTGTCGAGAAGAATTTGACTTGCCGATGAAATGTGGGAGTTTAGTGCATCAACGATAGCGTAACCGCTGCTCAATAGCCATGCCAAACGGGGATGGTTGAAATCACCAAAAACTACAAGCGGACTTGCATCGCTGCGTATACTGCAGACCTCGGAAATAACATCGAGATGAAGTTGCATAAAAGTTCCGTCTTGACTCTTGTCAGGAGGAATGTACAAAGCACCAATAAAAAATCAGTCATTTGAGTCGACATTCAACCCACAGTTGTTCAATATTAGCTCGAGTAGAAACAACTGTCGTTCCAAACTT
This sequence comes from Aedes aegypti, assembly GCF_002204515.2. NCBI lineage: Eukaryota > Metazoa > Arthropoda > Insecta > Diptera > Culicidae > Aedes > Aedes aegypti. The sequence continues at coordinate 289,756,059 of NC_035107.1, read as the reverse complement.
TTCTTTAACGGCGATAAGAACGCCGCCACCACGGCGGCGAGAACTGTTGGTAGCGCAACGATCAAACCGAAACACAGAATAATCCGGAGAAAACAGCTGACGAGATTCAATGCACTCATCAAGCCACGTCTCAGTGAAAACGTAGACATCGTAGTCTAATTCCGTCGTAGACAGGAACACATTATCAATTTTCGTTCGTAAGCCACGCACGTTCTGATAGTAAATTCGCAGATCGAATGGCATATCACTTGGGTTTTCAGGGCATCGTTCCGAACGTTTATGCTGTGTAGATCCTCCAGAAACATTGAATGGGATTGACGGCTTCGCAGTTAATTGAAGTTTTGGAATCGCAGAAAAACAAGCAGAATTCCGTGAGGGGCCCGCTATCGCCAATTGGGGATCGCCCAATGCAGTCGTCCATAGGACATACAATCGTGAGTCGGTGAGTGCATCCTTCGGAACGAGGATTCTGGAATCGACGAACGATACAGCGGACGAAATGCTCCGAAGATCTGTGTACTTGCCTTTCATAGGAGCTTGGAAGACCCCATCTTCCAAATCACACGCAGGACCGGGACAGCTGCTGGTCGCTGGCAGGAAGGGCTCGACTGCGGTGAAAGGAATAGGGGCTTCCTTAAGACTAGCGGAAAATGTGCGCCCCGGTGTCGATTTCAGAGATGTTGAACGTGAATGGATTGATGACGTTATGCTGGAAACAACAAACGATACAGCGGACGGAATTCTCGAAAGGTCAGCGTACTTGCCTGTTGTAGGAGTTCGGAAGACCCCATCCTCATGCTCACACGCAGGACCGGGAAGGCTGCTGGATGTTGGCGGGAAGGGCTCGACTGCGGTAAGAAGAGTAGGGGTTTCCTTGATGCAAGCGGCAAATTTGCGTCCCGGTGTCCAACTTGAAGATGCCGGTAATACTTGGATTGATGGTGATATGCTGAAATCAATGAATGGTACAGCAGACGAAGTTCTTGAAAGGATAACGTACTTGCCTGTTGAAAAATTTTGGAAGACCTCGTCTTCCTTCTCACACGCAGGACCGGGACGACTGCAGGTCGCTGGCGGGAGGGGCTCGACTGCGGTGAGAGGAATAGAGGCTTCCTTAATACTTGTGGCAAGTTTGCGTCCCGGAGAGGAGTAAGAGTTGACTTCTTCCATTCTTACTCCATTAAAACAACATCTTCGGTTGAAAGGCTCAGCGGATCGTCGGATGCGGCAGCAGGTACAGGACGCCAAAAAATTTCGTCAGTTCTGTTGTCAGTGAATTCTCTGTAGACCACACCCTTCGGCCACGTTGAAGTGGATAGCGCCTTAGATTTCATCTCCATGTTCATTCCAATTTTGAAAGAGATGAATGACAATGTACTCATGTCCCTTCCTTTGCCCACCAGTCGGATAACTTGCACATCATCAGTACCGAGCCGTTTTTTAGCTAATGCACATATTTGATTGACTGATACATCTCTAGCAATCCGTGACAAATATAACCAAAACTTTGGTTGATTTGGAGGCACTATAACGATGTCGAGTGACGGAGAGGGAGTACTACCAGTTCCCAATAACAGAGGTGGTTGTTGGTTCGGGATTGATTTAGCAACAGTACTAAACAGCCTCCGACTCCTGGTGAACCTGGGGTCAACACCAACGCGTTTGGAAGATTTCGGAGTACAAGTACTTGAGTTTATCAGTTTGGCGAAGTTGGTTCGAATTTCCGCCTTCAGTACATTTATTATTTCTGTTTTGAGATTTTTCAAAATGTCGCCATGGGAGTTGAGAGCATGACCTTGGCGCACTCCGTAAGCTGCACGTGCAGTATATCGAAGGCGCATATCCTTCATAAGCGCCGTACAAGAAGGACAAAACCAAAACAGCTGATTGTTTCTCATCACTTCTTTAAACGCATCGGCTGCTACCGCACAGCATCGAGAGAGAGAGAGAGAGAGAGAGAGAGAGAGAGAGAGAGAGAGAGAGAGAGAGAGAGAGAGAGAGAGAGAGAGAGAGAGAGAGAGAGAGAGAGAGAGAGAGAGAGAGAGAGAGAGAGAGAGAGAGAGAGAGAGAGAGAGAGAGAGAGAGAGAGAGAGAGAGAGAGAGAGAGAGAGAGAGAGAGAGAGAGAGAGAGAGAGAGAGAGAGAGAGAGAGAGAGAGAGAGAGAGAGAGAGAGAGAGAGAGAGAGAGAGAGAGAGAGAGAGAGAGAGAGAGAGAGAGAGAGAGAGAGAGAGAGAGAGAGAGAGAGAGAGAGAGAGAGAGAGAGAGAGAGAGAGAGAGAGAGAGAGAGAGAGAGAGAGAGAGAGAGAGAGAGAGAGAGAGAGAGAGAGAGAGAGAGAGAGAGAGAGAGAGAGAGAGAGAGAGAGAGAGAGAGAGAGAGAGAGAGAGAGAGAGAGAGAGAGAGAGAGAGAGAGAGAGAGAGAGAGAGAGAGAGAGAGAGAGAGAGAGAGAGAGAGAGAGAGAGAGAGAGAGAGAGAGAGAGAGAGAGAGAGAGGCCACCTACAGAAAACATACCAGTTGTCAGTGGGCTGTCTCCTCTCTTTCAGCTTCATTGAACCACTATTGAAAAATTTCATTTTGATATGAAAATCCACAGTTTGGTGTTTGTACAATATGCTTGAGATATTATTTAAAGGTATTTTACCTTTAGAGATAACACCTTAAAATAAGTGCGCATAAGTGCGGGGCTCATTCATACCTCATTCAGGTTGTAAGTATTGTAAATTATTTGGTATGGAATACCTCAGTTCGGTATTCAGTAGTTATTTTCTTCTGCTCGGGTTGAAGCAGGAATCGGTCTGCTTCTATAGTTCGAAGCGGAATGCAAAAGAAGCGTATAAACTGCTTTAAGGCTAAGTAGCCCGTCATTCGTTTTGGCACCAATGATGACTTTTCAGCTTGTATTTTAAAGTGATAAAACTCAGTCTTGATAGTTTTTAATAACTTGAAAAAGTATTACTGTACGCGCTAACATGCATAAATTATGATGATACTTTTTCAGTTATGTCAGTGCAAAACCAACTGTTTTTCTTTGAATCGAAATCGTGAGATGAATTAGCAACAATCATTAACGACGCGTCGAATTTCAATGACGGCCTACTTCGTCCTAACGTGAGTTGTTGCGTAAGAAAGGGGTTAACATATTTCCAATTTTCAATGGTTTATTGTCGAAAATCAATAATTTTCTCCATTCGAGTAAAATGTTGTATAAATTTCCGACCAATTGCTGGAAATATATTACAAATCTATAAATACATGGTTGAGTTATTAGCGTTCAAAACCGAACATAATTTCGTCAAGGTCGCGAAATTTTAGAATTTCAATATACACCAAGTATATTGCCGTCAAGCATGGGAAAATTCACTCACTCACCCGAACGCCACCGATAATAAATAGCAAAAAATCTGCTGCTACCGAATATTCAGTGATAGCTGTACCGTACCGGGTGGAATGTAGCATGAAAGCGTCGATACCGATTGTGTTAAAGCGAGAGTCGGAAGGAATACGAAGAGAAGTGAATACCAATACACTTGTATTTGCGAGGCACGAGTGAACGCATTTGGCATCCATTCGCCGAATGCATTGAACTGACAGAGCGGATTCTCACTCACTGAATCATTGCGTGGTGTGGATTGCTAGTCAGTGAATTCTCATCAGCACTCAAACCCGAATGCCACTCGAATGGAACCAGAATGTAAACAATCATTCGGTATTGCATTCGGCTGCTTTCGGCTTTCAGAATCGGTAGCGACTCAATCAGTTGCCGTTTTTTGTTTCACTTAGTGCTCGCCGAAGAAGAGGAATAGGCACTGGAAATCGAAACGTTCGGCAGAGGAACGGCTTTTTCGCTCCCGACTGAGCGTGGAAGCGAGTGAAGGAAACGCAATAACTGAGTGATTGTTTCCCATGCTTGATTGCCGTAAGACTTGGTTAACGTCAATAAAGTGGTTGTAGCGGATAACTAAGAAAAGTGGACATAATTGCTAACTGTAACCAAGCATGGGGAAATTCACTCACTCACCTGAACGCTACCGATAAAATATCTGCGAAGTATCTGCTGCCACCGAAAGTTCAGTGACAGCCGAACGCTACTAGGGTGAGCGCAAACGATTGAGATAAACCGAAAATCAAAATATTTACGGAGCGCAGAGAGCTCCAATTCACTGTTGAATGGGAGACACGAAAGAACACGTTTGCCATTCAATCACTGGATTTCGTGTTCAATGAATCGCCGTGTATATTCCCAGTCAGTGAACGCTCATCAGCGCTCAAACACGAATGCCACTCGTGCGGTATCGGAATGAAAAGAATCATTCTCTACAGCAATCGAATGCCTTCGACACACGACGTCTTTAATGAATCATTCTTTTGCCGTTTTTGTCGAACTTGTCGCTCGGCGAACAAGCAGAAAGCGCATGAGGCAATTTTAACATTGCACTCAAAATTTTCAGCACAGATCCTCGAACAATTGGAGTGAGAGTGCAAAAAAAAATGCGAGGATTTCTCTTTCTCTCTTGTTTACTCACAGTTTTACTCACACTTTAAAGAACTCTTGAGTGTCCCGCCCGAACAAAACAACAATCGCGGAGTTGTGGTGGTACTCTTTTTTTATGGAATTTCGCTCTCTCGTGTTTTGTGCTGCATCTTCCTCGCTCATATTTTGTTGCCTCTCTGATTAGTATTTTTCGCCCCTCGTAAAAAAGCAAAGGCAGCAGGCTGCTCTAGAGTATTATGATCTAGCAAATATGTACTCCAGAGTTGTTTCTAAATATTCCACTGGCGTTTTCCCATGATCTATTTCTTTAGCAAATACACCAGCTGATTCCATCAATAGTTCAATACGGAATTCCTCCAGGGATTGTACAAGCATCGATCCAGGTTATGGACTTCCTTTTAAAGTCCTTTCGGGGATTCCATCAGAGATTCAACCAGGAACTCCATCAAAATTTCCTGCAAGGGAATTCTATCAGGAGTACTTCTAAAGATTTAATCATGAGTTCCACAAAAGATTGAATCGGGAATTTCATCAGGGTTCGCATCGGATGTTCTTCTAGGGCAGGCCTGCCCAACCTTTTTGGCTCTTTTTTACTTGAATGATTGCCGTGTTCGCAATAAAAGTCCGATCGGAAATGTTTGTACCTCAAATGAATGCTTGGTATGATATCTGATCGATCCATGTATAAAAATTAAAAGTTATATCAAACTTTTTGCTAGCGATGCGGACAAAGGCAAAAATAAATCTGGCCCGCGTGCTGGACCAATTTTTTGACCTAACTGCATCTGTATCGAAGAGCTTGATATAATTTATACATGGATCGGTCAGATATAATACCAAGCTTTCTTTTGAGGAACAAATATTTCAGATCGGACTATTGTTACGAACGCGGCAACCATTCAAGTAAAAAAAAGAGCCAAAAAGGTTGGGCAGACCTGCTCTAGGGATTCCATCGGACCATCGGTAGTTACTCTAGGTTCTTCTGGGGATTCCATCAGATATTCTTCTAGGGATTCCATAAGGAGTTTTTTTATGGATTATTTGTGCAATTCCTTTAGGGATTCCATCAGAGACTTAACGTAGAATTCATCCAGAGATTCACCAGAGATTCTATCAGGAGTTCTTCGAGACATTGCATCAGGATTTCTTCTAGGGATATCATAAGAAGTTCCACTAACGATCCTATCAGGAGTTCAATCGGGAAACTTATCGGAAATTCCTCCAGGGATTTCATCAGGATTACCTATAGATATTACATCAGAAATTCTTCTAATGATTCCATCAGAAATTCCACCAGAGATTATATTAGGAGTTCCTCGAGGAATTCTTTAAAGATTTCTTTTAGGCATATTCAGGAATTCCTCTTGGGATTTCATCAGGTGTTTCTATAGGGATTCAATCAGTAGCTCTTCAAGGGATTTCATCAGGAGTTCCTTCAATTATTTCATCTGGAGTTCTTTCAATAATATCTTTAGGAATATCTCCCAGGATTCCATCAGGAGCTCAAGGGATTTCATCAAAAGTTCCTTCATTCCACTTGGACTTGCTCCAGAGATTCCTTTAGGAGCTTCTTCAGAGATTATATCAGGTGTTCGAGAAATTTCATCAGGATATCTTCTAGAGATATCATAAGGAATTCCTCTAGGGAGGAGTTTAATCAAGATTTTTATGAGGGATTTTATCAGAAGTTCCCATATGTATTTCTTCAGAAGTTCTTCTAGAGATTACATCAGAAGTATCTTCAGATATTCCACCTGGAACTTCTCCAGGAATTACATCACAAGTTCTTTTAGGGATTACATCACAAGTTCTTTTAGGGATCAAAAGTTTAGTTTGGAGATTTCTTCAGGAGGATTTCATTAGAAGTACTTTCAGATATTTCACCTGGAATTCCTCCAGTATTTCTTTCAAAAGTATCTCTAGCGATTTCATAAGGAGTCTTTCCATAGATTTTATAAGGAGTTTCGGCAAGGATTCCACCAGAAGTTTTTTCTTCCATGGATTCCTTTCTAAAAACTTTTAAGATTTCATTAAAAAAAAACCCTTTGGGAACTCTACCATGAACACCTTTTGGAATTCCAGCTACAGTCAAACCTCCAAGTTCTGTCAAGGATTCCATCAGGAATTCTTCTAAAATTTACTTCAAAAATTTCAAGGGACGCCCCCCGAAATTCTTCAAGCATTTAACATGTCCAAGAATGATCTAGGGTGATACTCCTAGGATTATACTAGAAATTTATTACATGGATTTTATTACCAGAAATACTCAAGAGATTTCTTCCGGAATTTCTCAAGGTATTGCTCGGGGAATATCTTCTGGGATTCAAAAGTGTCTTATGAGGATTTCACAAGTTATTTGAATATACACCAGTATATCCTCCTGTGAATCTATGAGGAGTTCCCCTTGGGATTCAAAAAATGAATTCCTTCAAGGATTTTTCTGAAATTTCCTTCAGTTATTCCAGCAGGAATTGTTTCAAAAATTCCGTTAGGATTTCCTCTAATGATTCCATCTAAAATTCTTTAAGGATGCCAACTAATAAGGGATCCTCTAAGGATTCCACCAGATGTTCCCATATGGGTTGCATCTGGAATTCCTCCAGGTAATTTTCCATGATTCGCATCAGGAAAACCACCAAAGATTTCAGCTGAAATTCTCATCGGGACTCCACTAGAAATTCTTTCAGAAACTCCACCAACATTTTTCTGGTGATTTTACCGGGTATTCAAAAACTACTCTGGAGGATCTTCCAAAACATTCTGGAAAAATCCTCCTAGGGTTCCGCTTCGATTATCTCCAAGGATCCCAGAGCGAATTTCTTATGGGATTTGACCACAATTACCTATAAAGATTCCTCCAGTAATTCCTTCAGAAACATCACCAGTATTTTCTCTGATAATTTCACCAGAAATTTTTCTAGAAAGGATTTTTTTTAAGGAATTTAATCAGGAGTTCTTTCAGGGTTAATACTGGGAATACCACCAGAGTTTCGCTAACATTTCTACCAGACAAATTTACCAGAGTTCCACCAGAGCTTCTATCAGAAAAAACATCAATGGTTTTGCTAGGATTTTCCTTCGTAGAATTTTGCAGGGTTATGAGAATTTCCTCCAGATAATTAACTGAAAAATTCCACAAGTGAAAAAGTTTTTTTTTTCTCGGAAACCGTGAACTTCCGTGAGAAAATCGAGCAGATGGCGTCTTTGTTGAAATTGTACAGGAAGTAAAGGACTATCAATGTTCGAGCTACAGCTAGCTGAAAGAATTTCCGACTCACTAACGCCATCTGGTAGATAAATCTCGAATCTGATGGCTCAAATTAAGAAAGTCCTTGACTTACTAAACAACTTTGTCGAAGACGCTAGCTCTCTAAGTGGTCAAGCTTCTGAGATATTAGCAAGTAGTAAAAATAACAACGACCACGAGAGTTTTTTTTTTGTTGTTGTGTAAGACTATTTATGACAGCTTCGTAGAACAAATTGATCCACCGTGCTTCGTATCGCAACCCATTGTTATATCCGTGGGGTTTTGTTTAGATCCGCTCATCAGAATGGGCATCGTTTTGGCATGGATTGGGGAGGGAGGAGTAATGGGCTGCCAACAGGTTGTCGCTTCGCTCCCATTCGTTCGTGTTCGGGTCCCAGCTTTCACCAGAGTGCATTAATATTAATATTTTTACTATTAACTAGGATCTTTGTTTCCGGGCGAAGAGGATCCGGAAGAGAAGGAAGGGTTTGGCAGGCAACCGACGAGCAACGAGCAAACGGTGAGAATGACGAATTGCTATCGGGAGCAGCAACTGGATGAGCGTCACTTAACTGATTAAAAATTTTGAACTCCCACCGGGGGGAGGTGCCGGGAATTATGACTGGATGCTGGCGAGCGGAAAATTTTTCATCCAAAAATTTATGCCTCACCGGATGCTTTTTCATCATTTAATAATATTCATAATGGAATCATTGATTGCAGCAAATCAAAGAGGTGGAGCTTCGTTTTTCATCGCTTCGTGCAAAGTGTTTGATGTGAATCGCTTTTTTCCCAGTCGATAACTGGATGATTCAATTGGATGTAATAATGCGCTGTCCATTATTACCGAAGCGCTTACTTAAAAACAAAAAAGCATTCACGAGTTTGTAAAAGTTATGTACACCTAGCTAAAAATAAAACCAATTTGATTTGGATAAGGTCAATTTAAATGTTACAAATGTACTGGACGTCATCTGAATGCCATGAAAATTTATGTATGCGAAAAAAAGAACGATCGAAATCACATTTCTAATGGAAAAATGCTGTTTCATTTTACTGAATCGATACCGCTCAACTTTTATGCAACACAATATCATGAAAAGAAGCATCAAAGCATTATATGTCGGTTCGTTGAAATATATCTATGAATTTGGCAATGTGTTGCATTCATTTATTGTGCTCAATATCATATCACTTTCCTTGGACAATGCAGATTCAGATTCAGAGGTAAAATTTGAAGGAAAAATGGATTAAAAAGGGTGTACGGAATCAAATTGCGACACACTCCTATAATTGGCAAATTTTGCACGTTCAACCACTTTCAGAGAGTAAAATAAACCATGTTATGAATATTTTTCCATGTATGTTTCATTCAATTTCAATTCCATATCCAAATGCACGAACTTTTCTCTTCACACTACTCATAAGGCCTGTACAACACGTTGACCATTTTTTTGCGACGCAGCCCATTTTGTCTTCATATCTTCCTCCTTTTTTTTTTTTTTTTATTTTTTTTTAATTTCTTTATTAGTATCATTCCAAACATTACATTTATTTCTTATATCTAGGTGTTCTGTGTTATTTGACAACACTATCATCCTAATTTGGTAAAACAAATTTAAGATTTAATTAACATTTTGTTAACAACATATTACATTTCATTTGCCGTAGCAGTTCAGTTTTTTTTTACAGGTGAGTTGATTTCACCTGCTTATAAGAGAAAAAAAATGTTTTTAATATACTTAACCTAACTTAACCTAAACATATAACGCATTAATCGTGGCAATAGAAGATTGTAACGATTTTTGCCTGAAATTATTAATGATTGTATTTGACATTTGTTCCAATGTTTCAACATTGGATATTCTATGTAACTCATTGGTACTATACCAGGGAGGAAGCCTCAGAATCATTTTCAAAATTTTATTTTGAATTCTCTGCAGAGCTTTCTTCCTGGTATTACAACAGCTAGTCCATATTGGTACAGCATACAACATGGCTGGCCTGAAAATTTGTTTGAATATCAACAGCTTGTTCTTAAGACAAAGTTTTGATTTTCTATTAATAAGGGGATAGAGACATTTTACATATTTATTACATTTGGCTTGAATGCCCTCAATGTGATTTTTGAAAGTTAAATTCTTATCTAGCATGAGCCTTTGATACTTAACTTCATCTGACCAATTTATTGGAACCCCTCTCATCGTGACAACATGTCTACTTGAAGGTTTCAAATAAAGAGCTTTTGGTTTATGTGGGAATATTATTAGTTGAGTTTTGGAAGCATTAGGAGAAATCTTCCATTTTTGCAAGTATGAAGAAAAAATATCCAAACTTTTTTGCAATCGACTACAGATGACACGCAGGCTTCGTCCTTTGGCGGAGAGGCCTGTGTCATCCGCAAACAAAGATTTTTGACATCCCTGAGGTAGCTCAGGTAAGTCAGATGTGAAAATATTGTATAATATTGGTCCCAAAATGCTGCCTTGGGGAACACCAGCTCTTACAGGAAGTCTTTCAGATCTGGAGTTCTGATAATTAACCTGAAGTGTACGATTTGACAGATAACTTTGAATTATTCTAACAATGTATGTTGGAAAATTAAAGTTTTTCAATTTTACAATCAAACCTTCATGCCAAACACTGTCGAATGCTTTTTCTATGTCTAGAAGAGCAAGACCAGTAGAATAGCCTTCAGATTTGTTGGAACGGATCAAATTTGTTACACGTAAAAGTTGATGAGTGGTCGAATGTCCATGGCGGAATCCGAACTGTTCATTGGCAAAAATTGAATTTTCGTTGATGTGGGCCATCATTCTGTTCAAAATAACCTTTTCAAAAAGTTTACTGATGGAGGAAAGCAAACTGATTGGCCGATAGCTAGAAGCTTCTGCAGGATTTTTGTCTGGTTTTAAAATTGGAACAACCTTAGCATTTTTCCATTTGTCAGGAAAATATGCTAATTGAAAACATTTGTTAAATATATCAACTAAAAATGATAAGCTACTTTCTGGAAGTTTCTTGATGAGGATGTAGAAAATTCCATCATCGCCAGGAGCTTTCATATTTTTGAATTTTCTAATAATAGTTCTCACTTCTTCCAAATCAGTCTCCCAGGCATTTTCGAAAACGTTCTCTTGATTGAGAATATTTTCGAACTCCTGAGTAACTTCATTTTCAATTGGACTAGTAAGTCCTAAATTAAAATTGTGCGCACTTTCAAACTGCATAGCAAGTTTTTGAGCTTTTTCGCAATTAGTTAGTAATAATTTGTTTTCCTCTTTCAATGCTGGTATTGGCTTCTGAGGTTTTTTCAAGATTTTAGATAATTTCCAAAAGGGCTTAGAGCCAGGGTCCAATTGAGAAATTTTATTTTCAAAATTTTTGTTTCTTAATTGAGCAAAACGTTTCTTGATTTCTTTCTGCAAATCCTGCCATATAATTTTCATAGCAGGATCGCGAGTGCGTTGAAATTGCCTTCTGCTCACGTTTTTAAGACGGATCAAGAGTTTAAGATCATCGTCTATAATCAAGGATTCAAATTTTACTTCACATTTTGGAATTGCAATGCTCCGGGCTTCAACAATGGAATTTGTTAAAGTTTCAAGAGCATTGTCAATATCAAGTTTAGTTTCTAAAGAAATGTTAACATCAAGATTGGAGTCAACATACGTTTTATATATATTCCAGTCGGCTCGTAAATAATTGAAAGTGGAGCTGATAGGATTGAGAATCGCTTCGTGGGATATTTGAAATGTAACAGGGACATGATCAGAATCAAAATCAGCATGAGTAATCAGTTGGCTACAAAGATGACTAGAGTCGGTTAAGACCAAATCAATCGTAGATGGATTTCTAGAAGAGGAAAAACATGTGGGGCTATCAGGGTATTGAATTGAGAAATATCCTGAAGAGCACTCATCAAATAAAATTCTGCCGTTGGAATTACTTTGAGAATTATTCCATGACCGATGTTTGGCATTAAAGTCACCAATGACAAAAAATTTTGACTTATTGCGAGTCAATTTACGCAAGTCAGTTTGGAGCAAATTAACTTGCTGCCCAGAGCATTGAAAAGGCAAATAGGCAGCTATGAAAGTATATTTACCAAACTGTGTTTCAACAGAAACACCTAAAGTTTCAAAAACTTTAGTTTCAAATGATGAAAACAGTTGATGCTTTATACGCCTATGAATGATGATTGCAACTCCCCCACATGCCCCATCAAGTCGATCATTACGATAAACAAAAAAGTTAGGATCTCTTTTGAGTTTAGATCCAGGTTTTAAATACGTTTCGGTAATAACTGCTATATGCACGTTATTAACCGTAAGAAAATTAAACAGCTCGTCCTCTTTACCATTTAGAGAACGAGCATTCCAATTTAAAATATTTAAATTATTATTTGGATCCATTAGAAAAACGTAATCCAATAACAATTTGATTTGTAAATTTTACACCTACTTGGACTGCTTCAGTCATAGTGGTGGCTTTGAACATTGCATCAATCATTAGATTCAATTGTTCAGTTAGAAAATTAAAATCAGAGGCAGACATGTCATGTGATTTCCCATTAGAATTTTCGGTAGACGAAGAAGCGGAATTACCTGTGGCGGTAGGGTTTTTTCCATTTGATTTGAAATAAGTAGAATGGGTACCCATGGATCGAACAGGGGAGGAGTTCAAGTTTCCAGCTACGATATCGGCAAAGGATTTACCGTGGGTAGATACATTCGAAATTGAAAGATTCGAACGGCTACCCGACGGATTAAAATTATTTTGTGAATGAGCATGATTATGATCTTCCTGATGGGTATGATTCATGATCAAGCGATCGTTAACTGAAAAATGAGCATTGTTCGATACTCTACCAGGCAAATTCCGGAAACGACCGTTATCGTAACGGATATTATCTTTCATCTGCCTGGCACGAGCCTCAATGACCTTTTTTCGTGAAGGACAATTCCAAAAATTGGACTTATGGTTAGCCCCGCAATTACAGCATATGAATTTGGTGGTATCTTCCTTCACTGGACAGACGTCTTTGGCGTGAGAAGAACCTCCGCAAATCATGCATTTTGCATCCATGCGACAATTTTTTGTACCATGACCCCACTTTTGGCACCGACGGCACTGAGTGGGGTTCTGGTAATTTCCTCCAGGTTTCTGGAAATGTTCCCATGTCACACGGACATCAAACAAAAGTTTTGCTTTTTCTAAAGCTTTAATATTATTTAGTTCTTTTTTGTTAAAGTGAACTAAATAAAATTCTTGAGAAAGCCCTTTCCGAACAATGCCAGATTGGGTTCTCTTTTTCATAATGATTACTTGGACTGGGGAAAATCCAAGTAAATCATTTATTCCATTTTTGATCTCTTCAGGTGATTTATAGTCACTTGAGAGACCTTTCAAGACAACTTTGAACAAACGTTCAGTTTTGTCGTCATAAGTAAAAAATTTGTGCTTCTTCTCTTCAAGATGTTTGAGAAGAAGCTCACGATCTTTAAGAGTTTCCGGCAAAACGCGACAGTCTCCTTTCTTTGCGATTTGGAAGGAAACCTTGATTCCCCTAATGGAGTTCAAGATCTCCTGCCTAAATCCCCCAAATTCGGAACAACTGACCACGATAGGCGGCACTCTTTGCTTCCTCACTTGAATCAAAGAGCCTGGGCTAGAGGCTGCTTCGATTTGGTGTTCGGAAAATTTGTCTAGAGCATCGAACTGATTGCTCATTTCGATACAATTATTCATTTCACCCTTGGAAGAAAGTTCGCATTCCGGGGAAGCGTCCTTTCTTCCATTCTTGCCACGTGTAGTGACAGTTTTAAAACCCACTTTTTTGGAAGGAAGTAGTGAATTCAGAGATTCACCCTTCCTTTTGTTTGTTGTTGATACCATGTTTAATTAATAAACGAAAGAAGACGTGACCTTCGAAAGGTTTTTTCCCAAGACGGTGTCCAAGAAGGATTACCACCGCTAGCTTTCGCCAACGGGTCCAACGAAAAATCGAAGGCACGGGTCCAAACAAGGATCGTAAAGGGATCAATAGTACTGAAAAGTACTGTTTTAGTAGCACTGAAAAGTACCGTTTTTAATTTTAGCACTGAAAAGTACTGTTTTTGTAGCACTGAAAAGTACTGTTTTATTGCTTTAGGTAGTTTTTAAGAAAACTTCCAAGAGCAGAGAGAATTCGTGTACGCACAGCACGAAGGTACGATGCGCACTGCTTCATATCTTCCTCCGATTTCACTTCCTAAGGATGCTTCATGATGGCCCAGTATTTTTTTTTTTACAATTGGTCGCAGTTTCGGTGCACTTGGGAGGTTGAGATGCTTCGGCACGAAATTGACCTCCTTAGCGTTGTACCACTCCAAAACCTCTTCTCAATTCTACCGGAAACTTCGTGTTATAGTTCGTGGTGTTGGTGCACGGATGGACCGCATTCCTTCCACCGGTGTATGCTGAGGGTGATCTTGCAATGAGCGGTGGAGATCCTATGGCACTTGAATGGCGATCGGATGGTATTTTGGTATCGCTCTCGGTGCGCGAACAACACAGAGCTCTACAGATGGCAGACCCAGAAGATGGGTCCACCAAATGCAGGGATGTCCCCAGCCCTGTCGTCGTAAAATTTGAGCTCCTTAGTCGTTTTATCTTGAGAGGGGCGTTGCTCTAGCCCAGGGGACGCTTCTACTCCCAGGCGTCAATGATGTCGTCTCATAAGAAACATCACAAATATTATAATGTCACAAATATCACAAATATCATAAAATCACATAGGTATATCACAAACACCTTAATATACATTCAAAAAAAAGGCGCGTATGACCTTAGTTAAAACCTTTAAAATAAATAATAAATAATTCAATCCCGAACTAACGAAAACCTTTATGCATGTGCACGCGATTAATATATGCTCCATTTCAATTACCATATGAAATGAAGAGAGCAAGCACATGGGGTTAAACAACATTAAGTTGAAAAATATGGTCTGTTAATTTCCCACAAATCGTACTAACAGATAGTTATCACATGTGTGAATGTTATATATGTAGAAGGGGCTCAAAATCAGAAGAAGTGTTTTAAATCATTAATAAATTGAATTAATGATAAATTTTCGAATTACTCACCAGGTAAAATTTTCAACGAATAACATGGAATTGTAACGTTTTGTTTACTGAACTGAGGGCGACACAAGCACCGTCTCGGAAATCCACTGTCTACTGTGTTAAGTGCTAAATTAGAACATGCTCACTAGACCTATTCAAGTGTCTAGAAGTTCCTCAGTCAACCAATATTTTGATTTTTCATGTCAAAATGAACATCTGGTCAAAATTTCAGTCAATTTGGATAAAATTTAGATGTGCTTCAAATTAATTTTGTGTTTTTGGACTATTTTCAAGCTTTGAAAATTCATAACTATTGAACGGAATATTAAAACTTATCGGAAATATCTCTACATAGTAGTTTATTAAATTCTACGAACTTTTGTCGAACACGGTTACATGATTGGAGCATGTTTGAACATAGTTTGGTTGAGGTTTGTGCTTCAAGGTTCTTGAAAATCACCATTTTTAGGGAGTGATCTCCCTAAAAAACATACCTGTATGGAAATTTCGGATTTTGAATTTCCAGAACATGATGACTATGTATTTCTAAAACTCATTTCAGTTTAAAGATACCTTTTATCTTACGAAAATAAATTGTAAAAATAGGCAATTATGAAGCACATACGTA
Organism: Aedes aegypti; assembly: GCF_002204515.2. Lineage (NCBI taxonomy): Eukaryota > Metazoa > Arthropoda > Insecta > Diptera > Culicidae > Aedes > Aedes aegypti. The sequence goes on along the minus strand of NC_035107.1, from coordinate 289,740,583 downwards.
AATCAGCTGTGGGTGAGCCAAGAACACCACCATGAGCTTCAAGGAATGTAAAAAATGAACACGTTAGCACTGCTTTTTCACAGTCGATGATAATGATTGTTTTCAAATAGTTCTGAATAGTCAGTGACATTCGATCAAAACAATCATTACTCGGAAAGAAAATGCAATGCCAACTTGTTCAAATCATTCATTCGACGGTACATGTGTCATGCACGATTTAACTATCATCAGGTTGGGATGGGTTGTTCGATCTTAGGCATTTTTTGTTATTTATTTCCTAAAGCAACATGTAAGCTGTTAACGGTTAATGATTCCATAGATAAATAATGTTTGTTTTCCGTTGACTATTGCCTGGAAAAATAATGCTCATGTGTGTTTTTTATATTATTTATTTTTATTCAGAAAACTGTGATTTTTGGGTACCAACATTGTTCTTAGCATGTGAATTCAGAATACTGCTCTACCGGAAGATTTCCATAATTTTTTTCAAATATGAACAGGACTAATGCTCACTCCATTTTTGGTTCGCTTTCAGTGTAACATACGGCGCTACCAAGATAATTTTTTTAAAATTGTTATGATTAATATTTGGATTTTTATATAGGTAAATTGTACATTACAGAATATAAAATTGTTTAGGTTCACCCCCCAGCCAAAATAAAAAAAAAAACTACCCCATCTTTTTATATCGATGCGTTATAACTTTTTAAAAGGCTGCAACGTGACCGGTGTAAACTGATATTACTGTGGCTGCTTACATTTTTTAATCATTACTTGAACTTACTAAAATATCATTCTGTACTTTTAGACTTTCTTTAAAATTCAGGAATCGATTTGTATGAAAATTTCTCTCAACACCTGGTGTTTTACTAAATGACAAATAATTTATGGTTAAAGTAATAGTGGGTTAGTCCACATTTCAAAACATTTTTTAATATAAATATAATTACGATATCTTGCCATTTCAGTTTTCATGACTTGAGTGACTATAAATTCTTGATGGGATTTGTGTTGAATTTTTCGTTGAATGCATGCATCATTATTTTGAACTAGAATTTTGTATCATTTTTAAAAAGATCTCGAAAACCTCTTCTGTTTTTAGAATATGTGTCGATTTTAATCGTTCGTCTTATTGTTCTGGAGATTTTTAAATATTCCTTTGATTGACGCGTAGCCATAACCCACTCTAGTATCTCAAATCATAAATTTTGCTCATGTCATTATTGCCGATCAAAACTCTCAGAATAGTAGAGTACTTGTTTTAATTCAATTCCAATTTCAATTTAATATGATCACTACTATCTTGGTCAAAACAAACTCATTATACTACTTAGAAGCAAGATGTCAACTAGATTTGAGTCACTTTAAATGATAAATCCATTTCACAGTTGACACGAAGAAAGAACCAGCGATTGAATACTTGTTATTTTATTGAAAAATATGATGTCTTTCTGAAGTTTTATCGGCTCTATCTAAACCGTTGAAGAAAGCGAAAAATACGCCGAAACGTCAGAGTAGTAGAAGCAAAAGTCGTTTTAGCTGCCTTAAGACTGATAGAGCCGATAAAACTTTAGAAAGAAATTAGTCATCACAGTCGGAAGCATTCATCAAAATAAAATATGATGTTTGCATAAGCACAATCGTAAATTCGGTAAACATCATTGCTCAGTTTTAGAAGCTGCTCTATGTCAGTTCTTTATAAAGCTTTTTTATGGTGCCCTTAGAATCCAAAACGATCGGCACGATTATGGTGAATACACGTTTTCTGATAAAATTCAAGATGAAGGCCAAATTTAAAATTATTTAAATGGAAGCAACATCTTTCTTCCCTACGATGCTTCTATATTTGCTTTGTGTTTCAGGGGATATATGAGATACGTAATTTATAAAAAAAAAATGCAAGAATGATGCGAACTACGACAATAAATTTAATTCTAATGACATGTGCCGAGGGTTGCATGGTTTCAGCGATAATTATTCAACCAGAACCAACGAAACATTTATTTTTAACGAGGTAATTCGATCGATATTGTTTCACTTATGCTAAGTATGCGTCATGATTTGAATACCATCTTATTTTTTATACGAAAAACGTGATTTACATGTCAGGGGGTGATTTCAAAATTTTAGGTGGTAATTGGGCGATAGTCCAGAAAATTGAGAAACACTGATCTGCTGCGTTCTTGTGCAAATTTGGGCAACGTATATTTTTTTAATTCTCTAATTACTTTCAAAAAGTTCTTCAATAATTATCCTTAGATTGACGATTTTGCAAGGATCATTTTCCAAGATTGTTTTTTCTCTCAGCAACTCGTTCTTTGACTTTCAAGTGGATCATGAAGGACCCCTGAGTTTCTATGAAACAAGCAGGGGCTCTGCATAAACCACGTTATATAATTTTCGGTTTTTACAAACTCATTCCCATCCACATTATTGTGGTTTTCGTCCATACATTTTAATGCACCGTGGTCTTGTGCTCCTTAATAACAACGTGGTTTTATCAAAAGATCTCTCGCGATAAATTAACAATGTCGAATGTCAGTTCTCCAAACAGTTTTTAGTATTCATAATTATCACAACTTCATATATGTGAGATCCGTTCACTACGGTGAAATTAGTGAACGGATCTCACATCTAGTATGCACCCTTATCTATTTGATTAGCGGTTCTATCGAGTTTCACCGTCCTTGGCATATTTGTCAAATGATCAAGAATGACCAAAGATCTCCTTATTTTGATTCCTATTCGTTCTTTCTAGCCTTTCACTGAAAACTATTATTGTACCTTTATGAAGAACATCACTTTTTGCAAAAACTAGTTATTCGAAAAAAAAAATTTCTAAGGAAAATTATCGTTCGGGAAAAGTACCAGAATTATTATGGTATAGTATGGTAAAACTATATGAAATTAAATATAGATATTATAAAACTAAATAAAAACACACTTCCACCGGAACGAACTTACCATTATAATAAATAAATTATTAGGTACACACAATAAGCTAATCACCATTGATCTTATTGCATCGACTGTTCCCGCAAAAACAAATGAACTAATTGAAGAACCAAACACTGCTCTTCACTTTTTTTACACTAGTTGATAGAGCAAAAAAAAAGAGGTTTTCTACAGTGTGTTAAGATGCACCTGATCTACGTGAAACAAGGTTGAATTACTCCAGGGCGTTAATACAGATTGAAAATTTTGATTGATTCTTTACAGGGCGTTAAGATGCACTTTATCGATGTGGAATAAGGTTCAGTTACTGCAGGGTGTTAATAAAGCTTCGAATATTCAATTAATGTCATACATGTACCTGATATACATAGGATTAGATAATTAAACTCCAGGGCGTTGATATTGCTCAGAATGTGCAATTTATGTTCTACGAACGTTAATATGATCTACATGATACAATATCAATTACTTCAGGGCGTTGATAAATCTTGACAATTTCAATTGATGCCATACAGGGCGTTAAGATGATGTACTTAGGATAAAGTCAAATTACTCCAGGGCGTCAATACAGCTAGAAAATTTCTAGCTCTCACAAAGATCAATGTGAAAAATAGTCAAATTACTTCAGGGAGTTGATAAAGCTTTATAGATCGATGTCACACAAAGCGTTAAGATGTTTCTGAACTACGTGAAATAAGGCTAAATTACTTAAAAGCGGTGCTAAAGCTTGGATTTTTTTAATTAATGTCCTACAGGGCGTTGAGTTGTATCAGATCTACATGGAATGAAGTCAAACTACTTCAGGGTGTTGATACAGCTTGAATTTTATAATTAGTAGGGCGTTAATATGCATCTGATGTATAAGGTCAAACTATTCCAGGGCGTTTATATAGTTTGAAATTTTTAAATGATGTCCTACAGGGCGGTAAGATGCGGCTGATTTATGTGAGATAAATTCAAATCACTACAAGGCGTTCCTAAGCTTGGTATTTAAAATTAAATTAACGTAAGTTGAGGTCAATTTGCTTAAGGGCGTTGAAATAGCTTAGAATTTTCAATTGAAGTTCTACTTGGCGTGAAGTTGCAGCTAATCTACATGAAACAAGGTCATATTACTCCTGGGCGTTGATATAGCTTGACAATCCCGACTAATTTCCTATAGGGAGTTGATAAGCCTGAAATTTTCAATTGATATTTTACAGGGCGTCCAGATACACCTGATCTAAATAAGATCAAATTACTCCAGGGCGTTGATACTTAAATTTTGAATATTGATTTCTATATGAAATAAGATAAAATTACTCCAAAGCGTTGGTACAGGTTGGAAATTTGGTGACTTAAGGGGCGTTGGATTGTTGTTGGTTTCCGAAAACTCTATCACATTACTTACATTTTTTATGCCTTCGGGTGAAAATTTCTTTAAAAAAATCTAAGAAAAGCTTCTTAGTCGTCGACTAAGCGCGACTAAGCAGGACGACAGGGCTGGATGTCCCGACGCCAGGAAAAAAGGGGGTTGCAAGGGGCGATATTCGGTGGGTTGGGTTGCCGGGAATTAGAGCTTGGATGGATCTGTGTTTGGAGGTAGCTTCACTTCCCGCGTTGTCCTTCGGGGTAACGGGTAGAGCCCGATGCGTCCCGAGAGCTTGCAGGCCTTGACTTCCCACGTCGTCCAGAGTGAAAGCGACCACGGTGGTGAGGGGTGTTAAGAGAGCATCAGAAGAGCATACGATGGCGGAGTGGGACTTACCACCCGGGTTGGGGTTCCCGGGGTGCCCAAGATCATTTACGGAGGAGGTAGATGTGAATTGACTTCCCGCGTTGTCCATTGCACAGTGGTTCGATCTAGAACAAATGTCGGACTAAACCTCAAACTCTCTTTTATATAGCTGAAATCATATATTTGAGATATTTTATGCCATATTTAACTATTACAGACTTTTGTTTTCAATTTTTTTCTTGTTTTGGACTGATAATTAGAATATTCAGGTTTGGACAATAAATTTTTTTTTCAATCTTTTATACAAAATGGTCAACTTGGACAGGCTAGTTCTCAGTTATTTATTGACGGATTGAAATGAATTTTTCACAGCATGCCAGGCATTACTTGAATTTCAACATATATTTTTGAGTAATTTTCCCGGGCACAACTCCAATAGTAAAAACAACTAGACTAAAGTGAATTTTTTGACAAAAAAATATAAACTATTCATCCAAAGATATGGAAACTCTACACAAAAACCATCATAAGTAAATATGATCGTCTAAATCAGTGCTTCCCAAATTTTTTCAACTTTCGCCCCCTTGAGGCTAATATTTATCTGGAATCGCCCCCCTGATATGTGATTCAAATGTTTTAATTAGGCGCTGTACGCCAAAAAATGTCCTCGACTCGCATATCCATAGAGTCATAATACAATAACTTTTATGTACATTTAAACATATTTTTTTTAATATCGATAACTCACAATTACTGTGAATGATTTATTGGAGTGTAATTTATAATATCAATTTCAACAATATTTTGCGTGCATTACAGGCCACTGGATCAGTCGATAAAAGTTCGGGCCAATTTTAACTTATCAAATGTAATGTATGCATAGACGCCTTATGACGAAGTTGGGGGCGAAGTTCCCCAAAACTGAACCAAATGCAATATTTCCCGAGCAAACGTCCGTGAATTGTGAATTCTTACTGATTTATCTGCCATTTCTAAAACTACTTACTGCTATAATTTTCATAAATTATGAATAATAAATGTTTGATGTTTCTGGGAACGCATTTTTAGCCAATCCAAAAACCCAGAAACATATACGAAAATCCAGAATGTTTTTCAGCTCATTGTTCAATGCAATTTATTAGAAGAGTATTTTCTCTAACATCAAGAAAACTCGATTTTTTCGGACATTCTGAATGTTCAAATCTGACGCATCTCTGATTTTTTTTTCAAATGTATTTTTAAAACACTAGTGTTAGTGTTTTAAAAATACATTTGACATCTTTGGAACCCGTTTTTTGTCTACTAAATTTTTCAAAATTTGTTTTTTAAATGATTCGTACCATAATAATTAATGAGAATGAGTGCAACCAGAACATTAAAACGGGTACATTAGTTTTTTTTTTTTTTTTTTTTGAAAAAGCTGGCCTCTACAAAATTTTGTGAAAAGCTCTAATACTGCATTCTTAAAACTCACATGATTTTTAAAAACCTGAATGCATAACACAATTATTTTGTGTTTGACAATCATCAATCGTTGTCTGTCATAATATTAAAATGACTATGATTAGAGATATATCGGTTTAGGGTAAAATTGTCCTTGAAATAGATAAGTTTGGAATTGATTAACCGTCAGATATGTGTCTTCCAAAGGTTGTAAGTAATTTTTTGCAAATGCTCCCGTATTAGCTTTACGCCCCCTTTCTGTATTTTTCGCCCCCCAAATTCTGTTTTACAAATTTTCGCCCCCTTCAGCCTAAAAATCGCCCCAGGGGGGCGAATTCGCCCACTTTGGGAATCACTGGTCTAAATGTTCACCTTATTTATTTATTACGTCAATTTTTCAGATTTATAAACTAAATCACTACGATGAACTTGTGATTGAAAAAGTCACTCAAAAATATATGTTGAAATTCATCAGTTGTCTGAAAAAAAAATGTGAAAAATTCATGCATATTTGTCCATAAATATCTCAGATCTAACCTTGCCATGATGCAAGTATCATCCATTTAATCAGTTTCAGAATAATTGTCATGTCTATAGCTTCAATCTGTTATCATACTTGTTTTATAAGCAAAAGCAAGTCCACGTAGGGAATGATTTTTCCAATTTGTTTCATTTTATCTGGGGACTGCACTGCCCATAAAAGCTTAACTGTCCCATATTGATTTTCGAACCAACACCTTTTTTCATCGCAACATTCATGTTTTAATATGCACTTCACTAGGCATATCAAAATTTGTACACTTTGTTTGAAAATGTTGTGGAAAAATATGAAGTTGGTGCAGTCCCATATTGAAAAATAAAGGCATAACAGTCTCTATATGAACTTTGAACCCCAATAGCAACTGCAAAACTGGAATTATGTTGAACTTTATATTTTTTACTGATCAATATTAGAAAATTGAGTATCCTGTGGGGTGGAGCTAAATGATTATTGCATTCAAAAATTTGTCATAAAATTATAAACATTTGTATGAAAATGCGAACTTCAAACTTTGAGCGCTGTTTTCTCAATGCCTACTAATTCCATATGGGACAGTTATGCCTTTATGGGCAGTGCACGTCGAAGGAAATAGTTTCATTCAACCATTTAAATGAGCCGAGATAATTTTTTTTACAAGACACCGACACATGAATGCTTCCAGTGGGCATTTTGCCCTTTGAAGAAAGCACCACACTAGACAACGGACTAGCATGCAACGCCCAATGGTACAGTCGGAGAACATTCCTCACGAAAAGTTTTCCGGCCTGCAGCGGGAATCGAACCCACACTCCTTAGCACGATGCGGCCAAATGCCACGACTATGAAGCCCACATTTGTGTTTTATTATTCAGTGACAGTAAATTTGAATTCAAATTTACTGTCACTAAATTTGAATTCAAAGTATTTCAATACCCTAATAATATCAAATATAGGTGTGGAAAATATTTGATTAAAGTATAATACCAAAATATTGTATACGTAGGGTCCCAGAGTCCTAGCGGTAAACGCGCAGCTATACAGCTAGACCAACCTGAGAATCGTGGGTTCGAATCCCACCAGTCGAGGGTCTTTTGGTAAAGTAAATTTTCTCGACTTGTCAGAGCATAAAATATCATCGTACCTGCCACACGATATACACATGCAATAATGGTCAATCGGCAAAAAAAGTCCTCAGTTAATAACTGCAGAAGCGCTCATAAGAACACCTGCCTGCTTAGAAACAGGCTTTGTTCCAGTTGAGACGTAACGCCAGAAAAAAAGAAGAAGAAGATAGCAGCGAGTTTTTCGTTTCTTCTCGGTATGCAATTCATGGCTACTGCGATTGCAATGCAAGTACTACGTTTCACAGGATTATTATTATTTAATTAAAATTGCACTCCGTATACCTTCAAACGCGTTGAAAGTGGTCTATCGCAAGTTTTCGCAAAATAATTTGTACCCTACTTGAAAGCTCTTGTTTTTAGCTTTCGAATGAACTTATTCTCATCGCGGGCATTCGCGGGCTACTAATGTCTTAGGGTACTTTTCAAAAAAATAATATGGTTTTTGAACAATTTTAACTTTAATTCACTTTGTATGAATTTTATTAATATTTTTATTCAACTCAGGAGTACTTTATCTATATACAAACAACTTCTCTGAAGATACCGTTGCGGCTTGAGCTCTTTTTAAATTCATAAATAGCTTGTGAAACATGGATTGCAAATATTCATTTTCTTGAAAAATCATGTCCATGGTCCACTCAAGGAGCTGTATAAAATTCAAAACCCAATGAATCTGCTTCAAACTTTGGATTTGAACCACAGAAGTGTTAAGAAAGTCGGGAAAAATATAACTGTTCGGATAAAACAACTTTGATTTTTGAGGTTTTGGGCGCCTTCGGACCATTGTGCATTGGGGTGGCAGGCAAAACCCGCCGTGTCCCGATTGCTTGTGAACCTTCACTTCCCTCGTCGTCCATGGAGGTAGGCTCGGAAGCCTGGTTTCCCTCTTCCAGGTCTTCCCCTAGCGCCAAAGGGTGTCCGCCAGTTCCGGAGTGGGAAACGGCCGCATTGACGGGGCACTGGCTACCGGGGGTTCTAGCTGGGCAGCGAAGAAAGTGGAACAGGAGCTCTTCATCCATATTACCTTCAAGACGCTGGAGTCGATCCAACGATTCCGGTTGGGGTAAAACGTCCAGTACGTTGACGCCCTGACTATCGAGAGAGGTTGATAGACTGTTGTTTCGAGCACGATGTCGGAGTCGGTCTGGCGATGCTGGTTGGGGCATGACTTCCAGTTCACCGGTGCTCGGACGATCAGTGCTTGACTGTGGACTACCACTTGCGGTAATGGTGCGATGGTGGATGGCAGTGTTGGGGGTGTCAGATTTGGGTGGATGGGGTGGCGGTGAGAAAATAGAGGAAGAGGGATGATGGACTTACCGTTTCTTAGGAATGGTCGTCGGACCATCGGGCACCTTCTTTTTGGTTTTTTTTTGTGCTGTTAGAACAGCGTTTCCGTTCGTGAGACAGAGCTGATTGGACGTTTACCAGAGGTTTTAGCTACGTCGTTTACAGTTCCTCTTCCACTTGGGAGGGAAGCTCTGGTACGGGACGATTTTGGTGTTTGTGGTGAAGCTAGATTTCTCACTGCTTGGAGTGAATATAATTCGGTATTGACGCTACGGTCAGAAGACGCTGTGTCGGAATCTGAGAATACGTTTTCTAATGAAGCGCCTTGGAGTAAATTGACCTCGGCTGCTTTGGAGTCTAGGGATTGTAGAGACTGCGTTATGGCAGAGGCGGAGCTGAATTCGGGGATATCTTTATTTGATGGGGGGTTGCTGGAGGGGATGTTAATCGGAAGATCCGAGATTGTTGATGAAGCAGAGGATGCAGTGTTGATATTGTTGGAAACAGATAGTACTGCGGGTGTGGCAGTTTTATTGGGTTCTGTGAGGTTTGGAAAGCTTGCCGCGGGCATGACAGCCTTAAGAAAAACAGAAACCTGCTCAGTAAGTAACTGAATTTGTTTCGCCTGTTCAGCGACGATGGATTTTAGCTGTTCGATTTCATTGTTGGCTACTGCCAGGGGAGCAGAACGGATAGCAAGCGCTTCTCGAAGTTCGGCAATTCCAGCATCTTTTGCGGCAAGGGCGGATGCATGTTGATCCGCTCTACCGTTGATTTGTTGATTTAATTCCGTTGTAGCAGGATCAACTACAGCGGAGAAAGATCTTCCATTTCGGTTCTGCTCAACTATTCTGCGAGCGGCAGGGTAGGGGATGCCCTGGTCGACCTTAACCTTCTGAATCGCATTCTCGCATTCTGCCACTGGGGGCAGGCACGACTCGATATTTTATGATCCTCACTGTTACAAGTTATGCAGAAAGTATTGTTGCTACACTCCCTGTTCTCTGCGATAAAGTGATCTTCTGAACAAGTCCCACAGGCAGCTTTTTCGGCCTGGCAGCGCATTTTTGTGTGGCCGAAGAGCCAACAGTTGAAGCACTGCATTCGACTCGGATAATAAGGCCGAGTCCTGCAGCGTATGTACCCGAACTCTATTGTCTCAGGCCGGATGGTTCCACAACAGGTGAGCACCAAGGCCGGAGTATTTTCTCGCGTTTGTCCGTTCCGACGCGTGATTCTTTGGACTTCCTTAATACCCTGCTCCTTTAATTCTGCCTATCCTCCGTTTTGTACTGGTAAAGCGGAGTTCAATTTAGCAAAGTCAAAACTTTGCCTAGAACTATCACAAGCTGCTCACCATAGTCCTCAGAAAACACTCTGGGCGTTTTCTTCGCCCCGAGGGGCTGGAGTAGAAGCTACTCCTTTCTAATGCTTAATTGTGACACTGGTCGAACACTAAGCTAGTCACAGAACGTGTCACGGCCACGTAAATACACGATAAAAGCGCGCAAAAACTTCGTTCTCCCGGGTGAAGAACACACGCACCGGTACGGGGGGCGTGCCCCGTGGCTTATTTATCACTTATTCGCGTGAACGATATTAGTAACCACAACTATGATCACACATGTACCCCGTGAAAAAATAGTAAACGGCAGAAAAACACTAATAACGATGGCACAATCCAATAAAAACGTAGAAAAGGACGCAGTAAAAAAGCGCGTGCTATCAAGACCAGCTCGATGCAAGAACTGATTTATATTTAGTATTCATCAATGTTAAAAGTGTAGTATATCTAGATAACTTAATGCAAATAGTATTGCCTTAAACAATAGTCCATTGTCAAACAAATAGTATTGTCCGATGCTATATAATTAATTATAGCGGTTAGGTTGCTCAGCACATGCTGACTTCCGTTCGGTCTTTTTCCTGACCGAACGTCGACCAGTGCAGACGCACAAGAACCCAGCCAACAAATATGTTCACATAACTGAGATTTCAAGCGAATAAAGTGAATACTTATTCGGTAAAAATAGATTGTATAAAATGCACACATTCCCTCTATTCGCACAAATCTGGAGGCCATATACGTACATTTCAGAGAATTTAACATGGTCAATACAACTCCAGACAATTTGATTTGGGGTTCACTATAATTTCATGTATGATTGTGTATTGCAGTTTATATGACTTAATTTTTACAAACAAATAAAATAAAAACAAACAAAATAATATGATACGAGCATCGAACCACTGACCTTTAGATTACTAGCCTGATACGCTACCACTATACCACGCAGTCGTTGTTACAGATTTGGGTCTATAAGCAAATATAAATGAAACACTAGAGCATCGTATGTGAATGTGACCAATCCTAATAGTCGTTTTGGCAAATGACCATATTAGTGCAACACTGAAGGTTTCATGTTAACGTTTGCAGATGGAACGAAGTGCAGCAATTTGTTATAGACATCGTACGAAAACACTGATGCAAATTGATTTCATCGTTTTTCTGTTGAACGGTGATGCTCTTTTAACCGGTAAGTCAATACCTATGTTTATGAATTCCACCTTTTCTGTTTATGTTGGGTTTTTGCCTTGTATAACTTTATTTCTACATCAGATGAACTCATATGTAATCTCACATTGATAATTATACTAGAGTCATACCAAGTAAAAAAGAAATCGTAATGGAATGGCAGTATGAAGTTACATATTCGGTCAGATTAAATTGTAATTCTATAAGATGCAAATTCAAGTCAGATGAAATTGATGGCTCCATTAACGATTTCAATAAATTAAATTTTGCATCATATCCAATTCCAACGAAAATTGTACATTTATACAATTTGAAATGAACATCCTTATATAATCTCTGGTTTGCTGGGAAGAAACTATTAGAGTAATAAATTAATCAATTAGTAGTAACCGAATTATAGTCTCGCGTGTGTTTTCATTACTTCCTCCCAACATTTCAAATAGATGACATTTTCAACTGAGATTACATGAATCGCATCACATACCAAGGTGAATCAAGATTGTGTAGCTTCTGAATGCTTCCCGCTAACAAAAACTCCTTCCGCGACAACTATGAAGATGCAGAGGCAAACGCGGTCTTTTGTAACAATAGATGTCACACTAACTATTCAAGAGCCTTGAATAATCTTATGAGGGCAAGGACGCAAATGAGGTTAGCTAAAGAAAGAGGTATAGGCACAGAGTGGTATAGGCACAATATAAATATAAGAAGACAAGAATACAATATAAAAGTAAAAGAGCACCGTGAAAAAGAAGTATATAAGTTTTATAATTAGCTACAGGATTATGAAATAGGAGAAAGGATAAAAAGATCGTATCGGTATCTTAAGCAATTCATGAAGGGAAAAGAGTCCAAGAAACTAAATATTTCGATTAAAAAATGGGATGGAGAATTGAAACTAACAGAAGGACAACCGATTGTGATAGAAGCTGATAGAGAAAAATTGACAGAAGGACCAAGCAAAGATGAGATAATGGAAATTATCAGAGGATTAGCAAACGGAAAAGCAGCTGGGCGAGATGGACTAAGAAATGAATATATTAAATATGCAAATAATGAGACAGGAGAGGAACTGTACAAAATAATTAAAAAAGTATGGGAAACAAACGATTTACCTAGTCAATGGAAACAATCAACCCAAATACCTATACCGAAATGTAAAACACCGAAAGAAACTAAGGACTTTAGAAGAATAAGCTTATGTAACTTAGGATATAAAATATACACCAAATGGTTAATGCAGAGACTAAGAGATGCAGGAGATCCAGATTACCATCAAGCAGCATTCACCAAAGATAGGTCAACAGATGATCAAATGTTCTACGCTAGAAGATTTCTAGATGAGAGATGGAATGGTGGGGAAACAACAATAGTAGCAGCAATCGATTTAAGAAAAGCATTTGACAATGTAGATATAACAACAGTTCCTAAGATACTTAAAAAATTAGCAGTACCAGATCACATTACAAATAGGGTAATGCAAGCACTTAATGCAGAAAAAACATGTATATTATGGGAAGGGATATGCACAGAGGAAAGGATAAAAGCTAAGGGTATAAAACAAGGGTGTCCATTATCACCTTACATATTCACACTAATTATACAGGACATATTAAGAGAAATAAAAAAAAAGTATCCCAAAATTAATCTGTTAGAGCCTGATAACGATCAACTACCAGTAATCATAGTTTTTGCAGACGACATACTTATTATAGCAAAACCGCTAAAAGAGATAGAGGATATTGTTAAAATACTTAAAACAGAATTGGAAAAAATTGGATTAGAAGTAAATAATAACAAGAGCCAAATTATGATAAGAGAACCAATTTCGGACAGAAATATACCGAAACAAGTGAACATAGATGGAGAAGATTATGAAGTGGTGAATAATATGAGATACCTAGGAACATATTTATCAGATACATTAGATAGGCCACAAACTTCAAGGAAGAGATGTAAATTAGCAATAGGAAGTAGCAAAATAATGATAGAATTTTTGAGAAGATATAAACCACCCTGGAGCTTAGCGAAATTAATGTATAAGACAGTCATTTCACCAGCAATCACATACGGACTTAAGACAGCAACATTAATTAAAAGAAATAGAAAGTCAATAACGAAGTATGAAATGCAGATATTAAAAGAAATGATTAAGTATTGTAAAGACAGGCCAAAAGGGAGATTAACTGCATCAAAATTATTAGATGGTAAAACAGCAGTAAAAAAGATAAGGGACATGAGAATTAACTATTGGGGACACATACAGAGAAGAGTAGAAGGACATCCATTAAAAATAGCACAAAATCTTAGATGCAAAAAGAAAAAGATAGGTAGACCTGCCAAAACATGGAATGAAGCGGTTAGAGAAGATAAAGATAGACTACCAAACATAACAGAGGAGGATTGGAATAGAATAGTGAAAGATAAGTACGAATTAAAAAGGCAGGCAGAGCAGATATATAAAACAACGGGTAGTGAAGAAGAATCGGAATCAGGTGTAGATGAATAAAGAAAATGTTGAGAAGAGCAAGACAAAAAACAGGAATTCACGTTTAATTTTTGAATACTACGGAGGATTAGGAAAACATAATATACAACTTAATATTTTGAAGTGTAACAGCATTAGATTCACACAGCTTTAAATATATTTTGTAAAATTATGTAATCATATGTAATGATCAACTGCGCTCATTCAGTATTGCTGGACCTGGTTAAATGATTTCGTTTGAGGAGCATCCAAATTGCGTTTGATGAGCATTCAAATGGATTAGCAAAATGACACGGACATTCAACATCCAATAAGCAACTCGGTGGGCCAAGGTGCAGATTGATTACAAAAAGGAATTAAAAAAAAAGTAATATTAATTATATGTATAATAAGATATGTATGTGATCAAGAACAAATAAAGCACACTTACAAAAAATAATAATAATATTATTAGTAATTATTACTATAAAAGAAACATTAAGAAAAAAAAGAAAAAAAACTAGAACCGTATTATAATGCTTATAATTTATATTATGATAAAATGTGAACAGTATATCTACTCATAAAATGTCCCTTCATAAATTGCAGGTTGAAACAGGGAGGACGGGAGAACGAATCAAGGAAATAGAAAGAAGGAAAGAGAAAGACGAGAAGATTGATCCAGCGAATAAAAGAAAGAGGAGGGACACAGAGAATCTCAGAGGAAGCTATAGCATCGGAAAAGGAGTGGAAAAGCAGAAAATAGTGAGATCGAATCAATTATATTAACATGCATATTATCATGAATATTAACTAAATACGCGCCAGGTATAAAGATGAAATCTTTAAACCAGGAAGTGTGAATATATTGCCATTATCCATTTGATAAAGACGGGGCTTGTCGTAAGTGAAAGTGACTTCTGAATGGACGTGTCTCTCCAGCCATTCTGAAATGGGTCATGGGATCTGCAATAGAGCTATCGCCATCTAACTCCCGGACTAAAACTTTTTGCAAACAAAGAATGTTCTGAAGTGCAGAAAGTTTTCTTCCATAATACCACTGCCGGACAGTGGGGGTTGGAAGGATTACACACACACACACACACACACACACACACACACACACACACACACACACACACACACACACACACACACACACACACACACACACACACACACACACACACACACAATAGATGACACACTAACATTTCTTCCCTACCCCGATGACCATAAGGACGTGGCCGGCACTTTTATTGACTTTGTGATGTTTGGAATTCTCGAAATTGTACTCTGAAGATGCTGAGTTACTCCTAAGCTCCGTCTATTAGTTTCTTTTGGGTGGTAGGTCATTTGGCATAAAGTCGTTTGGCATGATGATCATTTGGCATAAAGTCGTTTGGCATAACGGTCGTTTGGCACAATGGTCGTTTGGCATAATAGTCGTTTGGCATAATAGTCGTTTGGCATAATGAGTCTGAAACCAAGAATATCTTAAAATGTTCGTTTTTACGTTTCTATTGAATATATCTGATGACATCAGGCTTGTTTTGGAGTCAATTGACATAAAATGACACTTTGTTCAATAATCATATGCTCTTGAATAAACTAAAGCATATAAGGAAATTTATTGCCAATAGTATTATATCATTTATCCAGAAATCACCCTGCTTTCATATATTAATTCTTCTTTTGACTTTCGCTATTGGAATAAATTTATGCACTGAAGATTTTGATATATTTAGCACAAACTTACCCTTCTTTCAAACGTTATATTTCTTTTCTAAATATGATACAATCATAATTTTAGGTATAGAAACTGTTGATTCAAAATTTACATAATTTTCACCTTCTTTTATACATAGGTTGTTCTTTGGAGCTATATTCCTAACTAACTAATTCAAAAACATTGATCTGCTCAAGTTATCAGCGAAAAGAGGCATCGATTACTGCAGTTACTTCGATGGGTTGTCCTACTATTCATCGAATGTCGTTTCCCCGAACGCCAGTTCCTTGAATGCCAGTCCCCGAATATCCCATTTCCTCAATTAGCCCATTTCATCGAAAAGTTTGTCAGGGTGGTGAACAAACTGGCCATCTAATATGCACCCTTCTTTATTTAATTGGCGGTTCTTTCGAGTTTTACCGTCTTCAGCTTTTTTGCCAAAATGTGTATAGCCGAGAATGACAGAAGAACTTCTTCTTTTGATTGCTTATCGTTCACTATCCAGCCACTGAAGATTATTTAGCACCTATTTAAACTGCACCACTTTTCGGGGAAACCGGTCATTCGATGACTGGCATTCGGGGAACCGTCATTTGGAGAAACGACACTCGGGGAAAAGTATCACAATCACTCCGATGATTGTCTTTTCCGCAATAGTTTTTGGTGTCCAATCTTCTATTGGTTTAATAATAAATTTTGCCCTCTTTTAATAATAGGCTGTTCTTTATATCTATACTGTTTTAAATTTAAATATTTAGTAAAGCTGCTGTTTTTTCAATTCTTACAAGACGTGCTGTTATAATGATAATTACTTTAGAACCTGCCAATATTCAACTTTTTTTTGCAGACGCATGATCTCCTTTCGAGATATGCTGGCAAAAATATTGCATCTTCAATATTAGACGGTGTTTTGATCTACACTTCTTAAATTAAGATTTCTGATGAATCGTTGAAAAGTTTTGCCACAAATATTTTCTTTTAAAAATGTGTTGTTCCTTTGAGTTTTGCTGTGAGAAGATTTTTTGCGTTAGAGCCTTAAACATTTTAAACGAAAAATAATCTGCTCTCGTATATAGGATGTTTTCGAATAATGATGCGGTAATAGATTTTAAGATTAGACCTTTTAATATTTTGCAATCAAATTTCCCTTCCTTTATCAAGTGATTTTCGTCAAGTGTTACGTCCAAACTGGGACAGAGCTTGATCTGCAGCGAAATATTCTATAAGCATTCCCTTTATTGATAATTGCGAACTTTCTTTGGCAATTGACTATTCTCAAATATATATATATATCACAACAAGCTCAAAGATACTCTATGTTCTGGGATGAAGAAAAAAATATTATTCCAAAAACATCTTCCACCAGACCCGTCACGAGTTTAATTTAGTAGTGCTCTCGAATGTCACAACAATTTTTGACATTAATAGCATGGAAAATTTCTGAACGAACACCACGTTTGTTTAGAACCTCCCAAAAATTATTGCGATGGGCTCGGTGGTGTTGATCTCGGTAAAAGCTTCAAAAATGCTGATATTCATTCTAAGTCAATCATTATGCCTAACGGCCATTATGCCAAATGACCATTATGCCAAACAGCCATTATGCCAAACGACCATTATGCCAAATGACTTTATGCCAAACGGCTTTATGCCAAACGACTTTATGCCAAACGGGGTACAATCGTTTCTTTGTACAATTTTGATTGTGCTGGTCAATCACGGAGAAGCAACCACGAGTTTAACGGTCATCTATGCTCATGATCCTCATGATCATGTAACATCATAAAGCTTTTCCTTCAATTTATTTAGTATTGCCAATTATTGAAATTCGGATAGTATTCACTTAAGTCAAATAGTTACTGCTTTTGAACTGGTGATTGGAAAAATCATTCAAAAATATATGTTGAAATTCAGGTTATGTTTGAAGAACTGTGTAAATTTCATTCAGATAGGTCGCATGTATATTTCCGATCCAACCATTCTGTACGGAAAATCGAAAAAGTTGAAAATGATTTGTCCAATACTGTATTTAAACCGAAATTTGTTTCTTTGAAGTGGCCAAAATCAAAGAGATCATTCACCTTGGAGGTTCAATGCCTTTATAGGCTTCCAATTTATTTACGATCATCTTATTCTTCTTCTTGGGATTACATCTCCACTGTGGCAGAGAGGGAAGACAAGGTCATTAGGGCAATTTCCTATACGAAAATATCCTGGACCGACGGGGAATCGAATTCAGACATTTTAGGTTTGGATTTGCTTTACAGTCGCGGATTTCACCTCTAAACTAACGGGTGTATAGTTTTATTTCGATCATCAATGATAATTGTTAAAAAAAAACATGACAAATAATGGGGAGGCTTCAGGGGGCTGGTTCGCTAGTGTGAATGTAGAAAAAATCAAAACTGATATTTCGCATGGAAATGGGTAGAAGTCTGTGAATATCATTTGCTTTTAAACTTATTTGAGTTTACTGACTATGATGGCAATGATAGTTTGTCCAGAACCTGTTTTATGGGCTTTTGCTTTTAGAAAAAACTATTATCAAAAAAATATATGTTTGGCGTTTCGAATTCGATTTTGACGGCATAAGACAAGTGTAAGTAGACTATCCAAAAAAGATAATTCTGTCTCCAAATTCAAATCTAATACTCCCCTATCGCATTTAAACAAATTACAAATCACGCTCGGTCCATTGTCCTCCTGTCAGTGCCGCGAAAAAACTCATTAATCAAATCGTTTTCCCGAATTGCACCCCTCTGCTGCATACCAAACGACACGACATAAGGCGAAACAAACAACGTGAATCCTGCACCTCTACCTTATAGCATGTGCCGCCGCATCCGCATTTATGATTGGCCTCAATTTGCCCCGCCTTTTTAATAATAACTCGAAAAACGCGATAATAAACAATCCGTACC
The DNA here is from genome assembly GCF_002204515.2 of Aedes aegypti. NCBI lineage: Eukaryota > Metazoa > Arthropoda > Insecta > Diptera > Culicidae > Aedes > Aedes aegypti. The sequence goes on along the minus strand of NC_035107.1, from coordinate 289,721,881 downwards.
GGTGCTTTCTGCTACTAGACTCTGCTTCTGCAGCTCACCCAATTTGCTATCCTCCTGGCACAATACACAATAATGCTTGTTTCGCATCCCTTTACCCTATCTCTCGACTCCGATTCTTGATTTAACCACACAAAAATTATCATAATCTCTTCGTGGAAAAAGGAGACAACGAAGCAAGGGGACGAGAGGTGCCATCCTGATGAGAAGAGATAGAAAAACCACGATAGCCGTCCAATCGTTATCCTTTCCTCTGTACAGCACAACAATAGCGGCGCAAGCGCTAAATATAATTACGTTAAGGGATAGCGTTGGATAGCGAGAGTAGGGAGAAAGTGGCGACCAACCGTGGAAAAGTGGGAGGAAATATGATTGAATTAAATACGCACTGGCGCGCTTTCGCGCTCTCTCTGTGCTTTTTGATGGGGATGGATCAAGGGTATGCGTATGCTGATTATGTTTATTGAATTTATGTGTTCAAGTAGTAGGATTAAAATTTTGTAATATTCTATTTTGATTCATGAATTTCCAAAACATTACGCCGAAAAACTTTTGCGGTACGAATCTAAATTGAAAAATCGAAATTTTGCCTTGATATATATCGTCAAACTCCGTGAAATTTCGTTGGGTTTCGAAGCATCATCAACGGATCGTTCGAAATATCGTATACCCTTAGATTGGATGGGGTGGGAATTTTCTCCATATCGATAAGTTTGTACATTTTATATTGAAATGCTGATTTCAATTTGTTACGTTCAGTTAGATTTCTTTTTATATACGTTTTCCTAAATTTAATCCATTAACTCTGTTTGCATGAACTAGAAAAAAAAATCTTGAATCTCAAGCGGTGATAACCAAAAAACAATTTGCTCTCATTTCCAACTCAATTCGCTCCCTCTCTCGAAACCTGGCATAGCCACGCGGTTCGCTGCATCAGGCAAAAACAGGACATCCGTTCAAGTGCCACAAAGGGTGCAACGAGGGAGGAATCGCTGATATGCATCAATTTTAAGGGATGTTTATGATAAAAATCTTCAGTCCCATTGTAGGCTTCGAGCGAGTCGGTTGTGCAATTCCGGGCTAAAAAGAAATAGAAAAAAAGTGTTCAAATTGATAGAGAGGATAGAATGGCTGGACCGTTCCTATCGCCACTGCCCGGTGACCTGTTGACGGAGTATATGTTCGGGAGGAGGCGACAGCGGAGGAATAGGACCACTTTTACGCCCCAACAGTTGCAGGAGCTGGAAACGCTTTTTCAGAAGACACACTATCCGGATGTATTTCTTCGAGAGGAGGTTGCCCTCCGGATCAGTCTCAGTGAAGCGCGAGTTCAGGTGAACTATTTGAATTTTGGAACAATGGAATATGCTAAAAGCACAATTGAAATGAATAGTGTCCAGGTGTGATTCAGATTTGAAAAAAACTACTTCATGTGGATTTGAACAGACCAAAAATGTATAGTGAATCGTGGAATGTGTGTGTCGATAAATTTCGAGCTAACAGTGGATATGTTCATAATCAAAGCCTTTAGCGATATGCATCTTCTTCCGTAATAGTGATTTTATAAAACATTTCTACAGATCAAAAGTGATTGATATTATACTACTTGAACAACAATGATTGAATTTTTAAAACTAAGGGAATCATACCTGATACACTACTCACCTACATTTTCAAAGCTGCTTGGATTTATTTAAATTTTATGGTAGTTTTACAGGGGCATGTCATGTCATGGGCATGTTCAAAGCTGCTGTCAAAGATTGTTGAGCCTAAAACATTTATGCCAATTTTACAGCAGATTTATTATACCTCTTAAAATGTCAATGATGCACCAGCAATTCATTCCATCTTCAGAAACATGATTAAATCACCAAAAATAGTAGAAGAAAATCCAAATATTCACTGGGCAAGAGTTTGGCAAAACATTCGCGGAAAACATTTTACTTCGGAGGAAAAGTCCACCTACTATTTGGTCATCAACGAGAAAATACCACACGCTGCTCTGTTCTTCAGACAAAATAGGATTGACAGTCCAATGTCCAACCGGTGGAGCACAAACTCTCAACATGTGTTCGCGTGCAACATCTGTGGAATCATCTTCGTTTAAAATTAGACACAATTTTAAATAGAAGAGTAACCTACAAAATGTTATCTTTACCAGAACTGAATAACACTGAAGTGAATACCAGAAACAAGGCTCTAAAAATGTTTATTGTGTATGTAAACTTTGTTTTAGATGTCAACAGTTGTTTTACAATAGAAGCACTTGACTTTGTTTTATGTTGTAATTGTCTTTAAATGTAGTATGAACTAAATAAATGTGTTTACAAAAAAAAAATGATAACCTCTTGAAGAGTGAGCCACTTGGTTGTTAGACGTGACAATTGTCAGAATTTTATGATGTTTTTTTTTCTTATTTATCAGCAATTTTATTGAATTGAAATTCAGTGATCAATAAACGTACAAAAAATGACCAATTCCCACCCTATCGAGGAGGTGGCATTGTGTCAACAAAGATAGAATTGATCCGCAAAAGAAAAGCACCAGAAGAACTGTAACTATGTTCATATTTGATAGACTTACCAAAAACAATGAATAAGATGGGGGCAATTTGAATGAGCAATTTGAAAAAGCTTTTTATTTCAAGCTTCTTTCGTTGATATGTTCTAAATAAACCACTTGTCTCAAAATCTTTTTTTTTTTGTAAATAGCTTTAGAAATCTGGAGAGATTTCTCCACAGGCCCATTGTCATCCCCATCGACATTTTGCTTAATCCAACTTATAAGTGATCTAATAGCAAGCATGTGAAAAAGGAATTGAACTTTCATGTAGGGTGTAGTTTTGGATCAGAAGTATTACTAACTTTGTTGATAAGAATTCTTCAACTCATAGAGTTTGAATTCTACGGTAATTTAGCAAATAATTCACCATACACGTACAATGCTGCTAGCAAGTTGACTGAAATCGACAAATAATGCTTTTTAAATAGGCTGCATCTCAAAAATTTGACATGATGTGAAGTTTTCAAAATTCATTGCCAATTAGCAAAATTAAGTTGGGTAAAATGCAGTACTTTGGTGCTTGAGAAAAAACAAATGTTTGCAGTGTAATCTTTGTTTAGTGATTCAGGTTGATTTTCAAAGATGATTTCAAATAAAAACACAATTTGAAATATGCGCAAAGAATAATCTAAGAAGACTGTAATTTTAAAAATAGATAATCATATACTATTCAAAAATCGATATCATTAGTAAACTAAAAGTTTTATTGAATCCCCGAGTTTAGACATCACAAATTAAAACTTGTGAGTTTCAATAATATTTAGGGGCCCATCCCGAGCAAAGTCGAATAACAACCGCATAACATAGTGATAACAAGATGTACATCATGATTTCATTTTCTTATTTTTTGTTATCTATACAAAGACTCTTGTAATCAACGAATTTTGATCTGTCAGATCGAGGATGCCGCCGACGGGTGAATGACGTCAAATGTTTGTTATAATAATTCGATCAATATAACTTATTGATAACATAATGAGTTATCAGTGAGGGAAATTGGCTGGATAACAAAACTTGTTATCAATTTGTTTCAAATGATAACACAATGAGATATTTATATGAAATATTTAGTACAAACTTTTGTTATCATGTTTGTTATGTTGCCTGCTTATTCTACCAAAATAAAAACAAACTGAGTTATCAAATGCTTGTTATCGGATAACACAACTTGTTATCATTTTGTTACCAATCTTTGCTCGGGAGCTAGCCTTACCGGTAAACGTGCAGCTATTAAACAAGATCAAACTGAGGGTTGCGGGCAGGAGCGTAACCAGGATTTTCTTCAGGGAAAGGCGAGCGACGTTGAAAGTTTATTTACTATTTTTACACAAAATTGATCATTACAAACAACTTCTGCACCTTTTTGCATTAAAATATTATGAACATCCATCCTCATTTTTCATTCACAGTGCGCAAAATGGAGAACGAAAGTTTGGTTCAATTTGTTGTCTGAGTAACATGTCCATTAACGGTTCGGAAAAGTCCAGATCGGAAAACTTTCTTAAATTCGATTAGTAGAGATTCAAATGATGAGTTCATACATTTCCTTTAAGGATTTCTAAGATAGATTCCATCAATATTTGTTCTGAAAGTAACTCTCGAATTTCTGCAAATATCCCTAAAATTGTTTTCCGGAGCATTCCTCCAAGGAAACCGTCAGAAATTGTCCCAAAAAATGTCTCAAGGTTCATTAAAATCAAATCCTTTTAATCTGTAAAATGTAAAATTTTAAAAATACTACTGATGAATTTTATACAAAAATTTGAAGCACAGACTCCTTCGTATACTATTTCAAAGATTTTTCAAGTATGTTTTTCCGATTGTACCCCGTTTGGCATAAAGTCGTTGGGCATAAGGTCATTTGGCATAAAACCGTTTGGCATAATGGTCGTTTGGCATAATAGCCGTTTGGTATAATGGTCATTTGGCATAATGGCCGTTTGGCATAATCATTGACTTAGAACGAATATCGGCATTTTTGAAGCCTTCACAGAGATCAACACTACCGAGCCCATTGCAGACATTTTTGGTATGTTCTCAACAAGCGTGGTGTGTTCGTTCAGAGATTTCCCAAGCTATGAATGCCGAAAATTGTTGTGGCATTGGGTAGCATTACTAAATAAAACTCGTGACGGGTCTGGTGGAAGATCTTTTCGGAATATTATTTTTTCTACATCCCAGAGTATCTATGAGCAAATGAATATAGTAAATTGGCAAAGAAAGTTCGCAGTAATTCATAAAGGGAACGCTCATAGAATATTTCGCTGCAGATCAAGCTCTGTTCCAGTGTGGACGTAGCACTCGATAAAAGAAGAGAAAATTTATTTGCAAAATATAAAAAGCTCCAAAGATCTATTATTGGAGCATAATGAAAAAAAGTAGCTTGTATATGAGAGCAGATTATTTTTCGTTTAAAATGTTTAAGGCTCTAACGCATAACAATCTTCTCACAGCATAACTGAAATGTACAAAACATTTATAAAAGAAAACACTTGTGGCAAAACTTTTCAATCATTCTATATAAATTTATTAATTTTTGAAGTGTGATTTGTGAAATTTGTGATTGAGATAATATTTTTCCAGCATATTTCGAAAGGAGATCATGCGTTTGAAAAAAAAAGTTGAATATTGGCAGATTCCAAAGTAATTATCATTACAACAGCACGTCTTGCAAAGAATGATAGACCAGCAAAATATGAATATGGTAAACATTTAGCTTTACGAAATAATAAAATTTAAAATAGTATAAATATAAAGAACAACCTATTTTTAAAAGAAGGCAAAATTTATTATTAAATCAATAGAAGATTGGACGACAAAAATTATTGCGGCGTAATAAAACAAAAAGACATCAACAATTGCGTTCAGAATCATCGAAGTTTTTGTGCTACTTTTCCCCGAATGTGGTTTCTGCAAATGTCGGTTCCCGGAATGCCTGTTCATTAAATGACCCTTTTCCCTGAATGCCATTTCCCCGCATGAGCGGTTTCCCTGAAAAGTGGTGCAGTTTAAATAGGTGCTACAATAGTCTTCAGTGGCTGGATAGTGAACGAGAAAGAAAGATAAGCAATCAAAAGAAGGTGTTATTCTGTCATTCTCGGTTATACACATGTTGGCAAAAATGCTGAGGACGGTAAAACTCGAAAGAACCGTCAATTAAATAAAGAAGGGTGCATATAAATTTTAAATCAACGATTTTTATACCTATAACTATAGTTTCATCATATTTAGAAAAAAACTAGAACGTGTGACAGAAGGGTGAATTTGTGCTATCAAAATCTTCAGTGCAAAAATTTATCCCAATAGCGAAACTTAAAAGAAGAATTAATATTTGAAAGAAGGGTAATGTCTGGGTATATAATAAAATATTATTGACAATAACTTTACTAATATGCTTTAGTTTAATCAAGAGCATGTGATTGTTGAAGAAAATATCATTTTGTTTCATGACTATAAAAACAGGCGTGATATCATCAGAAAGATTTAATAGAAACGTAAAAACGAGTGTCATCTTAAGAAATTCTTGATTTCAGACTCATTATGCCAAACGGCTTTTATGCCAAACGACCATTATGCCAAACGACTTTATGCCAAATGACCTACCTACTGTTACTGGTACCTACTGTACCACCTGTTTTTCCGGATCCCTAAAATTATTTTTCTAAGAATTATATTAAAGATTCATTGTATCTCTCAAAACAGTTTTGAATTTCCGAACATCTCAGAATATTTTCTCCTAAATTCATTCAGGAATTGAATTCGGAATTTCTCTATGGATTGTCTCAGAAATAGTGTCGATGTTTATTTCTAGTATCAAATTAAAACTGTTTCAAGAATTTCTTCAGAATCCAATCTATTTTTGTTTCTTGAGATATGATCAAGATTGTTTTTACACGTTACTCCTAGTCGTCTTTTTTTTTTGGATTCTGTGATACATGTTCAAGAATACTGGAGAAAATTAATCCAACGCGAAGGAATTTCTCTTGAGACTGCTAATGAAATATATCTAAGTATTTCCTCGAAAGTTCTCTCTGAATGAACATTCAAAATTCTTTTATTATTTTGTTTCATTTTTTGTTTTTTTTTCAGCCTTATTTTTAAGAATTCTTATAAAATAATACTAATCAACACTCAAATAATGCAAAATTACTTCCGAATTACCGAAATTCTTACAAACACCCGTATACAAATTTGTGGGCTTCGTGGCCTTGCGGTTAGCGGCGTCAGTCGTCTAGGCGTATTGTGCCACGGGGTGTGGGTTCGATTCCCGCTCCAGTCAGTGAAAACTTTTCGTCAAACGAAAAAATCATCGCTGGGCTACTGGGTGTTTCGTGTTATCCGTTGCCTATGGTTAGTGATCGTTCAGTCTGTGCTGCCTATGTGCTGAAGACGGTGTAAATTATCTTCTCTTAGAATTTCTTTAGAAACTCCTGAAACTCTCTTTAAAATTCCATTGATCATAATTGAAAGATTCCTCTAGAAAAAAAATCTTGCCAAATAAACACCAGTATTTTTTCTAAGAACATTTTTAGAATTTATGGAAGGAAATAACGAAGAATATGATGAATGAAGATATTACTGTATATGATTCTACGGAATATTATTCTTAGAAATAAGAGAAATAAATCCAAAGCATTAGATGAAATCCTGAAAAAAACTCTGAATTATTTTCAATCACCCTTTGAAAAATTTCTGTTTTAGTATTTGGAGGAATTCTGAGAAAACTATTCTCGAGAAGTCACAGAAACAATTACTGGAGAAATCAATGCGGAATGTTTAAGATAAACTTTGAAGGAAATCAAAACATAAAATTTTAAATAATACTTATTCAACTCTTCGAACTCTTGAATGTTTTAGAATGTCTGAAATCTCTATATGATTGTATGATGAACTTTGAAAAAAGTAATTGAAATAAGGAAAATTTTCACAGGAATTGTTATGAGATCTGTTGGCTCTGGAGAAATATACAGCGACAATGTCTAAAAATATTCTAATTATCGGAAAAATTCTGAGAACTTCCTTGAAGTAGCCAAACCAGCATTTTTTGAGAAATTGCTAGGATAATCTCTTAAAACTACTCAAGGCAAAATCCTTGAAAACCCTTAGAGTAATTTCGTGAAATATCCCTGGCTCGGACGATGCTGGGGATGCCGAAGGTTGCATCTCATCAAGGTTTTCTAAGAAAGATTTAAAGAAAATGGATTTTTAAAGGGGCCTTTGGAAGACTTTCTGAAGTCATTAAAGGCAAAATCCTGTTTAAGCTATCAGAATCAATTACCCAAAAAAATATGTTGAGCGATAACTGAAGATATTTGGACAGAAGAAACGGTCGAATTTTACATGGGACGAAAGCAAAAACATGAAAAATAAGCTTCAACCAGGATGCCATAGATGAATTCTCAATGGTGTCTAGAGAAATAAGTTCATTGTGAAATTTGTGTAGAGATTTTAAGGAAATTATTGATTGAAGCCATGGATTAACTTCTGGCAAAGAAGAAAAAATGAGAAACTAAAATTATATCTCAACAACATTGCTGAGGACTTTATGCATAAATTTACACTACTCCCTGAAACGAGAATAGAATAGAATAAATTATTGGAAAGGGTTTTGATGAAATTGCATAAAAATCTGAAGAAAAGTGAGTGAAGCAAAATAAAGAAGAAGGAATTCCTAGCGAATATGTGGAATTATTCTCTATCGAATCCCTAGACAAATCCCAAGATGATTCAATAGATGCTTACCACAAACCTTTCGAGTTTTAAAACAAATGTTTGGCGGATAACTCACAAGATCCATGGCGGGCTAGTGTTAGCGTTAGCGTTAGCATAGCTACGGTATACTGCGTAGGTTGGATACTAGCAACAATAATGTTTCGTTTTCTAATATCATCCAGACTGTTTTCAGGAACAAGGCTTGGGAAAAACCTTGACCCAATCTTGAACAATATTACCAAGCGCATGAATATTGCTATTCCTGGCCACGCCCATCTTTACCGTAACTTGGGATAGGGGTTAAAATGCGTATACCGAACATGCTACACCTGGAAAATGCGAAAAAAAAATCGAAATTACTGCATTTCGTCTTGCATACCGGAAGGCAAAAGCCAAACAGGTTTGAAAATGGTAGTTTAAAGTAATCCGTGGCTAAAATAATGGAACAAATTCACCGCATTTATTTGCTGAAATCTTCTGTCGCTTCTGGATGCAGAATTACATTCCGCCCTAGACACAACGGGTGCAAAAATTCAGCAGAATCTCAGCACCAGAAATAGAAATTGAATAATTCGCTGCACTTTCAATTCTGTTCACTATATCTTTCTGGTACATAATAATTAAACTAAAACACATTCTTAAAATATAAATAAGCAGAATGAAACAGTTTTTTGACGGCAGAGAAAAGTTTTCGCGTCCTTTTTCTTTCATGGCACACTTCGATCTTCTACTCACAAGATCCATGGCGGGTTATTCATAAAGTCTTTGAATGATTTCTTTGGCAGATCTTTGGCAGAAGTCTGATTGGGACTCCATGAAATATCCGAAAATTTAATCATTGTATTACCGATGGTTGATCAAAATTAAGGGAGATTCAACTTTCATACTACGAGTTATTGTTCTAATTGTTTCAAATCAAACTATGACTGAAGCAGTTCAAGTTGGTTTAAAATTCACTTATCAATTGTCATCGAATTACTTTTTAATTGATCAAAATATTTGTTATTTAATTCTTAATTGGAATGCTTGTTCTTTAAATGGTAAAGAGGACGAGCTGTTTAATTTTCCAACAGCAAACAACAAAAAGCAGTTATTACTGAAACTTATTTGAGAACTGGATCCAAACTTTTCCGTTTATAGTAATGATCGACTTGATGGGGCATGTGGGAGAGTTGCAATCATCATTCATAGGCGTATAAAACAAAAACTTTTGTCGTCATTCGAAACATAAGGTGTTTCTGTTGAAACTCAGCTTGGTAAATATACTTTCATAGCTGCCCATTTGCCTTTCCAATGCACTGGGCAGCAAGTTAATTTGATCCAAACTGACTTGCAAAAATTGACTCGCAATAAGTCAAAGATTTTTTTTGTCATTGGCGACTGTAATGCCACATGGAGTAATTCGCATAGTAATTCCAACGGCAGAATGTTTTTGATGCGTGCTCTTCAGGATATTACTCAATTCAATACCCTGATACTACTAACTGGTCACTCATGCTGATTTTGATTCTGATCATGTCCCTATTACATTTCAATCAGCTCCACTTTCAATTATTTTCGAGCCGACTGGAATACATATGAAACGTATGTTGACTCTAATCTTGTTGTTAGAATTTTTTTACAAACAAAACTTGATATTGACAATGCTCTTGAAACTTTAACAAATTCCATTGTTGAAGCCAGGAGCATTGCAATTCCAAAATGTGAAGTAAAATTTGAATCCGTGATTATAGACGATGATTTGTGTGTGGTACTGAATGAACATTGTCATAGATCTTGTCTTCCAACCCTGTTATGATGGTTGACAATCAAACGCCTGTTGAAAGAACTCCGAGAATGTAACATCGGATCGGACATCAAAGGATCTAGTAGACATGGCACAACTTCGACGCCTCACTCCTATAGTAATGTCAGAATAGAATGCAAGGTTCTTCGTGGTGCTCCTGCTTGCCAACAACGATTCTGAGCTTCACATTTGGCGAACCTGCTAGAATTTTAAATAAATTTTTCCTGGAGAGCCTGGATTCGATAGCAAGCGGGAGTGTCCACTAGGAAATGTGTTTGTGTCGAGTGCTTCTTAAACCGCGTGTGAAAATATGTATTCAGAGTGATTGTGGAGTGAAGTTTGAATCTGATAAAAAGGCATCTGTAAGTAAACAGCAATGTGGTATTTTCTATGAATAATAGAAAACTGATTGAAGAGGAAATAAGACATTAATATGCATTAGCCGCTTCACTACTCGCTGAAGCAGCAATGTTTCTCTCTGTCCTTGTTGTTGCTCTTATTGAACACCAGCATCACCTCAACTATTTGAGTTGCGCGATGCAGGCTTTGAAGTGAATATTTTGTTTTGCATTTGAATTCAAACAGATGGAAATATTTGAATGAAATAGAAAGTGTTTCATCTATTTTATCCGATTCAAAGATTATGATCATTTTGAGCTGATTCATCTAAGTTATGAAGTGCGCATTCTGCTTTTATCAGGGACCTATTTTCTGCATAGGTTGAACGAAAAGAAGAATAACGTTAGGAACTGAACTATTTTTTTTGCAGAAGTCAATTGTACATATCCGTACAAAACGTGTATAAAAAAAAATATCGTATAATTAAGTATAATTTGTAAAATAATGTGATTTTGCAAAAGAGAAGTGAAGTGTTAAAGTTATTAGTGGGTTTCATGAATATTAATCAATTTGTATAACTTATCAATTATTTATCAATAATTTCAATCGAAAAAAAAACTCCCGTAACATTTATCAACTGTGCAAATTTCTATATGAATAATAATAAAACTTCGCTTTGGTTGTATGTGATCATTTCATCGTTTCTTCTGTGATGATTCACACATTTCTATATCTTATCTCTCCTGCTTTCAAATAAAAACATAATTTCAATAAAATAAAATAGAGTGAAAAATGAATGTAAGTGTGTGCAACTATTCCTAACCATGGGCGATTTTGAATTGGTGTTCCAAAAGTAGATTTTTCGTTCCAATTAATCGATTTTTTGATGTTGAAACAACATGAAATCCTAATACAAGGGATTTGATCTTATTTTGAGTCGTTGTTCTTGTAAATTTGTTTACGAGTGAAGAAATCGAATCAATTTAAATAAAATCGATACAAAGGACAAATCGAATTTTAATCGATTCAGTATTATCGATGTTTTGGTCAAATTTGACCAATAATGCACATGATTGTTTTCTTTCCTATTTGCTTCAGTACATTGTGTATCCTGTAATGTTTAACGAACAAGTTAAGTGTGAAGCATATTGAATCGGTGAAATTTGTAAATTTTGTATCGATAACCGATGTGATCCAAACTATTCAAATCTACTTAATTCATTATTATTTCTAAATAAATGCCATGTTTAAAAAAAAAAAATTGTTTGAAAAAAATATCCTTAACGCGACTGTTGGTTGCTATGGAAAAAATGCCCTTCACACAATTGGTGTATGCAATACAAAAAAAATGTCATTAACGTGACTGGTGGTTGCAATAAAGAAAATATTATTGCCGCGATTGGTGGTTGCATTTGGTTTGGTATTTGGTTGTTTTTAACGCGACAGATGGTTGCAATGAATATGTTATTAACTCGACTGGTGGTCGCATACTTGTTCCTAGCAATCAATGTTATTGATATTGCTAGCGCGACTGGTGGTCGCATATTTGTTCTAAGCAATGGTGGTGTATACTTACTACCGCGACTGGTGGTCGCATACTTGTTCATAGTAACTGCTATTGATGTTGTTAACTCGACTGGTGGTCGTAAACTTGCTCCTAGCAAGTATTATTGATGTTGTAAGCTCGACTGGTGGTCATATATTTGTTCTATGCAATGGTGGTGTACACTTGCTACCGCGACTGGTGGTCGCATACTTGTTCATAGTAACTGCTATTGATGTTGTTAACTCGACTGGTGGTCGTATATTTGCTCTAAGTAATGGTGGTGTACACTTGCTATCGCGACTAGTGGTCACAAATTGGTTCCTAATAAAAGTAATGTTCACATGCATGCGCGACTGGCGGTCGAAAATGTATCTAAAGAATAAGATATGTAAGCCCAATGATGGCTAGTAACTTAGTAGATATGTTATATCAAAACAAGTAGTCTTTGAGTGAGTATTTCCGTAAAAGTACGGTGGATTGAATGTACAACAAGATGAAAGTCAAACACTGATGCTACTCTGTTGAACGCATATATGTCAGTTTATTGATAGCAATATTTTGTCCAAAATTCGTCTTACATATGTCATTTCATATAATTAGCTTGCCGTTTCTAATGTATGGAACGACATTCAACCGATCAATATCAACTACAGCGGAAAAATGTTTCAAAGTCGCATGTACAAGTGAACAGTTGAGATATGAAACAGTATACATCGGTGAAGTTCTTAGCGATGTGAAATATACATCCTGAATTCCTGAAAGCTTTCGTGATGACGGAAACGATGTGAAAACTCATCACTTCAAACTTTTTTTTTTCCTGAGAAGAGGGAGGATGTGTGGTACTGAATGAACATTGTCATAGATCTTGTCTTCCAACCCTGTTATGATGGTTGACAATCAAACGCCTGTTGAAAGAACTCCGAGAATGTAACATCGGATCGGACATCAAAGGATCTAGTAGGCATGGCACAACTTCGACGCCTCACTCCTATAGTAATGTCAGAATAGAATGCAAGGTTCTTCGTGGTGCTCCCGCTTGCCAACAACGATTCTGAGCTTCACAATTTGAACTCTTGATCCGTCTTAAAAACGTGAAGAGAAGGCAATTTCAACGCATTCGCGATCCTGCTATAAAAATTAAATGTAATGATCTACAGGAAAATTAAAAAAGATTTTCTCAGTTAGAAAAAAATATAATAAAATATCTCAATTAGAGCCAGCACTTTTGGAATTATCTAAAATTATGAAAAAAATAAACCTCAGAAGCCAATACCGGCATTGAAAACAAATTATTACTAACTAATTGCGAAAAAGCTCAAAAACATGCAATGCTGTTTGAAAGTGCGCACAATTTTAATTTAGGACATACTTCCTTAGCCGAGTGGTTAGAGTCCGCGGCTACAAAGCAAAGCCATGCTTTAGGTTTCTGGGTTCGATTCCCGGTCGTTCCAGGGTCTTTTCGTAATGGAAATTTCCTTAACTTACATGAGCTTAAAGTATCATCGTACCTGCCACACGATATACGCATGCGAAAATGGCAACATAGGCAAAGAAAGTTCTCCGTTAATAACTGTGGAAGTGCTCTTAGAACACTACGCTGAGTAGCCGGCTTTGTCCCAGTGGAGACGCTAATGCCAAGAAGAAGAAGACATACTAGTCCAAAAGAAAATCAAGTTACTCAGGGCTTCGAAAATATTCTCAATCAAGAAAAGAAAGCCCCTGGCGATGATTGAATTTTTTTCATCCTCATCAAGAAACTTCCAGAAAGTAGCGTATCATTCGTAACCACACTTCATATATTTTATGGAAGGGATCATTAGAGTATGTTTAAGAAAAAAAACTACTATGTGAACTTTAACACTTTACTTCACTTTTGCAAAAGAAAAAGTAAATACTAAAAATCACTAGTAAGACGAGCAAATACCTTGAAACTCTAATATGTTGCTTATCTTGACAGATAGACCTTTTTCGTCTACGACTTACAGACTTCTTCAGTGTGGAGTGCTGCTTTTTTTTATCATTCTTAGTTGATATATTTCACAAATGTTTTCAGTTGGTATATATTCCTGACAAAAATCCTGCAGAAGCTTCTAGCTATCGTCCAATCAGTTTGCTCTCCTTTATCAGTGAACTTGTTGAAAAGGTCATTTTGAACAGAATGATGGTCCACATCAACGAAAATTATTTTTTTGCCAGTGAACAGTTCGGATTCCGCCATGGACATTCGACCACTAACCAACTTTTAAGTGTAACAAATTTGATTCATTCCAACAAATGTGAAGGCTATTCTACTGGTCTTGCTCCTCCAGACATAGAAAAAGTATTCAACAGTGTTTGGCATGAAGTCTTGATCGTAAAGATAAAAAGCCTAAATTTTGCAACATACATTGTTATAATCATCAAAAGTTATCTGTCAAATCGTACACTTCAGGTTAATTATCGGAACTTCAACTCTGAAAGAATTTCTGTAAGACTGGTGTTCCTCAAGGCAGCATTTTGAGACCAATATTATACAATATTTTCACATCTGTCAGATCTCATGTCAGAAATCTTTGTTTGCGGATGACACAGGCCTCTCCGCCAAAGGACGAAGCCTGCGTGTCATTTGTAGTCGAGTGCAAAAAATTTGAATGCTTTTTCTTCATACTTGCACACATGGAAAATTTCTCCTAATGCTTCCAAAACTCAACTAATAATATTCCCACATAAACCAAAAGCTCTTTATTTGAAACCTTCAAGTAGACATATTGTCACGATGAGAGGGGTTCCAATAAATTGGTCAGATGAAGTTAAGTATCAAAGGCTCATGCTAGATAAGAATTTAACTTTCAAAAATCACATTTGAGGGTATTCAAGTCTATCCCCTAATTAATAGAAAATCAAAACTTTGTCTTAAGAACAAGCTTTTGATATTCAAACAAATTTTCAGGCCAGTCATGTTGTATGCTGTACCAATATGGACTAGCTGTTGTAATACCAGGAAAGAATGCAGAGAATTCAAAACAAAATTTTGAAAATGATTCTGAAGCTTCCTCTCTGGTAAAGTACCATTGAATTACATAGAATATCCAATTTTTAAAAATTGGAACAAATGTCAAATATTTTTTTTTAATAATTTCAGGTAAAAATCGTTACAATCTTCTATTGCCACGATTAATGCGTTATATGTTTAGGATAATTTAGGTTTTTTTCTCCCATAAGCAGGTGAAATCAACTCACCTGTAAAAAATCTGAACTGCTACGGCAAGTTTTAAATAGGATAAATTGCTTATCATAATCAAAACGTGGGTTTGCATTTTGTATGCTTAACCAACTGCTCGGCAGGCAACAGTGGTGCTCCTGGCGGGCAGGTACAATGGGGCTCTGCACTGTTTTTATTTTGCATGAGATATTGACGTTTACTGGCCTTGTTGCTTACTAATTTTACGAAGTCCAATCAAAATGCGGTCTTCGGCAAAGTTGTAACTGTGAAGATTTGACAGGAGAAAAATGTGTTCACTTTTCTGTTAACACTGCGATTACACTGCGGAACACGTTTTTGTCCCAAGCATCAAAATACCGCTATTAGCTTAAGGCTAAGTAGCCCGTCATTCGTTTTGGCAACAACAATGATGACTTTTCAGCTTGCATTTCAAAGTGATAAAACTCAGTCTCGATAGTTTATATTGACTTGAAAAAGTATCACTGTACGCGCTAACATGCATAAAGTATGCAAAACTAAATGATTTTCTTTGATTCGAAAACGTGAGATGAATTAGCAACAATCATCAACGACGCGCACAAATTTCAATGACGGCCTACTTCGCCTTAACTAAGAATTACTGAGTCCATTGCAGCTTTCAAAAATATCACTGTTGAAATTTTCGAAAATATCTCTGTTTTTAAAAGTGCAAAATTTGCCTATATCAGCCAACTTGTATGCAAGTTTGACAGCTTGTTAGGCAATTTATTTGATTAATTTACCACATAACTCAAACTCCATGTGTTAAACAACACTTATAACACAGACAAATAGACGTAACACTCTAATAATTTACATCGCACAGAATAATAGCGCCCAATTCTAATGTTAGGTAGTTGGCCGACGGGCCAATCGTAACGCTCGCGTCGCTTTTGTTCGAGTTTGACGTTTGCTCACTACCGCCATCTAGTTCGTTGTTGGCCAAATGAGGTATTTTTAGCATTGGGCGTAAGTGTTCACGTGACTATTTTCTCAATTGATAATTGTTCCAGCTGTTACGTCTGTTTGTCTTTGCTCATAATAAGAAATCATAATATTGTCGGTGCTCAAAAGTTATTTTTTGATGATTTAGAAAAGTATTGTATTGTGTCATATAAGAGGAACGAGAAATTTGGAATGGAGACTACAAGCATATTGAAAAAATCCATTTAATCTGGAATTAACCGTGTGATTTCAACCAAATGATATCTAAAATGAAAGTTGAAGTCCTATTTTGCATGCTTGGTCGATAAGATCACAAAATAAGTTATGTCAACATCCATTAAACCAGAGTTTTATTCAACTTTGGTGACCTGTAGCCATGAATTGTGACGTGCTGGAACATTTCTGAGAACGGCATCAGATTCACCAACCCCAAATCTACAAGAGACACATAATCTGGTTCTTAAGACAAGCAAAAATGTCATTTTTGTTACGCTGTGTAATTATTACGAACAGTTAGAGGACTGAACACAAAAGGTTTTCCTTTTCCATAGAAATTTTCATAGAAACTTCGAATGGCGTGTCTAATCACTTCAAATTTCGGGACATAATTGACACCGTTTAAATCTAGGGGTGCAAAAACATCAATATTTGCCTCAGTCTAATGCTCACACATTAACCTTAATAATTGTTGATAAAAGAAATAATAACTGTCTGTAGCCTCGAAAAAACAACATATTAAAAAGTTGATAGTTCAATAAATGTTATTTTCAAAAACTTTTTGGCAATGAATATGTTCATTGGGACGATGAAAGTTAAAAACGAGTTTCTAATTACATGATAATTTGCTCATACTGCTACCACCTTAGTAGCAGAATAGTTCCAAAATTTAACATAATATCGTCTATTTTCTTATTTCGCTGATGCAGGTTTGGTTCCAAAACCGCCGAGCAAAATGGAGAAAACAAGCCAGGCTTCAGCTTCTGCAGGACGCATGGAGAATGCGTTGCTTAGGTATCAACTCACCGCAACTAGTTGTTGGTAAGTCCTACCACTCACCATTCTCCCCTTTTAGAAAAGCTCCATTTATTCCACCGTCTCATTCCAGATCCACAAAACCCTGCCTCAGCCAACAACAACAACCCCCCTAGCAAGAAACCGGACGGCTCCGGAACACCTCCCAAAGAACCAGAATTCACCCTCATGCACCCGGCATTCCAGGGGCCAAATGGATCCTCGCCGAACAACTCCACCGAAGCAGCCAAACGACCGGATCTGCCAAATCACCCTGCTCTTTTCCCTAACGGTGGACCAACAGGGCAACCCACAGTACGAGACGATCGTCAACTGTACCCATTGGCTCATGCGGCCACTCACATTGCAAACCACCCGGAGGATTCCAACGGTAGTGACCTTTCGGACGGATCCGAAGAGATCGATCTCACCACCAACGGAGGCTGCATTGACTATTCCAGCAGTGGGGCTAATAGGAATTAAGCTCTTCCATTACACACAGTGTACAGTTGTGTTCAGAATAATAGTGGTGAAAGTCGATTTTCATATAAACTGCTCCACTTTGGCATGCACTAATTTTGTTTCCCTCTGAGAAATCGACAGAGAACTAAATATACTCAAGTTCATTACCAAAAACATTGAAAGTTTTCAGAGAATTTGTGAAAAGTTTGACACCAGGTGAAATTTTTGTGGTAATAATAAACTTGAGCATACTTGTATTTTTCTGCCAATATTCTTATTCACAAAGTAACAGCAAGTCAAAGTTTATCTCTCTGTCAAACTCGGTTTTTACTACCACTATTTTGAGCACATCTATACGTATACATAGTTTATGCAAGTGTACATATTCAGATTTACGCTAGAAGCCAAAGCACTCTCATTGTAATCTTCTCGCTAGTCAGTCGTCTTGTGGAGACATTCTCTGTTCAGAAGCAGTTTTAAATACATATTACACATTCTCGTTCGCCTTTTTCTCTAATGAAGCCGGATTTGATTGCGCACGCACGTACGATTGAATGACATTTTTGCGAATTTTATTTCATATCCACTTTCTCTTGCAAATGGGAGTTCTGTTTGATCTTCCGACCTTGACGCTTGCTCCTTAGCAGTGCGTCAAGGAAGCCCGAGCAGTCCTCAGTTGTTTTCCCTCTCGGGTCGTGCGCCTATTTTCTCTGAGTGCTTTTATATAGCCGAGCAAACGAGTTAAGGTGAAGATGAATCGAAGCCAAAGTCCAAATTTTCAAGAGCACGGATCTTGAGAACCAAACACCTGTTTGAGCTGAAAACCTTATCGATTGGTCACCACCAGCTAGTGACCAATCGATTAAGTTTTCAGCTTAAACGGATGTTTGGTTCTCCTGATCCATGCTCTTGAAAATTTGAACTTTGGCTTCGATTCATCTTCACCTTAAGCTGAAGTGGATTGTTGCTGCTCAGTCAAGGATGACGGATCAATTGGTGAGCTCGTTTCATGCTACTATTTCTAATCTAAAAAAAATGTATGACTGCACATTTAATCGATACAACGGAAGGACGTAAATATGATTTTTCAACAAACTATGAATGGTACGTCACTGTGAGTGTCGACATATACTCTAATTCATGAATTATTTATGTTTAACATTTTTTTGTTTTCAAAACACCCCTTTCTTTTTATCTTTATTTTTGTAATTAAAAAATCTTTGAACGGTTCGACACTACAAGTGTAGACTTGCGAAAGGTTTACTTTATTCAACAAACTTTGGATGGTTCGCCACTGTAAGTGTCGGCATAAGAATAAGAGTGTTCTATGATGTTCCAGCCAATCGAGTTTTTTGTTGCTTTCGTCTCGACAGCTGTAGGAATGTTACTTTTAGGTTTTTGTTCAACAAACTTTGAATGGTTCGTCACCTCAAGTGTCGGCATAATTTTCCTCTACATAGAAATTGTTCATATCAAATGAAAATATTATATTTTCATAAAAGCATATTTATATTTGACAAATAACTATTTATCATGGTCTAATCGCTTATCAAAGTGAATCCTGTGACCCAACGATCCTGCCCATTAACAAACTTTCCTCCCAGTAACCTTTGTGGAGATGCAGAGGAAAACACGGTCTCCAAATAGCAAAGGATACACACTAACATTCCTTCCTCCAATCCCACCTGACTGCAAGGACGTGGCCGGCGCCGTTATTGACCCTGTATAAATAGAGGCACTGAGTTATGCACACTGAAGAAGATTATGGCCAATCCCAGCCGAACTTCTAGTTGATTCTTTGTGCATTTTCACTGACTCCGGTCAATCACGGAATAGCAACCATTGATATGTGTAGTCAGTCTAAGCTAAGCTATCCACTTTCTCTTGCAAATGGCTTGGTTTGGTCGGCCGGGAATACGGTTTGGTCTTATTATTGTACACCTCTTGAAAATGGAAGAAAGTCCTATGATGTGGGTATCTTATTCAGAGGTGAAACTTGGAACAGTGGGTGATTTGTTGAACCAGGTACGGTATTATTGAATTCTCACAAACTGTCAAAATTGTCAATTTCGCGAAAAACTGTTAGATTAAAAACAATATTTGGCAGCATAATAGTTGAGATGAGATCTTTTGCGTATGAGCTGAGCGTACAATTCGTAGTTGCTACTCCGTGATTGACCAGAACAATCTAAGTTGCACAGAGATTAATGAATGGAGCTTGGGCCTAGCTTACCATTCTCAAAGTGTACAAGCTCAATATTTAAGGTGGAGATGAATCAAAGCCAAAGTTCAAATTTTCAAGAGCACGGATCTGGAGAACCAAACATCTGATTGAGTTGAAAATATAATCGATCGGTCACTAGCTGGTGGTGACCAATCGATAAGGTTTTCAGCTCAAATGGATGTTTGGTTCTCCAGATCCGTGCTCTTGAAAATCTGAACTTTGGCTTCGATTCATAATCACCTTAAAAGTCAATAACGGTACCGGACACGTCCTCAAAGTCGTCGAGGAAGGAAAGGATTGTTAGTTAGACAACCATTGTTACTAGAGTCTTCGATCTTCTGTCTGGAAAGGTTAATGTATTGGGTTAGTGGGATAAGGTTAGGAGTTAGGATGCGTTATGCGATTCCTGATATATTCACGCCTCAATGGAGTTGCGGAATTATTCGATTACTGTATTGTACGCCGAATAAGCGAACAAGCCAAACGTGGACCTAGTAACAGTTTTAAGGCCATATTGTTTTAACCAATACGCGGCATGACATGTATAATATATTCGTGAATTCACAGTTTTTTATTATTTCCTACTATGCAATTCACCCACGAACGAACGGATTCTTTTCTCAAATTCTCTTTCGTTCGCATCTCGCATGACCCATACACGGTAAAAAATCAGTACGTTTGTTTGAAAGAATTTATGTCTTCCTTTACTGAATACTAATCACAATGATTTAAGAGGTTCGAACTTTGGATTGGCTCTACTGTTTCTAGCACTAGAGACTGAAATGAAATGTAAATGATTTTGAACATCATGTCGCTTGTATAAAATTAATCATTGGGGACCGTCCATAAATGACGTAGCATTTTTTGGCAAATTTTCGACACCGCCCTTCCCTATCATAGCCTGTTTTTCCATACCTAATACATGGTTCGTAGCAAAGTCGTAGAATCCCCCCTTTCCCTCAAAATGTTACGTCATTTATGGACGGTCTCTAGACAGTTAGCTGTAGAAAGTGATTGAAGTTAATTCAATCCCTTCCAATAGATGCAAGTTAGTGTCTAGGTAAGACACAAGACATGCACTTCAAAGGTTGAAGGTTCAAGTCAGGGTTGGGCGGAAACGTTTAATTTACTTTTTTTTGAGTTTCAAATCAAAACATGCAACGTTGAATTCAAGAAATGTTTTTTAATATTGCCAAGATTAAACAGTAGTGCAACTCCAAGTGCAGAACTAGTATCCATCGTATTAAGCATTGATCAGTGAGAGCTGCAATTTTCCCAGTACAGGTCGGACTCGATTATCCGGAGTGTCGATTTTTTTTTCACTCCGGATAATCGAATTTTCCGGATAATCGAATCACTAAGAAAAATATTGAAATCTTCGATAAAAGAAATAAAATATTATCTCTTTTCGTTATTTTATTTATATGATGCGGTGGTGTAGCCAGATTTTTTTTCTAGGAACAGTACGGGCCTTCACAAGAAAAACAAATTTTTGACCAGCATACACAAAAAAAAAAACACTTTTTCAAACCCCCTCTTTTTAAACACGTTCTTAACTGCAAAATCATTCATATTGTATATGACAATACCAAATTATCTCAGATTTATGCATAAAAATTGAAAAACAAGAACATCAAAAACTAAATTCCGGATAATCGAATCCCGGATAATCGAGTCCGACCTGTATTGCAGTGAATGATGCTGATACAAACCGATGCCAAACAATTCTTTCTCAAAACGGCTTTAGCATTGTACAATAACATTTTGATAAATCTTGATCTGTTTTTGGAAATAATGCAAAGAAAATGCATCTTATCGTATTCTCAATCCGTCGTATCGTTTTCAACTCCGTCGCAATCAGTTTCCAGATTCGTCCCACAACTTACGACTCACTGTGATGTATTGAGTGGTTAAAACACAATATATCAACGCTATAATAAAATGTTTTACTAGAATATATAGATCTACGGACATCTCCCTCCATTCCTTCAGCATGATGGAATATACTAATTTCCTTTAAAATTCATTGTTCGTCATCAAAATTCAGCCTAAACATATGAACACAATTCCTTTTGACCGTACAATTATGGCATTTGCTCACAGTATAACACAGCGAAAACAACACAATCAAAGGAACCGTATTTTTACGTCGAGCGTCGCGCACACATTGATGCGCACAAGCTTTTTTTCTCAGTACGACGGATTGAACTTTGTTTACATTCTCAAATATACGCGGCGGTTGAGGAAATTTCGTAAAGTTTGGTGATTAATTGAAGTTTTACGGCGTGTGATTGGAATGAAATCCTTCAGTGAAGAAGTACGAAGGTTTTCCATAGTGAAAATAAGTGCCCGGCGAAGTAAGTCACCCACGGGGGCGGGAAGAAACTCGTGTTCGAAAGTGGTGTGACTGGTGTCGATCGCTAAGCATTTCTCTCAAATCGTGTTCGTCCATGCGATTTCGGTGAAAAAGTGAAAAGTGGATAATTGAACTGAAGTTGTTTATCGAAATACAGTAGTTTCATTGCATTTTTGGTGAACAGGTGGACGAATCATAAAAGCTTTCACAAAATTACATTCGGAAAATGAATCTATGTTGCAGGTAAGTTGGAATACCCGCCGTAGTGGAACATTTAAAGTTTGATACGACGAATAGTAGCTCTTACGACGAAGTAGAACGAAACCCTATTGATATAATGATGCTTACATTTTATCGTGTACCTTGCTTTGCACGCCATGCAAGCAGAGTTTGCTACTGCTGGTTGAAAGCACTAGTTATCTCTTTCAATCCCTCGACGTTCTTATGCAATTGCAGACATGACGTCAAGTATGTTATTACGGCGAATGAAAAAGACGAGTAGTTTTCTTCAACCTCGAGCACATAGGCTGATCTATGCTCTCAGCACAGCCAGACTAATTAGCCCCGCCCACTTACATTACGGGCAAACGAACGGTAAAGAGAGAAACTGCCGCAAAGCGCATAGGGGAAAAGCACTAATTTTTGACCCACAAGAATTCTGTGCCAATTTTCGGATTTCCATACAAAGTAGGCCAAAATCATATGGATGGGTCGAAAATTGGTGCTTTTCCCCTAGTTTTGCATCTTTCGTTTCGTTAGGGTAGGGGAAAACAAATTAATATAATATAAAACAACACAAATAGATTGATGAATTATTGTTGCCTGCCGTAGCTTCAAAATAAAACTACTAGTAATGGGTGGTAGGCCATTTGGAATAAAGTCGTTAGGCATAATTGTCGTTTGGCATAAAGCCGTTTGGCATAATGGTCGTTTGGCATAAAGCCGTTTGGCATAATAATCATTTGGCATAATGAGTCTGAAACCAAGAATTTCTCAATTTTTCGTTTTTACGTTTCTATTGAATCTTTCTGATGACATCAGGCTTGTTTTGGAGTGAATGGATACAAAATGACACATTATTCAACAATTATTCGCTCTTGAATCAATTTATGCATATTAGGAAAGTTTTTGCCTATAGTATTTTATTAATTATCCATAAATTACCCTTCTTTCAAATATTAATTCTTCCTTTGAGTATCGCAAATATGATGTAACTCTAATTTGTTCTAATATTTATTATTTAGTAAAGCTAAATGTCAACCATTTTTATATTTTGCTGTTTTATCCTTTCTTTCCAGATGTTTTGTAAGAATGATTATTACTTTAGAACCTGCCAATATTCAACATATATTTTTTTGGAGCAAACGCGTGATCTCCCTCCGAGATATACTGGAAAAACATATTATTTCAATCAAAAATTTTCCCTTCTCTCGATAATAGACGGTGTTTTGATGTACACTTCCAAAATTAGAATTTATATTCAACCGTTGAAAAGTTTTGCCACAAATATTTTAATTTATAGACGTGCTGTTAATTTGAGCTATGCTGTGAAAAGATTTTTTTGCGTTAGAGCCTTAAACGTTTTAAACGCAAAATAATCTATTCTCGTATATAGGCTGTTTTTGCATTAAGTCGCATTGATAGATCTCTGGATTAGAGCTTTTAATATTTTGCAAAAAAAAATCATTCTTTTATCAAGTAATTTTCATCGAGTGTTACGTCCAAACTGGGACAGAGCTTGATCTGCAGCGAAATATTCTATGAGCAATAACTGCGAACTTTCTTAGCTAATATACTGTTTTCAAATATGTATATCGCAACAAGCTCAAAGATATTCTATGTTCTGAGATGTAGAGACCCGTCACGAGTTTTATTTAGTGATGCTCTCTAATGTCACAACAATTCTTAGCTTGGAAAATCTCTGAACGAACACAACCCTTGTTTAGAACCTACCAAATTTGTTTGCTATGGGCTCGGTGGTGTTGATCTCGGTAAAAGCTTAAAAAATGCCGATATACATTTTAAGTCAATCATTATGCCAAACGGCCATTATGCCAAACGGCTTTATGTCAAACGGAGTACAATCCAGGAAATGATTGGGAGCAAGGGCTTTTTCTTCAGCAGCGTGTATGGGTAGAAAAGGGTAAGAAAGTGGCTGCTAACAATGACTTGCACTTCAAGAAATTTGACATTATACATTATACATTTATACATTTATACATTTTTAACGTTTGTCTTGATAAAGTATCTGCATATTTGCATATCTTCATTAACCTTAATATGTAGTCACATTCCTTATTCTGAGGGTGTTGCAATTGCATAAACGTTTCCTACTGATATTTCTCTAATTAAAACATTATGCACAATCTTTTAGGTTAGCTAGAAAATAGCCTAACACTAATTAAGGAAAACTTTGGTGACATCAATATGCCCCGTTTGGTTTAGAGTGCCCATTTTCCGGCTGTCCTGAGATTCGGAACAAACATTGAAGGCTGTCTCGGGATATCCAGGGATTTTACAACTTTTAAATAAAACAAGTTCAATTATTGAACTATAAGTAAATTTTCAACCATACAATTTTTCAATGAACTCTAATTAGATAATAACTATTCAAAATAAAAAAAAATGTTCACATATTTTGTTCTATGTTCTGATAAAGTAACATAGCGAAAATCAAAGCTTCTCTTCAACATAAATTAAAGTAGCATCAACATATAGGTCATAGCATTAAAACAATTAACTTCAGGCATTTTAAAATTGATAATCAAAAGAACAATTGAAGATCACTGAACACACTGTAGAGGAACCATGCTAAAGGTTAATTATTGAAAACTATCGACTGAAGTTAATGTGTATTCTTAGTAAAGTTCGCTCAGTCTTAGCTTATAATAACGACTTATGTTGAAGAGAATAATAAACAAACTAATAGATAATTTTTTCAACTTAAGAGCCAGTTCGCGAGAGCTGCAACCCCTTCTTGTATCGATGTTCTTCGATCAGGCTGAAAATTTCAGGGATCGTTCTTCTATATAAAAGAAGATGTTTTGCAAAATATTAGATTTTTATATTAGGGGAAAGTGGGTCAAAATGACCCCCAATGATTTCATGTCACTAAACATGCAAAATCACAAAAACTGATATAACTTTAGTAAAAGTGCACGGATTATGTTGAAATTTGGCATGATTACTTTACGCTATATAAACTTTAAGATAAGCATGGTATATGAATTTTGAAAGTGCTTCCAATCGATAAAAACAAGTTTTTCAGAAAATAATTAGTGATTTTCAAATCGATTTTTTTCTTGCCAACCGAATTAGGTCAAAAAACTAAATTGGACGTTTTGTAGGGTAACTCATGGACTTTCATTTGAGGTGTAATCCAATGATGCCGTTTGACAAACTTTCGAAAAAAAAAATTTCGGGGTAGTGTTTGAATTTGAGCCATTTTGCGAGTACCACAACCCCCTTACCTAGAGAGGTTGTATTGATGTTCTCCGATCTAGCTGAAATTTACAGGAATTGTTTTTCTATATAAAAGAAGATATTTCGCAATATTTCAGATTTTTATATTAGGGGGAAGCGGTACAAAATAACCACTAATGGTTTATTTATTTTTAATACAAAATCAATTAAACTGCTTATAGCTATTGTAAAAATGCACGGATTTGTATAAAATTTGGCATGTTTATTTTACGTTATATGAACTTCAAAATAAACATGGTATTTGGATTTAAAAAAATGTTTCAAATCTAAAACAACTGTTTTTTTTTCAAATCGACTTAGTTTTTGTTAACCGAATTAGGTCAACAAACTAAATATGAAGTTTTGTAGGAAAACTCAAGAGCAGTCCTGAAAATGGTAATAGTAGTAGGCTTGAATTTCGAGAAACTTACTTGAGTTTTCCCAGTACAGTAGTTCAAAAATGTGAGTCTCATCAAGTAACCTACGTTGGGTGCACAACTTTTCTAAATCATTAGTGTCATTGAAGGCTCTAAATGCGGGAAATGCTGCGGGAAATAGAACATTTTTATACAGTTATTTTGGGTTGCCCTTAGAAACGGGTATTTTGCTATTTTCAAGGCTTTTCATAGGCTTCGCTGTGATTTGCTTTGCTTGGCTACTGTAGAGTGAATGTCAAGATTTTCCCCAACCATGCTCTAGAGCTTTCATTCGCGGTGTACCGTGGTGAATCAAAGTTCAGACGGTATCAATATCTGGACACTCTGATAATATTAGCATAGCATAGCATAGCATAGCATAGACTGACTGTACATGTCAATGGTTGCTACTCCGTGATTGATCGGAACTGGTAAGAATTGCACTACGATCCAAATGAATAAGGGATGGGAGTTTTCGCTTACTCTCGAAGTGCAATTTTAGCAGATCTAATATTATTGATCAATAACGGCGCCGGCCAAGTCCTTACAGTCAGTTGGGATGGGGAAGGAATGTTAGGGTGTAATGATTGTTGCTTCTAGAGACCGAGAATACCTCTGCATCTCCACAACCACCACGGAAAGGGTGTTTATTAGTGAGGGAGGAAAAGATCTGGGGGTCACCTCTGGTCGGTGATGCGATCCATGGACAAGGGGGAAATATACGACTTGTATTTAAAGCTAGTTTTGTATTTTTGTCTCGAGAAGTTTTTGGAAAAAATACGTCAACATCTATAATGTCGAACAATTCAAAAGACGTTTTTATTAATGACAAAAACTGAAAATTGCATTTATATATTTTAACTTAAATGAAACAGGAATAATGCCAACACTTGTAGTGACAAACCATACATAGTTTGTTTGAAAATTACATATGAGTATTACTGTGCATTTTGTCTCGATATGGTAGAAGTTTTAGAAAATACGTCAACATTCACAATGTCGAACAATTCAAGAGATAATTTTTAATAATGTCAAAAAGAGAAAAATATATGTATATTGAAGTTGTATAAGAAAAAAGCATAATGCCGACACTTATAGTGACGAACCATACAAAGTTTGTTTTAATATTACATAAAAGTTACGCTCATAACTCCGGCGACGAAAATACGCGCGAATCCGTCAGCAAAATCAATCGGACGACGCAAAACCGAACTGTCCTGCTTGGGCTTCACAGAGTACTACCCAGCAAGGCGCTCTAAAACAGGGAAAAAAAATTCTCCGGCAACGAAAATACGCGCGAATCCGTCAGCAAAATCAATCAGACGACGCAAAACCGAACTGTCCTGCTTGGGCTTCACAAAGCACTGCAAGGCGCTCCAAAACAGGGGAAAAAAATCTCCGACAACGAAAATACGCGCGAATCCGTAAGCAAAATCAATCGGACGACGCAAAACCGAACTGTCCTGCTTGGGCTTCACAAAGCACTACCCAGCAAGGCGCTCCAAAACAGGGGAAAAAATTCTCCGGCAACGAAAATACGCGCGAATCCGTCAGCAAAAACAATCGGACGACGCAAAACCGAACTGTCCTGCTTGGGCTTCACGAAGCACTACCCAGCAAGACGCTCCAAAACAGGGAAAAAAAAAATCTCCGGCAACGAAAATACGCGCGAATTCGTCAGCAAAAACAATCAGACGACGCAAAACCGAACTGTCCTGCTTGGGCTTCACAAAGCACTACCCAGCAAGGCGCTCCAAAACAGAGGAAAAAAAAAAAATTCTCCGGCAACGAAAATATGCGCGAATCCGTCAGCGAAATCAATCGGACGACGCAAAACCGAACTGTCCTGCTTGGGCTTCACAAAGCACTACCCAGCAAGGCGCTCCAAAACAGGGGAAAAAATTCTCCGGCAACGAAAATACGCGCGAATCCGTCAGCAAAATCAATCGGACGACGTCAATATCTGGACACTCTGATAATATTTACCAATAAGATGCTTAATTCAAGGTTAATATGTTTATTTTAATTCTTTCCTTGTTATAAACATGATTGAACATTTTACACGAATAAATAGTTCAGTTACCATTGACAATTAATTGAAAAAAAAAAACGAATAGGTTACTCCAGACGAACTTCTATTCTCCGTGGTGAACTTATATTAGTGAAAGTGTAGACGAATACACCCACAACGTTTATACAACTATATTAAATGAAATATATGATTTTTATATAGTTATTGTAACATAATAATATACAAAGTTATAGTTTACTAGTTATTAAAGGCGTGATATATTTAGTTGATTTTAAAAAGCTTTGCATGGTTCAATTTTACAATTTCATGTTAAAACATAGTTGTTCGCATTTTGATTCAAAAGTGTCCGGATTTATGATTTGCTACATTTTTCGTTGTAGTGTTTGAACTTAATCAGGTAACCAAGTTACAATGTGCACAATGTAAAGCTTGTCAACTATTTCATAATAATCTATAGTTTTTCAAGATGTATTTATTACTTTTCAACAAAAAACCCCATTTGGCAGAACTATACTTTTCTTAAAGGAAATGTGAGTCAAAATGAACGCCAATATTTTTGTGTTGGAAAATACACAAAATCACAAGAACTACTGTAAGGTATAAATAAATTTTACTAAAAAATATGTTTTTTTTTTGTAGAAATACACAATTTTCGTGAAATTTGCAAACATCAAGGCCATTAAAAGTCAAAATTCCATTCAAGATATAAACAGTGAGACACTGTACTGTACTGTAGCAGCCATATGTACAGTCAGTCTAAACTTAGCTAAATTCAATTATTTACAAAATGATCTCTAACAGACATATCATCATATAAGGTACACACACATGTGGCCCTCCCAATCGATCTCATCAAAACATTACCCAAAAATATATGCGGTAGTTGATTCCCAACCAAACAGCGTGAGAAGAAACAACGCTTATTACTAAACTGCCGAGGCTGCCAACGAAAACATTGGTGCAATGATTAATAGGGTCCTAAAGCCCTGTCCCAATGTTAGTGCCAAACGCTTTAGTTTAGGCCAAAAACACACGTTTACTCATGTTTTTGATGTTTTTCGTTTGTTTAAGTCAAAAAATATTGTTTTTATATTATTTTAGATTTTGTCGCACCCCTTGGCTTAAACTCAAATTTTTGGGTGTATTTTGTTTTCCGTGTGCCTTCCAAAATGTCAGATAGGAACAACTCCAGTGCTAAAACTAAAACCCCTATGGTGTTTTTTGTCGACTGAACGAACGTCAAATATGATCTTACATGTCATGGTTCATTTATGGACCCAACTTTTGAATTGAAGTTTATATATGATATAACCGATATTTGAGCGGGAAAAATTGCTAAAGTAGTTGCAATAACATGCTTTTTCGTATTATTGAATAAAAACAAGATTTCATTAAATATTTTAGGACCCTATTGTTATCCACATTATCACTTTTGCAAGGAAGTGTAATTTCTTTCAGATATGGCAGCGGCAACACGGTATAATAAAACCGGTATTACAACTACATACAAGACGCCTCCATACGCTGCTTATACCGTCCCGATTTTGATTCCCAACGGTACACCTCAAATGAAAGCCCTTGAGTTGCCATACAAAAATTCATATTTAGTTTTTCGACCTAGTTCGGTTGACAAAAAAATAAGCCGATTTGAAAAAAATAAATACATAAAAAAGATTGTTTTTCGATTTTATACATTTTTCATTCAAATACCATGTTTATTTTGAAGTTCATAAAACGTAAAATAAACATGCCAAATTTCATACAAATCCGTGCATTTTTACAATAGCTATAAGTAGTTTAATTGATTTTGTGTTAAAAATAAATAAATCATTAGTGGTTAAATAAAAATCTGAAATTTTGCGAAATATCTTTTTTTTTGTATAGTTAAACAACTCTCGTAAATTTCAGCTCGATCGGAGAACATTAATACAACCTCTCTAGGTAAGGGGGTTGCGGTTCTCGCGAACTGGCTCTTAACAAGTTAAAATTGTTTCTACTTATTTCGTAATTTATAAAGATAGCTACATTTATTCTCTCTCATTTATGATTGTTTTCGTATTTAATCGAATTAAGCTTGAGTCATATTTCATTGTTTTACAATGAATTTTAATGATTTTCATGAAATTTTACGTTTATTTGGGGAATGTGGAGATTGCTGGGACGTCTCTAAAATTCTCAAATTCCGAGATAAAAGTTAAAATAAATGCTTCTGGATAACGTGTGTGCTAACTGAAATGGTTTTCAAAGAACGTATTAGACTGGAAATCAAGGTTGAAAATGATATTTGCTATCCATACATAGTCAAGACAAATGATATAGATGTTCAAAACTGAATATACACTGTAAATCAAAATTTAAACCATTTTTTTTATCATTCATTTCACTGACTAGAAAAAGTAATCACGCTGCTAATAGCAAAACTGTCTCCATAATTTAATCAAACAGTGCGTGGTAGAGTTCATCACACAGCATGACGACGGCACAACTTGGATTGTTTCCAGTACAATGTTATGGTCATATTTTATTGATATGAAGAACCACAGTTTTTACGGTGACATCATCAAGCTTCACAGTGGATACGAACGATAATCGCTTACAACAGGGACGCCCACTGGGATAGATGTGAGGAACAATTGCGTTTTTTTTTTGCTTCACTGGATGTGTGCAAAACAGGGTAATTCAACCGTTCTGAATAATCATCGGAACTTATTTGTGCTTGTTTGTTAAATGGTTTTCAATAAATGTCGAATTGTGGTGATGCTCGATGAGATATACAAATTATAGATTCAGTTGCATTTAAGACTGTAACTTAAATGTAACTTTAATTGAGCAAACTTTAATTGAGCAATACTGGTGCCGAACATTCACACTCAGCACGAGTTTGCAACACCGATAGCAGGCTTTCAATTCTGGTCGTCGGAGCGATGTTTGGTCTGGATTCAGTTTAATTTTACGCTACAATGCGGACGGTCACTTCCGAAGTGCGAACAATCATTTTTGTGGTGATTGTCGTCGCCGGTTGTTTCGAGTGGAGTTTTGGTGTAAGTTTCAGGTCTTCTTTGTACAAGTATTGTTGCATTCGGGACAAATGCCTTAGACAGCACAAGGACTCCCTGAACGCAAGTGAATCATATCTGGACAGTTTGAACGAGTGCCGTTTGGTGTGTGGCGAATATCGAGCACTTTGGCCGATTCCGGCCGTTGTAGTGAACTTGGGTTATGATACGCGCGAATTTGTTCCCAGTGATATCGAGTTCGATTTCCACGCGAGTCCCGATGATGTCAATGTGCAGGACTACCTCAATCAATCGACACGCCTATTCCTGAAAAATCTCTACAAGGAATGTGGTCGAAACTGTAACCTTACAACCAACACCAGGATATATTTCACCATAAAGGTGGAAACGACCGAAACCAGTCTGACTTGGTCAACAGACGAGTCGTACGATCTTTTCGTAGACGATCATGACGGACTGCTGGAAGTATCGATCGTGGCCGGAACAGTTTTTGGCGCTCGTCATGCTCTAGAAACGGTCTCTCAGCTTACAGCTCTGCGATCCTACCCCGATGGCAACTGTTTACTCATTCTAACGGCTGTCAATCTAAAAGACTATCCGCACTATTCCCATCGAGGCTTCCTTCTAGACACAGCTAGGAACTTCATCTCAACCCGAGCCATCAAACGTCAGTTGGACGGGATGGCCTCTACCAAGTTGAACGTCCTGCATTGGCACATCACCGATTCGCAGAGTTTCCCACTGGAGATTCCCAGCTTACCGCAGATGACTGAATATGGAGCTTACTCGGAACGGCAGATTTATTCCCAGCAAGATGTGAAGGATATTTTCCGGTACGCAAAGTATCGGGGGATTCGGATCATACTGGAGTTCGACGCTCCAGCGCATGCTGGTAAGATATGAACGGTTAAGTGTTTGGAATATAGAATTGCATTCTGTATTTGCGAAGCATTTGTTGTTTGATAACGTTTGCAGATAGATAGACGCTCGTCAACGATCGATAATTAATTAAGGACAAATGCGTTTATTGAAACAGTTTCGAGTGGGTTGGTCTCAATGTGTGGGCTGGTCGTAGGGTTGGAACACCAATGATAAGTAATCGAATTTATAAAAGGAAGTTTTTAAGGGTAGATCAGGTGCATCTTTTAAACATACAGGGGATAGGCAAAATGATTGAGATAGGCAAAATTTTGCCCAAATTCAAATGCTTATAACTTTATGAAAAATGAATGAAATTGGATGCATCTGGAAGCAGTCGACGGCAAATTTGGTCCAGTTTTAGGAACTTCCTTGGCCATGCATATTGGCCACTGGACACCGGAGATGTTCCGGATTTTCTGAGGTCATGTCCAAATGTCATTTTTTCTGTCGCTTGTATTTTTGTGTGGTGTAAAGTTAGATAGATGTTTGCAATTTTCCTAGAAACTAGAACTAATAGGAAGCTGAATGCCACCGGACGCATTAAGATTGGTTGGAAATCTTCAGAAATATGACCATTTCCGTAAAACTGGTTCCGGAAAGCATGGTCAGTCATGTTTGTATTTCCAATCATGTAAATATTATCCGGAGCTATATCCAAGCGGACACCAACCTTAAAAATGATGTTTCCTGCAGCGTATTCAGAACCATTAGATGCACAGACCACTCTATAGAACGTTCCAGGTGCCCTGGGGGAAGTGGTCAATTAGGAACATATCCGGAACCATATCAATATGGGCATCAAACCTCATTATTTTCAAAGGTTATGCTTTCCGAAGCATTTCCAGTATCACCGGCTGCCATAACCACTTTATAGTAGGTTCCAGGTGCCCCGGGGGATGTGGCCAATTCGGAACATGTCCGTTTATCTGTTTAGAATCACATTCTACCATAAACAGTAAGATCCATGTGACTTGGAAAATGGCGAGCATTTTCAGAACCACAAGATATAATAATCACTCTATAGTATATTCCAGGGGCTCCTAGAGATGTGGCCAACTCGAAACATGACCTCATCCCCCAGGGCCCATGGAACCTACTATACAGTGGTCATATAAATAAGTTGCGCTGTAAATACTTCTATTAGCATCACCTTCAAAAATCTTGATGTTTTTACCCATATTGATGTGTTTTCGGGCATGTTTTGAATTGGCCACATCCCCGGGGCACCTGGAATCTTCTATAAAGTGGTCATGGTAGCCGGTGGTGCTGGAAATGCTTCGGAAAGCATAACCTTTGAAAATCATGAAGTTTGATGCCCATATTGATATGGTTCCAGATATGTTCCTAATTGACCACTTCCCCCAGGGCACCTGGAACCTTCTATAGAGTGGTCTGTGCATCTAATGGTTCTGAATACGCTGCAGGAAACATCATTTTTAAGGTTGATGTCCACTTGGATATAGCTCCGGATAATATTTACATGATTGGAAATACAAACATGACTGACCATGCTTTCCGGAACCAGTTTTACGGATATGGTCATATTTCTGAAGATTTCCAACCAATCTTAATGCGTCCGGTGGCATTCAACTTCCTATTAGTTCTAGTTTCTAGGAAAATTGCAAACATCTATCTAACTTTACACCGCACAAAAATACAAGCGACAGAAAAAATGACATTTGGACATGACCTCAGAAAATCCGGAACATCTCCGGTGTCCAGTGGCCAATATGCATGGCCAAGGAAGTTCCTAAAACTGGACCAAATTTGCCGTCGACTGCTTCCAGATGCATCCAATTTCATTCATTTTTCATAAAGTTATAAGCATTTGAATTTGGGCAAAATTTTGCCTATCTCAATCATTTTGCCTATCCCCTGTATTCTGATTAGAAGAAAAACAAAAGTGTTCAAAGAGACCATTTCAAAACATGTGCAAAGTGATCTTGAAAGGCTACATTGGTTGATACGAAGATCACATTCGATTTATATCAATTACAGTCTTCATCTTAATCTTAATCTGAACCATATTTTCAATCTTCGTGAATTTCAATCTCAATCTGATTTTGAAACTCAATCTCACTGCAGTTCTTAATATCAACCTCAATCTAAATCTAAACCTTAACTTGTACAAAGTGTTCTTAATAAACAACATTTGTTGATACAGTTCTCAATCTAAATCTCAATTGAAATCTCAATTGAAATTGAAATTGAAATTGAAATTGAAATTGAATTGAAATTGAAATTGAAATTGCAAATTGAAATTGAAAATTGAAATTGAAATTGAATTGAAATTGAAATTGAAATTGAAATTGAAATTGGAAATTGAAATTTACACTTCATATTCAGAAATCAGAAATCAGAATAGCAAATCAGAATCAGAATCAAGAAATCGAATCAGACAGAATCAATCAGAATCAGAATCGAGATCAGCACATCAGAATCAGAAACAGAATCATAGAATCAGAATCAGAATCAGAAATCAGAATTCAGAAATCAGAATCAGAATCAGAATCAGAATCAGAATCAGAATCAGAATCAGAATCAGAATCAGAATCAGAATCAGAATCAGAATCAGAATCAGAATCAGAATCAGAATCAGAATCAGAATCAGAATCAGAATCAGAATCAGAATCAGAATCAGAATCAGAATCAGAATCAGAATCAGAATCAGAATCAGAATCAGAATCAGAATCAGAATCAGAATCAGAATCAGAATCAGAATCAGAATCAGAATCAGAATCAGAATCAGAATCAGAATCAGAATCAGAATCAGAATCAGAATCAGAATCAGAATCAGAATCAGAATCAGAATCAGAATCAGAATCAGAATCAGAATCAGAATCAGAATCAGAATCAGAATCAGAATCAGAATCAGAATCAGAATCAGAATCAGAATCAGAATCAGAATCAGAATCAGAATCAGAATCAGAATCAGAATCAGAATCAGAATCAGAATCAGAATCAGAATCAGAATCAGAATCAGAATCAGAATCAGAATCAGAATCAGAATCAGAATCAGAATCAGAATCAGAATCAGAATCAGAATCAGAATCAGAATCAGAATCAGAATCAGAATCAGAATCAGAATCAGAATCAGAATCAGAATCAGAATCAGAATCAGAATCAGAATCAGAATCAGAATCAGAATCAGAATCTCTCTACCTATCGTCTCTGTATCTCTATATCACTATCTTCACATATCTCTATCTCTATATCTCAATCATTTTATTTCTTTCCCTCCATCTCTCTATCTCTCTATATTTCTATATATCTATCTCTTTTCTCTCTAGCTTTTTATCACTCTATCTCTCTTTCTCTCTATCCTCCCAAGCAACCAAAAGCCAGATATCGTTATCTGGCTCACTCGTTATCTGGCTCTCTCGATATCTAGCTTTCTCGATATCTGGCTCTCTCGATATCTGTCTCTCTCTCGATTTCTGGTTCTTTCGATATCTAGCTCTCTCGATATCTGGCTCTCTCGATATCTGGCACTCTCTTTATCTGGCTCTCTCGATATCTAGCTCTCTCGATTTCTGGTTCTCTCTCTTGATATCTGCCTCCCTCGATATCTGTCTCTAGATATTTGACTCTCTCTCTCTCTCTCGATATCTGGCTATTTAACTATCTGGCTATTTCGATATCTTGCTATTTCAACAGCTATCTTGACAGCTCGATATCTTGGTATAAATTTAACAATTTATATGCCTCTCTTCTGCAAATCTCTCCATTTATTTAAAAGAAATGTTCCTAAGTATATCTAGAAAATTCCCTTGAGTTTTATCTATAGAAAATACTGAAACAATACTTATACCAGTTGTTTGGAGAATACTAAGCATTCGGGACGAAATTCTAGAAGAATCCCTACATAAATGTCTCCAGAATTTATTAAAAGAATTGAAGAAAAAACATTTCATGAGTTCGTTTACTAGTTTCAAAATCTCTGGAGAAAATGATTGTGAACTAGAAAGAAAGTTTCATAAAGAGGAACGTCTGGAAAAATTCCAAGGAATTACCTGATAAACTACTTCAAAAAACTGTTTAAGGATTTTTTTGGGAAATTTCTTAACGATTATCTGACGAGTCAAACACATGAGATCACAAGAGAAATTTAGAAGCAATGCTTACAGGTGGCATAATAAGGATTCTTTGCCCGATTCAAGGAGGAACACTTCGAACAGCTTCCCACGAAATCATTGGAAGAGTTGTTATATTACATATTTGCATTTCTACAGAAGTCCCTCCCAAGTAATATTCCAGGTTGCATTCAACTAACTTGAAGCTTAAATGTGTTCTTGCGTACCATAATAAAGATGAAATTTATTTTTAAAATTCTTGGAACAATTCTGGACTGGATGGAGAAACAGCTGAAGAAAACCATGTTTTCTATTAGGTCTTCATAATAGAACTCCAAGCAGAAACTACTAATAATAATTTGCAGATACTTTTTAAAATTTCGTAGGAACATCTACGAAAGAATTCCAAGAAATTCCAAAAACTATATTAGAGCAATCCATCAAAGAATCTCTTGAGCAAATCCTGTAAGAATACCTGAATGACTAGGATCAATCTCTGCAAGAGATCTTTATACAATGCCAAGTGCGATCTTCGGTTGAACTCTTCGGATAAGTACCCTTTTTTCTGCTTCCCAATATATTTTACATGAATTCCAAATACCACCCATTCGAAAAAAAACATTCTTCCAGGAAATGGCTGGCAATGGGGCCCGGAAGCCGGCCTTGGAAACCTCGCCGTTTGCGTCAATCGCCAACCGTGGCGAAAGCTCTGCATAGAGCCCCCCTGCGGACAACTGAACCCGGCCAATCCCAATCTCTACCCGACGCTTCAAAAATTGTATCACGATTTCTCCTCTCTAATTCCTCCACGAGAAATTCTCCACATGGGCGGTGACGAAGTCTTCTTCGGCTGCTGGAATGCCACCCATGAGATAGTCGAGTACCTGGCCGGGCAGAACAAGGGTCGGGGACCGGACGACTTCCTGGATCTGTGGGGTGAATTTCAGCAGAATGTTCTGGAGCTGTGGGATCGACAACGTCAAGGGCTGGAAGAACTGCAGTCCACCGTGTTGTGGTCCAGCCATTTGACCGATCCGGTCGTGATTGAAAAGTATCTGCCCAAGGAACGGTACATCGTACAAACGTGGGTCGAATCGGACAAGGATCTTCCGCTGCAGTTGGTGAGAAAGGGATACCGACTGATTGTTTCCACCAAGAATGCGTGGTACTTCGATCATGGGTTCTGGGGAATCACCAATTACTACAATTGGCGCAAGGTGTACAACAACAGATTGTTGAATAACGTTAAGATTCTGGGTGGAGAGGCCTGCATCTGGACCGAGTTTATCGACGAGAACTCGCTAGGTAAGTCGAATTTCTCAGACGTTCTATTATAATTGAACTTTCATATTGTAGATTCTCGCACATGGCCCCGATTGGCCGCGGTGGGAGAGCGTCTCTGGGCGAATCCGGAGCAAGATGCCTCCAAAGCGGAAGGACGATTCTATCGGCACCGGGAGCGGCTGATAACGCGGGGGCTGAAACCGGAAGCCGTAACGCCCAAGTGGTGCGAGCAGAACGAGGGGGAATGCCAATAGGATGGATTTGAATAGGATGGAAATGACCAATCAACAGTGATTTCAATTTTGTGGATGACCTTTCAAAGAATGATGGAAATAAAAAATCATAACATAAGTTTGATTTATTACTTTTTCAACAAATCTGGCTCTGTTGAGCTCACCAGAAACAGTATTTAAATACACTTTGTTGATAGATTATACCTTCCTCTAGGTTCAAAATTAACGTTAGTTGTGTCCTCCAGCCGAGGTCGTTTTCTCGGCAGCCCACGTGTTGCCCAACCTAGTTTTTTTCATAGATAGCTCCCAGAATTTCTTGAAGAATTTTCTCATAAACACTTTTTACATCCTTTCACGGAATATTATTTCGAAAAAAAATACTCCACTATTTTTCATGGGTTATTCATCATCAAAAGTCTTTCTTGAAAATTTCTCCCAAAAATTCATTTATTTTACATACAAAGGTACCGTAATCCGGGGTAACATTGATCGGTATGACCCTTCTCGTAAAAAGTTCGAATCATAATTTATTGATGGAATATTTTCAAAGCATGAATGGCGCTCTCTTTCTTACATTCATAAGCTAATAAAAATTGAGGTTTTTGCCAAAATTGTTTTTCGATCATGCGTAAATCTGAAAACTTTTTGAATCAATGACTTTTATAATTGTCGTCCATACCGTAGATTAATGTCTCAAATGAGTTCTGCAAATGGTATGAGTAAGGAAAAATCGATTGTTACTAAAATCGATCGATCGTCGAAAACGATTCCATTGTCAAATCATTTATAAGTTTATTATTCTATTAAGAATGCAGAATTTCCTTAGGAAATTGCCTACCTTTAGGCGTATTCTTCGGTTCAAAATGTTTTTACTTTTGAAATTACCTAAAAAATAAATGACTTGTAAGAGTTTGGTCTTCATATTCGGCTTCACGGGCCATGATTTAAGTAAGCAACGACATTTTCAATATTACCAAACGTTGTTTACATGGGTGATCAATGTTACCCCATATCTGCTAAATCAAAAAATCACTTAAAACATTTATTTAAACATACTTACAGTATGGCCCATAAAAAAATGCGAAAATTGTTCGAACGTGAATATAGCATTCACAAGCGTTATTTTCATTGTTTTTGATAGTGAATGTAATTTCTGATTATTGTAGTATATTCTGACATAACTTCGCTATCCAGGAAAATTTTTGTCATATTTTTCTTACTATCCTAAATAATCTAATAAAGCAAATAAGTTCAAAGGTTTTGTCCGTCCAAAGCTAGAAACAGCGTCTGATTGTCGTATACTCTGGTGATAAACTTTCCACCTTCAAAAATCACACTTTATTGTTGAAAATTTTAGTTTGTTTGGTATCAGAGGATGGAGGAGTTCTTAGAGAACGTGTTTTTCATGATCACAATAAAATATTTTGCCAGTGTCATAGTTTTGAGGGCATCTGCGTCTTATAGGTTTGATATGCCTTTATTTTTTGTTAAGGTGGAATAAAAAATAAATACGGAGGCCTTTATCAGATTTTTGAGGATGAAATTGGTTCCTTTGGTTAGAGACAACTTATATCAATACTAGCTCATGGGTTTTGAGCAAAACAATAGAAATATTAGTAGTAGAACGCTAATGGCGCTGTTCTCACAAAACTGAATTAGTATATTATCACCTTTAACTGTGTCTTTTCATTGTTTATTTCATGCCATGTTGTAGTGGATGATTTTAAAATTTATTTGACACTTTGAGGGCCGGTACTCAAGCTGTCAGCGCGTGGCAAACTAGATGTTGGTAACACGAACAGTAGCGACATTAGCATTCTTAGGTTAATGCTTCTACTAGCAAAACGGAGCCGCTTATCACACTTATGTGAAGGTTCAATCAAAGCTCTCCAAAATGAGCCGTTTTTTCGAAAATATGTTTAAGTCTCCTATTACCCAGGTATGAAACAATTCTATCATTTGATATGGGCGTATGTTGGAGACAAGGTCTGTGAAGAATCTCACGCCATCGTTAATGTTTAAGAAGCTTTCATCACACAGATATTGAACTCGAGATTAAACAATGTAAGTAATGGATAATATTTATGTTTCATTCACATTTTCTATGTAAAAACTACCATAAAACATGATATGACGACTTTCGCATTTTTTTATGGGCTATACTGTAAATATTTTGAAAACCAAAATACAGTATATAGTCACGAGAAATGGGTGCCAGTTCTTGTTTTGAAAATACAAAAACTTGCGACATTTGCATTTTCAAATGAAAAATTTAAGAAATACCACAAAAAAATGATCAATGTTACCCCGGATTACGGTATCGACCGTAATAATTATATTTAATTTGTTTACCGGCACATCGGTATGTCTCGCTCAAAGTAGTAGGGAGCAAGGAGAAGAAAGCAATCAAAACTAGATGGAACGAAGAGAGAAACTGGATTAGATGTTGAAGAGGACATATGAAACCATATGAAACAGTATTACTCGCTTTCTTTTCCTTGCTCCCTACTACTTTGAGCGAGACATACCGATATGTCGGTAAACAAACTAAAATAATTTATAATTCATTTTGGAAGTTTTTCAGTTTATATAGAAAAATCTGAGCATTCTTATAATGCATAAAAAAATTTGTAAAGCTCTCCTGAATATATTTTACAGATGTACCTAGATTTTTCCAGGAATTCTTTCTGCAATTCATTCGTGAAACCTTGAGGAAGTGCTGCAAGCATTTTTTCAGAAATTTCATCGAGGCTTCATTCAAAGATTAATTTGGTAATTCATAACACAGCGTAACTACCCAGTAAACACACGATCGTATATAATATTATATAAAGGTACAAATGTGGAGGCGATATACGCACATTTTGCATACAGTTTAAAGGCGCATGTACGTATATCGCCTCCAGTTTTGTACTCATATGCGCTATCGTATACGAGTTTGTGTTTACTGGGTAATATCACATTTTCGCGTGTTTCAAGGATCAAATTATGTAAATTTGGAATTGCTAAATCTATGGCCTTCTCAGGAACCGACCTTAAAATGAGGGAACTTTAATGCTGGATTTACTAACAAGCTATGTGGATTCAATTTTGTATGCAAGATTATCTACTTATTGAGTTGTTCGTTTTGAACAGTGACTGAATTATGTTACTATTTGTTATTCTGTTCTGTGGGAATGCTAATTAATTTCATTATTTTCGGAACACCGCTACAACATGAAGTTTGAATTATGTAGTAAATTAAGAAAATAAATCACTACTAGACTTGCATGCATGTTGATTCTTCTTCTTTCTGGCGTTACGTCCCCACTGGAACAGAGCCTGCTTCTCAGCAACATCCTTCCTTAAGGTTTGAAAAATGAGTTTTCAATATGGGATGATAAGTTTCTACTTATATTACAGTACTAGCGTGTTTGGAACATTTCTCAAAATTTCTCCATAGTAATTTCCATATAAACCTACATCGTCTTTGGGCCACCTTTAAATCACCACCTAGTAAGCTGAAATTTGTTTTATGGTAAGGATGGTATGGATATGGAGGATGACATATGGGAGATTGCATTTTCAAACATTTTCAAAATTTGAAGTGCCCTAATGAACATTGCTTATAAGATTTATTAAGATATTAATCTGGATATTCCACAAGAAATTATTGCAGACATTCTTCAAAAAATATTCAAAACGTTATTCGAAGTGACTTATTAAGAATGTTTCGCGATTTCATTAAATTCTTTTTTGGCTGTTCCTCCAAGAGTTCCATTTAAAATAACTCTTGAAACTCCTTGCGAATTCCTAAGCTTCCCACAAAACATCCATAAAATTTTAACTAAGACTACTCCATCTACAAAGATAGCTCCAGATTTTTTCTAAAAAATGTCCTTCTCCGATTCCTACTGAATTTTACAAACAAAAATTTGCAAATGCTCCTCCGAAAGATTCTCCAGTCATAGTTATAATAACTCTTCATAGGTTTCCCACGGAAAATCTTTCTAGAATTTGTTATGACATGTCTCTAAGACATTACGCAGAGATTCCTACAAGAATTTTACAATGAATCTGTCCGATATTTTTCTCAGAAACGTATTTAAAAGATCATTTAGCTACACAGACTGTAAACTTAACACTAGACAACGCCTACAGCCG
Organism: Aedes aegypti; assembly: GCF_002204515.2. NCBI lineage: Eukaryota > Metazoa > Arthropoda > Insecta > Diptera > Culicidae > Aedes > Aedes aegypti. The sequence continues at coordinate 289,680,140 of NC_035107.1, read as the reverse complement.
AGAAGCATTCCTGACGAAAAGTTTCAATGGCTGCAGCGGGAATCGAACCCACACCCGATGATACGATGCGCTTTAATGCCTGACGACACTAACCGCACGGCCACGAAGCTAACAGGTTCCTTATAAGATTTATCAAGAAAACCCCCTATTGCTTACACAAAAAAATCTTCAAGAGATTCTAGAAATTGCTTGAGAGCGTATAAAAGAATTTTTCAGGTGACTATCAAAAAGCGTTATATTTCAATGTGGAATCCTCAACTAATTCCAGCAAACATACTCTAAAAATTTTCTTATATTTTCTTAACTTCACTTCATTATTGACAATTAAAATTTAGGAAAATTTCCACGAAGATACTTTTAACTAAAGATTCATGGAATGGTATTAAGAAAATACTTTCATGTTTATTGTTTGCTTTTGAAAAAAATACCCTGCGAATTCATTTAGAAATATCTTATTCTTTCTGGATGTTTTTCAGAGGAATCTGAGAACTCTTTCAATGAATTTCATGAAAAAAAAGTTAAATGAAATGGCTCTCCTGTGCATTTTTCACAGATACATCTAGATTTTTTCAGGAATCTTTCCTGCAATTCAACCGTACAATTTTCCGAGAGTTTTGCAAGTATTCTTCCAGGAATTTCTTCGAGGTTCAATTCAGAGATTCTTCTTTTCAATCCTTTCAACAATTTCTTCAAGGATTCGTCTGAAGATACTCGCTAAAAAAATTTCAACATTGATGTTTTATTGAGGCTCAATTGCTTAGCTTAGCTTAGCTTAGACTGACTACACATATCAATGGTTGCTATTCCGTGATTGACCGAAGTCAGTGAAAATGCACAAAGAATCAACTAGAAGTTTGGCTGGAATTGGCCATAATCTTCTTTAGTGTGCACAATCCAGTGCCTCTATTCATACATGGTCAATAACGGCGCCGGCCACATCCTTGCAGTCAGGTCGGATTGAGGGGAGGAATGTTAGTGTGTAACCTTTGCTATTTGGAGACCGTGTTTTCCTCTGCATCTCCCCAAAGGTTACTGGGAGGGATGGTTGTTAATGGGGAGGATCGTTGGGTCACAGGATTCACTTTGATAAGCGATTAGACCATGATAAACGATTATTTGTGAGATATAAGCATACTTAGGAATATAATATTTTCAATTGACGTGAAAAATTTTCAAATATGAGAAAATAATGTCGTTACTTGAAGTGACGAACCATTCAAAGTTTGTTGAACAAATAGCTAAAAGCAACATTCCTACAGTTGTTAGGATATTTTACTCAAAATGAAAAAAAATCGATTGGCTGGACCATCACATACGTATGCCGACACTTACAGTGGCGAACCATTCAAAGTCTTTTGAATAAAATGAACATTTTGCAAGTCTACACTTCTAGCATAGACAAACAGACCGAACCATTCAAAGCTTTTTTTATTTATAGAAATAAAGGTAAGAGATGTTATATAAAAAATATAAAACAAAAAAGTTATGAATAAGAGTTTATGCCGACACTAAGACTTTGATCGACTCGACTTATAAAATAGACCTCTAAATGTGCGGTCATACATATTTACAGATTTGAAAAAAAAAGCATGAAACGAGCTTACCAATTGATCCTTCATCCTTGATTGAGCAGCCACAATCCACTTTCAGCTTCACTCTTGTGCTCGGCCATATAAAAGCACTCAGAAAAAAAGGGTGCGCGACCCGAGGAAAAACAAACTAAAATTACTCTGGCTTTCTCCATGCACTCCAAAGAAAGCGCAACCTGAGAAAAAAAAAACTGACGACTTCTCGGGCTTTCTCGACGCACTGCCCGGCAGAAAAGAACGCGTCACCCGAGAGGGAAAAGTAATGACGATTTCTCGGACTTTTAAGATGCACTTGATTTTTTATTAGGGCTCAATTGCAATGATAAATTCCTATCCATCGTTGCTCTCGTTGTACGACAGAAAATCGTAGTTTCTTGCATCGGAAGTATTAATTTTGGCGCTTATTGTCGAAGGAGAGGATCGATGAAGTCAGATAAGCCTTTCTCAAAGTACAGTGTCGTTTTTATTGTTTTAGACGCAGTTCTGAATGAATTCGAACTTTAATTTCAAGCAACAAAATGAAAATTTAATCTTTTTAGATTTTGTACATAAGGTCTGTTAGTTTCTGCATCAATGTTTTGCGTTTTACCTTAGTTTCGAAAAACTTTGCTTGTTCTGGGAATAGTAGCATAAGTTTAGATTGAGTATCTTATAAAAAATTTTGTGTGTGTTCTTATGCAAATATCACTTTACGCATTTTTTTTTTCTGCAAACATCGCACTAGTTTCAAACTCTTTCCCCATCGGTGAGACAAAAACTCGTTTAAGTTTGTTCAGCTGGATTGCATCGAATATGTGGAAGATCTACCACTCTATTCATTTTCAAATATATATTATTTCACAAAGGTCTTACTTAGGTGGGAAAAAAGATGTAGTGAAACACACTTGTATGTGCAAAGCTTTTATGGTCATTGAAGAATAATTTTGAAATTCCAGGATTTCCCTTAAAACTGTTCTAGTTAATAGTCTGAAGCATTCAGAAGTATGGTATAAATGGTTCAGAAGTTATTCCTGATATTCTTTGGATACCAAAATAAGTCACGCATCTATTAAACATATAACTCAAGATCCTGATGAGCTAGAATGTTGATGTTTTCAGTAAAATTGTTCAGCACATCAAGGGCTGTCTGATAGAAAATCTGATTGAGAACTCATTCCGTTTTCATAGTCCTTGAACTGCTGAACATCTTTGCCGGAGACAATTCAGAATTTCAATATGTCATACCTCTGTAACTAAATTAACCTTGCGCTAATAGAATATCGCACATACCTATCTTTAACTCATGACCTTTCTTTCTAAAAACCGTGCGAGAAACATTGTCATTGTATTCAAGAGTAAACAAAGAATAAACGTGTATGAATTCGAGTCCGTTCTTTTAATTACGCGTCCAGTTCCGTTTGCGGATTTCGGTCCAGATTTACCCCGGATACAACAGAATTGGCGACGAAGATGGCGCAGAATGCGAATCCGGGTGTTCCGGTAAACAATCCGGGTGTTCCGGTAAACAACGCTGAGCTGCCAGCAAATGTGATCCCTGCGGCTGGGGCTCGAGCTTTGCCACCCAACTTCCACATTGACCCCTACGACAGACGGAAAATTCGATGGTGTAGGTGGGTCGAAAGGTTGGAAACTGCGTTTGCGATTTATGACGTCAACGATGCCGTGTTGCGTCGTAATCTTCTACTACACCTTAGGGATGGTACACAAATTATGTCACGCTAAATTTCGACTTTTTCGACCCCCCTTTGTCACGTTTCTTGTATGAGTCGTACAAAAATTTTGAAAGGCTTGTCACCCTTTGTCACGTTTTTTGTATGAGTCGTACAAAAATTTTGTAAGGCTTGTCACCCCTCCCCCCTTGGAGCGTGACGTAATTTGTGCATGACCCCTTATGGGACCGGAGACCTACGAGATTGCGTGTGACAAGGTAGCTCCGCAAAACGTACGTGAGATGGACTATCAACAAATAGTGAATACATTGGAAGCTCACTTTAACCCGCAGCCCTTAGAGATAAGTGAGAACTTCCGCTTCAAATGTCGACGCCAAGGGGATAAAACCGCCGCTTCTCCAGACGAGACCGTGGATGAGTATCTAGTTGTTCTCAGGCGAATCGCAGTAACATGCAACTTCGGCAACTATTTGGAAACAGCCTTGCGTAACCAATTATTATGCGGCCTTAAGAGGAACAACATACGCGGCCGCTTGTTGGAACGAAGACAGCTGACACTACAGGATGCTATTGACGTCGCCGTCAGCATGGAGCTCTCGTTGAAGGGCGGTGCCGAGATAGAAGGTGCGATGGCCAAACAGGAGGTAAACGCTTTGCAGAAGCCACAAGGTAAGGCTAAGAATAAGAACGTGGGAAAATCCTTGCAGTCATCCAGCAGGAATGCAGATGATTTGCACTGCTTCCGTTGCGGAGATAAATCGCATTTTGCGAAAAAGTGTAAGCATCAAAACACTATTTGCTCGTACTGCAAGTTAAAAGGCCATTTGGAGAGAGTATGCATGAAAAAGGCTGCAGGGAAGAGATCGGAGTCTGGACCATCCGGTTTGAAATCAGCGCCAGCGAGGGCACTCCACGTCGAGGAGCAATGCTAAGCAGAAAGTATTGACAACATTGCTGTGGAAGAAATTTGCATGGTTGCCAGTCGACCTGATGATGCGAAAATGTGGGCGACAGTTATTGTGAACGGTGTTCCAGTGCGTCTGGAATAAGACACGGGTTGTCCCGTAAGCATTGTGAATGCAGAATGTTATGGGAAGCACTTCAAGTTCTTTGAAGTTGGTCAGTTACTGTAATGCCAACATTGATGTTCTGGGATACTTCGATGCAGAGGTGGATTATCAGGGTACCAAGAAGGTTTTGCCTTTGTACGTCGTGCCTTCCACTAAACATCCGTTGCTGGGTCGAGAGTGGCTGAAAGCATTGGCCGTTGATTGGAACAAAGTTCTGCAATCAAGTTGTGTCAATTCAATTGCAAGTGCTGATCGTTCCGTGGTATTGCAAAGTTTATTTGCTAAGTACCGCAATGTGTTTGGCGATTCAATTGGAAGGATTGCCTCGGTGCAAGCTAATTTGCGGCTGAAGCCCAATGCAAAACCTGTCTTCTTGAAGGCCCGGAAGGTACCGTTTAATATGAAGAAGGTTGTGGAGGACGAATTAAATAAGTTGGTAGCTCAAGGGGTGCTTTAGAAAGTCGATCAAAGTGAATGGGCAACCCCAATGGTCCCAGTAAAGAAATCGGAGAATCGTGTGCGTATCTGCGACGACTACAAACAAACTGTTAATCCGCTGCTGATGGTTGATCGGCATCCGCTACCCACCGTGGATGAACTGTTTTCTTCACTCTCCGGGGGTGACAAATTCTCCAAAATCGATTTAGTACAGGCGTACTAACAGGTAGAGGTTGCACCTGAAGACCGTGAAATATTAACTCTCAATACCCATCGAGGGCTATACCGTCCAAATCGTCTGATGTACGGCATTGCATCTGCCCCCGCTATATGGCAGCGTCAGATAGAAACCATTCTACAAGACATTCCTGGAGTTTCGGTATTTCTGGACGACATCAAGATTACTGGTCCAAACGATGAGATCCACCTGCGTCGATTGGATGAGGTTCTACGTCGATTGAGCTACTACGGAATTCGTGTGAATCAAGGAAAGTGCGTCTTCTTTGCGGATAAGATCGAATATTGCGGGTATGAGATCGATCGAGAAGGCATACATAAAATGAAGAAAAAGGTGGAAGCAATTCAGGAGATGCGTAGACCTAAAACGAAGGACGAGGTCCGATCGTTTGCCGGCATAATCAATTACTACGGAAGATTCTTTGAGAACCTAAGCACCCTGCTGTATCCCTTAAACAACTTGTTAAAGAACAACGTAGTGTTTAAGTGGACAAGTGATTGCGAGCAATCTTTTTAAGATGTGAAGAAGAGGATGCAGTCTGAGAACTGCTTGGTGCATTACTCACCTGAATTACCTTTGCAACTCGCCACGGATGCGTCTCCTTACGGTGTCGGCGCAGTCTTAAGCCACTTGTACCCAGATAGGTCAGAGAGACCAATCCAATTTGCTTCTCAGACTCTTAACAGTATCCAGCAAAGATACATGCAAGTTGACAAAGAAGCTTATGCAATACTGTTCGGCGTCAAAAAGTTTTTCCAATACTTGTACGGCCGGAGATTCGTGTTACTCACGGATAACCAAGCCATAACGAAGATCTTCGGTGAGCACCGAGGCCTTCCCGTAATGTCTGCTCTACGAATGCAGCATTACGCTACGTTTCTGCAATCGTTCGACTATGAGATACGTTTTCGGAGATCTGCAGATCATGCGAACGCGGACGTCATGTCGAGGATTCCACTGAAGCAAACAGTTTCGGGAAACGTCATCGAGGAGTCCGATATCGTCGAGATGAACCAAATAGAGACACTACCTCTGACAGCGGATGAACTATCGCAAGCAACTGCAGATGACAAGTCTGTGAACAGTTTGATCCAGGGACTGAAGCATGGACAAATGGTTGATGCCAAAGACCGTTTTGGAATAGACCAGAGTGAATTCTCTCTTCAACGTGGATGTTTGCTGCGAGGTATTCGGGTCTATGTTCCACCTATGTTACGGCGAAGGGTTCTCGAGGAACTCCATACCACTCACTTCGGCATTACTAGGACAAAATCTCTAGCAAGAGGTTACTGCTGGTGGGTTTGTATGGACAGACAAATTGAAGAAATGATTGCAAATTGTACTGACTGCCAGTCTGTTCGACCAGAACCTAGTAAAGCAACACCGCACAGTTGGGAACCTGCTACGATGCCGTTCCAGAGAGTACATGCTGATTTCGCTGGACCGTTTATGGACACATATTTCTTCATCCTGGTGGATGCCTACACCAAATGGCCAGAGATCAGGATTTGCAAGGCTATAACGGCCGAAGCTACAGAGGCGATGTGCAGGGAAATTTTCAGTACGTTTGGAATTCCTTCTGTGTTCGTAAGCGATCATGGCACTCAGTTTACAGCTGACTCCTTTCAACGGTTCCTGAAGCGAAATGGAGTAGTCCATAAGATGGGGGCCCCGTACCACCCCGCTTCAAATGGACAAGCGGAGCGGTACGTACAGACTTTCAAGCAAAAGCTAAAAGCTTTGAAGTGTACGAAATCGAAACTGCAAACCGAGATAGCGAACATCTTAATGGTATACCGCAAGACCATTCATCCCTCAACTGACAATCGCCTTCGATGCTAATGTTTGGAAGACACATACGTTCCCGTCTGGACCTACTGCTTCTCAAGAACTACCCGAAGGAATCACCAAATCATGTTGTACGAACGATGGAGACCGAGTGCGCGTACGAGATTTCTTAACACCTAACAAATGGTAGTTTGGGAGAATCGTGTTCAAGGCAGGCAAGCTACGATATCAAGTACGACTAGACGACGGAAGGGTATGGGAGCGACATGTAGACCACATCGTTGGAGTTGGAGAATGTTTGATGCCTCGTGTAGCTCCGGGAGCTATCCCTGAACCGAGTATTCTTCTACCAACAGTTCCTGTCTTCACTCGCACAACTTCAAAACCGTTGCTGATTGCCACCGATACTGCTTCAGCGGCGGTGGAAGATACTAGCATCACCAATCGACCAAACATAACAGCGGAGACATCTTCAACGAGCATCACTGAACAGCCAGGTCGGCTTGATGTTGCCAGGAAATCAGAAGGGCAGCCCTTAAGGCGTTCAACCCGAATTATACGAGCCCCCCAAAAACTTAACTTGTAATTTTGAATTGTATTACATTTGCTTTACGAGGGGGAGAGCTGTCATACCTCTGTAACTGAATTAACCTTGCGCTAATAGAATATCGCACATACCTATCTTTAACTCATGACCTTTCTTTCTAAAAACCGTGCGAGAAACATTGTCATTGTATTCAAGAGTAAACAAAGAATAAACGTGTATGAATTCGAGTCCGTTCTTTTAATTACGCGTCCAGTTCCGTTTGCGGATTTCGGTCCAGATTTACCCCGGATACAACACAATATTTCAAAATTCTCTAGGTGCAGAAAATTAAAGAACATGTGTTACAAGTTCCACCTTGCTGATAAAATCTAAAAATCTTCCTATCCGGACAAGTTTGCAAAATATCTCACAAAACTTTTAGACTGAAAATTCTTAAACAGTTGATACACTTATTTATCCAAAGATTAATTTAAGAATTGCTCCAGGAGTTAAATTACCCAATTGAAAAAGAAATGGAATTCTAAATGCGTCAGATAATCTCACAGGAATTCACTGCTGTAATTATCCTTCGCTATATCGTGAAGTATGTGTTTAGTACGTGTTCCAAATTTGATACTAATAAATCTTTTAGAATCCCTAGATGTTTTCCTGACCATACTTCTTGGATATTTCGGAAGAATTCGTGGAGAAATCGTTTCTACGATTATTTGTAATTATCTAAAGAAAATGTTAAAGATGTCTGGTCAAATCCTTCATAGAAAGTTAATGAAATTTATAACATTAAACATTATAATACTTTACACTCCATTTGGTATGCAATCCCACCGCGCAAAGTCGCTATACGCAGGCAGCTGTCAAACAGCGCAGCGTAACAAAATGTAAATAATAGCATGAAAAATAAAGTAAGTTGAAATCGTCATCCCGCCACGTTTGCACACACAATGTTGCTCCCGGTTTTTGTGGTGTCCGAATGGCTGCCGAGAGTAGATTAATCGACACTTATCGTCCCGTTTGTGCTGTGTAGTGTGGTGGGAAAACACTTCCAATGGAAATTGAGCCAACAAGTGGAAAGAAAAGGCCAATTCTAGAGCGAGAAACAGAATCCCCATATGTTAGTAGGGGAAAAGTACCAATTTTCGACACATTCATACGATTTTGGCCTACTTTGTATGAAAATCCGAAAATTGGCACAGAATTCTTGTGGGCCGAAAATTAGTGCTTTTCCCCTAAGAAGAGTGGTTAAGTGCTTAAACAGTGTCCTTTAGAGGATATGTCTGGTATTTCCCTCAGTCTTCTGTAGCTCGTATTCAGTGAGTAATCTATTGAGCCCAATTCAAGTTCATCAAACCAACCGATATTGAAGAAAACAATCTGGTCACCCTACTTGCAAAGCTTTCGCGCGCTCACGCACTCACTCGCAGTTTCGAACATTGTGCTTTTTCTTCCAATTGGATTCGATCGAACGCGTGAGTGTGCAGAGTGAAACGCAAAAGTTTGCGTTCCCTCCTGTCAGCTGATTTTCGAACACCGCCGGCGAGTGACCGATTGTTGATGTTTTTATTTGACTTTTATGTTTTTTTTTCTGTCAACCATCTGTAGAGCTTCATTTTACTTGTTGAACAGTCTGTTTTGGGAAATTGAAAAACCGTGAGTGAAAGTGTTAAGATCTGTGATTGAGTTTAGATTTACGATGGACAAATATTCCATCAGTAATTTGGTGGGTGAAGGATCGTTTGGAAAAGTGTACAAGGCGATCGACAAGCAGAACAAAACAACCGTAGCCCTGAAAATCATCAGCAAGGTAAGATTGTTGATGGCGATCTGAATAACGTAAACAGAATCATTACAATATTGTTTTTTTTTTAGAGAGGGCGATCAGGCCGGGAACTGAAAGGACTTCGTGGAGAATGTGAAATACAAAGAAACCTGCAACACCCGAACATCATTCGCATGTTGGATTCGTTCGAAACGGAGAACGAAATTATCGCCGTAACGGAATTCGCAAAAACCGATCTACATAGCTTGCTTCGTGATGGATCACTTGGAGAACCAAAAACGCAGAAGATCACTTACGATCTGGTGTCGGCGCTGTATTACTTGCATTCGCATCGGATTCTACATCGGGATTTGAAGCCGCAGAATATTCTCCTGGACAGGAACATGACGGCAAAGCTGTGCGACTTTGGATTCGCTAGAAACATGACGATGGGAACTCACGTTCTGACGTCCATCAAAGGAACTCCTCTCTACATGGCTCCAGAACTGCTGGAGGCCAAACCGTACGATCATCATGCTGATTTGTGGTCTTTGGGTTGTATCATATATGAAATGCTTGCTGGAGAACCACCATTCAGTTCCACTTCAATGATTCACCTGGTGAAACTTATCAGGAATCAGTACATAAAATGGCCCAGTTTTCTCACCTCGAATTGCATTTCTTTTGTGCAAGGATTACTAGAGCGGGACACCAGTCATCGAATGCCATGGACCACTATCATAAATCACCCTTTTGTTAAAGGTCACATTGTTATACTGAAAGAGGACATACCCGAGTCACCCTTCACGAATCCACTCACCGCTTCTCAAAGCAGCGAGAAGCGGAAGCAAACGAATCGAATAATTTACGGTGAAAATTACGAATACTTAAAGTATGGAACGAAGCGTCCAACAAAAGCAGCGAAAGGGTTGAACGAGGAAGATCTGGCTTCTTCTAGGGACAGCATGAATGTTATTCTGCAGAGTGATATGGAGTATGCGGAAACAGATGCAGAAGAAGCTGCTGTGACCTTGATCCCCAAAAGGAGTTCACCAGATAACGATAAAAATCCTATGAAGGAAAGTGATGAATCGCGTCGAATCAATCCGGAAGGTTTCACCGTAGAATATCATCATCCTTTGGGCGAAAACGCTGAACTCGTCCAAGACAATCCCAATCTGGTGATGAACAACTTCAACGACAACTTCCCTCTCCTGGACAAAAACGCGCAAAAGTTCATCTCCACTGACGAACTCGCAAACAGACTGAATAGCATTAACCTACAAAATCAATCGCTCAAATTCAAATCCCAAGAGCTGGAGCGACGAAAACTCAGCCAAAACATCGACAACTTCTCCGTGCGTCTCGAATCCGAGCGAAATGCCCAAACCAACACTCAAAAGTCAACCGACGATCTCCCTCAATCCGACAAGAAATCAGAAAAGATCACTCCAACCCTGCTGCCAGGTTGGGACTCCTGTGACGAATCGCAAAATCCCCCGATCGAAAACGAAGAATGGCTCGTGTTCCTCCAGAAGTCCATGCAGGAAATCCTGGACGGCGAACTGGACTCCCTAAAGCAGCAGAACTTCGTCAGCATAATCGTGGCCCCGCTCCGGAACTGCCGGGCCAGTGCCAAAGTCATCGAAAACGTCGCCCACCTGCTCAGCCTGCCCCTTTCCATCGATGCCCCTCCCGCCATACTCCACGACATCCTGAGCGTCTACGCCGAACTGAAACTCGTCCCCAACCTGGTGTACGCCTCCAAGCTTCTCTGCAACAAGAAGCTCAACTCGTCCAACAGCGAAAGTCAGTCGTCGCCCATCCCCACTCCTCTGACCACGTCCAACTCCTCAATCCGATTGCTCTCCTCGCTGGACTGCGACGAGGTCAAAACCCTGACGGCCGTGTACGATCTCATCTGCTTCCTGATCCACTCCGGGGAGAACTTCCTGAAGCAGTTCTGCGACGCGATCGAAATCCTCGGCGTCAAGGAGCTGTTCGTGAACTTCATCAACGCCGTCCGATCGAGCGAGGAGTACGTGCGGTTGAGCTGTGCCATCCTGGCCGTGCTGAACTGTGCCTTGCGGGAGCTGCCGGAGAATGCGGAAATCGTGGAGCAGATCGTGTTTCACGAGAATGTGAACCTGATTCAGATGCTTCGGCACGGGGACTCCATTTTGAGGTGAGATGTTCTTAAAGAAGTTGTTCAAATACAGATCCTGATGATTCAAATCCATTACAGACATAGAACGTGCATGCTGCTGAGAATTTTGGCGAGGTTCAGCTGCTTGGCCCTTCAAAAGCACTGGAACAACGAAATCAAAGAGTCGTTGGAGAATCTGCTGGAAGATCAGGATGTCGACATAAATATGGTTCGTAGACATTGCAATGTGAATCAATAGTCATTCGATTGTAAGCCAACGTATTATCCTGTTTTTTTCTTTTTTACAGGAAGCAAAATGTGCATTGGACGAATTTAAATACCTTTCCTTTATAACGGCTGATACGGCGAGTTGAATAAATATAAGCTACAACATGTTTTTTTGTGGTTTAGGCTGTAGGAGATATCACATTTCGAATCAAATTTGAATGGCTTCTCTTCCAGAAGCTGGAAGCTTCTCTTCCGGAAGCTAAAGAGCTTCTTTTCCAGAAGCCGAAAAGCTTCTTTTCCAGAAGCCGGAAAGCTTCTTTTCCAGAAGCCGAAGAGCTTCTTCGCCAGAAACTAGCAAGTTTTTCTTCCAGAAGCCTGGAAGCTTGTCTTTCAGAAGCTCGAAGCTTTTCATCCAGAAGCTGGAACCCTTCTTTTCCAAAAGCTGGAAGCTTCACTTCCAGAATTTGTAAAGTTTCTCTTCCAGAAGCTAAAAAGCTCCACTCCCAGAAGCTGGAACACTTCTCTTCTAGAAGCTGTAAGGGTTCTCTTCCACAAGCTGGAACACTTTTCTTCCAGAAGCTGTAAGGCTTCTCCTACAGAAGCTGTGTGGTTGTTTATTCAGAAGTTGGAAAGCCTTCCAAAAGCAGCAAGCAGTTTCTTTTCCAAAAAACTGGACAGCTTCTGCAAGGAAGCTTCCTTCTAGAAGCTGGAAAGCTTCTCTTCCAAAAGCTGAAAAGCTTTTCTTCCAGAAGTTTGAAAGCTTCTTTCCAGAAGCTTGAAGCTTCTTTTTCAGAAGCTGGAACACTTCTCTTCCAGAAGCTGGAAGGGTTCTCTTCCACAAGTTGAAAAGCTTCTCTTCCAGAAGTTAGAAGAAGCTTCTCTTCCAAAAGCAGGAAGAAGCTTTTTTTCTAAAAACTGGAAAAGTCCCTTTCTAGAAGCTGGAAAGCTCCTCCTCCAGAAGCTTCAAAGCATCTTTCCCAGAATATGGAACGCTCCTCTTCCAGAAGCTGGAAAGCTTCTCTTCCAGAAGCTTGGAAGCTTCTTTTTCTGAAACTACGAATAGCTTCTCTTCCAGAAACTGGAGAGCTTTCACAAGCTGTAAAACCTTTTTTCCAGAAGCTGGTAAGCTTCTTTTCCAGAAATTATTAAGCTTGGTAAAGCTCCTCTTCCAGAAGCTACAAAGCTTCTTTCCCAGAATCTGAAAGGCTTCTCTTCCAGAAGCTAGAAATTTCTGGAAGCTGGAAAGCATCTTTTTCTGGAGGTACAAAGAGCTTCTCTTCCAGAAGCTGGAAAACTTCCACAAGCTGGAAAACCTTTTTTCGCAGAAGATGGAAAGATTCTTTACAATCTGGAAAGCATATTTACAAGAAGCTGGAAAGCTTATTTACAAGAAGCTGGAAAGCTTCTTTACAAGAAGCTGGAAAGCTTATTTACAAGAAGCTGGAAAGCTTCTTTACAAGAAGCTGGAAAGCTTCTTTACAAGAAGCTGGAAAGCTTCTTTACAAGAAGCTGGAAAGCTTCTTTACAAGAAGCTGGAAAGCTTCCTTCCAGAAGCTGGAAAGCTTCCTTCCAGAAGCTGGAAAGCTTCCTTCCAGAAGCTGGAAAGCTTCCTTCCAGAAGCTGGAAAGCTTCCTTCCAGAAGCTGGAAAGCTTCCTTCCAGAAGCTGGAAAGCTTCCTTCCAGAAGCTGGAAAGCTTCCTTCCAGAAGCTGGAAAGCTTCCTTCCAGAAGCTGGAAAGCTTCCTTCCAGAAGCTGGAAAGCTTCCTTCCAGAAGCTGGAAAGCTTCCTTCAGAAGGAAAGCTTCCTTCCAGAAGCTGGAAAGCTTCCTTCCAGAAGCTGGAAGCTTCCTTCCAGAAGCTGGAAAGCTTCCTTCCAGAAGCTGGAAAGCTTCCTTCCAGAAGCTGGAAAGCTTCCTTCCAGAAGCTGGAAAGCTTCCTTCCAGAAGCTGGAAAGCTTCCTTCCAGAAGCTGGAAAGCTTCCTTCCAGAAGCTGGAAAGCTTCCTTCCAGAAGCTGGAAAGCTTCCTTCCAGAAGCTGGAAAGCTTCCTTCCAGAAGCTGGAAAGCTTCCTTCCAGAAGCTGGAAAGCTTCCTTCCAGAAGCTGGAAAGCTTCCTTCCAGAAGCTGGAAAGCTTCCTTCCAGAAGCTGGAAAGCTTCCTTCCAGAAGCTGGAAAGCTTCCTTCCAGAAGCTGGAAAGCTTCCTTCCAGAAGCTGGAAAGCTTCCTTCCAGAAGCTGGAAAGCTTCCTTCCAGAAGCTGGAAAGCTTCCTTCCAGAAGCTGGAAAGCTTCCTTCCAGAAGCTGGAAAGCTTCCTTCCAGAAGCTGGAAAGCTTCCTTCCAGAAGCTGGAAAGCTTCCTTCCAGAAGCTGGAAAGCTTCCTTCCAGAAGCTGGAAAGCTTCCTTCCAGAAGCTGGAAAGCTTCCAAGGAAGCTCCTTCCAGAAGCTGGAAAGCTTCCTTCCAGAAGCTGGAAAGCTTCCTTCCAGAAGCTGGAAAGCTTCCTTCCAGAAGCTGGAAAGCTTCCTTCCAGAAGCTGGAAAGCTTCCTTCCAGAAGCTGGAAAGCTTCCTTCCAGAAGCTGGAAAGCTTCCTTCCAGAAGCTGGAAAGCTTCCTTCCAGAAGCTGGAAAGCTTCCTTCCAGAAGCTGGAAAGCTTCCTTCCAGAAGCTGGAAAGCTTCCTTCCAGAAGCTGGAAAGCTTCCTTCCAGAAGCTGGAAAGCTTCCTTCCAGAAGCTGGAAAGCTTCCTTCCAGAAGCTGGAAAGCTTCCTTCCAGAAGCTGGAAAGCTTCCTTCCAGAAGCTGGAAAGCTTCCTTCCAGAAGCTGGAAAGCTTCCTTCCAGAAGCTGGAAAGCTTCCTTCCAGAAGCTGGAAAGCTTCCTTCCAGAAGCTGGAAAGCTTCCTTCCAGAAGCTGGAAAGCTTCCTTCCAGAAGCTGGAAAGCTTCCTTCCAGAAGCTGGAAAGCTTCCTTCCAGAAGCTGGAAAGCTTCCTTCCAGAAGCTGGAAAGCTTCCTTCCAGAAGCTGGAAAGCTTCCTTCCAGAAGCTGGAAAGCTTCCTTCCAGAAGCTGGAAAGCTTCCTTCCAGAAGCTGGAAAGCTTCCTTCCAGAAGCTGGAAAGCTTCCTTCCAGAAGCTGGAAAGCTTCCTTCCAGAAGCTGGAAAGCTTCCTTCCAGAAGCTGGAAAGCTTCCTTCCAGAAGCTGGAAAGCTTCCTTCCAGAAGCTGGAAAGCTTCCTTCCAGAAGCTGGAAAGCTTCCTTCCAGAAGCTGGAAAGCTTCCTTCCAGAAGCTGGAAAGCTTCCTTCCAGAAGCTGGAAAGCTTCCTTCCAGAAGCTGGAAAGCTTCCTTCCAGAAGCTGGAAAGCTTCCTTCCAGAAGCTGGAAAGCTTCCTTCCAGAAGCTGGAAAGCTTCCTTCCAGAAGCTGGAAAGCTTCCTTCCAGAAGCTGGAAAGCTTCCTTCCAGAAGCTGGAAAGCTTCCTTCCAGAAGCTGGAAAGCTTCCTTCCAGAAGCTGGAAAGCTTCCTTCCAGAAGCTGGAAAGCTTCCTTCCAGAAGCTGGAAAGCTTCCTTCCAGAAGCTGGAAAGCTTCCTTCCAGAAGCTGGAAAGCTTCCTTCCAGAAGCTGGAAAGCTTCCTTCCAGAAGCTGGAAAGCTTCCTTCCAGAAGCTGGAAAGCTTCCTTCCAGAAGCTGGAAAGCTTCCTTCCAGAAGCTGGAAAGCTTCCTTCCAGAAGCTGGAAAGCTTCCTTCCAGAAGCTGGAAAGCTTCCTTCCAGAAGCTGGAAAGCTTCCTTCCAGAAGCTGGAAAGCTTCCTTCCAGAAGCTGGAAAGCTTCCTTCCAGAAGCTGGAAAGCTTCCTTCCAGAAGCTGGAAAGCTTCCTTCCAGAAGCTGGAAAGCTTCCTTCCAGAAGCTGGAAAGCTTCCTTCCAGAAGCTGGAAAGCTTCCTTCCAGAAGCTGGAAAGCTTCCTTCCAGAAGCTGGAAAGCTTCCTTCCAGAAGCTGGAAAGCTTCCTTCCAGAAGCTGGAAAGCTTCCTTCCAGAAGCTGGAAAGCTTCCTTCCAGAAGCTGGAAAGCTTCCTTCCAGAAGCTGGAAAGCTTCCTTCCAGAAGCTGGAAAGCTTCCTTCCAGAAGCTGGAAAGCTTCCTTCCAGAAGCTGGAAAGCTTCCTTCCAGAAGCTGGAAAGCTTCCTTCCAGAAGCTGGAAAGCTTCCTTCCAGAAGCTGGAAAGCTTCCTTCCAGAAGCTGGAAAGCTTCCTTCCAGAAGCTGGAAAGCTTCCTTCCAGAAGCTGGAAAGCTTCCTTCCAGAAGCTGGAAAGCTTCCTTCCAGAAGCTGGAAAGCTTCCTTCCAGAAGCTGGAAAGCTTCCTTCCAGAAGCTGGAAAGCTTCCTTCCAGAAGCTGGAAAGCTTCCTTCCAGAAGCTGGAAAGCTTCCTTCCAGAAGCTGGAAAGCTTCCTTCCAGAAGCTGGAAAGCTTCCTTCCAGAAGCTGGAAAGCTTCCTTCCAGAAGCTGGAAAGCTTCCTTCCAGAAGCTGGAAAGCTTCCTTCCAGAAGCTGGAAAGCTTCCTTCCAGAAGCTGGAAAGCTTCCTTCCAGAAGCTGGAAAGCTTCCTTCCAGAAGCTGGAAAGCTTCCTTCCAGAAGCTGGAAAGCTTCCTTCCAGAAGCTGGAAAGCTTCCTTCCAGAAGCTGGAAAGCTTGCCTTCCAGAAGCTGGAAAGCTTGCCTTCCAGAAGCTGGAAAGCTTCCTTCCAGAAGCTGGAAAGCTTCCTTCCAGAAGCTGGAAAGCTTCCTTCCAGAAGCTGGAAAGCTTCCTTCCAGAAGCTGGAAAGCTTCCTTCCAGAAGCTGGAAAGCTTCCTTCCAGAAGCTGGAAAGCTTCCTTCCAGAAGCTGGAAAGCTTCCTTCCAGAAGCTGGAAAGCTTCCTTCCAGAAGCTGGAAAGCTTCCTTCCAGAAGCTGGAAAGCTTCCTTCCAGAAGCTGGAAAGCTTCCTTCCAGAAGCTGGAAAGCTTCCTTCCAGAAGCTGGAAAGCTTCCTTCCCAGAAGCTGGAAAGCTTCCTTCCAGAAGCTGGAAAGCTTCCTTCCAGAAGCTGGAAAGCTTCCTTCCAGAAGCTGGAAAGCTTCCTTCCAGAAGCTGGAAAGCTTCCTTCCAGAAGCTGGAAAGCTTCCTTCCAGAAGCTGGAAAGCTTCCTTCCAGAAGCTGGAAAGCTTCCTTCCAGAAGCTGGAAAGCTTCCTTCCAGAAGCTGGAAAGCTTCCTTCCAGAAGCTGGAAAGCTTCCTTCCAGAAGCTGGAAAGCTTCCTTCCAGAAGCTGGAAAGCTTCCTTCCAGAAGCTGGAAAGCTTCCTTCCAGAAGCTGGAAAGCTTCCTTCCAGAAGCTGGAAAGCTTCCTTCCAGAAGCTGGAAAGCTTCCTTCCAGAAGCTGGAAAGCTTCCTTCCAGAAGCTGGAAAGCTTCCTTCCAGAAGCTGGAAAGCTTCCTTCCAGAAGCTGGAAAGCTTCCTTCCAGAAGCTGGAAAGCTTTCCTTCCAGAAGCTGGAAAGCTTTCCTTCCAGAAGCTGGAAAGCTTTCCTTCCAGAAGCTGGAAAGCTTCCTTCCGGAAGCTGGAAAGCTTCCTTCCAGAAGCTGGAAAGCTTGCCTTCCAGAAGCTGGAAAGCTTCTCTGGAAGGAAGCTTTCCAGCTTCTGGAAGGAAGCTTTCCAGCTTCTGGAAGGAAGCTTTCCAGCTTCTGGAAGGAAGCTTTCTCTTCCAGAAGCTGGAAGCTTCTCTTCCAGAAGCTGGAAGCTTCTCTTCCAGAAGCTGGAAGCTTCTCTTCCAGAAGCTGGAAGCTTCTCTTCCAGAAGCTGGAAGCTTCTCTTCCAGAAGCTGGAAGCTTCTCTTCCAGAAGCTGGAAGCTTCTCTTCCAGAAGCTGGAAGCTTCTCTTCCAGAAGCTGGAAGCTTCTCTTCCAGAAGCTGGAAGCTTCTCTTCAACTGGTTTCCAGAAGCTGGAAGCTTCTCTTCCAGAAGCTGGAAGCTTCTCTTCCAGAAGCTGGAAACTTCTCTTCCAGAAGCTGGAAGCTTCTCTTCCAGGGTTCTCCAGAAGCTGGAAGCTTCTCTTCCAGAAGCTGGAAGCTTCTCTTCCAGAAGCTGGAAGCTTCTCTTCCAGAAGCTGGAAGCTTCTCTTCCAGAAGCTGGAAGCTTCTCTTCCAGAAGCTGGAAGCTTCTCTTCCAGAAGCTGGAAGCTTCTCTTCCAGAAGCTGGAAGCTTCTCTTCCAGAAGCTGGAAGCTTCTCTTCCAGAAGCTGGAAGCTTCTCTTCCAGAAGCTGGAAGCTTCTCTTCCAGAAGCTGGAAGCTTCTCTTCCAGAAGCTGGAAGCTTCTCTTCTCTTCCAGAAGCTGGAAGCTTCTCTTCCAGAAGCTGGAAGCTTCTCTTCCAGAAGCTGGAAGCTTCTCTTCCAGAAGCTGGAAGCTTCTCTTCCAGAAGCTGGAAGCTTCTCTTCCAGAAGCTGGAAGCTTCTCTTCCAGAAGCTGGAAGCTTCTCTTCCAGAAGCTGGAAGCTTCTCTTCCAGAAGCTGGAAGCTTCTCTTCCAGAAGCTGGAAGCTTCTCTTCCAGAAGCTGGAAGCTTCTCTTCCAGAAGCTGGAAGCTTCTCTTCCAGAAGCTGGAAGCTTCTCTTCCAGAAGCTGGAAGCTTCTCTTCCAGAAGCTGGAAGCTTCTCTTCCAGAAGCTGGAAGCTTCTCTTCCAGAAGCTGGAAGCTTCTCTTCCAGAAGCTGGAAGCTTCTCTTCCAGAGTCTGGTAAGCTTTTTTCCCAGAAGCTGGAAAATGTTTCTTCCAGCAACTGGAGAGCTTCTCTTCCAGAAACTGGAAAGCTTCTCTTCCAGAAGCTGGAAAGCTTCTCTTACAGAAGCTAGAGAGCTTCTCTCTCAGAAGGTGGAAAGCTTCTCTTCCAGAGTCTGAAAAGATTTTCTCCCAGAAGCTGGAAAATGTTTCTTTCGGAAATGGAGAGCTTCTCTTCCAGAACCTGGAAAGTTATTCTTCCAGAAGCTGGACAGCTTCTCTTCCAAGAGCTGGAAAGATGGAAGTATTTTTTTCAGAAGCTGTAAAGCTTCTCTTCCAGGAGCTGGGAAGATTCTTTTTCAGAAGCTGGGAAGCTTCTCTTAAAAGATCTGTGAAGCTTCTCTTCCAGAAGCTGGATATCTTCTCTTCCAGAAGATGAAAAGCTTCTCTTCCGGAAGATGGAAAGCTTCTCTTCCAGAAGCTGGAAAGCTTCTCTTCCAGAAGCTGGCAAGCTTCTCTTCCAGAAACTGGAAAGCTTTTTTCCCAGAAGCTGGAAAGCTTCTCTTCCAGAAGCTGGAAAGCTTTTCTTCCAGACTCTGGAAAGCTTTTCTCCCAGAAGCTGGAAAATGTTTCTTCCAGCAACTGGAGAGCTTCTCTTCCAGAACCTGGAATGTTATTCTTCCAGAAGCTGAAAAGCTTCTCTTCCAAGAACTGGAAAGCTTTTCTCCTAGAAGCTGGAAAATGTTTCTTCCAGCAACTGGAGAGCTTCTCTTCCAGAACCTGGAATGTTATTCTTCCAGAAGCTGAAAAGCTTCTCTTCCAAGAACTGGAAAGATGGAAGTCTTTCTTTCAGAAGCTTTAAAACTTCTCTTCCAGAAGCTAGAAAGTTTCTCTTCCAGAGTCTGGAAAGCTTTTCTCCCAGAAGCTGGAAAATGTTTCTTCCAGCAACTGGAGAGCTTCTCTTCCAGAACCTGGAATGTTATTCTTCCAGAAGCTGAAAAGCTTCTCTTCCAAGAACTGGAAAGATGGAAGTCTTTCTTTCAGAAGCTGTAAAACTTCTCTTCCAGAAGCTAGAAAGTTTCTCTTCAAGAGTCTGGAAAGCTTTTCTCCCAGAAGCTGGAAAATGTTTCTTCCAGCAACTGGAGAGCTTCTCTTCCAGAACCTGGAATGTTATTCTTCCAGAAGCTGAAAAGCTTCTCTTCCAAGAACTGGAAAGCTTTTCTCCCAGAAGCTGGAAAATGTTTCTTCCAGCAACTGGAGAGCTTCTCTTCCAGAACCTGGAATGTTATTCTTCCAGAAGCTGAAAAGCTTCTCTTCCAAGAACTGGAAAGATGGAAGTCTTTTTTTCAGAAGCTGTAAAGCTTTCTTCCAGGAGCTGGGAAGATTCTTTTTTCAGAAGCTGGGAAGCTTCACTTATAAGATCTGTGAAGTTTCTCTTCCAGAAGCTGGATATCTTCTCTTACAGAAGATGAAAAGCTTCTCTACCGGAAAATGGAAATCCTCTTTTCCAGAAGCTGGCAAGCTTCTCTTCCAGAAGCTGGAAAGCTTGTCTCCCAGAAGCTGGAAATCTTTTCTCCCAGAAGCTGGAAAATGTTTCTTCCAGCAACTGGAGACCTTCTTTTCCAAAAGCTGGAAAGCTTCTCTTCCAGAAGCTGGAAAGGTTTTCTCCCAGAAGCTGGAAAGCTTTTTTCCCAGAAGCTGGAAAGCTTCTCTTCCAGAAGCTGGAAAGCTTCTCTTCCAGAAGCTGGAGAGCTTCTTTTCCAGAAACTGGAAAGCTTTTCTCCCAGAGCCTGGAAAACTTATCTTCCAGAAGCTGGAAAGCTATTCTTCCAGAAGCTGAAATGCTTCTCTTCCAAGAGCTGGAAAGATGGAAGTCTTTTTTTCAGAAGCTAGCTGGACAGCTTCTCTTTTAGAAGCAGGAAACCTTGTCTTCCAGAAACTGGAATATTTCTCATCCAGAAGCTGGAAAACTTTTCTTCCAGAAGCTGGAAAATGTTTCTTCCAGCAACTGGAGAGCTTCTCTTCCAGAAGCTGGAAAGCTTCTCTTCCAGAAGCTGGAAAGCTTTTCTCCCAGAAGCTGGAAAATTTTTCTTCCAGCAACTGGAGACCTTCTTTTCCAAAAGCTGGAAAGCTTCTCTGCCAGAAACTGGAAAGCTTCTCTTACAGAAGCTGGAGAGCTTCTCTTCCAGAAGCTGGAAAGCTTTTCTCCCAGAAGCTGGAAAGCTTTTCTCCCAGAAGCTGGAAAGCTTTTTTCCCAGAAGCTGGATATCTTCTCTTCTAGAAGACGAAAAGCTTCTTTTCCGGAAGATGGAAAGCCTCTTTTCCAGAAGCTGGCAAGCTTCTCTTCCAGAAGCTGGAAAGCTTTTTTCCCAGAAGCTGAAAAGCTTCTCTTCCAGAAGCTGGAAAGCTTCTCTTCCAGAAGCTGGAAAGCTTTTCTCCCAGAGCCTGGAAAACTTATCTTCCAGAAGCTGGAAAGCTATTCTTCCAGAAGCTGAAATGCTTCTCTTCCAAGAGCTGGAAAGATGGAAGTATTTTTTTCAGAAGCTGTAAAGCTTCTCTTCCAGGAGCTGGGAAGATTCTTTTTCAGAAGCTGGGAAGCTTCTCTTATAAGATCTGTGAAGCTTCTCTTCCAGAAGCTGAACGCTTCTTTTCCAGAAGCTGGACACCTTGTATTCTAGAAGTTGGAAAGCTTTAATTTTCAGAAGCTAGCTGGACAGCTTCTCTTTTAGAAGCAGAAAACCTTGTCTTCCAGAAACTGGAATATTTCTCATCCAGAAGCTGGGAAACTTCTCTTTCAGAAGTTTAGAAGCATATCTTCCAGAAGCTGGAAAGATTCTCTTTCAAAAGCAGGAAAGTTTTTCCTCCATAAGCTAGAAAGCTTTTCTTCCAGAGGCCTTTATACGCCGTTTAACATTGCAGTTGACCTCTGCATATCATTCCGGTCCAAGAAGGTTGCGCTCTAGCAAACTACCTTCATGCTGTCTTCAATGATGGAAAGTGGCGAACATTTCTGCTGAATTGGAACAAAAACAAAACCAAACGCTCCCGAGCGTCAGAGCGCTGATTTACTCGCATCTGTCATGCTCCCGAGTAACCGAAGCTAAAAGTGATTCGCTAACATGTTCGGAACTATCCAGAGTCATATTGTGCCTTTGGAAAAAAAAGCTGCTTCTCCTCCCAGATTCATGGTTTTCAAGGATTTTCGACTACAAACTAGAAGTTTACTGTCGATTTGATGGTTTTACAATTGATTTGTATGTTAAAATCATAATAAATCACACCTTGCTCGGTTACTCGCGAGTAAACGTTGTCGAGCTCTTTTGACATGTTCTCCGGAGCAGACGAGTGCGGACTTACTCACACCTAGCCAGTTCGCGAGTCTGTGATGTTTGTTATGCGTTGGTATACACTCGTGAACTGCTTCGTGATGCGAACTTTTCCACCACTGGCTGTCTTTGCATTCTTCGGTGTTATTGCTTTTTTTCTGTTCTTGCAATCATTTAAATCCATCTGTTGAGCGAAAAATCGGCCACTAGCGTATAGCTCTTTACGGCATTCTTCACGCCTGTCACCCTAAGACACTCTTCATCGCATCAGTCGTTTCGTCTTTATCAGTCATCAGTGTCGATCACGTCCCGTACAGCTGTTTTCGTCTCCAGTCTCCAGTAACGTCCGTTCTTCCTAATTGTTCGTCTAGCTGCTGGCTATGAGATAATGATCCCAGTCTTCAAAAAAGTCCTGAAGAACTTCATTCTCTACACAAAGATGCCGCCGTATACCGATTTCCACCGAATTACTCTGTTCCCAATCACTATAAATCCAACTCCATGTTTTGCTGTGTCACCGCCACTGTAGTAGATGTAGTACTTGAATAAGGTTTTGAAGATGGAATCCACTGCTTGGAATTCGGTTTGTCCGATAAATGGTTAAAGGTTTTTACTGGATAGCCTCTTCGTCTACCTTACTTAAAGCTAAACCATTTCTTGCTGTATAATGAAATCGTTGGCTTTACTTTTAAAATTCTAGAAAGACGTCAAGTTTTCAATAGTCCACTTCACCATAGTTGCTGAACCTGCATCATGACAGGGGCTGCCTCTTCGTTGCTGACATGATACTGCATTGTCCACTTGTTCTCTACGTGATGACCATGGTTATGACCATCATAATATTGTTACAGTATTTTGGTCACGGACGGGAAGTCACGGCCGGCCCTGTACAATTGAATCTTTTCTGTAATTAGGAAGCTGTAAACCTGATCCAATTCGAGGTCGCAATGCCGATTCTGGAAATGGGATGACCACCGACTACAATGTAGCACATATCTGACACCACCGGTGCAACTTTCGCCACCGAACCAAGTTGGTATGATGGTCGCATCGATTGCAGTCGTTGGGTGGCAT
Source organism: Aedes aegypti (assembly GCF_002204515.2). NCBI lineage: Eukaryota > Metazoa > Arthropoda > Insecta > Diptera > Culicidae > Aedes > Aedes aegypti. The sequence continues at coordinate 289,657,549 of NC_035107.1, read as the reverse complement.
AAAACTAGTCTAGCCGCAGTAATTAATCATCATCGCAAGAAGTGTCTGAGAAATCGATCGCCTCGGGACCCAACTGAACATGGAGCGACCGAGGGATAAAATGGGACTTGACTGCTTCTCAATGGGTGACAGCTTTCTCACAGCTGATTTCTGCCCAAGAAGGGACCGTGAGGTCTCATTTCCGTGAACGCTCTCCTGGCAGACGAGGTCAATGCTTGAAGCCTTTCATTTACTGGGTGCAGTGCAGGGATCATTTCACAGGGATGTGCGAAGAAGATAGGGAAGAACCGGTCAAAATTTTCCGCTGAACTCTAAAATGAGACTGATGATGTGCACTGGGCGGAACCGGTCAAAGAGGTAATTGGCGCTGCACTAACAGAAAGGAGGATCGCAACGAAATGCTTGTGAGGTGGGTCGGGTAGTGAACCAGTGACCTTGTTTTGACTGCAGAACAGATGGATGACAGGGGAAGACAAATTTCCTGTCTGGTTCGGTGGGTTTGATCATCACGGTTATGGTTAATTGAAAAGGGGAATTGCAACAGTATGATGAAGTCACGGAAACCTAAATCCGACACTGCAGCTAGTCATTCCGCTAACAAACAATTTGTATCATCTCTACCACCCATGAAAGCAGAAGCAAGATCTACGCACTACAGCGTAGATAATATCACTGCATTTCAATGATCAGCAGATGATCGCTGGAAAAACCGGCTCAGGTTGCCCTCATCGATTATCTCGACCGTGCAGACTAGACATGGACACGGTCGATCGACATCAAACGGATCATTGCACGAGCAAGTGCTGTGCGGGGGGTAGGAAATCGTATGTTTTCTTTTCCGTAATCACATAATGCATACATGCCCTCAGCTCAACGAGTCACATGGACGAACTGTATGGTAGCAAATCCCAGACTCCATTGGAACCACTGACGAGAATTCTATTATGTTTCCCCGAGAACCGTTCACCCGAATTCCAAACGCCTGAATGTAACAAACGCTCGGGACTCATAGTGTTTCTGAAATCAATAACGTTTTGATTCATATTACGGACAGCTTTAAATTCCGGAAACTCTACTTTGTAAAGGAAACAATTCACACGAAATGTTTCAATTTTTGCCTTTCAAAAGTTCCCACTTTTGAGGCTTTTTTCAATTAACTTTTTCCATAGATATCTATGCAAATGTATGAATCCCAACTGCCTCAGACGTCTCTTAAGCAGAGCGTTAATGATTAATCATAAATTTAATCATGATTAATGATTAATGATTATTATTAATCAAAAATTTTAATCATTAATCACAAAAAATCAAGAGTTAATAATTAATCACTAATCATAATCATTGCATTTTAATGTTTTAATCATTAATCATTAATCATAATCATAAAGATCGCCAATTTTATTCAATAATCATAATCTTAATCATAAATCAAACATCTAATCAATCATCAATCAATCATTGAACAAAATTCGACAAATATTTCAACATTGCTTTCTAATGTACAAATAAATTTTGCATCTCTTATATCGTGTGACAACATCGCTGATAGCTTAAGCCCACGGAAATTAAAAATTCAAATCAAGTACAGCATGGCTTTGCTGTATATCCGCGGACGTTACCATAAGACTAAAAAAGACCCTTAAATATTTCCTTCAAGTAAGACGGTGCATTTTCTTAGTTGAATTTGATCCGAATCCGAAGACCCAGTTGGACGCTTGTGAGTGGTACCATTCTTCATGAAGGATAGCTGCTTATAGGCGCTGATCATCAAATTTCGACCGAGCACTAGTTTTCTAGCCGTTCATAAGATGTTTGTGTTCTTTGTATGAAAATCCGAAAATTTGCACAAAATTTTCAAGAGCGAAAATTTGTCCTTTTCCCCTAGTAGGTGGTATTTCTGTCAATAGCTCCTTGCTGCTTTTGTTCACGTTTGATGTTTGCAATCCTACATCGCCTGAAGATATCTACTAAATAAAAGAGAAAATCGCTTTTTTCAGTTTTGATTTTGCACCATTTTTACTTGGGCCTTAAAGCTTTTCAATTTGAATTATCCTCTTCAATAATGAGTATGTCCAGTTATGGACATAGTGGTTCCCTATTTGGACATATGCGGAATTCGGATAACTTTCACATGTTTAATCTTTTTGAATGTTTTAACATCAGAATATATCGTTAATCTTACTGCTAAAACACAAAAAAAACTTTTAAAAATGTTGAGACATTCAAATTATCACGCATGGCGAAATAGGGAACCACTATGGCCATTGGTACACCTACCCTAATTCATTTTCATGTTTATGGCTCATTCGTTGCATACATGCATACGTAGCGCTAAAAATAAAAATTTTAAACCCTCCCCTCTCCGTACTGCTTTTTGTATGAGAGTTTTCAAAATTTTGTTTGGTCAACATTTTTATCAATAATCATTATTAATGGTTAATCATTCAAAGGCTAATGATTGAATGCCCGAAAGTATGCACTAAACCCCAGAGATGGTCGGGTCTCGGGTTTTCAAACCCAAAACCCGACCCGAACCCGAACCCGTTCGGGTCGGGTTCGGGTTTGAAAATTTAAAATTTTTCGGGTTCGGGTTCGGGTCGGGTTTGAAGGCCACAAAATTATCGGGTACGGTTCGGGTTCGGGCTTGAAAAAAGTCGGGTTCAGTCGGGTTTGGGTCGGGTTTGGTGAGAATGGTGAACAGAGTAACAACCTAAAAGCTTCCCTATGCATCAGAAACGATGAATTTATAATCTTTTCAAACTCGGGTTTTTCATAGAAAACTTTTTCGGGTTTCGGGTCGGGTTCGGGTTTGAACAGCGATAATTTTTCGGGTTCGGGTCGGGTCGGGGTTTGCTTTTCAATTACAGTCTCGGGTTCGGGTCGGGTCCGGGTTTTAAGAAATAAAATAAGTCGGGTACGGGTCGGGTTCGGGTTAGAAAAATGTGAAACCCGACCATCTCTACTAAACGCCTTGAAGTATGCAACAAACGGATTATTTCAACTTTTCCCTTTCTTAGCTATAAATCTAAAATAAAAATCTTTTGAAGCAAATTTTTAATTTAAAACCATTTTTACTGAAATCTAGATTCAGATCAAGGAAGGGCGAAAATTCCTTTACAGCATTATTAGAAAAAATATGTTTCCAGTTTCTCATAAAAATCTCGTTAGGAAATCCCAACCCAATGTTCAAACTGATTTTACTCAACATTTCTCCAAGAATAGGGTTGTGATGAAATATTTGCAATACAAAGCTTGTTCGCAAGATCACATTTTTCTTATTATTTCACAATTTATTGCGCTTAAATATCTTTAGATTGACATTATTAATTATTAAATCTTGTCGAAGTTAAATTTAGGGAGGGGATGGTTGATTCAAAAGAGATTTTCATACGTGCTATTGAAATAATTCCAGGGCACGGACAATTATAAAACTTTGGTTTCTGGTTCAAACTTTAACGTAGATCCATAAAATATAAACAACTGGATACCCCTAACAACTCTTCCGAAAAATAATATAAAAATGATATCTTATACTTCAAAAATTCTTTTGAGAGTTAAATCTATGGCTTCGTTTGCAAAATTCATGAAGTTTAAGATATAAAGCTAGGTTTCGGAACTACCAATATAATGCTTCACTTTCACTTCGGAGGAATTATTGGAGTATGAATAAACAACTAACACTTCACTATACAAAAAAAGTACTAAAAATCACTAGAAAGACGAGCAAATACCATTTAACTTTTTATAATAATCTAATAATCACAAGATAAAAAGCATATTAGAGTTTACCGGAGTTTGCTCACCTTACTTATAATTTTTTCTACACTGTTCTTTCTTTTATGAAGTGAAGTGTTGAAATCCGACTAGTTTTTTACCAATACTTTGAATACTTTCCCCGGCAACGTATGCATCACACTCTTGAAAATTTATTGGTACACTTATGATTAAGAAAAATCTGAATCAAACAGTTCTCAGCATGATTTTTCGTTCAATCATCAACTTTTTAATCATGATACTCTTAACATTTGGGACTCGATATGAAAGTGGCTACTGAATCTTAGGGGGGCTTCTACAGTACTCCACGCAATTTAATCAGGAATCGTCGTAATTTTCGAATCGATACCCGCAGTTCTGAAGACAAACAGCAATCCTGATATTTACGGAATTTCGTTAGAAGACGACTGAAAAACACTATTTTGTACAACTATCGTAAAATTAAACATACCATTTACTTCCTCAATTGGATTAAATGGGAAAAATTGATATGAAATTTGCGATAAAATAAGATGTCTTCTCGGTGCGAATCGAACTCACGACTCCCTGTTCACTAGATAGGGCGCGTTACCCCTACACCACGAGAGGACTCATGGACGGTTTCTACTGTTGAATGCCTAAGCCGAGAGTGCACTAGTTATTCGGTATATAAAGACCACATACTACTGGCCAACAACGTGCTGGACGCGGTTTGTATAGTGCAGGCTCGCAATGTGTCGCGACGTTCTCAATATAAATACAATAAATGATAATTTAAAAAAGTATTATTTTGAAATTAAAAATGTTGATCAAATTTGACTTTATTCACGTAAGGGTTATCAATCATCAATCATTGCAACTCGTTAATCATTAATGCTCTGCGCTAAAGCGGTTTGATGGTTTTAAATGAAAATTCGACTCTTCTATTCAGAGTAGGGAAAAATTCTGAAATTCACATTACAGTCATTGGCGTAGGAACAGGGGGGGCCAGGGGGGGCCTGGCCCCCTCCAGAATCATCCAGGCCCCCCCTCCCCCAGAATTTTGATGATAGTAAAAAAACAATTTAACATGAAGCAAAATCTTCTGAATCAATGTAAATGACTGTTGTTATTGACAAAAAATCTCTTCAGAAGTTACGTTATTTTATGTTGTACTCCTATAGTGAGAAAACCTCGCTTGCCTTACACAGCATCAGCGTGGCGGTTCTGTCTTCGGTGAATCGCGCTACAACCGAAAGCTAAACCGTCCGTTGGTTACTGTTAGAAATGGCTTCTTGTTGTGTGTGATTAGCGCAACTTTTCGACATCTCCGTAACAAAAAATACCGTGTACAAATAAGTGTCAATATCCAGGAAGTTTGATTCCCAAAATTCTTTTTTTTAATGATCCAAATAATGCTGTTTTAGCATACAACAGCATATTCGCAGCATTCTGATTTATCATGTTTTTGAAGGAAACCCTGCTTGAAGTGTCCGGTGATGATGATTTCCCTTATGAGAATTCACTTATGAATTCGATACATTAACTTAAATTCGTATAACATAAAAAAATATAATTGAAAAAACAGACAAAATTACTAAAGGAATTTCTTAGATAATACATAGTGGAAATTTTTGTCGAAAAATCAGACTTAACATTCAACTTTGGCATGGCCAAGTCTTTTGTTAAGATGAATGACAGAAATTTTACATGGTGTGAAAAAGTGTATCAAAATCGACCGTAGTGCTTTATTTCAGCAATGAATTCTCGCTTTAATTTTGACTCATTTTTTGAAGTATTTTTGTATGAATAAATTTATTGCTTAAGATTTATTTTCACAATTAAACTTATTATTTCATAAATTATTTGAGTAATATCCGACAGATTTGTAGCAGATTTTTCATAAAACGTTTCCATATTCCAGTATTTTAAAATTCTAGTATAATCAAATTCCTCAAGGAATATTGAAGGGTAGCTTCAGAAGTTTTGCAAATCTCTTGGAAATTAGGAAATAAGGAAATAATATTGTGGGACTTGCTCATACTTTCGCAGCGAATTTCTTCTGGTGGACATAAATTCCTTCTATGTCTACTTTTTAGTAGCAATTTGATTCCGGAAGATGTTCCTGGATTTACCTACAAGATGTTACTTACATGCATCAAAAGTTCAGTTTTCACACGCAATTCCTCCAAAAAATTAGATTCTGCCAAATCTAATACGGAGATCTGAGATATTTTGCTAAGGTTCTATTTCTAATTCTTATGTGAATTTATTAAAATAGTTTTTCCAAAAATGTTACTAATTTTTTTCGGCAAAGTTTAACAAAAGGCCTTAATAAATATTTACAAAACACTTCACAAATTGTATCAAAAACTCTTCTATGTTTTGTTTTATTTTCTAGAAATTTTTCTTCAAATCCTCGGATTATTCAATAATTGGAAAGAATATTGAATTTGAAATATCTATTGCCTTCGAATCTTCAGAGGAAATTTGTTGAAACTCGCGGGACTAAAAGAAATTGGTATAGCGGTTGTTGTATCAGGGGGTCGAATCACGGGCTTATTTTTCGGGAAACAATCACTCCAAAACACGACGCGATTACTCAACTAACGAAATAACTGTTTTATTAAAGAACTGGGCAAATATATTTAATACTTTTCTCGGTACACTTTATTCGCACGCTGTTGGTGGCTATCTGATCTCTTACTGAAAGTCTAATAGAAACCGAATGAAAGAAAAAAGGATCTGACGTGCATGTCGATGCAACGCACAAAAAGGTAACAATAGCTTATACAAATGCGTTTTATGCAGATTCATCTATGCGATATTTTCTATACGTGGAGATGGATTCTAATTCATAATACAGTGGGATTCCGTTTTTGGCATGCTCCGTTTTTGGCATGCTCCGATTTTGGCACCCCCCGATTTTGGCAACAAAATGGATCCGTTTTTGGCAACATTTTTCAATACCATTAAATTTGTAAATTTTTGTAAATATTATCGTGTCTGTTGCCATAGTCATTTGAATAGCAGGTCAACTTCACACCGATTACATTCCAGAGCTCCATTTTCGTCGATATTTCTACAAATCTCACCAACTACTAAGAACTCGCGTACGCGCTTTTTTACTTCAGAATGGTCATTGGTCATACATTGGTAACGTTGCATGAGGAAAAAAATCTCCACCAGTAACTCAACTAAAGACCAATCTCTTTTCTTAGGCATTCATATTGAGTGACCAGCCCACTTGAGTCTGCCAGTAGGTGCTAAAATAAAAAAAACTGTTCTTCAGTTTGGAACAGCTTGTTTGAACAAAGCACCAGCACCGACATAAGAGCAACAAAAAATCTATGACTCACACAGAGTTACAATCATAAATTTTGTCTCATCTTTTTGGCTCATTGTCTTTATTTTTATGGATTTACATACATTGCGCATGTAAAAAAACACCGCAATAATAGTTACAAATATGTACAGCAAAATGTCGTGTATCATAACTTTTAATAAATTTCATTAAATAACATGACAAATGCAAATGCAGTCCAAACTACAATTTATTCTCAATAATATCATTGAAGCGTGCGATAAATACGACTGAGAGTGTTTTAACTTCTTGTATGTGGTATTGGTGTGTATATTGATCTTTCTGCGTCAATAATTTAAAGCTACGTTCCCTCTTTTCTATAGACTCTGTAAGGCGTTAGATTTGTTATGAGACGATTCAGAATTCTGTACAAGATTGTTAATCAAGGATACGGGTCTCAACATCATCAAAATGTTCCTTACGAGCTGAGTCTATGAGTTTCCTAACTGTACCCTGAAGAATTCTTAAGGGATTCTTGGTTCTTGTGGGACTTTTCAGAAATTTTAACGAATTCATAAGGATATCTGCAGATTCCAAGTGGACACTGAGGGCTTGTTGAGGGATCCTTAGAGTGTACAATTGGTTATGGAGGATTATGTCCAAAATCTGGTGATTCCTAATAAACTCTAGGGCGTCCTGTAAATTTAAAGCGCCATAATGTGAATTTCTAATAGTATTTTTAATATTTCCGGCGAAAGCTTTGGGGTTTTGAAAAGGTTCCTAGAGAAATTGAAGGTGTGCTAGTGGTAGTCTAACAATAATAAACTTTTAAAATTTTCATAGGGGACTTAAGAATATTCAGCAACATCGCAGCGGAATTCCAAGATGTTAACTCCTGTCAAATTCCTTAGCAAGATCCAGAGAACTCTATGCGAGATCCTACGAATGCTTGGCAAGAAGCATCAGAGCTCAAGCGTTTTTTTCTGTAGATTTCTCATGAGAACCTGAAGATTCCTGTAAGATTCTTGATTCAGGATTCAGGATTTACAGGATTCTGTAAATTTCAGTTGATTTCATAAGGTAGGTGTAAAACATATATCAAGCTCAATTAAAAATTATTTCAAGTAAAAATAGATTCTACCAAATTACAAGTCACATTTATGCATCATCTCATGTTTATGTTTGTCCTTTTGATGCAGTCAACCATTCATTATACAATGCTTTACTTTATCAAACACATAAATTGAAGGAACAATTCTAAACTTACCGAATTTTTCAAATTTTACGCTCCAAAATTAAACTGATTTTAAATGATAATTTCATGTCGTTTTGCAATACCCAGCGCTTTTGATTCGCAAATACGTCTTTAAAAGAAAACACATTTTTTTTTGTTTTCTTTCATAGTTTTAAGAAAATGTCCAGTTCTTCAATAAAAGTCACTTTTTTGATTATTGGTTTTACAAGGCCCTCTTATACAAAAATTATACATAAAGCTTCTAAAAAATAATTGAAGACGTTGAGGCGTAAAAACGCCACCAGAAAAATGTTTGCCATATTTAACATTATGGGGCTATAGATTCATAGTATAGTAAGACCCTTCGGGAAAATGCTTCGAAGTGAACCTTTTCGAAGTCTCAACGCCTTATGATTCCATAAAAATGATGTTTTCAAAACCAATAGTTGAAAAATAAAATTTAAAATATGGGTTCCGATTTTGGCACGGTTCCGTTTTTGGCAACTGAAAATTTCAACTTTGTTGCCAAAAACGGAATCCCACTGTATTTTAAATTCAAATTGAAAGTAATCTAATTACAAAATTATAAGCTAATGTGGACCGTATCATAGGCCGGCCACCTGAAATGTCTCATTTCACTACAAATCAATCTATCTTTCTAGTGAACTCTTCAAAATACTTAATCGTTTTACTCACAGCTGCTTCGAAGAGTCTTCTACGACGATACCTGGACTGGAGTGGTCAGTTGCTGCATCTGTGTAGATCATCTCTTCCTCGTCCGTTATGGGCAGCGGACACAGCTTCGTCACCGCTCGTTTCATAGTCGCTCCGGTTGGAGTGCGAATTGTTACCACGCGCGTGACACCATCTTGTCCGGGATGCAGTTCCACTACACGAACGAGAGGCCAGCGTACGGGCGGTAGGCAGCTGTCTTGAAGAATCATCACTTGACCAACTTTTAGGACGACACAATGTGGATTACTAGTTGATAAGCGTTGAAGCTCCTTCAGGTACTCTGTCCGCCAGTGGTACCAGAACAGCTGCTGCTTCTGCTGGATAACATCGTACCGGTTTCTAAGCCGGTTCACTGGAACGTCCTTCATATCCGGATAAGGTAGGGCTTGCAAGGATGAGCCGATCAAAAAATGACTTGGCGTAATGGCTTGAAAGTCGTTTGGATCTTCTGAAAGCGGGGCTAATGGCCTCGAATTCATTGCACCTTCAATTATCACTAGGATCGTTACTAGGTCCTCGTACAGCAACGGTGAGCTACCCAACTGACGAAGTAGATGCTTTTTTGCGACCTTCACCCCGGCTTCCCAAAGGCCGCCGAAGTTAGGGGCACGAGGTGGGATCATGTGCCACTGTATTCCATCAGTAGCGAGAGCGGACGAGATACGATTTATTTCGTCGGTATTTGAGAGCATTCGATAGAGGGCATGTAACTCATTTTTTGCTCCGACAAAATTAGTGGCATTGTCTGAGTATACATTTTCGGGCTTTCCTCGTCTAGCTATGAAACGCTGGAGAGCTGAGAGGAATGAAGCTGTCGATAGATCACCGACCAGCTCAATGTGTACAGCTTTAGTGCTGAAACACACAAAGAGGGCAATATAGGCTTTGGTGGGGGCGGACTTGCGGTAGGCGGGTTTTACAAATACTGGGCCACAATAGTCGATTCCTGTGGATGCGAAGGGGCGACTTGGCGTAACTCGGGCAAGAGGAAGCTGACCAACGGGCTGTTGCAAGGGGCGAGGGTTTGCACGCGTACAGCGATAGCATGTTCGGATTACGCTACGCACTGCTCTCCTTCCATTAGTGGGCCAATATTCGTTGCGCACTACGCCAAGCGTAAGTGATATTCCCCCGTGGATCAATTTACAGTGGTATGACATCAACATCAATCTGGTAAATTTGTGAAAACCAGGTAGAAGAATTTGATGTTTTGTTGTGTACGATTCTGTCGATAGTTTTAGCCGGCCACCGACTCGGATTATGCCCACAGAGTCCAGAAATGGGTTGAGCAATTTTAGGCTTGAATTATTGGCAACAGGTTTTCCTTTTCTTAGCAGGGTGAGTTCTGGTTTAAAACATTCGGTCTGCACAATTTTAACCAAACGATCTCTGGCAGTTTCAATCTCAATAGGAGTCAGTGCAATCGTTGGTTGTTTTGGTCCCTTCCTTGTATAGTGGCAGAATCGCAAACAATACGCAGTGGTTCGTAATAAGCGATCAAATGATGACGAACGGCAAAATAAAGGGTTGATTGGTAGTGGAGTGCGAGACAACAAAGTGGTAGTTTTCCGTTCGCTCTCTACATCAGCAAGTGTTGTTTGCGAATGGTTTAGCTTCGGCCAGTTTTCCTCCCCCTCTCCCAACCAATCTGGGCCATGGATCCATTCTCTGCTGCTTAGGAATTGCGGGACGGGCATCCCACGGGAAACAAGATCGGCAGGGTTGCTCACTCCAGGTACATGAAACCATCTAGAACTGTTCGTCAGGGTGTGAATGTCTGCTACTCGGTTTGAAACGAAAGTTTTCCAAGTCTGTGGTGGTGAGCGGAGCCAGTGTAGCACTACCGTTGAGTCGGTCCAATAGAAGACGGGAGTGGTTTCCATTTTCAGTGCAGCTACAACCCTTGATGATAATTGAGCACCCAGTTGAGCTGCACACAGTTCCAGTCTGGGAATGCTGCGCTTCTTCAAAGGTGCTACTCGTGATTTTGATGCGAGTAATACCACCTTCACTTCGCCGTTGGGTTTCAGAGTCCGAGCATAGACACAGGTTCCGTAGGCAGATTCGGAGGCATCCGCGAAGCAATGAAACTGCACCTCCCCCACATCAAAGGCCAATCTACTGATTCGGAAGTCGGACAGCAGGGTCAAATCCTCCACATAACTCTCCCAAATGGTTCGTATCTCCACAGGCACTTCTTCATTCCAGTCGATCGAAATTGTCCACAGGAGTTGCATCAGAATTTTGGCACGAACTATAACAGGTGCGATCAGACCCAAGGGATCATATAGTTGGGCAATGACGGACAAAATTTTACTTTTGGTGATTGGTGCATCTACCGAAAAAGGGCCAACGTTGAAGCGAAATTGGTCGGATGCTGGCTCCCAAGAAATTCCCAAGGCTTTTATCGCTTCGTCCGGGTCGAAAGTTTGGCTGGATGGATTGGCTAAATTTTCAGATGGAACACCTTCCAAAACTTCGGAGAAATTTGAGCACCATTTCCTAAGGGGGAACCCTCCACGTCTCAGCAATTCATCCATCTCCTTGCGTAGTTGGATTGCTTGTGAAATAGTCGCTACGCTTCGAATAAAATCATCCATATAGAAGTCTTGCTTGAGTGCTGATGCTGCGAGAGGAAACGAATCACCTTCGTCTTCGGCCAGTTGAAGTAGTGTTCGTGTTGCGAGAAACGACGATGGGGCTAATCCGTAGGTCACTCTGGTCATTTCATATTTAGTAATTGGATCGCTCTTGTTGAAGCGCCACAACACACGCTGCAGGGGACGATCGTCGGGATGGATTTCAACCTGGCGGTACATTTTCTCGATGTCCGCCAATAGTACAACCTTATGCCTTCGGAGACGAATAACGATGTCCAACAGTTCATCCTGGATGACAGGGCCGACAAGTAGTGCTTCATTTAAGGAAAATCCAGAGCTAGTTTTAGCGGAGGCGTCAAACACGCTCCGTACCTTGGTAGTCGAACTGGATTCCTTCTGAACCGCATGATGAGGAATGTAGCAAACCGTGTGCGGTTCAGGTTCAGTTGGGAGTATTTTTCGCATGTGTCCCAGTTCAATAAATTCAGCGATAAATGCATGATATCTCTCTTTCAGGATGGGATTACTATCCAACCTCCGTTCTAAACCTTCTAATCGCCGCTTGGAGTTGACCAAAGATTCACCTACCATATCTTGGAAATTGTCCTTTTTGGGATATCTTACAATGTACCGGCCGTCGGGATTTCTCGAAACCGTTTTCTTATAGTACTCCTCACAATATTGCTCGGTTGGTGAAGGGAGGGCTCTATCCAGTTCTTCCAACTTCCAAAATTTCTCTATGTTCTGATTAAGTGAATCAAGAGTGGACATACAGCATACTAAGGTGTGGGGCATTGCCTCATAGGAAGCCTTTCCCGAAACGAACCATCCAAATTTGCTTTCTACAAGCGTTGGTGCCTTAGGGCCTAATGGAAACCGGCCACCTTGTAGGATTGCATAAAAGTGTTCCGCACCGATGATGAGATCCACTTTTCTAGGCACATTGAACTCTGGATCGGCGAGATCAGTTTGGTTGGGGATATTCCAGTTCGTTATTGGGATCGTAACAGCGGGGAGATCGGAAGTCAATTTCTTGAGTACCAAGCAATTGAGCGGAATAGAGAAATCTCCGAATCTCGACCGAGCTTCGGTATTAACCGAACAAACTGCTCGAATTTGGGACTCACCAACACCAAGAATAGGTTGCTCAATCCTATGCCGAACCAATCGAAGCTGCTGGCAAAGTCGGTCACTCATGAGACTACATTGTGATCCACTGTCTAATAAGGCTCGTGCTAGATGTTCGTTTCCATAACCGTCCAGAACCTTGACGACGATGGTAGAGAGGAACACGTTGACGCTGCGGGGTTCTACCACCGAATTGGAGGATATTACGTTTGCTCCACCAGATGAATTCGAAACTACATCACCGTTCGCAGCACTTTGTTTTGGAGGAGAGAAAACCGGCCGATTGACCTGATTGGAGCTTGAATTTCCCGTATTCGTTCCTGGAGAATCGAACCCTGGATGCAATAGGGTGTGATGCCGCTTCTGACAATGCCGGCAAGAAAAATTGGAGGAACAATTCCGTGCGAAATGATTGCTTCTGAAGCAGTTGCTACAGATACGTTTGGTATTCACCAAGTTCAAGCGGTCCTTCAACTGCATCTTTTCAAACACCGGGCATTTGACCAAAGGATGACAATCGCTGCACGCAAGGCAGCTGGGCTGTGTATGTTCCACTGCAGAGAATGAGTTGATTTTCGGCGACGAGGTGGATTGCTGTTTCGATTGCCTGACAGGGGGATAGTGCTTTCCTTGGGACGTGTAGGGTTGCTCAGCCGAAATGTGTAAGGATTCCAAGGTACGAATCTTCCGCGTCAGGAAATGTATTAGGTTTTCGTAAGTTGGATCTTCATTACCAGAAACAAATTCTTCCCATTCTTTCAGAGTATGATCGTCGATCCGCGCGCACAAAAGCTGAACAAGAAGACTACACCACTGTGCCGTCGGCTCACCAAGTTGATTCAAAATCTTCACATGCCGCTGGAAATCTTCTACCACGTTCCGAAGTGCGACTGGGGATTTTCCGGATACCTTCGTATGGACCATCAACGACTGCAAGTGCTTTTTCTTCAGTAGATAGGAATTGGAGTAGCGATCAAGAAGAGCCTCCCAAGCGAGAGCATAATTATTCGCCGTAATTGTGAGGGATTCGATCAACTTTAATGCATCACCACGTAAAGCCGATCGCAAATATTGGAACTTTTGGACGCAAGGAATTTCTGGCGATGAGTGGATTAACGAAGAGAACGAATCGCGGAATGTCAACCAATCGTTCAAATCGCCATCGAATCGTGGGAGTTCAATGGTTGGGAGCTTCACACCGGTTACATGAGCAATGGCGGGTGCCACTTGCTGGTTGAGAGGTTGCGCTGGGTTGGGAGGGGGGATATCCTTCGACATGAGACCGCCTTTTACCCGGAAAAATTGTTCTTCCACCTTAGCCCTTACCTTCGCGTTTGCCGCCACAAATGCTGGAGAATCATCAAATGCCTCGTATTCGCCTTGAATTGATTCGAATGCCTCCATCAATTTATCGAGCCTGCTCAGACGAATCGTTATCTCATGTTTGTCTCGCTCTGCATCGAAGTTTACCAGGAAGTCCTCTATTCGTTGAATGGAATCCATGGTGTTTTTCCGCTTCAGCTCCTTCGACTTCATTTTCTTCTCCGCCATGATGCCGAGGAAGTGATGATGACGTCACCGGAGGCTGTGAATGGACAGGAGACACAGGAAGCACCTTTTGGATGACGGTAAGTATTTGGACTGACACTCACCTGTGCCCGTCCAATGACAGGCCTTGTATTTAATGGTAAGACTGGAACTAGTTGTAACCACCGATAAAGATGGCAATTGGGATGGGTTGGAATGCAAAGATGGGATGCACTGAATCCAATCGGCACTGAAAACCTTCCGAGTGCGTGGATGAAGGGTCTCGTCGAACACGATAGGGATGATGAACAGATAGGCGGTAGCGGTTAGGTATACCAGGGTATGCACCGGCAGCAACAGCAACTGCGTGCCCAACACCAACAGCAGCAACACGTGTAAATCCTAAATTGGTCAAAAGAAGACCCAGGAAGTACCTCTCAAAGCACAATAGATGAATGGACAGATACTCACATGGAGCCTGTCTTCAACAGGCCTTGTACTTTTTGAGCAGGTACTGCTATCTGGAGCAATCCTTCCGAAGGGTGAAAGTGGGGTTAGCTTGGGTCCGAACGTCGTGGTGATTCCAGGGAAAATCCAACACCCGTGATCCTGGTCACGGCACCAAAAATGTTGTATCAGGGGGTCGAATCACGGGCTTATTTTTCGGGAAACAATCACTCCAAAACACGACGCGATTACTCAACTAACGAAATAACTGTTTTATTAAAGAACTGGGCAAATATATTTAATACTTTTCTCGGTACACTTTATTCGCACGCTGTTGGTGGCTATCTGATCTCTTACTGAAAGTCTAATAGAAACCGAATGAAAGAAAAAAGGATCTGACGTGCATGTCGATGCAACGCACAAAAAGGTAACAATAGCTTATACAAATGCGTTTTATGCAGATTCATCTATGCGATATTTTCTATACGTGGAGATGGATTCTAATTCATAATATTTTAAATTCAAATTGAAAGTAATCTAATTACAAAATTATAAGCTAATGTGGACCGTATCAGCGGTAAAGGAATGTGTAGAGAAACATGTAGCTAAATAACTGAGAAAGGGGAACGATTTATTGAGGTATTCATAAAGCAATTTATATTGATCTTCCTGAAACACTTCTTTAGAAATAATTTTCTCCAGTTATTGGCAGAATCCATACTCTTTGTTTGAACATTTGTGTGATATGAGGGCAAAATTTCTAGAGGTATTCTGGCTGAATGTTAGAAAACTAGAAGTCAAGGAAATATAGATTTGAAGCATAATTTCTAAGGAAGATTCAGATGGACCTTCTTGAGAGTTCTGTTTTATTTGTAATTTCATTAGGAAGGTTTTAACTATCTTGTAAATTATCGCTAGAGAAAAGATTACAAATTACACAGCGTAACAAAAATGACATTTTTGCGTGTCTCAAGGATCAAATTATGTGTCTCTAGTAGATTTGGGGTTGCTGAATCTGGTGCCATTCTCACAAATGTTCCAGCACGTCACAATTTTTAGCTACAGGTCGCCAAAGTTGTATAAAACACTGGTTTTATTAATGTTTACATGAAATTTAAAGTTTAATTTATCAAACCTTTTTGTAATCTAATCCACCAAACATGCAAAATAGATCTTGAACTTTCATTTCAGACATAATTGGAATGAAATTGCGCGATTAAATTTCGATTAAATCAATTTTTTCAACATGCTTGCAGTCTCCATACAAAATTGTTCGTTTCTTCTATATGGCAAAATTAAACAATTCTCTAAACCATCAAAAAATAACTTTTTCGTATCGAAAGTATTATAAACTTTAATGATAAGTATTGTTATACATATAAAGTTTGAATTCTGTGGCAAATTAAGCCAATATATTACCTTACAAGCTGACAAACTTGCATGCAAGTTGGCTGAAATAGTCATTTTTTGCATTTTCAACAGTCGATATCTCAAAAACTAGACGTGCTATGATATTTCTGAAAACGGCAATGGATTCAGCAACCCTTAATTAAGTGAATAGCGGTATTTTGGTGCTGGAGACAAAAACGTGTTCCGCAGTGTTATCTTTTATTGTACCGTTGCCCATCTATTGTTCTACCTGCTTCAACATTTTGTTGTTTCTCCTTCCTTCGCATGACGTTTTGAGGAACTTCGTACAAAAATCTTTTCATACTCCAAAAAGCAACTTTTCCATGATTCTAAATAAAGGTAAATTGAAAGAATTTTGAAAAATTGCAGAATTCTTATACGTATGGTTCCAGATTCTTAAAACAGAGTTGTGTTTGATCCTTTCACCTTGACACTTGCTCCTGCAGGGCCGGCTATGAGGGCAGGATCAAACATGTCGCGCATCGGTCGAGTAAAGTGAAAAAGTTCGATTAGTTCTTTTTTGATCTTTCGACGTTGACGCTTGCTCCTGGGCAGTGCGTCAAGAAAGCCTGAACAGTCGTCAGTTGTTTTCCCTCTCGGGTGACGCGCCTATTTTCTCTGAGTGGTTTTATATAGCCGAGCAAACGAGTGAAGCTGAAAGTGGATTGTTGCTGCTCAAGGATAACGGTTCAATTGGTGAGCTCGTTTCATGCTACTATTTCTAATCTTTAAAATATGTATGACTGCACCTTTAATCATTACAATGGTGAGACGTAAATATGATTTTTCAAAAAAACTATGAAAGGTTCGTCACTGTGAGTGTCGACATAAACTCTGATTCATAAATTATTTATGTCTATTTATTTTTTCAAGACACATTTTTCTCTTTATCTTTATTTTTTAATCAAAAAAAACTTTGAATGGTTCAACACTACCAGTGTAGACTTGCGAAAGGTTCACTTTATTCAACAAACTTTGAAAGGTTCGTCACGTCAAGTGTCGGCATAATTTTTCTCTACATAGGTATTGTTCATATCAAATGAAAATATTATATTTACATATAAGCATGTTTATATCTCACCAATATTTATTTATCATGGTCTGATCGCTTATTAAAGTGAATCCTGTGACCCAACGATCCTCCCCATTAACAAACATCCCTCCCAGTAACCTTTGTGGAGATGCAGAGGCAAACACGGTCTCCAAATAGCAAAGGTTCACACTAACATTCCTTCCCCCAATCCCACCTGACTGCAAGGACATGGCCGGCGCCGTTATTGACCATGTATAAATAGAGGCACTGAATTATGCACACTGAAGAAGATTATGGCCAATCCCAGCCGATCTTCTAGTTGATTCTTTGTGCATTTTCACTGACTTCGGTCAATCACGGAATAGCAACCATTGATATGTGTAGTCAGTCTAAGCTATTATGGTTCCAGATTCTTAAAAGTCTATCAGGAATTCCTTAACAAATTTTCAGAGTAATGCAAAAGTTTCCCATATGATTCAAATTCATTAAAATCTTGATCATGAATTTTACCACAATAGATCTTCGGTACCGTTCTTAAAAATACCGGCAATATTTTTGCGTTCAACTCCTACAATACTACAAAATAATCGATGATCTACAAATTTGGAATTTCTAACGGTAGGAAAAAATGAGTTCTGCATCAATATGTTCAACATAGTATAATGAAACTTCGGAGTTTATATTATTTAAGATTTTAGTTACAAATACTTTCAGTGAAAATTCCATCCATCCAAATGATTGGTGTTAAAAATAATCTTCTATTATAAATGACACAGAAAAAAGAACAATATTTTTTATAGTAAATCCTACAAGGACCACCTAAGACTTTCTGTGAGGTACATGGTCAACAAGCTTCAGAAATTCTACGATTTGTTTCTTGAATTTGACGATAGAAATACAGTTTTTTTTTTCGAATAATATTTACGCTTCAATTTTTCAAAAAAAAAAATATATATATATATATATACCGACAAGGTTCTTTCCTTTGGATGTGTTTAAATTTTCAAAAGAGTCAATCAATTTTTCAAATCTGATATGGGGTGATTCGTAGAGGAATTGGTGAAGCAATCTCCTTAACAATATTGAGATATTCCAGGAGTAATTTTGAATCTAAAACTGGAGAGTGGATAAATTTTTGAATTTTGTTTATAGAAGAATCCTGAGAATACCATTCGCAAAAAAATGGGATTATTTTTAAAACCTTAAACAATACTTGATGTAACTCCGAAAGAAAGTTCAGGAATGAATAGCAAAATCTAAGTAAATCTGGTGAAAATTTTCTTCAAATAAATCCCAAAAGGAACGTTAGTGCGGTTCAAAGAAAAAAATCTCTGGAAAATACTTAGATGAATCTCCGGTAAATCTTTCGGAAGAAAATTAGGGAAACAATAATATTATTCTCTAAGAAACCCCTCAACGAATTACTCGGGAAATCTTTGAGTATTTTCGTGGAAGAGTTTTTAAAAGAACAGTTGAATGTATTATGCTAGGAACTTTATTTAAATATTCTTTGAACATTTCTTAGTTAGACATTATTGAAAAAATAAAGAAAAAATATATTTTCGAGAAAGTTTCGTAGGAAGGCGAGATGTTGAAATATGAAATATAATTATCTGTGAACAAAATACAAATAGATCTGCGGAGAACTCCTCTGAGAAACCATGAATAACATTTTTTTAATTGAATTATTTTTAATTTCTCATGAAATTCTTGTGGAATATTAAGAGAAATTCTTACAGTAACACATGGAACAGCCAATCTTTTTTTTTTATTTGGATAATTTTTGCTGCGACTTTTTCAAACAATCCTGTAGATATATTTTGGGTTGAACTTCACAAGCAAAGTTGGAAAAACTATTGGCGAACTCTCTGAAGAATTCGTGGAATGAATCCTTGCTTAGTGATCTAAACAAATTGTCAATGAACACAGGTGGATTCTTAAAACTATCAATTGGAATTATATAATAACTACGTAGAAGACCTTTCAGGATAAACGATTGTAAGAATTTCTAATGCATTATCTAGCGGAATCCTTCAAACGATTTTTTTTAGCAATTCGTTAGAGATTCTTCGAGAAATTTTTTGTTGAAATCAGAATGTCTGGGAATGATTTTGCGTGGCAAATCCAGGACGAACTCAGTGAAAACTGGTACAGAAGATCTTGGAGAAAGCACTGAAAGGTACGAAAATAATTCATGAAGAAATTCCCGTATGAATTCTCAGAGGAGAGGAATCTCTTCATATTACATGGTTGAATACCTGAAAATTTCGTGGAAGAATCACAAAGCATATTGTGAGTTTTTTTTTTTTGACAGAATTACAAAATGAATGCATCTTTTTCGTAGCGAATATTAAAATTTACAAATATCACGGATGTGCCGCGAAAGGAGACTAGATAACAAGTTAATAAAATCAATGCAAATCTGATAAAACTACGAAATTTGTAAAACAAGTATTTCGTAGGCCCCCCCTAGGCCCCCTCCAGCAAAAAATCCTAGCTAGGCCAATGACTACAGTAAGTAAGTGTAGCAAATCAGCAAGTCAGCGAAGCCAGTGAAACTCACGCCTACCGTTGCTGTAGGCAAAATGCTTTGAAAATAGCAAAACACCCGTTGCTAATGGCAACCCAAAACTACTGTCGAAAAATGTTCTATTTCCCGCTGCATTTCCCGCATTTAAAGCCTTCAATGATACTACTGATTCATAAAATTCATGCACCGAACATAAGCTACTTGATGAGATTCACAATTTAAAACTACTGTAGTGAGAAGAGCCACATGATCTTCGCGAAATTCAAGCATATTTTTTTTTCGTAGTGTTGAAAATATCAGATCTAAAGCAGTAAATCAATCAACGAATCCATGTTTATTCTTAGCCTGTTCAGAATCCATTTACTCTAATAGCACCTACCCTGGGTGTACCTGTAGTGTGTTCAGTAAATTCAATTCCAAGACGTGTCCTAGAATCATTCATATGAATGGTCTTTTCGGGCGAATGTAATTCGGACGAATGGCATTCGGCGAAATGATATAGTATCCCGATGAGATGCACATTTTGCGATATCTGCACTCGACCGCGTCTCTTCGGGCTATGGATCGCTGCCCGCCCAGTCAATTACCGGTGGGAGAACCAATGACAGCATAAGGCGTAGGATATTGGCAGAAGGCAGCGAGGTTCAGTTCGCACTCAACTTGTTCAATGACCAATCTGGGCGGCGGCAAGCGTTCAAGGTAAAGTATGCAAATGCACACGTAATTCAATGGCTGCGGGGGCTCAACACCAGATCGGCAAGTCTTACGAGTCTACCCTCTTGGTCGGCATCCCGCGGCGTCCATTGATCGTAGACGCATGAATGAAGTAATAGATCATAGATTTTCCGGCTTTCGCAAAGGATACGCGCAATCATTCGCGGAGGTGTGATTTCTCCCGTTACAACGAGCCTACCCCCCATTTTCGCTGAGTTGTGCCTTCAAAGGGAGGGTAAAAGCACTGGTCGAACCAACCAGTCACACAGAGTGTAGTACCTCGTTTTACTTCCGTTTAGGTGTGATTATCAAGCCAGTTTTGAGCCCAAGCCGCGCAAGATCTGTGCTGTGAGAAAGCGGTCATTGACCTTGAAGTGGACTGTGTCCGGCCAAGTGCTTGAATTTCCTTGAACGGCTCAACTCGGCGTTCGATTGAGAGCACGGTCACCTTGTTTACACCTTTCTTCCTCGTTGGTGCAGGGTTGGCTCACTCAGGAAAAAAAAACGGAATAGTTGCTGCTTACAATTACACAAGGCAATAATAATAATAACGCCAGAAAGTATGCTTTTACAAATACAAGAGAATGTGTAATCTCAGAAGTTAGATTCCGAACTGTTTCACCTTAAACCACCTGGTCAGTTTTCTGACTTTTCAGACCCATGTGAGTTGATTGATGGCCCAATAAGGAGTACCTCCGCAAATGCAGGTGGCTGCTAATCAATTCGATGTATCATCTTCGAGTTTGTTCAGAGCAAAAGCAATATCAGCAAGGACTTGAAAACAAGTCTGCTGAAACTGCGACAATAAGTCCTAGCTGCAAAGCAGGACTATGAGAAATCCAAGGCACAACTTGGCAAGATAAAAGGCAAAAAACACTGCCAGACTAGTCGTGCCAGACTAAAAACTTCAGTCCTTCACAGATAACGTGAATATATCAGATGATATTATTCGATACGCGATGCGAAGAAGGATGAGTACGTGGCAGAAAGACGCATGGTTTTGACGTAGGACTACGTCTTTCTTCTCTATACAGGAGTTGTTAGGAAACTCACTGCAGCCGAAACAAAAGACGTGGTAGCGGGAATAGATTTCCTTCGAAATTCTAGCTCACTTTCACTACACTCGCGATCACACTGGCGGACATTCCCGGACGCGAAAGAAACGAAGACGAGGAGCACTTGATTTAATCGTGTATTTCTCCTGATGGCCAAACACTAACTAGCTACAAGAACCTCAATTAACGATCTAGGTATAATGATCCAAAGATCTCCTTAGTGTAAAAATGAGCGTGAGTGCCAACTATTGCGCTCAGAGATAGATTGCCTAATTCGACTAATTCTCTTTCAAATAATACACCACAATAAAGACAAATACAATTTCATGAAGTTGGAAGTGAAATTGGAATTTCAAAACCAAGAGCGTTACGTTGGCATGAAATATTTTAAACGTTTATAACTTTTTGTTGGCATCACGAAATTCCTTGATTAGCACTTCAATCGCAAGACTTAGCATTTGAACGTTGATTTCAAGCAAATCTATAAATAGGGATGGTAGAGAAAAGTTGACGTAATTTGCTTTTCACTCTCCGCTTGAATCGCATCTCAGCAGGCAACAGATCGGCTTGCTCTGACCGGGCGTGCTTCTCAGGCACAGACATCGATAGCGAAGGATCCCTCCGTTTGTCTTTCTTCGCTCAAATCTAACTGTCCGTCGACCGACCGAGACAATATCCGTCCAAATCCAAAACCATCACCGCTGTCGCCGCCAATAAGAAGAAGAGGAAGCAGTCCACAGGAGAGCAATTCCACCGAACATGACGAATTTTTTTTTTCAAATTAAATTTTTGTATTTTTTGAATCGCCTTTAAATTTGCATACAGATTCTTTATGACCAAAAATGCCATTTTGCATTTTCAGACCGCCATTTTGAACCTCGCCTTATTTTTGAGAAGGGCGTATCGGAAAATGCATAGCAAATCTTTAAAAAACTGTAACCCGAAAACGGTTTTTCCGATCGATTTGAGATCTTCTACAAAGTTGTAGGTATTGCTTAAGACTATATGGAGAAAAATATGCACGGTAAAAAAAGTTACAGATCATTTTTTATTTCAAAAACAAAATTTTAAAATCAATTTTCTCCAGAAACGCAGTTTAAATTTTTATTTTTTTATTTTTGGATATGTTTTAGGGGACAACTTATGTGATTTATTGCACAATGTTTCAAAATGGAAGAATTACGGACAAAAAAGTTATGATTTTTATAAAATATTACAGATTTTGCAAAAAAAATCGAAATAGAGGAAAACAATATTTTTTTATGTGATTATTTGAAAGTACAGAAAAATTGCAATCGAAAAGTGCTAAGGTAAATTTTTTCTAGGTTGCATCAATTTCGAGATATACTCATATTTATAAAAAAAAAATCAAAAAAAAAAGTAAAATAGGCCCTTTTCAAACATATTTCGTGTTTCTCCATTCCAGAAATATTTTATTTTGATTGAGTGAATCGTTGCTGAATTGTTTATTTTTTGATCAAAACCTATATACTAAAGTATTTAAAAAAGTATGCACGGTAAAAAAAATAAACGAAATTTTCAAATGAAAATTTGAAGTTCATTGTTCTTACTTATTTGGCTTTACATCAATTATCTTGATAAAGCATCGCCAACAATATTTCGCCAATTCCCTCGGTTCATGGCCGCTTCTCTCCATCCGAAGTTGAGAGATTTGCAGTTCCACGTACCGAGTTTCCAATCGCTAGTCCATTTTCGTCGCTGTGGTCTTTGCCGATTGTTCCGGTCCGTATTCTCTCGTTGACGTTCCTGTGCTGATGTGTTTTTACGGCTGGCTCGCAGGGCCTGACACCAACCCCCTAGATTTCCGGAGGACCATTCCCCCTAAATGTTCGGAGGGCCATAGTGCGCAGTTTAGCTTAGAGTCCTTCTCTGGCACTCGGACGATGATCAGCCGCCCCTGACATGGGGAACAGACGCTGTTGTGAGCCGCTCCTAACGTGGAGTACAGACGCCCCAGGTTTGCAAAAGCAAACCCCCCCTTCCCTGTCAGCATACGACCAAAGTTCCCACCGGGGGTTGGTTACCCGATCTTCCCCAAGGTTACTCGTACCCCGGCCAGTACCACGAGGAGGTAGGGATAGGAGTTGCTGGGCAAGAGGCTAAGGACCGCACAAAGGGGTCTATTTTATTCCTGCAGGTACGCGAGGTACCAATGGTACGCCATGCCCAGCCATTTACCGCGCCTTCATTGTTCTTAAAAACCGCAAAATTGATGATTTTAATTTTTGGATATGTTTTGCAGCATATTGTTTGTAATTTCTTGCACAATGCCTCAAAATGGAAAATTTTTGGATAAAAAATGAATTATTTAAAAAAATAAATAAAACGAATTTATGTTAAACGATATTTTTGGTGCGTTTTTCTTGAGTACAGAAAAATAACTATATATTTTTAAATATGAAAAATTTCTATCGAAAAATACTCAAGTAAAATTTAGCTGAGATGCATCACTTCCGAGATATACACGGTAAATCTGAACGTGGCATTAAAAATGTGATTCTATCACAACGGTGTACCTTTGGTCCCCAGGGTCAAGCCCGGCTAATGGGTAAAACCCTCTCATCGCGGCAAGATCGTACAACCATGGGAAAGGAGTTTGTTTTTTTTGTTTTCTTTTTCTTCTTTTGTTTTTTTTTGATTTTTTTTATATATATACTGCAATTTTATTTCTTAATTATATCAACTACTTTCTTGTTATCGTCACAGCATTGTCTAACTTCAATTTGTGTTTCAGAGATAGGGATAAACGAGTGATATTTCTGAGTTCCTTGAACTGTTTTTGCACTTGAAAATAGTTGGTTAAGTTCTTGTGCAATGATGTCATATTCCTCAGTAGTTGAATAACAAAAGAAGATTTGTGTAAGCTGCTCTCCCTTAGCATTTTTTATCGAATGTTCACGTTCTTTGGCAAGATTGGCTCTGGTAGCCATACGTTTTAGTTTCCCTCCTATGGCATCGCATGGCCCTTTTCCATGTGACGTTGCAAAAAAATGCCATTCAACTTCCATATCTTATATGATTTTAAATTGCCAAAGAGTTGAAAAGTGCTTCCTATTTTTATACTGTGATGCAGCTCCGTCAGACATAAAATATATCTTGTTGACAGTTAATTTGTGATCCAATCGTAAAAAATCTATCATTTTAGACATGAATAAGTTGACAGATACAGAATCGTGGCGCAAATCTTCTGAAATTACAACAAAACTTAAATGATTGACTTTGCCATCTTGACGATAATATATTACAAACGGATGCAAAGTAGCTTACTGAGCATTTCAATGATGGCTTTGAACTTCATCTTGAAGAATAAATGTGTAGTTTTCCGAAAAATCACAAATTACCACAAATTCTTCTTCTATCAAATTGTTTTTTGTGTTATTTAAAAATGTACCTTGCTCGATTTTGATGAAATCATGAGGTATTAGTTTCTCCAATTTACGAGTAAAACATGATACAAATTCATCAGGCTGCTTTAAAAAAGTTTCAATATCACACCTGTCGGTTGTGACCCACTGTTCAAATTGTAATTCGTCAATGCCATTCTCTTCAATTTCTGATAACAAGCTTCGTTCAAAGGTAGTAGAATCTGAACATTTTTCACAACAACGTAAGGTGCAATCCACTGTTTTTGTTTCACATAATAAACTATCAGTAAAAAAATTCAAATCATGCAGTTGTCATGTGTAGTATCTCAAGTGATATTCCTTATGGCTCTGGTACCATTTACTTGTTCGTACCTACGGGATTTCTGATCTATAAATACTGGCTGCCGTAAGCTGAAAGGGAGACTTCCCGAACTGTGGACTGACATATTATTTTATTCTTTATTTTCAGGATATAAAAGCAGTAAATTATATTTCTTTAAACTATGGATTATCAAATTAACATTTTCGTGAATAGTACATTCGCACACATTATGTGTTCCAGAGCTAGTTAACAATTTACAATTCTTCGGTCTCAATTTTGCAAAAGATGAAAATCCTATTTGAACACCACTATGTAATTCAGTAAATCGATTAAACGACTCTCTTAATGTAGTCATCATTAACCTTTTTTGAATTCCGTCTCTCATTACAGAAACATAATCACGTTGGCCAGGCATCACTCGGCTAGTTTCGTCATCTTCGTAAAAGTTTACCGTAAACTGGGGGGAAGTTGATCACTTTTGAGCGATTCTTTGCTATAATTCCTAGTGGGATGCATGTATTATCATTAAAATATTTTTAAAACCTGTACCGGTTGAATATTTAACGAATTATATAAATGAAATTTTGACGAATTATTATCGTAATAACAAAAACAATTTTTGGAGATCAAAAAGTGGTGTTTTTGATTCCGGGGTGAAGTTGATCAATTACTGCGATAGGTTTCCTAAAATAAAGAAGTATGCTATTAACTAAATTTGGGGTCTCTGAATCTGAATCAAGACTTAAAAATCTTACAACTTATTGATAAATCGGGTATTTTTTTAATTGAAAGTTGTGAATTACAGGTTACACCACATTAAACGCCTAAAGGTAGGCAATTTTCTTTGAAATTAGCAACCCTCTTGCAAAAAGATCATTTTTTCTCTAAAAAAATGTATTTGTATCCTCAATACAAATTCGAAACTGGGCACACAAAACATATCTGGAATGTATGAAACAGTTTATTAAAACTGTAGCTTTGTATGGCCGCGGTAAAAATCGATTGTTTGGAGAAGAACCCTTCAGCAGTTCATGAAAAATTTCCTAAAAAATCTGTTTTTCCATGAAATTATTACCTTGAATGCCCAACCAAATTTACGAAAATCAAGAGTAGCTATCAGGTAATGCCACAACTCAGAAATTGTGATAATTGAAATCGTGTCATAGCTCTTATAACAGTCTATACATGTGGGTACGGGAATGATCAACTTCTCCCCGCTGATCAACTACACCCCGAATTACGGTACTACAATTTCTTTTGCTACATTACTTAGCCCGAAAGATGTACGAGATTTACTTGTTCCTTCTAATGACTGTTTAGCTTGTGTTGCCAAATACCTGGATGTATTAAATGTATCCATTATTTTCTGAACCGTCCATGACCTCGGCAATATTGAAAGTAGTTGGAGTTTTTCGTTCCTGGTGATACCGTCTCTAGAAAATTTATCTTTAATTTGTGCAATCATTTCATCAAACTCGTTAACCTTATCTCTGTCAATTTCATCAATTGTATTTAACTTGAATATTTCTCTTCTTATTTTTTTAATTAACTTCTTCATATTTTCGCTTTACATAATTTATTGAATTAATTTTTTTACGATCAATTGTAGATGTTAAAAAACTGGAAATTGATTTGTTAAAAATTTCAATATTTACACTTTGTGAACATTCACCTATTTCAGAATCAGTCGTATTGACCGAGGTCATTGACGGTACAGTTACCAAAGACTCCTGACTTGGAACATTCATTTCAGTATCAGAAGTTACATGTTCATCACTGCACGATGAGTCATCGCTACTAGATAATTGAGTACAATTACTATTTAATTTATTCTGTTCAGCAAATCCCATCAAAACCAATTTCTGAATATTATCTTCCGTAAGATTTCGACAATGTTTAGAACAACTTTGTTTGAACACTTTAATACATCTTGAACTGATATAACTCATTGCGAAAAAATGATATTTGTACAGCTTCACGCACAACAAAAATAAATACCTCTGTAAAACGCCTCCTTAATCCACAATATAATGCTGTATCTTCTTTCGTAGCACGTCTATTTCACAGGCAAATAAACGTCACCTACAAACACTGAACAATCACTGTTGATACAACACTAATGCTCTCACGGTTTCAGACCTACCTTATATATTGTTAAGTCACCAATCACCGTGCGGGCTCCATTCACCGTGCACATATACAAATTCCTACAGAATATTCATACAATTTTCACAAATTATTCTTTTGTCAGCAAAATAAGATAAAACTGATAAAATGAAGTAGTTTTTGTCTCAAAGCATTTTGAAAAACCTAGTTTATGTAGTCAAAATCATGTGAATTCTGTTTGATAATGAGATTTTTCAACACTCTTAGTAGAAACGCCAAAAATTACCATTTTTCATTTTTAACGTAAGAGTATGAAATTTTTCAAAATTTCCACAAGTTTACAAGGTGGATACTACTAGTAAGATGTATTTCATCGTATGAGCAATGAAATTTTATGCAATTTATAATTTTTTATTGTGTTTCAGTCAAAACCCAAATGCACGGTAAATGGACCCTTTTCAATATGTATGGTTCCCATTACCGTGCATTACCGTAAAAAGCTTGATATTATTCGGTAATATTAGATTTATTGTTATGTTGTGATTGAAAAACTTCATATTGAGTGTTTGAGTGAATATGAAATGATTTGGACAATACAGTCAAACCTCCTATAACGATTTTAATGAAAAATTATTTACATACAAAGGTATCGACCGTGATAATTTTATTTTGAATTTGTTTATCGGCATATCGGTCTATTTTGCTCGAAGTAAGAGGGAGCATGGAGAAGAAAGCAATGAATACTAGATGGATAGGTACCGTAAGGGAACGGCGAGAGAAATTGGATTAGATGTTGAAGAGGGCATACCATATGAAACAGTATTACTTGAAACGTCACTTCCTTGTGGCTAACGTCCCCTATGGGAACGGCTTGGGTGTGTTTTGAGAATGACACTACCAAGACAGCCAGGCTGTCAAAAAAAAAAAAAAAAATTATTAAAAATATTTATTTAGTTAATTTTTAAACTTTTTATGTTTTTTATTATAAATGAAGATTTTAATACTCTTAAAAATCAGTGCGCACACTACTAGCAACATAGCTGCTCCATTACCAACGTTTCTTCAAGATACAAAAATAAATCATGACGAAAACTATATGCACGATGAATGGTGCACTAGTGTGCACGGTAAATGGTGACATAGCACGGTACGAGGCGACCTTAACATTACATTTCCAAACAAATTTTTAGAGTATTTTTTGTTATCCAACACTAGTTTTATATTTTTTCCTGAATTATTACATAATTGCACGCTACGTAGTGGTATTTTAGTACGCATTAAATTATTTGGCAAAGTTATACAATTTATTGAAGTGCAAATTTTTCTTAAATGCACGGTGAATGGTAGCTTGACGGTACTAGGGGAACTGAGAGTAAAATGAACAGGGGGGGGGTGTAAATGAACAAGTTTGTGTTTTACAGTAATTATGCTATAAATCTATGCAAAACATTGCACCATCCTTAATCCTCACAATAAGGAACTATTTCGACAACTCTAGCGCGATCTAGAACTGTCAAAAGATGGAAAAGTAAACAAAATCAAAGTACGCCTCTCCGTTTTCTCATATGATGTAAATTTTCCCTCCTGTAATTTAAGGTTTCTATGACAAAAACCATTGAGAATCGATTAAACTGTGTAGCACATCATATCTTTAAAGTTTTTATGATAAGTTGACGGAAATTGAAAGTATTTTTATCTTATAATTTCTTTGAACAAATGATTTGAAGATGTTGATTATTTGGGGATAAAATGAACCACTCGAGATGGGGGTAATTTGACCTCCATCTTCTTCTTTTTGACGTTACGTCCCCACTGGGACAGAGCCTGCTTCTCAGCTTAGTGTTTTTATGAGCACTTCCACAGTTATTAACTGAGAGCTTACTTTGCCAATGACCATTTTTGCTTGTGTATATCGTGTGGCAGGTACGAAGATACTCTATGCCCTGGGTGGGAAGTCGAGAAAATTTCCAACCCGAAAAGATCCTCGACCGGTGGGATTCGAACCCACGACCCTCAGCTTGGCCTTGCTGAATAGCTGCGCGTTTACCGCTACGGCTATCTGGGCCCCTAATTTGACCACCATCGCAGGGTGAATACTATCGGATTCTATTTCAGATGCCTAGAGTTTTCCGGAGAAAATACAAAGATGTACATGGACAGCCATCCAAATGGTTGCGGCTAAACGTTCCATCGATTCCGGATTGTCCGGGAGATATGCATTGAACTGTACCAGATGCCGAGCATCATGCTGCAACCCGTTCAATTTGAATGGTGTTCATTTTACCCCCACTACATGTTCATTTTACCCCCAGTATATGTTCATATTACCCCCATTGTATGTCCATTTTACCCACATGTTTGGAACATTGACTCAGTGGAAAGACATTTTCAAAAATATAATATTGTTGATAACATTCTACTTCCATCAGAATATTTCAACTTGTTACATTGCATAAACATCCTTCTTCAATTCTGAGCAATTGAAGAAGAATCTGACAGCTTCATAAGCAAGAAAACGTGAAAATTGCTTAGGGTGTTCATTTTACCCCCAGTTCCTCTACATAGGTACTTCACACCACGAAGTTTTTGTACCGCATTTTTTTCAATGATGATTGCTACAGTAATAAAACTTGACAACATAGCGCATTATTTTTGTACCCTTGAAGTACGTTTAAAAAAAAGCATCGTTTTTCTTTTATTCATTTACCATGTCCAAATGAATGGGTATGGGAAAAACGTGTTTGTTCATCATACCTACTAACACAGGCAAAAGTAATGAAAACCCTTGTGGAGCCTGTTTAGTAGAATGCCTGTAAATATACAAAAAGATGAGTAGTACTGTTCCTTTTAATTCTACTATTGTATCCTTCGACAGATACGCGTATTGCAACCTCAACTGTAAAGCCGTCTTCAGTGTTGTGTACTTGACTGGGTTTGTGTTGTTGAAATCAAAATAAAATTTTCCGGAATGGAGAAACACGAAATATGTTTGAAAAGGGCCTATTTTTCTTTTTTTATTTGAAAATTTTATATAAGTATGAGTATATCTCGAAATTGATGCAACCTAGAAAAAAATTACTTAAGTACTCTTCCAATGCATTTTCTGTGCTATCGAATAAACACATAAAAAAATTGTTTTCCTCTATTTCGACTTTTTTCAAAATTTGTAATATTTTATAAAATTATAACTTTTTTGTCCATAATTCTTCCATTTTGAAACATTGTGCAATAAATCACTTAAGTTGTCCCCTAAAACATGTCCAAAAATAATAAAAATCACAGATGTATTTTCATAGAAAATCGATTTTAAATTTTTTATTTCAAAAATCTGTCATTTTTTTACCGTGCATATTTTTTTCCAAATAGTTTTTCTGTTCTTTCAAATAATCACATAAAAAATTACCGTTTTCCTCTAATTCGATTTTTTTTTTTTCAAAATCTGTAATTTTTTAAAAAATCATAACTTTTTTGTCCATAATTCTTCCATTTTGAAACATTGTACCATAAATCACATAAGTTGTCCCCTAAAACATATCCAAAAATAAAAAAAATCAAAACTGCGTTTCTGGAGAAAATCGATTTTAAAATATTGTTTTTGAAATAGAAAATGATCTGTAACTTTTTTTTTTACCGTGCATATTTTTCTCCATATAGTCCTAAGCAATACCTACAACTTTGTAGAAAATCGATCGGACAAACCGTTTTCGAGTTACAGTTTTTTAAAGATTTGCCATGCATTTTCCGATACGCCCTTCTCAAAAATAAGGCGAGGTTCAAAATGGCGGTCTGAAAGTGCATAATGGCATTTTTGGTCATAAAGAATCTGTATGCAAATTTTCAGGCGATTCAAAAAATACAAAAATAATCGGGTTTGCGAAACGGCGTGGAACCGCTCTATATGCTCAGAAATTACTCAGAATTTCCTGCGTGCCTCAATTGTGCTGGTGTAGAGGAAACAGCGGAGCATGTCGTGTTCGATTGCCCCCGTTTCGTTGTTGTGAGAGATCCGATGCTCGCCACATACGGAGGGGACACGTCTCCCGACAATATAGTAGAGAGAGTGTGTGTGCGGATGCCGAGTGCTGGAATGCGGTAGCCACGGCTGTCACTCACATTATGCTAGAATTGCAGAGGATCCTGCCGAGGCTGGGCCCCTGTAACATTGTTTAAGCCGGCCTGGAGATACAGTTTGCCTAGGTTACTTCTACTACTTGGTTTTAGTGCTATTTGCGCTGGCCCCTCCCCCGAAGTGATATCGTAAGGTGGTTCCGGGGAGATAAGGATCTGAGGATAATGTCGGTACACTATGTACACCACTTGAGCAATTCAAACAAATTTTTAGTGGTTCGTCGTTGGTGCGGCACCCCCACTCTACCTTCTCTACCTTCTCAGGCGTCTGTTTGTAGATTTCCCCCTAATAAAAAAGGCTTTGAGGAATTGACCAGTTGTTTGGCCAGCTGATGATAGTCCCTGGGAGACACGAAACAGCTACCGAAGGAGTGGAAGTAAGGGACCATGTGTCCAGAAGGTGGCTACAACTGGATGAATACGATGGGCAGGATATATTGCAAGAAGGCTGACCGCAGCTTCGTATCTAGTTGGTACAAGAAGTCGTGGAACGCAGCGAGTTAGGTGGATAGAACAAGGGCACAGCTCTTTGGCGAATGATTGTATTAATATTTATAGTTTTTTCTTAGACACAAAAAGACTGTTACAAGTTTCTTCCTATGACAACAAGAAGCGCCACAGTAATACTGTCAAAAACTTCTATGGATTTGATATAAGTTTATCTAGCAATAAGCGCTCTATTCAGCTCACTTAAATTGAACGCATCAAATTGCATTAGGTAGGGACATTGTTATGCTACAATGAAAAAAGAATGGACAATGTTCTACAAACTATTTCATAAATAGCTTCTGCACTTTCTCGTCAGCAGAGGATGGCCAGTAATTGCTTGAGTAAACCTGGATGGTTTTGGTAAGCATCCACAAAAACGTGCCTCCAATCGCTCTCTTGCTCCACGATATCTTTCACTGCGTAGCTACCTAGTTACAATTTACAACCATCCGCCAAACGAGCCGAAGCAAACAACATAATAGTGAATAACGACCTTTCACACACCAATTACGTTAACTCAATGTTATCTGTTACACCTCCGCTGCGGAGTCCGATCCAAACTACGCGCTACGGAAGATGAGTATTACATCCACTGTAAGAAGCTTCGGAAGACATTGGAACGATGGGAGAAGGGAGTGGATCTCGCACGGAGAAAGGAAGGCTAAGGCAAGCCCCCACTGACAGCCGGAGGAGCAACATAATGTTTCCTCGAACAATGGAGCGAAAGAAGGGCATCGCCGTGACCGTACACAGCTGGCTGAATTCATCCATCTCCAACCAACCCGAGGGTGATAGACAGAGGAGGGGGGGCTGCACCTGGTGCAACGCGGAACTTGGCCGTACCAGCCAGCATAGCAACCCCGCAGTAGAGTAGTAGACAAAGAACCATTTGAGTCACTTTACTTTGCAGCGTCCGCCGCGACGAGTGCAACACGTACAGTGGCGCATGGCCTTGCTTCAAAAACTTATGTTAAGTAGTTATTTGTAACAGAAAATATGTTTTACGATCTCCATTCTAAATATTGGTTAAATTTTGAAACTTCGTTCGTTTTATGTTAATTACTTACTTGCTTAAGCAGCAAATAACCCATACTTTTATACATTCCATAGTTTTTTTTACCCCTCTTTGCCAGTAGAGGTGATAATTTCATTTTCGTTTTTAATTAAAAGTTACCTGATTCATTATTCAAATCTGCATCGTTAGCTAAGAATAATGTCCAAAATTGAGCCTTTTAATCTGATTGGATGAATAATCCTATGCTGGACATATGTGTTTCAAAATTTTTACTTACCTACATCGGCATGATATCAGGTCCCAAAGAAAGTGAACAGATTATCATTTCCAATCCATTTGGGATGCATTTAAGGTTTTGTCCGACCTTTGCATGAAGGCGCACCACTGTGCGAGGATGGCGAAGAAAGATGACGCAGATCCATTGGTGGGCGGCAAGAGGCGAGCGCGAGGTGATGTACACGGGATGAAGAAAAAAATGTACGCGGTTTCGTCTTTCTCTCTTCTCTCGGTGTCAGTCGGTCAGCTCAAATCGGGAATCTAGAGCAAGTTTAATCCGGGGTCGATGAACTCTGGAGGCGCGGTGCTGGAAGCGGAGAATTTATTGGGAGTTTTAGCAAAGTTCGTTGTTTCTATGAAATGTGCAAAAAATGTAAGGATAAATCATATAAATTAGAATCACGATATATTGCAGTCAACTCTCTCTTACTTGATATTCTGTGTCTTTTTATATCGAGTTTGAGAGCTACAGTAAAACAATATTTTCATGGCTACTTCGATGGTCCCTTGGGTCGCAGTTGCTCTGGTTTTGTGTTCTGTAACTCGATACCTCCCTAATTCGATGGTCCCTTTAGAACCCTTCCATATCGATTACACATCGTGACAAAAACGACATTTTTGTGTGTCTCAAGGATCAAATTATGTGTTTTCAGTAGATTTGGATTGTTGAATCTAAATTCCCGTTCTAAAAAATGTTTCAAAACGTCACAATTTTCAGCTACAGGTCGCCAAAGATGTATAAATTACTGATTTTACTGATGTTCACATAAAATTGGAAGTATGATTTATCATAACTTTTTGTGATATAATCCACCAGCATGCAAAATGAGACTTTATTTATAAGTTGGTAGATATTACACGATAAAATTTAGGTTTAATCTATTTTTTTTTTAACACGCATGCAGTCAGACTTGATAATTATCCTCAACATCATCAGAGTTCGGTGACATACTCTAGAGCAGCGCGCTGCCTTTGCCTCTTTGCGATGGGGCGAAAAAAGCAGAGAAGCAACGAAAAATGAGCGAGAAAGATGCAGCACAAAAAACAACAGAGTAAAATTCCATCAAAAAAGGGTTCTCTCACAAGTCCCCGAGGACTGTCTGTTCGGGCGGCAGACTCAAGAGTTCATTTGAAGTGTGAGTTATGGTGAGCATCGCAACGAGAGAGAGAGAGAGTGTGTGTCTCTTCATTTATCTTATATGGCAAAATACACTACTTTTCTAAACCATGCTAACTTTTGAGTATAAAAAATATTATGAACTTTGTTGACAAGTACTATTATTCACATGAAGTTTGAATTTTGTGGCAAATTAAGCTAATAAATTAATTAATTATGATGATGAAGTAGAAAATGACTAATCGGAAATTGAAAAAAAAAGTTGTTTTCGCCATCGCAATAAATCGTTGTGATGACAGTGAGCATTTAATTCATTCCAAAGTGCCTTATATCAAGGGATTATTAAGCAAGGAATACTAGATTCTGCAACATATTTGACACGATTCCATTGGTTATTTATCACTAATCTCAGACGCAAGAAGGTACTGACTACAGTTACCACGGGTTCCGAACCGGCGTTGTTCTGAAAAGTGAGGTTAGACTTCCTCCACTCACGTGTGCACTCGACCGACCGACCTTGCGACATTTTCCGGATTACAGACACGTTTTCCGTTTCAGTCTTCGCCAAAAATTTGTAATGTCGTGCAGACATCAAACACCGGACTTTCACTATTCACTTAATTTATTACGATGGCTTAGTTATACTTACACGGAGCTGCAAATCAACCCAACTTTGACTTCTTTTGACGCAATTCGGCTCTTCTGTGAGATAACCCAAATTTGGGTTTACTGATATATACCTATCAATAGGTTGTTTCCATTTGACAGCAGCAAAACAAACAACACAGTGCAAAAAAAAATCTGCTTTCGAAGTCTCCGTGATGGGTAAAAATAACTTAACGTTAGGTAAACTCGAAAGAACCCAAAGGAGATTGGGCAAATCTGGGCCCGGAATGTACACAAATGACTCATATGTCATTTGAAAGATCTAAATGAGACAAGAAAAAGTTGGTATGGGGTCAAAAATATTCGTCGTGGGAGAAAAAAGTTATTCCGCATGGTTTGAGATGGATTTTCTAAGTAATTTGTTATATTTTTGCTATATTTTTTATCGATTAAAAATGAAAACATATATTTTTCTGCTCCTATACAGGGTGTCCGCAAATTATCCGAACAGCAAAATTTGGGAAAGATGATCTCACATTTAAAACAATGAAAAATCAATGTCCATGTACCTTTTATAATACATCTACATGCTTACACAAAATACAACTTTAAATAATTTCGAATTGAGTGCTTGTTACTGCGAAACATAAATTTACATTTTTCGGGGACGATTTTCCTGAGGGCCGCTAGTCATACTGGAGATGTGTTATCCCTAAAATCTAAAAGAGACGAATCTAAAAGTCCTATTATCATTTGAAGTAACCTACAGTTTAGTGGCTTCAAGTTTGACTGGTAATAGAAAATTATACGATTCAAATTCAATGAGTTCTATGGACATTTCTCTTCCGTCATAAAGTTCGAAAAACAACTATTTTTAAGACACCTCAACACATTTGGCTTGGTTTGACAAATATTTGAATTCGTAAATGTGTCAAACTTACACCTTAAGGATATAATAAGCTAATGGTTGAAACCATGCAAGAATATTGAATTTATCATGCTTGATTGTATAGAGACAGGTCTTAAAAGTTTGTACGGATAATTTGCGGACACCCTGTATGATTATTAGAAGCTCTATGTTTTAAAGAATTGAATTTGGATTTTCATGCAAAGATGAAAACGTTACATGGAGATGTTATACCGAAATTACATTAAAAATCGTTAAAAAATACGTATGTATATTTAGTAAAGTTTTCTACCAGACCATGCTACCCACATTATACTAATCAAAATTCATAATGATTTTACGGTATTTTTTGTTCGTAATAAGGTAATATTACGACTTGTATTGAAGTAAAAAAGTCAGCCTCATTCGATGAAAAATAATTGGGAAACAGTGGTGAAAGAAAAATGTGTTGGGTCTTATAAAAAAAAAGTTTTTGATGAAGTAAATATTTCTCCAGAACGGATTTTGCGAAGAGACCAATGAAACCATCAGCTCAACCTCAATGAACAACATCATCAGCATAAAAAAATAATGTAATTTGAAATGCTCATTGCTAATAGACCATTTCCGTCAGACCTTATCCCCTATTTTTATATTTTTCTTCGAAAGACGATTATTTTTAATGATTATTGACGCTTTCAGATCTAATTTATATGCACTCCTGATTTTATTGTAAATTTTTGAAAATTCGAGAATTTACCACATTTTGAGTAGTGCGGCACAGTTGTTTCAACCCTGTGGGTAAACAAAGTGGAGATTTTCCCACAACTTTCAAAACCCCTGCGCTGAGTGTTTGTAGATATGACGAAATGTCAAATCAAGCACACGAGACGACACGACAAAATGGAGAAATCTGAGGTCCGATGGGCAAGCCTCGTTGTAAATGAAGCCCATCCTTTACTATTGTACTTATAACAAAAACTTTTACCGGAAGACGACTGCTAATAGACCGTTTTAAGCTTAGCAAGTGATGGAATTCTCCTTGGAAGCATTTCTGCAACGCTGCGGAACGTTTTCTACAAGAGGGGCATATTGGCCGGTTTGTTTTGAAACGTCAAGAATTGGACCGTTTGCAAATAACGTCTTGTACCCGCTTTAGAAGCTGCCTGGCATGAGAAAGTTGCATGCAAAGCATGATTAACTAAGTAAATAACACTTTGACACCAAAAACTGTATAAGTAATGGATTTGCCACTGCGATAGAGCAGTTTTTTCCTTAGGGGGGCCTATACCTGTTTACCCTACCGTTTGTGATATCTGCTGCTTATGTCGTCAAGCTGTTCCGGAACCATATGACCAATGGATTATACA
Source organism: Aedes aegypti (assembly GCF_002204515.2). NCBI lineage: Eukaryota > Metazoa > Arthropoda > Insecta > Diptera > Culicidae > Aedes > Aedes aegypti. The sequence continues at coordinate 289,620,399 of NC_035107.1, read as the reverse complement.
TACTTCCCCATTTTACCACTCTCGTAGGTCTCCCCGAAAAATCTGCAAACGGTCCAATTCTTGACGTTTCAAAACAAACCGGCCAATATGCCCCTCTTGTAGAAAACGTTCCGCAGCGTTGCAGAAATGCTTCCAAGGAGAATTCCATCACTTGCTAAGCTTAAAACGGTCTATTAGCAGTCGTCTTCCGGTAAAAGTTTTTGTTATAAGTACAATAGTAAAGGATGGGCTTCATTTACAACGAGGCTTGCCCATCGGACCTCAGGTTTCTCCATTTTGTCGTGTCGTCTCGTGTGCTTGATTTGACATTTCGTCATATCTACAAACACTCAGCGCAGGGGTTTTGAAAGTTGTGGGAAAATCTCCACTTTGTTTACCCACAGGGTTGAAACAACTGTGCCGCACTACTCAAAATGTGGTAAATTCTCGAATTTTCAAAAATTTACAATAAAATCAGGAGTGCATATAAATTAGATCTGAAAGCGTCAATAATCATTAAAAATAATCGTCTTTCGAAGAAAAATATAAAAATAGGGGGTAAGGTCTGACGGAAATGGTCTATTGCTACGCAGTAACATATGCATAGTCTTAGGATTTCATGTGTTTAAATCAATGTCAATCTAGCTCGCTAGTATAAACCATCTCGAGCTGTATACTGCATATGTGGATGTTTTGAATCACCAGACACCTACATTATCCAACCAGTCTTAAGTTAAAATATCAATCATTATCGTTTTAGGAGTTGGTATACGAAAGCCGTGGAGTCCAATGACATTATTTTTTCTAATGAGTGCATATCTTATATTATCTTCTATCTCTCTCTTCGTCTATTACACTCTAGTAACTTGTGTGCAAGCCCTTGATAATCTCTATACAAGTATTACAGATAGAAGAAAAGGGGCCCAGATAGCCGTAGCGGTAAACGCGCAGCTATTCAGCAAGACCAAGCTGAGGGTCGTGGGTTCGAATCCCACCGGTCGAGGATCTTTTCGGGTTGGAAATTTTCTCGACTTCCCAGGGCATAGAGTATCATCGTACCTGCCACACGATATACACATGCAAAAATGGTCATTGGCATAGTAAGCTCTCAGTTAATAACTGTGGAAGTGCTCATAAGAACATAAGCTGAGAAGCAGGCTCTGTCCCAGTGGGGACGTAACGCCAGAAAGAAGAAGAAGATAGAAGAAAAGGCAGATAGATAAGCACTAACGTTTTCTGTAGATAGAGTATTTATCCCCTTGGCTATACTCCTCTTGCAGATGTTATGTCTGCCAGGTTCTTACTATCAGCCGATGCAGACAAGCGATAAACTTTTACGGGCTCATCTTGATGAGTTCCACTCATATACCATCCTCAGCAATTGCTGGGTTGTTTTTGAGCTGTTGAACGTCATCCTTAACTTCACTCAAAGTGGGATCTGGTTGGATGTTTTTGTCCAACATTCGGACGTAGAAATGCTCTCCTTTGCCTTGAACCTCCGGTCCTGTGTCATCAACAGAAGTCTGCAGCTTCCGCTTCTGTGTATGGTGCTTCACGTTCTTTTCCTCTAGAATAATTCTAAACCCTTCAGCAAACCAATCGTACTGTAGACTACGTTCAACGCACAATGATTCTACCTGTGAGTTGATGGCTATTTTTACTGTAGTACAACAGCCAAAAAGGGTTTCAGCAAGCAAAACCTATTCCGGTTACGCTTGCTAGAGATGTAGAACGATGCTGTGGCGACATCCGTCTACTTCAGACGCTGAAGGTCTTGCTAAAGCGGGCGTCGGTACCGTTCATTGTTAACGACAGGAAGTTTGAAGCACATTTTTATAATTATAAGGTATAATGTATTTGATCTTCCCAATCGTCCATCGCAATTCCTTATCTTGGCGTACTAATCTCATATTGACGTGGAAACATGGGTGGCGATCCTTCTTGCGTTCCAGCTGCGTCTTTGTAATCATCTATTGATCGACCGTTGATCCTCAACCTGCACATTCTTTTGTTGATCGACCACCATCCAATCTCCTGTTTTTGCATGTCGTTCATCACGATGAAAGCTGTTTCCAGCTCAAATGTGTCGCGCAGCTCTGAAAGATGGTATGATTACTTCTAAACATGCACATTATTGACATCTCCATGAGTATTTAGCGTTCTTAGCGAAGCATTTGTGGAACCACTTGTGCTCAGGCATCGCCAATGGAGCTGACATTGATAGCAAACTGAAATTGTTCTGCTCGGATTATTGGCAGTTTGTTCACAACAAACAGTCAAACACTACAGTTACTTCTAGTTCAAATGATCTCTTTATCTGAGAAGCAATAGCATGCTAGTATAATGTATTTGATATCAAAGATATTAGTGTGGTAACTGTCGCGCGGATTTCCAGCACGCTAAAGCTGTGTGCGATAAGCGAGGTATTTCTTCCAGTGTAGTACAAAATACAACAACGCAACCACTGTAATGTTAAAACGTATATAGTCTGGAAAATCCTTCCTGAGTAAACCACCGGTTTATACAAACATATTGCTAGAACACTGAAATAGGATAATACGATTTGATATGTGGTACTGACTGTTGATGACTGTTACCTAAAGTGACGTGTATGTCAAACTCTCATACATAAATCTTTATAATCTTTATCTCCGTATGTTTTAAATATTCACATATCCGCAACTCAAAACGTTCTGAAATCTGTGTCAAATCACAACATTTTTAAAATATTTACAATTAAGATATAAACATACCTAAGTACATACATAGGCAGGAATTGAAAACATTTGCGCAAGCAAATATTATTGAATAGAAAACAGTCCTAAACATACCTCTTTTCACACTATTCCAGTACACATAACTTTTTTCTCCCACGACGAATATTTTTGGCCCCATATCAACTTATTTTTGTCTCATTTAGATCTATCAAATGATATATGAATCATCCGTGTACATTCCGGGACCAAACTCCATACATTTTTGCATAATCTCCTTTGGCTTATTCCATTGAACTTCGACGAACTTCGACGATGGGTCGGTGCATCTCTCTCTGTTTTTGACAACATTGCTGTTGCGAGAGAGGCAAAACAACCCAACCGTGGGTAAAAACTAAATGCAGTTTACCCAAATTTGAGTAAAAAGAACTTATTTTTTGGGTAGTCTGATTTCTCCGTGTTTTTACACGGTCGATCGGTAAAAGAGACAGACCAATTATGGTGACGCATGGTCTTTTATAGGGTGCAGAACAAAAGGTATTGTTTTACATTCTATTGAGCGTGGGGGAAAGTGTGCAGGAATAATCTACGTTCAATGTCATAACTATTTCTAAACACTACTACTATTGCTAAATTATCACAGTATATAGTTGATGGATTCTGCAATGCTAATAGGGTTCAAAACAAATACCTGAAATGAAATAGTGGAGTTAGAGCATCAAAATCTTATTACTTTGGAAAATTTTGGTTTCCCTTCGGGAACACTTGGATTTCCAAAGGGATTTTTTTCAGATTCTTATGGGATTTTCAGATTGAACAGATTTATTAGGATTTGAAAGGCATTTTGATAGGGTTCTTGATTCCGAAGAGATTCTTGAGATTGATGAGGAATTTTTGAATTCCAAATGGATTCAAAAAAGAGTATTTTGGATTATTTTGAAGGTTAGAGTCTTCGGCAAAGTAGTTTAGTAGCTCAATGGCTATCATTAATTGAGCCAAGAAATAGGATATTTTGCCACCAGGCGGCGCTTTTGAGCATGACATTTGTGTTTTGCGGGTCATATAGGATCTTGATTTTATAGACAGGCACTTTCGGTAAAGTTGTTCAGAAGCTCAGGGACTATCATTATCTTACAAAATCTCGAACATTAAGGATTAAACAAAGAAAGAATTTGAGCTACTGAACAACTCTACCGAAGACGCCATCTTTCTAAGTGATCAGGCTCCTGAGATATTTGCGAAACAAATGTTTTATGCTCACTAGCGCCGCATGGTGGCAAAATTTTTAATCAACTACACAACCAACAATTTAAGCGCTATTAGCCAGGTTTATTAGCTTCATGTTGTAACACATTTGAATTGAAAGCATTGAAGCATTGAACGCTGCAAAAACGAAACCTGTCAAACGTAGAACGTCTGTGGAATAAAAGTCCCCATTATTCATCCGGCTGCTTCTATTCAATATATTTTGTAATGCTGCTTAATATATAAATAAGAAGCGCTTTGTCGTTTATTACACAGCGCACATACAGCAAAAACTTATATATGGCGCTACTACACAGCCTGTTGGATGTAAACATTGCGTTTGACCTTTCTCACACTTTTACAGCTTGATGATGTGGTATAAGCATGTTATAACATCATTATACTAAATCTCGTGAATCGTTTTCGGTGTAGCAGAAAACGGTGTTTTTCCTTTGCTGTATACTGTGGTGGCAACAAGGACAGCGTCGAGACTTGTGGATACAGAGATCGTGAGTTCGATCCCAAGCGGTTGCAGGTACTTCAATTGTGTAGCGTTGGGAACTTTAAACTCCAAATGCTTACGAATTGAGTTCCGGAAGCTGTGGAACAGCTTGTAAATAATATTTAATCGATGATAGAGTTAAGCTGTATAAAAAATATTCAACTGTTGGGAAACGGCTGAAAGAGCGCTTACCGAAGATGTAATACAGCTACATGTCCTATAACAGTCGAGACAAAGCAATGATCGGTATTCTTATGCCAACACAGCTTAAAAATAACTGAATAGATTCGCCAGATTTGTCGGTAAAAGGATCGCATAAAAGTTTTCGTCCGTATTTACAGCGCATTTACTCAGCATAAAACCGTATAAAGTAAGTTTCGACAATGTTTACATCTGAACTAAATGTTAGTTGGATAGCTCAAACAATGATAGTCCTTGAGTTACCGAACAATTTTGCCGAAGACGCCATCTTTCTAAGTGGTCAGAATCCTGAGATCTGCGAAACAAAAGTTTCATGCTTACTAGCGCCACCTAGTGGCAAAACCCCGAATTTCTTGGCTAAAGTAATGATAGCCCTTGAGCTACTGAACAATTTTGCCGAAGACGTCATCTTTCTAAGTGGTCGGACTCCGGGGATATTCGAAAAACTAAGGGTGTTGTATAAAGTACAACGCGTGACTACTCGCGTTACAAAAATTCGCACGATGACCGAAAGGTTAACAGAATAATACTTGCTGTTATAAGAATTTGACATTTCTAAGTTTACATATACACGATGGAACACGTGTCAAATACACAAATTGAAATTGAAACTGCGAAAAGAAACCACGTGTCCGGTAGGAATCGAACCCACGACTCCCTATTCGCTAGATGGGTGTTTTAACCTACAAGCTGTGGAGCCCCTTGAGAGACCCCGGCGCTCGAACTAAACTCGATTACCCCAAAGCACATGGGATCATCATTTGACACATACATCGTCGTGTATAGAGTGGTTCAAAAAATCAATTTTGCTCCACACCGCTCATTCGATTCTAGATAAAATTCTGAGTGACCTCCCCAAATTCTAGCTCATCCGGATGAAAACTGAGACTAGGTAGGTAGCGATTTGGTCACGAAGCCGACGTCTAAAAATGTTATGCACCTTCTAGCGCAATATTGAACAGGAGGTATTACTTGTCACCCTTTTGTATATTGAATATATTACTCCCTTCTTCCACTCCTCTGGTAGCTGTTCTGTATCCCAGATCCTAACTATCAATCGGTGTAGCTAACCTGTTCGGGTACGTTTTAGTAAATTCCGCTCCAATACCATTCTTCTCGGCTGTTTTGTTGTTCTTAAGCTGTTTGAAAGCATTCTTAGGTTCACCTATTGCGGGAGTTGACACGTCTTCCTCGCGGCCATACTGATGAAGCCATTCCTCCTGCTGCCTTGATCTTCCGCCTCAGCGCCATTCAGGTGTTCATTGTAATGGTCCTTCCACCGTTCAATCACCCCACGTTTGTCCGTCAAAATCTCCGTCCTTATACAGCAAATTTTGGTTCGCGACACAAAGCCTTTGCGGGATGAATTGAGTTTTTTGAGAACGATACAGCTGTTCGAACTCGTCCAGGCGACGCTGTTTATTCTGGAATAGATAGGTTTGCTGCTTTGACACTACTCCAGCAGTCCTCAAGAGGGGCTTCGATGAGCTCTCCCTCTTCCGGCAACGCTGCTTCAAGACTTTGCCCGTAATCAGTTGCGACTTCGGGTAGCTTGAGTCGTTTCAGATTATACCGTGGCGGGCGTCGGTACCGAATGTTTTTCACAACGGAGAGTCGTTGGCGCATTTTAACCGTCCCTAGGTAGTGGTCCGAATCGATGTTTGCGACGCGATAGGTTCTGACGTCGATAATGTCCGAAAAGTGTCTTCCATCATACCGAACGTGTTCGATTTGTGATTCAGCCTGTTGAGGTGATCTCCAGGTGTACCGATACGGGATGCTGTGCTGGAAGTAGGTACTACGTATGGTCATGTTTTTGGAGGTGGCGAAATCAATCACTGAGCACTGAACTTCCCTATAATCGGTCTGAATACCTTCTCCGATAACGATATTGACATCATGGCTTGGGCAGCTGTCTTATTCACGTTCCAGCTGCACGTAGAAAGCGTCCTTATCGTCATCGTCACTTGCTAGGTGAGGGATGTGCACGTTGATTATGCTGATATTGAAGCAACGGCCTTTGATCCTCAACTTGTACCGTTTTTATTCATATTACGGACACTTAAGGACTCAGGGAAATATAACCCAGCATAGAGCATACAAAATAAATCAGTCTGTATGATTCCTTAGCGCTATCGAGCGTCGGAAGCCCTTTACTTTCGAACGGTGGGTGAAGAATACGCTTCCGCAACATCAATAATATTAAATAAATCAAAACGTGTGGCCTTTTCATGATTCTTATTCCGGACGCTTCCTCACTCTTGCCTCATATTCCGGACACTTTGAATCGAATTCCGGACAGCTCATGATAATCATTAATGGAACAGTCAAATCATCAATCTAAATCGTTAAACCACCAAAGAGACATCTGAGGTAGTTGGGCATTATAAATTTTCAAAGATATTTATGGAAAAATTTTACTAAAACGAGCCTTGAAATTGAGAACTTTTGAACAGCAAAAATTGAAACATTTCGCGTGAAATGTTTCCCATACAAAGTAGAGTGTCCGGAATTTGAAGCTGTCTGTAATATGAATCAAAACGGTACTTTCTGTTGTCATCCATTCATGCGCCTCTGCATTTCATCCGTCACGATAAAAATTGTGCCCAGCTCGTGTCTGTTGCCGCAGCTCTGGTAGATGGTATAACCATTCCTATTACGTATACGTATGTACTGTCGACCCTTTCCAGCAAACCTCCTGCAGCGTTACGATGTCGACCTGGCGGACCCTCAATAATTTGGAAAGAATGCGGGTACTTCCCAAGAAATTGAGAGACTTACAGTTCCATGATCCAAGTTTCCAATCGTTAGTCCGTTTTTGACGTCTGAGTCCATGCCGATTGTTCCGGAGCGAATTTACATTGTATGCTTCCTGTACTGATGATATTTACGGCTGGCTTGAAAGGCCTTTACCACCCTGTTTCGCTGGAGGGCCATCGTGCACAGCACTGTTTAGAGTCCCAAGCTGGCACTAGGACGACGATCAGTCGCTCCTAACATGGAGAACATACGCTGTTTTGAGCCGCTCCTAACATACGGAACATGGAGAACATACGCTCTGATGAGCTACCCCTCAAGATAGGGGAGCTCCCTTCCCTGTCAGCATACGACCAAGGTTCCACCGGGGTTGGTTATCCGATCTTCCCTATGGTTACTCGTACCCCAAGCGGCACCACGGGGAAGTAAGGATAGGAGTTACTGGACAAAAGGCTAAGGACCACAAATGGAATCTGTTTTCTACCTGCTGGTACGCGAAATACCTATGGTACGCAATTTCCAATCATTTACCACCCTCCTTGAAAACATCTACTTTAAAAACCAACTTTTCGAAAGTAAAACAATTTCGATAACAAATTTGGGCCTCAGAAATCTTGTTAATAAATAATAAATAAGTAAGAAACGTTGTTGGTAATCCTTCAAAAGATCACTGATAACGTTAATATATCTCAAGCTCTATACTTGAAGGAGATCTTGTACAACCTTCAATGGTTGTTGTACTCATAACTTGATGAACTATATATTTTTGTTCCTATATAAATATAGGTTTTGTCCATAAGCCTGACCTCTCGAAGGTTTGTTACGTTTTTAGATCTGAACACCTACTCTACGGAATTATTCGACATGCTTAATTAGCCGTCGAATTTAAACCATGGTAGAATTTAATTATATAAGAACCACACATTTTTTTGAAGAGAAAAATACAAATTCAACATAAAACTATAAACAAATAACTTAAGGACTGTTCAATTCATAAAGTGGACACTATGTTTTTGCTACATCTTTTTTATTTATTGATAAAATCGCAATCGGTTTTCTGTGCATCGTTCAACTATTATTCTACCGTTTTGATTCATATTACGGACCGCTTCAAATTCCGGACACTCTTGTTTGTATGGGAAACATTTCACACGAAATGTTTCAATTTTCGCCGTCCAAAAGTTTTCATTTTCGAGGCTCGTTTTATTAGGTTTTTCCATAAATGTCATTGCAAATTTATAATGCCCAACTACCTTAGACGTCTCTTAAGTGGTTGAACGATTTCAATTGATGTTTTGACTGTTCCATTAATGATTATCATGAGCTGTCCGTAATTCGAATCAAAGCGTCCGGAATATGAGGCAAAAGTGAGGGAGCGTCCGGAATAAGAATCATGAAAAGGCCACACGTTTTGATTTATTTAAAATTATTCAAGTTGCGGACGCGTATTCTTTACCCACCATCCGAAAGTTAAGGGCTTCCGACGCTCGATAACGCTAAAAAATCACACAGAATGATTTATTTTGTATGGTCCAAGCTGGGTTATACTTCACTGAGGCCTTAAGTGTCCGTAATATGAATCAAAACGGTACAATGTTATGAAAAAATAAAATCCTACGAAATGCTTTTGGTTGAAGAACTAAATAGTATTTCCAAAAACTCCTTAGAAAAACTGTTTATCAAAGTTAAGCATCATTGTTCGCATAACAAAAAATTTAATTTTTATGAAATTGTATGTTGGTATCCTTTATCATTCTACTAAGTTTCACACTTTTAAAATCTTGTAAGCATATTTATTGATCTACTGCAAATTGTAAGCATTTTTCTCCAAATATTTTGATGGATAATCTCAGAATAATACATTATGAATACAATACATGGAAAATAAATTCGATTTCATTGCAGCAGTGTTCCCAACTTCAACGATTGTCATTGTGCTTTGAAAGGTCTTCTGGAAATAAAGCATTTGTTTTTCTATTGTGCTTTTAATGTGACGTGGGGAGCAGAGGATGACCCCAACTTCAACATCCAAGCCCTGGAAGCCGAAATCGCCAGACTGCAAGCCCTGCAGTAAACTCGTTCGCGAGATTCACCACTCGCAACGTGACCTGTGCTCATATTCAAAAGAACCAATCGCTAGGACAAACGGAAATCAAAATCACAACCCATGAATCAGTCGAGGAGGAATTTCTTTGAAAATTGATGTAAATTTGTTGTAAATATTCGCTAGTTTATAATTTACACACAAACACTTCCTTTGAGCGACACGTCAACCTTATCATTTTTTGTTTTACATGTAAATCTTTGTTCTGTTCCCAATCAGCATTTAATGCGCACTGAAAACACGTGGCAAACGACACCTCAATGTGCCCATAATCGCAACTTGTTTACCACAAAACACAATTTCCACCATTTTTTTAAGCAATTCGTTTAAAATTTTGAGTTTTGCAGCGATTTGCGAAGGAGATTACATTCGACGTTCAAAACGTCAAACACCCAAACATTCAACAAAGCCGATCTAATCGAAAGACAGAGAGAAAGAGAGAGAGAGGTGAAAGGCAAAAAAGAATAGCATTTCAAAAACGAAATACTAACATCAAAATTGCGAAAATGATACCGTTTTGATTCATATTACGGACAGCTTCAAATTCCGGACACTCTCGTTTGTATGGGAAACATTTCACACGAAATGTTTCAATTTTCGCCGTCCAAAAGTTCTCATTTTTGAGGCTCGTTTTATTAGGTTTTTTTCCATAAATATCATTGCAAATTTATAATTCCCAACTACCTTAGACGTCTCTTAAGTGGTTGAACGATTTCAATTGATGATTTGACTGTTCCATTAATGATTATCATGAGCTTTCCGTAATTCGAATCAAAGCGTCCGGAATATGAGGCAAAAATGAGGGAGCGTCCGGAATAAGAATCATGAAAAAGCCACACGTTTTGATTTATTTAAAATTATTCAAGTTGCGGACGCGTATTCTTTACCCACCATCCGAAAGTTAAGGGCTTCCGACGCTCGATAACGCTAAAAAATTACACAGAATGATTTATTTTGTATGGTCCAAGCTGGGTTATACTTCACTGAGGCCTTAAGTGTCCGTAATATGAATCAAAACGGTAAAACAATCGAACACAGTAGAAAAGGAGAAGAAGATGAAGAGGGGAGAGGCGAAGATGATATTAAAACAATTTATGTTTTTTTTATTACTTTTTAATTCTTTTTTAATCTATACAAAAAAGAACAGAAACTCAAGAAGAGCAAGTCTTTTTTGAAAATAAAAAATATAGATTGTCAAATTTTCTGGTCAATTTCTTAAAATCATTGTTTTTTATAACCTCCAAAAATCGACTGTTCTAAACGTTTTGCTTTATTAGTGTGAAATTTTATTATTTTTGTAGCTTTTTTATTGTCATAATATTGTACAAAATATGTCAATCGATGTACAGAACACTGATTCCATTGATAAATTCAAAAGATATTTCATGTACAAGTTGCCCACTTTAAATAAAATGAATAGTCTTTACAGTGCAACAAACATATATTTCTTAAATTCTAACAATTTTAGTGTTGAACCAGTCTACGACTGCTGCTGGGCGGGGTCTAGCTTTTTGGTCTGTCCATTGGCTGGAAGAGTAGAGCTTTCCACTTATCACAAAGTTCACATACATATAGTCGGCGTTAAGTCAGAGGGGACCAACTGGAAAACTGGATTTTTCTTTCATTAGATGCGAAAATACCTTACCTCCATTTCACTTTGATCAGATTTGATAAATCTCGTAAAATGCGAGTGATATGTAATAAATTTACTTTGGATGATCAATAAAAATCGTTTAAATTATGCAGTCAAAGTGGACCAATTGGTAATTACCATAACAGCGAAAATGGTCAGTGCGCTGAGAAATGCGAGGGAATGAAAATCATTTCAAGAGATTTGTCAGATTTTTCGACAGCGAATGATTCTTCTACTCATCTATCAATAGGAATTCATAAATTTTACTTGATTCGATGCATTTGATTTTGGTTTTTGACCACTCATCATATTTTTTGGAATCCGAGCAGGATGTTTTTGAATCCGAACAGGATTCCAGAATAATTCTTTGGATAATACCGAAGGTGGTTCTTAAATTCCAGAGGAAATTTTAGGATTCTGAATAGTTTTTGAAATTTCATGTACTATTCAGATGGGGTTCTTCGAAAGGGTTGTATTGGTTTCTTGGGAATCAAAACGAAATTTTTCCTGATAAATTATTGAGATCTCTAAGAGTTTCTTGGAAAAACGAACTGGTTTTTGGGATTCCTATGAAATTCTAAGGATTTTTTTTAAGATTTCGAAGAGATTATTGAAAATTCAAGAGTAATTTAGACGCTCCTCATCATTGTTGGGTTTCCAGAGGTTTATGGGATTCCGAATGGATGCTTAAAATAATATAGGGAATCTTGTAATTCTATTGGATTTTGAGTTACGAGAAGACTGTAGGGACTCATGCGATCTCGAATCTTGTGATTCGCAAAAAAATTAACGAAGGATTATTAATTGGATGTCTGAAGGGGCTGTTGACATTCTAAATGGATTCATATTATTTTAACAGCCTTCCTGAAGACGCATATTTTTCTAATCTCAAAAGGATTACTAGCATTCTTAGATTTCTAAAAGGATGTGTATTCTGATGCGATTTTCGGATTAGCACAGATTTATTAGGATCTTAAAGGCATTCTGAAGGGATTCTTCTTTTTCTTTTTGGCATTACTGGACAGAACCTGCTTCTACGCTTAATGTTCTTATGAGCACTTCCACAGTTATTAAATGAGAGCTTTCTTTGCCAAATTCGGTGCTATTTTCGCATTCGTATATCGTTTAGTAAGAACGATGATTCTTTATGTCCAGAGAAATCGAAAAAAATTTCTTTACGAAAAGATCTTGGACCGACCGGGAATCGAAACCAGTCACCTTCGCTATACTTTGTTTTGTAGCCGTGGACTCACTCGGCTAAGGAAGGCCCCTTCACTAAGAAAAATTGATATTTTTGATAAAAAAAAATTAAATATTATCTTTTTTTCGTTATTTTACTTATATGATGTGGTGGAGTAGCCAGAATTTTTTTCTATGAACAGTAGGGGTCCTTACAAAAAAAAAAAAAATTTGGCCAGCATACACAAAAAACACTTTTTTAAACCCCCCTTCTCTTAAATACGTTCTAAACTGCAAAACCAGTCATATTGTATATTGCAATACCAAATTATCTCAGATTTATGCATTAAAATTTAAAAACAAGAACATCAAAAAACGAATTCCGGATAATCGAGGCTAAAATTCCGGATAATCGAATCCCGGATAATCGAGTCCGACCTGTAATGAAATTTCGAATAAATTCATGAGATTGTAGAGGGATTCTTGGAAATTTTGAAGATTTTCTTCGAAATATTATTGGGATTCCGGAATAAATTTTGAGATTAGGAATGGATTTTTGGGATTGAATTAGCAGCCGTATGGTAGGATTCTTGTGATTCCAAAGATGTTATTGGGATACTAAAGGATATCTTAGGATTTCAAAGATATTCGTGAGATTCGAAATTGTTCATGATATTCATCAAATCTACAGAAATTCAGAATCGCTGCAACAAAATTTAAAGTTAAAAAAGTAGAGTTATAGTGACAGAATATTGTATCAGAAAATCTGCTAGAATAATGTTATTTTTGTGCATGACGAGTTGTCTGAATAATGACCTTTTCTTGACAGTGATCTGAAATTCAAACACTTTTCTTCATGAACCTCTACATCTTCATAAATTCTTCACCCAAAGTTCTCAAATCTGATCACCGCCCCAGCTGTCCATGACTCTTGTACAATTTGCGCCAACACGACTCGGCCCCCAGCGATTCCGCTTCGCAGCATTGATCCCGCTGCTCCCATCTTTCGTCCCAACAACCCAAGCCAGACCAGCAGAGGAATGAATAGTCAGTCGAACTATGTTAGCAGCCAAATAGCTATTACCATCCACTTTGCCCTACACACTACGAAGCCATGAATCAACGCCCGGCACTCCCAGTTCTCCCCCGTCCCGAAACCTTCGTCGGCTGCTGGGCCAAGTCGTTGCCCCAACCCGTCGATGGGGGACTAGAAAGAGGGTATCCAGCCACTCTTTCCGGCTCGGTATTAAGTGATTGATTTTGTAACCTCTCTTGGAAAGTTGAATAAGAGTTGTGTGTGGGCGCCCTCCTAACTGTACGTGTACCGCCACCATCCACGTCAATGATTCCCCTACCCCACGAGAGAGACCCCTTCACTTCCCAGGTCGGTTTGCATTTCTCCGGTGACGACGATGGAGATGTTGGGGGGGATAGACACTGGGAGGCGATGACTTGCACATTCGAGATTAGAGCGTCTGTGAGGGGCCTTCCGTAGCCGGGTGGTAATGCTCGCGGGTACAAAGCAAAGCCATGCTGAAGGTGTCCGGGTTCGATTCCCGGTTAGTGAAGAACCTTTTTGTGATGGAGATTTTCTTGGCCTCCCTAAGCATAGAGTATCATCGTGCCAGTCATACGATATACGAATGCAAAAATAGCAATTTTTCCAAAAAATTCTCTCAGTTAGTAACTGTGGGAGTGCTCATTGAACACTAAGCTGAGAAACAGGCTCTATTCCAGTGGGAGCTCGATGCCGAGAAGAAAAAGAAGCATCAGAAGCGAAAGGGCAGCTTGCGGATTGGGTCGAGAATGGTTCCGTCAATCGTGATGGTCTAGTTTGAGTCTAGTTCTGCTTCTTCTGCTATTTCTTAGGGTTTTCTTCTTTGTTGCAAATTGTATGCCGAATAGATAATTTTTCGAATTGGAAGTTGGGATTTTTTGCAATTTTAGCAATAGTGAAGCGAACGTTGAGGGGTTTGAATGTTTTTGAAACCGCTATTGATTAGTAATTAGTAATTCATGCCAAGCACTACTAATGTTACAAGTTTACTTTGCCTGTGACATTTGGTACAATCTCATATATGCCTAGTCTGCCGTAATATTACCATGTTATTGTTGGATTACATGCAGAATTTCACGAAAATTGGTACCATATGTGTTATAAATCAATTTTAATTTTCAAAATATTTGAATTGTCATAGGTTCCAATGATAAACCGGGTATTCCAAGATTTCAACTGAAGTTTTGAAACCTATCGAAAGATTTAGCACTGCAATATCTAATCTAACTCATTCCATAATTTTCTAATGAAACCTCCGAAGATCATATATCATTACAGTTTAACTAGCCTCGTCCAATTTCTGCAAATAAAAAAACATATCATAGATACTGTGACTCAGGAGATGCGCTTTTAACGATCGCACACAAAGCATCAAGATTCCACAAACTAATCCACTACAGGCGTAGATCGTCGTATTCTGTTTTCCCAGAGATTGTCTTACTGCTGTCTACCGCAAGTATGGAGGACGAGCACGGGAAGAAACTGTAGTTAGAAACATTTGCCAACTTGCATACTACTTGAAGGGGAACGGATAAAAGTCACGTTGACACAGATTCCGATTCAGAAGAAGAACGACGGTTCTTTATTTCTTTTTGTATATCCTGGGTAAGCATAAAGTCGTTACTCACTAGCATCACCAGCTAAGATTACGATGTTTTGAGCGCTTCCGTTAACGATATTTGGAAAACAAATTCCACACCAAATTGGACTTCGTGACATCTAAACAGAAAACACTTAATCAACAATTTTACAATATTGGGTTCTTAAACACATAGCTCCATTCTCGGTTTTGGTTGGCACTTGGAACCACCTCGCTCGCGAGTTTGATTCGAACATCAATTTCGCATGGTTGTTGTCCGGCATTTTTGCAATATGTCCTGCCCATCGTGTTCTTTTGCTTTTGGTACCTTCTGAATACTGGGTTTGCCGTAGCGTTGGACGAGCTCGTTGTTCGGCCTTCACCATCGCATACCGATCTCCTACACGTTACTAAAGATCGCTCTTGAGAAAAGTCCTCATTTCATAGCAGTTCTTATAAGCATATGTAGATGGTACAATTTGTTGCGTGACTGAATCATTTTTGAGCGCAACCTCTTCACAAAAAATCGACTTATATCACGACAAACGTTTTTATAAGCCGTCAGCAAGGTTCCAAGGTAGATGAACTAATCGAGCACTCCAAACGCATTTTCATCTATCGTAAAACTGCTTCCTAGGTGCTCGGTTTCTCCTACTAGCATACACTTTAACTCTGTCACTGTTTCTGGTCCGGTCTCTCAGTCCTCAAAGATATGCTAAACGCACTAAAAAGTTGAAAACCAAAACCCACGGTTGCTGTTCTTAAACCAACGGTTCTGGTGCTCGGTAAATTAAAGGTTTATGGAGATAATTTGTTTACTCACGGTTTCAATGTAATATATGCAGACAGTTTGTAAAACGTTAGCAATTGGATGGAGATCCACAGATCTCGTCGTCCTTAGCAATTCATAATGATGATTGCAACTCCAATACCATCCTTTTCAGCTGAGTGGTTCCACGCCGTTTCGCAAACCCGATTATTTTTGTATGTTTTGAATCGCCTGAAAATTTGCATACAGATTCTTTATGACCAAAAATGCCATTATGCACTTTCAGACCGCCATTTTGAACCTCGCCTTATTTTTGAGAAGGGCGTATCGGGCATTTTTGAGAAGGGCATGGCAAATCTTTAAAAAACTGTAACTCAAAAACGGTTTCTCCGATCGATTTGAGATCTTCTACAAAGTTGAAGGTATTGCTTACGACTATATGGAGAAAAATATGCACGGTAAAAAAAAGTTACAGATAATTTTTTATTTCAAAAACAAAATTTTAAAATCGATTTTCTCCAGAAACGCAGTTTTGATTTTTTTATTTTTGGATATGTTTTACGGGACAACTTATGTGATTTAAGGCACAATGTTTCAAAATGGAAGAATTATGGACAAAAAAGTTACGATTTTTTAAAAAATTACAGATTTTGAAAAAAATCGAAATAGAGGAAAACAATATTTTTTATGTGATTATTTGATAGTACAGAAAAATTGCAATCGAAAAGTTCTTAAGTAAATTTTTTCTAGGTTGCATCAATTTCGAGATATACTCATATTTATATAAAATTTTCAAATAAAAAATGAAAAATAGGCCCTTTTCAAGCATATTTCGTGTTTCTCCATTCCGGAAAATTTTATTTTAATTTCAACAACACAAACCAAGTCAAGTCAAGTACACAACACTGAAGACGGCTTTACAGTTGAGGTTGAAATACGCGTATCTGTCGAAGAATTCAATAATAGAATTAAAAGGAACATTACTACTCATCTTTTTGTATATTTATAGGCATTCTACTAAACAGGCTCCACAAGGGTTTTCATCACTTTTGCCTGTGTTAGTAGGTATGATGAAGAAACACGTTTTTCCCATACCCATACATTTGGACATGGTAAATGAATAAAAGAAAAACGATGCTTTTTTTAAAACGTACTTCTTGGGTACAAAAATAATGCGCTATGTTGTCAAGTTTTATCACTGTAGCAATCATCATTGTAAAAAATGCGGTACAAAAACTTCGTGGTGTGAAGTACCTATGTAGTATATAAGGTAAGTCTGAAATCGTGAGAGCATTAGTGTTGTATCAACAGTGATTGATCAGTGATTGAAAGTGACGTTTATTTGCCTGTAAAATTGACGTGCTACGAAAGAAGATACAGCATTATATTGTGGATTAAGGAGGCGTTTTACAGAGGTATTTTTTTTTTGTTGTGCGTGAAGCTGTACAAATATCATTTTTTCGCAATGAGTTACATCAGTTCAAGATGTATTAAAGTGTTCAAACAAAGTTGTTCTAAACATTGTCGAAATCTTACGGAAGATAATATTCAGAAATTGGTTTTGTTGGGATTTGCTGAACAGAATAAATTAAATAGTAAGCTTAAAATTTGTGATTCTTGTCGTTTAAAACTGTCTAATTATACGCAACTGTTGGGGAGTGGTCCTTCGCCAGGAATCCTTCGATAGCCGAGCAGTGGGATTGGTTCCAGACCCCAACACGATTCCATCCAGAAGAAAGGAGAGGGGGGGTGGGGGGGTACGAACGCCATACAAGTTCCAGTAGAGCCTTATTAAGCTCCCATTTACAGGCACTTAAAACATTGCAAATATCGTACAAATACTACATTTATTTCACAAATAACTACACATAATTTACATTTGTTTACAGGACAATTAATTATACAAAGAACACATTAAAATATTGGATTTTACTCCATCTAACCGTTCCCGACCGTTGGCTAGTGGGTACTGACTCGAATGCCTAATTATCTAAGCCTCTTACTACTTCTTCGTGATTGCCGAATATTTTCCCAGATATGTGTAAGTGTATGGTAATTTTATTCGAGAGAATTATTAGGTCCAGGGTTGTAGCGATAGGGTGAAGTTACTCCCGAACATCCTCACCCACCCTGAAATTGTGGAATTTCTGAAAAATTGACCCATTACTAAGTGTTTGCTAATCCTAATCGTCGCCGTTCCTAAGACAACATTAGAAAGAGTATTGGAGTGATGTTTGTGGACTGTAGGTATTCCGTTATGTTTGAAATTACTAAATGGGTTTCTCACCCACCATCGATAACCACCAGCAACATAATTGATTCATCCGGTATAGACGTTGATTCGTTAGAGTTGGATTATCCACCAGTTCATTGCTGACGAATACTACGCATGTGCAACTGTCCGTGTTACACTTCCTTCCTAGATATTTTTGGTACTTATGTACGATCGGTTGTAGGATCCGCTGAAGCACCTTGCTTCTAACTTGATGATGCCTTCAAATGGAGCCCTGTGCTCCGGGGTATTTGTCCCATGACAAACACGTTCCTTGGTAGAAAAACGGTATACCAACCGAATTTCCTATATTATGTTCGCTTCGTCTCCTGCATAACATAATTCCTTGATGGGTATATATGGTGAAGAAACCTGCTTCGTGTGCCATATTCCTGGTTGGTTTCCATCCTATTGAGCCCATCAGGTATCAGAAGGCCGGCTCCAAAGGCACGTTCCCCACCAGTTGGGAGATTTGTGCCATCGCCATATTTGAGCCTATTTCATCATCTACCCGATGGGAGAGGAAAGGGAAGGGAAAGATGGGAGGAAATAGGAGTGGGGTCCCTTGAAGAGGGAAGATCGCATAAGCGAAATGAGAGCATGTAGCTCCATACCACAATGGATTCGAACAGCGCCCTAAAAAGGGCACTGCAAAACGCATGAGCGTAAAGAGAGCCTATAGCTCATTACCACAGCGGGTTAAGAATAACAGGATGTCCTGAAGATTCAGACTTCTGTATTCAGTTTCACTTAATAAGTGTTTACCAAGTAATTGGAATCGCATTTGCGCAAAAACTGGACAGTTACATATCAGGTGATACGAAGTTCACACAAGTCACAACTATCACACACAAATGAGTCAGCACGCTGAATATTTGCCATGTGATAGTTGAGTCGGCAGTGGCCTGTCAACGCTCTGACCAAGAGACTGCAATTCTGCTTTGACAGATTTGTTAAATACTTCGCCACCTTTGGAGATGGCTCAGTAATATACAATTTTGTTTGACGACACGACTCCAAACTATTCCAATATTGCTTGTGCTGAGTTGCCGCCCAAGAGTTTATCTGAAGCTTCACCCAGCACTTCGAAATTGGAATAGCCGACTCAGGGCCAATGAAGTCATGCGATGCTCCATCGCGAGCTAGCTCATCAGCCAATTCATTTCCAGTGATGGAAGAATGGCCAGGTACCCATACAAGGTTTACAGAGTTGACTGAATTCAGTTCCTCAATTTGAGTTCGACATGCGATAACAAGCTTCGACCTTGAGATGGCCGAAGCGAGAGCTTTTATAGCAGCCTGACTATCTGAACAGAAGTATATGACTTTACCCATTACGCGCTGTTGAAGTGCTGATTGCACTCCACACATAAGAGCAAATTTTTCCGCCTGAAAAACGGTGCAGTTTCTACCAAGTGAGTAAAACTGATTCAGCCTTAGCTCACGAGAATATACTCCTGCACCAGCTCTACCTTCAAGAAGGGAGCCATCAGTATAACATACTATATTATTTGATATACTTCTTTCCAAATAGCCAGACGTCCACTCTTCCCGTGAAGGGAATTGTGTGGTAAATGTCCTGTAAGGAAAGGTACAAGCAATTGTGAGATCACTTGGAGCAAGGACAATTTTGTCCCAATTCACCAAAAGTAGAAACAACGAAGTGTGTGTAGATCTACGATTCACTGGATTTTTCTCCAGTAGATCCAGTACCCATAAACGGTAAGAGCAAGAAAGTGCTTCTTGTTTAAGATATATGTGTAGTGGCGCAACGTCGAAAAGGGCCTCGAGCGCTGCTGTGGGAGTTGTAGAGAACGCACCAGACATCGCCATCAAGCACATCCTTTGGAGATGGCCCAATTTTGATTGGATTGTTCTCACTTCGCCCTTTTGCCACCACACAAGGCATCCATATGCCAATATTGGTCGAACAACTGTTGTGTAAATCCATTTGATATATTTGGGTTTGAGGCCCCAAGTTTTACCAAAGGTTCGCCGGCATTGACCGAAGGCCATGCAAGCTTTTTTGACTCTGAAATCAATGTGAGGTGTCCATAAAAGTTTGGAATCTAGAATGACTCCGACATACTTTACTTGATCAGTCACATTAATCTCAGTGCCAAAAAGACGTAAAGGTCGAATTCCATCGCGGTTTCGTCTTTCCGTAAAAAGAACAATAGATGTTTTATTCGGGTTAACCGAAAGGCCATATTGGCGACACCAACTCTCGACTACCTGAAGAGCACTTTGCATCAGGTCGAATAGGGTGCTTATGCACATACCAACTATCAGAGCTAGATAGTCGTCGGCAAATCCATAAGTTGGAAAACCGCAATTATTGAGTTGCCTCAATAGCGTATCTGCTACGAGATTCCACAAAAGTGGTGACAAGACTCCCCCTTGGGGGCATCCGCAAACACTCAATTTTCGAATCGCTGCTTGACGCAATGTCGAGAAGAGATGTCGGTTTTTGAGCATTTGATGAATCCAATTGGTAATCATTGTAGGTAGCCCATGGTTTCGTGCGGCTTCCAATATGGCATCGAAAGACACGTTATCAAAGGCACCCTCAATATCCAAGAAAACACCCAAGCACGATTGCTTCTGAGCAAATGCTTTCTCGATATCGTATACAACTTTGTGTAAAAGAGTCACAGTGTACTTTCCAGATTGGTAAGCATGTTGATTCACATGAAGAGGCATGTTTGCCAAATAAACATCACGGATGTGATGATCGATAATCCGTTCCAGACATTTCAGAAGAAAAGAGGTCAGACTGATTGGTCTAAAACTCTTCGCTTCCTCATACGACGCACGTCCTCCTTTTGGGATAAACTTTACAGTAATATCACGCCAGGATTTGGGAATGTACCCGGTAGCAAAACTGCTTACAAGTAGCTTTTTCAAAACATGTTTGATAGACTCAAATCCCTTTTGGAGTAGAACAGGATAAATCCCATCCGCTCCTGGAGATTTGAAAGGAGCAAAACTATTAAGTGCCCATTGAATCGAGTCAGTAGTTACGATACTGCGAGCCGAGGCCAGAGACTCGTAACTACATGAAAAGACATTTGGTTCATCCGTAGATGCTATGTCCACACATCCGGGGAAGTGTGTATTGAATAAACATTCTAAAACTTCTTCATCGGAAGAAGTAAAGTCACCATTAGGTAAGCGAATTTCGTTCACTTGGAAATCCTTAGATTTTGCAAGAATTTTGTTCAACCGACTGACTTCACTCAAACTGGAAACATTTGTACAAAGGTTTTTCCAGCCGGATCGTTCAGCAGAACGAAGAGCCTTTTTGTAAGCCTTGCGAGCTGACTTGAACGACTCTGATCCAGCTGAACGGCGTCTGTTCCAACTCCTTCTACATTGTTTCCTGAGTCTAGTCAGATCGGAATTCCACCATGGGGTCCCTCTTGTAGTCTTTACAGACCGCAGAGGACATGCTTCTTCAAAAGCTTCCATAATGTAGGATGTTGTAGTATCAACGGCATCATCCAGATCACTTGGATTTTCAATGGACGGAGAATATCCATGAAATTTGGTCGCAACCAATTCAATGTAGAGTTCCCAGTTTGTTGACCGGGGATTCCTAAAACGCAAAGTCTGCGCAGTTACATTTGAATGTTCAAAGAAGATGTAGCGATGATCAGATAATGATTCCTCATCTGATACATGCCAATTCGTCGACTCGTGACTGATTCTATTCGAGCAGAGCGTTATGTCTAACACTTCTTCTCTATTAGAAACCATGAAGGTTGGGCGATTGCCTATGTTAAGTAATCCAAGGTCTGTACTACTTAAGTATTCCATCAGACTGGAGCCTCTCAAATTGATATCCGAGCTGCCCCAGATGATGTGATGAGCATTGGCATCACTGCCCACAATCAGCGGAAGGCCTTTTGTTACGCAGTGTACGACAACTCGTTTGAAGTCATCCGTTGGGGATGGTTCATCATGTGGTAAATATACCGAACAATAGACGTATTTCCTGTTGAGGTCACCAACAGAAACATCGATTGTGACAGCACATACATCTCTGGTAGTTAACTCAGAAATGAGTGTAGCAACGATTGCTTTATTAACGAGCACGCATGCGCGGGGCATGGCGCGCGAGTTTGCCATTTCAAGTTTGCTGAAAGTAGCAAAAACTGGGTCCACAAGGTTACCTAGATAGAAGTTCCCTCTACGAAAGTAGGGTTCTTGAACTAGCGCCACTTGGGCTGCACCATTTTGCATGAGTCTGCAAAGATTGATCGTTGCTGTTCTTTTATGCTGAAGATTGATCTGAGCTAACCTAACCGTAGCCACTACCCAAACTAGGCAGGATTAAGCTTTTTGCAATCTCAGCACGAAAAAGACCAGCAACGAAAAAACCAGATCGGTATCTATTTAAAGTCGCCAAAGGCGAAAGAGCACAGAATACACTGTGTAAAACGCATAATGCGAATCCATATAGGTGATAATTTAAATTAAATGTCAACATATTCATAATCCCACCCTTATTAAGCCTCAGGATAGAGACTGAAGAAGGGCAGCCGATTATCTCGGAGAAACACAAGGTCACCTGCACCATTGCTCCGGGTAGCACAGGAAGGACTCAATACTGTGGAGGGCGCCCTGGTACCCCACAGGCTCCGTTTGCGGTTAGGTTTTATTTAGACCCCCCTAACCATTCATTCCTAGGCACGGTACGCATCACACCATAAATTAGGGGTCACCTGTGAGGTAGACTTTTACCACCGGAACAGGCAGTCGCGGCTATCTAGGCTGCTCAGGAAAAGGAGGTTAATATTGATGATAAACTCCTGACGTGCCCAAGCAGACAAGTCTCCTGCATAACATAATTCCTTGATGGGTATATATGGTGAAGCAACCTGCTTCGTGTGCCATATTCCTGGTTGGTTTCCATCCTATTGAGCCCATGCTCTGGATTGCATTGTCCCATGACAAAACCAGCCTTGATTTCCTGCGTCCTTTGCAAGAAGGGGGATGAGAAACGGTGTTCCAACCGGTTTCCCTAATCATGCCTGTCTCGTCTCCTACAGGTCATAATTCCGATAAATCCATAGCAATCCTTAATACCGACCGAATGATCATCATTCGTTAGTGCATTTTGGACCAGTCTAAAAAGATCATTGGCGAGTGAATTCCATGCCTTACGCCTATATCTTTATCGCAATGTGGTGGGATCCTATTGAGTGTGCATAAAACTAACCAAATGTCGCTGGTGTTTGGAGTAGTGAGAATTCCGAATTGTGTTGTACACGCATATTCCTCGCAGTGTCGATGTTGAGGTTCTAACGCACATGTGTAAGCGATCTGAAGTATCAGTTTGATGTGATTGTTTAGCCTAACCATGGGAGTCCTACCAAACCAAACCATTCGCTCGAGTTCACACACAAAGTTTCCTGATCTATCTGCGTGCTACATCTCTGCTGTTTTTGCCTACCACCACTAGCCAACAAGAACCGATTGTTCATCAATTTATAGGTTCCTAATATCAACATATCCCAAACTGTTGAGCAGTTGTAGTTGCGTCGCTCTCGATATTGTTTCGGTCTCTCAGTGTATCCATCCGCCCATTTCAATCCATTCGCTCCGGAGTTGTGATGTTGTTTACGTCGAGTACCGATAAGAGGTGGAAGGTTTCGGTGTAGTGAAGCAGAGAGACGGCTAACTTCGGCAGACATATACTGCCAATATTACTGACCTGGACAAACGGTCGGCCTGACCTGAACTACCGTTGTATGATGATGCCGTCTAACCATGGGTGCTATCTCTCCTCAGACGACGTCACATCGTTCTCAAACCAGATGGTGTAGAAATGAATTGATCAGTTGATTTGATCACGCGTTGCAAGCCGTTCGTATATCCAAATGTGGTGCTGTAGTAGGATCCAATTTGCCCGTGCCGATCGTGTTGCTTGTAGATATGGTTGAAGGTTTGTTTTGATGTGAAACGAGATGATGGGTTTATGTAGTATCCTGTGACCGTCGCCCCGGCAGGGCATATACCAAAGGTATATCACCTTGAGAACCTAGAAATCCGCTAATCCAAGCGTATCCGATGCTGTGAATGCTAATCCAAGAGTGCCAACGAAGAATCTTGATGCAAAGTCTCCGTCGTATTTGGTGTTGGGATTGAAGAGGATTAACAAATATTCAGTGTGTGCACTATCTGAAGTCCTAGCTTGTGCGACATATACTATTCTATGTAACTCACCTAGAAGGGAGTAATGTCCGGCTCCCTCTTCATCCTGCTGTGCCACTTTTGTGGATGTGATGCATTATCGATCCGATTTTGCCTTGTTGAGAACCTTTCCATGCGAAGAACAGTGCCATCCATTTGCATTTTCTGAGTATATCGATCCAGACCGTGGGAGAATTCCAATTTGATTGATTCTACGGATGGGTGCGGGTATCGGTTCATTGGTGGATCTATGCTGGTTTCGAATCGCGATACATTCCATCATGATTGTGTATCAGTACAATGGACGATGCGCGAATGATCATTGTTGAAGAAGCATAATCGTCTATCCAGTCCGTAATAACGACTTGGAAATCACATGAAGCCTTCAATTGTGAAATGTCCAGATGATGATCGTTGGTAGTGATCGATTGTTGATGAATGGTCATCGTGTTCCTCATCCATAAACCGTTGGCGTTGACTTTGCGTCACAGATACAAAGAAGGATGGTTAGAATCTTGTTGTGCTTCCAGCTTCGACTGGACATATATTTGGTATAGTTCTACTAACCTTAGAAACCATATTCGTCTACCGATGTCCAGTCCACCAGTTCCAAAGTACGTTTTCTATGAGCGGGTGCGATTGTATCTGAATTGGATTGGATGTTCACGTAACCACCAGTGTAGTTCAATTCAATATTGTCCAAAGTGAAGATGGCGCATTCCACTGTAGTGCATACCGCGCGCCATTCCGTCCATTGTTGCCTGTATCCAAAGCGGGTTGCATGGCGATCCGCGTATCCTTTAGTTAATCAGTCCAACTTCCAAGTCCTACCATAGGGTGTGCTCGATCCCAATCCGGCTCGAAGGACCAAATGTTGGGGAGTGGTCCTTCGCCAGGAATCCTTCGATAGCCGAGCAGTGGGATTGGTTCCAGACCCCAACACGATTCCATCCAGAAGAAAGGAGAGGGGGGGTGGGGGGGGGGGTACGTACGCCATACAAGTTCCAGTAGAGCCTTATTAAGCTCCCATTTACAGGCACTTAAAACATTGCAAATACCGTACAAATACTACATTTATTTCACAAATAACTACACATAATTTACATTTATTTACAGGACAATTAATTATACACATTAAAATATTGGATTTTACTCCATCTAACCGTTCCCGACCGTTGGCTAGTGGGTACTGACTCGAATGCCTAATTATCTAAGCCTCTTACTACTTCTTCGTGATTGCCGAATATTTTCCCAGATATGTGTAAGTGTATGGTAATTTTATTCGAGAGAATTATTAGGTCCAGGGTTGTAGCGATAGGGTGAAGTTACTCCCGAACAGCAACTATCTAGTAGCGATGACTCATCGAGCAGTGATGAACATGTAACTTCTGATACTGAAATGAATGTTCCAAGTCAGGAGTCTTTGGTAACTGTACCGTCAATGACCTCGGTCAATACGACTGATTCTGAAATAGGTGAATGTTCATTAAGTGTAAATATTGAATTTTTTAACAAATCAATTTCCAGTTTTTTAACATCTCCAATTGATCGTAAAAAAATAAATTCAATAAATTATTTAAAGCGAAAATATGAAGAAGTTTATAAAAAAATAAGAAGAGAAATATTCAAGTTAAATACAATTGATGAAATTGACAGAGATAAGGTTAACGAGTTTGATTAAATGATTGCACAAATTAAAGATAAATTTTCTAAAGACGGTATCACCAGGAACGAAAAACTCCAACTACTTTCAATATTGCCGAGGTCATGGACGGTTCAGAAAATAATGGATACATTTAAACTTGCTGAAGAATGATGAAACTAGCCGAGTGATGCCTGGCCAACCTGATTATGTTTCTGTAATGAGAGACGGAAAGCGGCTGGCAATTCAAAAAAGGTTAATGATGACTACATTAAGAGAGTTGTTTAATCGATTTACTGAATTACATAGTGGTGTTCAAATAGGATTTTCATCTTTTGCAAAATTGAGACCGAAGAATTGTAAATTGTTAACTAGCTCTGGAACACATAATGTGTGCGTATGTACTATTCACGAAAATGTTAATTTGATAATCCATAGTTTAAAGAAATATAATCTACTGCATGATTAAAATTTTTTACTGATAGTTTATTATGTGAAACAAAAACAGTGGATTGCACCTTACGTTGTTGTGAAAAATGTTCAGATTCTACTACCTTTGAACGAAACTTGTTATCAGAAATCGAAGAGAATGGCATTGACGAATTACAATTTGAACAGTGGGTCACAACCGACAGGTGTGATATTGAAACTTTTTTAAAGCTGCCTGATGAATTTGTATCATATTTTACTCGTTAATAAGAGAAACTAATACCTCATGATTTCATCAAAAAAGAGCAAGCTACATTTTTAAATAACACAAAAAACAATTTGATAGGAGGTGAATTTGTGGTAATTTGTGATTTTTCGGAAAACTATACATTTATTCTTCAAGATGAAGTTCAAAGCCATCATTGGAATGCTCAGCAAGCTACTTTGTATCCGTTTGTAATATATTATCGTCAAGATGGCAAAGTCAATCATTTAAGTTTTGTTGTAATTTCAGAAGATGTGCGCCACGATTCTGTATCTGTCAACTTATTCATATCTAAAATGATAGATTTTTTGCGATTGAATCACAAATTAACTGTCAACAAGATATATTTTATGTCTGACGGAGCTACATCACAGTATAAAAATAGGAAGAACTTTTCAACTCTTTGGCAATTTAAAATCAAATATGATATAGAAGTTGAATGGCATTTCTTTGCAACATCACATGGAAAAGGGCCATGCGATGCCATAGGAGGAACACTAAAACTTATGGCTACCAGAGCCAGTCTTGCCAAAGAACGTGAACATCCGATAAAAAATGCTAAGAAACTATATGATTGGGCTCGAAATCGGAAAGAAGAGCAGCTTACACAAGTCTTCTTTTGTTATTCAACTACTGAGGAATATGATATCATTGCACAAGAACTTAACCAACTATTTTTCAAGTGCAAAAACAGTTCAAGACACTCAGAAATATCACTCGTTTTTCCCTATCTCTGAAACACAAATTGAAGTTAGACAATTTCCGAGCTGTGACGATAACAAGAAAGTAGTTGATATAATTAAGAAATAAAATTGCAGTAGATATATAAAAAAAAAACAAAACAAAAACAAAAAAAAACAAATAAACAAAAAACAAACTCCCTCTCCATGGTTGCACGATCTTGCCGCAATGAAAGGGCTCTAGCCATTAGCCGGGCTTAGCCCTGGGGACCAAAGGTACACCGTTGTGATAGAATCACATTTTTAATGCCACGTTTAGATTTACCGTGTATATCTCGGAAGTGATGCATCTGAGCTAAATTTTACTTGAGTATTTTTCGATAGAAATTTTTCATATTTAAAAATATATAGTTATTTTCTACACTCAAAAAACGCACCAAAAATATCGTTTTACATAAATTTGTTTTATTTATTTTTTAAAATAATTTATTTTTTTTCCAAAAAATTTCCGTTTTGAGGCATTGTGCAAGAAATTACAAACAATATGCAAAACATATCCAAAAATTAAAAACATCAATTTTGCGGTTTTTAAGAACAATGAACTTCAAATTTTCATTTGAAAATTTCGTTTATATTTTTTTACCGTGCATACTTTTTTTAAATACTTTAGTATACACCCGATTCTGTTTTTGCACGGGGGATGCGTACCGTGCAAAAAAAGTTTTCAGTTCAAAATTTCAAAAACCGTGCAATAAAAGTAACAGAAGTTCTCAAAGTTCAAAAATAAGGTTTTGGCGGAAAAAAATGTATGAAAACTTTTTTTGCACGGCCGTGTAAAAAAAATCCGTGCAAAAACAGAATCGAGTGTATAGGTTTTGATCAAACAATAAACAATTCAGCTACGATTCACTCAATCAAATAAAATATTTCTGGAATGGAGAAATACGAAATATTTTTTAAAAAGGCCTATTTTCCTTTTTTTATTTGAAAATTTTATATACAGTCAAACCTCCATGAATCGATATTGAAGGGACCACCGACTCATGGGAATATCGAGTCATGGAACAGCTATTCTTTGGAAAGCCTTTTGAAGGGACCATCTTAGTAACCATGATTTTATGTTTCTAGTATGGTTCCATGAGTCGATATCGAGTAATGGAACATCGACTCATGGAGGGATGACTGTAAATATGAGTATATCTCGAAATTGATGCAACCTAGAAAAAAATTACTTAAGGACTTTTCGATTGCAATTTTTCTGTTCTTTCAAATAATCACATAAAAAAATATTGTTTTCCTCTATTTCGATTTTTTTTCAAAATCTGTAATTTTTTAAAAAATTATAACTTTTTTGTCCATAATTCTTCCATTTTGAAACATTGTGCAATAAATCACATAAGTTGTCCCCTAAAACATATCCAGAAATAAAAAAAAATCGAAACTGCGTTTCTGCAGAAAATCGATTTTAAAATTTTGTTTTTGAAATAAAAAATAATCTGTAACTTTTTTTAACCGCGCATATTTTTCTCCATATAGTCCTAAGCAATACCTAAAACATTGTAGAAGATCTCAAATCGATCGGACAAACAGTTTTCGAGTTACAGTTTTTAAAGGTTTGCTATGCATTTTCCGATACTCCCTTCTCAAAAATAAGGCGAGGTTCAAAATGGCGGTATGAAAGTGCAAAATGGCTATTTTTGGTCATAAAGAATCTGTATGCAAATTTTCAGGCGATTCAAAATGTACAAAAATTAAATTAAAAAAAAAAATCGTCATGTTCGGTGGAATTGCTCATCTGCGAAAATTACACTTCGAGAGTAAGCGGAAACTCCCATCCCTTATTCATTTGGATCGAAGTGCAATTCTTACCAGTTCCGATCAATCACGGAGTAGCAACCACGGACATGTACAGTCAGTCTATGCTATGCTATGCTTTATTAAGTTAACATGCGGAGAGACGAAATATAGTTATTTATTTCGTGAATGTTTTTTTTTTTCATTTAAACTAAATTAAAAACTGAAAAGGTCGGTGTAAGTCTTGAATTTTCATTAATAAGAAAGAGTTTTTTGCTTCAAACTGACTTGAAGTAGATTCACAATAAAAATTTGTTTTTGGCAATGGTGACATCGCTCATGGTACAATTTATTTGATGAGAGCACTTCAAGATATTTCTCAATTCAATACCCTGACAGGTAGGGCCATTTCCCTCTTCTATTAACCCTTATACGATTGATTTGGCCTTAACCGACTCTAGTCACCTAGCCAACTGGTTACTCACGCTGATTTTGATTCTGATCATGTCCCTGTTTCATTTCAAATATCCCATGAAGCGATTCTCAATCTAATTTTATAATTTTCGATTATTCATGAGCCAACTGGAATACATATGAAAGTAGTGGTAAATCAATAGTAATCTTCATGTTAACATTTCTTTGCAAACAAAACTTGATATTTACAATGCTCTCGAAACTTTAACAAATTCCATTGTTGAAGCCAGGAGCATTGCAATTCCAAAATGTGAAGTAAAATTTGAATCCGTGATTATAGACGATGATCTTAAACTCTTGATCCGTCTTAATAAAAAGTGAGGAGAAGGCAATTTCAACGCACTCGCGATGTCGCTATGAAAATTATTTGGCGGGATCTGCAAAAAGAAATTAAAAAAAAAGAGATTTCCACAATTAGGAAACAAAAAAATTGAAAAAATCCCTCAATTGGATCCTGGCTCTAAGCCCTTTTGGAAATTATCTAAAATTTTGAAATAATCTCAGAAGCCAATACCGGCATCGAAAGAGGTAAACAAATTATTACTAACTAATTGCGAAAAAGCTCAAAAACTCGCTATGCAGTTTGAAAGCGTGGACAATTTTAATGGAGAATAGGAATAGAAAATCATGTTACTCAGGACTTCGGAAAACATTCTCAATCAAGAGAACGTTTTCGAAAATTCCTAGGAGATTGATTTGGAAGAAGCTAGAACTATTATTAAAAAAATCAAAAATATGAAAGCTCCTGGTTATGATGGAATTTTCTACACCCTCATCAAGAAACTTCCAGAAAGTAAAGAGCCGGATCCTATTCTTGGCACTTTTGATTCACTTGGGCAGCGGGTTTTTTTGAAAGCTACAGCTCATATTTGGCCACAATATGCGCCGTACTGAAGCGCATCTTACTGTAAAGTTTGAGACAATTCGGCCTAGAAAAACTTCCCATGCCAAAGTGAATCATCGAAGTGCGCAAGTGGTTCTACACTCTAGCTTATCAGTTTTTGTTGATATATTCAACAAATGTTTTCAATTAGCATATTTTCCTGACAAATGGAAAAATGCTAAGGTTCCAATTTTAAAACCAGACAAAAATCCAGCAGAAGCTTCTAGCTATCGTCTAATCAACTTGCTTTTCTTCATCAGTAAACTTTTTGAAAAGGTCATTTTTAACAGAATGATGATCCACATCAACAAAAATTCAATTTTTGCCAATGAACAGTTTGGGGTCCGCCATGGACATTCGACCACTCATCAACTTTTACGTGTAACAAATTTGATCCGTTCCATCAAATCTGAAGGCTGTTCTACTGGTCTTGCTCTTCTAGACATAGAAAAAGCATTCGACAGTGTTTGGCATGAAGGTTTGATCGTAAAATTAAAAATCTTTTATTTTCCAACATACATTGTTAGAATAATTCGAAGTTATCTGTCAAATCGTACACTTCAGGGTAATTATCAGAACTCCAGATCTGTAAGACTTCCTGTAAGAGCTGGTGTTCCCCAAGGCAGCATTTTGGGACCAATATTATACAATATTTTCACATCTGACTGACAGGGATGTCAAAAATCCTTGTTTACGGATGACACAGGCCTCTCCGCCAAAGGACGAAGCCGGCGTGTCATCTGTAGTCGATTGTAAAAAAGTTTGGATATTTTTTCAAGTATGAAACTCGCAAAATGGAAGATTTCTCCTAATGCTTCCAAAACTCAACTAATAATATTCCCACATAAACCAAAAGCTCTTTATTTTCAAGTAGACATGTTGTCACGATGAGAGGGGTTCCAATAAATTGGTCAGATGAAGTTAAGTATCTAGGGCTCATGCTAGATAAGAATATAACTTTCAAAAATCACATTGAGGGCATTCAAACCAAATGTAACAAATTTGTAAAATGTCTCTATCCTCTTATTAATAGAAAATCAAAACTTCGTCTTAAGAGCAAGCTTTTGATCTTCTTCTTCTTTTCTGGCGTTACGTCCCCACTGGGACAGAGCCTGCTTCTCAGCTTAGTGTTCTTATGAGCACTTCCATAATTATTAACTGAGAGCTTACTATGCCAATGACCATTTTTGCATGCGTATATCGTGTGGCAGGTACGAAGATACTCTATGCCCTGGGAAGTCGAGCAAATTTCCAACCCGAAAAGATCCTCGACCGGTGGGATTCGAACCCACGACCCTCATCTTGGTCTTGCTGAATAGCTGCGCGTTTACCGCTACGGCTATCTGGGCCCCTAGCAAGCTTTTGATATTCAAACGAATTTCCAGGCCAGCCACGTTGTATGCTGTACCAATATGGACTAGCTGTTGTAATAACAGGAATAAAGCGCTGTAGCGGATTCAAAATAAAATTTTGAAAATTATTCTGAAGCTTCCTCCCTGGTATGGCACTAATGAGTTACATATAATTTCCAATGTTGAAACATTGTAACCAATGTCGAATAAAATTATTAATAATTTTAAAAATAGATCGTTGCAATCTTCTGTTGCCGCGATTAATGCGTTATATATGTAGTTTAAGTTAGATTAAGTAAATTGAAAGAATTTTTTCTCTTATAAGCAGGTGAAATCAACTCACCTGTAAAAAATCTGAACTACTACGGCAAACGAAATTTAGCTGATCTTTTGATTCCGTTTACTAGTGATTATCAAAATTTTAACCAAAACTTTTGACGCTTTGTTGTAATGTGCAAAAAATTCCATACTCCGCTTCACGTTAACTTTACCCTAGACATAATTGTACCCGAGTCTTATACGCCGCAGTTCTCCCGCCGATTGCAGCATAATGAAGAAATAAACAAAACGTGAAAAGTGTCACACATGATTACGGGAATCATCGTCGCTAATGAAGCACTTCTACCGGGTTCATTCCCAAGCAAACATGTTGGTAAATTATACGCATAAACTTAATGAACCTACATCGGCTCGACTTGGCTTCAGCAACCTCTCTCGGGTAGGGAAACTGGTTGCGCTTCCCGTGCTTCCTCTCCGATCGTCGTGCTAGACTTCGTAGTAGAATCCGCACCTTCCTGGCCTCCGCTAGATCTTCGGGTAGATCGTATCGAGCCGTCGTCGTTGTCGTAATGTAAGGCTCATTTGCAAACCTCCCCGGTTACCTACCATAGACCGGGACGAGGCGGATGACGTTATTATTGCCAATCAAAGACCAGGGGATTCTATGTACACGTACACCTCCCGGGAACCTACTGACTGACTGACTTACAGCCCCGATCCGTCCGCCTCGGCTCCACTGCCGCACTTCCCGGTAGATACCCTACGGGAAGCGATTACTCTTGGTGGAACATTTCGTTTGGCTTCGCTTTGCTTCGTTTCCTTCTTCGCTTAGATCCCAGAAACCTACGCGTGCACTTCTTCTTCCTGACTTCTTGCCCCCCTCCCCACCGTAATCGCTTGTCTCGCGCTATTCTCTTTGCTGCTTTCTTTCGTTCCTGCGCTGCGCGACGACGACGACGACGTGCCTTCTTTTTTCTTTCTTTCTTTCCTCTCGCGTGGGCACTGCCTGTCACCTAGTGTTCTACATTTGGGTCCGAATATGGGTCATCGGAGGGGGCGAATCTTACAGTTCAATGACCGCGCGTGAACGAGTGAGAGCACCTCACCGTCGTCGTCGTCGTCGTCGTCGTCGTCGTCGTCGTCGTCGTCGTCATCGTTGATCGCGCTGATCGTTGCGAGTAGTCGTTGCTGTCGTCGTCTTCGACTTTGCGTTGGTCGTGTGAGTTGTATAATGTTGAATGTTTAGAACTCGGCGAGGTGGCACTGTTTGGGATACCTATTAGTGTCGTTATACGCATAACTGGCCCATGTTACTTTTTATCGAATTTGATACTTTTTATCTTGGTTTTGTGGAAAAAAAAAAATGAAAACTACGAATTCTCATATTTTTGTATTCATTATCACTTGTGTCACTATAGGAACACATGTGCCTATAGTGGCACTATTTCTAATTTCTGTTCCTACAGTAGCACTAGCTTCACGGCGTAGGCAGAATAGTAATCCAAAAAGTATGTTTACAAAACCTCTATATTTTTCCTTCAATGTGTGGACCAAAATCTTTCGATTCCCCAAAAATGTTCTCAATCCATCAACTATTTTGTTTAATAAAAAATCGTTTCTTTTAGTAGTACTACTGCAGGTATCATTTTAGAAACTTGGTAACTGTTTTAATGCAAGCTTCTCATCTAATTAAAGATCTCTGAAGTTTCTTCTATAACCAAAATGGTCTCATAAGCATTGGTGTAGCTAGGATTTTTTTCTGGAGGGGCAAATTTGTTGATTTACTGAAGTAATGTCGCTCGTAATAATCATGATTTTCACATCATGTATATCAGTGATACCGTTATGACTCGAAATCCGGACACTTAAGCACCGCATTAACTTCAAACATAATTTTTACAATTAATGATAATTGTTTCCATAATGTAGTGTATATTTTTACGTTGTTGAATGTTTATTTTTTGGCATAGTGTAATAAAAATAGCGATTATTTATTCAAAAAATGTTTAAATATGCGAAAACAAGAGATGTGTCTTGCTTCCAAATCCGGACACTCATATAAGGTTGATTCGAAATCCGGACACTTTTGCTTCGAATTCCGGACACTTCTTTTTTTCGTATTTTTTGCATATTTTGTAAAAAATTCAACTCACCAACTATATATTTCAGGATTTTGAACAGTTCACTACACGTAAAGTTTCAAGTCGTAAATAACTCTGAAGCTACCAGAAAGGTAAAAACAGTTATGGCAAAATTGCTACTCTCCACTTCAATGCAACTATAAGATGCAGTCCAACACGCGCTAAAATGTGTGAGTATCGATACGCATTTCGTTCTTTTATTTTTGTTAATAATATCTAAATGCCTACAACAATACATTAACATCTATAACATACAATTGACGTTAAAGAATAGTTTAGTGCATAAGTGTTACAAGATAATTTAATTTTATGTGGAGAAAAAATGTAAAAACAAACATAGTGTCCGGCTTTCGAAGCGTCCGGCAATTCTAAGCAAAACGGTACTTGCAAATTTCAATTTTCATTACGGAAAATATTCAATCTATGCCTAATCCAGTAAAAAATCCTTCAAGAATTCTTCCAAATAACTCACGAGGAATATATCTTTGTAATTCTTGCAGGAACTTTTCAGGTACCGTAATCCGGGGTAACATTGATCAGTTTTTGGGATATTTCCTAATTTTTCGTTTGAAAATGCAAGTGTCGTAAGTTTTATATTTTTAAAACAAGTACTGCCACCCACCGCTCGTAATAATATATTGTATTTTGGTCTTCGAAAGCTTTGAGTATGTTTAAATAAATGTTTTAAGTATTTTTTTGATTAAGCTGATATGGGGTAACATTGATCACTCATGTGAAAAGCGATCGCTAATATTAAAAATGTCGTTGCTTACTTAAATCATGGCCCCTGAAATCGAAAATGAAGACCAAACTCTTACAAGTCATTTACTTTTTAAGTTATTTCAAAAATTAAAACACTTTGAATCGCGGAATACGCCTGAAGGTAGGCAATTCCTTAATGAAATTCTGCATTCTTAATATGAGTTCGTTAATGTTGCCTAATTGAATAAATTTATGAAAGATTTGACAACGGAATCGTTTTTAGCGATGCTATTTTTAGTAACAACCGTATTTTCTTTGCTTATACCATTTGCAGAACTCATGTGAGACATGAATTTTTGGTAGTGTCATCCATAATGATAGAAATCATTGATTCAAAAAGTTGACAAATTTACCCATGATCGAAACGCAATTTTCGCAGAAACCTCAATATTTATTAGCTAATGAATGTAAGAAGGAGAGGCACCATTCATACTTTGACAATTTTCCACCAACAAATGATGATTCGAACTTTTTACGAGAAGGGTCATACCGATCAATGTTACCCCGCTGATCAATGTTACCCCAGATTACGGTATTGGGGATCTCTTCATGAATTATTTCCTTGCTTTTCCAGTACATTCTCCCAGAACGCCAGTTTACCAGTTTTCATTGAATTCCTGCTTGGACTCCCACGGAAAATCATTTCTGGAATTGGAAGTTATTATTTAACATATTTTTTCTTGGAGTTTCTTTAGGCATTAGAAAGCCTAACCATAAAATTTTTTGAATGATCTGTTTCAAATTGCTCAGCAGAATCTGTTGAAGAATTCCGAAATTTGAACATTTCTCCATGAAGGTAAACTACGTACTTATTACACATAAATTTTAATTGTTAGTTGAAAACATAGTCCAGTTGTTCATTAGTAATTTGTTGAGGATTTTCCGAATTTATTGAGGATTTCTCCAAGAAATAGAACAAGAAATACTACCAAAACTATCTTCAAGATTGGATTCTTTCCACAAATTCATCAGAGAGTGCACTTAAAGGTTTTTCCAGGTTGCCTTCGAGATTCATCCTAAAGTTTCTCTTCATATTAATTCACCAAATATTTCTGAAAATCTCTCATAAAATCCATCAGAAATTCTTAAAGGTTTGCTTGAAGAATTCTTAGCTAATATTATCCAGGTCTTCAAAAAAAAGCGTTGGATGATTCATTCAAGATTATAATATTCCACCAGATTTTCATAAGATTCAATTGGGAAAATGTTCTTTATCTGCATTTTTGTTTTTCTTAGGATTGTTCATCAGTGTTTCTTAAGATTTGTCTAAAAATCAATTTGATATTGATCACCGAATTCCTTCGAAATTCTCTGTCGCAGACCCATCTGTAATATTTTAAAATTTCTTCAATCACGCCTATCTATTTTCTTTTAATTCAATCATTCCAAAGCTTTTAGCGGAATACGTTCAGCTATTCTTTCATAAACTCTTCCGTAAAAGTACTCAAAAATTTCCCGGGAAATTTGTTAAGCGACTATTTTAGATAATTATAGTATTGCTTCCCCTGGAATGTCGTCGATCATTCCGAAAAGTTCACCAGAGATCCTCCCCCAAGCATTTTCCATAGATTTTCTACTCTAAACAGCATTATCGATTATGCTGAGGATTTTTAAAAGAATTATTTAACAGATTTACAAAAGGATTTTGAAATTCATTCTTCAACATGTCAAGAAATATTCTCCAGAAATTCCATAAGGTACATTTTAAGGTTTCAAAAATTACTTCATATTTTTTTCCAAATGATAATTCAAGGATTCTTCTATAAAGAATATCTTAAAACCCATCCAGGGGCCCAGATAGCCGTAGCGGTAAACGCGCAGCTATTCAGCAAGACCAAGCTGAGGGTCGTGGGTTCAAATCCCACCGGTCGAGGATCTTTTCGGGTAGGAAATTTTCTCGACTTCCCAGGGCATAAAGTATCATCGTACCTGCCACACGATATACACATGCAAAATTAGTCATTGGCATAGTAAGCTCTCAGTTAATAACTGTGGAAGTGCTCATAAGAACACTAAGCTGAGAAGCAGGCTCTGTCCCAGTGGGGACGTAACGCCAGAAAGAAGAAGAAAACCCATCCACTTTCCATATTTGACTCAAAAACTTCTCCAGAAAAATCTCAATATTTTTAAAGGAAAATCCTTACAAATTACTCTACGAATCTTTTCATTGACTTATATTTTTTTATTTAAGTTCAATTTGAATTTGGAACAAATACTGAATTCTTGTCAGGAATTTCATGAGTTAACCGTAGAATTTTTGATACTTTTTGACGAAATTCCTGACAATGTACCTCAAAGAAATAGCTTTGGTGTTTTTTTGTAGCATAATTTCTATATAATACAGGGATTTAAAGTGGAATTCACAGAAAAAAAAAACAAAGGAGAATTTGTGACGCAATTTACGATGTATTTTGAAAATATTTCTGAAGAACTTTTGATGTACTTCGCGATAATGTTTTCAATAACTTTCTTGGTAAATCTATATAAAGGAATTTGACAGAATCAATGATTTTTTTGGAAAAATTGCTAAGACAAAGTTTGAAATTTTGAAAGGTTAAGTATTTTTTTAGTTAAATGCGGGAACACATTTCGTGATCAACTTGAACATGAACAAATCTCACAATATTATTTGACTATTTTCTAAGAGATTCTAAGAGATTTATTGCA
Organism: Aedes aegypti; assembly: GCF_002204515.2. NCBI lineage: Eukaryota > Metazoa > Arthropoda > Insecta > Diptera > Culicidae > Aedes > Aedes aegypti. Next base: position 289,582,842 of record NC_035107.1, on the reverse strand, counting down.
AAACGTTTAAAGACTCTTTGATATACCTTAAAGATTTGATTAAACTAAAATTCTAGAGACTGCACTTGTTCTTTCTAGGTAAAACGTACACGCAGAGAATAAACAGCTATTCAAATAATAAATATTTTTGTTGTTTTCAATGAACATTTTCAATTTGTGGCAATTCAAAATGCGTTGGAACAACAATATTTTTTATCAGAATAAATCAAAAATATTGTTGAATTGAACAGGAGCAATCCTAACTAAAATTGGTTGAAACAACAAAAGAAAATCATCACGTCAATAAAAGTTTTATTTGTTTCAATTTCCTTCACTGTTGGTTCAATTAACCATGCGTATAGCATGAAAACTGTCCCACCATTGTGGTTTTCGTTTGAAACGGCAAGAAAATGGAAATATTCATTCGGTGCGTTGTATTAAATTAAAGTGAAAACCGTGCAAAAACTGCTGCGTAAGAAGTTCAGGTCAACGCTTTTTCATTACTGTTTCAGAGTATCCGTAAACCATAATCAAAGCTGTTTTTGATAAGTTTCGGCCATTCTTTCTAAATTTTTGTTCCCACTAATGCATTCTTTATTCACTCTGTGCAGCCTATGGCTGAAGACGGTGTAAATTGTCTTTAAATTATTGCAGTAAATTCCTACACGAGCTGATGATTTCAGTCTTTCTTATCGTAAGGCAGATAAAATTCAATAGCCAGTTGAACAAATTATGGAGCAAGTTTCATATACTTCTAACGTGAGAGAAAATAAAGAAGGCTATTCAGAACAATTATCGTTGTTTATTTTATAAAAAGAAAAGAAAACAAAGAGTTCAAGGGACTGAGATTAATAAAAATTTGTTGTTATTTCAAACAAAAACATTATCAAATCAAAAACAGTGTAATTTTGTTCCAAAATCTATAGGTTTTATTTTAATGCAAAAAATTGTTGTTTCAAAATCAAACAAAGTTAAAACAAAAATTATTTTTGTTGGCCCGCATTTAACTCAGCTGTCAAATTCAACAATAAATATTTTAGATAAAATAACGAGTTGTTATTGAAACAATAGAAGGCAATTATAAGCCGGCAAATAATACAGATATATTGTTGTAGTGATACAGAATATATTTAATATTAAAATTTTATTCTCTGCGTGTAGTGAAGATCTCAAGCAATTTTAATTAAATTTAAGAAATAAAAAAAAAATTGAAGCGAAAACAAAGAAAGAACATTTTGCTGGAATGAAAAACTTTGGCCGATTTATTTTTTCTTAGAAGCCTTAACCAGGTTGAAATTCCTTGGAGAGATGTGTTATGAATAAGGCCTTGTTTTTCGTCAATAATTCCAGCTATCTTATGTCTGAGAAGTTCCTTTAGTAATTTTGCCTATTCAATTATTAAGATTTTTATTCACTTTAGAATTATGCATTTTTTTTTTCATTTATATATATATATATTATCATCCAAAATTCTGGAGGGGGCCAGGATGCCTCTGGGGGGGGCCTGGCCCCCCGGCCCCCCCTGTTCCTACACCAATGCTCATAAGTCACTTTTTCGACAATGAAATTCCCCCACCAATTGTCTTGGGGATTCGCCCTTGAATTCCTCCAGCAATGTTCCATGAGATGCTCAGAGGAATTTCCCCAGAACATTCTTCAACACTCTATTGTGGCAATTCCAATAGATAGAATATTGTAATTTCCACAGGGATCACTTTGAATATTTTCGCAGAACTATCCCAGTGTTTCCTCCAGAGATGTTTGCACTACTTCTTCTCCGATTCCTTCAGTTGTTTCTCTAGGATCAGTGTTTTAAATAATCAGGGTAGTCGACACGGTTTTGCTGACAGTCGACAATCTTTGGCTTCAACATTCATAACACGAGCGGTCAAATGAACGCACAATAGAAAAATGTCAATTGAATACAGCTGAACACGATGGCGTCGCCAAAAGACAGTCCTTCCATTGGAATGTTGTTGCCTTGAAGTTCCTAAAAAAAAAATGTGCTGTTTCTCCACTTGTTTTCCCTGCTAATCTAATTTCAGGTCGTAACATCGTAGTGTGCCCTCAGCAGAAATGTCATTCGTCTTCGTCATTCGTCATCTACGCCTGCTTTGACCAGTGCATCCACTTTTTCGTTACTTGGAATCATCACAATGTCCCAGAAACCAGCATAAGGTGAGTTGTTTTCTCCTTGTGTCGGTTTCAATCTCTTGTGTCCAAGGGTGACGAGATTGGCCTTTTTCTAGAGCTGTTACAAACCAAATGGCTTTTGCTTCCGCTGAGAATATAGAGCAATATTTGAGTGGTTTTTAACTAAAACTCTCGTTTTCTGTCAAAGTCAGTTTTGTGTCGGTCCACTAAGGCATCAGTAACTACGTGTTGGTGTTGGCACAGCATGTATTTAGCTGTAGTTAAATATAGGAGCAACTGTTGAGCTTTTGAAGGTGAACCACCAACTTTGAAATTCTCCTTGATCTCCCAGTCGATCCTACCCGACCAGAAGGAAGAAACAAGATTATAACAGAATGTGTTCCCGTGATATTTTTTTTTATATCATCAGTTGTTATAAAACATGTATCATTAGTAGTTAAAATAACAAAAATTCTAACAAAATTTTCACCATACTAAACTAAATTATAACAAATGTTGTTATAAATGTGTTACAAATAATGTAACAAGATGAGAACAAAGCCATCTTGATAACAAAATTATATCAATTTCTGTTATTTTTAACTGCTGCTGAAAGGAATGTGTTATAATCTTGTAACGTGGTTCTGGTCGGGTAATTCTTTATTCATTCCACGATCTGTCACTGATCCGGTACAGAATTCTAGGTAATTCTTGATGGGGGAGATGTTCACAAGCTATGTTTGGCTCTTTCAGCCGATAGGTAGATTGTTATTGGTTGTGATTAGGACGAGTTCTCAGGAAAAAGCTTATTGTTCCTCTCCAATAATCGAATGGTTTTGGTTATTTCTGTGAGAGTATTCAAATAGCAATTGTCCATCTTAAGCCACTATGTTCTTTCTCGGGCTTGATCTGAAGACTCCAGATGATTCGTGGACACCAGCATTGAATGAAGTTAGTAGTTTTCTTCATGTTTGCTACTTAACTACTGTTGAATAAGTTTATATAGACGACAGGGGAAAAGCATTGCTTGTTTGAGCTGTAACAATGCTTTACGTGTTCCACCATCCATTCTATTTCCAATCACTTTGATAAAGCTGATCACAGTCGGAACGTTGGTTTGTACGGCTGCTATATGGCTTTTTAAGTTGAGTCGTTTACCTTTTATATCTCCTGTATTATTGTATACGCTACTTCTGTAACTTTCAATTGGTGGAACTGTTAGGTGTTTCCTTTTTTTTTTCAAATGTGCAAACAAATTGATTTTTCAGCCGATATAGACATTTTAGTTTGTTCAGCTCATGACCCTTATGTCAAAGCCGCCTTTTAAATTTTTTAGCGTAACGATTTGGGGTCTTTATCGATGGCCAGTAATAAAATATCATCGAAATATACGAATATTCGTATCCCATCCAGTATTTTCTCAAACACGGTCTCCATTAAAGCTAGGAAAAGCGATACTGAGAGAATCGAACCTTGAGGAATAAGTGCTTCTTGAATTCGACGCGTAGGTTGCTCGTCACCAATCAATACTCGAAAACTTCTTTTCGACAAAAACTTTTAATGAATTTGGACATTTTACCGTTAACTCCCCAGCTAGATTTGATTTCGGTCAGCTCTATCGAGGCTTTTTGAAAACAAGATGTTCAGAAACCTTCCACAGTTTCGCCATCGATAAGCTAGGACTTGTCATCCAACATCCGAAAGCACACCTGGATGCACCCAAATGGTGATCTCTGCACCACGTTTTAGTGGACGGCCGGCATTTATCGGATGTCATTGATGTGAGAGGTCCTATCTTGTTGTGAGTAAGCTTGATGAGCGGATAAGGGAAACCAACGTAGACGATAACCTCAACAGTCTGTGGGAGTCTATCCGCAGAGCGATGAGTACAGTAGCGCGAGAGGTGATAGGTTTGTACTACTCTGTAGGCCGTCTTTGGTTGGTTTGATGAGGAGTGCCAAAAGGTGACAGATGACAAATGAGGTACCCGGCGAAATAGAGAGCGGTACAAGGAAGCGAGAGTAGCCGTGAAAAGAATCCACTGCAGAAAGAAAAAGCAGTATGAAGAAGATATCATTCATTACTGAACGACAAGCAAAAGTAATATTCAGTAGAGAACGCGGATGAGGCCGTCGACTTCGTGGTAGGCTTCGCAGACGATGGCTTTTTGCAGTTGAAGAGGATTTAAGGGCACTTAACGTTCAGGGCGACTGGAACCGATTGGCTCCTGACCGAGTTCAGTAGAGGAGAATTATCCATTCGGCGTAGATTCAACGTAGCGAATTGAAGCCCATCAAGTACCAAGAATCAAGTAAGTATTCGTCCCATACAAATAAGGAGTAAGGAGGAAGGCTGTTGACAAACGCCATGAAATCTCCCATTCAGAGAGACAGAGAAATTTTTTTTCTGATTTTTTCGGCTATTTCTAAACTTTTTTTCTCCCAAACATGTCGGAGTCTTGAACGAATGCAACAGTGAGAAATTATTAAAATTCATTGACAGCAGCTGGTCCTATTTTAGAGACTTGGTCATTTTTTCAATGCAAGTCTCTAAAAAGTCTCTTTTATATGGAAGGTCTATTAAGTCTATTTTTTATCCAAAGTTATATCTAAAATCACTTATTTCATAGTGGAATTATTTGACCAATTATCCCAGGAATGTCTCCAAGGATTTTTCATGGGATCCTCAGAGGAATTTCCTAGAAATTCCGTCAATACTCTAATAGTACGTATAGTAAATTCCAGGATTGAAAATTTTCAATTCCTTCAGAGATTTGTTCACTTATTCTTCATAAATTTGTTACTCTAGAACAGTGTAACATAAACTTTTTTTAATTAATTAATTGAAAAATTGTTAGATAGACCATCATAATTAAAGTGATACCTCAATATAGCATATAAACAAAGATGGTTAAAAGGAAAAAGATGATCGACTCTTTATTTTGCCCTATATTTTGTCGACGACACGTTATTCAAGTAACACTACTGCCATCTGTTGAGTCAAAAGCGCGTAAACATTATATTCAGCTAAATTAAAATCATCGTGCAATCAAAAAACGAAAAGTGGAAGAAATCAAAATAATCACGCTTAAAAATTGTTACACATAAGTGAGTTCGACTCACATAACATCAGGCTTTTCTGGAACAACACAAAATTTGAGTAATTTTTATATAGGGGAACTTACGTATTCTCGGCAGTCTAAGCAGCTGGACTTTTAAAAAGGCAATTATACACAACAATCAAGCACAAGAATTAGCAGGAGACACCTGAAACACACTTGAGCACTCTTTATTCATTGGTTACTATACACAAAACACTATTTTGTTCTCTAAATCATCTGTTTTTCCTCGCCAAAGTCACGAGGCACTTGTACTTTTATCGGCAATGCTATTACTATTGTCGGCAACTAAAATGTTCTCTTCGGCAATCCAAAACTGTGTAAAAACGAGCTTATGTATTGGTTACTTTTCGCATGTGTTGACAATGACTGAAATTAAACGTCACACATTATGTTCTACTGGTTGAAAGGGCCAATGCAGAAAAATACAGACTACACTGAAAAGAGCGTTGCAGCTATAAATACAGTAACAGAGAATCAAATTGAATGCACAGCGCCACTTAATTTGTGCAGACTAAGGCGCCGTTCACACATTACGTAATGCTTTAGTGGGATGAGAAGTAAGCTCAAATGTTGCGGCTCATACATGTTTTTTTTTTTCATACAAAGACCGTTACGGAGGGGGAAGGAGGTCGAAAATTGAACAGTTTAGCGTTACGTCATGAATGGACGCTGCCTAAATTCGTTTCCATTTATTTCATCGAATATTTTTTGTATCAAGTCTCACTGTGGCAGCATTTCGGCTGTGAAAATTGACATGCCATGGTTATAAACTTGCAGCAGGTGCGATTCTAACCAAGAACCAGCCAAATAAACAAGAACTTGCAGCGTGACGTCATTGTTAATTGATTCATAATTATTGTGCTCTGCAAGGAAAATCCACGGAACGGATAATTTGGATTTCAGAATTGCGTTTGAATTGAGCGAAATATTGTCTGCGCGTTACTGCCACAACTGAATGTTGATTTAAAATGAGCGCCAGAATATTATCCCTATTATTCGCTCCTGATCCACACCATCCGTCCGCATTCAAACAACACGCATGACTTTTGTCGTCACGAAAGGAAGAAATCACAAAAGAGAAAAGGATGGACACACCGTCCTCTGGTTAGTGCCGACGACTGTAACTCATTACTTGCTACACACTGGTTTCCTCTCCTTTGAAAGAACTGAAAACAACGGCACCAGTGCCTGTCAAAGTTTACAGGTACTGTCGTCGAGAGTGACACTGGGCCAAATTATAATCTGAAATGTATCAGGAATATTAAATAAAAACTTTAATGTAGTATTCCTCACGGCATAACAATAAACAAGGCAGGCTCTTTACTGATGTAAACTCAAATTTGGTTGTAAACATGTGACGTCACTTCTATCGTACTATACACCACGACCACTAGATCATTCGTTTTCACAAATTTGTTCGAGATGGGTAGGAATGACGTCATCAAGTAGCTGTCAGTTTTCGGAATATATCACCTTCTCAATATTGTAACCATGGTAATCCTTGAAATCATCTACAACTACAGTCGAATTTTGTTCTTTGCACTATCTTTAAGTGGGCTACGTTTCAATTGGGCTCCCGTTAGTTAGGCTATAGCCCTCCTAAGGGTTCATTCATTTATTTCATAACGCTAAAAATAGCCAATTTCGACACCTACCCACCCCCTCGTAACGATTTTTGTATGAACATTCTAGAAATTTTGTATGAGCCGTAACATCATGAGGACACCCACCCACCCTCTTTAGCGTTATGGAATTTGTGAATGAGCCCTAAAACGAAGGCAAACGTATTTTTTTTTTGTTTTATGTTATTTGACACGTTTTTTTTTTTGTTTTATGTTATTTGACAGCCCGAAAATCAGCCCGATTAGTCAAAGTCTTGCACTAAGTGGGCTACAGGTTTAGCGCAACGAACGAAGCTTGACTGTACCATCAAAATATTAGATTCATGGAACTAGTAGTTTATTTTTAATAAATCATCGAAAAAAAGCTTGAAAAAGGCCTTTTTAAATTGTCACTTTTGAGGCTACACAGATAATATCGCTTTTAGGAGGACGAATACTATTTTGAAATCTCACATTCCTGTCCATCATATTAGAAAGCTCTAGAAATCGTGAAAGGAACACGGCTCTCTTGATTTGTTCTTATTGCGTATCAATTCTACACGCAGCGAACTGGACTATATAAATTCATATATTTTGCCTTAAGAATGATGAAACGATTATTGCAATACGAAAGCTGGATGTATCGTCTTAGCATCATCCCACATTAAGGCGTCGATAGACAAAAGGAGTGCGCACGAGCCTATCAATCACAAGGTTCTTGGAGCGATTCCAGGATGCCGCGAAAACCCTTTTTGTTTCGGTTTTATTATGTAAATTTATGAATTTCAATCCGATTTCTTGTGGAGAATTTTCATAAGGGGTTCCTATGTTTATCGATAGTTCACTTTCCTGAGTGTAGTTTGTTTGGCCCAATGTCACCCCCTCGAAGGGGTGAGTTTGTGCCAATTTTCATACATTTCCTATTTAAAGGAAAATAATCAAATTTCAATCATTTGTTCAGCATTTGCAAAGTATTCTCATATTTAGCCGAACATATCATGCAAATTGCGAAAGTTGTTTAAAAATAAATGAGGACTTACGCATTTTTGGCCAAATCTCACCCCCAACGACGGTACTTGCGCAGTTGTTTTCAAATTTCTTTAAATGCAAAAGGTAAATAATTTCACTGTGAACTGAACTATTCGCTGAATGGCTCAATATGGTTGTGGTCTGTAAAGGTTGCTGCTCTTGAATGCTCTATCACCATGTTATTCCCGAAAGAGTGAATGGTAACATTAAAAAAAAATCCGGTTGCGATGCTTCACGATTTTTTGTTGGTTTATGATTAGCACTCTCCGAATATTGTTCGATCGGCTTATTCGGATCAAAATCCAAACTTTGCCAGTAAAATTTATTTGCTTTCATATTATTCTCAGTGTATAAAAATATCAGAATAGACCCTTTGCAAATCAATTCACTTATGACTTGATACATAAAGATCATCCTCTGATTCGCGACTTCGAAGCTGCTGATGTTTTCTTCGGTTTTCTGTGAGAAAAACAAGGAGAGATGTTTTTTGCTTTTTTTCACGCACAAGATGACAGTTCCTTACGAGGTTTTCCGTTGGTGCGAGTGCATTGTGGAATCTCTTTTTGCTTCGTAGTCGCGAATTGCCTGTAGAACAACAGGAGTGTTGCCAAAATACTTAACCTATTAAAAGTGGTATATTTTATATGTTTCTCAGTATATTGATGTTTATGCGCTACAATACGCAGGTAAGGAAAGTATTGATAGGCTCAATTATTACCAATGCATGCTTTGTTGCCTAATTCCAATAAATTGGTTAGTTGTGTTCGACTTTCTGTATGAGTTTGAATTGTGAATAATAAATACACCGCAATTGAATATGGTTTCCTGGCAACCTTGTCCAGTAATAAAAAGTGATTACCAAGGAAATCAATGTGCATTAATTTTAATATGTGATTTGAAACATTAAAATTAAGTATTTTCGAGTGCTGTATACACAAATCGAAAGTTCAATAGTGCATAAGTGATCGGTACGTAGCTTTTGTGAAAAAATTGTAATTGGGGCGGGGAATTGGACCGTTTGAAGTGGTGAGTTTTCCTTCAGCTGTTCACGTGTTGTTTTATTCGGCAGCTCACGAATGACGATAATTTCGTAAGCATTTATTTCATTAAATGATTAAATCAATGTTATATAATATTTTTGTGAAAGATGAGATCCACATGGAAGATTAAAGTTCGAGGAATATGTTGAGTACATGGAAGTTAACTCTGGTTCCGTTGATAAATTTAAACAAGGACGATAAGTTAGTGCTGCCGAAAATACCCTCAGTGTGCCGAAGCCATCATTTACCCTATACTAAAAACCGTTCATGTGCTGTTTTTTCTTCTTTTTCTCATATTTTAGCCATGATTGGCAATGTCGCACATCCTCGTTTGAGCTGTGTACCTTTTTTCATGCGTGAATGTCATTAACGAACACCTCAACATCTGGTGGTCACTAGGAGAACATTGCATATTAGTTGGCTTTTGACATACCAGAGCGGCACTATTCATGTCGCCTAGAAAACACGAGAGTCGGTTATTTTTTTCCTTCAAACCATCTTTGATATAAATATAATAATAAATCTTCGAGCTGTTTACCTATAAGTAGATGAAAATAATTTAGTACTATACCATTTAATTCCACTAGAGTTTGTATCCTTTGACAGATAAGCGAATTTCGACCTCAACTGTAAGGACACTAGACGTGTACTACACTCGACTTGAAGAAAACCATCGAAGGGAACATTATATATTAACACTAGGTATAAACGTATTTCCCTACCCATTATTATTTTTTTAACTGAAAATTTATGAGCTTTTAGGTACATTCCATCCCTCTTTTGTTGAAACTTTAAATGATGAAAGGTACAACACGGGAACGATTCGCAGTCGAGTCTAGTACACGACACTGAAGACGGCCTTACAGTTGAGGTCGAAATACGCGTATCTGTCAAAGGATACAAACTCTAGTGGAATTAAATGGTATAGTACTAAATTAGTTTTTTTCATCTACTTATAAATATAATATAAAATCAGAGCAATGCATGCTATCATCACTCAATACAGCTGTAAATCAATATTGAGTGAGCTATAAGATAAAAGTTAATACCAACATTTTGTCTGCTGTACATTTCTACAAAAAGCATATATTTTCTTCATCTGTTTTGCATTGACACTCTCACTTGAAACAAGCCTGGTTCTCACTTCAATTTTCTTTGAAAAACTTCTCAATAACTACTAATTAGGACTTTGCATTCAAAACGAGTAGATCAAATTCATATTACACCTGTTTGTCATTCGGTCATGCTGCCACCGCAGAATCATTCAGCATCAGCTCGAAAAAAAAATGATAATAGCTTTATTCCAAAAACTGGTAAGGAAATGATTAAGGTATTGCTTTACGATTTCCTTCTGATATTCTTCAAATGATCTCTCCAAGAATTTCTTATTTCTCCTGGAATTCCTCCACGAATTTCAGATAGAATCATTCCGAGGATGTCTCCAGAGATTTTTCCATTAATTTCTCCATGGAGTCATCCTAAACCCTTCTGAGATTCATGCAATAAACTTAAAAAATATGATTAAATTAATTCCGATAGGTAATCTTCCAAGCTGAATAATGCCAGGGATTCCACCATCATTTTCATTTTCAGATTGGACTTTTCTCTTTGACCAACCCTCTGAAACTTTTTGGGAAATGACTGAAACTTAGTGAGCTCAGTATACCGAGGTGAATCAAAATCCGGACAGTACCAATATCCGGACACTTCAATGAAATCCATTATTTAAAGGTTATAATAATAGCTTTTAACTTTAGTTTTAATTCTTTAAGTTTAACTTCAACATAGCTGATCATATAAGTATCATTTGTAATCTAGTTACCATTGCCAAAAAAATATTAAAAATCGAAACAAGTGCGATGTTCCAATTAGATGTCACTTCTTTGTTGTGCAAGTGATTTCAGTCAAAAAGCCGACGCACACACGAACAAAGTTTGATTTACGATAATGGGCTTGAAATATATATTTCATGATGTGTTTGGCACAACATTGTGAACGGCATAATACTTACTCAGTTTGACGATACAGTTGCAATGGAATATGCAGAGAATATATACTTAATTGTGTTTAAAGTGACTGTCCGGATTTACAGACATGTGATTTCAAATCCGGACATAACAGAAAAGCCGTATGTTTTACGTGTTTGTGTTAATATTTGGAAAGTTAAACCTACAAGTCGTGTAAATGTGTATACAAAGAACTCAAACAATTGGTATCAAGAACATTATAAGTGATCAGAATATTGCTCAATGCCGGAAAACTATCTTCTTATGCTGTTCGAGCAAAAGGCGCTCCAGTTCAGGTAAACTAAGTGACAATTATTACGTAGGTACGCGCTACTCTTGCGAACACTGTATGGCACAAACATGTTTCAAATTGATTTAAAAGTGATATAAAATTAAGTTTTAATGCAATTCGCATTCATTTTTAATGCGTATTGACCAAGAAATACAGTTGTCCGGATTTTGAACCAAGAATGTCCGGATTTGAAGACAACATGTGCTCAAGGGGTCCGGATTTAAAGACAAGATATGCTATGTTAATTTAACGAATTTCAAGTTAAAACGTAACTTTTTCCAGTAATGTTCGAGACTACAATGAACCTGTTGTATGAAATGACGTGTTGCGTGACAGAACTTTGATTAAATTTGAATGAAACATATTCATACCAGAGTTTGATGTTTTGTATTGCCTTAAGTGTCCGGGTATTGATGCATCACGGTACACCAAACTTCAGGTTATTTGATGTTCGTCATCCAAATTTCAGCCAATCAGGATAATCAGAAGTTTAGATACATATCCCCCAATATGGACATTTTATATGGAAAACAGCATTTGGTTACTAACTTTTGTCACTGACTGTACGAATGCAAAAATGGCAACTTTGACGAGGAAACCTCACAACTGTGGTAGTTTATAAGTTTATAAGAACACTATTTTGAAAAGCATGCACTGTTGCAGTAAGGACGTAACGCCAAGAAGCAGAAAAGGGGTTCTTGAAGCTTCCCATTGAAGAATTCACAAGAATTCCCACTGGGTTTAAGGAGGATTACAGGTTTACATGACTTCCCCAGCATTGCATAATGAGTTTTCAAGGGGTTTTATAAGCATTGCTTCTTAGGATTTCATTGCAGCTTTCAGGAAACCCCCTTCAGATTCTTGAACTGCCCTCCTTCGAGAAAAATGTCTCATGTATATAGAATATCTCGTTAAACGTGGGGAAGTTATGCGAAGCGGATCAGTATAGAGCTTCTTGAAAATTACCTACAATCCTATGGAACCCTTCATAACCATTTAGAACCTCCTGGAAAAATCATTTGATTATTTTTGGAACGCTTTTCTAGTACAAAGTACGAATCAAGCATTTGCTAGAATAAGGTTCGAGGTATCATAACCCATTTCTCTTTATAAATTATCACTTCTGTGACAAACTTGTTAGCAATTTTTTCACATCTCGATGGAAGATTGCTTCGCTGTCAAGCGTTCTGAGATAGGCAATTCCTGACAATTTTGCATCTTGTTAGCTTTATTCACAGAAGATAGCATCGAAACATCGTTCATGTTACTCACATTCTAGCAATTCTAGTTTTTCTCAGTTGCATATTTTGGAACATGGGACAAATATGCGTAAAATATCAGCATAGTTGATACGGGAGAGTACCGGATCGGCTTGGCACACACGTGTTGGTGCGAGCGGCGGGGCTGCGAGAGATTGTGCTGTTTTGGACGCGCTGCTATACAGTTATTTATCTGCAATCAATCGCAATGTTTGGGGGGTAAGAGGGGAGAGGGGCCAAACTGCAGAGTGCGACACGAGTGACCGGGGAGCGTGAGTGACTCTGCGCGGCTTCTTTACAGCACCCCTTCGCGGGGCTATTTGGGTTGGGTAAACGTTGAGATGGCATTGGTGGCTCAGTTATTTATGTTTTATCATTTCTTTATTTAAGAAAGTGGGAAGTATTTATGCTAATCAGCTGTATATTTCAGACTTTTTTTTAATAAATTTATGATCGCATTCGGAATGGTTTATGCAAATGCATTTATTGGCACTTTAGTATAATTTGCATAATGTGTAGACATATCTAAATTTAGTGATTTGAATAAAATTTGTTTGGTGGGGTTCGAATTGTCTGAGCTGTATACGCAAACTATTTGGCAAGACGAGGCTGAGGATGGCGGGCTCGAACCTCGCCGATGTTTTCGGGTTGCACATTTTCTCGACTTCTTCAGCCGAGTGGTTAGAGTCCGCGGCTACAAAGCCGAGCCATGCTGGGTTCGATTCCCGGTCGGTCCAGGATCTTTTCGTAATGGAAATTTCCTTGACTTCCCAGGGCATAGAGTATCATCGTACCTGCCACATGATATACGAATGGGAAAATGGCAACATTGGCAAAGAAAGCTCTCAGTTGATAACTGTGGAAGTGCTCATAAAAACACTGAGCTAAGAAGCAGGCTTTGTCCCAGTGAGGACGTTAATGCCAAGAAGAAGAAGAACACCTGCAAAATAACAGACTAAAATACTTGAGAACTGAAAGTACATATTACAAAAAGTTAAATAGTCGACTCTTCACATCTCGATATCGAGGGGACCATCGAGATAGGGAGAGTTCGAGACATAGAACAAATTTTTAATGAATACTAGATTGAAAACCACTCCGTTTCCAGGAAAATTCAAAAACAAAGAGATGTCATTTCGTCTTTGCAAATTGTTTTGAATTCCTAAAATCTCGTCTAGTAACCTTTGATAATGGTCATATCGAAATACGGAGAGAAAATAGGGAATAAAAATCACATCGAGATAGAGAGAAATCGAGATAAGGAGGATATCGAGATATGGAGAGTGAAAATAAATTCAAAATGAAGGGACCAATAAAATCGTCGACAGAGAGAGATATCGACATGTAGAACATCGAGATGTTGAAAGGCGACTATATAATGTTTTGAGGACTTCAGACCAAGCATCTTCATTTTTGGTCATATTTTATCAGGAAAACACGAATAATTTATAAGCAGCTTATTCTGTTATTATAGCTCAATATGTATATCTAACTTGTATCTCAATATGATAGCTCAATCATCATGTATCCATAGTTATACATATAACAGCAAGTCAAAACTAATCAAGCAACTATAGCTCATTCTAGTATGCAGGGCCGGTTTTTTAAATGTGGAGGCCCGGGGGCCATTACCTTGTAAGGGCCCTCTTCCCAGAAAAAAAAAAACATTTTGATACTTTAGCGTAGGCTAGATATTTGTAACCAACCACTCTCAAACATATTCAGCTGAATGAACTGTTATTCAGCCACCAATGTTTGTTGGGTAGGTCTCTATTTTCATGAAAGTCTCTGAAAAGTCACTATTTTAATGGAAGATCTCTAAGATCTCAATTTTAATCAAAATGCTTTTGGAGTCTCTTATTCCCTCATTAAGATTGCAGTGAATCCTGATGCAAAATTCTACGGCCTCCGGAGATAAAAAATCAAAGGCTTCAATGCAGCTTTTCAGCAGGTTCTTTAAGAATTTCTGTTCAAATGTCTCATGGGAAAAAATCAAGAAATCTTCCAGTGATTTTTCCAGAGATTTCATCTGAACTACTTGCAAAGGGTGCTTGGGACTTTCTCCAAGAAAACCTTGAGCATTCCAACGATTCACCTCCAGTTATTTCCTCAGGGATTATCCCGAAATTTTATCCAAAGGCTATACTAGGAGCTCCTCCAAATATTTTTTTTACTAATCCTTCAACCAAATTTTACAGTTGTTACTAAGAAAATCGATGGAAGAATCACCTGATATAATCATGGAGGACTTAGGCCTTCCTTGGAAATATCTAAAAGAATCTTTGGAGAAATTCCTGGGTTATTTCTATTGTTATCCTTGTTAAAACCCAGGTTATATTCTTGTGGTATCCAAAGTAAAATTCTTGGAGGAATTCCTTAGAAAAATTATCGGAGGAATTCTACAGGAAATAATAACTGAATCTTCAGAATTATCTCTGAATCTTTGGGAAATCTCTGGAAAAAAAAAACATTAAAAAATACACACAGTAACACTGTCGTTATGTCGTAATGATGAATTTCAACAAAAAAAAAGAAGAGAAATATCTGGCCTTATTATCTTTTCTGGTTCATTTTAGGTTATATTTTGTTTTTCTGTTTTCTGTCGATAAATTTTCGGTATCTTTTTGGTTTCTATCTGATCTTTTTTGGTCCATTTTTTCAAGCGAGAGTTCTCTAAAGTTTATGTATTCAAGACACTTGAACGCTACCAGGTCTGCAATGTGATCGATAGAGTAATTTTCAAAATAAATGATCAATTAATGAAATCCTATTACTTGATCTGCAGAGATATGATTTGTATTCGAAAGTCTTAAACTTCGTTGAGAAAGCTTTCGTTGTAGTTGGAAAAGTCATGTTAGTAAATCGTTAAGAATTTAAGCAGAAGGCTAACCACTCGTTTATCAAATCGTTTTTTAATCTTCCTTGATCTTCTCGTTTCTCGTAAAGTCAACAAAATCCCATTCTGAATGTTTGAATATTCTGTTCTAGTAATTTTACATATTTGAGTATTTCCAAAAATTTCGCCCATTTTTCCTTATTTATGGATAAAAAAAATCTTTCAATTTAAATTGATGTGTTTCCGAAAATTAGGTACTATTGCATTGATGCTAATTATTCGTGTCGAGCTTTGTGGGGGCCCGGGGGCCATGGCACCCTCGACCCCCCCGTAAATGCGGCCCTGCTAGTATGTAATGTCTATAGGCTTGCTATTTTCTTCTGATCGAGTCCTCAAGCAGCATCTGCAACATCTTCATAGATGCGACTCGCCAAAATATCGTTCCAGTCTTGTTTCATTAAAATCACCTGCAATTCATTCATAAACTACGTTGTCGTAAAGAAAAGGAGGAAGAGGGTTTTGGGTAATGACAGCAGTCATACAAAATAAATAAAGTCATACAAAAAAAAACCGAAGAAATAAATATTACGTGATTCATGGTTTCCCGCTTCCTTGTGCTGGTTCAGTTGCGTTTTAGTGCCAAAACATTTTACAGTTTCAACAATGTTGTTATGAGGTTTTGGCTATCAAGCTATACTGATCATGAAAGGATTTCCGTTCTACAGGTGTAAAACGGAAATCCGATTATGATCTGATATACACTGAAAACCAAAAACCCATAACAACATTACCTCCATCACAGTCGATCCCTGCACGTTTCAAAAGTTGCATTTCAACACGTGTTTGACATCGAAGAACAATGATGTTCAATAAAGAGCAATATTTCACGAGATGTGATATGAAACAAGACAGCAATATCAAGCTCAAAGTTCTACTTTGAACCGAATGGACAACATTTCAAAAAATAGAAAATTTTCTGTTTCTTCATTTTGTCTATGAAAATAAATGGACGTTCTTGATTTTCGTGATTTGTCAACCTATCAGATGAAAACTGCTTGGGTGAAGCCTTATTCTTGATACTTCTCTATCATGTGATTATAAGAGTAACAAGTAATTTGATCAGCTGATGGTCAAATATCAGAACTGGCTTGTACCTTGCGTTAATCATATCCCTTTTGCACTACTAATCAGTTTTAAAACATTCTAAAAAATTGATTACATATTTTTAATAACCATTTAATTATTAGGTCTAATTTATTATAAGGTCTTAATAAGATACAACGCATGACATAGTACCGAAATCATTAATTCGATTCAACTTCATTGGCAAAGCAATCTGACATAAAAAGCTACAGCATCCCCTCTTCCTCTCTTCTCTCTCTTAGAAGCACGTGTCTGCAAGGCAGCAAAGTATAAATCCCAATGTTACACAACTAGATAATTAACATATGAAATATTACCCAAGCACCGCATAAAGAAGCTCAGCGAACACACATTTCGGAGTAATGACAAAATGCTACAAATACACACAGAAGTTGCAAACAAGTTTGGGCCTTTCTATTAGCCGTCTCGCGTTATTTCAGCATTCAGCATCCCCGGATCTTATCGGCTTGACCCAATAGAGCCGATCGGTCTCCGAGCTGCAGTCCGCGGTGGTGATGGTGGTGGTGGTGGTCAACGCACAAGACGAGACGAGAGGAGGCAGACGATCACACGATCGTACGCATCCGCCGTCGTCGGGTTGCGAATCGGAGCATTGCCCTGCCTTTCGTGTTACGTTGCGAAGCTGTTTCCATGCCCCGATCGACCGACCGACAGACCGATCGACCGCCGAAAGCATAATCACCGAAAGAATAAAGGTCCCAACAACCGTAAAAAAGGGTCTCTCGAATCGATCGTCATCGCTCATACGCAGCCACCGCAGAGGTAAGTGACCACAGTTATAACAGTTGATGATGGTCGGACCCGATTGTCTGCGCTTTGGTCTGGGTGTGCGTGCTGCCGACGACGGATTGAGGTCCTTATTTGAATACACGGACCAGCTGACTGGAGAAAGTCTGGACGAAATTCGTGAGTTCATTAACCGAACGTTACCTAAAGCAAAAGTCTGCGCTAAGTTTCGCCCCTCGTCTTGCGCGACCGGCGGTCTATCCCTTCTTTTTCCTCTCCACTGGCTGTCTGTCTGTCTGTGAGGCGGTTTTTTTTGGCAGCTAGCCTTCGTTCGGTCTGCGCTTGGTTTTTGGTTTACTGCGCTTTGTCCAGTTTTTTCTCGTCTCTCGTCTTGCGTCTCTGGCGTGTGTTTGGATTTGGGGCTTATTTACCTACACTGCACACTGGGCCATGAGTTTCAGCCAGACAATACCTCCAGCGCCTTGGGAGGGCATTTTTTAGAGCTTATTTCGGATTTTTTTTTTGATTTTTTGGACATCTTCAGAAGGTGAAAAATCTAATGGTGAGTTACAAAATCATATATAACTCGTCATACGATTTGTTACTCTGCTGAAAATGGCCTTAATATGACGGTAAAAGTGAGTTTGAAATTTCTCCGTATGTGCGGAACAAAAAATAAATAAAATTATAAATAAATGAAAACCGAATTCAGTAACTAGATACCATATAGTTCTACATACTCCCAAAACTCATGTGCTTTACGTGCTTTGGATGCATATTAACTGTCACGAAACGGTGCTGAAATTTAGCGTTACACAGATTTTTGAACAGCCATCACTCTAAAACCAGTCATCCGATTTCAAATCTTCTTTCACAGTCATAAAGCTTGTCTCTCCAACAACAAAGAGTCTTAAGGGGGGGGGGGTGTGAAAATATGTCTTCCTATCAAAACAGCGTTACAATGGTTCAGAGCTCATATCTCAGCCATCAGGCAAAAATATTATAATTTTATTTCACCGCTGGAAACATTCAAGACCAGCATTGCAGGGAAAAATATCAAACAAGGCAAATGGAGAATGAGGGGCTCCAAACTAAAATGTTTACCAAACCTATACAAAAATATTTCAGTGCCACTATGCAATCAATTTTCGATTTTAAAACACAATTCGACACTTCTAGTGCAGATCTTCAATAAAAATACTCAATATGGTCGTAGCGAGGAAAAACAGGAACTAGGGGCTTCCATTAAAAAAATGCTCAAAAACTTCAAAAAATCGTTACCTTATAATGAGCAAACCGATTTTTAATTTTCTTTCATTATTTTAATTCCTATAGTTGTGTCTTTCAGCGAAAAATAATACTACACATAGTCGTAGTAAGATATAAGGTTTTTAAGGGGTATGCCCTATTTCTTGGTCCCGTTTGCCTGTAAATCGAAATTCATAGCTATGACATGTATTTTTGCTCCATATCGTTGATTGTAGAAGTGAACTTGATGAATTTTAATGAAGATATACATTTTTGAAACCACTAAAAATTTATTTTACCTAATATCTACAAAAAACCTTTTTAACTTGGAGCTTAAAATTCAAAGCAATGGCATGTACTTTTTTGCCATTAAATTAATTGCACATATCAAGTGAAGATGTTTGAAGAAGGACAGAAGCTTCTGTTTACACTCGAAATTTATTATTATTATTATTATTATTTATTAAGGAAACTTTACCATTTTAGTGGCATTCGTGTCAGCGTTAACTTATTTGTTTACTATACAAGTATTGGGATATTAAATTTCATTGAATATGTTGCTGTCTTTTAAAAATTGTAGAATTGCTGTTTCTCGTTGTGGGTTATACGATAAAATTTCGCATAGTGAGCCGGTGATTCCACAGTTAGATCGTTGATGAGCGTACAATCTGCAGTCAGTCAGGATGTGTTGAACAGTAGTTCGCATCCCACAGCTGTTACACATTGATGGAGACGACTTGTTGAACAGATACGAATGGGTGAGACGAGTATGTCCTATACGAAGTCGTGTCAAAGTGCGTTGTTCAGAGGTGCATTTGCGGTCTGGGTATTTTATGGGTGAACACTCGAGCCCCCATACAGACCAAATCTCACGCCTGATGTTCTTAATGAGGTCTTGGGCTGGTAATGCAATGTCAAGTTTTTGTTTGCTACGTGCTTGCTTGGCTAAGCGAGTTCTGTTTGATCTTTCGACCTTGACGCTTGCTTTTGCCGGAGCGAGCGACGAGGGCAGGATCAAACATGTCGCGCGTCGATCTAGTAAGTGAAAAAGTGGCGTGATCGGGGAGTTCGGTTGGAGTAAGTTAAAAAGTGCCGCGATCGGTTCGTTCTTTTTGATCTTTCGACGACCTTGACGCTTGCTCCTGGGCAGTGCGTCAAGAAAGCCCGAGCTGTCGTCCGTGTTTTTTTTCGGGACACACGCCTATTTTTTTTTTCTGAGTGCTAGCCGAGCAAACGAGTGAAGCTTAAAGTGGATTGTGGCTGCTCAGTCAAGGATAACGGATCAATTGGTGAGCTCGTTTCATGCTACTATTTCTAATCTATAAAATATGTATGACTGCACATTTAATCGTTACAATGGTGGGATGTAAATATGATGTTTCAACAAACTATGGATGGTTCGTCACTGTGAGTGTCGACACAAACTCTGATTCATGATTTATTTATGTTTAACATTTTTTTTTTCAGAACACCCCTTATATACCTTTATTTTTGTAATTAAAAAAACTTTGAATGGTTCGACACTACAAGTGTAGACTTGCGAAAGGTTCACTTTATTCAACAAACTTTGGATGGTTCGCCACTGTAAGTGTCGGCATAAGAATAAGAGTGTTCTATGATGTCCCAACCAATTGAGTCTTTTGTTTCTTTTCAAATGAGTAAAATATAATAACACATGCTTTCGTACTGACAGCTGTAGGAATGTTACATTTAGGTATTTGTTCAACAAACTTTGAATGGTTCGTCACCTCAAGTGTCGGCATAGTTTTCCTCTACATAGAAATTATATGAACAATTATATTTACGTATAAGCATGTATATATCTCACAAATCATTGTTTATCATGGTCTAATCGCTTATCAAAGTGAATCCTTTGACCCAACGATCCTCCCCATTAACAAACATCCCTCCCAGTAACCTTTGTGGAGATGCAGAGGCAAACACGGTCTCCAAATAGCAAAGGTTACACACTAACATTCCTTCCCTCAATCCCACCTGACTGCAAGGACGTGGCCGGCGCCGTTATTGACCTTGTATAAATAAAGGCACTAAATTATGCACACTGAAGAAGATTATGGCCAATCCCAGCTGAACTTCTAGTTGATTCTTTGTGCATTTTCACTGACTTCGGTCAATCACGGAATAGCAACCATTGATATGTGTAGTCAGTCTAAGCTAAGCTAAGCTACGTGCTTGCTTGGCTAAGCTGTCAGCGCGCTCATTCCCTGCGATACCACAGTGACCTGGGATCCAACAGAACGTGATGCTTCGACTTTGGGAAACTCTTCCTATGGATTGAATCCACGGGTGTTTAGAATGACCGCTATGTAGAGCGTCCAGACAACTAGCAGAGTCGGTGAAGATAATCGTGTTATGGTGCTCACTTGCTATAGTTGCAGCGGTCATGAGGGCGTGAGCTTCGGCTGAGAACACGCTGCAGGCTTCCGGTAGCGCGTAACTTTCTTCCTTGTCCTCCATGACTACACATACTCCGGTGAAGTCAGCGTCTTTGGAGCCGTCAGTGAAGGTTTTTTTGTGGTGTTGGTACTGGTTAGATATCAACTCTTGGAATGTGGGTATAACAATATTGCTGTTTGTACCCGCTTCGATCTTATTTCTAACATGGTTCTCGGTGTACGGGAAGTGTGCATACCATTCTCGGTCATAATTTCTCAGCGTGCTACATACATTTGGCATGCTGTACCCTGTTGTTTGCTGTAGAAAATCCTTAGCTCTTAACACTACAGGATAGTTGACTGCTGAGGGATTTTTCTCCAGAAGCCGCACCGCTAGTTGCGCTAGACATTGTATTAATGCCAAACGAAATGGGAGACATCCAGCTTCCGCCATAACAGAATTAATGGGGCTGGATACAAAGGCTCCCGAAGACTGGCGTACTACCTCGTTGTATGGTAGTCCAAATATTCGCTCCATGTCATCAATATTGCGGCTTGTGAGGCCGAAAAACAGTTTTGAGGTGATCAGAACTGCTCCTGCTTTCAGTAGGGTGAACCTGCTGCTTCTTTTCAGTCGGCATCCTAGAATTCTAAGAATGTTAATCCTTTTGCTGCAGCTGCTCTTGACGGATGCTAGGTGTTGCTTTAAGTTGAGATTTGAATCTAGCATAATTCCGAGTATTTTCATTTTTCGAACTTGCGCTATAGATGCTCCGTTGATTTTGATAGCTCGGCCTCGCTTCCGATGACGCAGTCGGCAGCAGTGAAGAAGTTTGGATTTGGTTGACGCGATCGAGAAGCCAACACTATTGGCCCATTCAGTAACAGAACCAACAATTTTATTCATTATTTGGCGTAACAATTATCGATTTGACCCCTTCACTACAAGGATGACATCGTCAGCGTATAGCAGAATTTCAGCGTTTGGAGGTATTTTGGTGAAGATGGGCTGCATGGCTATCAGGAAGAGGGTGACCGACAAAATGGATCCCTGTGGCACTCCGTTTTCAGCCTTCCTTGAGCATGATATGTGTCCGTTGGCGGAAACTTGGAATGATCTGTCGACAAGGAAGCTGCAAAGGCTTCCATGTTGTGTCGTAAGCTTTAGATATATCGAGGGCTACGATCTCGAAATGCTCATCGTTTTCGAAGCTTAGAAGGGACTCGAGATGAGCTGGATAGGATTCAACACCTTTACCTGGGTGGAAAGCATGTTGACGAGGGTCCAATTTCTTGTTTGTCTCGAGCTCGGTAGTGAGACGATGGTTTATCATCCTTTCGAAGATTGTACCTAAGCAACTAAGCAGAGCTATCGGTCTGTAGCCGTCTGCCTTGCTGCGATCCGCGTCTGGTTTGGGAATAGGCACAACTGTTGCTAATTTCCACTGTTCTGGGAATGTTCCACTGTTCCATATTCGGTTGAACAGCTCCAACATGGCCGTTTTGGACGATATCGGTAGACGCTGCAGCATTGGATAGCCAATGTTATCTGCACCAGTTAATGAACCTCCTTTGCGATCAAGAGCCCATACTAATTCTTCTATAGTAAGGTCTGTGTTGTAGCGATTGTAGAGGTGTGGTCGCTGGGACTTGTTGTATAAGTTGGAGTTTGATGCGTGTTTTCTTCTGAATTTTTCAGGGTAGCTGGAATTAGCTGATTGTATTTCGTACTCGTCAGCCAGAGCTTCTGCTACATCTCTTCCGTTGTTTGTGAAACCTTTCGGGAGGTTTAGTGCAAGTGTGTTTGAAGTCCGTTTACCTTGAAGTCTGTTTAGCTTATTCCATACCTCGCTAGCTGAACTCGTGGGGTTGATACTTTCTACGAAGCCTTCCCAGCATTTTTGTTTTGCTTCTTTAACAATCTTACGAGACGAAGCACGGGCGTCGTGGAATTGTTTCAAAGCCTCTTGCCTCTTAGGATCTTCGGGTCCAAGCCACCGAAGGGCACGCAGTCGCTTGCGTCTTTGATTCACGGCTATCTTGACGTCTTCGCTCCACCATGCAACCGATTTTGTCCCGCGTTTAGTTGAGCTTTTTGGGATAGAAGCTTCAGCTGCTGAGATGATTCTATTCGTGAACTCTTCCACTGTCAAAAAATTTCCTGGACGAAGAGTTTCGCTGGTGATTTCTTGGAATAGTTCCCAGTTAGCTTTGCCGTAAATCCATTTCGATCGACAGTGCAATTCGCTTGAAGCGCTCAACAGATCAATTAAAATTGGCAGATGATCGCTGTCTGAGGTATCCGTCTGTATTTTCCAGGCGAACTTAGCTGCCACCGATGTAGAACATATCGAGATATCGAGGGCTTGAGAGTTCCCGGGGACAGGATCTATTCGGGTGTTCCTTCCAAACCAATCTAGGGATAAACACAGCCACCACACAGCGGAGAAGCAGTACTACCGAAAACAAGAACAACGAGTCCTTTCTCCGTAGCCATCTTCACGGGGAACCTCGACGAGCGAAGGGAAAGCGTGAAGTAACCTACCCCCTTCCAGTTCTGGAAGCGGATGCTCGGGGGGGCAGGAATGACACCTACCACGAGCGCCTTGCATTTCTCTTCTCCTCCCAAAATCCAGTCGAGCCGAACCGCACCCACACTTTCACAACTGATGCCGTACCAAACATCTTCCACCGACACCCAAGAAGCCCACGATCTAACTCAAAATCCTCCGACGCTACAATATCATCAAACAGCGAAGAGCAAGCAGTTTCACCTTCTTTTGCCATGCAATGGAACATATGTGGTCTCAGGTCACACTACAGCGAGCTGCAGATGCTGATCGCGAAACATCAACCAGTAGTAGTCTCTCTCCAAGAAACGAATAAAGACCATCAAAGAGCACCGGCGAAACTCCTGGGCGACAAATACGAATTCCTATTTAGCTCGTGTTCGACACACGGAAGACAAGGCGCAGGTATGGCCGTCAGGAGGGGCTCACCCTTCCAACGAATACAAATACAAACCCATATCCAAGCTGTTGCGGTCCAACTCTTCGCTCCATCGGAAATTACCGTTGTCTCAGTGTATCTACCTCCAAAGGACAAGAACGCTATCAACCTACTAGAAGATCTTCTAGAAGAGCTTCCAAAACCAGTAATGCTCTTGGGAGACCTGAACGCACCTCATGTTACCTGGGGAAACACAACAAGCACAGCTATCACTGAAGCAAAACGAAGAGGTGAAGCAATTCTGGGATTGGTGGTCCAGAACGACATGGTTGTCCTAAGTGACGGCTCGAAATTTATGTTACCTAAAAAATAGCTAGAAACTCAGTTTCATGAGTATGTCTGCCTGTAAATCGAAATCAAAAACAACAAGTAGTTTTTTCGACATGACTTGCTTATAGAAGTTAAGAGAACATGTTTAAGAAGAAATAGACATTTTCTGATAACACTTCTAATTTACTTAGCCTAAGTAACTACGAGAAACCCTACTTCATGAGCTTGTTTGCCTGCAAATATAAATTCAAAGCGATAACTCGTAGCTTTTTCGAAATAAATCTGCTTACAGAAGTTAGATTAACATGTTTGAGTAGAAATCGACATTTCTGAATTCACTAAAAATGTATTTTTCCCAAGAAACTACGTAAAATCCTGCTTCATTAACTTATATGCTTTTAAATCAAAATTCCAAGATATATTATGTTGTGTTTTTTTTACATAAAATTGTTTATTGATGTCAAGTAAACATGTTTGAGATGTAATAGAATTTTTTATTTATCCTCAAATTTTATTCTACCTAAAAAAATTTTGTTAAGCCTGTTTAATAAACATTCATGCCTGTAAAGATATATTTAAGGCGATGATTTGTTGTTTTTCTAGCATTAAATTGAGTGTAGCGGTTATTTTAACATATATAACATGTTGACAATTTCAAGTGCAAATAAAAATTTCCATTACTTTCCAAACATGTTAACTTAATTTCTATAATCAATTTTAAGTTGAAAAAAAAAACTATTAGTTCTTTGAACATTTCTTCGCAATCATAAATGTGCATTGGACTAAGTTTCACGTTGTTTTTTTGGGTAAAATAATTTTTGAGTGTATTCAAAAAATTGTATAACTTATCAAACATATTTACTGGACTTCTTAAATCAATTTTTTGTAAAAAAAAATTACATGATATAGATTTGAATTTTAATCTACAAGCATATATGTTTATTTAAAAGGGTATAACTTAGTTTATTGGGTGAAATAAATTCTGAGTGTAATATTTTTTTATACTCAAATATGTCAACGTAACTTCTATAAACAAATTTATTGTGAAAATGCTAAGTGTCATCGCTTTGAATTTAGATTTACACTCAAACAAGCTCATGAAATAAGGTTTCTAGTAGTTACTTATGCTAAATAAATTTGAAGTGTTACCAGAAAATGTATATTTCTTTTGAAACGGTTAAGAAGTAAAGCGAGCTATAAGCAAGTTCATGCCAAAAAAACTACTTCTCATTGATTTGGATTTCAATTTACAACAGTCTCATGAAATTGTGTTTTAAGCAAATGCTTAGGTAATTTAAATTTTAAGTGTAATCCAAAATGTATATTTTCACTCAATAATGTTATCTTGATTTGTACAATCAACTTATTGTCAAAAAAGTACATATCATCGCCTTAGATTTTGTTTAGAGGAATACAATTTGAAATACAATATTTTTCATGGTTTTTAAGTATAACAAATTTTAAGTGTAATCAAACATTTTAATTTTAACTCATACATGTAAGTAAAACTTCTTAAAGTAAATTCATAACGTAAAAATTAAATGGCATTGCATTTAATTTCGATTAACAGAAAACAGGATCATGATAACGGGTTTTTTTAGATTCTTAAGTGAAATAGATTTTGAGTTTAATCAAAAATTTCCATCACTTTTCAAACATGATAGCTTAACTTCTACAATCAATTTCATGTTGAAAAACAAAACATTATTATTTTGAATATTTTCTTACAAGCATAAATATGTTTTGGACTAGGTTTCAAAGTGTTTTTTGGTTAAAATAAATTTTAAGTGTAATCCAAAATAGTATTACTCCTCAAACATGTTAACTTGACTTCTTTAATCAATTTTATGTTGGAAAACAACATACTACCGATTTGAATTTCAATTTACAATCGTATATGTTAATTGAAAGGGCTTACGTAGTTTCTGAGGCAAAATAAATTTAAAATGAAAAAAGAAATGTCTATTTCTACTCAAACATGTTAACTTCACTTCTACATTCAATTTGATGTTGAAAAAAAAATGAAATCTTATTGCTCGGAATATGTCTTTACAAGCACAAATATCTATTAAACTTGGTTTTGCGTAGTTTTTTGGGTAAAATAAATTTTGAGTGTAATCAAAACAATGTATTACTTCTCAAACATTTTAACTTGACTTCTAAAATCAATTTAATGTTGGAAAACATAACATACTATCGATTTGAATTTCTATTCACAAGCGTATATATATATATATATATATTTAGTAAACAGAGTTTCACGAAGTTTCTTGGGTAAAATACATTTTAAGTGTATTCAGAAATATCTGTTTCTACTCAAACATGTTAACCTAACTTTTATAAATTATCTATAACATTGTTTTCCGAAAAAGTCCGGTAAACAAGCTCATCAAATAGGGTTTCTCGATGATTCTTAGGTAAAATAAATTTGAAATGTTATCAGAAAATGTCTATTTCTTCTCAAAAATGTTCACATAACTTCCATAACCAAGTTCATGTCGAGAAAAGTATTTGCCATTCTTTGGATTTCAATCTAAAGGCAGACATACTCATGAAATTGAGTTTTTAGCAGTTTCTTAGGTAAGACAAATTTTGAGTGTAATCAAAAGTTTTTTTCTTTTCGGATTCTCTTGCTTCACGAGCAACATTTTGACACGCTGCTCCTCTTGCTTGGACGTCATTGTGAAGAGTGAAAGGTAAAAACTCATCATAGCAACCATTGCATATACACTCAACTTTGAAATGCAGCAGATTTTTTTTTTTCAATGCATATTCAACAAAAATACATCAATTTGAGGTTGACCAATTTTTGCGCGTTCCACTCTTTGAAAACAATTTCGAGGCGCGAGCTGAAAAAAGTTGCGTTGTCTTATTATTCGTTCTGGTGCAAAGATATTCAATTGCCTTAGTAGCACTGGAGAGTCGATATCACCAACAGTCAGCTTAGCAACCAACAACGATCCTCGTAAGCAGGAAGATTGAGAGGATTTCGCCAGGAAAGATGTCGAAGAGCGTACTTAAGGAATCTACGTTGTACTGACTCCAGTCTTGTGATTCAACAACTTTGATACGGACACCGAACAACAACGCTAAATTCCAAAATGGTACGGAATAACGAGCAATACAGTGGTTTTAAATTTAAAGGGTAGGAAATCACCAGAAAGCTTGAAAATAAATCCAAGATACCAGTTTGCCTTTGGAATCACGCCATTGTCACGGTTTATAAAATTAAAAAGGTTATATATTCCGTAAACTGAGAGCTACTTGACGACGTCATTCCTATCCAACTCAAACAAATTTGTTGAAAAAATAATCTAGTGATCCAGATCGTATATGCTACGATAGGAATGACGTCACATGTTTACAATCAAATTTGATGTTTACATAAGTAAAAAGACTGCCTTGTTTTGTGTCTGCCGTGCGTCATTGTAATGCGACTTGAAATTCATTCCCTGGTCAAGAGTGATGCTCCAATCTTTAACTTTATGCACTCGGTATGGAACCGTATCACAAATCCTGCTGATACAAACCGCTGCCAAAAAATTCTTTCCCAAAACGGCTTTTGCATTGTATAATAAGATATTGATTTTTAAAGGAAATCTTGATCGACTTTTTGAAAACAATGCAATTAAATTGCATCGTTCCGTATTCTCAATTCGTCGTATCGTTTATATTTCTGTCTTAATCTGTTTTCAGATTCGTCTCAGTGCAGCGAAAACAACACAATCAAAGGAGTCGTTTCTTACGCCGAACATCGAACACAATGATGCGCACAAGCTTTTTTTTCTCAGTACGACGGATTGAACATTGTTTACATTCTCAATTTTAAGCGATCGTTGAGGAAATTTCATAAAATTTCGTGAATTATAAAAGTTTTACGGCGTGTGCTTGGAATGAAATCCTTCAGTGGAGAAGTAGTAAGGTTTTCCATAGTAAAAATAAGAGCCCGGTGAAGTATGCCATTGTCACACAGGGGAGCGGAAAGAAACTTGTATCGTAAAGTGGTGTGGCTCAGTCGATCTTTAAGTATTTCGATCGGATCGTGTTCGTTCATGTGATTTCGGTGAAAAAGTGCAAAGTGGATAATCGAACCGAAGTTATTTATCGAAATACAGTAATTTTATTACATTTTTGATGTACAAGTGTACGAACCATAACAGTTTGCACAAAATTACACTTGGAAAATGAATCTATGTTGCAGGTAAGTTGGAATATCCGCCGGAACATTTTAAGTTTGTGAAGCTCTCAGATTGCGATGGTCCAATTTTCACGTATAGCAAGCGGTTCCTTAGATATTACTCAAACCATTACACAATGGAATGAAATACTCCAAGTTTATCAAGCTTAGCTAGTAGAATGCTGGTCGGTCAAATTGGAAAGTTTCGTACAGATCCGTAAAGAAAAACAAATTTTGTATTATTCGCTTCGAAAAAAAAAAACATGCTTGAGCAGTTGAGATAGCAAATTTACAAGAATTTAACAAAGCATCGCTTATGAGACGAATTACTTGGAGCAGGAGCATAAAGAAGTGTTGTGGTTGCACATTCCTTCTTATCGCCTTTTTTATAGTCTGGAAACATGCTGGAAACTTTCCATTTATCAGGAAACTTGCCTTGCTACAATGATCGGGAAAATAACTTGGCCAAAGGAGTGGCCAGCGAGTGGGAGCAATTCTTTAGAATGCAAGACGAAATTCCGTCCAGTCCAGGCGAACCGCACGTTTCTCTGGCTTCGTTGGATTGAATGTTGTACTCGAGGAATAGCTACCGCACACGCTACTTCCACTTACATTTCCAACCAGTCCGAAAAGTTTGAGAGCGTAGCAGATGAAAGACGAATTGGAATGTATCAGATGGGGAATTATTATCTGATCATCGCTACATATTCTTTGAACATTCTAATGAATTTGCCGACAACTATCTATGATAGTTGGTTCGACCTGGTGGAAAGTGCTCTTCAGCTAGTCGAGAGTTGGTGTAGCCAACATGGCCTTTCGGTTAATCAAAATAAAACATCCATTGTTATTTTTACAGATAGACAAAACCACGATGGGATTCGACCTTCACGACTTTTTGGCTATGAGATTTATGTGATTGATCAGGTAAAGTACGTCGGAGTCGTTCTAGATTCCAAAGATTTTCTGGACACCTCCCATGGAGTTCTGAGGGTCATGAAAGCTTACATGGCCTTCGATCAGTGCTGGCGAACCTTTGGTAAAGCGTGGGGCCTTAAACCCAAGTATATCAAATGGACTTACAGAATTGTTGTTTGACCAACACTGCCATATGGGTGTGTTGTGTGGTGGCAAAAAAGTGAAGTAAGAAGAATCCACACCAAATTGGGCCATCTCCGAGGGACGTGCTTGCTGGCCATGCCTGGAGTATTATCTGTGGCTCTCACGACAGCGACCGAGGTTCTTCTGTACTACACATATATCTTAAACGTTAATGGGTACTCCCATAAATTATAGATTTTGTTTTGCTGAATTGGTAAAAGAAATTCACTCCAAGTAATCTCACAATTAGTTTATCATCTCACAATAACTCTTATCATCGAATTGAAGAACAAATATATCCAAGATAAAGTCTCCGAAGACACCAACTGGAAAAATCCATTTGGAGGTTTTGTCCGACTAAATTCTGTTCCTGGCCCAGTGTGCACTGAGACAAGTCTAGTCACCGAGTCGACGAAAGACGACGACGACGACGACAACGCAACGGGCCGAAGAAATGAATGACAAAGAAGAAACCCGAATTTAAATAGTTTTTGAGACTTGCTTTTTAGATAACACACTTTGGCCAACCGAACGGTATTTTGGAGTTTATCGAGCACCAAGCGGCCCCGCATCTCTCTGTCTCTATAGGGGAACGAGCCCCCAGTGGGCTTCAGCTGGAGCTTGGCCGCGGTTTACGCACAAGTGGACGCCCAGACAGTCAGTCAGTGTCTCGATTGCCAATCCACTGTTCCTCCAATTCGGCGATTCGGCCTTTTCCTCTCGCTCTCTCTTCCTCCACAAACCGCCAATCCGTTTCTTTTCCGTTCCACAGACACACGTAATGGGGGTCTTGTTACGAATCAGCTGATGGGGAACCGTGGCTTTGAGCTTTCTGCGGCCATTCGAGATTGGTTTTGTGGTTTCCCCAGTTCCCTAGTTTGTTCTATTTAGCATTCTGCTTCGGTTGGTTTGCTGCCCCAGTCAGTCGCAGTCATTTCCTAACCGGATTTTTTTTTCAGTCTGTTTCAGTATTTTTGCTAGCATGTCTGGATGAATTTTTCCATATGGCAGTAGGGCGGTTCAAAATTCAAAAAAGTTTGAAAATTGAATCTCCCATACCGTTTTGATTCGTATTCAAACACCTCAATGATATTTAAGTCTTGGACAAGATTCTCAGAGCACTTTTTTAAATTTTGAACCGCCCTAATGTAGCATCCATCGAGGGGTGCTACGCGACCTGGAAGACCTATCGGGAATACTGTTAATCCGCCGATTTTTTTTTATTTGTGGCTTGGAGCTTCATTACCGGAGGAGAATGGCTCTTTCGATGATAGACTTCAATCGAAGCTCTAAGATTAGAGCATCAGAGTTGACGTCAGACGCGAGTTAGCGCGGAATGAGTGTAGCGATTTTTCGTCTTCGTGCCTTGCCGTGCCCGTGCTTTGCTGCGCTCAACCGCTCGGTGACCTCAACGACACGTAAGAAACGAACCTTTTGTGGCCCGAACCAAATTGTTATGCAACAGTGGAAAAATACTGAAAATGTGATGAAAGAACTTGATTTATTCATCTAGTTTGGATAGCTTAATTTTTGGACAGGTTCATTTAAATTTGGAATTTGGCATTGATAGTAAAATGTTGGGTCCTAAATTGTTTCCATAATGAATTTTAAACGCCGAAGACAGCTTCACTGCATAATTTCAACTCCTGCGTCACATTTCCACTAAACGAAAGTATACATTTTTATTGGCAATAGCTTTCAAGTATGTTTCATAATGAAGGTGGAATTGAATCGAAACTAAACCTCAAATTTTCAAGAGCAAAACTCTAGGGAACCAAATAACCATTAAAGTTGAAAACTTGATCGTCAATATCCTATATTTGCAGCATGAAAGTTTTGAATAAAACAATGGCAGATAACACTGATCAACAGGGCCGGATTAACAAATGTGGGGGCCTAGGCCATTCTCTTGCCTTTTTCCCAAAAAAAAAGAAACATTTTTATACTTTAGAATAAACTACACATATTGAATGTTCTTTGTAAAGTTTGCATTATAAGAAGTCAAATTATTTTATAGAGATCAAGTGCCTTTAATTTTAAATTGAAGTAACAAATGTTCACTTTAACGCTGTGTATACTTTTGTAGATTTTATTTGTTTACAGATTTAATGCAAAAAGGCTTTAGGCTTATTCGTCAACCACAAAGTTCATTTGATGATTCCTTTCTTATGGTACTTTATTTCAAATAATGCTTATTCTATTCATGTTTTCATATTCAAGTTGTTGAACAAACAGATTTACTTAAAGGGCTGGTAGCAGGTATTTTTTTCTAGAGATTTAGTATGTATTCTAATACAAGTCCCTAAAAAATATTTTTTAATGGAAAGCCTCTAAGGTCTCTGTTTCAATTGAAATGGTCTCTAAAGTATTTTTCCCTTATTTTAAATGCACCTGATGCAAAATTCTACAGGTTCCAAAGAAAAATGTCAAGCCCTTAACGTGGCTATTCAGCAGGTTCTTCAAGAATTAAATCTCATGTTAGCCTTAGCGTAGTTACGGTATACTTCGTAGATTGGATACTAGCATAATTAAGCCCTCTACCGGCAGCTTCATTTTTTACCGCAAGAAAAAAATTCAAATCGTGATAACTTTTTTGTTTCTCGGTATTTTTGAACCATTTTTTCACAAGTTCTCAAAAAACTCTTCTAGTTTGAGAATCGGTGACAACATTGATCATTGGTCATCTGGATCCAGAGATATTCCTTAGATAATGCTTTTTTTCTTGCGGTAAAAAATGAAGCTGCCGGTAGAGGGGTTAATCTTTCGTTTGATAATCTTTCAGGAACAAGATTGGGGAAAAAGCTTGACCCAATCTTGAACTGAATTATCAAGCGCATTAATACTGCTATTCCTAGCCACGCCCATCTTTACCGTAACTTGGGATATGGGGAGTGTTGACTCAGTGACGCCCATCAAAGGTGCTACGGAGGAGGAGGTTGGGAAAGGTATAAGATCATGGTTCGCCTGAAAAGCTGACGATGGACCCAGGGCGTTTGTTGTTTAAGTTTTTTTTCAATTTAGAGATTAGGGGAAAAATGTTCAAATTAACTGTGTTGATAATTATTTTTCTGTTCAGTATTAAATTAAAAGCAGAACCGATCCCTCTAGGGTCATCGGATAGCTCTAAAAAAAAACACGTTATGAAAATGTATGCAAACAACAATTGTGCAAGCAGAACGCTGCCTAAAGCCTTGATTACACTACGCGCGCAATGTACAAACGTTCGTTCAAAAATATTCACTCAATATTCGCGCGAACTGTTCGAGCTTCTGTAAGTACGAACTGTTCGCCCATGTATGTATGTTTGTATGTTCGAACAAACACGTCTTTGGTTCTATGACTGTTGGTCGTACCAACCAATGTGTGGTGTATTCATTGTTCGTCAAAATGTCACTGGTGCTGTTGTTGTTATCAAAGTATGGATCAATGCACGAGTTCACTAATTTGACGTTCGAGCGGTGCCGAATTCATTCGTTGCCATGAACCAATGCACGAGTTCACTAATTCTGGACAAACATTTCAAAAGGGCACATCGACATTGGTAAACAATGGCTTTGCAAGACGCTGTGGGGCTCAATTCCACTCGATCATACTCACCAATACCACTATCAGGAAGAGCTAACACTAATCTTCTTGATAGTGGTGTTAGTTTGCGTGGGCGGGCCAAAATGGGCTCAACAGCAACGTTTCCGAAAAAAGGCTCAAGACCTCTTGAGCCCTTTTCAAATGTTTGTCCAGAATTTGACTTTTAAGCGGTGCCGAATTCACTGGTTTCCATGGTCACATAAATAACACGGCACCGCTCAAACGTCAGATGGTGAACTCGTGCATCAGTCCATAGTCACGTAAATAACACGGCACCGCTCAAACGTCAAATAGTGAACTCGTGCATCGGTCCATGGACGAATGCACGAGTTCACTAATTTGGCGCTTAATCGGTGTCAAATTCATTGGTTTCCATGGTCACGTAAATAACACGGCACCGCTCAAACGTCAACCAGTGATCTCGTGCATCGGTCCATATTATTAACAAACAATTTCCCTCAACTAATCTTTCTTTACTTCCAGATATAATTTTGTAATTCCCCAATGAATTTCTTCAAAAACCCTTGCAAACATCAGTGCAAGATTGTTAAGAATTGTCTAAAGGAATGACCCAGTAAAAATGACGAGGAAATCGTTTGGAAATTTCGTCGGAAACTCAAGAACTGCATTATTTTTTGAATTTCCCCCGGATATCGTTTATTGAATGTTTCAACGATTCCTTCCGAAACCCATTCGATACCTCCAGGAAGAACTTTTGTTCGGTACCAGATTTTCTAGACCGAATTCGATAGGGCTCCAGAAATACCACCAGCAACTCGTTCAGGAATTTTGCCAGGAGTTCCTTCTGGGATTCCTCCAAGGATTATTCCAGGAATTTTTGTAAGAATATGTATTTCTACAAGGAATCCTATAACGATTTTACCAGAAGTTTCTGTCGAAATGCCTTCAGCAAACCAAAGGATTATTCAGGAAACCATTCCAATTGTTACTCCTTTAGAGATTATTCCAAAGATTCATCAAGCGATTTCTGCTTATACTTCTCTAATAATTATTCCAGAAACACATAAGAATTCCTCTAGGAACATCACTTTGGGGATTTTGGCTGAGATGTTCTCAAGGCTTTCTCAAGGTTTCACTTCGACAGTTTTTTAAAAGAAATTCCTCAAGTAGTCCTCTCGACATTTTTCTAGGAATTATTTCCGACGTTTTCTTCATAGATCGCTCCAAGAATTCTTCCGGAGTTTCCACCGTAAATTCATCTGAGGATTCTTCAAGAAATAACTTCATAAATTCCTTTAGTGATTCGTCAAGAGTTTCCTTCAGGAATTCTCCATGGAAACTTACTACATAAATTGATCTTACGATTTTTTTTCCAGATAATCGGAAATCCCTTTGAAATTTCTCCAGAGATTCAACCTGGATCTCCAAAAAATCCTCAGGCGATTCCTCTAAAACTTCCTCTATAAATTTCTACAAAGATTTACTCATGAATTCCTTCAAGGATTTCATCAAATAGAATAAGTCGTCCAGGTTTCAACTCCGATTTTTTTTAAGAGATTCTTCCTGGAACTCCTTTTCTGAAGAAAGTTTTTGAGGAATCCCTAGATAAGTTCCTGGATGGATTCCTGGAGCAATCCCTGAAAGAGTCACTTGAAAAAATCTAGAGTTAAGTCTAGAGGAATCATCGGTGAAATTTAAGAATCCTGGAGGAACTCTTGCAAATGCTTATGGAGTGATTCCCAAAAAAATCTATGGAGAAATTCTTGAAGAAATCCTTGGAACATAAACATTTCGGCTACACATACTTTATTTTTCCAACTTTTATTTTTCTTTTATAATAAAGTCTGCGTAGACGAAGAGTATATTTCATTACAATATACAGTTGATTCTCTACCAGATCATCCCTAGATCAATTTCTAGAGTAAATCATTGAAGATTTTATGAAGCCTAGGAAAAATTCATGAAAAAACTGTAGAAAATCTCTGAAATCTCTAAAGAGATCTCCTTGAGAGATTTTGCTAGATCCAGGGATTTGGAAGAATCTCTGGAGAAACGCCCATAAAAAGGATTTTCTAAGTTAATTAATGAAAGACTTTTGGTTACATCTTTGAAGGAATCCCTCGAGAATCCTTAGAGGTAATTCCGGGAAAACACCATGTACAGATTTTTCTGAAGAACACCATGGAATTATCCTTAGAGGAATCCATTGATTTTTTTGGAGAAATATCAGGTGAATACTTCGGATCCATGAAGAGATTTTCCAAAGGGAATTGATGTAGAAAATTTACTGGAGAAATTTTTGTATGCATTTTCTAAATGTTATTCCTGAACAAATTGTTTGGAAATTTTTTTATGAAATTCCTGCAGGAACTCATGGGAGAATATCTGGAAGAACTCCAAGAGGAACTCTTAGAGGAATCCCTGGATACTTGTTTGGAAGCCAGAACGAATCTCTCGAGAAATACCAGGGAAATTCCTGTAGGATTATCTAGAGAGATCCTTGGAGTAGGTCATGGAGCAAGTAATATCTTGAGTTATTCTTCAAGAGATCATTCTAGTGTAATTCGTGGAACAATTCCTGGAGAATGCCTTGGACATATCTTTGTAGCGATTTTCCAAGAGGAATCTTTGGAGAAGTCTCTGAAAATAAAAATTCCGGAGTACTCCTGAAAATCCCGGAGGAATCCTTGAAGAAATTCCTGGAAGAATACTAGTAAAGATTTTACTGGAGGGATCAATAAAGGAATTACTGGAGACATTCCTGCAGGAACTGTTGAAGGTAATCCTGGAGTCCTATCAGAAATGGTCTAAAATATCTCATGGCGAAATCTCTTGCAAAAGCCCTGGTAGAATCACTGGAGAAATCCCTATAGAGATTAAGGGAGAGATTTCTGGTAAAATCTCTGGAGGAATCTCCAAATGAATTCCTAGTGACATCTCTGGAAGAGTCAGTACATAACTGTAGAGGTTCTCATAAGGACAATAAGCTGAGGAGTAGGCTATATCCCGGTTGGGACATAACGCTAGAAACAAGAAAAAGAATTTTATGTTTGTCTTTTGGAAACGGTTTTTCAAGATCTGGATGAAAAATCATTAATTTTGTGCTGTCGAAAATGTTCACACCATACCCTACTGGAACCGAACCTTCGTACCACACATACGTATAAACTACTGAATGTGATATGTACCTTTCCAGTTCCAGCTGTCCTTGTGCCATTCCTATCTTTCACAAAAAGCTTAATATGAATGTGTATTTATTTTTCTTAATGCTTTAGGAAGGAATAGTTAATGCAGGGATTTTTTACAGGAACAGTTTCAGATCCATTCCAATGGCTCTCCAGAAATTTATTGAGAACTTTAACAAAACAAAACTTTCCGGGATTTCATTTTCAACTAGTTGACCAGGTTAACGTTGTATTGCAACCCGGGAGGTCGCTTTATTATTCATAATTTTCTCCAAATCTCTAAAGTGTCCATTTCTCCAGAGATTCTTCACATAATTTTGCAAGAAATTTATCCAAAACATATCTCTAGGTATTTCCTTGAGAAAAACTTTCAATCACAACCATATTGCCTACACCAGTTCCGATAAAGCTCTAATTCATTACTCCAGGGATTTCTTCACAGAGTTCTACCAGAGACTTCACTGGTGATTTCCAGGTAATTCTCCATAAATTTAACAATTTGTCCAAGGATTGTTCCTGGTATTTTTTTAGATAAATATAGACATAGATTTCTCCAGCGAAATCTCTACAGCAATTTTTCCAGATTTTTTCCAAGGATACTCCAGGAATTTTCTCAAGGTATTTCTCCAAAGATGTGTACAAGAATTCCTTCAGCAATTTACCCAGACCGTTCTGAGATTTTTCCAGCTTTTTCTTCAGGATTTTCTCCAGAGATTACTCCAGAAAACCCATTTTATTGTTCCTCCAAGAGTTGTCCTGGGGATTTTTTCAGAAATCCCTCCAGAGATTTTCCCAGGAATAGGGCGATATTCAAAACTGAAAAGGCAATAGATGACTCTTTTTCAGTGGTAGTAAAAACGAAATCCTGAAGCAAAGAAAGCACAATGGAAGATGAACTAAACACAAAAAGTTATGTATTCATACTACGCTTGATTTCTAATCACTACTTTTTCGATCCAGTTTCCTAATTGCAAGTAATTTACGTTTTTGATTATTTTCCATACGTTTTGACAGTTCACCGACTACCATTCTTCCATGCGCTTGTGATTGAAATTTGAGAAATTTGAGAATCCAGCGTAGCGCGATCAGTGAAAGGAATACACACATCAGTATCGCCGCTAGGCGGTCAGCACAGATAAACTGAATGTTCGAAGGGTTGTTGTCTGTACTTTTTGCCACTGGCGCCAACTGTTAGCGATTAAGATCAAAATAAACAGTCGTTACCCTATTCCTACAGAGATTTTCCCGGATATTCCTACAAAAACTCCAGCAAGTATTTCTTCAGGGATTTCGCCAAAGATTTAACCAGAGATTCCTTCAGGATTTCTCCCAGAAGTTCTTTTAGGGATTCCTCCGTCAATCCTACAGGGAATTCTTAATATTGTTTCTAAAGAATTGCTTTTGGAAGCCTTCCAAGTATTTCTCCAGGAATTTATTTACGGATTTCTAAAAAAATCTTCATGGAAGTAGTTTCTGCGAACATTCTTGAAAGAATCCCTAAAAGGATTCTTGGGATTTGTTTCTGATGAAATTTCTGGAGGAATTCAATATGGAATTCATCTTTGGAAGAATCTAAAATTAACTTTCAGGTAAATCCTGGAAGATTTGTTAAAGAAGTTGTGTAACTATTAAAATCCCCAAATTCTTTTTTTAAGCGATTTTGCTAAAACTATCTCTAGGAGAATTTCTGGAGAAAACTCTTGAGGATCCCTTTAGGAATTTATGAAGTAATAACTTGTAGAATCCTAGGAGAAATTTCTTGTGGAATCCCCACAGGAATTCCAGATAGAATCACTGAAGCAATCCGTTGAGAATCCCTGAAAAAATCTCCGGAATAATTCCTGGAAGAATTTTGAGAGGACTACATGTGGAATACACTGAATGCATCCTCTGAGGAGTTTCTGGAGAAATATCTGGAATTATCCTAAAAGAAATTGTCCTAGTGTAACTCCTGGAGGAATCCCTGAAGACATCTCTACAAGAATCCCAGTAGAAGCATTCTGGAAGAATGCTTGGAGAAGTCTCTGGAAGAATTTCTGGAAAAATATCTGAAGAAACATCATGAGGAATCGCTTGAAAAATACCTGGAAGAATCTCTGGAAGAATCCCTGGACCAATCCTTGAAAAAAATCATGGAGGAATTCTTGGAGATAATCCTGGAAGAATATTATTTAAAAATTTAATTCATGTTACTACTCTTGAGGAACTCGTTGCGAAATTTCTAGAAGAATCACTGTAGAGATTTTTCTTGAGGAATCCCTGGAATATTCCTAGGAGAAAACTCTGGAAGTATCCCTGAAGGAACTCCTGGCAGAATTTCTGGAGGAACTGCTGAAGGTGGTCCTGGAGCCCTGTCTGATCCGGTCCTTAAAAATCTGGTTGCGATCAAAACTTTTTCGTGATGGAAACTCTGTCAAAATTGTTGTATGGATCACTGTAGAGATTATCTAGAATAATTTTGTGGTAAAATCCATGGAGGAATCCTCCAAAAAAATCCTGAAAAAATCGCTGGAATAGCCGTGGGGAAATTTTCTACCAACACCAATGTTTTCATTCTCAATCTGACCAGGACGAATGAATATTTTGATTTCCTTTCCTACTACACAACTTTCTACCGTTGCTATGCTACGCAAGTTCGACGAACCAACATGTTTGAATGCACGAATATGTTTCTACAAAATGTTCGCTAGTAATTCGTGCACATATTACACAGTTCGCGCAAACATTCGTGCAACTTGAACAAATGTTCGTGCATTGCACGCACTGTGTAATCAAAGCTTAACAATAAATCGACTGGAACGTGCAAGCCGAGCAAAATTTTCATTGCCAAAAACGAGCGAAAATAAAACAAACAAACAACACGAGAAAAAATTCGGCCTATAAGTAAAGCATAGAAAATTACTTCACTTTGTCATGAAACGCAAAAATCTAACAGATTTTAAAATTAAGTTTTAAGTAGGTCTGTTTCCTATTATAAAGGAACAAACTCACTGGATTGATTCATTTGAATCGCCTGTCACCTCTGGATACATTTCTTCCTAGATGCAAGGCAGCCAAAATCCAGCTGTCTCTACGCACCAGATAAACACCAGAAAATCACTCACTGCACTTCCACCTGTTCACTGTATTTTTATTGAACAAATTGAAACATTGGTTCAAAGATATAAAAAGGCAAAAATATACAGTTTTTTGACGGTTGAGATAAAATTTTCACGTCTGTTTGCTATCTGTTATGGGGCGGTCCATTAATTACGTAAGACAATTTTCGGGATTTTTCGAATGACGGGCTACTTAGCCTTAAATCCAGGCATGCACTGCATTTCGATCAATTCTCGCGTTCAGTATCATAAGGGCGTAACTGCAGTGATCGATTTTCTCTTTAGCTAATTTCTTAGCCGGGCGACTGTTTTCGACAGCTATTTTTGGCTCAGTACAAAGTACTCATCATCTTCCATCGTACTGCACCGTAAAATGTTTCGAAAATCGATTGAATTTCGTGTAATAAGGCAAAGAGAAAATCGACGAAGAGAAATCGATCACTGCAGATACGCCTGTATGATACTCAACGCGAGAATTGTGTAGCAGGATTCAATCCTGAGATTAAATCTTAAAAGCTGGGTTGCTACTGACAAGAAAAGGAATCGCCTATCTCGATGCGTGGAAAATTTCATCCTACAAATGGTTCAAAAAACCGTATTTTTCTGATCGCAGTACGCAGTTGATAAGAAATATAATTTCAAATGGGGCTCTCTGTAGGAAATTTTTTGACCCATTCAGTCAAGGAATTTCTATACTATTCATGAGCGAAACAGCATACTTAGCTTAAATATAAAGTGATCCTTTCGTTCTCCCTGGTGAACCTGTCAGATCACATTTTCATTTCCATTAGTTCAGTTGAATGCTGGATTGGTGCGGCTACAGCCATGGGTCGTGAAAAACATACGGAGTACAAGAAATTCTTCGCTTGAAATCCTGCAGAAGGCAAGTACAAGTGCGTTGTTGAAGATTGCACCATCCAAGGATTTCTCGAGGACCATGCCGGAAACTTCGACCGACATCTCGCTACATTTCATCAAGAAATAGCTATAGCAATTGGTTTAAAAATTAAACGAAAAATGGAGCCTGAATTCGATCGCGTCAAACCTTCAAAAACATCGGCAAGCCTCATAGGATAAATTTACGACTCGTGCTGTAAAAATCATCATTCTGCAACTTGATCCGTAAACTACTATTTCAGTGCTACTAAAACAGTACTTTTCAGTACTATTTTTTCTACTATTGTTGCTTTTACGATCCTTGCCTTCGATTTTTCGTTTGGCCCGTTGGCGAAAGCTAGCGCTGGTCACCGTCTTCTTAGACACCGTATTGGGAAAAAAATCTCCTAGGTCTCGTCTTCTTTCGTTTATTCACTAAACATGATTGCAACCACAAACAGTAGGAAGGGCGAAACTGTCACTAAACGTGGCAAGAATGGTAGAAAGAACGTTTCCCCGGAATGCGAGCTTTCTTCAAAGGGTGAAATGGATAATGTTGATAATTGCATCGAAATGAGCAATCAGTTCGATGCTCTAGACCAGTGCTTCCCAAACTTTTTAAGCTTTCGCCCCTTGAGGCCAATATTTATCTGGAATCGCCCCCCTGATATGTGATTCAAATATTTGTTTTCGCCCAAAAATATCTTCGACTCGCATATCCGTAGAATCATAATAGACTAACTATTATGCACATTTTGAAATATTTTCTTGATAACCCACCATTATTAGGAATGATTTAAATACTGAATTGTAATTTAAAGAGCAATTGGTTTTCGTTACAAAATGTAATGTATGCATAAGCGCCAACTTGTGAGGAAGTTGGGGGCGAAGCTCTTTAAAATTGGACCAAATGCAATGTTTTTCAAGCAAACGCAATTCTGTTCACATTAATATGCTACGTTTGGGTGAACTGCATTGATTTTGTTTGAAATTATGCGTTTTTAGAAGGTCCGTAATATAATTCTTTCATTGTGGTTTCGTACTGATTTATCTGCTACATATTTCTAAAATTACTTCAATAATTTTTAGAAATTGTGAATAATAAATGCTTGACGTTTTTGAGTACGCTTTTTATTCATTCCAATACCCTGAAGAAATATATAAAATCCAGAATGGTTTTGAACTAATTTTTCAATTCAATATATCAAAAGCGTTTTTTCGACTTTATGAAGGTTCAAATCCGATGCATCTCTCATATTTTTTCAAATCTATTTTCAAATAGAGTGTTGTTCGTCTTCAAAATCAATCTGATTTTTGTCTGCTAATTTTTTCAAAATTTGATTTATACCATAAGAAGTTATAAGAATTAGTGCAACTGAAACTTAGACATAGGTACTGTTAGCTTCCTAACCTCAAAGTTCCCATACAAAAAAAAATCTTTATATCAAATATTGGGCATTTGCAAAAAATTCTTAAAATTCTCAGACGCATGTCTTGTACATCCAAATTCACTGACTAATCAGTCCGAACCTGTGAAAACCTCAAATATCGATCATTCTTTATATTGCACATGAATTGCATGACCATAATTAGGGATATAATGATCTAAGGTAAAATAGTCCTGGAATTAGTTAAGTTTGGAATTGGAATACTAATTTTCAAAAGCTCCTGTGTTAGTTTTTTCGCCCTCTTTCTGGATTTTTCGCCCCCCAAATTCTGTTTTACAAATTTTCG
The DNA here is from genome assembly GCF_002204515.2 of Aedes aegypti. Classification (NCBI taxonomy): domain Eukaryota; kingdom Metazoa; phylum Arthropoda; class Insecta; order Diptera; family Culicidae; genus Aedes; species Aedes aegypti. The sequence continues at coordinate 289,541,019 of NC_035107.1, read as the reverse complement.
CCCCCTTGAGCCTGAAAATCGCCCCCCGGGGGGTGAATTCGCCCACTTTGAGAATCACTGCTCTAGACAAATTTTCCGAACACCAAATCGAAGCAGCCTCTAGCTCAGGCTCTTCAAATGAGAAAGCAAAGAGTGCAGCCTATCGTGGTCAGATGATCCGAATTTGGGGGATTTAGGCAAAAGATCTTGAACTCCATTAGGGCAATCAAGGTTTCCTTCCAAATCGCAAAGAAAGGAGACTGTCGCATTTTGCTGGAAATTCTTGAAAGGTCTCTCAAGTGACTATAAGTGACCTGAAGAGATCAGAAATGGAATAAATGATTTACTTGGATTTTCCCCAGTCCAAGTAATCATTATGAAAAAGAGAACCCAATCTGGCATAGTTCGGAAAGGGCTTTCTCAAGAATATTATTTAGTTCACTTTAACAAAAAAGAACTAAATAATATTAAAGATTTAGAAAAAGCAAAACATTTGTTTGATGTCCGTGTGACATGGGAACATTTCCAGAAACCTGGAGGAAATTACCAGAACCCCACTCAGTGCCGTCGGTGCCAGGGGTGGGGTCATGGTACAAAAAGTGGTTGCATGGATGCTAAATGCATGGAGGTTCTTCTCACGCTAAGGACATCTGTCCTGTGAAGGAAGATACCAGAAAGTTTGAATGCGCCAATTGCAAGGGCCCTCACAAAGCTAACTTTTGGGAATGCCCTTCACGCAAGAGAGTCGTTGAGGCTCGTGCCAGGCAGATGAAGGATAATATCCGTTACGATAACGGTCGTTTCTGGAATTTGCCTGGTAGAGTATCAAACAATGCTCATTTTTCAGTTAACGATCGCTTGATTAGGAATCATACCCATTAGGAAGATCATAATCATGCTCATTCACAAACAAATTTAAATCCGTCGGGTAGCCGTTCGAATCTTTCAATTTCGAATGTATCTACCCAAGGAAAATCCTTTGCCGATATCGTAGCAGGTAATTTTAACTCCTCTTCTATTCATACTATGAGTACCAGTTCTAATTGTTTCAAATCTAATGGAAAAAAAAATCCTGCCGTCACAGGAACAATTGAATCAAATGATTGATGCAATGTTCAAAACCACCACTATAACTGAAGCAGTCCAAGTAGGTGTAAAATTTACAAATTGTTATTGGATTACTTTTTTCTAATGGATCCAAATAATAAATTAAATGTTTTAAATTGGAATGCTCGTTCTTTGAATGGAAAAGAGGACGAACTGTTTAATTTTCTTACCGATAATAACGTGCATATAGCAGTTATTACCGAAACGTATTTGAAACCTGGGTCCAAACTAAAAAGATATCCATCAACTGTTTTGTTTATCGTAATAATCGACTTGATGGGGCATGCGGGGGAGTTGCAATCATCATTCATAGGCGTATAAAACATCAACTGTTTACGTCATTTCAAACTAAAGTTTTTGAAACTTTAGGTGTTTCTGTTGAAACACAGTTTGGTAGATATACTTTTATAGCTGCCTATTTGCCTTTAACATGCTCTGGACAGCAAATTAATTTTCTCCAAATTGACTTGGAAATATTGACTCACAATAAGTCAACATTTTTTGTCATTGGTGACTTTAATGCCAAACGTCGGTCATGGAATAACTCTCAAAGTAATTCCAACGGCAGAATTTGATTTAGTGAGTGCTCTTCAGGATATTTCTCAATTCAATACCCTGATAGCCCTACATGTTTTTTCTCTTCTAGAAATCCATCTACGATTGATTTGGTCTTAACCGACTCTAGTCATCTTTGTAGCCAATTAGTTACTCATGCTGATTTTGATTCTGATCATGTCCCTGTCACTCTTCAAATACACCATGAAGTGATTCTCAATCCTATCAGCTCCACTTTCAATTATTTTCGAGCCGACTGGAATATATATGAAACGTATGTTGACTCTAATCTTGATGTTAACATATTATTACAAACTAAATTTGAAGTTGACAATGCTCTTGAAACTTTTATAAATTCCGTTGTTGAAGCCAGGAGAATTGCAATTCCAAAATGTGAAGTAAAATTTGAATCCGTGATTATAGACGATGATCTTATATTCTTGATCCGTCTTTAAAACGTGAGGAGAAAGCAATTTCAACGCACTCGCGATCCTGCTATGGAAATTATATGGCAGGATTTGCAGAAAGGAATCAAGAAACGTTTCTCACAATTAAGAAACAAAAATTTGAAAATAATACAGTTAACTCTCCCTTACTCGATATCCTGTATCTCGATATCGAGTTAGAGAACCATAGTAAAAGTTGGTTTTCATGGCCAACTCGATGGTCCCTTGGATCGCAGTTGCACTGATTTTGTGTTCTGTAACTCGATACCTCCCTAACTCGATAGTCCCTTCAATATCGATCAAGGGAGAGATGACTGTATTTGAGCGGTTCCACGCCGCTTTGCAAACCCGATTAATATTGTATTTTTTAAATCGCCTGAAAATTTGCATACAGATTTTTTATGACCAAAACTGCCATTATGCACTTTCAGACCGCCATTTTGAACCTTATTTTTGAGAAGGGCGTATCGGAAAATGCATGGCAAATCTTTAAAAACTGTAACTCGAAAACGGTTTGTCCGATCGATTTGAGATCTTCTACAAAGTTGTAGGTATTGCTTAGGACTATATGGAGAAAATATGCACGGTAAAAAAAGTTACAGATAATTTTTTATTTCAAACCAAAATTTGAAAATCGATTTTCTCCAGAAACGCAGTTTCGATTTTTTTTTTTATTTTTGGATATGTTTTAGGGGACAACTTATGTGATTTATTGCACAATGTTTCAAAATGGAAGAATAATGGACAAAAAAGTTATGGTTTATTATAAAATTACAGATTTTTTATGTGATTATTTGAAAGTACAGAAAAATTGCAATCGATTGCAATTTACTTAAGTGCTTAAGTAAATTTTTTCTAGGTTGCATCAATTTCGAGATATACTCATATTTATATGAAATTTTCAAATAAAAAAAGAAAAAAGGCCTTTTCAAACATATTTCGTGTTTCTCCATTCCAGGAAAAAAATATTTTGATTGAGCGAATCGTAGCTAAATCGTTTATCGTTTGATCAAAACATTTATGCTCAAGTATTGAAAAAAGAGTGCACGGTAAAAAATATAAACGATATTTTCGAATGAAAATTTGATGCTATAAGTTCTTAAAAACCGCAACATTGATGTTTTTAATTTTTGGATATATTTTGCGGTTGTTGTAGGTATTGTTTAGGACTATTTGGAAAAAATATATACGGTAAAAAATAATAACCGATTTTTTTATTAAAAAAAATTAAAATCGTCTTTCTATGAAAATGCATCTTTATATTTTATATATTTTGTATAATTTACTGCATGATTCAATTTTTTTTACTGATAGTTTATTATGTGAAACAAAAACAGTGGATTGCACTTTATGTTGTTGTGAAAAATGTTCAGATTATACTACCTTTGAACGAAGCTTGTTATCAGAAATCGAAGAGAATGGCATTGACGAATTACAATATGAACAGTGGGTCACAATCGACAGGTGCGATATTGAAACTTTTTTAAAGCAGCCTGATGAATTTGTATCATATTTTACTCGTAAATTGGAGAAACTAATACCTCATGATTTCATCAAATAAGAGCAAGCTACATTTTTAAATAACACAAAAAAAAACAATTTGATAGAAGGTGAATTTGTGGTAATTTGTGATTTTTCGGAAAACTACACATTTATTCTTCAAGATGAAGTTCAAAGCCATCATTGGAAAGCTCAGCAAGCTACTTTGCATCCGTTTGTAATATATTATCGTCAAGATGGCAAAGTCAATCATTTAAGTTTTGTTGTAATTTCAGAAGATTTGCGCCACGATTCTGTATCTGTCAACTTATTCATATCTAAAATGATCGATTTTTTGCGATTGGATCACAAATTAACTGTCAACAAGATATATTTTATGTCTGACGAAGATGCATAACAGTATAAAAATAGGAAGAACTTTTCAACTCTTTGGCAATTTAAAATCAAATATGATATAGAAGTTGAATGGCATTTTTTTGCAACATCACATGGAAAAAGGCCATGCGATGCCATAGGAGGGACACTAAAACGTATGGCTACCAGAGCCAGTCTTGCCAAAAACGAGAACATCCGATAAAAAATGCTAAGGAACTATATGATTGGGCTCAAAATCGGAAAGAAGAGCAGCTGACACAAATCTTCTTTTGTTATTCAACTACTGAGGAATATGATATCATTGCACAAGAACTTAACCAACTATGTTCAAGTACAAAAACAGTTCAAGGCACTCAGAAATATCGTATCCCTATTTCTGAAACACAAATTGAAGTTAGACAATTTTCGAGCTGTGACGATAACAAGAAAGTAGTTGATATAATTAAGAAATAAAATTGCAGTATATATATATAAAAAAAAAAACAAAATAAAAACAAACTTCTTCTCCATGGTTGTACGATCTTGCCGCGATGAGAGGGCTTTAGCCATTAGCCGGGCTTAGCCCTGGGGACCAAAGGTACACCGTTGTGATAGAATCACATTTTTAAAGCCACGTTTAGATTTACCGTGTATATCTCGGAAGTGATGCATCTCAGCTAAATTTTACTTGAGTATTTTTCGATAGAAATTTTTCATATTTAAAAACATATAGTTATTTTTCTGCACTCAAAAAACGCACCAAAAATATCGTTTTACATAAATTTGTTTTATTTATTTTTTTAAATAATTTATTTTTTATCCAAAAATTTTCCTTTGGGGCATTGTGCAAGAAATTACAAACAATATGCTGCAAAACATATCCAAAAATTAAAAACATCAATTTTGCGGTTTTTAAGAATAATGAACTTCTAATTTTCATTTGAAAATTTCGTTTATATTTTTTTTACCGATCATACTTTTTTAAATACTTTCGTATAAAGGTTTTGATCAAACAATAAACAATTCAGCTACGATTCACTCAATCAAAATAAAATATTTCTGGAATGGAGAAACACGAAATATGTTTGAAAAGGGCCTATTTTACTTTTTTTATTTGAAATTTTTTTATAAATATGAGTATATCTCGAAATTGATGCAACCTAGAAAAAATTTACTTAAGTACTTTTCGATTGCAATTTTTCTGTACTTTCAAATAATCACATAAAAAATATTGTTTTCCTCTATTTCGTTTTTTTTTCAATATCTGTAATTTAAAAAAAAAATAACTTTTTTGTCAATAATTCTTACATTTCGAAACATTGTGCAATAAATCACACAATTCCCTTAAAACATATCCAAAAATAAAAAAAAATCAAAGCTGCGTTTCTGGAGAAAATCGATTTTAAAATTTTATTTTTGAAATGAAAAATAATCTGTAACTTTTTTTACCGTGCATATTTTCTCCATATAGTCCTAAGCAAAACCTACAACTTTGTAGAAGATCTCAAATCGATCGGACAAACCGTTTTGAGTTACAGTTTTTTAAAGATTTGCTATGCATTTTCCGATACGCCCTTCTCAAAAATAAGGCGAGGTTCAAAATGGCGGTCTGAAGGTGCAAAATGGCATTTTTGGTCATAAAGAATCTGTATGCAAATTTTCAGGCGATTAAAAAAATACAAAAATTAAATTAAAAAAAAAAATCGTCATGTTCGGTGGAATTGCTCATTTCTCAATTGGACCCTGGTTCTAAGCCCTTTTGGAAATCATCTATAATTTTGAAAAAAAAAACCTCAGTAGCCTTTACCGGCATTGAAAGAGGAAAACAAAATATAACTTACTAATTGCGAAAAAGCTCAAAAACTTGCTATGTAGTTCGAAAGCGCGCACAATTTTAATTTAGAACTTACTTGTCCAATAGAAAATCAAGTTACTCAGGACTTCGAAAATATTATCAATCAAGAGAATGTTTTCGAAAATTCCTGGGAGACTGATTTGGAAGAAGTGAGAATTATTATCAAAAAATTCAAATATATGAAACCTCCTGGCAATGATGTAATTTTCTACATCCTCATCAAGAAACTTCCAAAATGTAGCTTACTATTCTTAGTTGCTATATTTAACCAATGATTTCATTTAGCTTATTATCCTTACAATTTGAAAAATGCTAAGGTTGATCCAGTTTTAAAACTAGACACAAATCCTGCAGAAGCTTCTAGCTATCGTCCAATCAGTTTGCTTTCCTCCATAAGTAAACTTTTTGAAAAGGTCATTTCCAACAAATTCTACTGGTTTCACTATAAATTTATGTGTTTTGTGCTAACGTAAGAACAACACGACATGCACAAAAATGCGACGTGAGACAAGACATAACACTTATAGTTCGTACTATCGTCAATAAAGCTTAAAAATTACCTTTCTGTCAACATTGTCCCGTAGATGGACTACATCGCGCCCGAAATCGGTCGACAGAAAGGTAATATTTAAGCTTTTTTGACGATAGTAGTCTTGTCTTGTCTCACGTCGCGTTTTCGTGAATATTCTACTGGTGTTGCTCTTCTAGACATTGAAAAAACATTCGACAGTGTTTGGCATGAAGATTTGATCGTTAAAATAAAAAAAAAACTTCAATTTTCCAACATACATTGTTAGAATAATTCAAAGTTATCTGTGTTGTTCAGTTCAGAATATGGTAATAATTAAGAAATTATAAGAAAATTCAAATTTGAATAACATACATAATCGGAATTTTTATTTATGTCAACTGAGAGGAAGATACGTCATATTGATATCTGCCAACTATCAGGCCATTTACCCATCAACCCTCTCTTTCAGGGAACCGATTAACCAGTCACACCAAACCCGAATGGAAATTTCCACTCGAAACGGCACTAGACCTCCATGCCAAACAAGCTGCTGGATCTAGAATTGTCCTACATCCTACATATCTTTCTCCGCCATCATCCACGCACCCAATCCGGTCACAGTCCAAGAAGGAAGCGAAATTGTGGCAAATAACTGTACCTCTTTTTCTCTACGATTCACGAGAATATTTCCCAAGATTGTTAAGCGGCTCTGCTCCGTACGAGGGCCGTTTCTGCGGAGCTTCTCTTCGTCTTCGGAGATGCCCCTCCGATAGCAGCGCAGAGAGCGAGAACGAAACGCGGGTTCCAAAAAAGGCTTCCCTCATTACGCATCTGTCATTATCTGGACACCAACCCATTCGGACCTCCGTTCGATGGATTACGACCACCCCTGTAACCTCCCTCCTCATACGAGAGGAAGACATAAACTTTGGGCTACATAACATTTGTCATAAGAGTACAATTTCTTTTTTTAGTTTCAACCATGGCAGGTCTTCGAAATGGCACGTAGCCAAGCGAACGGATTTTGGCGTTCGACCAAATTTACATAACCATGGCAGAGGAAACAGTCCCTCCTTTCCTCACCCGACGAAAGCTGTGCGCGAAAATAGTAGCTACAGCCAAAAGTCCATCCGTCTCCGTCCGAGGGGGGCAATCTTAGCGATGAGGTGCGTGTGGTGTGTGCGTTTCGTAGACGAGATACATAGATCAAATTCGAAGAAACTCATTCGCACACGCAACTTGGCGATTTTTTTTTTCGGTCTTCGCTCGAAACACCCAACCCAATGCACAGTGGGGAAAAACGGACGAAAAACCGCTATTTTCGGAAGTCGATTGATAATATACGATTGATGTTGACGATCATGCTGTAGACCCCCCGACCGTAAAAGAGGTTAAAAAGGCTGTCAGTGAAAAAAGAGCTGATGCGAATAATGTCAGAACATGGTTTTCCGGCGAAACCAATTAGGCTGATACGTGCTACGCTGGATGGTCCGAAATCAAGGGTTCGAATTGCTGAAGAGGTGTCTACCTCATTTGTAAATGTTAGATGGATTGAAGCAAGGAGACACACACACGACACTTAACCCTCTAATACCCAACCCCGCCTTTAGACGGGGTACACTTTGGAATTTTGTGTATTTTTTCGTAGCTCGGAAATCAAAATTATTTTTTTTTTGGGTTAAAACCTTGACTCATAACACGCATATAAGAAAAGTTTTTATGACTTTTGAAACTTTTTTGTATTTTTGAAAATTGTTTGAAAAATTGTATTCTTATATAACCTACAAATACCCGGGGTTCATTTAACGTGTGATATAAAAAATCGTACCTTTTATATTTTTCTACAATCAACCTATCACAAAAGCAGAGCTTAGTGGTATTCAAATAATTTTAAACCTGTTTTTCCGATAAATACACGGAAAATAAAAATATTTCCAGAAAAATATTAAAAATTTAATATTTTAAAAACTAACGTAAAAATTTGTATTTTTATTATTGCCAAAAATCAGTAACTAGAAGAGGCTTCAAAAAAAAAAAAATGAAAAAGGGTAGGAATGTTCAAAAATGAAAATTATAAAAATCAAAAACCGAAATCCATAGATTTGCGAATAGAAATAAATCATTGCCCAAAACGTGTTTAGAACGATTTTAGATAACTAAAAATGATATTTAGATCGAAAATAAAAATTTGGGTATGAGAGGGTTAAGGCGGCTTTAAAGTTGAGGTCAGAATATGCGAATCTGTCAAAGAAAACAAACTTTAGTCGGAACTTAATGGTATGGTCGATACTAGATTTGGTTTTCGTTTAGGTATTCCATTAAACAGCAGAAATATTTATTATACGATACCGTTCCAAGTAAGCGACTTTTGAAAGCTACGGTTTTGGGTCCGTTTTTGACCACTGTGCAACAACGCCCCAAAGAAAGGTAGCTGGGTGCAAAATGGTTCCATCGAACGGACCCCAAGCGGTTTGCCGAAAGCAGCTCGCCACTATTCGCCCGCGACCTTACATAAACGCCTCTAATCTATTTCTCCTCTGCACGTCGTCATCGTCGTCGTCTGCGTCTGCGCGCTCTCTTTCGTCATTACGCACTTTTTTTTTCGCATCGCATTCTCTTCTTTGCAAACGGACAAACTGCTGACTGTTAGAGCAGTGCGCAAGACATGCAGCGGGTGGAAAGTGGGAGTACAGGCTCCACCCAACCCTCCCGTTGTCGCATCTTTCTAACGCACGGCCACTTTCCTCTTGGCAACAAGCGGCCGTTTTTTTTCGGGGCCCGGTTTGGCGATTTTTAGGCCTACGACTTGCGGTTGGCTCTTTGATACAATGGATTATAAAATTTGGTATATATGCTTTCCGTATTATATTTTTATTATTATTATTTTAATAACATCATTTTATCATCCTGAAACTACATCAAACATTTCTTAACATTTTGTTAAAAAATATGAAATACCTCTTCCGTAGCAGTTCATAATTTTTGGAGGTGAATTTAATTTTTAATTCCGGTTTAAAATAAATGCTCTTAAACGAAGTGAACCTATCTTAATATGAAAATTTTTAGCGCTTATCGCTTTCATAGATGTCAAAAATGTGTTTAAGACAAAGTTTCGATTTCCTGTTAATAAGTAGAAAATAGTAGTTAGGGGGCCAGACAGCCGTAGCGGTAAACGCGCAGCTATTCAGCAAGACCAAGCTGAGGGTCGTAGGTTCGAATCCCACTGGTCGAGGATCTTTTCGGGTTGGAAATTTTCTCGACTTCCCAGGGCATAGAGTATCTTCGTACCTGCCACACGATATACACATGCAAAAATGGTCATTGGCCTAGTAAGCTCTCAGTTAATAACTGTGGAAGTGCTCATAAGAACACTAAGCTGAGAAGCAGGCTCTGTCCCAGTGGGGACGTAACGCCAGAAAGAAGAAGAAGAAGTAGAAAATAGTTATTTAGGCAACAAGTTGCAAAATGATGATTTTATCAGCACGAGTGGTACATTTATCCAACGAGGCTCGCCGAGGTTTACAGTTTTTCCATGCATAAAATGATTCAGACTTTCACCTAAGTCCATTCTGGTTATGTTACCTCCAACAATCCATCCCAACGCCGTATTCTGTACAAGCGGTAATTGTTCACCTGGTTGGTAGGTAGATATAACTTCGTTATTGCACAAAATATATGAGCATTATTTTTATAATTACCGATATCCATGTTTCCATTTCGCAGTATGTCAAACATTACCGATACTCCCAGAAGCATATCCACAGGACGACTCAAGTGAAATTCCGGATCAGCCAATGTTATGTCGCTCAAGTCCCAACCATTTAAGTTTACATCTTGTTCGGGTATTGGCCCAGTTATTGTCTCGGTTACCAAAGATAATATAGTTTTGCAGTAGGATGAGGTTCTGGCTTTGAAGAAGATAGACGTTTTACCCATTACTGGTTGCACTTGTCGGCCAAACCCGACTACATTTACATGGGCTGAACCAATGTGACCTTCCAACCTTGTTACAAAAGCTTTTGTTACAAAATTGGACTGCGACCCTGAGTCCAATAATGCTCGACAAGAAATGGGTGAACCATTTGAATCCCGTACCAAGACCGAGGCAGTGGGTAACAGAGTTTTTAGAGTCAATTGATGCACGCTCAAAAAAGCGTTCTGGAAAACGTGAACTGTCAAAAATACACCGTGAACTACCATCATTGGTCACAGATACATGATCTAGTTCACGGTGTATTTTTGCTTGTTGACGAGTTCACGTCTGTTGTTCACGGATACGAGAACGGATTTTTTTTCTGTGTGGAATACATCTGTAGCTGCTGTAATAATTTATTGAAATGAAAAATATACATGTCATTTACTGAGTGTTACTCACGCTTGTTCTCCATCTGAACTTTACGATTATTGTTGAAGCTGTTGTTGTTGGTTTGATTTTCACGATGAATCGATGTATGGTGTCTTCTATCACATTTAAGACATCCTCGACTCCGGCATTGCTCTGCTGTGTGGTTTGTTCTCAAACAGTTGAAACATAGGGCAAACCGTTTTACCATTTGTAGTTTCTCGTCGAATGATTTGACGCTGAATTTCTGGCAACTGGACGGTGCGTGATCCCTGCCGCAGGCAACACATCCGTGAGTTTCGTTTCGTCGATTCACTGTCAGAGCGCGAATTTCGGGTCTTAGGCGTTTTGCTGGTGGTGGTTCTAAAACTTGTCGGGATTTTGATGGTATTGCGTCCAAAACATGGCATCTCTCGTTAACTGAGAAATTGTTGCTTGTAACTTGGTTGCGTTGTTCCTGAGGCTGATGACTCCCATTCTTTACGAGTTTCTGAATCCAGTTTATTTGCCATTAGGTGTATCAGAATGGCGTCCCAAGATTCCACAGGTTGATTCAAAATTTGCAGGCACCGTAGATGTTTGCGAGCCGAATCGAATAAATCTCGCAAGGCTGTTGCTGACTCCAACTCAACTGCCTTCAGCTCAAATAGTTCGCGGGTGTGCTTTTGTATTAGACGCTTTGGGTTGTTGTACCGCTGCACCAGCAGATCGTAGGCTATCGCGTAGTTTGTTTCAGTGGTTGGCAATGAGTCGATGAGCCCGAGAGCTACTCCTCGTAAAGACAGTTTGAGGTATTCGAATTTCTGGATGGTTGGAAGAGTAGTTATTTGGTGTATCAATGAATTGTATTTATCAACCCATTCCAGCCAGTTCTCTCCTGAGCCACTAAAAACCGGAAGATCAACTGTTGGGAGTCTCACTGATTCTCTGTTGAAAACACTGGCGCCTTGTATTCTTTTGCCGCAAATCATTTTTTCAAACATCGTCAAGCCCGTTGAATACTTCACCTCGACTTCTGTTATATTTTCGGCTTCATATGGAATCCATTGCTCAAGCGTACTCTGCATCTGGTCGTACGTTTTGTAGCAATCTTTGCATGTGTTTTCTGATTTCCAAAAGGGACGCTTCTTTTTCAAACACTGCAGCTGTCTCAATGATCTGAGAGATGCGCGTGACTGCATGATTTCGCTGAACTACTGCCCTATCAAGATCTGACTGTAATATGGCATATACTGGTTTATCCTGAGGAATCTACTCCTCACGCTCCTCGTCTTCAATAACCTGCGGATTTTCGGCAGTATCCATGATCTGTTAAGAAAGTAGTTGAAATAAAATAATAATTTCTTGCTAGAATTGTGTCTTGTTTCTTTTTACTCTATTTCTGTATTTTCAGTTCAATGTCACCGAATATTTAATACCGTTAAGATTTTTTCCGTACCATAAGTCAAGACATGTGTCTCTTGGCCCGTGTGCCAAACTTAACCTCAATGCAAACTCAAGTGTTAGAAAACCCGTGTGTTAGAATTCATATCGCTTTTCCATGTACAATTCTCAACCCTCTGACTGACTGATTCCAACCCTCGTGTTGGATTATTTCGGTTACGTAACACAATTAGCGATAATTTGAAATTCATTTTTTCACTCCAACCCACGTGTTGGGAACCGGTGGCAGTCTTATGCCGTTCTATTTTATTTCAACCCACGTGTTGAAATCCGGTAGCACGACCCAAGCGTCGTTTTGCGTTTCCAATCCCGCAATTGGATGTTACACTCATAGACCCAAGCGTCGATGACTTCCAACCTATTTGGTGAAAAGCTAAAAGTTACAATTAATTTACCTTTTCAATGTGAAAAATGATCAATCCGGTTCGAAGGACCAAAATGTTCGTGTTGATTGAAGATTCATTGCACTCTGGTTCGCGGTTGTGGAAAAAGTGAGTAAAGATAAGCTTTGAATTATCGCCGCCTACTAGATCGCATTACCTGGCTTGGGCTTGATGGTAGAATCATTGTACATAGAGTGCCACTGCCGCGAGTGTGTTTATGCTGTTCTGCAATATTGTTCTGACCATGGTTAATAAGAGTAGTATACATAGAGATAATGTGTTTGTGGTTATACATTTATTAACTGTGAAGCGTTCAATCCTCAACAGAACCTCTAGACAAATTTCATGAAGAAATCCTTAGAGTAATCTTTAGAGACCCCCGGGTGATCCCCGTTAGAAAAAATATGGAGAAATCTATGTAATATTGCATGAAGCATTTGTTAGAGTTATATATAAAAAAATATTAGGGATAATTGCTTTAAAAAATCCTTGCCTATTCCCTGGAAGATTCTTTGGAAAATCGTTAGAATTTTTTTTTTTCAAGAGTTTCTGAATGAATACCCGAGGAATTCCTGAAGAAATCTCTGGAATATTTTTTTGGGGGAACCCATTTAGAGATCTTTCCGGACTAGTTCTTGGAGAAATTCCTGAATAAATTGGTGGGTCTGTCTCTGGGTCTGGAATAGTCTCTGCAGGAGTCTCTGGAGAAGTTCCTGAATAAATCTCTGAATGGTTACTTGGATATACTGCTGAATGAATCAATGAAAGTTTTTCTGAGTTAATTGATGAAGCGATTTTCTGATTTGCTGCAGGAATCCCTGGAGGCATCTGAGGAGTAAGATTATGTGGAACATTTGGAACATTTAGAGGAAATTGTCCTCCGGAAATCTAGGGGTTTGGTGTCAGGCTCTGCAGGCTAACCGTTAAACTACACCAGCACAAGAACGTCAACGAGAGAATACGAATCTTCGTTGTTAGAATGTCAATGTCCATTTCCCGGTTATTTTGCTTTTCCTGGGATTCGGGACAAAAATCGAAGCTTATCCTGGAAAACCCCGGGATAACGGTAAGGAGGATCATGCTCAAAAATAATTATTGAAAAGTATTGACAGAAGTTAAGTGTATTTTCTGATTTACTTTCTCAGCCTAGGCTAGTGTTGAAGAGAAAAGCGATAAATAACCTTCGAAACAAGACTGTTGACGCGTTAATCGTGGCCAACTCCGGTAGGGTCGGGGTGGACTGTATTTTTTTTTTGATGCAGGGAATCAACACCACTGATTCTACTAGTCACTACTACTTTATTTTATTACTATTTACACTGTATTGTTCACTATTCACTTGGAACACTTCACTTCGATGTATAACTCGTGGCGGTTTACACAAGACTGCGGTCGACGGTTACTCAATCGTTGGTATGGAACTCACTAGGTAACTCACGATGGTCATGGAACTCACTCTCTCGCTGTGAGACTCGACCACAGCAGCGTCGGCAGGGTGGGTCATGTTGATACATTGGCGATGACAGGTATTTTAATTCTGTAATTTTGAGAACAATTACATTCAGCTACTTATGAATTGAATTCCGGAATCCGCGAAAAAGCTTGAAAATAATTTTGAATTGATTATACACGGAAGATAATGGCGCCTTCCGACGATGTATACAGTTTAGTTGTTATGAAACAACACAAAGCAATGATCGGTGTTAATAATAGCTACCAACACAGCTTACAAATTAACAAGCTAAGTAGATTCACCAAATTCGTTTAAAAAAGAAACTAATTCTTTCGTTCGTATGTACAGTGCATTTACTTAGCATTATGTATAAGCAAAGCTTAGAGAGTGTTTGCATTTGAACTTTATGTTTAGTTGGGTGGAATTCACAGAAGACCCTGTTCATGTTTCGACCAGATTATTCTCAGAAATTTATTTAGATATATGCTATGGATGCTACAAAGGATTGTACCTGAACGATGAAGAAATCCAGAAGAAAACTGTAGCATTTGCCGTTAACTATTACACAATTGTGCCATTTCAATGTTCGTGGAATTATTGAAGAATTTCTTAATTAATTTTTGAAATCTGAAATGTTGATCTCTATTGACGTCATGCACGTAATTGTTGTTGCCGTATAATATTCTAATGAACATTTTCAATAGCTGCTCTCATCTGAATTCTTAACGACAAATGGCAAAGCTTCAATCAACATGAATCAAGCAAATTCCGTTCAATTCAACTTGTCATCCCAACTCAGCATCAACCATTCCCATACCAAGAGCCAAGGTGTTCACATCAAGCTAACTGTACAACAACTGTTCAGGGTGCGATTGTTGTTGACATGCTGATAATGATTGCAAGTCAGCCAGATACCTTTCCTGGCCCGGTAAGTCCGCAATTCTCCGTGACAAATAATAATCGCTTGCCCGTGCGCGGAAGAAGAAAAGCCATCTCACGTCCATCAGCAGAATTAAAATCACTGTCGTAGAGTGTGCTTTTTTCCGCATTGCTGCACCATGTCAGCTGACACACACGTTGACGGACATTGTGGACCTCGCTCTTAGGAGGTAAAGAACGAAGGCACTGCGCCGCAACACGACGGACCGGGGAGTCATTGTAGTAATTCTTGGGACTTTCACTCTCAAAGGTAGATGAACTGCGTTTGCGTTTACATCACCACGTCGCTTGCCTTCCAGTTCTTGTCGCGTTCTCTTCCTTCTGACCATACTGTAGAATGGTGCCAGCGAAGGAGGAGGAGTGCCAACAGAATGCTGCCCAGGCCTGTTGTGAATCTCAATGCTGAGGAGCTCTTACACTACTGGAGACCTGTTCTGGGTTGACTGACTGGGCGCAAGGTACTGTTATTGACAGTCACTTCTTGGTTCGTTCGCGGACAGGTTCCGCTTCAATGGAGTGGAAGAGATACTCGGTCCCTTCGTCCACCCGGTCCAGTGCATTATGTGTGTCACACAAATTACCGGATTGGGGATGTCGTTCAGATGCTGTATAGAGCAAAACAACTCTTTGGACGCAGTGTTGCCAGATTACAATAAGTCGAGCCCTACAATATGAATAATTCACAAAACTATCGAAAGAGATTCAAGCAGGACATTCTACGACTCGATTCCGCAAAACTGGCAATCCTGCTCTGCGCCACTGGTGTGGGAACTTTCTTACCGATGCGAAATAAACCGTAACACATCTCGTTGTTGTTTGCCACACATGAAGCAAACCCACTCTCTAGTAGTATCGGTAAGAACGGCGGTGACGGTTAGGGGCGGCTGATATCCGCCGATAGCTGCTCATGCCGAACCGGTATCAATTCTTTTTGGAGCACAGCGCTGCTGACGTTTTTGTACCAAACAGAAAAGTGGCATACAATGACTTCACAAACCTGCATCCATCGGAAGAATTGTTTGGTGGTGGAGAGGGATGGGTACCAACTCTACCTGGTGATCAGAAGATGGAGGGTAGATGCGTAATGGAAGCGGTTGCAGTCAACCGCACCGCGATATTGAGAACTTGATTCTAAACTGGGACTCTTGGCCACCCTGGTTGTTATGCTGCCAAGAGTCAAACGTTGACCGACAGTGGTGAGAAAAATATGGTCTTTTGTGACTGCCGCTGTTCGAAGGTTTTGTACTCAATCCATATCAGCGGTCAATTGATTGCTTCTGGTTCGGAAATTGAGATGTTATTAGCTTTCTGAAGGAGGATGTACATCTCAGATGAAATGCGGATCATACAGTTATAAACAACTATTACCTAAGTTGTGAAGAGAGTATTCCCATTGTATACATGTGCGACATGTGAGGGGGTGCTTCCTTAACCTAGTGGTAACGTCCGCAAAGTCATGCTGAAGGTGTCTTGGTTCGATTCCCGGTGGGCTCAAGATTTTTTGTAATGCAAATTTGTTGACTTCCCCGGGACATAGAGTATAATTGTACCTACCCTACCACACGATATATGAATGTGCAAATCATCAGCGTAGCTAGAATGTTTTCTGGAAGTGAGCCTAGAGGGGCGTAGTAAATTCTTGTTTTACAGAAGTAAAGTCGTTTGCAATAATTACGATTTTCCCAAATTTCATGGTTTGTATTGATTAGTATTGATTTTATTTTTTTCTCATATCGGTATACTTCAATGTTATTTTTAATTTCTATTTTTACTTCGGAATATATTCATTTTTTGTGTAATCCTTTGCGAATTCTTCCAAAGAGCTCATGAGAAATATTCCTTCCACCAAATTTTTCAGGTTAACCAATGTGCTTTTGAGAGATTCCTAACTTGTTCATGAATTATTTCCGTAATGTTTCAGTGCTTTCTGCAAAATCTCTTTCACAAGTTCCACAGAGTTCGTCCTGGGATTCCCACGGCAAATCATTCTCGGGATTATAAGTTTTTATAACAACAATTTCCTGCAGTTTCTTAAGTCTTAACGTTCAACGCTGCGTCATCGTAATCATCGTCATCATCGAAACTTCAAAAGCAGTGTTTTTGTTCAAAACTGAAAACTATTCGATAAAAATGTGTTCACAGTGTTTCGGTTGGAGAACAGAATACAATGAACACATTTTCCTGTTTCCTTCGATTTGGATTACCCTTTGCACATGTTTTTAGTGTGGTGGAATATGTGTTTTCCATAGCAAAATAGATCATTTTGATTCAAGAATAACTTTTGAAAATGACCTATAAATTTTTGCTTGCAACTTATTACAAACATTTTTACTCCGAAACTGTTGATTTTAGAGAAAAATGTTCTATAAAGAAGTTGTAGTGAATCGTTTGGACTATAAGAAAAATATATACACTGAAAAAACATTTGATTAGATTTGATTTGATTTTTTTAAATTTGCACCATAGAACCTTGATAGTCAACAGATGACTGGGACAAAGTTTCAGGATGGATAAATTTTTAATAAAAAAGTTTTACTAAGAACAACAAGTTATTCGCGATTCTCCATCAAGGAAAATAAGTAAGTGGAAAGAAATATAGTCTTTACTCTCTGAAACGTATTATTTTTGATGGAGAAATCACGAATAAATAATGAAAATGGCCTATTTTAATATTTAAATTATATCTTTTGGCATTTAAACTCGATGTAATTCAAAAACGGCTTCTTCTAGAGAAATTATTTGTAAAATCATTATGGTTAAGAATCATTTAAAGATCCTAATTGTATCATCAGAATGTATTTATTTTGACAAAGAACCAAAATTTAAAAAATCGACCAAAAGTTGTTAGCTTAGCTTAGCTTAGCTTAGCTTAGACTGACTACACATATCAATGGTTGCTATTCCGTGATTGACCGAAGTCAGTGAAAATGCACAAAGAATCAACTAGAAGTTCGGCTGGGATTGGCCATAATCTTCTTCAGTGTGCATAATTCAGTGCCTCTATTTATACATGGTCAATAACGGCGCCGGCCACGTCCTTGCAGTCAGGTGGGATTGAGGGAAGGAATGTTAGTGTGTAATCTTTGCTATTTGGAGACCGTGTTTGCCTCTGCATCTCCACAAAGGTTACTGGGAGGGATGTTTGTTAATGGGAAGGATCGTTGGGTCACAGGATTCACTTTGATAAGCGATTAGACCATGATAAATAATTATTTGTGAGATATAAACATGCTTATATGTAAATATAATATTTTCATTTGATATGAACAACATCTATGTAGAGAAAAAATATGCCGACACTTGATGTGACGAACGTTTCAAAGTTTGTTGAATAAAGTGAACCTTTTGGAAGTCTACACTAGAAGTGTCGAACCATTCAAAGTTTTTTTTTTAATTACAAAAATAAAGGTAAAAAGAAGAAAGTGTTTTGAAAAAAAAAATTAGTTATAAATAATTTATGAATCTGAGTTTATGTCGACACTCACAGTGACGAACCATTCATATTTTTTTGAAAAATCATATTTACGTCTCACCGTTGTAACGATTAAGGGTGCAATCATACATATTTTAAAGATTAGAAACAGTAGCATAAAACGAGCTCACCAATTGATCCGTCATCCTTGAGCAGCAACAATCCTCTTTGAACTTCACTCGTTTAATAGGCTATATAAAAGCACTCAGAGAAAATAGGCGTGCAACCCGTGAGGGAAAACAACTGACGACTGCTCGGGCTTTCTTGACGCACTGCAAGGAGCAAGCGTCAACGTCGGAAGATCAAAAAGAACTAATCGAAAGCGGCACTTTTTCACTTTACTCGATCGACGCGCGACATGTTTGATCCTGCCCTCATCGCCGGCCCCCGCAAGAGCAAGCGTCAAGGTCGGAAGATCAAACACAACTCCATGCCATGGAATCGGAAGACCACACACTACAAACGTGAATCTCTTTTCGCACTCGCGCCACGCGGACCGAAAACAATTGGTCTTGATTCCATCGCTCGCCCTGCAAGAGCATGCCATGGAATCGGAAGACCACACACTACTCTTAAAAAATCGACCAAAAGTTGTTCTAGAAAAACTTTTTTTCTTAAAAATTTCTCCATCATGAAACTTTGTCCCAAATATCTGTTTACTATCAAGAATCTATGGTAAAAATTTAAAAAAAAAATTTTAAAATGAGGTTATTGTGTAATTTAAAATTTAAGATTGACCGATTTGACATGGAGTTCGTCAAATACAGACTTTGCTCGAAACTTCTCCTGCGTTTTCGTCAAGATTGTTACCTAACGTGTTTGTTGGGAATTTACATATGTTTTATATGAATCAACCCAACAAATCCTTCAGAAATTCCCTCTGTAATTTGTCAACACAGAATTCAAAAATATTCTCCGGTGTTTCTACATTCTTTGCCATTTACTTCCATAAGTTACCGCAGAGATCCGTCCTTATATTTTTAAGTCGATCGTCTGAAAAATTTTGAGAACTTCATTCAAAGTTTTTTCAAGAGATTTATACGGGAATATTTATGTCAATTTCGTAAGTATCATGTGCATTTCTTAAATACTGAAAAGTTTTTAATCTGAAGAAAAGTTACACACGTAAAAATTCTAGGTGTTCCTAAAGAATTATCTTGAGAGATCTACAATAATTTCAAGAGTTTCCTTCAATGCTCTAGTATTTCTCATAATTATCATAGTCGTTGTAACACCCAAAGCTATTTCAGATTTTTTTTTCCAGACTTTTAACCCCTCTATCGGCAGCTTCATTTTTTACCGCAAGAAAAAAATTCAAATCGCGATAACTTTTTTGTTTCTCGGTATTTTTGCACCATTTTTTCACAAGTTCTCAAAAAACTCTTCTAGTTTGACGATCCGTGTCGATATTGATGATTGCTCATCTGGTTTTAAAGATATTCCAATGTTCCTTGGGGGACCGACATTTTCCATATAAAATGTCTTAGGCGGCCATTTTGTTTTACGTCAACTTGTCGAAAAAGTAATATGTGGGATATACAATGCCATGTAATAAGGAGCTAATCTGAAAAAATCATACAAATTGGTTAAAAATTCTTAGAGATATCTGAAAATTACGATATGAGGTTTTTTGAAGATTTCAAGATCTTTATTTTGTCAGCTTGGTACCAGCAACATAAATGTTCATTACTCAAAGACGGCTGCTCCAAATTGTTTCATTTTTTTACAGCATACTCTCATTAATGTATTGTTCCAAAGAGGGAATATCTGAATACGATAAAAAATCTGTAGCCTGAGATATATACGTGGGTTATGGTTAAGCGTCAGTCCCCCTAGGAATTTCAGAATATCTCTGGATCCAGATGACCAATGAAAGATGTTGACACAGATTCTAAAGTTAGAAGAGTTTTTTGAGAACTTGTGAAAAAAATGGTGCAAAAATACCGAGAAACAAAAAAGTTATCGCAATTTGAATTTTTTTCAGCGGTCAAAAATGAAGCTGCCGGTAGAGGGGTTAATCAAAAATATATACAGGGATTTTAACAGAAGGAGACTTTTCTGAGGATTTATTTTGGAATGGATTACTCATTTTCGAAATTCAAATCAAAGTGTATTCTCATTCAAAGTGTCATTTTCAAATTCATTTCAGTTCAGAGTTATTTTCTCTTCGAATGTACATATTTGAAAAAATAATTTAGCTTTGCAGATCCAGATTATTTGATGAATCCTTTCAAAACTTCATTAAACTGGCAGGATCCATCATTAATTTTACAATTTAAAAAAGCAGATTATTACTCATTTGAAATATGAAACAACGTTTACATGGAAAAGTGTTCACTATGTTTAATACTTTTCAATCGAAACGCAGTGAACAAATTTTCATCTATCAAATTTCAGTTGTGAGCAGAAAAACAGCTTCCGAACATTCTGAAGTTTCGATCATTACTATGACGGATTCTTGAAATATTACGAATTCAATTAAGCAAAACTTCCCTAAAGCACTTTTTTGCGAATTCTTCAAAAAGTTTTTTCTGCTTCCAAAAAAAAAAAAACGTCATGATTTTCTCAACAAATATTTCCACGGATAAATCTACAATTATTTCCTGGAGCCCAATAAAAAATCTTCATTTCATGCAATTCCTTAATCAATTTTTGCTTTACATTTCCTAAAGAGATTCAATAGTTTCTCGAGATTCCCCATAGATTTTTTTGTGACACATATAAGATGATTTTTCCTGAGATTCTGTCAAAAATTTCTTAATGTATCATTGTAATTTATAGCCCAGGCATTTGCTTTAGTGAATTTGTAATTAATTGCTGTATGGAATTTTTACTGTTTTTTTTTTCAAAAATGGTAACACGTGCTTTTAAGAGAGTTTTACAGGTCAGGTGTTCTTACACCTGGACTAGTTCTAGAAGAAATGTTTGCTGATATATTTTACGAATTTAAGTTATGCAGCGGGATTTGTATCAGCTAGAAAGTAATAATTAAACGCAATTGGGGGTGAAGGGGGTATTGGCTGGAAGAGTTCTGGGAATGACCCATAATGAATTCCTAGAGTTATTATAAGCCATTTGTTGAGGAAACACGGGGAAATTCTGGTAGAACTCTTGAAACAACACTTGAGTGGAGAATTAAAATAATTGAAGAAAACATCGCTAGACATCGCTAGTGTGATTCATTTTAAAAAAATCTTTAAGAATTTCCTTAGGAATAACTTTTAATCACAACCGTATTTTATAACCAGTTCCAATAAAGCTTCATTCCAACACTCCAGCAATTTCTATAGATAATTCTTCCAGAGACTCCTCCGGCGATTCCTCCAGAAAAAAAATCCAGAGATTATTCCAGGTATTTTTCCATGAATTTGGCAATACATCGAAGGATTATTCCGGTATTTTTTTTCAGGAAAATATAGCCAGAGATTTTTCAAGCAAAATCTTTACAGTAGTTCTTCCAGAAATTTGTTCAAGGATATTCCAGGGATTTCTCGAAAGATGACTCTAGATATGTCTCCATGGATTCCTTCAGCAATTTATCTAGCTAATCCTTCTGAGATTTTTCCATCAGTTTGTTCAGAAATTTCTC
The DNA here is from genome assembly GCF_002204515.2 of Aedes aegypti. Taxonomy (NCBI): domain Eukaryota; kingdom Metazoa; phylum Arthropoda; class Insecta; order Diptera; family Culicidae; genus Aedes; species Aedes aegypti. Next base: position 289,519,091 of record NC_035107.1, on the reverse strand, counting down.
CAGAGATTACTCAAGAAAACCATTTTTATGATTCCTCCATAAGTTGCTCTAGGGATATTTTTTCAGGAATTCCTGCAGCGATTTTCCCGGGTTTTCCTCCAAAACCTCCGGCAAGATTTTTTTCAAGGATTTTTCCTCTAGGGTTGGCATCATAAAATTCTACAGAGATTTTTGAATATTTTGTCTACAAATTTTTTTTGGGGTTACTCCTGGAATTCTTCCAATTATTACTCTAGGAATTTTTCTACGGACTTCTCCAAAAATTTCTTCATGGGAGGAGTTTATGGAAAAATGCCTAAAGTAAGAATTTTTGGGATACGGAGACGAACCAGCCACGGGCTGAAAGTCTCACATATAAATTTAATAATAAAAATTATTCTTGGGATTATTTATGATGAAATTCCAGGAGAAATTCATGATGGAATTTGTGGAAGAATTTCTAGAAGAATTCTTGGAAAGATCCCCGAAGGTTTTTTCTGCCTATTTTTTGAGGTTTTGTTAAAATAGTTGTGTAGTTGTAAAAATCCCTCCATTATTTCCTGTAGCGCTTTTGCTGAAGCAATCTATACGAGAATTGCTGGACAAAACTCTTGAGTATTTTCTTGAATCATCCCAGGAGAATACCTATAAGAGTTCCTGGAAGAAGCCTTGGAGAAATGCTTGGAGACATCGCTGCAATAATACCTTTAGGTATTTTCTGGAGGAATGCTTGGAGAAGTATCTGGAATAACTTCTGGTGAAATCTCTGAAGAAACATCAAGAGAAATTGCTTGAAAATACCTGGAAGATTCGCTGAAAGAATCCCTGGGCAAATTCCTAAAAAAATCATGGAGGAATTCTTGATGATATTCCAGGAGGAATCTTATAAAAAATATTACCAAAGGATTCTGTGGAGAAATTCCTTTTGAAACTCTTTAAGAAACTCGATGCGAAATCTCTAGAAGAATCCCTGGAATATCCCTAGGGGAAATCCCTGGATGAACTCCAGGCAGAATTTCTGGAGAGATTGCTAAAGGTACTCCTATTTGATCCGGTCTAAAAAAAATTGATTGCGATCAAAACTTCTTCGTGAAGAAATTAGTGGCGAAATCGTTATATTAATCACTGTAGTGATAAACTTGGATAAATTTGCGGTAATCCATGGAGGAATCTTCAAAAAAAATCCTGGAGAAATTCTCTTCCGACACCAATGTTTTCATTATCAATCTGACCAAGACGAATGAATAATTTGCTTTTTTTCATACTACACAACTTTGTACGGTTGCTATGCAACGCAAGTTCGACGAACCAACATGTTTGAAAGCACGAATATGTTCATACTAAATGTTTGCTAATATTTCGTGCACATATAACACAGTTCATGGCAACATTCGTGCAACTTGCACAAATGTTCGTGCATTGCACGCACTGTGTAATCAAAGCTTTAGACTTTCTGATCTTTTTTTTCGGAGATTCTGTCAAATTGCTCAAAAAATCTCTTGAAGAGTTCCGCCCGAGAATACTTTAGATATTCTTTTTAACATTTCTTCAAGAAGGCGTACCGTAATCCGGGGGCAAATTGATCACATTTTCACAATTTTTCGTTGTGTTACCCTTGAAATTCCAAATATTGTCAAATAAATTTCGAAATAATCAGTACTCCATTGATCTTCATCAGTTTATGTAATCGACTTTTCATGAAATAATATTAAACATATCATAAAAATAGTTTTAATATTAAAAATAAATAAAATGACACACTGGAGCGAAATTGATCACTATATAACAAAGCAGGTTTAAGAACGAAAAATGTCCGTATCTACTTAATTTAGGCTTCCTGAATTTGAAAATGATGTCGAAATTCTTACAACTCAAGTGTTTTATCACTTTATTGCAAAACTAAACTTTGAAAATCTGCATAATACGCCCAAATGTAGGCAATTTTCCTTGGAATAAGTACATAACCGGTAATAATAAACGGTTTTATGAGCAAAAAACTATACTTTCTATGCTGTATGATATCAAAAATGAGTTCAGGAGTTCATACTTAAGCTTACACAACATTTAAAATATTCAATGCTGACATGTACGCATAGCTTTAGTAGATTGTTTAGCACCGACATTTCCAACGGTTTGCCTTACACCTTTAAAAAGTGTGAATATTTCTATGCAAAACTGAGTCTAATAAAAAAATGGAATGTGTGTGGTGCCAACGAAGCTTTCAGCATCCTTCGGAGGAAATTTTTTTTGGTACCGACCTGATCAAACTCGCCCCACTGATCAATTTGCCCCCGGATTATGGTACTTATAAATTATAAATTCCAATTGTTAGTTTGAAGTATCATCTAATTTTTCCTTAATAATGTGTTTAGGATCTTTTGGAAGAGGATTTCTCCAAGAAATAGAACAAAATACTAGGAATCTCACCTAAATTGTCGTCCAAATCACTAAGCAAGGATTCTTCCCAAAAATTCTTCAAAGAGATCACCAAAAGTTTTTCCAACTTCGCCTCTTGAAGTTTTACCTAAAGTTTTTTTTTCTTTCTTCGTAAACGAGATTTGTAGCCCAGGGCTAATTCATCTCGGGACCAACGGCTTCACTTCCCTTTCGACAAAAGTCGAAACTATAATTGTTACAATATAAGTGACTATCTCGGGAAAGGGATTCAATCCCAGGTCGGCAGCGTGAGAGGCGTGTGTTTTTTTCTGAAGCTTCTATCCAGATTCAATGAACAAATTTTTCAAAAATTCTTACAGAGCTTCTTTAAGGAATGTTTGAAAAAAAACGGCAACAAAGAAAATATTTTCATAAGTAATTGAACATGTTTCAATTGGGAAAATGTACTTGACGATTTCTTAAAGAAGTTATCTGTAGATCCATCTGCTTTTTTCACAGAAAATTATCTATCAACTTCATTCAATGATTTTCGTGCGATTTTTGAAGGGTTTAGAGGAGAACTCTCTTACCTTCAAAACTTTCTTGAAAATAGTGCCTAAAAAAATAAAAAAAAATATTTCAACATATATAATTTCTCACGGAATACATTAAACTGTTCTCTCAAAAACTTTTACGCAAAAATACTCAAGCATTTCTCAAGCAATTTGTTCAGGGATTGCTTTAGAGAATTATATTATTAAAACATCATTATCATCATTTTTTTGATTATACATTTCTCTGAAAAGTAGTGTATGGAAAAGTTGTAGATCTGGTTAAAACCTACAACTTTGCTGGAGGCAGCACACCATTAACTTTAAAATCTTGTGAGTTACATGTAAATTTCAAGTTTTTAAAGTCAATTTTTGAAATGAATTTTCTAAATTTACAAAAATTACATTCTCACAGTTTTTGCAGCAATAGTTGCATAGTGAATGTCCTTTTGAATGCCGCTAGAAAAATAAATCGAACCTACTCCTTGAGTAATGAGCATCTAAAGATTCCATAATTTATCACTTAAATTTGCTTATACAGTCAGTGGTGACAAAAGTTAGTAACCAAATGCTGTTTTTCCATACAAAACGCCCAAATTTGGGGATTTCAGCTTCTGGTAGTCCAAATTGGCTGAAATTTCGATCATTTTCCGAGAAGTTTCAGAGGGTTGGTCCAAGAGAAAAATAAGTAACCGAGAGATCGGAAAATGAATGAAATTCAATGAGCTCAGTATATACAAAACTTCAGGTTATTTGTAGTTCGTCTTCCGAATTTCAGCCAATTCGGCCTACCAGTAGCTAGTAGAAGTACAGATACCCAAACATGGCATTTAATGTCCGCAGTGAACTCTCAATCAGCGAGAAAGTTTCACTGAAACTAGATTTATTTATGAACTAGATTTTGTATGAAAAAAAAAACAGCTTTTGGTTACTAACTTCTGTCACCGACTGTAACTTCAAAATCACAAGAATTACAAACTTGTAATGTTCAGCAAAAATGTATCATTACTACCTCTTCTGAAGACCTCATAAAATTTAAATTAAAAAGTTAGACCCAAACAACTGATTGTTTGGGTCTCCCCTAATTAAAACTTTCAGAATCAATTTACTTAGCTCAAATGAAGAGTCAGATCAAAAGTGTCTTCGACAAAGTATTTTAAAATATCATTTTCTAACAGTTTGCTGGAAGGGAAACCACAAATTTCATCGAACAAAAAAGTTTGAGTCAAAGTTTTAACTTAAATAAGGATCATCTTTTTCTTGGAAGATGCAAAGCTCGATTACGAATTACTTCTCTGAAGACACTGAACGTCTTAAATCAACGTGAATAGAGAAAACACATTTCTACTGCTAAATTGTCGATTCGGACCACTGTGGAATGGTTGTCCTTCAGGAGGAATTCACATTGAACGTATGAACGAATCTCACAATATCATTTGACTAATTTTCGAGAAATTTGTTGCAAGAGTTCTGGGGCTACACTTAGATAAATTTGATTATACTTAAATTCTTCATGGAATCTAGAAAACTTGCTTCAAAAATTTTGTTACAAATATTTATAATGGAAAACATTCAAATATTTTTTGGATTTTTTAAGAATTTTAACATAAGTTTTGTTGGAAAAATTTACGTTAGTATATAAGCAATTAATTTATTCATTAATAATAACTTTCAAAACTGAAGCAAAAACAATGAGAGAATTTATTGCTGGAAAAATTGTGGTCGATTTTGTAGGATTATTTCACGCAAGGTTAAATTTCTGCCTTCCATCTAAAAAGAACATCACTAGGTTGAAATTCTTTGATAAGATTTGTTTCGAATTAAACCATATTTTCGCCTAAAATTCCTGCTACCTCAAAAATGCTTCTAATATTTTTTTCCGTTTTTGAAATTAATTTTGTCGGATATTCTATGATTTTAAGTAATGTGTGAATTTCTTAAGTGAATTTCCGAAAATACTTCCAGGTGTTTGTCAGGTTGTCAACAGTAGCGCACTCTTCTGTTCAAAGTAAAATGTTCAGCTTCTGGGACAAACTTGATATCTTTAGGGAGAAGCTTGTTAGATTTTGGTAGGAAACCAAGCTTCTGGGAGGAAAAGTTTATCAGCTTGATTGGAGTAAGAATGGATCGCTTTACCAAGTATTGAAACACTTGTTTTAAATAAGACATTAAGCTTTGCAGCTTCTGATGAGAAGCTTGTTAGGGTCTGATGTGAAGCCTTTCCGCTTCTGATGAGAAGCTTGCCTGCCTCTGATGAGAAGCTTGTCAGCATCTGATGATGATCTGATCAGCTTTTGATAACAGTGCAGCTTGTACAGCTACTGATGAGATGTTTTTCAGGTACTGAAAAGCTGGTTATCTTCTGATCTAGTCAGCTTCTGATAAGAACAGGTTAAGCCTTTGATAAACATTTTGTCAGCTTCTAATGAGGAGCTTGTGAGCTTTTGATGTGAAGCTGAACAGCTTTTAATTTTGTCAGCTTCCGACGAGAAGAGTTAGTCAACCTTTGATGAGAAGTTTGTTTGCTTCTGGTGTACTGTACCCCGTTTGTCATAAGGCCGTTTGGCATAAAGTCGTTTGGCATAATGGTCGTTTGGCTTAATGATTGAATTAGAATGAATATCGGCAATTTTGAAGCTATTATCGAGATCAACACCACCGAACTCACAGCAAAAAAAAATAATAGTTTCTCAACATGCGTGGTGTCCGTTCAGAGATTTTCCAAGATATGAATGGCCTTCCTTAGCCGTGTGGTTAGAGTCTGTGGCTACAAAGCAAAGTCATGCTGAAGGTGTCTAAGTTCGAATCCCTGTCGGTCCAGGATCTTTTCGTTCGGTTCGTGACATTCAGGGAAAAGTAGCACAACCCATCGTAGTAACTGCAGTAATCGATTTCTATTTTCGCTGATAACTTGAGCAGATTAATGTTATCGATTGCCGCCCTTTTGTCAGTTGGAAACATAAAAATATCTAAAAAATATAGCTCTAAAGAACAGCTTATGATTAAAAGAAGGTGAAATTTATTTTAATTTTAAATCCACAGTTTTTACAGCTACAATTATGGTTACATCATATTTAGGGTAAAAAACATAGAATGTTTAAAAGAAGGATACATTTGTGCTAAATATATCAAAATCTCCAGTAGGAAACTTTATTCATATGGCGAAACTCAAAAGAAGTAATGTATGAAAGAAGGGTAATTTCTAGATATTTTATAAAATAGAGTAAAGTGGGGCAAAAGTTCGAGTGGGGCAAGAGTTTCTTTTTAAGGTTTCTAGCTCAATACAAATCAAAACTTAGAAATGTCATGGTGGTTCGAATGCTATTCAAGTAAGAGACTTTCACTCTAAATATCATAAAAATCGATTGAGATTTGGAAAAGTTATGGCTATTTATTGTTTTTCGACGTAAATATTGTAATATTTGGTCAAACTTTCGATGCATGGAATCAAATGAAGATAAAATATTTTTCAATATTTTATGTAAGGGCGTTTCTAGGTTTATCTTAAGGATGCTTTGACGTGTATTAGTTTTTCCATAAATAGTTGGAATCAATTTTTGGCCCATAGCGGGGCAAAAGTTCGAATCTGCGGGGCAAAAGTTCGAGCCATGTATAAACCCACAGAAATTTTTTCAAATTTCCTGAAATCTACATATTATCTTCTTCTTATATTCTTTTGCCCCACACTAGATTCGAACTTTTGCCCCACCGGTGGGGCAAAAGTTCGTTTAAGACAATCAATTTTGAAACTGTTATAACTAAAAATGGGTTAATATTTTGACACAAGTTTGTTGAGCAAAGTTATAGCCAATATGTTGAAGGTTCGCTGTATGGTATTTGTTTTGTTTCATCTGCTATTATTTTCCTGGAAACTTTGACTATACCACTAAGGTCGAACTTTTGCCCCACCTTACTCTACTATTGACAATAACTTTCCGAATATGCTTAAGTTCATTCAAGCGCATAAGATTCAAAAGAAACGTAAAAACGAATGTCATCTTAAGACATTCGTGGTTTAAGACTCATTATGCCAAACGACTTAATGCCAAATGACCTACCACCTTCTGATGAGATGCTTGTCAGCTATTAAAAGAAACTTTTCAGCTTCTGATGAAAGGTTTGTCAGCTTCTGATGAGTAGTTTGTCAGCTTCTGATGAAAAGTTTGTAAACTTTTGATGGGATATTTGCCAGCTTGTGATGAAAAGTTTGTCAGCTTCTGAAGAGAAGCTTGCCAGCTTCTGATGAGAAGCATGTCAGCTTCTGATGAAAGCTCTTCAGCTTCTGAAAAAGAGCTTGTCAGCTTCTGATGCGACACTTGTAGGCTTCTGATGAGAAGTTTTTCAGTTTCTGAATAGAAGCCTAACAAATTCTGATGAGTAGATTGTCAGCTTCTAATGAAAAGCTTTTCAGCTTCTTATGAGAAGTTTTCCAGCTTCTGATGAGAAGTTAGTCAGCCACTGATGAGAAGCTTGTCAACTTTTGATGCGTAATTAATAATTCACTGGTCGAATTCAACTTGTTCGCCCTTGAGTTTAACCACTCGCCGCAGACGATCAAGGAATGCATCGTACGAGGCCCGCAGGTGCTCTTGAGGTATTTTATCCCACGCTGCCGCCAGAATTCGCTTGAGGGCTTCCACACTTTCATGTTTTTTAGAGCAGACTTTGGCCTCCAGCAAACTCCAGACAGCGAAGTCCATAGGGTTTAGGTCCGGCGAATTCGCCGGCCACTTCGAGCTAGAGATGAACCCTGGAAAATGTTCCATAATCCAGTGCTGTGTTTTCTTCGCTTTGTGAGCTGGTGCCGAGTCCTGTTGAAAAACCCAATCCCTAGAGTCAAAATGGCGACGTGCTCACGGTTCGACGACGTTCTGTAGAACTAGTTCCCGATACGTATTTTGGTTGATCTTAACTCCTTCAGAGACAAAAACCAGCGGAGTCCGGCCATCTCGGGTGATTCTGGCCCAAACCATCACCGATGCTGGTTTCTGTCGCCTGGTAGCCGTCAGCACGTCGGCACGGGTTCGTGATCTTTCAGGCAACCATACTCTATCGTTCTGCTTATTCACAAACTGCTGCACGGTGAAGAGTTTCTCGTCAGTAAACAAGATATTCTCCAACTTTCCTTCCGCGGCCCTCTTCAACAGTGACTTTGCTCTTCTTAACCGTTCCTGTTTCTGCTTCACTGAAAGGTCTTGAATCTTCTAAATCTTGTAGGGCTTGGTCTGAAGTTTATCTTTCAGGATCCGACGGATACTTCGATCCGATATGTTAAAATCCTCCGCCAATTTTGTTGCACTGCGTCGAGGATTTCTCTCAAGGCGCTTCTTGACAATCTTCACCATGGCAGGTGTGACCACAGTAGCTCGACGTCCCCCACCATACCGTTTTTTGGTACTTCCGGTCTCGAGGTTTCGTTTAACTGTGCTGTACACAAAACTTCTGCAAACACGTAAATCGGACAGCTCACGAACGATGTCCTTCTGACGCTTTCCAGCTCGGAGCAAAGCAATCACAGCACTTCGCTTCTCTTCAAGGTCCATTTTTTCCAGATAACACTTGATAACAAAAGTGACACGTATATCCACTGATAGCCAAGACACAATGTAAACAAAATGACGAGGGGTTGTCCAATTCAGTTATGTGGGCAACGTCATAATGACAATTGAAGTAATGTAGTAGTTCAATTGCCGGACCCTGTACAAGAAGCTGAAAAACAGATCTCTAAACTTGGGAACTTTGTATGGAAAACAGCATTTGTTTACTAACTTTTGTCACCGACTGTAACTTCAAAATCACAAGAATTACAAACTTGCAATGTTCAGCAAAAATGTGTTTTACTTAAGACCACGTAAAATAGAAATCAAAAAAGACAGACCATAGCAACTGATTTTTCTGGTCCACCCTCATTGGCGTAAATAGGGAGGGGCCAGGGGGGGCCTGGCCCCCCTGAATCATTGGCTTGCCCCCCCCCCCCCCCCCCAAAAAAAAAAAATAGAAACGAAACGACAATATAGTTGAAATTAGTGTTTTGTACCAAACATTCCCTTATGATACTAAACGCGTTTAATGAGAGGCAATAGAAATATATAGTTTTAAAACGTCACATACTGCCATACTGTTTTACTTTTTGGCCTTTCCCGATATTGAAATTCATTGAAACACGTTTTATATTTAGCAGAACTGATTTGATCCATTATGTTAATTAGAAAACAAGCTGCGATGTTTTGTGATCCATTATCTAGAATGAATCGTTGTTACTGTAAAAAGTTTGTGTATATGAGTTGTGGTGAAGTTTTACAAAAAATATTTCTCAAAAATAAACAATGATGCAGCAAGCAAATTTTATTTTGTATTCTTTAAACATAACCTAACAAACTTTAAAGTTAAAGTTTGAACAAATCTAGAAAGACTAACTGCAAACGGTTTTCTGTAAGTCACACTAATATTAGAATTTTTTGCATGTAAAATCACAAAATATTCTTAAATTTCTCTTGACTGAGATTCCTTATTTTACCAAGTCCAATGAAACAGCCGTTTGTTAGGTGACCTTTAGTAACATCTATGTCAGTTACAGGTGACTGATTGTTTTTTTAAGAAAGAGCTCATGAATTTTTCAAGGGGTGGGACATTTCACATAAAGACGTTTCGCATATGGACGTTTGGCATAATGAGAATTATATGCCTTCTTTAAAATGCTACCTGTTCTTGTATGAAACTGCTTTATGCCAAACGCCCTTTTAGGCCTATCATAAAGATGCTCTGAAGTGTAGTTTCTGGCCCATAGTGGATAGAGAAATTTACAAATTAGCCCGAATCCCGAAATTTGCCTGATTGTGGGAAAAAAAGTTACCTACATTTTACAAATTTTCACTTAGTTTTGCGCAAACTGTTTTTTTTTTTTGTATATTACAATATACCCTGTTTTGGGAAATTTTTTGATGAAAATTTAGTGTGTATTATTCTGTAAACATAAGTTTATGGCTGGCATAAAGAATGTCTTTCGTAAAAGTGTCGATATTTTGCGTTTCGGTCAGCGAAGACTATCAATTTTGAAACTATTATAACTAAAAATTGGTAAATATTTTAACACAAGTTCGTTTAGCACAATTATAGCAAATGAGGTTCACTGTGTGATATTTATTTCTTTGCAACTGCTATTGTTTTTATGAAAATTTAGATTAAACCACCAAGGCCGAAGCTTTGCCTTACATTACTTTAATTGAATATTATTAAATCCCTTAACAAAATACCTTCCATTTTGCTTTCTTCAAACAACTGTTATCTAAGGATTTTGATGACGACAGCTTTATTTGAAAAGAAAACTTTCAATCCTTCAATATGACGATAGCCAAGCAGCTTTACGATGTAAAGTCTAAACTCGAACATAAATGGTATTATTCAATCCTACGCTAAAATTTTGGTTTCGAGAGGTTTAGACAAATGAATCGCTCGCTGCATAAATACCGAGCAACAATAATACATATTTTCAAACTAGCAAGCGTTTTTTTTTTTCATTGTAGGTTTGGGTTTTGTTTTGACTTTTCAGCTCCAAGAGATTAGAATTTCACATTGATTAATTAAGTTAGCGTTAGCGTTAGCGTAGTTCACATTGATTAATTAAGTTTAATTAGGGTTCAATAACTAAACTGATACATTTGAAACTTTATCTTGTTTTATAACTCTGCTAAAATTTTCAAATCGAATTGTAAAGGTAAATTTGTTTCCTGATTGATCCTGATGAAAAGCAGACTTTTAAATCTTTGTATTTCATTCGAGATATATTTGATTGGGTTGAATATGTCATCACGGTAATTTAAAACGCCGAAGCGTTGTACTATGTACTATTTTTCCACAAAATGACATTTGGTAACAAAGAAATTTGATCAATCGATGTTGGACGATATTCAAGTTTTTATATACCTACCTTTGTATGAAAGTGCTCCACTATCATCGGTTCACAAATATTATCGAAACAAGCATAGTAAAGTTATCTAAATCCTAAATATAATGTAAAACTTCTATTTCTCATGATAAGGGGCCGTGGCCCCCCTCAAGTCTGATGGCTATTTACGCCCATGTCCACCCTTAATTTAAAATTTCAGAATCAAGCTTCTAATAAGAAACTTGTCATCTTATGATGAAAAGCTTGCCTGCCTCTGATGAGAAGCTTGTCAGCATCTGATGATAACCTGGTCAACTTTTGATGACAAGCTGTACAGCTTCTGATGAGATGTTTTTCAGGTACTGATGGAAAGCTTTTCAGCCTCTTATGATATGCTTGTCAACTTCCGATGAGAAGCTTGTCTGCTTCTGATGAGAAGCCGGTCAGCTTCTGGTGTGAAACTTGTCAGCTTCTGGTGATAATTTTGACAACATCTGATGAGCTTCTGATGAGAATATAGTCAGCTTCAGATGAAAAGCTTGTCAGCTTTTGATGAGAAGCATGCCAGCTCCTGATGAGAACCTTGTAAGCTTCTGATGAGAAGCTTGTAAGCTATTGATGAGAAACTTGTCAGATTCTGATGAGAAGCTTGTCAGCTTCTGATGATAATTTTGCAGCATCTGATGCGCTTCTGATGAGATGTTGGTCATCTTCTGATGATAAACTGGTCAGCTTGTGATGAGATGTTCGGTGGTTTCTGATGAGGAACTTGTCAGCTTCTGATGAATAGTTTGTCAGCTTCCGATGAAAAACATGTCAGCTTCTGATGAGGGGCTCGTCAGCTTCTAATGAAAAGCTTGTCAGTTTCTAATGACAAGCTTGTCAGCTTCTTATGAGAAGCTTGTCAGCTTCTGGTGAGTAGTTTATAAGCTTTTGATGTGAATCTGAGCAGCTTCTGACAAGAAGCTTGTCAGCTTTTAAAAGGAACTTGTTACCTTCTGATGAGAAGTTTGTCAGCTTCTGATGAGAAGTTAGTCAGCCTCTGATGAGGAGCTTGTCAGCTCCTGATGAGAATTTTTGCAGCATCTGATGAGAAGATGGTCAGCTTATGATAAAAATTTTGTCAGCTCCTTATGACTTCTGAAATTTGTCTGCTTCTGATGATGTGCTTGTCAGCTTTTGATGAGAAGCTTGTCAGCTTCTGATGAGAAGCGTGTTAGCTCCTGATAAGAACCTTGTAAGCTTCTGATGAGAAGCTTGTCATTTTCTGATTAGAAGATTGTCAGGTTTTAATGAGATACTTGTCAGCTCCTAATGACAAGCTTGACAGCTTCTGAAGAGAAGCATGTCAGCTTCCGACGAGAAGCTTGTCAACCTTTGCTGCGAAATTTGTCAGCTTCTGATGAAATTATATTGTAATTTATATACCTGGTATAACTTTGAAAGTAGGAATGTACATCACGAACTTGAACTAGACTCCTCACATAGCATTACTGGCTTAGAACTTTCCTTTACCCATATCTTTAATTTCGAATTCACTGCGAGCCTTGTGATACTTTCTAACGACTGATTTTCGGTTCAAGATCATTTTAGACTTGAGTATTAGCAGGCTTCTCTTGACATGAAAAATCATCGCTTCTGCAAATGTAAATATGACAATTAGAATACTAAGCTAAGATGAGAAGTTGTTCTAATGATGTTTCAAGTATAAGTAGAAAACTCCCTACTTGAATCAGGTATGCTGGAATTCTCTTTCCAAGAGTTCTAACACTAATTTTCTCATTTATATTCTTCGGCAATTCGCTGTAATACATTGGTGTCAAGTCAACTTAACGCTCATTAGCACTGCGATCCGATCTGATCCGTTGGATGCATGATCGGTATCTCGCGAAGCATATTTATCACCTCATAGTGCAGAGAGCAGTTTTAAAGCAGATTAATTTTAATTGCAAATTCAAGCTCAATTTCATGCTCTAGGTTCGGCCCCATATGCAACACCAACACAGGCAGAGACCTACGGATTGGCATACCGGCAGGAGGGGAGCTCCCCGCATCTACCTCGTCGGAGTGGCCTGGCGTGGAGGCTGGCGACAACGGCAACAACGACCAAGCGGACGGGTTTCTTACCCCCCTTCCCCGCGAGTGAGTGTGTGAGCGTCCACCACCCTTGTTTCACAATGCCCCCTTACAAAACCCCACCGAAAGAGCATCGCCGACAGGGGGGGCAGCAGCGCCATGTCGTGTGGTGAGTGAAAGAGAACCAAGCGTTAAATCCGGTCATTGAACTTTTTGTTGACATAAATTTTTGTGCAAAGCTTTTCAGCCGAAGCCCGCCTCGCGACTGTTGTTGGCTTTGGTCGTAGATCTCCGGCAGTCAGTGCTACTGACTCTGAAAAGACGATGACGCGAGAAAGGTGTCTTTCACCAACTTAGCACACAAACAAATGCGCACCGAACAGCTCTCTGCATACCGCGAAGCCGACCGAAGTGTGAGAAGAACTTCGGCGAGTGGTATTGCAAGAGGGGCGGGAGGACAAGAGGGTCGACGTAACGAGAGAATGCTTTCGTACCTTGCGACGAGACCTACATACGAAGCGATCACGTTATGTGTGCGAGATGTCCTAGTCAGATTTGGTCAAATCGCCACCGCATCTGAGCCCCTGGAGAACCCCCTGCGCCGTACGGCGCGGTCATATGATGGATCGCGGTGAGCTCAGCTGTTCTCGGCGCGTGGAACCTGTTCCATGAGATTGGGTTGACAACTGGCGTTGATAGCATATCAAACGATCACTTTACGGTCGAATAAAAGGGTTAGAAAAGCAATTTCTGCATCTGCTTACTACGGCATCATTATAGGGATGTCGAAGATTCATCGATTATTTTGATTAATCGATTAATCAGCTCGATAATCGATTCAAATTAGCGAGCGCAGATAGCCATAGCCCTAAACACGCAGCTATTCAGCAAGACTAAGCTGAGCATCGTAACTTCGAATCCCACTGGGTAAGGATCTTTTCGGGTTAAACATTTTTTCGATTCCCCAGAGCATAGAGTGTTTTCGTACCTGCATAACGATATACACATGCGAAATTGATCAATCGACAAAAAAAGTGTTATGTCTTGTGACCGAGAGGTATTTTAGAGTTTTCAGGTATAACGAGATGTAATGAAACACACTAGACGTGGTAGTCACAAAACTTCTGCTCTCTGCACGGATAAAAATCTGATCCCCACACCATGATTTACAAATCATGAAATTCATAAATTGGTTAGGTCATAATATCAGGATCACAAATCATGGTACCTGGAGCCATAATCATGATTCCTCATAAGCGTAACATCCAGTGTGAAAACACTAAGCGGCGCACTTTGCTTCATTACATTCGTATCAATCACTCTTGAATCAAGATGACGAAGCGGTTGAGTGGTAGAGTACGTGGCTCACAATCGGAAGGTTCTTGGCTCAAATCTCAATGCATGCTTTTTTTAACTTTTTTTATTTTGTTGATCATAAACGGATGCGCGACTCAGCATATTTGGCATTTGAATCGTGATTCCGAGCAATCAGCTACAAAAACCTAACGCGTGTGTTGCGTTACGGCAATCTGACTCATGATATCATGAGTCCAAATCATGGTGTATTTTCATAAGACGAAAACACGCTGGAATCATGATATCATGAGTCATAATCTTGTTTTTGGATTCTGATTTCTACCCGTGTGTATTTCTCCTGTTCCTTACATAGTTCTGTTTCTCCCTAGTTCCCTTTTTCATTTCTTCTCACTCTCTTTCTAACTTTGAGCGAGTTCTCAAGCGTTCGCACTACTACAACTCCTCCATCCTTTAGTTCGAAAATAGTTCATTTTATTTCAAACAGATTATCTTTAAATTTACTACTTATTAAAAATCTTCGAATGCACTTTATGCTTAATAATCAAAAATCGAAATATACAAATATATACAATTAGAAAATACTAGTTAATTAGAATCTACTAATAGTAGAGAAAATCACTCCTCCTACGCTTCTTACTTCTTCTCTTTGATCTTCTTATCGAAACCACTGGGAGTGGATCTGATTCCTGATTAACTTCAGGATCATCGTTTGAAAATATGAATGAATCGGCCGGATAGCCGTAGAATTCAAAATCTGGATTTGAAACATTTCCGAAATCTTTCTCTTCTTCTTCTTCTCTTCTTCGTTTTCTTGTAGTAGGAACTTCACTATTGCTTCTTACAGGAGACGACGACAAAACATGTACAGATGACGAAATTGGTGCTTGACTTGCTAAAGATGACGAAATTGGTGCTGCTTCCGGATTTGGCGACAAAATGGGTGCTGGATCGTTAACTGGGGCATTCGCACTCTCAATTGGGAAAACTAAGATTCCCCTGCCAAGAGTGCCTGTCGATAGCTTAGGCTGACGCTTCTGCGCCAACACTATCCTTCCCTCAAGAGAAATCTGGAAAGTAGCATCAGAAACTTGTCTTAAAAATGTGGCTGGTAACCAACGTCTGATGTCTGTGGTGTTTATGTTTTTGTAGTAAATCAGATCTCCATTTTTGAGTGTGGTAAAAGCATCAGGCTTTTTATCACCTTTTACTGTGTGTAAATTAGGTTCGTCATGCGAGTTAGTCAAATGGTTTTTAAAATTATTCTTGGGATTAATTAAGTCCAACATAGTCTTTGGTTTATAAGAGAGTAATCTTTCTGAAGGGAATTGGCCTTGGTTGTCTGGGCAAATGTTGCGGTAGTTTGAAAAAAAAAAATATGCAATTTGTTCTTCAACGTCCAAACTTCTCATTTCCGGGTCAAGGAAAAACTTCTTCAAAACATCTTTAACTAACCGTACAGTTCTCTCTGCTTGTCCGTTGCTTTCAGGATGATATGGTGGACTTTTCATCACTAAAATCCCCTGGTTTTCCAAAAATATCACAAATTTGTCAGAGTTGAACGGTGGTCCTCCGTCCGTGACAACAACGTCTGGCAAACTGTATCTGGCAAAAATTCCCAAAAGAACCTTCAAAACCTTATTGCAATCTGCTCCGTTCCGCATGTACTCCAACTCGATCCACTTGGTAAAGCCGTCAACGACAACAAGGAAAACTTTTCTGTCAAAATGGAAAAAATCAGCATGGATCCTGCTGAAGGGTTTCGTCGTTGGAATCCATTGGGGCAGGTTTCTTGGTGGTCGCAGTCATCTGATGGCATATCACGCAGCTCTTCACGTAGTCCTCCACGTCCTTGTTCAGTCCGAATCAGTAGACTGTCCTCCGCGCTAGTTGCTTGATTTTGCTTATCCCTGAGTGATTTATATGAAGCATTTTAAGTACTTTGTTCTTCATACTCTCAGGAATCACTACTCGATCCTGGAATAAAACGCAACCTTCGATTTGCTCAAGCTCCTGGTAGTGGGAGTACACGTCGACAAAACGCTTTTCCAACCTTTGTGGCCAACCTTCTTTCAGATATTTTAAAATCGTAAGTAAAAAGTCGTCATTTAAAGTTTCTTTAGCCACCTCTTCGTAATCGATTGGAAATTCGTTGGAAAAATTCAATTCCCGTGCCAACTCTCTGGGAACTTCTTCAGTCAAAGGAAAACGACTGCAAAAATCGGCATTGCCCATCCTTGAAGAAGGTCGATAAACAATATCGTAATCGTGAATAGAAAGCTCCATAACGTATCTCTGTAAACGCGTTACCGAAATAGAATTCTTACCCTCTTTACCAAAAATACCGATTAGAGGCTTGTGATCGGTAAAAATTGTAGAATGTTTTCCGTAAAGAAATTTATGAAACTTCTTCACAGTGCTCACAACTGCTAGTGCCTCGAGATGCAAAATTTGGTAGTTTTTCTGGGCATTATTCAAAATAAATGAGGTGAAGCTTATTGGTTTTTCTTCGTCGTCAACCAAATGAGCGATTACACCTCCTAAACCATAGCTACAGGCATCTGTTACTACAACTATAGGCTTATACGGGTCAAAATATTCCAAAAGGTTTGGGTTTAAAAGAAATCCTTTACAATCGTTGAAAGCTTTCTCACAGTTGTCAGTCCAACAATACGTCACGTTTTTCTTTAAAAGATTGTAAAGGCAGCTGATGCGAGTGGACAAATTAGGAATGAACTTAGAGTAATAAGTTACAAGTCCTAAAAATGCCTTTAATTCCGACACGTTCCGTGGAGCTTTCGCTTCGCGGATTGTTCTCACTTTGTCGGGGCAGGAAAGCAATCCCTTGTCTGTCAAAACATGCCCCAGGTAAGGCAACTGCGTAACAAAAAATTTGCATTTTTTTAAATTTACTTTTATGTTGGCTTTGGCAAGTCTTTCCAAAACCAAAAAAAGTTTCTTCCTGCAGTCATTAAAGTCCTTGCCCACTATCAGCACATCGTCCAAATTTACTGAAACGTTCTCCAAACCACAAAGAACTTGGTCCATGACCTTCTGAAATATAGCTGTAGGTATAGAGGCCCTTTATGGTATTGATTACCATGAACCTCTTGGAACGGTCGGTCAAAAGCAGCTGGGTATAAGCACCCTCTAGGTCCAAGGAACAAAAAACCGTTGAACCCGAAATTGTAGCGAAAAGATCCTGTGCTACAGGTAAAGGATACGTATTTGGAAGCAAAACTTTATTGATGGAGACTTTGCAGTCTATCACCAAACGAATACTTTGATCCTTCTTCACGATGGCAATAACCGGTGAAGCCCATTCGCTGGCTCCTTGTTTCTCCAAGTCTATCAAATAGTCAATTACTTGTTGTCTCAAACGTAATGGAACTTCGTAGGCCTTTTTAAAAATGGGTGTGTCTTCCTTCAAGATTAAATCTCCCTTATAACCAACTATTGGACAAGAAAAATCTTTGGTAAAAATTGTCGGAAACTAACTTTTAACTTCTTCAACAGCTTTTTGTTCGCCAGTCAGGTCAATGTTCCCCACAGTCAAAGGAGGGTTGGTAAACGTATTTCTCCAACCGGTGTAAAACTCGTCCAACCATGTGCGGCCAACCAGCGAAATAAAAGCGTTTTTGCAACGTAAAAAAACCATGCTGAGCTGTTTTCGATTCCCAGCGAGCTGTACCTCCACCAAAAATTTTCCAACAACTTTGAGTTTGTTGCCGTCAATCACAACAAGTTTTTTGTTGCAATGCTGCAGTTCACGGCTTGCGAAATTTCGAAGGTACAACTCCTCTGAAATCACACTCTCCGCTGAACCGCAGTCGATCTCCATGGTCAAACGTTTCCGGTTTACTAAAGCCTCAACATAGCAAGGATCACTGATCTTGTTGACGGACGAAATCATAAGACATGGCATGCCGTCAGAATCATCTGAATTGTAGTCTAAGTCTACCTTCAAGCTTTTGAAAAGTCTTGAATCTTTGGATGCTTTGGAGCTAGAAGATGGCTTTGGAGTGTCTACAAACTTTACACTGGCTTGACTTTTACGCGGGCTTTTGCCATGTAAACGGTAGCAAAACTTTCTAGTGTGTTTAGCTTTCTTGCAAAAAGAACAAACGTAAGTTGGTTTATCATCTGAACCTCTTTTGCCTTGGTATTTGTTGTTACTCCTACTTCTGGACGAAAATGATCGGTTCTTGTCAAAACTGCGACTCCTGCTTCGGAATCTGTTCCTAGAACGTGAAACTTCCGGTCGGGGACCTAATCTTGCTACTACGCTTACACGCCTGTCATCATCATGCTTCAGTTTTTGTGTTCTATTTGCTGAAATCTCGGAGTTCAAAATCAGCCTTTCCGCTTTTGCAGCAGACAAATCTTCCTCATCACACAATTGCTTTTGTAACTGAGGGTCATTTACTCCTATTACAAGCATGTCGCGAATAGCCCTGTCTTTAAAATCTCCAAAGTCACATCGTTCCGCTAAATTCTTAACGATTATTACAAAATCTTCCAAAGATTCATTCCGGCCCTGCCTCTTCGTCCAAAATTCATAGCTGTGCACAACAGCTGAGTCATTTTTATCATAGCGTTTCTTCAATTCATCAGTTAGTTGTTTGTAAGTTAACTCATTAGAATCTTTTCCAGGAAAAAGCCTTTTTAGTTCGGTAAAAACTTCTTTACCGCAAACCGCTAGGAAAGATGTTTTGTATCTATCCTCTGGAAAATCATTGTGCTTAAAAATCCATTCCAGCTGTTCCTGATACTGGCTGAATGGCATAGAAAATGGCACGTAAGGATCCGCAATCGATGTTAAAGTCATCCTTTCCAAAGGAATGCACAAGAATACAACACAAAACAAAATTTAAATGGCACTAAACCGATAGTCAATTCAAAATAAAATAAAAAAAATCTCGCAGAAAAAAAATATCACAAAAAGGTAAACAAAACCACGTACCTGATTTACGATGACAAAAAAAAACGATCCTTCCCAAAAGCAGCAGCAGCAGTCAAAAGCACACAAAACCTTCAGATGCGCTTATGCATCCACAATCCAACGGCGAGTCCAACGGCAACAGCAGCAACAAAACGATGATGGCGAATCCAGCTGTAGCACAACCACCACAATCACAATGGCAAATTCTTTTTTCTCCTCCGACGAATGGCTCCAGCAGCAGCACAATACACACAAACCCGGTCGGCTGACCACAAAAATCAAACAGCGTCAACTCTGGCGACGGCGATTCGATGGTTTTCGGAGGAAACACCCGAGTTCGATGACCTCCGATGCACTTTTTTTTTGTTGACACTTTCGCTTTCACCAACCTGCCGACTGGCTCCGTCGTTCGTCGTTCGGGTTGTCGGTATTGGTGTGTTCGGTCCACTCTGCTTTCCACTCTGCTTCTTCGGACTTGTCAAAAATCAGCTTGAAATTCCGCTTTGCGTTCCCGGTCGCTGGGATCTTCTGGGGATCTGGTACGCACACTGAGAAACTTGTTGCTGGTAGTTGTAGTCGTCGATAAAAATTTGGCCGCTTCTTGGATAAAATTCATGGCAATTCCGAATCCACTAAAATTGCACTAAATTCACACGCGAAAAAAAAATTAAACATTATGCGAAAATAAATTAAACTTTCTAAAAAAATTCTATCCTCGTACGTCACTGATATGTCTTGTGACCGAGAGGCATTTTAGAGTTTTCAGGTATAACGAGATGTAATGAAACACGTCTAGTTTCAGTGGTAGTCACAAAACTTCTGCTCTCTGTATTTCTCCTGTTCCTTACATAGTTCTGTTTCTCCCTAGTTCCCTATTTCATTTCTTCTCACTCTCTTTCTAACTCTGAGCGAGTTCTCAAGCGTTCGCACTACTACAGAAAGCTCTCAGGCTATAACTCAATCATGTGTTACAGTAAGGGCGTAAGTAACATAATCGATTTCTCTCCATCGATCCTCTCTTCTGTTTGACGTAACGTTCTTACTGCAACCGAACCTGCTTCTCAACTTCTGCCTATGAGCATTTCTTCAGTTCAAACGTGTGCTTGAATAAGGGTATAAGATGCATTATCGATTTCTCCTCATCGATTCTCTCTTTTGTAAATAAAGGTGACAAGATGGCAGTATATGGGCATTTTTTTTGCACATCAGGATGCAAAACTGCATCGCTTCCAAGCGGTTTGAAGTGAAAAAATGCTAACAAACTTGCATCTTGTCACTCACAAAAGAGAATCGATGAAGCCAAATCGATCATGCAACTTACGCCCTTATCCTAGCACACGTTTGACTTAACTTGTTCAATAAGGTAGCTTTCATTTGATTTATAATTGATTTATCTTCATTGATCATCTCTTCTGTGATTGAAGATGGCAAGATGCAAATTTGTTATTACAGAAAGATAGGCCGCGATGTGACCTTTCGTCCTAGTGCGAAAATATGAATCCAACTAGCATCTTGCCATCTTTATTTACAGAAGAAAGGATCGATGAAGAGAAATCGATCATTTTACTTACGCCCTTATTTTAGTAAACGCTTGATATAGCTTGCTCAATAAGGTAGCTTCTATTTACTACGTGACGCAAGAATTAAATATATTCGATTAAATAATTTTCAAGTTATTGGTGAATTTTAGAACAAATTTAGAAAAAAAAAAAACATATTTTTTTTTAAAACATAAACAAAACTTTATATGGGAAAATGGCCTCCGAGAGAGCCTAAGCTCTTTTTTTTGTGTTTGTATTAGATAAAGGTGACTTTCTGCATTTTGCTGCATAAAGTTTACTCATGAACTAAGTTTATTCTGTAGTTTAACATCTAGAAAAAAGAGCTGGTTAATGGAAACTAAGTGTGCAGTTGAGTTTATATACAATGGACTCTTCAGAAACATTTCTGAAAAAAGAATGTTTCTGAAAATTCTTCTCAAATCATTGTAGAGGATTCTAAAAGATTTTTTCTGTAGATTATGGTAGGAACTTTTTTATTTATCTTGTTAAATGAAACATCCTTTAAAAATTCTGTTAAACATTTCTTCAATACTTTCAACAAATTTATCTATAAAAACTCCAGTGATTACTCAATGAATTCTCAGAGAATTTTAACAGTGGATGCTTTTATGACGAATTTTTCGAAGCAATTGCAGGAACACCCAAGAGCATGGCAAAACATGAATGGAGTAAATGAATAAATTCGGCAAAACTACTACTAAGAATTATTTAAAAATAAATACAGAATCATAAATAGAAGATTCACTTCAATTTTAAATTTCTACCATGATTTCATATGATTTTTTTATGTAGTAAGCGAATTTTTTGGTGTAATCTGTTAACCTTTTCTGCAGAATTCTAAAGATTTCTGATCTAATCCAGAAGGTGGTTTTCGTATCCCATGCAGCTTCTTTTTTATCCCTTTTTTCGTACAAATTTACAGATATTTTTTCATGGTCTAGCGCAAAATAGATTCATATTTGTGACAGAGTTCTAGGAAAGATCAACAGAAAAATTGCAGAAGAAACTTGTGACGAAATTTGTAGTAAAATTTCAATGGATATCATGAAGCAACTTCTAGCTCAATTTGATGTTTATTTTTTGGATGTAAAATTTGTGCTTAAGTCTAAAAAATTATAAGCGTATCAGAATTTACGGTAAATTATTTATCGAAATTCTAAGAAAACCTTCAATAAAAAAGAGGAAATTTTCATTTTTTTTTCCTTTCAATTTAATTTTGTAAACCTTTTTGCACTAGATTTCATAAATTTTGAAGAAAAGTTGCATAACAAACGAAATGGAAATTATAAAATAATTCATGTTCTGTAAAAAAAATATCTATGGAGAGAAAACTATAAATCTTCGAAAATATTTGTACATAATAAGCATTCTTTCGAAGTTCATTAGGGATTAACGAAAGTTATGGATAAAAAAAAAGAATCTATGACAAAAGGTCGAAAGGACAGAAGGTCGAAAGACAAATGGTCGAAAGGACAAAAGGTCGAAGAACAAAAAAGGGGGGACAAAAGGTCGAAAATCTTTTTTCAAATAAGGAAAAATTTCCCACCAATCAAATCATTTTCGACCTTTTGTCCTTTCGACCTTTTGTCCTTCGACCATTTGTCCTTTCGACCTTTTGTCTTTCGACCTTTTGTCCATAAACCAAAAAAAAAATTAACTTCAAATTTTGAATCTTTTTTTTTTTAAGTCGAAGTAGTGGAATAATTAATAGATTTTATTTCTTATTTATATATTTATTACTGGAATACTTTACAAATGAATTTCTGATACATTCTGAGTGAAAATAGATGAAAGGACTGGAACAAAACAATCACCAATTTTCTTTTCAAAATGTCAGAATTAACTTCTTAGTAAAGTATTCAACAATATAACAATATTGCAAAAGTCTGTCCGAAATTTCTCTTGATATTATGTTGAACAATATGCAAACTATTCTCCCAGATTTTGTTTTAAAGAATATGCATCTGAATTTTGAAATTAATTTCCAAGAGATTAAGTACTAAGTAAAACCTTGAATATACCTTCTGTAGAATTAGCTTGTCAGCTTCTGATGAGGAGGATGGAAGCTTTTGATTAGAAACCTGAAACCTTCTTGTCCAAGTAACGTTGATAGCTGAATAACAACTAATTCAGCTGAAATGCTGTTTATACAGCTGAAATTAACTTAATAAACTGTTATTCAGCTGCCAATGATATCTGGGTGGCAGCTTCTGGTAAGAGGAATAGCAGATTCTGATGAAAGTTTCAGCTTCTGATAAAAAAAATTATGAGAAGCTGATTAGCTTCTGACGAGAAGTTTGACAACAGCCTCTGATGAGAGGATTAACAGATTATGATTAATAGCTTGGCAGCTTCAAATGAGAAACTGATCAGCTTCTGATGAGAAGCTTCTCAGCTCCTGATAAGAAGCTAACCAGCGTCTGATGAGAAGCTTGTCAGCTTCTGAAAAGCAGCTTGTTAGCTTCTGATGAGAAGTTTAGCACCTTCTGATAAGAAGCTTTGAAGCTTCGAATGAGAAGCTATGCAGCTTCTGATCAAAAGCTTGGCAGCGTCTAATGAGAAGCTTGTCAGCTTTTGATGAGCAGCTGATTAGCTTCTGAAGAGAAACTTCTCAGCTTCTGATGAAAAGTTTGTCGGCTTATAATGTGAAACTTATCAGCTTCTGATGAGAAGCTTGCTAGCTTCTGATGAGAAGCTTGCCAGCTTCTGATAAGAAGCTGCTGATCAGCTTCTGATGAGCAGCTTGTTAGCTTCTGATAAGAAGCTGGTCAGCTTATAGTAAGCAGCTTGTCAGCTTCTGATAAGAAACTTGTAAGCTTATGATGAGAAATTTGTCAGCTTATGATGAGAAACTAATCAGCTTGTAATGAGAAGCTTGATAGCTTCTGATTAGGAGCTTGGCAGCTTCTTATGAGAAGCTTGGCAGATTCTCATGAGAAGCTTGGAAGTTTCTGATGAGGAGCTGGTTAGCTTTTGAAGAAAAGCTGGTCAGCTTCTAATAAGAAACTTGACAGCTTCTGATAAAAACTTATCAGCTTCTGACGAGAAGCTTGGAAGCTTCTAATGAAAAGCTTGGAAGCTTTTGATGAGAAACTTGTCAACTTCTGATAAGTAGCTTGGCAGATTCTGATTGAAAGTTTAACAGTTTCTGATGATAAGTGTGCCAGCTTCAGATGAGAAGCTCGGCAGCTTCTGATGAGCTTGTCAGCTTCTGATAAGAAACTGGTCAACTTCTGATGAGAAGCTGGCCGGATTTTGATGAGAAGCTGTTCAGATTCTCATGCGAAGCTAGTCAGCTTCTGATGAGAAGTTCGGCAGCTTCTGAATAGAAGTTTAGCAGCCTATGATGAGAAACTTGGCCGCTTCTGATTAAAGGTTTAGCAGTTTCTGATGGTAAGTTTGCATGCTTCTGATGAGAGTGCTTTGCGAAGACCCAAGCTCTCCGATTCATTTTTCGCACGCTCGGAGGGTTTTTTTTTCAGTTAGCACTTCATTCGCGCGCCATCGGGGTTAATTTATATTCCTATACGTGTTGACGCTGCGATTATAACTGTTCAGTCGAGGATGGATTACCAATTGATGAGCTCATTTCATGCTTGTAATAACACATTTGTATCATAACATGTATTTTTTATGAATTTGATGAACAAAATATGAACAGTGCAAAGAAGTGTTAACACCCGCGCTTCAAGATTTCGACTCGTGATAAAATCAGCAAGATTTCAAGAGAGCAATGTTTCCAGATTTCGACTTTAGCCCGGTGATTCACTACCCGTTCTACCCGCTCAAATTTATACATTTGAGTTGAGGATTTCCCGTTTGACCATGATAATCAACTGATAACATCCCGCAGTGTTATAACAATTTATTTATCTGTAAGAGAATCGAAGCTAACAAAGCCATCGGCCCTTTTCAGGGCCATCAAACTAGTGGAAAAGAGTTGAAAGAGAAATATATCCGACTTTATTTATGACTTCTTATATTCCTAAATCAATTTCACAGCTTCATACAAAATTTCATTTGTCATGAATAATTTATGAATCAACAATTTGGGACTGTATTCGCGGGCGCTGCTGCAGTGCCGTCGGGGTGAGTGCTAAACATTTCACAACGATTGTAAAATAGAGATATTTTATGGGAACACTTTGATTAGAAAAATTATCACATGTAACAAAATTGCGACATATTTAGAATGCTTTTTAAAAGATATTCTCATTGAACAAGTGTTATAATTTTGGCA
Source organism: Aedes aegypti (assembly GCF_002204515.2). Taxonomy (NCBI): domain Eukaryota; kingdom Metazoa; phylum Arthropoda; class Insecta; order Diptera; family Culicidae; genus Aedes; species Aedes aegypti. The sequence continues at coordinate 289,494,166 of NC_035107.1, read as the reverse complement.
CCCATGGATCAGAAATTTACCTTCATGATGAAGAAAACTATTGATTATCAATAGCACGAATTGAATATTTAGTTAATTTGAACCCTTCCAACAGTTCATGTTCGACCAATTTCTCACGCATTAGCATTCTCCGCAATTTTCAAGTAATTCCAAGCCTAACACATTATTGGCACATACCCATTTTCCAGATTGGTCGATCAGAAAGCGAAGAGCACGAAAGGGAGGAGCATCATCTGCAATCCTTTGTTGGATTCAGTTTCTTTCCATTTCCGCTTTCCAGCTGGTAAGAGCTCCTCCGAACTTGCTTAGCGAGAAGTACCTCGCTGCTAGTAACCTGCTGAGCTGTTAACCTTCAAACTGTCAATACAGCATCTGGTTTGTGAAATTCAAGATCAAAAGATTGAGCTACGTTTCCAGATTTCAACTTAATCCCTGTGATCCGCTACCCTGTTGCTGTTGTTGCACCCATGAAAAATTCAGCTGGTTTGTCGTATAAACAGAGAACTTATTCACTATACACTTTCGTTGAGGTTTCCCTGTTTAACCATAGGGTAACCATAAGATAAGAGGATAAAAACGGGACAAATAATTTACAAAAACAGGATAAACCTCATTGTGAAGAGATAATGAATTGTCGTCCGCATTTTCAATTGTTCTATCACAATCGATTTCTATTCACTCTTTAATGTTGTGTGATCAATAAATCTTCTAGATGTAATAAAATAATGTTTGAAACTTAAAACCACATTTGATTATATCTGCGAAATAGCGTTTTTTTAAGAAACGCATTCTTAAGAGATTTCATTACAATTCTTCAAGCATTAGAATATGAAAAAAATAAACTCCTGAATCCGATTGGTTCTTTGAAAAATTTAAGTGAAAATGTTAAAGTTACGATGAGTTTGATTATAAAAAGATAAATGAGGGAATTAGAAGCAAAAAAGTGTAAGTGGGAAATACCAGGTTTTAAAAAAATCGACTTTGAAGTTTTTTCAACAATTTACTATTTCATATAAATTGTATGGAAGCCAAAAAAGCCAATATTCTATAACATTTTTTTCGTGCAGTAAAATCACCTTAAAATACCATTGAAAAGCTTGAAAACAATGGAATTTTAAATATATTTATTTTGAAACCGACTAAAATGTTACCTACACCACTTTGAGTTTGGGCCCCTTTAGAAAATGTTTGGTTCTTTCAATAGTGAAATTAAAATTGTTGTTTAATTTTATTTTGTCAGCTGGATTTGGTAGATGACTGAGCACTTTGAGAAGTTTTTTTTAGTTAAAAAAGGTAATTGTATTCATCTGAAACATTGATTTTTTCTAAAATTTGAAAATCAGCCTAATTTTGAAAAGTTTCGTATTTTTACTTAAGTTTTTCGTTCTCAAAATTCGTTTTCGTTCAGTGTTGGTGTGCGATCAATTTTCCGAAATAGACATCTCTATTTAAGAAAAAAATAATTAGACACAAATATTAAACATAGTTTTATAAATTTCATAAATATGAGAATAAACTTGTCATGTTAAAGGGCGTGATATAACATTTTGATCACAACTAAATGTTGTCTACTAATGAATATGACTCTGATTGAGAAATTACTGACAAAAAGAAGAGTGAGATATAAACATATAAAAATTAGTTCAAAACTGTGCTGTGTCTATTCTTTATTTCTAAAAATACGGGACAAATTTGGAGTTTTCAATAAAACGACGGGACAGCCCGACAAGGTCGTAAAAACGGTACTGTCCCGTAAAATACGGTACGTATGGTCAGCCTATTTAACCATGGCAATCAACTGTTAACATCCCGTAGTGCTATTCGTCTGTGACAGCATACAAGCTCAATCGGCCCTTTTGAAAGCCATCAAACGTTCTTAAAAAAATATATAGAATCATATTTCCAGATTTATCTATCATGATACTGATCGAGCGGTATTGTAAAAAACTTGATTTGGCTCACATAATTCATCCCACATAATCTCATGAAATTTGAGAATTTACTCGTGGACGCCGCTGCAGCGCCGTCGGACCATAATAACATCATAGTACTCAGCATTGTATGGCATTTCTAACAGCGTCGTTGATTTATCATTTAATGCGGGAACACTTCCTAAATTCTCGACTACGGAAATTTGGAAATGTATTAAAATTGCAACAGATGATAAATACTGTTCACTAAACTGATTCTTGACCAGTTGTAATAAGCATGTATTGATCTGAAATTTTTCTACATGCTAGTTTCAATGAAGAAATCCATTGCAAATGTCATATTATATAAAGCAAAGCATTCATATTTACGCTTGTATTGGGTTTCGAATTCCGATTTCCATAACTTATACGAGTCAGAATGTTTATCAGATTTTATCAGAAATATTTAAAATTTGCTCGAAGGCAAAACATTCGTGTTTTTGCATTTGTTGTAAACTTTTGAAATAATGTTTTATAGTCCATCCGAACGCGTCCATGAATTTTCAAAGATATGTTAATCCCTAACCAAGACATCAACTTCATATACCTTATGTCCCAGATTGGTCGATCAGAAGAAGGCGAAGAATAAGAAAGAGAGAAACATCGTCTGCTATCCAAATGGTGTAAAACATACTACTTTCGACTGATTCGATTCATTTAATTTAAACTTTCGAGCTAGTAATAGCTCCTCGTAATAGTCGCAGCATCGGTACAGTTAAGATACAATCCCGTTGGGCACCACTACAAGAAGCCTCATGATCTGAAAAACTGACAATCTTCGGGTATATGGAATTGCTCAAGATTGAGTTACGTTTCCATATTTCGACTTAATCCCTGTGGTTGTCATATAGCCTATTTCCCAGATCAGAAAGCGAATAAATAGGCTAAATTGGAAATAAGCTATATTAAATTGATGTCTTAGCAAGGGATCTACAAGATGAGCATTATGCTGTTATTGCATCCCGACGGCACTGCAGCAGCGTCCTCGGAAACATCCTCAAATTATCTTATTGTCGATTATTCGTAATAAATCAGATATTGTATGATGCTACGAGATGAATTAAGAGATTATAGCAAGTATGTGGTAAACATATTAGGATATATTACACAAATAACTCTTTAGAACACATTTGTTGGCTTTGAAAAGAGCCGATTGAATTGTTGAATTCGAGTCACACGGACACATTGATTGATTGGCGCACTGGTTGAAATTCTCCTCGGGTGGCCGCTTCTTCAGGGTCTTCTTCATCACGGCGGTCTTTGAAACTTGGTGGGGTTTTGCTTAGCAACTGCCTTCTTTTTCTCCTCCTTCTTCTCGGATGCCAGCCACAATCACAGTGTAGGACTGCGATGGCGGTCACAACCATCTCATTCTCCTGTGGACTGCTTCCTCTTCTTCTTCTTTTTGGCGGCGGCAGCGGTGATGGCTTTGGCTTCGGACGGCATCTTCTCTCTCTCGTACGACAGTTTGATTTGAACGAAGCACGACAAACAGGGGGTCCTTTGCTATCGATGTCTGTGCCTGAGAAGCACGCCCGGTCAGAGCAAGCCAATCTGTTGCCTGCTGAGATGCGATTCAAGCGAAGAGTGAAAAGCAAATGACGTCAACTTTTCTCTAGCACCCCTATTTATAGATTTGCTTGAAATCAACGTTCTCTTTTAAAACAGTTATTAAACTATTTGGGAATGTAAGTGGGATTCAGTAAGTAAACGACATGACCTTGCCTTGTGTTTCGATTGAGGTGCTAATCAAGGAATTTCGTTAAGCCAGCAAAAAAATATAAGAGTTTAAAATATGTCATGCCAACGTAACGCTCTTGGTTTTGTAATCTAAATTTCACTTCTCTATAGAGAATTATTATTTTAGTACCAAACTGAGCGGCATAATCAAATGCAAAGGCATTCAGTTTCCGGTGGGTAGTGCCTGTGCTCTTATTGTTCATAAGTCCCAAGGTGGAACTTTCCCCGAGGTCGTGTACTACTATGACAAAAGCAAGGATCAGCAATTAGTATATGTGGATTTGTCGTGGGTTACTTCACTACAAGGACTATTTTTGACAATTTCTACCAATTCTTTTTCAAGTTCCATCACGCCAAAGGCAGCAATTCTCCCATTAAGATAGTTAACTTGAGGAACGAGCTGCAGCGCTTGGGCAATCATCGATAACGGACGCTTGGAGACGAACTGCGTGACATTCTGGATCATAGTGACCCTGTCTGCACATTGATGAGTATCAAAGTACAGAGCCTAAATTCTCATGCAATGGATATTTCTACAGACCAAATTCTGACCAGTGTAGAATTCCTGGCTATAGCTTCATAACAGTTCAAACGCCCAGGCGTGAGAGCTTGATGTGTGGCGATTTATCAGAAGGATACGGCCTTCAACGTAGCTGTTTCTCGCACAATTCAAAAGATTAGTGAGGAATATGATATTTGTGTGGCATCGATTATGGTTATGGACATTGAAGTACTTATAATAATAGTGTACATTTCTCCATGTACTACTGTGCATGATGTAAAACAAGATACTCCTATTGTAATCACCGATGACTTTAATTTTGACGTTTCAAAACAAGAAAACGTTAAATTTTTCGATTTTATGAATAAACATATTAATTTAAAATTGTAAAATCGTCCAAATGAAGCGACCACATTAGGAGGTTCTTGTATTGATTTAACGTTTATTGAAAATATAAGTGTAGAGTGCAGTCGATATTGTTCATACTTTTCTTACCATAGACCGATTCTATCGATTCTCACGATCGAAGCACCCGAGCTATCAAACATCTAATCTACTGGAGGAGTTTGGCTTACTACAGCTGGATCCAGAACTGAAACCGATCACCCAACCAAACAACACAAAGAAGCGACGACCAAACAAACAAACTCAATAATCTGGCACATCACTGGATTATCCCTTGAATGCCAAACACTGGTTCTCAGCACCACAGAAATGGTCCTCCAGGACCACCAAAAAGAGGCCAACATGAGGTAATTTCTGAAAACTTCATCCGATCAATAACAACACAAAACTAGTACACTTACAAATTCATACACATGACAAATTATTAATAATCTTCTACTACACTCAAACTTCACTGTCATTCAAAAATCATAATCAAATCAAATCCTTTTAAAAGTATTTTACTTTGAAATCCTAAACTCTAAAAGAGCTTTCAAACCAAATGACGCATCTCCCTTAAGGGGGCAGGATCCGTCATTGATTTCGGAATTTTCGAAACCAGTTTTTTCGTTCAAAATCAAGAAAATTTACAGGAAAATGTGTTTACTGTATTCTGTTCCCCTACCGAAACACAGTGAACACATTTTCATCGAATAATTTTTAGTTTTGAACAGAAAAACTGCTTTTCAAGTTTCGATGATGACGATGATTACGATGACGGAGCGTTGATCGTTCCATAACGTAATTGAATTCTCACAATCACAGCACCTATCATCTATCATCAAGCATCCTATCATCTGCAAAAAGCTACGGCACTGTTGTATGAGTCTGACCCAGAATTAATCGAAGTTGTGTCCATAGTAGTTCTACGTAAACCCAGCGGTAATGTAACAGACATTACCCACCCCATTTTTTATTTAGAAGCTGGTACTATATTAGGACTTCCGGTAGGACATACTTTTAACCAAAACGTTTACTACAGTGAACCCTCCATGACTCGATGTTTCATTATCGATTATCGATCCATTGATATCGATTCATGGAACCATACAAAAACATAAACCACCTATGATGGTCCCTTCGGACACCTTTCCGAAGAACAGCCGTTTCATAATTCGATATTTTGCACGAGTCGATGGTCCCTTGAATATCGACTCATGGAGGTTTGACTGTAGAATATTTTGGTATATTTGTATGGCTTCTACTTTACTCAGAGATGTATGACAACGAATGAACTGATTCTTAAGCTAAATTGGGTGTTAGATGTGCTATTAAGAACGTACATATTATTTCTTGATTTCGTACAAAATTAAGAAGACATCACTAACTGCATTGCAGTTGGCGGAGAATCAAGCACACCAAATTGTACCACTGCACACTTGATTTGTATGATTAATTGACATACCTGTTATTGGAAACATTGATCCGACAAGTTGCTCGCATCTCATTTGTACGGACAATGTGGTACGACCTGTTGCTTCGGGGTTTTTTTTCTCTTCATGCAAACTGCAAAACAAGTTTACCGATTCCAAATGTTGTTTTTTTTATGGCATGGTCTCATTTGGTTATACGACGACGGCGATTGGCCCTCCTTCCTTATTAGCCTCCCCCTCCCGCTCTCTCTCGCTTCTTGGTAAACGAGCCCCGCGCCGAAGAGCCAGTGGTAGTAACTGCAACGCCGAAGCATAGTAGATGTTGCATCGCCCTTCTCTATCCTCCCACACGGGGCACCACCTTAGAGCAACAGGTGGGGAGGTGGGGAGGCAAGAGGGCAGGTTGGGGGTGATCGTGCAGCGGACAAAGTGCATTGACTTTTGCGCTGTTGATGCTTTTGTTGGTGCTCCAATCCGTCCGGAATACTATTACACATGAAATGACGACGGCGACGACCATAGCGAGGGTTGGTTGTGGGACGTGGAGCTCTAAACAGCCACATCGTATGCACTTACTTGATGTATGTTGACTAAAGGTGGTTTTCAACACTGATCGGCCTTGCCGCTTCAGTAAGTGATACGCAGTGCATGCTTTGAAGACTTAAAGACGCAGCATCTTCGGAAGTGTTGCACGCAATCAATGTAACTGGGATGCCGCGAGCGCAAAATAAAGGGGTGGTTTGGTTAGGTTAGGTGTACCAATTAAAAGATGCAAAAAGTCAATGATATGGGTAAAAATCAGATAAACGTGTTTCTAAAACGTAGTCATAACTTGATATTTACTAGTTTGAAGCATTGAGAAACAGTTTAAGTATTAAATTATTTTTAAGCGTAAAAAACTTCGCTTATAAATTCGTTGTTTTCGTACCAACTATGGCAATATTGTTCCTGTCATTCGCCATGCAAGTGTACTAAATATGGTCTATCGATTATATCTCGATAGGGATCAATTTTTTCAGGTTTATATTGAAACTGTTGTTGTGAAGTCTTTTGTAGCATAGTGGTAATGTCCGCGGCTAAGCAAAGTCATGTGAAGGTGTCTTGGTTAGATTTTCTGACGGACCAAGATCTTTTCGTAGTGGGAATTTCGTCGACTTCGCTGGACATAGAGTATCATCGTACCTGCCATATAATATACGGATGCAAAATCTGACATATTTGTCAAGGAAAGCTCTCAGTTAATAACTGTGGAAGTGCTTCAAGAATGATATGGTTAATGTTGATAATTGCATCGAAATGGGCAATCAGTTCGATGCTTTAGACAAATTTTCCGAACATCAAGCCCAGGAAATTTGGAGGTTTATGATCTTCAACTCCATCTTATTAAACATCACCTTTTTTCGTCATTGAAAACCAAAGTTTTTGAAACTTTTGGTGTTTCTTCTGAAATACAGCTTGATAACCCATCGTCAGTCACCCTAGTGTACTGAGTACACGCACTTTACGAGAAGTCGAACAAACGTTGAAATTCCATTCAAATTGATCTTCTTGCTTGTAGAGAAAAAAATATTTTGAAAAAAATCAACGAAAAGCGTTCGAAAACACCGTGGTTTTAACCTAAGATTTTACGCGTGTACTCAGTACACCAGTATAATATGTTTGGTAGGCCAATAACTAACGTGTGATAGGCCACCTAACTTAACATTCTGCCACCAAATGGCGCTAGTGAGTAAACAATATTTTGATCGCGGATATCTCGATATTCCAGGCAGATATCCCAGATTTTCCGATTTTCTAGCAAGATGGTGTCTTTGGTAAAGTTCTTCAGTAAGTCAAGGACTAACACGCTATGAGCCACTTGATTCGAAATTATTCCACCAGTCGGCGCTCGTTCAGCAAGATTCAAATTCTTGTCAAATTTGTTTAATAAAAATTGGTTTGAAAATATATAAATATAACGGGTATTTGCGGACACCCTGTAGTGATGTCTTCTGTGACAGCTTGTGGCTATGCACTGGAGGGAATTGAATAATGTTGTTCAGATGCATTCACAGTGGGCCAAGATATTCTCAAATATAATTATTATTTCCAAGCCAAATAAATTTAAAAATTTATACGAACATGTATTCAATAATTTATTCTGTCAATATAAAAAAAATGGATTGACATCAATCTTTCACTCTTGGATCAAGGGATGCGACGTGTTTGTGAGTTAAAGTATTGGTGAAAACCATTAAAAAACGATAAAAAGTATTTGTAATCCGCTGAAAAAATTGGGGTTTCCTATAGATGGTTTTTAATTGAGATTGCTTGGTTTGCATGGTTTGAAAGAAACAAAAAAAAATCAATGCATATGCGATGCTTAACCTATGCATTTTTTTTAAGTTTTCTGTACCCACTTTATTATGAGTGATTTTGTAAATGTCTGGGAAGTAAGTCATGAAAATGTAAATTATATATTCAAGTTTGTAGTTGAGAGTAGCACGGATGTTCTTAGAGAGTCTCCTATGAGGGTAATAGTTATAAGATGAGCCAGAGAAAGTAAGATACAAGGCAAGTAGTCCCCTGAGAGGGTGGTTAACACAAACTTAGTTCCCTGAGAGGATAAGTTAAAAACGGTGTGCCCCAGAAAAAGTAACTCACAAAAATCGAGAGAGGATGAGCTATAAAACAGCAAGTTCTCAGATAGGGTAAGCTATAAATAAGAGGCATAATTCCTGAGAAGGTAAGTTAAACAAGCGAGTTCCCCGAGATTGTAGCTAACAGAAAGTGAGTTCCCTGATAGTGTGAAATTAAATATGCCGTCGCCTAAGAAAGTAACTTACAAAAAGTGTTCTTTCTGAAAATGTAGTTAACATAGAGCAAGTGTCATGAGCGGGAAAGCTTATCAAAGTGAATCCCCTGAGAGGGTAACTGTTTTAGCTCAAAGCATGTTTTCTGGGAAGGTATCTGACCAAAGCAATTCATCAGAGAGGGTAACGGATAAAAGATTTTTTCTGCAAGAATGACTACGAACGGTACTTAAAAGATTTAATAAATAAATTAGGCGTGTCTCTTGAGAGTATAATTCACACAAATTTGAAAGAGAATATAAGCTACATAAAGAATAGCAAACACAAAGTGGATATCATGAGAGGGTAATTGAGATAAAGTGAGTCTCCTGGAAGTGAAGTGGAAAATGCGAGATTTACAATAAGGTAACAGAAATAATGTGAATTCTTGAAATGGTAGGTACAACAGAGTAAGTTTTCTGAAATAATCACTGTAAAAAACGAGAACCATGAGAGAATAGCTGACACAAAGTGAGTCTCCTAAGTAAGTAAGCTAAAACAGCGAATACTCTGAGAGAATGTCTAACAAAAAAGCGAGCCCCTTTTCTTCTGAAGTAGCAAAAAAAATCGAGTCCCCTGAGAGGGTAATTGACACAAAGTGAGTCTCATGAGAGGAAAGCTACACAAAAAGAGTGTCCTCAAAGAATAACTGTTTTGGCTTATTTTTTTGAGAAGGTGAGCGATAAAAGTGAATCCCCTGAGAGGGTAACTGACAAAACGCGAATATTTTGAGAGAGGGGTTACGAAAGGCAATTAAAGAACTAAATAAATAAACAAAGTGTATCTTTTGAGAGGAATATTCACACAAATCTTATTGGGAGTATAAGCTAACACAAAGTGAATATTATGAGAGGGTAATTGAGGTAAAGTGAGTATCCTGACAGATAAGGGGAAAAAGCGAGACTTGTGAAAATATAACAAAAAGATTGCGAATCCCTTATATGTTTTATACGACAGAGTAAGTTTTCTTAAAAAATCACTGTAAAAAGCGAGAATACCGAGAGAATAGCTAACACAAAACGAATCTCAAAAGTAAGTAGATTAAAATAGCGAGTACTCTTTCCGAAGTAGCACTATAAAACAATAGATAATCAGAAAAATATATCATTAGATTGCAATTTGTGAAATCGAAACTTTAGAAGATTTCGATTTCTTATACTCATTTAAAAGTTATGAGCTTGGAAGACTTAGGGGCCTTCCTTAGCCGTGTGGATTGAGTCTGCGGCTACAAAGCTGGGTTCGATTTCCGGTCGGTCCAGGATCTTTTCGTAATGGAAATTTCCTTGACTTCCCTGAGCATAGAGTATCATCGTACCTGCCACACGATATACGAATGCGAAAATAGTAACTCTGGCATAGAATGCTCTCAGCTAATAACTGTGGAAGTGCGCATAAGAACACTAAGCTAAGAAGCAGGCTTTGTTCCAGTGAGGACGTAATGCCAAGAAGAAGAAGAAGAAGAAGAAGAGCTTAGAAGACTAGAAATTTCGTTACATATATTGCCAGAACAACGGAATAAGGAAAGGGTTAAGAGCAAAATTCTTTCCAAAATAATACCGAGAGAAAAAAGTCCTTGTCTCATGGATTTGGAACGTTTAAAGCGTTATGTGCTTTTAAAACTATAGAATAATTTTAATGCTTACATCGACGTTATGAGTATCGAAAATAGATAGAGAAAATATAATACGAAGCTTAACATTATGGGTTAAAAGAAATAAAAATCAATATATACTCAATGCTGTGAAGTTTGAGTGATTTTGATTTTTTTTTTAGAAAACAGTACTAAAAAATAACCATGATAAATAAATTCGTAATCGAGAACAGAATAGCTGTTATGAAAGAATCCCCTAAGTGGGTAGCTGAACTAAAACGTATCCCCTGAGAGGGTATTCTATAAAAATGTCCCCGAGAGGGTAGCTAACAAAAAACGAGTCCCCTGGGAGGGTCTTCTTCTTCTTTCTGGCATTACGTCCTAACTGGGACAAAGCCTGCTTCTCAGATTAGTGTTCTTATGAGCACTTCCACAGTTATTAACTGAGAGCTTTCTTTGCCGCTTGACCATTTTTGCATGTGTATATCGTGTGGCAGGTACGAAGATACTCTTATGCCCTGGGAATCGAGAAAATTTCCTTTACGAAAAGATCCTCGACCAGCGGGATTCGAACCCACGACCCTCAGCATGGTCATGCTGAATAGCTGCGCGTTTACCGCTACGGCTATCTGGGCCCCTGGGAGGGTAGCTAGAAAAATAAGTCCCCGAAAGGTTTGCTAACAAAAAAAAGTGAATCCCCTGAGAGGATGAGCTAAAAAATATCGAGTCTCTTGAGAGGGTAAGCTACAATAATATCGAGTCCCCTCAGAGGGTGTGTTACGAAGCTAGAAAAGCGAGTCACCCGAGAGGGTAGCTAACAAAAAAGTGAGTCCCCTGAGAGGGTAAGCTACAAAAATATCGAGCCCCTGAGAGGGTACGCTACAAAGCTAGAACAGCGAGTCTTACAAAATTAACATTTAGAGAAGATAGTTGAGATAAAGCAAGTCTCCTAAAGGGTAGCTGAAAATGCAGGCATTGTAAGAAGGTATCTGAAATAGAGCGAGTTACCTTAAAGGATAGGCTTTAATTAGCGAGGATAGCTTCTACAAAATGACTATGCTCTCATGACCACTTTGAAATTTTAGAAGCTCTCACGTTATGAGCCTAGAAAAATAATAAATATTTAAGGAACATATATTTAGTAACATAGAATTTGAAACTGTACAGCGTTTTGTGCTGTTGAAATTTTGAAACATTTGAATCTCTTATGTTCAGATAACTAATAATATATAATTTTATTGTGCATAGCGTTTTGTGCTGTTGGAATTTTAGAAGATTTTTTTTTTGATACTCACTTTTACGTTATGAACCTGGAAATTTCTTTCCAAAGTTACATTTGAAAACATAGATAGCAAATTGAATAGAATAAGAATATTTGAAGCATTTTCTGCCGTTAAAGTAAAAGGTTTCCATCATTTATGCTCACTTCGATGCCATGGGCCTGAAAAACTCTTTCCAAATTAGCTTTTTAAGAACATAATAATCAATAAAAAAAAAAGAATTAAAATGTGTAGAGCGTTTTGTGCTATTGAAATTTTAGAAGACATTGATTTCTCATTTTTACTTTGACGTTATGTTAAAATATTTATAATTTAATTCAAGGCAACGTAAACCAAATGAAAATATCCTTGATTTTTTTCCCAAGAGAAGTAGAGATCCATAGAAGAAACAATCAAACGTTGAAAAACGCAGTTCTTGACATCTTCAACCGTGATGGATACAGGAAACAATCACTACTCAAAGAGTTTTATAAAGCTGTTTGGGCAATACTAAATTTACTTTTGTCTTTTCAGGATCATATCAAGATTCAAGTTAACAGTATTACAACAGATAGCGGAAGAATCACAATCAAACATGGAATTGGTCACCAAACAGAAGGAAGCTTTTTTATGACTCTCAAGTAATTTCAAATTATGAATCAACAAAATCTTAACATTTACTTACTAAAAGTAGAGGAAGGGGTGAATGTAGGGATTATTAGAGTATAGTAAAAACAAGATAGGTCCGTGAGCTAAAGAACTGTTTAGCTAGTACTCAAAATGAAATCAATCGAGATCGTAGTAGCCACAGCTTGACGAAAGAAAAATAGAGATCAGTTTGTTGATGTATTTTGGGAAGAATAAACGTGCTTTTATAATGACGGAAGAAATGTGTTAATTCTAGTCTAACTCGTTAGAAAATCGAAGGAAAGATTGATCGGGAAATGTGTAAAACCGGCTACGTAAAAAGGCTGGTCACTACATGCAGTTACGGGTTTTTATTCAATTTTGTCGGAAATTATTCAGATGGAAGTTTCACTCTTGCGGAGACGTCGTAGGAATGGGTCAAAAAACCCTGTTTGGATAAATAAGCAAATAAAAAATTTGAAAAATCTTAAGCAAAAGGCTCATAAAATTTACAGACAACAAAAAACTCAAGAAAGTTTAGAAAATTATTTGTATATTGTCAACCAACTTAATCAAGCCATATCCACTGCATTTGAAGTGTACAACACAAAAATTTAAAATGTTTTCAAATTTTGCCCTAGGAATTTCTTCAATTAGGTTAAAACTAAGATGAAGTCTAGCAACTTTCCATCTAAAATGACATTGGATAATAAAGTAGCAGATAATCAAGATGACATTTGCAATCTCTTTGCTGTTTTTTTCCAAGAGACTTATACAAATTTTTCGGATAATGACCGTGATTTTGAACACTTTTCTAGTTTTCCTTATTTTACAACCGATGTCGGCGTTAGTCAAATACAGGTACAGGACATTTTAACAGGACTGAAGAATTTGGATCCCACCAAAGGATCAGGGCCTGACGGTATCCCACCTGTTTTACTTAAAAACTTAGCCAATGAATTTACAGCACCATTATTTTGGCTGTTCAACATGTCACTTGAAAAGGGCAGATTTCCAAAAGAATGGAAAAGGTCATTTCTTATACCCATTTACAAGTCTGGTAAAAAATCTGATATCCGAAATTATCGTGGAATTGCTATTATTTCATCCATTCCTAAACTATTTGAATCAATCATAAATAAAAAAGTATTTAGCCCAATAAAACATAGAATAACCAATGTACAACATTGTTTCTTTAAAGGTCGTTCTACCACAACGAACCTTTTGGAATTTGTAAATTACACTTTAAATGCAATGGATAGAGGTAACCACGTCGAATCGCACTTTACACCGACTTTAGTAAAGCATTTGACAGATTAGATATTCCTATGTTGATTTTCAAGCTGAATAAAATGGGAATTGCAATGAGACTCCTCAACTGGAATGAATCGTATTTAACAGATCGCCAATGAATAGTAAGATTTGAGGGAAAACTATCTAAACCTGTTCATGTTACATCAGGAGTTCCCCTAGGTTTACATTTAGGCCCATTGTTATTCATAATGTTTGTAATGATATTTCATATGTGAGAAAACATGCTAAAATTCTTATTTATGCTGACGATAAGAAACTTTTTATGGAAATCAATAGCAAAAAAGAGAGCGTCATTCATCTGAATGAAATAAGTATATTTGAGAAATGGTGTAGTAAAAGCTTACTTAAATTAATCGTCAAAAAATGTAATCTAATCAAATATAGCAGAAAACGTAATACAACACAGATTACTATCTTTTTAGAAAATCAAGATGTTCAAAGGAGCGATAAGATTAGAGATTTAGGTGTTATATTAGATTCTAAACTTACATTTACTGACCATTGTAATACTATTGTCCTTAAAGCAACCAATATGTTATGCTTTATTAAACTATATTAAACATATACGATTAAAACCTTGTACATTGCTTATGTAAGATCAGTTTTAGAACATTGTAGTATTGTGTGGTCCCCACATATGAAAACACATGAGTATAGAATCGAATCAGTACAGAAGCAATTTCTATTATATGCCTTACGAAAATTAGGCTGGACAACGTTTCCACTGCCATCATACGAGGCTCGATGCATGCTTATTGACATCCAAACTTTAAAGGAGCGTCGCGAATTAGCCATGCTTTAATTTGTCAATGGTATAGTATCGCATCGTATTGATTCCACCAATCAATTTTCTAGTTTGAATTTCTACACGCCCGCCAGACAGTTGAGGAATCGGAATTTGTTCGCATCAAACAATCATCGAACTAATTATGCCAAATTCGACCTAATAAATCAAATGATGTCTCTTTATAACCAGCATTACACAGAAATTGATTTGACCATGTCGCGAACGAAGCTTAGGCAATACTTTAATTCCCTGAGATATAACGCCCAGTGGCACAGTCGAAACACGTTCCTCACGAAAAGTTTTTCGTACTAAAGCGGGAATCAAACCCTTGATTCAATGCGGCTAAATGCTTGGTAACACTAACCATACGGCCACGAAGCCCACATTTTCCTTCAAGTAGACATGTGCTCACAATAAATTGATCAGATGAAGTTAAATATTTAGGACTCATTCTAGATAAAAAAAATCACAAATCACGTTGAGGGCGTTGAAGCCAAAAGAAACAAATATATAAAATGTCTGTATCCACTTAATAACAGAAAATCAAAACTTTGTTTTAAGAACAAGCTCTTGATCTTTAAGCAAATTTTCAGGCTAGCCATGTTGTATGCTGTACCAATATGGACTAGCTGTTGTAATACTAGAAAGAAAGCTCTACAGAGGATTCAATAAAAAAAATCAAAATGATTCTGAAGCTCAATCCCTGTAGAGTACTAATGAGTTACATGGAATGTCCAATGTTGAAATATTGGAGCAAATGTCGAATAAAATTATTATTAATTCTAGACCCAAATCGTTGCAATCTTCTATCGCCACGAATAATGCGGTATATTTTTGTTCAAGTTAAGTTGAGTTAATTGAAAGCGTTTTTTTCTCTTATAAGGAATTAGGAAGAAAGTGTTTTCTAACATAGAACACCTAGACATAAGAAATGAATGTAATGTTTGGAATTCAAGTATCAAAGATATAAAAAAACAGTTGTGGTACGGTAAAAGTGAAGCTTTGAATATCTCGGAAAGACTTTAAGCAACCTAAACTACGCATTTGATAAGTGCAGAAATGCCCTTTATTCGACAAAAAAATACTGGTTATTCACAACTTCTGAAAAAAGAAAAACTCTTGAAATTATAATCAAAATGTTTTCAATTCAGTAACGGTTTACGAACACCTGTCAATTTTTATAACCTTTCAACAAGTGTCACCATAATAAAAACCGCAATGGAAAGGATTGCAAAATCAGTTTAAAAATATCCGAACGGATCGTTCATTGAACCCAGACCGTCCGATCGAAACAAGGAAAGGCCAAAAAGTAATCGTCAGTTACAGTGAGTGCATACATACTAGACCTCATCAACAGTGGTTCGGTACTTGGTAGTCATCAGTGCTGCAGCAGCTGGTGGTGGTGCTTATGGTTGTAGTATTTACAATCACCAAGAAGTAGTCCCTGGCACTGTACTGCAAAGAAGGGGTTGAAGGGAGGTCCGCAATAGTGAACGGATTTTTACGTTTGTTTGCATACGAAACGACTTGGAGCACATCGTGGAATTCTGATTTCTGTCACTTTCGAATACCACCACCGCGCGGCAAGACAACCAGCCCAGTGTCATTGACTTTTGAGCTGGGTTGGTTGGTGACGTGACGTGATGGCTTTGGATGACCCGATTTCACCCCTTTACGTGGGTCGGTTTCATAAATCACGGGTTTGTGTGTGTGCGCCGATCGAGCGAGAATGCGGCTCGGTATGGGGAAATTTCCCATTTACTAATTACTCCCCTAACACCCGGACTACATCTTGTTTGCATACGTTAGTAGGTGGTCGCAGTGAGTCGCCTTGGATTGTGACCGCTGTGAGACCGCTTCAGGGGGGAAAGGTGTGCACCCATGGGCGTAGGTATGGTTCCCATCAGGGGAGGGGTAATGATTTCAATTTTTTCAAATTTCCTTAACTGCCCTGGGCATAGAGTATCATAGTACCTGCCACACGATATACGAATGCGAAAATGGCAACTTTGGCAAAGAAAGCTCTCAGTCAATAACTGTGGAAATGCTCATAAGTACACTAAGCTGAGAGGCAAGGATGTAATGCCAAGAAGTAAAAGAAGGGTTCGGAAAATGTCAGAAACCTTGTAAGGATCTGATCTGAGATTACGAGTTTCATCACAATTCTTTCAAGATTCTTAACAACATTTTTACATGATCCCCATTAAAATATCTACAGTTGGGCTCTTATCAGAATTCAACCAGGTTTTCAACCAGAAACCTTCCTGTGTTGTCACTAGATTGAATTCAAAACTTGTCTAATCTAAGTTTTTGGGTCACCAAGTGGCTCGGTAGCTGGTAGCTTAGTTGGTGAAGCACTCGTCTAAAAAACAAGAGTCCTGGGTTCGAATCCAGCCGAGCACGTGGATTTTTTTTTCATAATTTCACCCATAATTTATCTATCTTTACCACGCGTAATGAGTTAATTAATTTTAAAAGTAATTATGAAGAATTCACTGAAAGTCATACTTCAAAACTTGAAAATTCACCTTCAAATGTCTTGCGCCACCTCTAAATTTTAATATTTTAAGCTCAAAATTCGAGTTTTCCCCTTTTTCAAATCACAAAAAATTCAGAAGAGCGCACGAATTTTTGGTTTTGAGAACTTTTGAAAAATAAGCCGCACCCTACTGCGTACGCGAAAGCACAAAAAAAATCGCTCTAAAGATCAAGCAAAAACAACTGATGTTTCTCATGTGGTCTAATATTGGCATTAGTGGTGCAAAGAACCACGGTTATTTCGTTGCATTATAATGGCACGCTACTTCGACTTCATTGGCATTATATGCGTATAGAAAGCTGTTATGTATCAAATGACTATACCCTGTATGCTGTTATAATGCCGCATTAAAGGGCTTACTGGTTACTTGGGGGTGTTGCTATTGATTTTATAGGACCACTTCCTTTAGGAGAATATTTACTGGGGGTAGTGGATTATTACAGTATACAGGAAGAAGTAAGAGTCAAGTCAAAGATACATTCTGAATATCCAAGAACTATTACTCTCAAGAACGAGGAACCATTTTGAAGAATTTAAAGAATATTGTAAATTACATGACATTCATTTGAACCATTCAGCATCATATTAGCCCTAGGAAACTGGGCTGATTGAGAGGCAAAATGGATTGGTAAGAGATTGGAAAAAGTATTTGAACGAGTATTCAATCATGTGTTACACGACCGCGTTAAACAACTGGCAATAAAACCATCCATTGAAAATATAGAAACAACTCCAGTATCATTGGATTATTCATGATAAAGATACAATAAACAAACAGGAAATGAAAGAAAAAGAAGAAAGAAGACGTCATACTCATGAATCTGATATCAGGAACGAAGATATTGTTATAACGAGAAACTTTTAATCATCTAATAAACTTACTACAACGTTTGGAAGATCGAAATATAGAGGAACTAAACTAACATGATCCCGAGCTAAATAAGGAGATCTAGAGGCAGGGGCAACGTGACAAAAAACATTGTACATTTGTGAAAGAACCACCGCTGCATATAGACAACAACATTCAATTGTGAAGGCCATAACAATCCGGCAATTAATGTATCCAGTCCTGTGATGACTAAGGAATCAACAATATTCGGTTGATGATGAGCCTGAGCTCCAAGGATTCTTTTCTGATGACTGATTTACGGATGTGTAAAATAAACTATTGATTTTTCAATTTAAATAATGTTAATTTACAAGTAAGTAACTGTCATAACTATATACGTTCACCACCCTGAAACGTATATAGTTATGACAGTTACTTACTTGATGGGCAACATTTCCTTCCTATGGCGATGAATCTACGCCGAATAAAGAAGCCCTCTCCATTGGACCCGGTCCTGACCCAATCGCTTTCAGTCGCCCTGAACGTTAAGCGACCTTAAATCCTCCTCAACTACAAAAAGCCAACTGGTGCGCGGTCTTCCATAGAGGCGACGGCCTATCCCTGGTTCTCTGCTGAATATTAGTTTAGCTTGACGTTCCTCCGACATGCGAGCTACATGCCCAGCTCACCGCAGCCTGCCGTGTTTTATAGGCCTAACAATATCCATTTCTCTATAGACTTGGTATGACTCGTGATTCATACGACGCCGCCAGATGCCCTTTGACCCCGAAAGCTCTCCGGTCGACCTCTTTCAACGTCCAAGATTCGTGGCCGTACAGAGCTACCGCAGCTGCAATATGCCTTTTTACCTCGCGGGTAACATCATTTTCACAATTTACTAGAGTTCCAAGGTACACAAATTCTTCAACTACTTCAAACATATCATCATCTATCACACCCTCACTACCAACATCACCTATGGGCCCACGATGTCTACCAGCGACCAAGTACTTTGTCTTTGTGGTAATGATAATAAGCCCAATTCACGTTGTCTATCTTTCAAAACGTATGCCTCTTCCACAGCTCGGTGATCAATCCCGATTATGTTGATATCGTCCACAAAACCAAGGAGCATATACGAACGTGTAATAGAGCCATCCCAATGCAGGCAAGCTCTTCTTATTGCTCCTTCTACACTATGTTGAACATCTTAGAGAGTTAGAAATAAAACCAGTGTTGCTAGTTTAATGATCAGTATAGGAATGCATGTATTTCAATATAGAATGCATAAGGCTACCACTATAAGTACATCTAACAGAACAATAGGTTTGAAAGTACATCACTCTGCTTCAATATCTGTCTAAGGTTACGAGGGGTGTTGATATCTCATCCGCAACCCGTATACTTGACTTCGATCCTTCCAACGTTGCACGAATCAGTCTTATCAGCTTCGCCAGAAAACCATGTTCCATCATTATATTCCAAAACGCGTTTTATTTCGCTGAATCGTACGCCGCCTTGAAATTAATGATCAGATGATGAGTCTGCAAGTTTAACTCCCGGAATTTATCGAGGATCTGTCGCAGGGTAAAGATTTGATCCGACGTCGATCGGCCCTCACGAAAACCAGCTTGGTTTTCACCGTCGAAGGACTCTTCAAGCGGTCTCAATCTGTTGAACAGAATACGTGACATTATTTTGTACGCCGAATTGAGAAGCGTTATTCCTCGGTAATTGGCGCCCCTTCCAATCTATCCAGCTAGCAGGCGGTTCTTCTTCCTCCCATATCCTTAGTAGTATATGGTGATTTACTCTATGCAGCTGCTCACTACCGTGCTTGAGAAGTTCGACTGGAAACTCATCCTTCCCAGCAGCCTTGTTGTTCTTCAGCTTCTTAATCGCCTTCTTAACCTTATCTAGTGATGGAGGCTTCACAGATGGACCATCGTTGTTGATGTTTATTCCGTTCTCCGATGCTCTATCGTTCCCTCCATTCAGTAACGTTTCGAAGTGCCCTTTCTACCTGTTAGCGACCAACGTTCTATCTGTCAGCAAATCACCTTCACGATCGTTGCACATGACGGGAGCCGGCGCTGACTTTCCCCGCACGCCATTGACAGTTTCATAGAATCGTCGCATATCCTTCTGTACCATACAGTCTTGCGCCTCGGCTATCACATTCTCATCATACTCTTATTTCTTCCTACGATAGATTCGCTTTTCGGCTGATCTCGTTTCCTTATACCGCTCTCTGTTCAGCCTGGTACCAGATATTACCATCTGACATCTGGCCACGTTCTTCTCATCCGTCATTCTCTAGCACTCCTCATTGAACCATCCGCTTCTGGGGCGTCTTCGAGCAGTATCTATCACTTCTCGCGCTGTTTCATTCATCCCTCCATTGCATCCCATAGATTGTTGAGGTTTTCGCTCACATTGACCTCACTTATCCACTCGTCCAGCTTTTGGTGGTATTCAGATGTATCACCATCTACTGAGAATCGCTGAATATTGAATCCCATTGTTCGCTGTGGTCTTGAATTCGCTACAGTTGATAACCGTGCTTGAATTTTACTGACAACGAGGTAGTGATCCGAGTCAATGTTGGGACCCCTGAGACTCCTAACATCGATGACATTTGAGAAATGTCGGCCATCCACCGGAATATGGTCTATCTGGTTGCAAATATCACCATTTGGGTGTCTCCGGGTGTGCTTCTGAATATCCTTGCGTGCAGAGTAGGTGCTGCTGATGGCCATTTCCCTGGCAGTTATATTGGACGTAGCGTTGGCGATGGGATCAACCACCCGGAATTCACGTTCTCCGAAACTAAGCCACCACACTTCTTGAATGGCGGCTACGCCGACTCTAATCTTCCGCAGTTCACGAGCTGAAAGGCTCGCTCGTCCGGGTTCATTTAAAGTCCTGATAATTCAGGTACTAAGTTACCATTCATAGACCATATTTCGTTGCCAGGTAAGAAATTCGATTGTGCTACTTTTCCCCGAATGTTGTTTTCCCGAATGTCGGTTCCCCAAACGCCAGTTCTCCAAATGACCCGTTTCCCCGAAAAGTGGCTGCAGTTCAAATACGTTCTAGAATAGATTTCTGTGCAGGATGTTGGCCGAAATTTCCCCGAAAACCATTTGCCCGAATGCAATTTCCTCGAATGGCTTTTCCCCGAATGAACTATTTCCCCAAAATTTATTTTATGAATGTACCATTTTCCCGAAAAAATCGAAATGAAATTGACATGCTGAAAGCTATCCATGGTCCTGCTTCCAAAAAGTATTTAACGCGCTAGCTAATGAAAGATTAGTGCAACGAAATTGATTAGTTTGTTATATAAATCTATCTGTTTAAAGTAACAGATGTTCAGAATAATGTGCCACGTACATTTGACTCAAAACAACTTACAATATTTGTGTGATAGCGTGATGAAAAAAAGCGAGCAGTTTTGGACGAATAAACATTCGGCATAGTTTTGCCTTCTTAAAGCTCGATTCAAAGTAAATCTGGACGCACGATTCAATACACCACCACGCCCCTGGTGGTTGGAACAAAAAACTTTTGACAGCACATGTTAACGTTTCATTGACGAATAAATTGGTGAAAAGTTTTCCTCGATTGATCGACGCATCTCGAAATTACGGATCATGGAACTCGAGAAAAGAAAATTGATTGTGCACAAACATCTAGAGAATCCTTCGTGGTCCGCCTCAAAAATAGCAAAAGTGGTGAAATTCCCAAAGTCAACAGTGTGTCTTGTAATCAAACGTTACAAGGATAATCTGAGTGTGGATAGAGCACAGCGCATCTATCATAAAAGTGGCACTAGGGACAAAGAGCTGAGGAGGAAGGTGTTGAGGTGCGTGAAAGGTAACCCAGGTATCTCCATACGTGATTTGGCAAAGAAATGCGATTCTAACTTATCCACCGTGCGTAACATCCTTTCAAGAGAAGGATATAAGTCTTTTTGTGCCAGTAAACATCCAAATCGCTCCCTGAAACAAAATTCAGTGGCCAAAAAGCGAGCACGATTACTTTACGAACGAGTTTTGACGAAATTTGATGGCTGCATTTTAATGGATGACGAGACATACGTCAAAATGGATTATAAACAAATCCCCGGACGAAAATTTTACCTGGCAACTGGTCGTGGGGATGTTCCTTCCAGGTACAAATTTGTTTTTGCTGACAAGTTTGCTCGGAAACTTATGATTTGGCAAGGAATCTGCAGTTGTGGCCTTAAAACCAAGGTTTTCATCACATCTACCACAATGAATTCGAAGCTCTACATTGAAGAGTGTCTGAAAAAGCGGATTTTACCCTTCATTCGGCAACACAAAACCAACGTTATGTTTTGGCCGGATCTAGCCAGCTGCCACTACTCTAAGGAGGTACTAGAATGGTATGCTGCAAACAATGTCAATTTGGTCGCCAAAGAGATTAATCCTCCGAATTGCACTGAGTTCAGACCGATCGAACAATATTGGGCAATTGTCAAGCGAAAACTTCGAGGATGCGGTAAAGAAGTGACAAATGCACAACAAATGCGTTTAAAGAGGAATAAGTTCGCCGATACAGTGTCGCCAGCTACTGTGCAGACCATGATGGCATCGATCATAAGTAAAGTGCGACAGTTCGTTCGAAGTGGTGAAATGTAATAACTTGTTTTATATTGTTTGAACGCTGAATAAATACCCTTTTGTTTGACGTTTTGACCAACGCTGTATGTTGTTTCATTCTTGAGTTATGATCATTTGAATGCGTCCAAATTTACTTTGAATCGGGCTTTAGAATAATAGGATGTTCTTTATATTTATACTGTTCCAATATGTAGTGGCACTTAGCTCATAATCTTAAATTTTCCATTATTTTAATAATAGGCTGTTATTTCATGCCTTATTTGGCCAAACGTCCTCATGTCATTTGTCCACTAGGTTAAACGCTGGGAGGGAGGCACAGATACTACACACGAAATATGACAACAAGTTTTTTTTAAACTGCAAGAAAACTCTAGCTTACCAACGACAATCCCGGCAGACTTGATGAAAATCGCTAGTTTTCTTTAGTTGTGTACTTTTGATCTTTTCGGACAAACATGGAAAAAGTGCCTAAGTTTTCTATGCATCATTTTCGTATTTATTGGAAATGAATTTGAATGTTTTTTATTCAATCAGAACAAAATGTGAACATGATTATTATACCAGTAATATAAGGAAGAACAACCTATGTTTCAAAGAAGGGATATTTATAAAAGTGAAAACAAGCATTTTACGTTATCAACTATAGTTCAAAAAAAAAATCGTATGCTTATGTTTTAAGAAACACAAACTACTAACGCAGAAAGGTTTATGGACAAAAGGTCGAAAATGATTTTCGATCTTCTGTCCCTTAAACTTTGTTCTCGAACCTTTTGTCCTATAGACATTTTGTCTTTTAACCTTTTATAGATTAACGCGGAAATAATAATCGAATGACAGCCTACACACGATGTGCTGAACTGTCAGATGCGTCCCAAATCAACTAATGTCGAATTCGTTTTTGAACCTAGGTTGGAACTCGTGAAACTCGTTCTGAATCACAGCTTCAACTCCAACCCAAATTAGGTTCGACCGAGCTACAATTTGCGTGACGTTAGTTTTTAATGTGTTGATCACCGACCCAGTTTCGAAAAACGAAAACGATATTAATCACTGATTCATTCTTTAATTTTTAACTGTCATCGATTTCCAATCCAAATATCTTATCTTTCGTTTTTCGATTCAAATCATTCATAAAAAACATTCATTTGAAACGATTATCAAACATACTGAATATAATCTATTACACCGATAATGATAAAAATAAAAAAAAAATCTTTGCAAAAAGCATTCGGGGAAACAGTTCATTCGGGAAAATTGTTTCCGGGAGAAAATCATTCAGGGAAATGGTTTCGAGGAAATGTCGGACAATCATTTGCATTGAAATATGCAGACACTGAAATGGGCTATTCGGGGAACGGGCTATTCGGGGAACGGGCTATTCGGGGAACGGGCTATTTGGCGTTCAGGGAAACGACATTTGGGAAAAAGCAGCACAACCGGTGTTTGCAATTTTTAAATTATAAGTAAAAGGATATGTACTATTGTTGTGTAGTAATAGGCTTTGTTTAGAATTGGAAAAACAGAGAGTGGACGTAGTCAATTCAAGCCTGCACAAAGTTATTACAGGAACATCTAGTAAAATCTTGAGGGATATAAAGTGCAATCCTGAGAGTAATTTCAGGGGAAATGTGAACAGCATTATCTAAACAGATTTCCTGGCGATTTCATCAAATAATTCCTCAATGTTTATCAATATATTATCAATATTTATTTCCGTAATACTGATGAATTTTCTGTCAGTATCTCCGTGTTTGAATCCTTTTCAGGTGCTTATCACGTTTCTGGCAAATTCCATAGCAAGATCCATTGAGAACTGATAATACTAGAGAAATATGGTCCAATCCGCACTATCAAGGTAAAGACCTGACTCATTGAATCACTCCTAGAGTGACTTAGTTTGTTTTCTTTGCCATAAACGGTGTCAAAATATGTTTGTCTAAGTATTGCTGTTACAAACCTTGACGAAAAACTATTCCATGCTACAAATCAAACTAATGGAGGAGCTTGGTTGCAGACTCTTAGATCTCCATAACAAATAACATTATCCCCCTACCATTAGGTCAGTACCTCATTCAAGACTTATTTTTCAACTAACTTTCGAACCGAATCAAAACCGCGAAAAAACTCAAATTTTGGAATTGATTTCAAATTTGCAACTAGCAGATATTGTGTATTTACTGTTATCATTTTAAATAGCCTTGAATGTTGATATTTTTACAAGAGAACTATCCTTAATGTGGCATTTTGGGCCATTTTACACTACCTTTGAAAAATTTCTGGCAATTTTTTTCTGCAAGCTTGAATGTTTTTTGAACTCCAAGAATTTTGCTTCGGCACGATTAGTTTATAAATATGAATGCTGGAGACCCTTTTGAAAAAAAAAATAGAAACAAGGTAACTCCCATAGCGATTTCTTCAATCGGTTAGGGAGGGAGGTACAACGGACTCTTGCCCCTCTTTGGCTACACCCATGGCTTTACCTCACAAACAGCTGGTTTCATTAGTAGGCATTGTTGCCACCGATCGGCCTACTTCGTCGGCGAGGGGTTCGAAGCGGGGGTGCTAAATGAGAACACCATGACTTGCTTTAGGAATTCTCAACAGCGGCCACCACATGATCCGAACGATCCAAACGATCCGAACGAGGTGATAAGTGTGCAAGGTGCACCTCTCCATCTCGGGGTTGCACTCATCGATTTACTACTAACACCCCGACCACGACACGACTCGACACTATACTCGGACGACGACGACGGCTCCGGATCGCTGCTAGTTCACTTACGATGGTATTTTTCCACTCGAACTCGGGTCCCCTCTCAATACCCCCGATGTGCGGTTTTTATAAGTATGAAGCAAAGAAAAACTGTAACCGGAGAGTTCATTGACTCGGGTGGAATTTAATTTATTCAAATGTCAGCGCATACTGAGACGTCGTTTTTGTTTAGCGATTATATAACAGTGTTTTGGGGTTTTGCAAAGCGGTTTAATCCTCTTGCATTTACAGTTAAGCAGCTACTGGTAGAACTCACTTTCTAAATCTAATGCGTCAATCACAAGTTCCGCACAGTTGACGATCTTTGGTTTATTTCACGCGACGATAACTGCATTCGGAAATAAAACTACAATATTTGTTTCGCAAATTTAGAAATCGTTTAGCACGTTTCCCCGACTTGCCAAATGGATGACTTTTAGCACCTGTCGAAAAAAAGTCCCCAGCTAATAAATTTCATCTCTCCAGGGGACGGAAGAAGACTGGTTCAAATATGAACGTTTATCTTATATTCAGTTGTTAATTATAATAGATTCTCAAAAGGACATTTAAGTTCTGCCATGGCTTCATACGGAATTGATTGGCATTTAAACCGAAAGATACCCAAATTTGTTGTTTGAGAATGACCATTGAAATCATGAAAATCATATTTCACTTCAAAAATTGTGTTTTAAACATTTGACGAACTAATCAATCTGAAATGGAATGTGATTGTCAGTAGTGTTGAGAAGATAAGTTTAAAGTAAAGTATGTCTTAATGAAGAGTTTAGCATATTTTCATTTTACATTATATCTTTAAAATTTAAATGGATTAAATCATTATCAAAATACGGTTATATAAATGGATGTGCTATAAACGATGTTCTACTTCGGTTTCCGTCCTAAAGGAGAATTCCCCGTCCGCTCAAGATGGCAGGAAGCCAACAAAACGAAATTATCTCATGCAGATGGTCGTGAAAGTAGATCAACTCGTAATACACAATGATATAACTTCCCACCTCCCGACTTGCAGCATAAGGGAGCGACAACTGGTTCTCCGACTGCAAAAGCCATTTCCTGGAGGAAGTTGATGACCCACTTGTTAACAACTGGAACGAAAGTTGCTCTCCCACAGTATATCCCCTTCAATTCTCGTTCAATTACTGCATCTTGCGGTATCCCATGGAGTTGCAGGTCGTGCTTTCGTAACACCGTGCCACCCACCTGAAACCCGCAAGCTAGGTTGGGACCCCATCATTGTTGGGTTCGTTTTCTGGGTTACGACAAGACGATCAACTCTCCTCGCACCCAACACGTCCAGTCCGGCATGTTCCGAGGTCCGATTTGGGCAGAACAAGACACTTCACAATAGTCACCACCAACCGGAGTCCAACTCGCGGATTTAATGCCTTCACGCCGCTTTCCTGCTTCCCATTTCTTCGCGTCTTCGCGTTCTGTAATAGTTAGTACCGAAATTGACCTCAAAAGTGTTATGTTCGCAGTCCATTCCTGTTTTTTGCTTCGTCCGACCCTGCTCTTCATCACCTGCGCCTTGCAGCACGATGGCAATTGCGCCCGTATAATATAGGGTAGATGTACCAATTATGGATGTAGTACCAATCATGCCAATAGAGGGAACAACACGATCCCATTGTTTCACTAGAATATGCCTATGAATGATGATAGCAACTTCTCCACATGCTCTATCCAGTCGATCATTACGATAAACAGAAAAGTTTGGATCTGTTTTGAGTTTGGTTCCAGTTTTCAAATTAGTTTCATGCCTAGATTGATACAAAAACGACGATCTCAAAAACCAATTTTTATAACAATTTAAACTGTTTAGTTATTTTGTTTGATTCGCAAGGCTTCAAACTTGTAGTTGACCGCAACAAGTCGAGCTTATGATTTAGAAACACGACTAATATCTGTTTTTTTATCCATATTGTTGATATATTGCATCCAGAATTGGGACACCTACCCTAATGTCGACCCATCGGTTGGGGGCATAGGCTCTTCAGCATCTGTACGGCGAAGCGCGACCCAGAGCCGTGTGTCCCATTTTCGCGAGACCTCCGGGTTCCCGGCACGACTTCGATGGCGCATCAGTGACCCAGTGAGCAGAGCAGCGTGATGGCGATGATATGTGTGTGATGCTTAAAATGGAATGGAAATTCCCTCCGCTTCAAGAATGGGTCCCTTCTTTTCATTTGGATGTGCTTATCCCGTACGAGTTTGGCTATGGGACGGAATTCGAGTTGGCGAAGTAAGTGTTTTACTGCGTTGTGGACCCGAGTAAAAAGAGTTGTCAATTTACCGTTGTGTCTCAAATTCTAAGAGAAAATACATAAAAGTGAGCCTTGTTTATGTGCGGAGTTGGGTATTAGAGGGTTAAGAAATAGCTTTTAAAGAACATCCAATTTGTAGGCAATCAAGATTAGCAGATTGAATTAAATTTATCTTTGCGGATCAATGACTTATTTTTACTTGGCCACCATAATATCCTGGGCTACAAACCTTCCTCCACAGTTTTGTCGTTGTCTTGCAGCAGCAACCAACGTATTGCACCCCGTTGGGAAAGGTGAAAAACGTGCACAATGCTTACGTTTTTGCATGTTTCGTAATTACCTTTCTTCGGCTGGTGGAAGTGTGGAGACTGGGATGGCAGTGAGCTCCTCCATTTTCTGTTCCCCTAAATCCCAGGGTGGATTAAGCTCATTTCAACCGGATCGGAGACTTTTTGTGGGTGAGCAAAAGTAAACAGTTAATATATTTCTTTTCATGCAAGATCGCAAAGTACGGAGTACATTGCACGGTTTTATGTAATGTGATAAATATTAGCAATCAGCCGAAACTGAGATGAGTGAGGGACTAAGATGGCTCTGTTTCGATGAACTGTTCCAGCAGCAAAAAAAATATTAATGAGAAAAAAAATAAGTACAAGAATTTGAACGCGAATACCATTCGCGAAGCAACCGAATTGACTGGATCTTGTAAAAATGTACCTCGGCTAACACCGAACTTGCATAACAGCGTCACATATAACTTTAAGCAACATGTAGAAACTCAACAAAACTGAACAGTACTCAACTTAACTAAAAAAATGCAACAATAGTTATTTCCGAGAAATGTTTTAAGAAATTCTATACAAATACTGGCCAGTTTTCTCAGGGATGTAGGACTTTTTATAAATTGTATTGCTCCAGCATCAGGGTTCCCTTCATGTTAATTTACATATAGATTTCTCCAAAAGTTCTTCTATCTCTACAATCCCAGTTTTCCTCTACGGATTTTTTCCTCCAGACATCATCATGGGAATTGCATAATTCAAAAGGCTACCAAATCGAGTATTCAGATCGCAGATACGACATTAAACTCGTATGTGACGTTAGATGAATTGAAACTAGCAGAAACACTTTTAAATTCAGTGTTAAAGGGACAAGATTAAGAGATTTGCTCCTTGACTTTGCGGACATAAGTGATCTCATTGAGATCTTTCGTAGGGCCATGGATTAGGTCATCATGGATAGGCCATAGCCAGCGAATATAGGCTTGATTGACATACAAATGAAGAATTCAGGACATATGGTAATGACAAATTCCGTTAAAAATCATGGGCATTAAATAAAACAGATTTTAAAAAGAAAACTACATAGTGTTGTAAATTGCCCTAGGAACACAGAGAACATCGAGTGAGATTTGAATAGGCAAAAAACCACAAATTAAACCAACACTAAGCTAAGGTACAATAACACTGCGGTACACGTTTTTCTCACAGGTACCTACCGTAGCGTCACGCCATTGCCGGGCGTATTGTAGAACTCCATCTTCGTCGGTCCTGGGCGAAACTTCTCCAGTCCGTTTAGGGTCCACCAGGGCGAATTTTGTTTACGTTTGCAAGCTGCGGGACCTAAGCTGGTTACGTAGTCCGTAAAAGGCCCTATTCGCAGCCGCAACATGTCTTTCAAAAGTGTTCCAAGGTAAACAAATTCTTCAACAACTTCAAACACATCCCCATCAAACACTGCCTCAGCACCTACCCTACCATGCCTGAGTCTATATCTACCTGCAACCATGTACTTCGTTTTGGTAGAATTAATAGTCAGGCCTATCCTCGCTGTCTCCCTCTTCAGAGACACAAAGGCCTCTTCCACTGACCTGCGATCAATTCCAATTAGGTCTATATCGTCCGCAAAGCCAAGGAGCATGTGCGACCTTGTGATAATAGTGCCATTTCTCTTCACGCCAGATCTCCTAATAGCACCCTCGAGTGCAATGCTGAACAGTCTTCCTGATTCAATCCGTCTAACGTCACGAACGAGGTTGACACCTCGTCTGCTATCCAAACACTTGATTTCGAACCATCCAGCGTAGCACGTATCAGCCTAATTAGATTCGCCGGAAAACCATTTTCAGACATTATCTGCCAAAGCTCATTTCTTTTAATTGAGTCGTACGCCGCCTTGAAATCAATAAACAGATGGTGAGTCTGCAAGTCCCGGAATTTGTCTAGGATCATTCGGAGGCTAAACATCTGGTCCGTTGTCGAACGGCCCTCACGAAAACCAGCATGGTATTCGCCGACGAAGGACTCCTCGAGCGGTCGCAGTCTGTTAAACAGGATGCGCGACAGAATTTTGTACGCCGAATTCAGCAGGGTAATTCCTCTGTAATTGGCACACTCCAGTCTGTGCCCTTTGTTGTAGATAGGGCGGATGAGGCCATCCAACCAGCCGGTGGGCAATTCTTCGTCCTCCCATACCTTCAGAAGTACTCGGTGGATCGACTGGTAAAGCTGCTCGCTTCCGTGCTTGAGAAGCTCGACCGGGATCTCGTCCTTCCCAGCAGCCTTACAGTTCTTCAGCTCGCTGATAGCTTTTTTAACCTCTCCTATGGTCGGTGGGTCCACAGCTTGATCGTCCCCAGACAACCAAAATGTACGTATAACGAAATCACCTGGAGGCTTTGTATGTGCAAAATTTCACTCATAAGATGTCGCGAAAAGGCCTTCTTTATACAAAAGTGGAGGCGATATACGTGCATATATTATGTGATGAATAAAAGCATATAATGCGAGTGTTTAAATTTTCTACCAAACTAACCTATGATCTTATGCGACTTAACGTATGAGAACAAATGTTGATTTGACAGCTGCTACGGATTGATTCGACTTACTTTGTACGAGTGTACGGAACGAAACAAAATGTACGAAGCAACTCAGAAAAGAAGTATTTTATGCGAGGAAACTTATAAATCTGACGAGTTTATCCACGGTGTTTTGCGGGTTTGATGTAATTAGTATGAATAAAGGAGTTGTAACGTGAACTTTCATGCGATTTCTGGTTGTCTGGGTCGTCATCTATGTTCATCCTGTTTCTCGCTACATTTACATTTCCACCGTTCAACAATTGCTGAAAGTACTCCTTCCACCTGGCAGCCACCGCCGTTTTATCGATCAGCAAATTCCCTTCTCGATCATTGCACATGTCGGGCACTGGTACGGTATTGTGCCGCGCACCATTGACCGTTGCATATAATCTCCGCATAACATTCCGGTTCATGCTTTCTTGAGCGTCAGCTACCACACTTTCTTCGTGCTGCGGTTGATTCGCTGGATTCGGTGGATTCGCTGCCCTGTACCGCTCTCTGTTCTGTCGGGTACCGGCCACAAGCATACGGCTTCTGGCGACATTCTTTATGTCTGTCACTCTCTGGCACTCTTCATCGAACCAGTCGTTTCGTCTTCGTCGTTGACCAGTGCCGATCACTTCCCGCGCCGTTGTTGTCACAGCTTCGTGTATAGGGTCCCACAGGCTGTCGACGTCTCCAGCAACGTTGATTCTTCCCAACTGCTCGTCTATTTGCTGACGGTACTGCGCAGCTACCCCATCAGTCGACAAGCGTTGTATATTGAAGCGGAAAGCGTTCTGTTTGTTGTGGAACTCGTGACGCTAGATAACCGCGCCCGAATTTTAGTCGATATTAGGGCCTCGGAAAGTCCTGACATCTGAGAAATGCCACCCATCAACCAGCACGTGGTCTATTTGGGAGCAGACATCGCCACTCGGGTGTCGCCAGGTGTGTTTGCGGATATTCTTTCGTGCGAAGTAGATACTGCTGATTGCCATCTCTATAGCAGCAGCGAAGGTTACTAGCCGCAGGCCATTATCATTGGTAACGGAATGAAGGCTTTCCGTTCCAATGACGGGTCGGAAGAAATCTTCTTTCCCGATCTGCGCATTTGCGTCACCGATGACCATCTTGACGTCTTGTTTTGGGCACTCTCCGTAGGCCTTATCCAGGCTCTCATAGAACTCATTCTTCATGTCACCGGGCTTATCGTTCATTGGCGCATATGTGCTGATCAGGCTGTAGTTGAAAAACTTGCCCTTCATTCTCAACACACAGATTCGGTCGGTAAGCCACCGAAAACCTCGCTTAATCTGCTCCCCAAACACTATGAAGCCAACTCCACCTTCTGCTCTGTCGCCACCGCTGTAGTAGATGTGGTACTTGAATGAAGAGTTGGCGATAAGGTCCACCGCTCGGAATTCGCGATCTCCGGTTCTGGGACAGCGTATTTCCTGGATAGCTGTCACGTTCACGCCAACACTCCGCAGTTCACGAGCCAGGAGCCCAACACGCGCGGGTTCATTCAAAGTTCTCACGTTCCAAGATCCAACTGTCCAATTGTTGTCCTCTATTCGATGCCGGGTCTGTTGCCGTAAAATTAATCCGTTTGTTCTACTTTTGCCTTTCTTGGTTGGTGAAGAGTCTTCGATAGGCCACCTAACCAGGGTTGCGCTACCTACATCGTGCTAGAGTGGCTGCCTTCTCGGTGCTGACACGATACAGCAATGTCCGTTTGTTCTTTACATGATGACCACGGTCTTAGCCATCACAACCATCCAACTTTATCAGGGCTTTGGACCTGTAGCTCTGGTTCTCAATAGTTTCAAGTTTCTTTCGAGGCAATTTGCTTGTTCTCTAAAAAGTCGTGATTTTCATGCAACCGTTCATGTAAGTAGTTCGTCACATTAAGGATTAAGCGAGCAATGTAGTAGACAACTGCGTGCGGCGTCTTGCCTGGTTTGTCTTCGAACGTAGAATATAGTCCAGCAACGAAAGCGTGGAAATTTTCAACAGTGATTCAACTGTATCAAAGCCTATATGTGATTGAAAAATATTATGCTGTTAACCCATATCCACCCAGCGTCCTAGAAATAGGACAGAAGCTCCGAACGCCCAGCGTCCTATAAATTGGGTTTGTACCCCGTTTGGCATAAAGTCGTTTGGCATAAGGTCGTTTGGCATAAAGCCGTTTGGCATAAAGTCGTTTGGCATAATGGTCATTTGGCATAATGACCGTTTGGCATAATGATTGACTTAGGGGTCAATATTGTAAATCGAGTGATTTCATGTGACTCGTCTGTACCCAGACAACCAAAATGTACGTATAACGAAATCACCTGGAGGCTCTATATGTGCAAAATTTCACTTATAAAATGTTGCGAAACGGCCTTCTACGTACAAAAGTGGAGGCGATATGCGTGCATATATTATGTGATGAATAATAACATACAATGCGAGTGTATAAATATTCTACCGAAGTAACCTGCAATATTATGCGACTTAACTTATGATAACAAATGATGATTTGACAGCTGCTACGGATTGATCCGACTTACTTTGTACGTGTTTACTGGACGATACAAAATGTACAAAGAAGTGTTTTATGCGAGGAAACTCATCAATCTGACGAGTTTATTTACGGTGTTTAGCGAGTTTGATGTAATTAGTATGAATAAACGAGTTGTAACGTGAACTTTCATGCGATTTCTGGTTGTCTGGGTTATCACTGTCGATCAAAGTAAGCATGTATATTTAAGATGTAACCCGTCGACAATCATAGTAATCCAGTCACATAGAGTGACAACTGTCGAAAAACTCGAGTGACAGAGCCGTGTCGAGCTAATTTTTTTGTCGACAGTGACTGCAGTTGAGTCATTTTGATCGAATCGACTTATAAAATAGGCCCCTTAAAATAAATATCGGCATTTTTTAAGCTTTCACCGAGAACAACACCACCGAGCCCATAGCAAAAAAAAAATTGGTAGGTTCTAAACAAGCGTGGGGTTTGTCCATAGATTTTCCAAGCTAAGAATTTCAAACATTGTTGTGACATTGTAGAGCATTACCAAATAAAACTTGTGACGGATCTCTACATCTCAGAATATAGAGTATCTTTGAGTTTGTTGCGATATACATATTTGAAAACAGTAAATTGGCAAAGAAAGTTCGCAGTTATTAATCAAGGGAACGCTCATAGAATATTTCGCTGCAGATCAAGCTCTGTCTAAGTTGAAACGAAACACTCGATAAAAATTACTTGATAAAAGAATGGATTTTTTTTTTGCAAATTATCAAAAGCTCTAATCCAAAGATATATCAATGCGGCTTAATGCAACTATATACGGAGCAGATTATTTTTCGTTTAAAATGTTCAAGGCTCTAACGCAAAAAAATCTTTTCACAACATAACTCAAATGAACAACATATCTTCAAGAGAAAATATTTGTGGCAAAACTTTTCAACGGTTCAATATAAATTCTAATTTTGGGCTTCGTGGCCGTGCGGTTAGTGTTACCAAGCATTCAGCCGCATCGAGTAAAGGGGTGTGGGTTCGATTCCCGCTTCAGTCCGGAAAACTTTTCGTCAGGAAGGTTTTTTCGACTGTGCCACTGGGCGTTGCATGCTAGTCCGTTGTCTAGTGTTGGTGCTTCATTCAAAGGGCAAATCGTCCACTGGAAGCATTAACATGTCGGTGTCTTTAAAAAAAAAGTGAGCATCAAAAACTTCGTCTTTTATCGAGAGAAGGTAAAATTTGTGATTGAAATAATATTTTTTCCAGCATATCTGGGACGGAGATCACGCGTTTGTCCCAAAAAAGAATATGTTGAGTATTGGCAGGTTCTTAAGTAATTATAATTCTAACAACACATCTGGCAAGAATTGATAAAACAGCAAAATATAAAAATCGTTGACATTTAGATTTACTAAATAATAAAGTTTAAAACAGTATAAATATAAAGAACAGCCTATTTTTGAAAGAAGGCAAAATTTATAATCAAACAAATAGAAAAATGAACGCTAAAAATTATTGCGGCATAATAAAACGAGAAGACATAAATAAGTGCGTTCAGAATCATCGAAGTGATTGTGCTACTTTCTCCGAATGACTGGTTTCCCCGAGAAGCGGTGACGATAAAGAACGATAAACAATCAAAAGAAGGAATTATTCTGTCAGTCTCGGCTAAACACATATTGGCAAAAATGCTGAGGACGGTAAAACTCGAAAGAATTGCCAAATAATAAAGAAGGGTGCATATAAGATGGTCAGTTCGTTCACCACCCTGAAATGTAACGACAATTATGAGTGCTAAAAACTTTTCGGGGATGTGGGCTAGTCGGGGAAACGGGATATTCGGGGAACTGGCATTCGGGGAACTGGCGTTCGGGGAAAAGTAGTACAACCCATCGAAGTAACTGCAGTAATCGATTACTCTTTTCGCTGATAATTTGAACAGATCAATTGTATCGATTGCCACCCTTTTGTCAGTTGGAAACAAAAAAAAAATACTTAAAAAATATAGCTCCAAAGAACAGCCTATGCATAAAAGTAGGAGAAATTTATTGAAATTTTAAATCAACACTTGTCATACCTATAATAATGGTTACATCATATTTAGAAAAAAAAATATTACAATTAAAAGAAGGGTAATTTTTTTTTTTCAAGGCACTCCGTGCTCGTGGCCACTACTGTGCCGGAATCAGTTTATCTGTATCTTCCTTACGGATACAGTTCTATTTTTAGCTAATCTATATTTACATCTGCTTTCACTCTCTTCTGCTCTTTTTGCTCTCACACCGAGCAGGTAGGAGAGTGCTCTGCTGTTGGTCCAATCGATTTCCATAAGCCATAGTCAATTGCTCTTGCGGTGGTTCGTTTTGCCGTGTTTCTGAGTCGTTTGAGGCTGCCTGCGAAGTGGGTCTGATACTGACGGAGGATGGATGTGTTCCCCTAAGCACGGTCCTCCGTGCGGCGTCTTCTGGTGGCTGGACAGGTTATTTTTTTTTTTTTGAGGGGCTGGGAATTGAATCCATGACCTTCCGCTTATGAAGCGAAAGCGTTACCTCAAGGCTACGGACCCTCCTAAGGGTAAATTTGTGCTAAATATATAAAAATCTTCAATGCAAAAATGTGTCCCAATAGCGAAACTCAGAAGAATAAATAATATATGAAAGAAGAGTAATTTCTGGATAAATAATAAAATACCTACTATTGGCAATTACTTTCCTGATATGCATAAATTTATTCAAGAGCGTATGATTGTTGAATAAAGTGTATTGAGGATTTTGCCCTCTAATAGACTCACACCTAAATAATTTTGTAACACCAAAATATTCTCCCACTATGTTTGCCATATATTGGATGGCGTCGTAGCTAACAAAACCAACAAGTAACGCACATGTAACGCATTATGTTGGATTGTACATTGAATGCAAGGTGCGTGCTTCTATGAAAGTGCCATATAAACTGACGTGTGAGTATTTATTTTTCCACGTTGAAAATGTGCACGATAATCTATTCCTCAACTAAACGAACAATAATTTTGTATAAATTAACTCCGAAACAAGCCATCAGAAAGATTCAATAGAAACATAAAAACAAAAATTTGAGCAATTCTTGGTTTCAGACTCATTATGCCAAACGACTATTATGCCAAACGACCATTATGCCAAACGACCATTATGCCAAACGACTTTATGCCAAATGAACATTATGCCAAACGGCTTTATGCCAAACGGCTTTATGCCAAACGACTTTATGCCAAATGACCTACCATCATAAATTGGACAGTATTGTAGCCTCAATAACTTGAAAATAAAGAGGTTTAGGAGAAAACTGTCTTCTATAAAGTTAATCAGAGTACTGCTGACTTCCACTTGGTTAATATTTTTTATTCAGAATTCACTCAACAGTAGAGTTTTCAATCCCGGGAACATTTCCCGGGAAATAATTTTCTGCTTCCCGGGATTCCCGTATTTTCCGGGAAGCTCTGCACGCAAACAAATTTTGTTGTATAATCTACCGAATCCATGGTAGAATTAAGAACTGCACCAACGATTTTCAACCGACTACAAAAATCTGTTAACTTCACTATAATCTGGTAAAAATCACTGATCAGTGAAGTAAATGTGACCATGTCCATAGTAGCATTCTCTACAAAGCTTTGTTTTTCAATCTGAGACACCCACCGTGCAACACAGTGTGGTCAAAAGTATACTGCCAAACTTGTCAAATCAAGATTTTTTCTAGTTATTAATACTGCAGCTCTAGTTAAATAAACCGAATATATTTTCTTGTGTAGTGATGTTGACTGTGTTTTCGTAGAGTTTACAGATTAATGTAGTCGGTTGAAAATCATTAGTGCAGTTCTTAATTTTACCATGGATTCAGTAGTTTCTACAATAAAATTCATTTCAGTGTATTTTCATGAAGAAATCTAAAGATCATCTACATATATTCAAATAAAAACCATCGTTCAATTTACTCTTCATTTATTGAGCTGTTTTTCGTAATCGTAATCTTCTCGTAATAGTTATCGAAAATGCATATATTCAAAAATGCATTTTGAAATATTGGCTGTTGAATATGGAAAATTTGACATTATCAGCCAACGTGCATGCAATTTTGTGAGCTTGTAAGGCAATTTATTTGCTTAATTTTCCACAGATTTCAAACTTTATGTGTATAACAATACTTATCAGCGAAGTTCATAATACTATCTCAAAAGTTATAGAAAAGTATTGTATTTTACCATATAAGAGAAACGAAGAGTTTTGTATAGAGACTACTAGCATGTTGAAAAAATTGATTTAATCTAAATTTTATCGAGCAACTTCAATATGATTATATCTGAAATGAAACTTTAAGTCCTATTTTGCATGCTTGCTGGACTAGATCACAAAAAAGTTTGATGAATTATATCTTTAATTTCACATCAATTAAACCAGTGTTTTTTTACAATTGTGCAGCGAAGTGTAGCTAAAATTTGTGACGGGCAGGGACATATATGAGAACGGCATTAGATTCAGCTACCCCAAATCTACTAGAGGCACATAATTTAATGTTTGAGACACGCAAAAATGTCATCTTTGTTACGCTGTGTAACAGTCTCAATTTTCAACGAAAGACTAGTTGGTTTTTGATTTAATGTTCGAAAAGATTGAATTAATGTTGGGCAATATTATTTGAACTTTATACGATTTGTCTAGAATGACCTGCACATGGATTTTTGCTTAAATTTATAAAGTTTTTTGTTTCGTATCCTAGCATAAAACAAATTACTTATAAAAACTAAATAACCGTACACATTAACTGGTCTAAATTATAATATACATATGCATGGATAATTCAAAAACACTCCATCAAATTAGCATGATGTTCACGGTTTTCATGAATTTCCCGGGATCCCGGGAATTCCCGGGAAATGAACATTTTCATTCCCGTTTCCCGGGAAGTCGAATCCCGGGAAAATTGAAAACTCTACTCAACAGGTGGCGCACAGACTCCAGCTAAAGTCGCATCTACAAATAATATATGATGTAAGTTTTCGGGGCACAAATATTTGTTTTGCTTATATCTAAGTTCAGTGATGAGATACAAAATTGTTGTCAAAACTGAACAACTTAATGAGCCCTGTTCGCCTTATTAGCTAGGAAAACACTCCCTAGATGGCGCTAGTATGCAAATATTTTATTCGCTTATATCTTAGTCCAATGATGTGATACGAAATTAGTGTTTTCGACAAAGTTGATCAAATAGATGGGAACCATTCACATAAAACTATATCAGTTCAGAAAACACTCCCAAGATGGCGCTAGTGGGCAACTATTTTATTCGCTTCTATCTCAGTCCAGTGATTAGATACAGAATTGGTGTCTTCAATCAAGTCATTCAACTAAATGAGATCTATTTGTTTAAAACCTGAATAGTTCAGAAAACACTCCCAAGATGGCACTAATGGGTAAACAATTTATTTTCTCATATACTCGTCCAGTGATGCCATACCGTTTTGGTGTCTTCGACAACATTGAACAATCGAATGAGACCTGTTCTTCTAAAACCCTATTAGTTCGGAAAACACTCCGTAGATGGTGCTAGTGGGCAAATATTTTATTAACTTATATCTCAGTCCAGTGATTGAATACAAAGTTGGTGTCTTCGACAAACCTAATCAACTGAATGAGACCTATTCTGCCCATAAAGACATAACTGTCCCATATGGAAAAAGTAGGCATTGAAAAAAAGCGCTCAAAGTTCAAAGTCAAGTCTTCTCAACCAAATATTCATAATTATTAGTACATTTTAGCACTCCTCATTAATTTAGCACCATTCAACAGATTACACATTTTGCTTCTACTGATAAAAAAAATAAATAAACTTGAACATAATTCACGTTTTGCAGTTGGTACAGTAGGGGTTGAAAATTCAAATATAGACTGTTATGCCTATATATTTCAATATGGATTGCTGCAAAACCACATTTTTTCCACAACAAACAAAGAGTGGTAATTTTCATATGCATAATGAATATAAATATTGAAACTAGATGTTGCGATGAAACAAATTTGCTACAAATTTGCTCCTAACAAAGCACTATGGGGTAAATAATTTATTTACTTATATCTCAGTCGAGTGATTAGATAAAATATTGATGTATTCGACAAAGTTGAATAGCTAAAGGAGATCTAGTCGCCTGAAAACACATAAGTTTGAAAATCATTCCAAAGCTGGCACCATTTGTTTTTTTTTTTTTTTTTGTTCGCCTACATTGATATCCAATGATGAAAAATAAATGAGAGGGTTAGAAGCAAAGAGGTGTAAGAGACAAAAATCTCGTTTTGAGATTGAGACTTGGAAGTGTCTTTTAGCAATTTTTCATTCCATGCAAATTGTATAGGAGCCAAAAACGGAATAATTTCTGCGAATTATGTCTTTTTCCCCGTACAATGGAAAAATCGCGTAAAAATACCGTTGGAAATCCGGGATACAGTAGCATTTTTCACGACGACGTGCTAGGACATTTATGAAAACGGAATCAGATTCAGCAATCCCAAAACTACTAGAGACACACACTATGATCTTTGAGACATGCAAAAATGTCATTTTTGTTACGCTGTGTGGGTAAGAGGTCGTCCATAAACCACGTGGACATTTATGGGGGGAGGGAGGGTCTGGCCAATGACCACGGCCCATATAAATTTTAATGTTTTTGTATGGACAAATGACCAAGAGGGGGAGGAGGGGGCTCTAAAAATTATAAAAAATGACCACATGATTAATGGACAGCCCCTAAGGAGCCACCTCTTATTTGACTAACGTTCAGAGTGGACAAATGGTCCGACAAGTGTTGAACTACTACAGAACATGCATATCATGAGACTACAACAATGGGTTACGATCACGTGATTTGTACATGGACAATATATTAATATCTTAAAGTATGAAGCCTGATTCGCTGCTGAAAGAGGGTTATCTTGATACAACAAGAAAGCGCTTTTTCTGATCGCAGTACGCAGTTGAAAATAAATGTCAGTTCAAACGGGACTCGCTGTAGAAAATTTCTGCAAGGAATCGGCGGGAAAAAAAGCGATTTCTTTTCAGCATCAAATCAGGCTTAATCCGGCGTCCTTAATTGAAAAGACGTCGTCCTGCAGGGCTTCTTGAATGCTACCAGAAATCCCATACGTCTGCCTGGGATTATCAAAGGCAGGGTAGTTGCAGTAGAAGCATTAAGCTAAGAATGCCAATGTCGCTACTGTTCGTGTTACCAACATCTAGTTCTAGTTCCTGATCATTTCAATACATGAGATCTTCAAAGAAGTTGTTCTGGAGGTGGGGCACGATCTGATGATACTTCATTTAACTCGGAATTTTACCGATAGGTGGCACTAGTTGGCTTGAAATTTTAACTTTTGTTCTGTAGATATCTCCGACGCCTGTCCATTTAAAGAGATGGCGTCTTCGGCAAACTTGTTCAGTAACTCAAGGCTATCATTGTTCGAGCTAGTCGATTCAAAATTTTGCCACCAGGCGGCACTGAATTTTTGTTTTGCAGATATCTCAGGAGCCTGATCACTTAGAAGGATGACATCTTCAACAAAGTTTTTCAGTAGCTCAAGGGCTATCAATAGCTCAGAGCTTGTAAATTAGAGATTTTGCCACCAGGCGGTGCTAGTGAGCAGAAACTTTCAATTTTAAGGAATAAATAAAGTTAGCCTTTGAGCTACCGAACAACTCTGCCAAAGATGCATTCTTTCTAAGAGTTTGGGCTCCTGAGATATTTATACATCAAAAGTTTCTTGCACACTGGCACCGCCTGGCAAAATCGCAAATTTGTTGGCTAGAATGAGCTACTGAACAACTCTGTCGAAGACGCCATCTTCCTAACAGATCAGGCTCCTGGTACTTTGCAAAACATATATTTAATGCTCACTGTCGTCATCTTGTGGCAAAATTTAAAATCAACTAGCTCGATAAGCCCTTGACTTATTAATCAATTTCGCCGAAGATGCTAAAATGTTAAGTAGTCAGGATCCTGAGATATCCGAAAATCCAAAGTTTAATGCTCACTAGTGCTGCCTGGTGGCAGAATTAGCTTAGCTTAGCTT
Source organism: Aedes aegypti (assembly GCF_002204515.2). Classification (NCBI taxonomy): domain Eukaryota; kingdom Metazoa; phylum Arthropoda; class Insecta; order Diptera; family Culicidae; genus Aedes; species Aedes aegypti. The sequence continues at coordinate 289,453,224 of NC_035107.1, read as the reverse complement.
AGCTTAGACTGACTACACATATCAATGGTTGCTATTCCGTGATTGACCGAAGTCAGTGAAAATCAACCCCCCCGCGAAGTGACAGATAACGCAATTTTCACGTACCTACTTTCAACGTAAACAATGGGGCCATCCACCGCTGCCGGCACAATTTTTCACTATGGCAGATCGGAATTTTGTTTCGTTGTTGACGGGTGCAAAACAACGAATGGAATGAAATGAAATAAGGGCGAGTCTGATAGTTTCGTCTGCCAATGGAAATAAATTTAATAAAATCACCAAGTTTAACCACCAAATAAACTTAAGAGCGTACCAATTCGTTCGGTGAACAGTTCAAATGACGTATTAGTGCTTTGTTTTGCGGAAAAGTAATCTATAAGAAATTACTTACAATACAGCCTAACTGATTTGTAGATCGCTTTTATGCCCTCAAAAGAAAGCGCTGGTCGTAACATAATATAAAATAAAATATTGTTGGCCTCGTGTCCGTGTGGTTAATGTCGTTAGGCCAGGTCCGTCCCACTCGAGCTCAGATTTGGTACCACTTCTAGTACTGCATTTGGTCCCTCGGTAGTGCAAAAGGTACCCAAGTGTGACAGATCGCAGTACACTTTGCACGGCATTCTAGATTACCTTATGAGCCATAAAATTTTGGGCAACTGCAAGGGACATGGAGGTCTTTAATGTGTCTTTGGTTAGGCATTTAAGTGCATCGTGTCATTGGGTGTGGGTTCGATTCCCGCTTCAGCCATTGAAACTTTTCGTCAGGAATGTTTCTCAACTGTGCCACTGGAGCATCCTTATCCATTGTCTAATGTTAAGTTACATTCCGTGCAGCTAAATGGCTGAAGACGGTGTCCTTATCTTTTTATTTGAGATCGAATCAAGTCGAAAAGTGATATATTTTTTAATTGCAGTTTATTTTTCTATGAGGATTAGAACACTTTTTCTCATACTCACCAGCCTATGAACTAATATACGATGACGTCACGCTGCAACTTTCAGCGTGAAGAAAACCTTTACAGCGGGCGATGTATACAGAAAAATAAACGATTTCGTTGCACATTCATCCACGCATTGTTCATCCGGTGAACATTCGTGTTGGCGTGGATGTCATTTTATGTAAACATATTTAGATCGGAAAAAAATCAACAAGAAAAGAAAACCCTGGATAAGTCCATTGGATGAACTATCCAGCTTTTTAAAAGCGGTAATGGCCGCCAAAAGTTAGCTTACTTTCTGGTAGGGATCCAACATATTGACGTTTGGCTTTGGTCCGGTCCATTGACTTGTCCACCGGTGTGATAAATTCATTCGGTTAAAGAATGTTGACACTTTAGCGGGTCACGTAGATGCTTCCCACGTGTTTCGGTCAAGTGTCAAAATTCTTGGACTGAGTAAATTTAGTGCACCGGTGGATAAGTCCATATCAAGCGACCCAAGTCAAACGCCAGATCACTAGATCCCTTTTTGTAAAAGTGGGCTAATTTTTGGTGATATTAGCGTTCGTAAAAGCGGGATACTTCATCCAATAAGCTTATATGATTGAAACTTAGACATTTGGTGGTGACCCAGTGAACCACGCATCGTATAAGGATGTACGCCGAAAATCTCATATTCATACACAATGTGTCAAATCAAAACGAATAAATGTTAACACAAATTGTATATAATTCTCCACTACGATTCATTGTCGACAAACTTTGTTGACAACAAACCATGCCGTAAATACACCCGATTCTGTTTTTGCACGGTTTTTATTACACGGCCGCGCAAAAAAAAAAAGTTTCCATACACGCTGTGCTGGCTGGTAGCACTGCGTGAGCAGGTCCACCACAGCGCCAGAAGCTTATGCGTTGACAACCGGCGAGTACGGAAACTATCCACGTCAAGATAACGTTTCCTGCCATCACATATCACTTTGTTTCATTGAGCTGCGAGTGAAGACGCGCCTTTGGTATTATAATTCTTATTCCTAAATTTATTCCCAATTAAAATGAATTTGTTGCTACTTATAGACTAGAATTGCTACTTAAACTAAATTTGTTACTACTTCATCTAAATTTGTTTCTACTTAAAACTATTGGAAGACCGAATTTGTAAGTATTAAATGAGAAAACCTATTGAGCAAATCTAACAAATAAAACATATTTCAGCTTGAAGCTAGACACACCATAACCCTAGTTGTGCTTGCTAAAAAGAATCGGTTAGAACCCAAAAAGAACCAACCCCAGTAGAAACACACGCCAAAACCTTATTTTTGCATGAAACGTCGAGAAATAGTGTTACTTTTTTTGCACGGTTTTTGAAATTTTGATCTGAAAACTTTTTTTGCACGGTACGCATCCCCCGTGCAAAAACAGAATCGGGTGTAGTATAATCTAGAATCGCATCAAATTGTATAAACTGACAGATCATATATCAATGCAGATTAGCATCAAATGAAATCGCAATAACTTATCAAAATTTGCCACCCAAGGTTGGTATCTTCTGGTGGTGGGCTTCAAAGAACAACAAAGCGTGTGTGCTGTATAGTAAAATTCTTTTCATGTTGGCAAATAATCACACCTTATTCAAGTAGCGGTCTGTGGTGTGGTATGGTACCGGTTTAGAGATCCAAAGGTCTGGTGTTCGAGTCTCACTGGAAACTTTATTTTTAATTTTTATCGGAACTTTGTGGCATCGTATTGCTGACCATGCAAAGTCTGAAAAAGTCGTGGGAAGTGCGTATATGGCCTCCACTAGAGTGATGCAAATTTTGAAATTTTAGCTCCCCTATGCTTAAACGATTTCAATTATGGTAAATAGCATCCTCCCAAAGTTTGAAGTGATTCTGGAGACATTTGACTGTGCACACGCCATTTGAAGTTTATATGGAGATTACTATGGAAAACGCCAATATTTTGCGTTCAGCCCTCTATCTCTTCGTCATAATATTTTATGGAAAAGTGAACAAATTCTTCTTATGTGAAATCCTCCTAGCTACAACTTTGCCGAAGACCGCTCTTTGATTGGACGTCAGGGTAAATTGTTATTCATCATCATAAAGTGGGTTTGCATTTAACATGCTTAACCAACTGCTCGGCAGGCAACAGTGGTGATCCTGGCGGGAAGAATAGATCAAAGTAATCCAGGCTACTATGTTCTACAGCAAAAAAGCAGTGTTGCTCTGAATGTAATTGAATAGATGATCATTGAATAGCGTGGTTTGAACTTTGGAATCAATAATAACAAATTATCCAGACATCCAATCAAAATGTGGTCTTCGGCAAAGTTGTAGCTGTGAAGTTTTAACATGAGATGACGGTGTTCACTTTTCCATAGATTATTATGACGAGCAGTTAGAGGACTGAACACAAAAAGTTTGCCTTTTCCATAGTAATATCCATATAAATTATAAATAGCGTGTGCACAACCAAAATTCTTCCGAATCACTTTAAATTTTGGGAGGATCATTTTCATCATAATTGGCATCGTTTAAGCATAGGGGAGCAAAAACTTCAAAATTTGCATCAGTCTAGCCTCCACTTTGGTGTGAATATAGCGTTTTCATGCATTTTATACGAGTTATTTGATTCATATATAATGATGCATAGCAAAATATATCAACCGAAATGTTGACTGGGGAGTATGAGAAAATAAGTGTTCAAATCCGCAAAATAAAATGTACTGCGAGTTGATATGATCTCAGATTGATTTTAAGCTTATAACAGTCAATTTCCCATAAATTAATGATTATCGTAAATATCTAAGGGATGATTCAAATATTACGTAACGAAAAAATTTGCCAATTTAAACCCCCTCCCTCCCAGAAGTAACAGGTTTTATATGGAAAATTTCAATTTATTGTATGGACTGAAACACTACAAAATATCCCTTACCTCCCCTTGTTGTGTTATGTAATATTTGAACGATCCCTTACAAATTTGTCTTGCTTTGAATTGCCAAGTGGTCAAAAAATAATTTCGTAAACAACGAAACGGTTACTATAAGCAACTTACAGCATGCGGACCACAACACACCACTATTCAAAACTCGCTCGTGGGTCATACAAAATCATCCCGATGGCCGTACAAATCCTTTTAGAGAATCGCTATTTGGTGATCGCTCGTTTATAATGATGTTACAAATGCCAAACAAAAAATGTAAAACTTTTTTTATGTCCATCAAGCATAATTCTAGTTTACGCCCTATTTTGAGCACACTCCATGATTTCATTGAGTTTGACAGTACCACGGACCAAAATTTTTCGGTACATTGACGTTGTACTGCAGCTGTCATGATGCTCCCGGGTTGGTGAAAATGCACAAAGAATCAACTAGAAGTTTGGCTGGGATTGACCATAATCTTCTTCAATGTGCATAATTCAGTGCCTCTATTTATACAGGGTCAATAACGGCGCCGGACACGTCCTTGCAGTCAGGTGGGATTGGGGGAAGGAATGTTAGTTTGTAACCTTTGCTATTTGGAGACCGTGTTTGCCTCTGCATCTCCACAAAGGTTACTGGGAGGGATGTTTGTTAATGGAAAGGATCGTTGGGTCACAGGATTCACTTTGATAAGCGATTAGACCATGATAAATAATGATTTGTAAGATATATACATGCTTATTTGTAAATATAATATTTTCATTTGATATGAACAATTTCTATGTAGTGGAAAATTATGCCGACACTTGAGGTGACGAATATAAATAATTCATAAATCAGAGTTTGTGTCGACACTCACAGTGACGAACAATTCATAGTTTGTTGAAAATTCATATTTACGTCCCACAATTGTAACATTTAATCGCAGTCATACATATTTTATAGATTAGAAATAGTAGCATGAAACGAGCTCACCAATTGATCCTTTATCCTTCACTGTGCAGCCACAATCCACTCTCAGCCTCACTCGTTTGCTCGGCTATATAAAAGCACTCAGAAAAAAAAGGCGCGTGACCCGAAAAGGAAAAAAAAATGGCTTTCTTGACGCACTGCCCAGCAGCAAGCGTCAAGGTCAAAGGATCAAAAAGAACTAACCGATCACGCCACTTTTTCACTTACTAGACCGACGCGCGACATATTTGATCCTGCCTCCGTCGCTCGCCCCCGTAGGAGCAAGCGTCAAGGTCGAAAGATCAGACAGAACTCTAGTGCTGCCTGGTGGCAGAATTTTGAATAAACTCGAACAACTTTTCCGAAGACGCCATCTTTCTATATGGTCAGAATCCTGAGCTATCCGTAAAACAAAGCAGTCGTGCTCACTAGCGCCGCCTGGTGGCGGAACCACCGCATGTAAGTCATTGATCTCCTAAACAAGTTCATCGAAGATGATTTTTCTATAATAAATCTAGATCGCGAGGTACCAAGGGTGTTGTACAAAGTATAACCGAAAGATTTAGGAAATCTTCTTCTTCTTTCTGGCGTTATGTCCCAACTGGGACAAATCCTGCTTCTCAGATTAGTGTTCTAATGAGCACTTCCACAGTTATTAGGATGATCGTAGTAACCCGCGCGTAGATACGGACGTCAAAAATTTTCGCTCGCGTTTTTTTTCTGCTGATTTTGATAATTTAGTGAATTTAGGCCGATTGTGATTCGGAAAGTAAATAGTGGACGAAAAATTTTCTTTGTTCGGAAGTGTTTATCGCGGATGAGCGGATGGACTGAAGTTTGGTGCTGACTTCCCTGAAGATTACGAAGGCTCGCGTTTGCAGTTCCTTGGAGAGTTTGAATTTAGTATTGAAGCTAACGACAGAAGTGACTGAAATAATCAAGAAAGCTGCTGGTGCTGCAGTTTAAACTTCATCAGAAGGCTTCTGAAGCTGCACCAATGCCTTCAGATTGTAGAAGCTACTTAAGGAACTTGGTGAGAGATTTCCAATTAAAACTTTATTTCTTATATTAATAATTGTTTTGCATATTTGCACATTTATTTTTATTTATAATTTAAATTTCTGTATAACGGGAAAGGGGCAAAATAAATTTTCATCTCATTTCAGAGAGCGAGCAAAGGCGCTTAAACCAAGGCTGTAAGGCCAGGACATGAGGAAGAAATGCCTATGTCCCAGCCCAGGAGAACAACAATGGAGTGTGCATTAATTTTCTTAGCAACGCCACTCCCAACGATTTTACCTATAACCCTGAATCGAAACGGTTGGTACGGTTGTCCCCGTTTCTTCCTTTCTGAATTGAAAATGTTTTGGCTATCAGTTTATTCATGCGTGAATAACCTGATCGTCATGATTTTTGTCAATTATCTTCAACCCCAAAGTCTGCACAGTGGGCCTGGCCATTTTAATATTTGTATCATATCGTTGATATTCTGCAAATATTAATGCTGACAAGAAAATACCTGAATAAATTTAGGTATTTCCAGGATGCTTTTCAATATTGGCTGTGCAAGCGCTTAGATTAGATTAGATTAGATTAGATTAATGAGCACTTCCACAGTTATTAACTGAGAGCTTTCTTTGCCGATTGACCATTTTTGCATGTGTATATCGTGTGACAGGTACGAAGATACTCTATGCCCTGGGAAGTCGAGAAAATTTCCTTTACGAAAAGATCCTCGACCAGCGGGATTCGAACCCACGACCCTCAGCATGGTCATGCTGAATAGCTGCGCGTTTACCGCTACGGCTATCTGAGATTGTTCCAAGCAAATTATATGTTCTGGAATCTCTACTATGTATTGTTCCATGGATTTCTACAAAAATTTCATTCAGTTTTTGTTTATATAGCTGTTTAAAAACTTTTTGAAGAGTTTTTCTGCAATTTTGATGTATATATTCTGTATCTTTATCATGAATATCTTTACAGATCTCTTAAGAATATCTTCAGTCATTTTTATGAATTCATTTTAGATAGTTTTCAAACGGCTTCTCCATGAGTCTTTTTTCTAAATACTTAAAACGCATGATGGCATCTTCAAACAACTTCCAAGTGAACTACGTAACCCTACTGTAATTTCTATAAAAATGTCTGCACTTGTTATTCCAAAGTTCGCTTCAAAGATCCTCAAACTATCAAGATATCATCAACTCCTGAAATACGAAATCGTCACTTCATCTTTTGTCACTTAAATGCAATAAACAATAATCGAAATCCCATTTCGATTTTATTTAAATTTATGGAGAATGTTCAATATAAAAGTATTCTTAATTCAAATTTCAACTCCATGCACACCAAAAGGTAAAACATTTCGGTAAAATGTACATTCATTCCAGTTCAATATGTTGGCATCTTCAAATCCGAAGCAAAGCCACGCCGCCGGTAGGAGTAAAGTAATCCCGTCGGAGCCATTGTCCTCCCCCAGACGGGCCTCGATTCATTGACCTTTTTCCTCTGATCTTTTGCTCTCGCTTCGGTCCAGACTTAAAATGAAAAAAAAGGTAAAATACGAACAACACAAAAAATAAAATAAAACTAAAGCCAAGTGCAACGTCCTATCTTTTCTTCTGAGCGCGCAGCAGCCTGCACTCCGGTGCGTTCCTAGCCGGGCAGCGAACTTTGCCCGATGCGACTGTTGGCTGGGCTGGTCGAGGCTTCTCGGTCCTTCTGCGTCCTCTTCGGTGGCAATAAACTTCGGAGAATAATGATCCTTGCCGTCGTCGACGGGTGTCCAAATTGGAGTAAGCGTGGCAAACGGGCGGATTGTCTCAGTAAGAAGATGGTTCGATTGACTTCGGATTTGAATAATTCTTAATTTTCATTCATATTTTATGAGAATCTTATAAATTGCTGTACAATTTATCAATAGATTTCAATGCATTTTGTCGGTTATTATCTTATGCTAACTCTTAATTCTATTTATATATCTGCATTTTCACAAGCTTTTGAGGTATGATGAATAATCATGATAAAATTTGAAACGATTTTTGCGAAATTTCGAAATTTTCAAACTTTACCGTTCCTATACTATTCCTATCCTATTCCTATCCTATTCCTATCCTATTCCTTTCCTATTCCTATCCTATTCCTATCCTATTCCTATCCTATTCCTATCCTATTCCTATCCTATTCCTATCCTATTCCTATCCTATTCCTATCCTATTCCTAACCTATTCCTATCCTATTCCTATCCTATTCCTATCCTATTCCTATCCTATTCCTATCCTATTCCTATCCTATTCCTATCCTATTCCTATCCTATTCCTATCCTATTCCTATCCTATTCCTATCCTATTCCTATCCTATTCCTATCCTATTCCTATCCTATTCCTATCCTATTCCTATCCTATTCCTATCCTATTCCTATCCTATTCCTATCCTATTCCTATCCTATTCCTATCCTATTCCTATCCTATTCCTATCCTATTCCTATCCTATTCCTATCCTATTCGAATCTTTTGGATTTCTGTACAAGATGTTTAATCAACAGATTTCTATGCATTATTTCGGTTATTGTCCTATACTATCTCTTAATTCTATTTATATATCTGAATTTTCACAAGCTTTTGAGGTATGATGAGTCATCATGATAAAATTTGAAACTATTTTTGCGAAATTTCGAAGTTTTCGAACTTTACCATTTCTATCCTATTCCTATCATATTTCTATTCTATTCCTATCCTATTCCCATCCTATTGATATCCGATTCCTATTCCTATTCCTGTTTCAATTCCGATACCTAATCCTATCCTATTCTTATTTCTGTTCCTGTTCCTATTCATATTCCTATTCCTGCTTCCTTTCTTATTGCTATTCCTATTCTTATTCCTATTACTATTCCTATCTGTTCTCCTACTGAACTTCCTACCATCGTGAAATTGTAAGGAACAAACTGTTATGAAGCAACAAGATCTTCTTCCTATGTATACCTTTTTTCCAGACCACCAGTTATAACCAGTTAACACCAACCTCTCACCTGGCTATCACCTTAATCCGTCCAATAATTACCCTCTAAAAGTCACCGAGGAGCATGTTGCAATCGCAATCTGCGTTCTCCAATCTACCACTGCACGGTGCACTGCACAGCTAGTCCGGAGTTCGATGAACTCACCCCCTCATACAATCGGCAAACCGGCGATTCCGCATGCAGTATGCAGTTGGTAAGAAAACCCGCCATGTGACTCACATCTCGACATCTGTAATGAGCCCCATCGCCATATGATCGGACCCCCCCCTATCAGAGGCGGCTGTGCGTTGCGTTTCCGCCTCTTGGGTCAGCGCTCGTTATGGTGAGGATACTTTGAGAGCGCAAATCTGGAGAAACAAATAATCATTACAGCTGGAAATTTGATCGATTGGTCACTCGTAGATGGCGAACAGTTGATCAAATTTTTAGCGTGAACGGGTGTCTGGTTTTCCAGCTTTGTGCTCTTGAAAATTTGAGGTTATGCTTCGATCCACCTTCACCTTAGCGATGCCAACGATGCTCCCATAGCAACGAATCGGTAAAGAGAATCCTGCGGTGAGACCGCCAAAAGAAGGAACTCAATTCGCATCGAGAGAGGGAGAGAGAGCAGGTGGGAGCTCAAAATTGGATAAAATTCTATTCTAACAAGAATTGCCAAACCGCTGGAGGAAGCGAGTTCGAAATTCGAAAACGCAAACTGGACGATGGATATGAACTGTCAAAAGATTAGATCTCAATTGGATTCGGGTTGTTGTGATCGTGTTCGGTGCGAGTTTGTGGTTTTGTTTTCTCCTCGCAGAGGAAGTGAAGTTATTTTGAAAGTATAATCATAAGTTTGGTTGATGAATATTGATGGCGTTTGACTGAGTGAATGCCGAAATTTGTACGAGAAAAGCGATCATTGTTCTGTTGGAAGTGACTCTGTTGGTGCTGGATTTGAGTGATATCCGCAGTAAGTAATTCTTTTATCAAATTGGTGATCAATGATAAATAATTGTTATTCAAAAATCTGAGCGTTGTTCTACCGGAAAGATCAAAAGTGCGTAATATTGAAATATTCAACTTGTTTATGATACTTCGTTTTCAAATCTTTTATATCCATCGAGTTATCACCTATCAATGTTATTTAGTTATTCACGTAACCATGGAAACTAGTGAATTTGGCACCGTTCAAACGTCAAATTAGTGAACTTCTGCATAGGTCCATACATGGAGAAAAATAGATACCGTTTTGATTCGAATCCCTGACAGCTTCAAATTCCGGACACTTTACTTTGTATAAGAAAGATTTCACTCGAAATGTTTCAAAATTTATCGTTAGAATGTTCTTAATAAGCATTCTCTATAGCAATCCATGGAAATTTATAATGCTCAACTAGTGCGTTGGTGATCAAACTAATGATTTGGTATTCTAATTGTGCTTTACAACAGCGCGCAAGAGCTGTTCGAAATTCGAATCAAAGTGTCCTGAATATGAAGCAAAAGTGTGGTTGTGTCCGAAATAAAAATGATGAACAGGCCGAACATTTCAACTGTTCAACGAACTGTTCATAAAAGGGAATTCAAGATGTTCACCCTCCATTCGAAATTTAAGTGTTTTAGCCTGATGGCGCCAAGGTTTAATGCAAAACGATTCAATTTATTTTTGTTTCAATTAGTTGTACTTGACTGAAGCCTTATGTATCCGTAATATGAATCAAAACGGTATTTAGGGCAACTTCACCGGTGGTCCCAATCACTGGTTTTTTTTCAAAAATTTTGAGCTCCGGTGTGCCTAACAGGATTTTCACCAGGAATTCCTCCTTCGACTTTCTCCAGGAATTCCTCTGGGGATTTCTTTCAGACATTCGTCCGGAGATTTGCTACAGGAATTACTCCGGGGATTTGCTACAAGAATCCTTTCGAGTATTTTGTCCAAGAATTCTTCTCAGGATTTTCTTTTTGGATTTCCACCAGGAATACCTTCGTGGATTTCCTTCAAGAATTTCTCCGGGGATTTCCGGCATTTCCGCCGGGCTTCTGAAAATTAATTCAAGGATGTCCTCTGATTTTTTTTTCTGGAGATTTGCAGTAGGAATTCCTCCAGATATTTTATCCTGCAATTCCTTCGGGAATTTTCTAAGAACTCCTTCAGGGATTTTCTCCATGAATTTTCCAGGAGATTTCCAATAGCAATTCTTCCGGGGATTTCGTTCAGGAATTCCTGTGGGAATTTTGTCTACGAATTCATTAGGAAACTCCTTCAAAGATTTTCTCAAGAAATTATTCCGTAGACTTTTTCAGATAATTTTCTGAAAATTTCTCCCAAAAATTTCTCTGGGTACTCGCTTTAGAAATTTTTGCGAATATTTCATTTAGAAGCTTCTCCGAGAATTTCCTTTCAGGATTTTTTCCGGGGATTTTCGTCAGAAATCCCACCGAGTATTTCTTTCGGAGATTTCATCCAGGAATTCCTCCGGGGATGTACCCCAAAAACTCTTCCAATGATTCTCTCAGGGGATTTACAATAACAATTCCTACGGGGATCTCAAGAAAAAATTTCCCCAATGATTTCATCCGGAGAATTCCAGGAACCCGTGAATTTCTCCAGGAATTTCATCGGGACATCGTCCCTTTATGAAATTCCTTCAGGAATTTTCTCCAGAAACTCCTTTGGAGATTTTTTCAGGAATTCATCCGGGGATTTCTTCCAGGAATTTCTTCAGAGTTCCTCCGGGAATTCTCTTAGCTTTCCTCCAAGATGCAACCGTTTGTTACAACTTGTAAGTCGTTTTTTAATTCGTGCTTTATTTTTATTTGTATTCTGTCACGTTTCTAGTGTTCAGTGGTGTTGGATTAGTATAGGGTTAGTAAATGTAATCAATGTTAGTAGATTGTTAAAATGTATACACAATGGTTTTTAGTAGATTAGTAGAATTGTTAAACTTAAATTGTAATAATGGAAAAATTGCATGCAAGCTGTGGGTACAAGTGCAGAACATAAACGATAAGTGGTCCAGCAGGCGTATTACACTCAACAGGTGGTAACAACCCCTCAACACACTATTGAGGAAAATCAGAAAAGAGGGTCAAGCCAAATTCAGGAATCGCCATTCCTTCATTCGGCGTTTGTGTGCTAAAGTACATTATTCAAAATATCCTCAAAGATGTAAGAAAAAGTGAGTGGTAACTGTCCAAATTGGGAGAGGAAGTTTAATTCTTCAGGTATGATTCAACCTTACATCTATCTTATTTTAATGCCTAAAACTAATGACTAGAAGGCTAGTACGGCTAGATAACACCTCACAGGACATTTTTCATTACCGCTAAAATATCGCCATCTTGGCTGGTGGTGGCGTGGCCTACCAGCAGCACACGTTTCGGCCTAGTAGACGGAAGTCTGCTAAGTCTAACCCGTCAAGCATCATCGCTGACCTCTGGCCATTGAGGTCATAACCGTAAAGGAGGTCCACAGCTCGAGGTACTCACCCTAACCGGAAAAGAGCTTTCCCCTCTCGGCACGGTCATTCCGGTACCGTCCTGGGCCGTGTCGATTGCCGTCAAGGAGGGACGACACCTTATTTTGCCAACCCCTTACGGCACTATGTCTACAGTGGCGTTAACGTTACCATCTGTCCGTCAAGCAACAACTCCGTCAGCAGCAACAGCGAGCGCTCGCAGGACATCAAGATCGTCGGCAGCAGCAAGAAGAAGCAGTAGTACCGGTACGTGAGAATCTTTGAATTACCCAAATGATCCCCCATAAATCAACTAGCTTGCAATTGCATTGTTCAGTTTGCCTAATAAAACCCTAGAGATTCCCACCAAATTAGAATTCTTCTAATCTACATACTACAATAGCCCTAGTCAGGTGACGGTACACTGCACACCTTGGTCGCGCAGCCCCTCAGCTTACCCAGTAGATAGCCGAACCTGAGACCCAGCTCGAGGGGTCTCTTCTTACTGAGATATTGCCCGGTTTATTAATTAGTTACAAAGAATTCTTTTTGAGCGCATCCGGGATTTTTTCAGATTTCTCCCCGGGTTCATTCCGGGATTTCTCCAGGAATTCTAGGAGTAAGTTCTAGTAATACCTCGAGTTACTTAAAAAAAAGTCCTCATAAAATTTCTCAAAAGGTTTTCCGGGAATTACTTCTAGATTTTCTCCGGGAATTCCTTCAGAGTTCCTCGTGTAATTCCTCCGGAGTTATTCTGGAATTTTTCTTTAGTGCATCCAGAAATTCTTCTTGATTTCCTCTGGCAATTCCTTTAGATTTCATCCAGCCATTCCTTGGCAATTCTTTTGCATTTCCACCAGGTATTCTTGCAGAATTCTTCCAGAGTTATCTTTGGAGTTCCTCACGTGGAGCTCCATCGGGAATTCCTTCGAATATCTTCCATAGTTTCCCCAGGAATTTCTCCGGAGTTCCTCAAGCAATAATCTCGGAGTTCTTCAAGAAATGCCATGAATTCCTCCGCAATATCTCCAGCAATTCTTATGGTGCTTCTTCATCAATTTCTCCGGAAATTTATCTCCAGGAATTCCTTCAGAGTTGTTTCAGACTTCTTCTGGGAAAACCTTCTAGAGTTCCTGCGATAATTCCTTCAGAGTTACTCCGAGCATTCCTCCAAGAACTCCTTCGGAATCCCTCCAAGATTTGCTTCGGAGTTTCTTCAGGAAAACCTTCGGAGTTTCTCCAGGAATTCTCTCGGTTTTTTTTCTAGTAATTCCTTCAGAGTTTCTCCAGAAATACCTTCAGAAATTGCTCGGAGTTCCTCCAGAACTTTCGACAGAGTTCCACGAACACGGAGCTCGAAACAGCTTTTATAGTGATGGGTATTTGCAGAGGCGCGTGGTCGGGTAATGACCGATCAATGGGAGAATGTACAAGTTGAGGATCAAAGGCCGGTTCTTCAACTTCAGCAGAATAAACGTTACCAGCCCTCACTCCGGAAGTACTGATAGTGATAAAGATGCTTTTTACGCGCAGCTCAAATGCGAGTACGACAGCTGTCCAAGCCACGACGTCAAAATCATCGTAGGAGATACGCTCATGAGGAGGCCAGAAGAAGGAATTCAGACCAACTATTGGACAGTTCAGCGCCCACCTGCTGACGAACGAAAACGGCTTACGACTAATAGATTTCGCCGCATCCAAGAATATGGCCATTCGTAGCACCTATTTCCTGCACAGCCTTCCATACCAATACACCTGGAGATCACCACAACAGACAGAATCACAAATCGACCACGTTCTGATTGGTGGACGGCACTTCTCTGACGTTATCAGAACCTATCGAGGCGCTAACATCGACTCTGACCACTATCTGGTGATGGTTACACTGCGCCCCAAAACTCTCCGTCGTTAACAACGTACGGTACCGACGGCCACCCCGGTATGACCTAGAGCGTCTCAAACAACCGAATGTCGCAACTACATACGCGCTGTACCTCGAGGCAGCATAACCGAAAGGAACTGACAGAACGTGGAACGTTATAGACAGAAACGGCAACAGACCCGTATCATTCGGGAGCAAAAACGAGGATATGGAACAGCCGTGCCAATCCCAAGAAATATTGAAGTTCTATTAGAAGCTCAACGCTCCCGTGATGGCTTCGTGCCGCGAGCCGAGATGTGCAGGGATAAGGATGGGATCATTTTGACGGACGAGCGTGATGTGATCGAAAGGAGGAAGCAGCACTTCGACGAACACCTGAATGGCGCTGAGAGCACAGACAATGAAGGACTGGACAACGGAGGAAATGCCATCGTCGATACTGCGGGTGATGGAAACTAACCAGCCTCCACTTTGTGGTAGGTTAGGGATGCCATTCACCAGAACAATAAAGCTGCTGGTAAGGATGGTATCGGAGCTGAACTCATAGCCATTTGTCTGCACCAACTGATAGGCACAATCTGGGAAACAGAACAGCTACCGGAGGAGTGGAAGGAAGGGGTGATATGCCCTATCTACAAGAAAGGCCACAAATGAGATTGTGAGAACTTTCGAGCGATCACCATTCTAAATGCGACCGACAAGGTATTATCCCCGATTATCTTTCGTCATCTATAACCTATGTCAAACGAGTTCGTGAGAAGTTATCAAGCCGGCTTCGTCGACGACAACGGACCAGAACTTTGCTGTACGGCAAATTCTCCAAAAATGTCGTGAATCCCAGGTCCGCATCACCCTTTCATCGATTTTTCGATAGTATCGACCGCGTAGAGCTATGGAAAATCGTGGACGAGAAGGTGATGGACTCTCGTGCCTTTTGTTCAATATTGCGCTAGAAGGTGTTATGCGGAGAGCTGGGCCTAACAGTACGATTTTTACGAGATCCAGTCAATTTGTTTGCTTCGCGGTTGTTATGGACATTGTCGGCCGGACATTAGAAAAGGTGGTAGACCTGTTCACCCGCTTGAAACGCAACAATTATTGCGGCATAATAAAACGAATCATAATTGCGTTCAGAATCATCAAAGTGATTCTGCTACTTTTCCCTGAATGTCGTTTCTCCGAATGCCGGTTCACCGAATGACCCTTTTCCCCAAAAAGTGGTGCAGTTTAAATAGGTGCTATAATAGTCTTTAGTGGCTGGATGGTAAAAGAGAAATAACGATAAGCAATCAAAAGAAGGAGGTATTCTGTCATTTTCGGCTATACACATGTTGTCAAAAATGCTGAGGACGGTAAAACTCGAAAGAAGGGTGCATATCAGATGGCCAGTTCATTCACCACCACCACTGAAATGTATAAAGTTACGACAATTATGAAGCGGGATATTCGGGGAACTGGTATTCGGGGAACAGGCGTTCGGGGTTACGACATTCGGGGAACCGATATTCTGGGAAAAGCAGCACAACCCATCGAAGTAACTGCAGTAATCGATTTCTCTTTTTTCTGATAACTTGAGCAGATCAATGTTATCGATTGCATTGAAACGTAAAAACGAATGTCATCTTAAGAAATTCTTGGTTTCAGACTCATTATGCCAAACGACCATTTTGCCAAACGGCTTTATGCCAAATGACCTACCACCGAAACAAACTGATAAGCTGTTGAATTAACAAACAATGTAACAAAATAGTAAGACATATTGATATGATTATTTCAACATTAAAGTCAGGTCTCCTATTAGACGTTTCCACCTACTTTACGCCCATCGCAATTTCTCAGCTGTCGTCCAATCATTTCAGGTGAAATTTGGTAGGTAATAGGTTCAAACTATGTTCAGCTACAAACAATTAACAAAAATTCAGGTTCATCCCATTAGAAACCGCTGAGAAATTGCGGTGTGAGGAAAGTGGGTAGCAGCGTCTTACAGGAGACCTAACTGTTCAACACATTTAGGCTATCAACGAACAACCATAGACTGACTGTACATTAAGGCGGTTAAAAAAATTAAAAATGTTTGAAAATACGATTGTAAAAACAACAAACAAAAATGATTTTTTTTAGTAAGAAGAGGAAAAAATTGGAGAAAACTACCTTTTACTAAGACTTTTTTTGATTTAAGACAAATTTGGTTATCAACAAACTTTTCACAAATTTAATTTTGGAAAGAATGATGCAAAGAGCTTAAAAATTTATTGAAAAATGACAAACTTAGGAAAACTTCACTGAAGGTCATATTTTATAACTTGAAAATTTACCTTCATGTCGCTTGCGCCACCTCTAAAACTTAATATGTTTGGCTCAAAATTTGGTTTTTGTTTTCAGAAATTTTGCAAAAAAAGCACTTCAGTACGACGCATATTTTAACAAAACATGAGCTTGGTAGCTTTCAAAAATCTCCATTGCCGAAGCGATTCAAAAGTGCCAAGAACAGAATCTAGCGCCCAATGTATATTTTTATTATACGAAGCAGAAATACAGTGGGATTCCATTTTTGGCAACAAAGCCGAAATTTTCAGTCACCAAAAACGGAACCGTATCAAAATTGGTTTTAAAAACATTATTAAAATGCTATTACATCATCCTTACGGAACCATATAGCATCGAGACTTCGGAACGATTTATTTCGAAGCAGTTTTACGTAGGGTTATACAATGCTATGAATCTATAGCCCCTTAATGTTGATTGTGGCAAACGTTCCATAATTCTACATACTTTTTATTGCCTTAACGTCTTCAATGAGTAGATGAAAAAACCCGAATTTAGTACTATACCATTTAATTCCACTAGAGTTTGTATCCTTTGACAAATACGCGTATTTCGACCTTAACTGTAAGGCCGTCTTCGTATGTCATCCCCTCGTCTATCGTATTCTGAGCTTTTCCTATTTCCGCTAAGTGTTCCTTGAATCTAACCTCGAGAGACCGCTTTGTTTGACCAACGTAGACCTAGCTGCAGTGGGAACAGCTGATTTTGTAAACACCAGCCTTGTTTAGTGTGTTTACCGGATCCTTGGTAGAGCCTAACGGAGTCTCAAGTTGATTGTCTCTGCTGGAAAATACCAAATCCTTAGCTTTGGGCGGAGCTGTTTGCTGATGTGTACGTCGTATGAGATGGAGACTCTTCTCATGGGTTCGGTGATAGTCGTCAAAGCACTACGAATTTGCTGTCTTTCCTTTTTGTCGATGATGGCTTTCCTTGTATCCGTTGATCCTTGTCGTCTCGTAGATATATTCCAGTTCCTTGGTCTTTCCGTCTTCCCCAAGTAACACCGAATACATCTTTTTGGATGTAGATATCAAATCTTGTTATATAAGTGTACTATAGGTGAATTCCATAACACCTTTTGTATTATTAAAGCTATAAAATTGTTTTCAAAAAACGTATAACGTTAAAAAAATAATCCTTAAGTGAAAACCCGTCTTGGTTAATTCATTGCTCTATAAACGTAAATATAACATTAATAAAACTAATACTTTATATATTGATATGTGTGAAATTCATGTTATAATAATGTTTTTAAGATGTATTCTACACAAGATTTAAACATGAAGAATTTCGAAACAAAAATGAATCGTAATAAATTTGATGGCTACTAATGATACAATGTCTTCAAACAATCTCTAGCGTATACATGCAAATAGAGACACAGCAATAATAGTATCGACGGTAAAGATCTGGAAAAAGCGCTACGAGCTGATATTCGAACAGCTACAACAAACACGGGATCAAGCATAGTGCTGCAAGTTGGCAAATCAAAGCAATTCGCCATTTTCAACAGAATCCAATGCCTTGCTGCCAGATGGTAGACAAGCACCTAGAGAATTCACCTACCTTTGTAAATGGATACAAGGTTTTGAACAACAAATTTATAAAATAATCACTTCTCAACGCAACGGGTGAGGTTGAAGATCATTCCGAGACGATTCAAACAGCAGCAAGTAGCATTAAACACAGAGAAAACAATGCGCGGCTTTTGATTAGCAGTATCGTAGAAACATAAACAAACCTGATATATGAGAACAGATTTTTGACGTTTGACGGATAAAAATCAGGCCACCAAACAGGAAGCTGTAATTAAGTTAATTAGATGTTATTATTGTTATCTGAAAAACAATCAAATTAACTTCAAGAGAGTATGTTGAAAATATGCTTTCAATATGTATTATAAACGTTATTGAAAAAAAATCTGAAAATCATTTCTCAAGATTCTCTTAGGATGTTATAATAACGTAATTTCAACTTATTTTCAAATCAGAGCGAAGAATTCCACATTAAATCAAATAGATTACAGTACCGGCTAAGAATATGAATAACTTAAGTTTGTATCTTTTGGAATTGCATGTAAGGAATATTATGCCAGTGGAGCTGCAACTAATTATTTTACTAAACTGTATTTACCTCAGTAAATTATAACAGTACCATTTTAATGTGTAAATAATTTGAGTGTAGCAATGCTAAAGGTATTTAAAAGAAAATCAATTGTCCGAAAATTTATCACCAACGCTGTAAGCATTATGCAAAATCTGCCATATTGTTTCTTTGAGGGGAATGAAATAAATATTACGAAAAAGCTGAAATTTTGTGAATTGTATTTGTATTTACGACTTTTCATAATGGCGCGTGAATTATTAAAAGGTAAAATTGAAAATTACACCATAAATTTCAAACCGCATCTTAAACTTCTCTACTGTTCCTGAATATGATCCATTTACAAAATTTTTCATTACAGTATAATTCAGGGTTAAAGATTTCCAAACGTAGAAATATTTTTTCGTTGGGCCATTTATATTTTGATTGCCATTTCATTTCTATTTATCTGTAAGTTAGGTTTGCATGAAGTTCAACAGGCATCTGATTTATTTGTAGCAAACATGTTTTTTGCAAGGTATATCACTTGCAAATAACTTTATTCCAACCAAAATATTAGGCTGTGTTATTAGTTGATCATTTTGTGTCGTTTGTGGTTTTGAATAACTCAATATCTACAAATTAAATATTTCACAGTTTACATATGTTCTATATGTATTAATAACTGAAAAATAACTTTATTAGAACTTATGATCATTCAACATTTTAGTGTTGTCTTTGTTTGGTTGAGAATAAGTCTATAAACCGTCCATTAGATGTTATTATAAATGGTTGTTAGAACTATAAGATGTTATATAAGCCGCCATTTTTTGCGCTTTTTCAGCTATACAAGTGTCAGATATATAGTATATAATTCCTGAAAAATACAAACGATTATGTATAAATCGTGCCATAATAACTCATATATAACTAGCTGTGTTACTTGGGTCGCTGAGGGGTAGAGTCTGCATCCTGTGGACCATGTGGTGAAACGCTGCCATCTTATGCTGGAACGAATGATTTGATGTGTAAGGGATGACTCGCTGGGCATTTGTAGGCTTCCTGTAGATTTCGAAGTTGTAAGATGAACTTTCTTCCCTGGTGACAAGTAGACCCAAAAATTGTAGTTTTCCATCCTTCTCCTGCTCATGGGTGAACTTGATATCCTTGTGTAAGCTGTTGATTGTATCCAAATTTTAAGCCAGATCGTTCCGCTTGATAACGCTGAAAATGTCGTCGACATATCTCCACCATTTATCCGGTAATACTCCTTGTTTCTTTAAATTTTCCTCAAAATTCGCCATGAATAGTTCGCACAAAAACGGGGAGCTCCTTTCATCTGTTTGTAGAAATTTCCTCGGAATTGAAAGTAGTTTTCGTCCATGCACAATCTTGTCATCCTCATGTATGTCCTGACCTAAGAGAGAGGAGACAGCTCACTGACAGCTGGCATGTTTTCTAGCCTTCTTTGACTTCTTTTTCCAAGTCTTGGGTAGTGCACAACGGTCAGATGAACTTATTTTGGTCAAAATCATATGTGCTTCATGTTGTTCACTATGAGAAAGGCTATGAATATAAAAAATCAATAGCAGTTCACCAACACACTACTATATTTAGGTATTCTACTTTTTAAAATGTGAAATCTTCGAAAATCACTTAGCAATTTCAATTACGTTTACTTGAATGTTGACGCTTTTTCACGTTCTGTCCTCCGAATATGTCGGTTTTCCAGTGACAGTTGGTGACAGGTTCCCTTGACTTTTAGAAGCTCGCAATCTAAGCCAGCTGTCTCCTCTCTCTCAGGTCCTGAACTTTCCTTTCCATGCTGCATCCGTCCTTTGGGGTAATAACCAGTCCTCGAGAAGATTTAGCGAATCCTTTACTGGAACGCTGAGAAAAAGAACTGCTACGTCGAAAGAAACCATCATCTCGTCATCCTCGATGGGTCCTGACTCTAATAGTTTCGTTTTGAAATTGTTTATCGGCATATCGGTCTATATTGCTCGAAGTAAGAGGGAGCATGGAGAAGAAAGCAATGAATACTAGATGGATAGGTACCGTAAGGGAACGGCGAGAGAAATTGGATTAGATGTTGAAGAGGCGCTTGAGACCTCCTTCCTTTTGGCTGTCTTGGTAGTGTCATTCTCAAAACACACCCAAGCCGTTCCCATAGGGGACGTTAGCCACAAGGAAGTGACGTTTCAAGTAATACTGTTTCATATGGTATGCCCTCTTCAACATCTAATCCAATTTCTCTCGCCGTTCCCTTACGGTACCTATCCATCTAGTATTCATTGCTTTCTTCTCCATGCTCCCTCTTACTTCGAGCAATATAGACCGATATGCCGATAAACAATTTCAAAATAAAATCATCACGGTCGATACCTTTGTATCTAATAGTTTCTGGGAGAACTCCTGGGTGTTTTTAACTGACCTAGTGGGGAATGGATTCGGCATACTCTGGAATTCCTTGATTAACACTTTTGCCAGTTTATGAGTGGGGGATCCGTCGGCCGAAATGATTTCTCGCATTTCCTTTCTCGGCTTGTGAATCTTCGGTAGTTCTTTAATCCGTGGAAGGATGGGGTTTGACTCTTTCAAACGAGCCTCACCAATAATCGCCTTGCTGTCCTTCAGGGTTTTGTCCGTGACCAGACCCATTGATTCCGGTTAGTCACTGGATCAGGTCAGGTGAAAAGGGTGCTGTGCGTTTGTGCCCCTGGAGGTAGGCAAATTTCAAGTCACAGATAATTTCCGGAATCGGCTGTGATGTGACCACAATATCTTGGAATTTTAAGAAAATCGCATCAGTGTAAACCTTTTGAGAAACGATTGATTTGGATAACCATGTATCATGCATTTGATTGATCACACAAATGTCCATTTTCGGGTCCCGGGACGAGATGGCAAACATAGTCAGTCTTATGATCCTTAAGTGTCTAAAAAATCGAAAAAGCATTTGTCAGCAATAGAAGAGCATGTCGAGAGTCTTCAGAAACAATAGAGGCTAGCGGCTTTCAGAATCAAGAGGCATCAAGCATCAAGAGCCTACAAAGCTAGATATTCTAGGGAATACCATTTTCAAATCAGAGAACTCAGTAATTAGTTATTGATTTATATCTAATCGCAAATTCTTCAACAGTGCTCATTGGTCTTCCGAACAGGCAACATTGCTGCATCTGGCTCGAAAGATAGCACATACACATGGCTACTATGTTTCACTGCATATATCCAGTGGTGTCTGCGGAGCAGCTCAATTATCATAACCAAAGTTTTACAACTCCTACCAAAATCAATAACTAATTACTGAGGCGTCCGATTTGAAAATGGACTTCGGCAAAGTTGTAGCTAATAAATGTATCTCGCTGTATCAACGTAGCTCTTATCCCCAAGAGAATATAGGCAAACACTATGACCGATTTAATGAATTGCCTACTTTTCCCATACTATTTCCCATATAAACTATAATGGGCTTGTGCAGTCTTAGTTTTCATTCGAATGAGCTCACATTTTGGGAGGACAATCATAATTTGATCTGGAATCGAATGAGCGGTGTGGAGCAAAAACGATTCCTTGAATCACTCTAATAAATATCCTACTGAATCTCAAAAGTCTTCAAAATGTGGAGTGTCTTTCAAATACAGGGAGGTCAAAGAGCTTACAAAACACATTCTTCTCTAAGAACTTCGAAAGCTTACAAATCTTAACGAGCGTAGAAGGCTTGAAAGACAATTGTAACGATGGTATCTTATGGAACAAAGGTCATACAGAGAGCATACAAAGCATGCCTTTCCTATGATCACTTTAGAGTGTCTGTTATGCATAAAGAGCTTATAGAAACCATGGAGTCAAGAGAATCTTGTATGCTCATATAGCCTATGATGACCCGAACTTTGAAATATTCCATGATAAATCGTTTTAGCATTCCAGTTTTTCTCCTGCTCCTTGTCCCTCTGGCTACGTCCAAAAAATAGATAGACTTGAGATTCTTCAATATCGAGCCCAGGAATCCTGTTAAACGTTTAAAGAAAATCCAGAGCGTCAACCGAATTTAAAAAGTCTAAATAAAATAGCTATTCCAAAAGGTTATACGCAACTTAAAGAGCCTATAAAAATACGAATCTTCCAGAATCTTGATGATTCTAATTAGTGTTTAGTTAGTGTAGATATGAGAAATTAATGTCTAGAAAAATGTATTAGTCCACAAAGGCTAGGGAGCCTAAAGGAATTAGATACTCTAGAGCAGCGGTTTTCACATCGTGCTCCGCGAAGCACTTGGTGCTCCGCGACAGTTACGAAAATTTGAACCAAGGCCTCGAAGTATCTCAACTTTTTGCATTGAAATATGCTTTTAATAATACGAATTAAAATTCTACATACAAAATATTTATTATTAAAATATAAAAGTACAAATTGATCGCGCTGAAAAATGAATCGATAAGTAACTTGTTGGTTGCTACCCATCGATAAAATTTTCCCATCGATTGAAGATCCCTGTTTTGACCTCTAGATTCGTGCTCTTGGAAATCAGGAGGTGGTTTTTATTCATATTCACCTTCAGTGTTTCCGACGTTGTGGTGAATGACGGAACATAATTTTTACGACTCTTATACACACGGTGTCAAAATCTCGATTATTATTGAGCTTCCAAGGATATTTTTAAGAAAACGTTCAACATTTCTGCTAATATTTTGTATTCGAAGTTAAGAATATTCTTTTAAATCATTTGCTGTCAAACATTTTTCATGGGACAGTTTTAGTTGCAAAATTAGGTTCTCAAGATTTTAGTACAGAAAATAATACAAAATGTTGAAGAAATACAAGTTTCCACGAACAAATATTTTAAATCTTTCAGGGTGTGAAAGCTTTGTCGACAAACTTATCCTCGTCGAAAATAATCAGTGGAACATACGACTTCGAAAAAAATCGATATTTCGATACTGTGATACAAAATAAAAAAATATTTCACAAGTTTTATGAAATGAAGGAATGTTTCGCTACAAAAACTCGCTCAGTTGTACAAACTTAAACAAAAATTGGAACATTTCCTAACCATGAAATTTGCCTTTCTTCCGAATTTTGAAATATTTGACGAAAACCCAAATATGATTTCATTTACATTTTTATTGTCAAGTTAGAATTAAAAAAAGCTTGCTCAACCAAATAAAACAAATTGTTTTAGATTAGAATCAAACGATTTAAATATAATCAAAATTGACCCCTTTACTAGCATAATTTTTCTATCACAGAAAATATTCAAATCGCACCAACTTTTTTGTTTTCAAATTTTTCACAAGTTTTTGTATCAATTTTTCACAAGTGCTCAAAAAAAACTCTTCTTGCGATATTGATAATTGGTCATCAGGATCCAGAGGTATTCCGAAAGTCCTTGGGATACCGTCGTTTTGCTAAGTTATTCGCTGCTCTAAACCATACTTCAATGAGAGCCTTTTGAAAGGAAATGAAGCATATTGGTGCAACCGTTTCAGAGCAATGAACATTTTTGTTCCTGATGCCACTTTGGCTGAAAAAGCACTTAAAAACTAAAAAAAAACATTTAAATTTTTAGATCCCTTGAAGACAAATAAAACAATTTGTTTATTTTTTTAAATGAAAACTCTTTATAACCTGAAATTGTAAAGCCCACATTTTATATTTTTTATAATTAGACTAACACAAAATGACGGTCAAAAAAATTTTATATGGAGAATGTGGGTCCCCAAAAAATATCTGAATACCTGCAAAATCAGACGATCAATGATCAATATTGATATAGATTCTAGAGTTAGAAAAGTTGTTTGTGTTGTTTGTGAAAAAAATGTGCCAAAATATTAAGCGAAAAAGTTATCATTTTGGATTTTGTTTTGAGGTAAAAATATGAAGTTACTGGGGAAGGTGAAGATAAAGTTAAAAAGTTCTAAAGCACAAATCTGGAGAACCAAATATCCGTTTGAGTTGAAAACTTGATCAAATAGTCACCATCAGCAAGTGACCAATCGAACATTTTTTCCGCTTAAACGTATGCTTGATTTTCCAGATATGTATTTCTTACAATTTCAGGTTTAGCTTCGATCCTTCTTTTTCTTATGAAAGATTGACCAACATTAACCTTACTTCACGATTTTTAAGGAATTCTAAGGTCGATTGAAGCGTGTAAAAAGTCCGGTTTTCAAACAGAATGGTGATGAAGAACAGGTGCTCCGTGCAACAATTTTATTTCAAAAAGTGCTCCGCGAGCCAAAAATGCTGAAAACCTCTGCTCTAGAGATCCCAAAAAATCTGTTAAAAATCCCCCACTCTTATGCGACAATTTCTCTCCATTCCAGATGTACTTAATCCTCGGCATCGTATTAATCCTGACTTACGTACTATGGACACTACTGGACCGACGTGGTAAACCCCCGGGCCCATTCGGTTTACCGATCCTCGGATATCTGCCCTTCATCGACTCCATCAAACCGTACGAAACGCTTACGAACCTTGCCAAACGCTACGGCCCCGTCTACAGCCTCCGGATGGGCCAGGTGGATGCAGTCGTTCTCATCGCGCCGGACCTCATTCGGGACACGCTCAAGCGGGAGGAAACAACCGGAAGGGCCCCGCTCTTCATCACCCACGGGATAATGGGAGGACATGGTAAGCGATTCCATTTCTTCATTTTTGGCTGCAATTTCAACGGAATGCAATCGAGTCGGTGTTAGCTGTTAGTCATCGTTTGCCTCGGGCAGATGCTGCTTACACGATCAGGAACGAACTGAGTCATTCAGGAAAGTTCTTGAAAGTGGTTTTAACTCTGCCATTCACGGCGAGCTTAAGGTGAAGATGAACCGAGACAACGCCGGAAGTTTTCAAGAACACAAATCTTGGGAACCAGAAAGCCAATCAAGTTGAAAACTTGATTGATTGATCTTTCTGTGATGGTTTCAATCGATCAAATTTTCAACACAAACAGCTGTATGGGTATCTAGAATTATGCTCTTGGAAACTCGAGGAATGGCTTCGGTACACCTTCACCTTAAGCTCCAGACACGCAGTCAAGAACGCAACGGAAGGGAACCACATTTCGATGTGCACAAAAGTGAAAACGGTGCTGAATGAAATGGAAAACAAGTGCGTGTGGCGAGGATCGTCGTGAGGCAAGAATTTCGCTTTCGGTTTAGTTTGTTCTTGATGCGCAGCTTGGAAGACGATCGACATCTCAAGTCGGAGACGATAGAAGTGGGGATGGTCCAGGGGGATTCTGATTTATGGCGCTTTGGGTTCGGTTGTGCGGTTTGAGCTTTTTTACGGCTTGCTATTTTCGGTTGGCGTTCGCTTTCGTTCTGCAGCTGCCAAGTTCTAGAATTAAGTGACGAAGACTTGCGGTAGTCAAATGTAAGATTTTTCAAAAAACTTCGACATTTCTAAATTTCCAAAACGAAATCGAAATCGAATCGAAATCGAATCGAAATCGAATCGAAATCGAATCGAAATCGAATCGAAATCGAATCGAAATCGAATCGAAATCGAATCGAAATCGAATCGAAATCGAAATCGAATCGAAATCGAATCGAAATCGAATCGAAATCGAATCGAAATCGAATCGAAATCGAATCGAAATCGAATCGAAATCGAATCGAAATCGAATCGAAATCGAATCGAAATCGAATCGAAATCGAATCGAAATCGAATCGAAATCGAATCGAAATCGAATCGAAATCGAATCGAAATTGAATCGAAATCGAATCGAAATCGAATCGAAATCGAATCGAAATCGAATCGAAATCGAATCGAAATCGAATCGAAATCGAATCGAAATCGAATCGAAATCGAATCGAAATCGAATCGAAATCGAATCGAAATCGAATCGAAATCGAATCGAAATCGAATCGAAATCGAATCGAAATCGAATCGAAATCGAATCGAAATCGAATCGAAATCGAATCGAAATCGAATCGAAATCGAATCGAAATCGAATCGAAATCGAATCGAAATCGAATCGAAATCGAATCGAAATCGAATCGAAATCGAATCGAAATCGAATCGAAATCGAATCGAAATCGAATCGAAATCGAATCGAAATCGAATCGAAATCGAATCGAAATCGAATCGAAATCGAATCGAAATCGAATCGAAATCGAATCGAAATCGAATCGAAATCGAATCGAAATCGAATCGAAATCGAATCGAAATCGAATCGAAATCGAATCGAAATCGAATCGAAATCGAATCGAAATCGAATCGAAATCGAATCGAATCGAAATCGAATCGAAATCGAATCGAAATCGAATCGAAATCGAATCGAAATCGAATCGAAATCGAATCGAAATCGAATCGAAATCGAATCGAAATCGAATCGAAATCGAATCGAAATCGAATCGAAATCGAATCGAAATCGAATCGAAATCGAATCGAAATCGAATCGAAATCGAATCGAAATCGAATCGAAATCGAATCGAATCGAAATCGAATCGAAATCGAATCGAAATCGAATCGAAATCGAATCGAAATCGAATCGAAATCGAATCGAAATCGAATCGAAATCGAATCGAAATCGAATCGAAATCGAATCGAAATCGAATCGAAATCGAATCGAAATCGAATCGAAATCGAATCGAAATCGAATCGAAATCGAATCGAAATCGAATCGAAATCGAATCGAAATCGAATCGAAATCGAATCGAAATCGAATCGAAATCGAATCGAAATCGAATCGAAATCGAATCGAAATCGAATCGAAATCGAATCGAAATCGAATCGAAATCGAATCGAAATCGAATCGAAATCGAATCGAAATCGAATCGAAATCGAATCGAAATCGAATCGAAATCGAATCGAAATCGAATCGAAATCGAATCGAAATCGAATCGAAATCGAATCGAAATCGAATCGAAATCGAATCGAAATCGAATCGAAATGAATCGAAATCGAATCGAAATCGAATCGAAATCGAATCGAAATCGAATCGAAATCGAATCGAAATCGAATCGAAATCGAATCGAAATCGAATCGAAATCGAATCGAAATCGAATCGAAATCGAATCGAATCGAAATCGAAATCGAAATCGAATCGAAATCGAATCGAAATCGAATCGAAATCGAATCGAAATCGAATCGAAATCGAATCGAAATCGAATCGAAAATCGAATCGAAATCGAATCGAAATCGAATCGAAATCGAATCGAAATCGAATCGAAATCGAATCGAAATCGAATCGAAATCGAATCGAAATCGAATCGAAATCGAATCGAAATCGAATCGAAATCGAATCGAAATCGAATCGAAATCGAATCGAAATCGAATCGAATCGAAATCGAATCGAAATCGAATCGAAATCGAATCGAAATCGAATCGAAATCGAATCGAAATCGAATCGAAATCGAATCGAAATCGAATCGAAATCGAATCGAAATCGAATCGAAATCGAATCGAAATCGAATCGAATCGAAATCGAAATCGAATCGAAATCGAATCGAAATCGAATCGAAAATCGAATCGAAATCGAATCGAAATCGAATCGAAATCGAATCGAAATCGAATCGAAAATCGAATCGAAATCGAATCGAAATCGAATCGAAATCGAATCGAAATCGAATCGAAATCGAATCGAAATCGAATCGAAATCGAATCGAAATCGAATCGAAATCGAATCGAAATCGAATCGAAATCGAATCGAAATCGAATCGAAATCGAATCGAATCGAAATCGAATCGAAATCGAATCGAAATCGAATCGAAATCGAATCGAAATCGAATCGAAATCGAATCGAAATCGAATCGAAATCGAATCGAAATCGAATCGAAATCGAATCGAAATCGAATCGAAATCGAATCGAAATCGAATCGAAATCGAATCGAAATCGAATCGAAATCGAATCGAAATCGAATCGAAATCGAATCGAAATCGAATCGAAATCGAATCGAAATCGAATCGAAATCGAATCGAAATCGAATCGAAATCGAATCGAAATCGAATCGAATCGAAATCGAATCGAAATCGAATCGAAATCGAATCGAAATCGAATCGAAATCGAATCGAAATCGAATCGAAATCGAATCGAAATCGAATCGAAATCGAATCGAAATCGAATCGAAATCGAATCGAAATCGAATCGAAATCGAATCGAAATCGAATCGAAATCGAATCGAAATCGAATCGAAATCGAATCGAAATCGAATCGAAATCGAATCGAAATCGAATCGAAATCGAATCGAAATCGAATCGAAATCGAATCGAAATCGAATCGAAATCGAATCGAAATCGAATCGAAAATCGAATCGAAATCGAATCGAAATCGAATCGAAATCGAATCGAAATCGAATCGAAATCGAATCGAAATCGAATCGAAATCGAATCGAAATCGAATGAAATCGAATCGAAAATCGAATCGAAATCGAATCGAAATCGAATCGAAATCGAATCGAAATCGAATCGAAATCGAATCGAAATCGAATCGAAATCGAATCGAAATCGAATCGAAATCGAATCGAAATCGATCGAAAATCGAATCGAAATCGAATCGAAATCGAATCGAAATCGAATCGAAATCGAATCGAAATCGAATCGAAATCGAATCGAAATCGAATCGAAATCGAATCGAAATCGAATCGAAATCGAATCGAAATCGAATCGAAATCGAATCGAAATCGAATCGAAATCGAATCGAAATCGAATCGAAATCGAATCGAAATCGAATCGAAATCGAATCGAAATCGAATCGAAATCGAATCGAAATCGAATCGAAATCGAATCGAAATCGAATCGAAATCGAATCGAAATCGAATCGAAATCGAATCGAAATCGAATCGAAATCGAATCGAAATCGAATCGAAAATCGAATCGAATCGAAATCGAATCGAAATCGAATCGAAATCGAATCGAAATCGAATCGAAATCGAATCGAAATCGAAATCGAATCGAAATCGAATCGAAATCGAATCGAAATCGAATCGAAATCGAATCGAAATCGAATCGAAATCGAATCGAAATCGAATCGAAATCGAATCGAAATCGAATCGAAATCGAATCGAAAATCGAATCGAAATCGAATCGAAATCGAATCGAAATCGAATCGAAATCGAATCGAAATCGAATCGAAATCGAATCGAAATCGAATCGAAATCGAATCGAAATCGAATCGAAATCGAATCGAAATCGAATCGAAATCGAATCGAAATCGAATCGAAATCGAATCGAAATCGAATCGAAATCGAATCGAAATCGAATCGAAATCGAAATCGAAATCGAATCGAAATCGAATCGAAATCGAATCGAAATCGAATCGAAAATCGAATCGAAATCGAATCGAAAATCGAATCGAAATCGAATCGAAATCGAATCGAAATCGAATCGAAATCGAATCGAAATCGAATCGAAATCGAATCGAAAATCGAATCGAAATCGAATCGAAATCGAATCGAAATCGAATCGAAATCGAATCGAAATCGAATCGAAATCGAATCGAAATCGAATCGAAATCGAATCGAAAATCGAATCGAAATCGAATCGAAATCGAATCGAAATCGAATCGAAATCGAATCGAAATCGAATCGAAATCGAATCGAAATCGAATCGAAATCGAATCGAATCGAATCGAAATCGAATCGAAATCGAATCGAAATCGAATCGAAATCGAATCGAAATCGAATCGAAATCGAATCGAAATCGAATCGAAATCGAATCGAAATCGAATCGAAATCGAATCGAAATCGAATCGAAATCGAATCGAAATCGAATCGAAATCGAATCGAAATCGAATCGAAATCGAATCGAAATCGAATCGAAATCGAATCGAAATCGAATCGAAATCGAATCGAAATCGAATCGAAATCGAATCGAAATCGAATCGAAATCGAATCGAAATCGAATCGAAATCGAATCGAAATCGAATCGAAATCGAATCGAAATCGAATCGAAATCGAATCGAAATCGAATCGAAATCGAATCGAAATCGAATCGAAATCGAATCGAAATCGAATCGAAATCGAATCGAAATCGAATCGAAATCGAATCGAAATCGAATCGAAATCGAATCGAAATCGAATCGAAATCGAATCGAAATCGAAATCGAATCGAAATCGAATCGAAATCGAATCGAAATCGAATCGAAATCGAATCGAAATCGAATCGAAATCGAATCGAAATCGAATCGAAATCGAATCGAAATCGAATCGAAATCGAATCGAAATCGAATCGAAATCGAATCGAAATCGAATCGAAATCGAATCGAAATCGAATCGAAATCGAATCGAAATCGAATCGAAATCGAATCGAATCGAATCGAAATCGAATCGAAATCGAATCGAAATCGAATCGAAATCGAATCGAAATCGAATCGAAATCGAATCGAAATCGAATCGAAATCGAATCGAAATCGAATCGAAATCGAATCGAAATCGAATCGAAATCGAATCGAAATCGAATCGAAATCGAATCGAAATCGAATCGAAATCGAATCGAAATCGAATCGAAATCGAATCGAAATCGAATCGAAATCGAATCGAAATCGAATCGAAATCGAATCGAAATCGAATCGAAATCGAATCGAAATCGAATCGAAATCGAATCGAAATCGAATCGAAATCGAATCGAAATCGAATCGAAATCGAATCGAAAATCGAATCGAAATCGAATCGAAATCGAATCGAATCGAATCGAAATCGAAATCGAATCGAAATCGAATCGAAATCGAATCGAAATCGAATCGAAATCGAATCGAAATCGAATCGAAATCGAATCGAAATCGAATCGAAATCGAATCGAAATCGAATCGAAATCGAATCGAAATCGAATCGAAATCGAATCGAAATCGAATCGAAATCGAATCGAAATCGAATCGAAATCGAATCGAAATCGAATCGAAATCGAATCGAAATCGAATCGAAATCGAATCGAAATCGAATCGAAATCGAATCGAAATCGAATCGAAATCGAATCGAAATCGAATCGAAATCGAATCGAAATCGAATCGAAATCGAATCGAAATCGAATCGAAATCGAATCGAAATCGAATCGAAATCGAATCGAAATCGAATCGAAATCGATCAAATCGAATCGAAATCGAATCGAAATCGAATCGAAATCGAATCGAAATCGAATCGAAATCGAATCGAAATCGAATCGAAATCGAATCGAATCGAATCGAAATCGAATCGAAATCGAATCGAAATCGATCGAAATCGAATCGAAATCGAATCGAAATCGAATCGAAATCGAATCGAAATCGAATCGAAATCGAATCGAAATCGAATCGAAATCGAATCGAAATCAAATCGAAATCGAATCGAAATCGAATCGAAATCGAATCGAAATCGAATCGAAATCGAATCGAAATCGAATCGAAATCGAATCGAAATCGAATCGAAATCGAATCGAATCGAATCGAAATCGAATCGAATCGAATCGAAATCGAATCGAAATCGAATCGAAATCGAATCGAAATCGAATCGAAATCGATCGAAATCGAATCGAAATCGAATCGAAATCGAATCGAAATCGAATCGATCGAATCGAACGAATCGAAATCGAATCGAAATCGAATCGAAATCGAATCGAAATCGAATCGAAATCGAATCGAAATCGAATCGAAATCGAATCGAAATCGAATCGAAATCGAATCGAATCGAATCGAAATCGAAATCGAATCGAAATCGATCGAAATCGAATCGAAATCGAATCGAAATCGAATCGAAATCGAATCGAAATCGAATCGAAATCGAATCGAAATCGAATCGAAATCGAATCGAAATCGAATCGAAATCGAATCGAAATCGAATCGAAATCGAATCGAAATCGAATCGAAATCGAATCGAAATCGAATCGAAATCGAATCGAAATCGAATCGAAATCGAATCGAAATCGAATCGAAATCGAATCGAAATCGAATCGAAATCGAATCGAAATCGAATCGAAATCGAATCGAAATCGAATCGAAATCGAATCGAAATCGAATCGAAATCGAATCGAAATCGAATCGAAATCGAATCGAAATCGAATCGAAATCGAATCGAAATCGAATCGAAATCGAATCGAAATCGAATCGAAATCGAATCGAAATCGAATCGAAATCGAATCGAAATCGAATCGAAATCGAATCGAAATCGAATCGAAATCGAAATCGAAATCGAAATCGAATCGAAATCGAATCGAAATCGAATCGAATCGAATCGAATCGAAATCGAATCGAAATCGAATCGAAATCGAAATCGAAAATCGAATCGAAATCGAATCGAAATCGAAATCGAAATCGAATCGAAAATCGAATCGAAATCGAATCGAAATCGAATCGAAATCGAATCGAAAATCGAATCGAAATCGAATCGAAATCGAATCGAAATCGAATCGAAATCGAATCGAAATCGAATCGGGAAAATCGAATCGAAATCGAATCGAAATCGATCGAAATCGGAATCGAAATCGAATCGAAATCGAATCGAAATCGAATCGAAATCGAATCGAAAATCGAATCGAAATCGAATCGAAATCGAATCGAAATCGAATCGAAATCGAATCGAAATCGAATCGAAATCGAATCGAAATTCGAATCGAAATCGAATCGAAATCGAATCGAAATCGAATCGAAATCGAATCGAAATCGAATCGAAATCGAATCGAAATCGAAGGTCGAAAATCGAATCGAAATCGATCGAAATCGAATCGAAATCGAATCGAAATCGAATCGAAATCGAATCGAAATCGAATCGAAATCGAATCGAAATCGAATCGAAATCGAATCGAAATCGAATCGAAATCGAATCGAAATCGAATCGAAATCGAATCGAAATCGAATCGAAATCGAATCGAAATCGAATCGAAATCGAATCGAAATCGAATCGAATCGAATCGAATCGATCGAAATCGAATCGAAATCGAATCGAATCGAATCGAAATCGAATCGAAATCGAATCGAAAATCGAAATCGAAAATCGAATCGAAATCGAATCGAAATCGAATCGAAATCGAATCGAAATCGAATCGAAATCGAATCGAAATCGAATCGAATCGAATCGAATCGAATCGAAATCGATCGAATCGAATCGAAAATCGAATCGAATCGAATCGAAATCGAATCGAAATCGAATCGAAATCGAATCGAAATGAATCGAAATCGAATCGAATCGAATCGAAATCGAATCGAAATCGAATCGAAATCGAATCGAAATCGAATCGAAATCGAATCGAAATCGAATCGAAATCGAATCGAAATCGAATCGAACGAATCGAAATCGAATCGAAATCGAATCGAATCGAATCGAATCGAATCGAAATCGAATCGAAATCGAATCGAAATCGAATCGAAATCGAATGCGAAATCGAATCGAAATCGAATCGAAATCGAATCGAAATCGAATCGAAATCGATCGAAATCGAATCGAAATCGAATCGAAATCGAATCGAATCGAATCGAAATCGAATCGAAATCGAATCGAAATCGAATCGAAATCGAATCGAAATCGAATCGAAATCGAATCGAAATCGAATCGAAATCGAATCGAAATCGAATCGAAATCGAAATCGAAATCGAATCGAAATCGAATCGAAATCGAATCGAAATCGAATCGAAATCGAATCGAAATCGAATCGAAATCGAATCGAAATCGAATCGAAATCGAATCGAAATCGAATCGAAATCGAATCGAAATCGAATCGAAATCGAAGTCGAAATCGAATCGAAATCGAATCGAAATCGAATCGAATCGAATCGAAATCGAATCGAAAATCGAATCGAAATCGAATCGAAATCGAATCGAAATCGAATCGAAATCGAATCGAAATCGAATCGAAATCGAATCGAAATCGAATCGAAATCGAATCGAATCGAATCGAAATCGAATCGAAATCGAATCGAAATCGAATCGAAATCGAATCGAAATCGAATCGAAATCGAATCGAAATCGAATCGAAATCGAATCGAAATCGAATCGAAATCGAATCGAAATCGAATCGAAATCGAATCGAAATCGAATCGAATCGAATCGAAATCGATCGAAAGGTCGAAATCGAATCGAATCGAATCGAAATCGAATCGAAATCGAATCGAAATCGGAATCGAAATCAATCGAAATCGAACGAAATCGAATCGAAATCGAATCGAAATCGAATCGAAATCGAATCGAAATCGAATCGAAATCGAATCGAAATCGAATCGAAATCGAAATCGAAATCGAATCGAAATCGATCGAAATCGAATCGAAATCGAATCGAAATCGAAAATCGAATCGAAATCGAATCGAAATCGAATCGAAATCGAATCGAAATCGAATCGAAATCGACATCGAAATCGAATCGAAATCGAATCGCAAATCGAATCGAAGATCGAATCGAAATCGAATCGAAATCGAATCGAAATCGAATCGAAATCGAATCGAAATCGAATCGAAATCGAATCGAAATCGAATCGAAATCGAATCGAAATCCGAATCGAAATCGAATCGAAATCGAATCGAAATCGAATCGAAATCGAAATCGAAATCGAATCGAAAATCGAATCGAAATCGAATCGAAATCGAATCGAAATCGATGAAATCGAATCGAAAATCGAATCGAAATCGAATCGAAATCGAAATCGAAAATCGAATCGAAATCGAATCGAAATCGAATCGAAATTCGAAATCGAAATCGAATCGAAATCGAATCGAAATCGAATCGAAATCGAATCGAAATCGAATCGAAATCGAACGAAATCGAATCGAATCGAATCGAAATCGAATCGAACGAAATCGAATCGAAATCGAATCGAAATCGAATCGAAATCGAATTCGAAATCGAATCGAAATCGAATCGAAATCGAATCGAAATCGGAATCGAATCGAATCG
This sequence comes from Aedes aegypti, assembly GCF_002204515.2. Lineage (NCBI taxonomy): Eukaryota > Metazoa > Arthropoda > Insecta > Diptera > Culicidae > Aedes > Aedes aegypti. The sequence continues at coordinate 289,417,860 of NC_035107.1, read as the reverse complement.
AAATCGAATCGAAATCGAATCGAAATCGAATCGAAATCGAATCGAAATCGAATCGAAATCGAATCGAAATCGAATCGAAATCGAATCGAAATCGAATCGAAATCGAATCGAAATCGAATCGAAATCGAATCGAAATCGAATCGAAATCGAATCGAAATCGAATCGAATCGAATCGAAATCGAATCGAAATCGAATCGAAATCGAATCGAAATCGAATCGAAATCGAATCGAAATCGAATCGAAATCGAATCGAAATCGAATCGAAATCGAATCGAAATCGAATCGAAATCGAATCGAAATCGAATCGAAATCGAATCGAAATCGAATCGAAATCGAATCGAAATCGAATCGAAATCGAATCGAAATCGAATCGAAATCGAATCGAAATCGAATCGAAATCGAATCGAAATCGAATCGAAATCGAATCGAAATCGAATCGAAATCGAATCGAAATCGAATCGAATCGAATCGAATCGAA